>NC_086223.1:3241897-4456897 GCF_035770615.1 Melospiza melodia melodia
TCTACCTCGTCCCCGGTTCTGCTTCACCGCCTCTTCTCTTTGCTGTTTGCACACCGATCCCGCTGCTGACCGTAGCCAGAAGACCCCTTTTGCTGCTTCCCATACCCCTTTTGCTGCTTTGCATATTCCTTTTGCCCCTTTCCATACTCCTTTTGCTCGTTTCCATATCCCTTTTGCTGCTTTCCATATCCCTTTTGCTCCTTTCCATATCCCTTTTGCTGCTTTCCATACTCATTTTCCTCCTTTCCATATCCCTTTTGCTCCTTTCCATATCCCTTTTGCTGCTTTCCACATCCCTTTTGCTCCTTTCCATATCCCTTTTCCTCCTTTCCATATCCCTTTTGCTCCTTTCCATATCCCTTTTGCTGCTTTCCATATCCCTTTTGCTCCTTTGCATATCCGCTCCTTGAATTTCTATCCGTGCTGATCCTGCTGCCAGTGCTGTGCTGTTCGTGTGCTCTGCCCGGTCTGGCTGCAATCTCCCTTTCACATCTTTGTTTATTCCATCTCTAAATCCCGTCCCGCGGTCGGCTTGGCTGGTTTCACCTCCTCCTTTTGTGACAGGCTGTTAATCTCGAGTCGATCGTGTCTTTGGGGACACCTTCTGTTGGAATAAATCAGCCCAGACTCCATTTTCTTCTTGCAGAAAGCCAATTCTTTATTCACCAAGCTCATACTTGTAGGAAATATCAAAAGGCACTGTGTTGAATCTAATTGGTCAGCAATACAGTGAAACTCAGTTCATTGGATGATAAAGGCTAGTGTAAGTGTCTATCACATTTTCTCTCTCTAGATATGTTTACATTTTTCCTTTGCGGGCTCTCATGGGATAAATTTCATTGTTTACACAGATGCATTTGTTTTTTTCACCCTCAGAATAGATTGTTGTGTTAAATAAACTTCTGATTTGCAGAATATATTTAACAACCTGGGGATATATGTCCATGGGAGCTTGAAAATTGCTTGTTAGCTGCATTTAGAAGAAATGTCAGGCCAGCTTTAGCAACTTTAGCAAAGCAAGGCCTGATTTCATAAGGCTTTTATTTTATAATTCTTCTACCTGTCTATGACACTCTACTGCTTTTCTACCTCTTTATCTTCTAGGGGAAAGCATCAAATGACACCTCTGGGCTGAATGATTTAACTCCAAGTGCTCATAGTTAGCAATAGTTCATAGTTAGCAACTCTACAGCTTGGCCTGGGTAGTTTCCAGCTCTTTCTCATATTTGAAAAGTCCAAAAAGATATTTAAGACTAGATCTGGTGAGACACTAAAGTGTGTCCCTTATTTCTGTCCCTGGGAAATAAGACATTGCACACTGAGACAAATGTCAAAGAGAAGAGGAGTAAAAAGTGAACAATCATCATAAAAATGCAGGAAACTGTCACTGCATGGTGTGATGAGCAGGAGCTCTGTCCCTGATCCCAGGGTGACACCAGGGCACTCTCACCAGGTGTGTCTGTGCTTCTTGCAGGGACCATGGCTGTGTGACAGACCTCAGGACACTGCTCACTCAATAATTCACTTGCTCACCATGTTTGAAATTCATTCCTCTGATTGGCTGTGCAGGACCAAACTTTGGGGATCTGCAGACCAGAATAAGATGTTACAGGCTCCAAATTTCAGGCTGTGGATCCTTCAGTGAAAATTAGCTTCTCACAGTGTATTTTCCTAGTGCAGAATATCTTCACATTTCTTTGTACAGAGAATGGCATCAATATAACCCAATGAATTTAATTCATAATAGCAATTAAGACCCCGAGGGGGTGGATCAGCCAGGGAGGATCCAGCCACTGGGGAAGCACTTCCAGGAGCAAACGTGTGAGAGCCATCTGTCGCCTCTCCACACTCAGTGACAGCCACAGCAAGGCTCTGCAGCCTGCTCAGAAAATTCACGCCAAGATGAAGGCTTGCTGAATACACCCTGCAACAGAATACATTCACCAGGGGTGAACTGTGCCCTGCACTGCAGGGGAGGTGAGGCTCGGCCATGGTGGTGCCCTGCAGCTGCTGCCTCTCCCTCTCCTGAAGGGAAATGGGGCTGTGGGGTTTGCAGAGCTCTGAGTGCTCCCTGCAGAGAGCGTCCTGCCTCCGCTGGAGCAGGCTTTCCACCGTCTGATGGTGGGGAGCAAAATCCAAATTCCTGCTGAGAAACGTGGTGAAGTGCTGTCAGAAAAGGGAAAATCCTGCTCCAGGTGACACTGAGGAATACCCTGCACTCCTTTACCTGCAGTCACAAGACAATGAACTTTCCTTTCCATCCTTCTGCATAAAAATGGAGTGACATGCACACATATAAGGCAAAAAAAAAAATCCCTACAGGCCTTACAAAACCTGTCAGTGCTGCACAGGCTCCTTTCCCCAGGGAGAGTTGAGGAAACAAGGATGAGACAGTCGCTCATCATTCTGCTTAAGACAAGGCTGGGAGGCCCAGGGATGCTGCAGCAAAACCCACAGCAAAGCTGCAGAGCAAAGAACTGACTGAGCCAGCTCCTGGCCCACAAAATGCAGGAATCAGATCAGCTGAGGACAGGAGATGCAGGGATTCCAGGACTGCCTTGTCTCCTTGGACCACCTCACGCCTTCAGCTTTTGGGTCTTCTCTGGTGTGTGATGATGAGGTGGGACTGAATTCCCATCTGGCCATGGTGAATGTGCTTCAGACACACCTTCAGCCCTGCTTGCACCTGGCTCCTGTCCTAGGGGTGCACCCTGAGAGTGGGACCTGTGTGGTTTGTGACCACATGAAGGCATCAGCTCCAAAGTGCTGACTGAGGCTGGTGTGTCCCTGGAGGCAAGGCTGGCAGGGTTGTCAGAAGGCCAAGAAGCACCTGAAACCACTGGGTACCTGCACGGCAACCCTCCATGCCTTGCTCCCTGTCTTTGCTCTTTACTTGTCCCAACATCATGCACAGCACCAATATTTATATACAAAACATGACTGTGATTTCAGCAAAAAACAATCTGCCCCCTCAGTCCATTAATAATCTTGTTTCGCTGCCAAAACATTTTCATTTCCTTTTCTCCGGGCCTTCTTTGTCTTCCTTATGTCTATTTTTACTGCATTTTCTGACAGGCAGCCTGTCAGTTTGCCATTTAGGTGAATCTTTCTGCAGTGTGGCCAGCGAAATACGAGCAGCAGAGAAGCCTGCTAATTAAAATCACTGCCTGTAATTTATAGATGTGCTGTCTGTGCTCAAGGAGGGATGGAGAGCAGAAATCACTGCCCTCTCTGCAGAGGGCTGTGAGGCCAGCCTGGGGTCATGCAGCTGCTGCACAGTCCCCTGTCCCTGCTGATGTCACTTGGCCACGGACATTGGGGATATGGGGTTCATTGAGCACAGAATTCCAGCTGTCTCTGTTTATAGTGGATATTTTTGCTCCCAAAAGAGGGGAGAGAATGATATCAAAAGGCTAATTAATTACTTTTATACCATATTATTCTATACATCTAAAACTGAGTCTGCCAAGCACTCAACCCTGCTCACACTGCCCAGAATCTCGTGACGGTCAGTGACAGTCCTGACACACACACACACTCGCAGGACAGGCCAAGGAAACAAACCACCATCACTGTGGGTAAATAATCTCCATATTGCATTCTACTTTTGCACAAACACAGGCACAACAAATGATAAGAATTGCGCTTCCTTTCTCTGAGGTTCAGAGAATGCAAATCCCAGAAATACTCTTGGGGAGAATTGTGCCTTGCTTTTCCCTGTGAGGAGAAATGTGGGGCTACACTTGCTCCTGTCGAATTCCTCAGGGAGCAGCTCCCGTTCCCTGGGCAGCTCCCGTGAAAAGGGCACCTCCCGGGCAGGGAGAGCAGCAAGGAGCTGGGGCTGTGGGCCCATCCCGGGGGTGTGGGTCCATCCCGGGGGTTGTGAGGCCATCCCGGGGGTCTGAGCCCATCCTGGGGCTGTGAGCCCATCCCGGGGCTGTGGGCCCATGCTGGGGATATGGGGCCGGGGGTGTGCGTCCATCCCAGGGGTTGTGAGGCCATCCTGGGACTCTGAGCCCATCCCGGGCAGTGTGGGGCCGGGGCTGTGGGCCCATTCCGGGGCTGTGGGACCATTCTGGGGATGTGGGCCCATTCCAGGCAGTGCGGGGCTGGGGGTGTGGGTCCATCCCGGGGTTGTTGGTCCATCCCGGGGCTGTGGGTCCATCCCGGGGATATGAGCCCGTCCCGGGGTTGTTGGTCCATCCCGGGGGTCGTGGGTCCATCCCAGGGCTGTGAGCCTGTCCCGGGCAGTGCGGGGCCGGGGCTGTGAGCCCATCCCGGGGGTGCGAACCCATCCCGCGGCTGTGGGTCCATCCCAGGGCTGTGAGCCTGTCCCGGGCAGTGCAGGGCCGGGGATGTGAGCCCGTCCCGGGGCTGTGGGTCCATCCCAGGGCTGTGGGGCCGGGACTGTGAGCCGTCCCGGGGCTGCGGGCCCATCCCGGGGGTATGGGGCTATCCCGGGGCTGCGGGCCCATCCCGGACACCCCGGATCCTCCACCCGCCGTGCCCCGGGGCTGGCGACAAGCGGCGGCAGCACGGAGGGGACGCCCCTCGGGACGGAGGGGCCGGCGGGGGGCGGCTCCCGGGGCCGCGGCCGTGGCGGCTCGGCCCTGCCCAGCGCCGGCTCCGCTCCGCGCCTGGTTGGTGCCGTCGGGGCCGGGGGCGCGGCCAGGCCGGGGCCGGCCCGGTAAAGCGGCGGCGGAGCGGGCGCGGCGGCCCCGCACCATGGAGGGGCACCTGGCGCGCTGCAAGATCGTGGTGGTGGGGGACACGCAGTGCGGCAAGACCGCGCTGCTGCACGTCTTCGCCAAGGACTGCTACCCCGAGGTGCGGGAGGGCTGCGGGAGGGCGGGCCGGGCTCCCCTCAGCTCCCCCGGGCTCACCTGTGCTCTCCCCTCATCCCCCAGAGCTACGTGCCCACCGTCTTCGAGAACTACACGGCCAGCTTCGAGATCGACAAGCAGCGCACCGAGCTCAACATGTGGGACACCTCAGGTGGGCCGGGGATGCGCGGGGGTGGCGGGGCCGGACTCGTCCTTCCCACCGTTCCCGGAGCCGCCGGGCTGGGGCAGGGGCAGCGGCTCCGAGCCCTGCGAGCCTCCCGGGGCACCGAGCGGGCGGCGCTCCCTTGTCCTGCAGCGGGGACAGCGAACAGAACCGGCTGCGGCTGCAGCCCTGAGGCCGGAGGGAATGGGGAGGAATGGGAGTGCTGGTGGAGGGGGAGTGCCCTGGTGCTGCCACAGAGCCTCCGCGGTTCTCTGGCGTCTTTTTGGCTCGGATTGGTTTTGCCTCTTTGTGTCCTCGGTTGTGGTTCTGCTCACAGCGCCGGGCTCGGCTGTCCCAGCCCACCGAGACCCGTCCCAAACTTTGTGCCTGCTCCTGCCCCGGGGGAGGCACGAGTTGCAGGAGGAGTGCGTGATGCAGAGCTAATGGAAATATTGGCATCCCGCAAAGTTCACAGGCACTTTCTGCTTTATCTTTGGGTCCTTTTGTACGGGCAGTGCAGCTGAGTGCTGTGTTCTGCTGATGAATATACATCGTGTGCTTGCTGCTTCTATTTCCCCATAGTCTCTTAATTTTTGGAATCCTGATGATAAATGAAGTGCTCTCAGTGTCCAAGAGCAGTAGTAAGTGAGAACATGACCTAGGACTTTCTTTTCCTGTTGTTCATTCAGATTCCTTGCTGTAATTTTGCATTCATTAAATGACAGCTATAGGATTAGCATAGTTCTGCCTAGACTAGTGGCTTTACTGAGTCTTGGACAAGCCCAAACATGTAAAATATATTTGAATCTTCTTCTGGAGCTTCCTGACCTAAGAGACCTTGCTTTGCTGATTTTTGTTCCCTGAGACAAAATGGGAATGGGATTCAGCTTTGCTGGCAAGCTGTGTGCTGTGATGTGAGCCATGAGGACGCTGGCTCCTGGGAATGAAGTGTTGGCCCTTGGTGTTTGACCAGGAGCTGTGCTTGAAGCACAGAGTGGTGGGTACATGGAAGCCCTTGCAGGGCTGGTTTGGAGACTCTCATGTGTGAAACCATCCTGGCTGGTCTGGGCTGCAGAGGGCTCCTTGAAGCTGCTCAGGGTGCTCCAGGACTCAGGGATGGTCACTGGGGTGCACATGAGTGTTCACCCACAGCTTGTGCACCCCCACGGCTGGGGGAGTTCCAAACTTGGGCTTCTGCAGCCTTGGAGGGGATGTGGTGGGTTATCTTTGCTAGGCACTGAATGGCTTTGCTGTAGAGGATCTGTGTTTGATATAAAAACTTCATCTTTGCAGGGTGTAGAAGCACGTTTGAAGTGTTTGCTTTTCAGGAATCCTCCATAATGATTTGATTTGGTCTTACAAATGTTTAAAGAAAAGGACATGATAAAAAGTCCTTAAAGGATGTATCTGGCACCTGCATCTGATGCTGTCACAAGCTCATTTTTCCCCTTGTGACAAAAGATGTTTTTCCAATATTTGTCTCTGCAGCCAAAAACAAATGGACTTTGATTCTTCCTCTTTTCTCCTGTGAAAAATGTCAGACCTTTTTAACAGCTTTGCTGTAGATAGAGTTCATCAGGTAGTTTTCCAGATAGATTCCCTTTGATTTGAAATACACAGGAGCTAGCTCTTAATAAACAATCCCGCAAAGCACTAGACAGCAGTTTTCCCTGGTAATCAAACTGAAATTTTTAGCTGTAGACTGCAAAGTGCTGTTGAGTTTTCACTAGCCTTCAGAGGCCCTTATAAACGGGAGCTTTGGCAAACGAAGTTCTGCACAATAGTGAGTTGAACCGGCTGAGCTGAAGGGATCAGGAGAAGCTCATTGCCCACCCCATGGAGAATTACAGGCATTGGTGGGCACTTCCCCTTCTCTCCTGGAGTACCTGCTCTTTCTTTTAAGCTGCTTTTCGTATTATTCATGATAAATTCCATCCCAGCAAGAGTGAAAAAGGGTGATCCTGACATGAGGAGGGGAACATTTTCTATTTTAAATGCTCTCCTTCTCTTAGATAAATGATTGGAACTAAAATTCCCTGAGAAATCAGCGGACACCTGGAGAGAGGAGGTGGATATATATATATATTTTTTTAAATTTTTACTTAATTTCCCTCACCCCATACTTAGTTGAGGAAGCAGCTGGAGACTCTGGAAGCTGCACAAGGTGAGCTGAGCATCTCTCAGCAGTGGGTGGTGGGGAAAGTGCAGTCTGGCTGGAAAACTCCCTTTATGAAGGCTGATTGTGGCTGCAGTCTGCCTGGCCACTCAGCCATCCCCATGGTAAGCCCTGTCCAGCCCAGGATGCTGCCTGCTCCCTGTGCCCTGTCATCCTGTTGGAAAATGCAGCCTTTGGAGCTGAATTGACCCCTCCTAAGTGGGAAACACAGGCTGTGACACTGGCAGCTGGCAGGCAGCAGCTCCCATTAGAGGAATATTGACACAGAGTGGATGGGAGTGATGGAGAACTGAATGGCTCCCAAATTGTATTGGGAGCTCTGATTTTCTTTAAATGCCTTTTAACTCTTTGTCCATTGTATTTTGGGGCTGGAGGATGACTTTGGAGAGTTTCCAGCGCTGAGAATCCTTCAAAAGGGTGAAACCTGCTAGGACTCAAATGAGACTTAGCTCTGGGCATGCACCAGGGAGAAAATCCCCTTGTCCAACATCTGCAGCTGCTGGTTCTGTTTCGTGTTTGTTTCAATTCAGACCATGGGAGTAAAATTGCTTGGGGTGCCATGTCACAGCATGCCAGGAATGTCCCATGCCTGCTGTGCCCAAGTGCTACATGCTGTTTGCTAAAGCCTCCACTGAAAAACAGTTTGACATCCTTGTCTGCGAGGGAAGGGGTGCAGAGCTTGGATGGAGCATCTCTGCTCCTGAGCCTTTGCTTTGCTGCTCTTCTTGTTCCTCTTCTGGCGAATTCTTTCGTTGGCTGAACACGCTCAGCACAGAAACAACTCCTCTGCACAGGGCTGGGATCTTGTGGTGGGGGAAACTCCTGCTCAGTGGGATGCCTGATGGCTTGGCAGTGCTGTTCCCAAAGGGCTGGGTGCCCCGGACCGGCAGGATGAGCTCTGTGCTTTGTTCCTGGGGCAGGAGGAGGAGGAGGAGGAAGGTGCATGGCTGGCGATCATTAGCGATGCTCCGCAAGGAGTGGGCGAGTTTCGAGTTTCGTTCGAGTGCGTCAGGTCTGGGAGGGAGCATTGTTCCCCCCAGGGCGTGCAGGGGCAGGGAGCTTCTCCTCAGCGAGGTAATAATACTTTCCCTGTGGGATCAGGGAGTGTGTCTGGGGCTGGAAGTGGAACCATTGGGGTGCTCAGCAGGTCTCTGGCAGAGAGAGCCCTCAGTGAGGAGCCTGACCTGCGGCCCAGGGAGCTGTGCTTGGAGTGTTTCCCACCACGAGCTGGCACTGCCCACTGGTGCACTGGCAATGCCAGGCCATGATGGGAATGACCAGTGCCCAACAGATTGGCACAATGCCCTGTTTTGCAGAGCTTCCCTGGCACTGGGTGCAAGCAAGGGGAGAGAGGAGCTCAAGCCATGCTTGAGGGTTGGCAGCAGTGCTGCTGGCAGCTCTGAGGCTTTACCCTCTATCTAGGTGGATTTTTTTGTTCTGTTTTCAATAATAATGGTGAGGAACCTACACTGTACTGACTTCTTTGCTAGGAGGCTCTGCTTTTGTGCCTCAAAGTGCAGGCAGGCAGAGCAAGGAGTGATCTGAGGCCACTGAGCTGCCTGATGCATCTCTGGCTGATGCAGAGCAGAGCTGCCTGCTCCTGGCAGGGACATCTTTGCCAGTGCTCAGTGGCAGAGCCAGCCTGGCACTGTGCCCTGCACAAGGTCACTGCTGCCTTGGGAAGCTGCTGGAGGGGACTGTCCTTTGTGGACCTTGAGAGTGGCAGTGCCTGCTGCAGCCTGCAGCGTTGCAGAGGTCAGTGCTCCCGGGTTCAGCAGTGCCCTGCCCGGCTCAGAGCAGAGCTGTGTGCCTGCCAGCTCTCCACAGCCGCTGTCTCTTCAGCAGATGTGCTTTCAAGACAAGAATAACGCTGTGAATTGCAAATCCCCCTCCGCCTTCCTCTCTGCCTGTGCTCAGCAAACAGTCTGCCTTGGAATGGCCTGTGTGGGAAACCACGGGCTGTGATAACAGATCCTTCTTTTAAGGGAGCTACTGAGGAATGTTGATGAGATTAGAGAGCTGAAAGGGGCTGAGTTTGGCAATGGCATCTCCATGGATGCTGGGGCTGGCTGTGCCTGGATTCCCAGGGTGCAGCTCCAGGATTGCCATGGCTGCCTCTTCCCAATGTAAGAACGAGTCCTGTCTCAGAAAGACTTCACTCTGAGGCACACAGAAAATGTGGAGCTGCCCTTTCCATACCAAAAGAGCTCCTCCCATGCTTCCTGTTCAGACTGAGAGCCTAAAAGCAGCGTGCTTGTGTTGTGCCTCAGCACAAATATGTAGTTAATCCTAAAAATACAGCTGGGTCAAATTCCCATGCAGGTCAGCAACCAGTCAGACAGAACTTTAAAGGGTTGCAGCAGAAATGCTGGTACTGAAGTGGGTGGAGGATGGACCTTGGGAAGGCATGCCAGGGCAGTGCCCAGGAGGATCTCCTCTCTGGGTTGGGCACACTGTGGGCATGCTGCAGTGCTCTGTGGCTCAGGGATGGAGCCTGGTTCTGCTCTGGCATCATCCATCCTTTGTCCCCTCCGGATCTGAGAGGCTCAAGCTTCTGTGGGGCCGTGAGATGTCCTGGGAGTTGTGAGGATGCTGAGGAACATTTGCTTTTAGTGACAGCTGGCTGGCCCCGCTGGCTGCTGTGACCTTGTGAATAAAGAGGAATGTTCTGTGGGGTGGGTTTGTTCCCAGCTCAGGTGCTGACCCCTTTCCCACAGCCCAGAGCTGATCTGCTCTCTGCTGTGCTCTGCTCTCCCTGCTCCTCTTGCCCCAGATTCTGAAGATAAAAATCTCCACTCCATTAAACTTTGCAAGTGTACAGGCCCAGCCTTCCCCGTGGGAAGAAACCTTATCTGGCAGCCACATGCCTGGGGAGGGATCTGATGCCTGTGAGCAGTAACCCTGAAATGTGCAGCGCTGCTCCATGAGAATTGTGTCCACGCAGCCCTCAGCCCTGTTCCCTGTGCGTGCTGCCTGTGCTGTTGCCCCTCTGGGTCCCTGGTGTCCCCTGCAGGAAGGGTGGCAGCCAGGTTGTGGCAGGAGTGCCAGGAAGGCACCTGTGACCCCCATTTGTCTCCCTGCTCAGCTGCTGCAGGCGTGGAAAGGCTGGGAGGGCAGTCCTGCCGCTCCTGCCATGCCAGACACCCTCTGATGTGTCACTGACATGTTTTATGAAAACCCTTTCACTAGGTTTTTTTTTTTCCTGAGAAGCCTCAGAAAACAAATATAAACAATAACTCTCTGATGGCTTAGAATGTGGTCTGAAGATTTTACCAACACTTGCATCTCTGCTTGGTCTCATGTGAATTGTTTTACTTGATGACCAATCCCAGTCCAGCTGTGTCGAAGCTGTGAGCAGTCACAAGATTCTATTATCATTCTTTTCTGGCCTTCTGATGTCTCCTTTCTCTTTAGTGTAGTTTTAGTGTATCATTTTCTTTTAATAGAACATATATAATAAAATAATAAATCAGCCTTCTGAAATATAATATATATAATAAAATAAATCAGTCTTCTGAAACATGGAGTCAAGATTCTCATCCCTTCCCTCCAACACCCCCACAGTGATGCTGCCCCAGGAGCTTTCAGGGGCTCCTCACAGCTGCTGGAGGGAGGTTTGCAGCTGAGCAAGCTTCTGTGGCCACAGATGAGGCAGGACACAGGGCTGGGATGGGGCAGGAGAGCTCAGCACCTGCCTGAGCTGGGGATTCCTCCCTCCACTGGTAAATCCAGCAGAACTGCCTCCTCCTGAGGGGCAGGCTTCCAGTAATAAGGTCTGGAGAAGGGCCCAGAAATGCCACCTCAGCCTATGCAAATAGCATTGCCTTCATCCTGAAGGTGTGCCAGCTGGGCTCTTTAGTAATTCACTCATTTCTGAACGTGCATTGTAGGAATTAGGAGCAGAGGTTAATCGTCCAAACTGATGAGCTGGGGTTTTCTTTCAGTTGTGCATTTCCCAGAAGAGTGTTTATTCTATGTCACAGAGCAGTTTCCTCCTTTCCTGCACTTCAGGGGTTTGCAGTGATGTTGCCACAAGCAAGACAAATGTCAAAGTTCAGCCAGGCCAGAAGGTTCTGGAAGTCCTGGGGCTGTTGACTTGCTCCTGCTTTGGCAGCTTTGCCCTCTTGGGATCTGTCTGGCAGGGTGCACATCCTCTGCCATCTCTGAAGGCTCATCTGGCACCTCTGTGTGGGGAGGTGACCCAGAGCTCTCTGTGTTGTCAGTGTGGCCCTGCAGAAAGCTGGGATGGGTTTGTGTTTCATTCCATGAAGGCTGCTCTTGGCAGTGCCTGCAGAAAGCAGCGTGTGCCTCAGCACTGCTCCCTCTTTGGGGAGAGCTTTCAGAGCCCCCCCAAGTGTGCTGCTGAGAAATTGAGGTCTTGGCAGTGCTCATCTCTGTTTCAGCCAGAGCTGGGCTGTGAGAGCCCCTTGCAGAGCAGATCATGGCTCTGCAAACACTCTGGCTTTCCCTATTGTTGGATGGAAGAGAGGCTCATCATCTCCAGAACTCCTAATGAGGAGCAAATGAAGATTAGCACCACGTTGGTGGAGATGAAACAGCACATTTCAGCCCCCTGCCCAAGAGTGGCATCTCTGAGCTGCAGTGCCAGGCTCTGCAGGATCTGCCAGGCAAGGGCAAAGAGGAGCCACTCGTGCTTGTGTTGTAGACAACAATGGGAATTTTATTTTTAAGCTGGTTGTAGGCTTGCTCCAGTTTTCCCTTTAATCATGAACAGATGCACTTAGGTCCTGTTTCTCGCAGACCTGGATGCCAAGTGGGAGAATGACTCATGCAGTGAAGGAAGGCTGAATCTGCAGACACACCAGCCTTGGGCTCCTTGTGTGTGTGTGGAATTGCCAGACTGTGATCTCTGGAGTGTCTTGCTGGAGGATCTGTAAGGTGTCAAGTGCTCATAATCCATAAAACTGGAGAGCTGGATTTGAAGGCTCTGGCTTTTTTGGGTTGTTTAGGTGGGGTTTTGGGGTGGGGGGGGGTGTGTTGTTTTGGTGGTTTTTTTTAGTTGTTAAATGCAATGAAAAAGTAATAGATGCAAAAGAGAATTTCCTGATTCAGTAGAGATGTCTCCAGAGCAAACTGGGGATTACCTTGGCTGGGAGAAATGCAGCTCCTCTGCCCCACAGGGCAGCACTGAGGTGGGCAGGAGCTGCTGAATGCCAGCTGAGGTGCCAGGGGTGGCTCCTGCTCTTTGCAGGTAATGAATGTGAAGCAAATTCTGATCTCATTTGGAAAATCAGGTTCTTTACCTCGTGCTTCCCTTCCCTCAGCACGGGAGTCTCTCCTGTGGTCCAGGTGAGGAGAGCAGGACTCCTGGCAGGATTCCTGGCTCTGGGGTGAGCCCGTGGGGGTCCAGTGGGGTCTGGGGGGGCTGCAGCAGCCCTGAGGAGCTGGCTGGCTGCTGAGGAGCAGCGGGTTGCTATGATACAGTTTGCTGTGGCACTGTCTGTGCTGAATGAGCCAAAGCTGCCCCTACAAAAGGAGCATTCCTTGGCTGGGAGGGGGTAGATTTATCTCAAGTGTTTATGTAAAGCTGAGAAGCTGCAGGGAGAGGATGTGCGTGGGAACGTTTCCTCCAGCACCAGGGCCCCTGTCTGGAGGCAGAGAGCTCTGTGTGCATGGGGGAGAGGGCAGGGCTCAGATAAAGGGCTGGGCTGATTCAGGCATGCAGATCAGCCCTGCATCTCCTGTCCTGTGCTCCCAGCTCGTGGCAAACAGAGGAGCCTGTTCAAAGGGGAGCTCAGCGCTGCTTGGTGCTGCTTGTGAGAGCAGCCCTGGGCTGGGCAGGGCTGGCTCGTGTGGCTGTGCCATGGGGAGTGCTGTGACCCTGCCAGGTGTGAGCCTGAGGAGAGCTCAGGAACCTCTGCACCCTGGCTCACCCTGCCTGCCTGTCTGGCATCCCCGTCCCCAGAGCTGCCCAAGATGCCACAGGGACTGGCTCCTTTCCATTAGGGAGCTTGATTTTCCCTCTAGGAAGAGGGCTGGGCTCTGCAGAGGTCAGGATCTGTTTCTTCTGTGCTGTTCCAAACCCCTTCCCTTCCCAGTGACTTTGCAGGGGCTGCAGGTGCCTTTGCTCCTCTGGGCTGGCTGTAACAGCTGGAGACACCAGGAGCCGATTTTTTGGGAATCCAATTGCACATCAAATCCAGAGCAGCTTCCCCTGGCTGTGTGGAGTGGCAGGGGCTGGCTGGTCACAGCCCTGGAGCTCTGCTGTGGTTGGTGCCGTGGTCTGAGCTGCATGGCCAGTCCCTGGCACTGGGCAGGGTTTGGGGAGGCTCCACCAAGCCCTCAGCCTGCCCCATGCGGGCTCTGGGCAGAGAGAGGAGCATCAGGCTCTGCTGCCCAGGTGTTTGCAGAGCTCCAGCTGTGCTGTGCTGGGGGACTGAGCCCCTGTGCACACAGGACCTGCAGAGAATCAGCCCACTCTCCTCTGGTGCCCAGCCCAGGCAGATTTCCATCCTTCCAGACACATAAACCACCATCATCCATAATTCATCAGGTGCTGAGTTTCACTGAGGAGCCACCTGACACCTGGGCTGCACCTTTCTCCTGGGGTGGGAAAGTGCCAGCTCCTGACATCCCGAGGAGCTGCAGCAGGAGGCAGGTCTGGCTTCCTCAGCCCAGGATGGCAATCCTGCTCTTGGAGGAGGCAGATTCAACAGGACTCTGCTGTCTCTGTTTCCTCTTCCCATAAATAAAATCTGCTTCTCATCCCTCCAGGAAGTTTAAGTGATTTTGTCTTTGCTGCTTAAAACCACTGCTTTGGTTTTATATAGTGAGGCTGATTGCTCCATGAGTGTTTGCTGAGGTGTCTGCACTCACCAGCAGAGTGCAGGGCAAATAAAAATGCTGTGGCACAGTGACCTTCCTGCCTGAAATTTGCATTGAAGGGGTGTGTGTGTGCACATGTGTGTGGTAGAAGAAATACAGAAATATAAGAAGTGCATGATTCAGGCTGGGCTCTTTGCCTGCTCACAGAGTTCCTGTGGAATGCAGAATCATCCCCTTCCATTTATAGCTCATTCACCAAAAACTGTCACTTCTTTTATACACCAAAAAGAATCTGTCTGACTTTTCCCAGCACAAATCCAGAAAGAAGGCAATCCATTTGTACCTGTCACAAATTCTCACCACCTTTGTGAGCAAGCTCTCCTGTATGAAGATAGCAAGGGAGGATACAAACCCAGCAGCAGCATTTGCTGTGTTCTCTCAGCCCCACCTTTCTGCTGTGAGGGGTGATGGAATCCAGGCTGAGTGGTGAGCCAGGCTGAGCCCTCCTGCATCAGCAGCACTTGCCAGATGCTCACCAGGCAGGGAGAGGGATGTAAAACTTGCCTCTTCACTCTGTCAAGGGGTAAATATAAGAAAACAAGGACAAAACATCTGACTTCCATGCCTAAACAAAGGAACTAAAATCCTCTGCTAATCCAGTTCTGGTGAACTTATGGCATGTGGTCTCTTTCAAACCAGAATTTTATTTTAACACTGACCCTGCCCCTCTCCACAGGCTCGGCCTACTACGACAACGTGCGGCCCTTGGCCTACCCCGACTCGGACGCTGTGCTCATCTGCTTTGACATCAGCCGCCCTGAAACCCTGGACAGTGTGCTCAAAAAGGTGAGTTCCATCAGCCAGAGGGGTGCTCTGCCCCACCATGCCCTCAAACCCTGGAAAATGTGCTTAAAAAGGTGAGTGCCAGCAGCCATGGGGTGCTGTGCTCCACCACACCTCAAAACCCTGGACAGTGTGCTCAAAAAGGTGAGTTCCATCAGCCATGGGGTGCTCTGCCCCACCATGGCCTCAAACCCTGGAAAATGTGCTCAGAAAGGTGTGTCCAACAACCAGAGGGGTGCTGTGCTCCACCATACCCTGAGAGCCTGGACAGTGTGCTCAAAAAGGTGAGTTCCATCAGCCAGAGGGGTGCTGTGCCCCACCATGCCCTCAAACCCTGGACAGTGTGCTCAAAAAGGTGAGTGACCAACAACCAGAGGGGTGCTGTGCTCCACCACACCCCAAAACCCTGGAAAATGTGCTCAAAAAGGTGTGTCCAACAACCAGAGGGGTGCTGTGCCCCACCATGGCCTCAAACCCTGGAAAATGTGCTTAAAAAGGTGAATGCCAGCAGCCATGGGGTGCTCTGCCCCACCATGGTGGCCCTGAGGCTCTCATCAGGGTCAGAGCTCTGGCCCCTGTCTTGGGTTGCTGTTGTTAATTGCTGCCCCCACATCTGTGGGTGTGAACACAGACCCCACACACATGCTGCAAGCTGCCACCACCCCCTAGGTTCCTTTCCAAATGGAAATATTCTGCATTCTGCACACACCAAGCAGAGCACCTGACCATCCTCCTCTGAGCACAGGAACTCCAGGCAAGGCCATGGGGCCAGACATTCTCATCAATCTAATTAAAGAAGAAATATCTGGCAAGGTTCTACCATTTGAGGCCAAACCCTTGCAAAATAGAGAGCACAATTTTAATTTTACAGCTTAGGATTGCAGTTTAGAGAAGTCCACTTACATAACAGAAATTGGCTTTTTCGCAGGATCAGGCTCCAGCTGTGAAACACAAATCCTAAAAAGATGTTGTCAGGTGCTTAATTTTAAAGTCTACAATTTCTTTCACAGTATTAGTTTATCCATTTGTCTATTTTTTTATGTCAGCAGAACCACCAGTGGATCTCTGTCAGCAGAACCACCAGTGGATCTCTCAGCAGAACCAGCAGTGGCTGTGGATGGCCTGCAGCAGCTGGGAAGGAGCCTCTGGTGCCTGTTTCCAAGCAAGCAGAGTGCTCAGTTTTTTGGCTCTCCCCTCAGTTCAGCATCTGCACAGTGAAAAAGACAGCAATCAGTTCTCTAGAGCTCGTCAACAGAAATGATGAGCTGTAGTGCTGAATTTGAAGTGAATTATTGAGCTGAGATGGCACAATGCCACTGGCCTGGAGAGCAGGCAGGGCCCTAAGCCTGCCCTGGCACTGGGAGCAGCTGAAATTTCCTACCTGCTCCTTTCAGCAGAGCTGATACTGCAGCTGGCAGGTCCCAGAGAGCCTCTCAGGGCTGGGGATCTGCTGTGGGGCACCCCTGGCTGGTCCCCAGTGGGTCACTTCTGGGAGAAGGTCCCACACAAGGCTTTCCTCTGAGGTGGGGTGAAGTCCAGCAGCCCCAAATGCTGCTCAGAGGAAGGAGGATAAATGGTTTTCTTGGTCCTGCTGTGCCCTGCTTCCTGCCATGCATCCAGGGAGCTGTGGTTGTGCTGTGCAGGAATTCAGGGAGCTGTGGTTGTGCTGTGCAGGAATTCAGGGTGTGTGGTTGTGTTGTGCAGGAATTCAGGGAGCAGAGCTGTGGTTCTGCTGTGCAGGAATTCAGGGAGCTGTGGTTGTGCTGTGCAGGAATTCAGGGTGTGTGGTTGTGCTGTGCAGGAATTCAGGGAGCTGTGGTTGTGCTGTGCCAGAATTCAGGGTGTGTGGTTGTGCTGTGCAGGAATTCAGGGAGCAGAGCTGTGGTTGTGCTGTGCAGGAATTCAGGGTGTGTGGTTGTGCTGTGCAGGAATTCAGGGTGTGTGGTTGTGCTGTGCCAGAATTCAGGGAGCTGTGGTTGTGCTGTGCAGGAATTCAGGAATTCAGGGAGCTGTGGTTGTGCTGTGCAGGAATTCAGGGTGTGTGGTTGTGCTGTGCAGGAATTCAGGGTGTGTGGTTGTGCTGTGCAGGAATTCAGGGAGCTGTGGCTCTGCTGTGCAGGAATTCAGGGAGCTGTGGTTCTGCTGTGCAGGAATTCAGGGTGTGTGGTTGTGCTGTGCAGGAATTCAGGGAGCTGTGGTTCTGCTGTGCAGGAATTCAGGGAGCTGTGGTTGTGCTGTGCAGGAATTCAGGGTGTGTGGTTGTGCTGTGCAGGAATTCAGGGTGTGTGGTTGTGCTGTGCAGGAATTCAGGGTGTGTGGTTGTGCTGTGCAGGAATTCAGGGAGCTGTGGTTATGCTGTGCAGGACAGCATCTGGCAGCTGCATCCTGTCCTGGGGGGCTGGTATCTCGTTTGTGACACTCTCTGGGACACCAAGGCATGAAAAGCACCACAGAGCAGCAGCTCCCATGGCTGCTCTCCTCAGAGAGCCCCAGGGCTGGAATGGCCACGGCCTGAACATGGCACATTGTGCTGCCTGGCCTCTTGGCCTCTCCACATTTTGCCAAATGTGCTGAAGCAAGTGCCTCTGACTCAGCTGCTGGGAGGGCTGAGAAGTGGGGCTTTGTCTCAGGAGTGTCCTGCTGAGGGGACAAAGACCCTTCAGATAAATTGGTCAATGGCTCAGTGTTGGCTTCCAGAGCAGGTCCTGGGTACCAAGCAGGCTGGGTGGAGGGAGGGTGTTTCATGTGGACTCAAAGAATTCACTGCTCAGCTTGGGAGTCAGCAGAATAATAATGCAAGTGAATCACTTGGACCTTAATGAAATACAAACCTCTCAATAATTAGGTGGGGCTGGGAGTTACTTGTCTCTCTGCACACTCTTCATGTGAGTCCACCCTGCTCAGTGCATGGCTTTCCCTGTACAGCCTCACAGATGTTTGGAGTGCTGCTAGGCAATGTTTTTTTGATATGGTAACTTAAAATAAACCCTAAATCCCAGGGGATTTCTTAAGTGCCTCTGAGTAGATGCCTTGTTTCCTTTGGTGCAGGCTCACAGCCTTATGGCAGCGAGGAAAATTCCTAAGACACCATGAAGCTGAAATGGGTTTTAGCTTGTGATATCAGGCAAATAAGGAAAATAACATTTTCCTGTTCAAGCCTCAGGCAAAAATCCAGCAGAGGAAATCTTTATTAATGCCTCCCCTCTGATGCCTGGGCTGCTGTACAGCATGTACAGTTGAAGGGGCAGAGGCATCTGAGGGGAGTGCAAGCAAGCAGCTCTGCCTTTCATGCAGAACAAGATTTCATGGAGTGGTGCTTTGGTCCTGACAAGTCTTGATAGCACAACAGGGTTTGGGCTCCCAGAGGTGTCAGTCATGCAGGAAGAGGTCACAGCTCTCTCCATAGAATAGGGAGCCCTGTGTCACTGCAGAGCCCTCTGCCAGGTGTGACAGGCCTTGTAGCTCAAATCCTTCACATGAATTAGGATGAAAGCTCCAAAAGAAGTGGGTCTGTCTGTTCATTCTGAGGTTGTGTGGCTCTGGGGCTGGGGGTGCCTGAATCCTGGGGAGTCAGTGTCCTTGGCAAGCAGATACCTGGAGACACCTAAGACAATCTCCTGATAGAAAAAAAGATTTTTCATATTTTGCACATAAATTAGAGTGAAAGCTCCAAAAGAAGTGGGTCTGTTTATTGTGAGGTTGTGTAGGTCTGTGGCTGCAGCACCATGACCTCCAGAACCCTGCCCAGGGGCTGGGGGTGCCTAAGTCCTGCGGCAAGCAAATTCCTGGAGATACCTAAGACAATCTCCTGATAAAAAAAAAAAAATATTTTTTATATTTTGCATATAAATTAGAGTGAGAGCTCCAAAAGAAGTGGGTCTGTTCATTGTGAGGTTGGGTAGGTCTGTGGCTGCAGCACCATGACCTGCTCAGGGGCTGGGGGTACCTGAGGTCTTGGCAAACAGATACCTAAGACAATCTCCTGATAGAAAATAAGGTTTTTCATATTTTGCAGTGGCTTTGGTCTGATACTGGTTGAATGACATTTGGGTGGTTTTTAGCCCTCCCTTCCCCACGAGGTTGTGAACACTGGGCTTGGTGGCTTGGTTTTCTTTCTGCTTCTAATTGCCCTGGGTGGACCTTAACCCTGAGTTATTGTAGCAGGAAATTGCTAATTCCAAGTGACACTTCAGCTGGGGGTAATCTCTATTTTTTTATCTGCTCTCTACTTCAGCACCACTAGATAAGTGACTGGGGCATTGACATGCTGATGGAGCTGTGCAGGTCTCCCCCCGGGGGAGGTCACAGGTGATGGATTTATTTACTGCTGCAGACACAGCTGACATCAGGCATTCACTTTGGGAGCTCTGAAAAGAGTCATTTGTATGAAGGACATGGATGTTTGCCCTGGCCTTCTCTTTCCATTGCTTCAATTCTTAATTTCCCTGGCTGTAGCTATGCTCTGAACATCATGATGTCTTTAACATTATGGTGTGGTGGCTCCCATTAATGAATAGTGTGTGAGTGTGCAAAGAGCTCTCCACTGGCCCTGTTGACCCTTGGGCTCCCAGATTTGAGCAATAATGTGGAACAGGCAGGCATGAAGGGTACTTTGGCCATTCCATCCTTGACAGTGGCAGTCATTAAAGAGCCCTGATATGCTAATCAGTGTTTGAACAGTCGTGACCCCCTGCTTGGAAAAGCCACACCAACCAGAACCCGTCCTTTCCTCCACAGTGGCAAGGGGAGACACAGGAGTTCTGCCCCAACGCCAAGATCGTGCTGGTGGGCTGCAAGCTGGACATGAGGACAGACCTCAACACCCTGAGGGAGCTCTCCAAGCAGCGCCTCATCCCCGTGACACACGAGCAGGTGGGTTTGGGCAGTGCCCAGGGAGGGGACAGCTCTGCCCTGCCACCCACTGCACCCAAGCCTTGGTCTGCTGATGGTTTGCTCAGGGGTTTGGAGCTGTTCTTGTTTCCACCACTCTTGTCCCCAGCTCTAGAAGACCCAATTCCTGATGCTCTGCTGGGCAGCCAGCCATTTAGTAGCCAAAAAAGTCATTCCTCAAAGCAGGTGGAAGTGCCTGATTTGACAGGCTGGACTGGCTAAAGGGGAGTGTTGTCCTTCTGCATCTCCAGTGCAGCTCTTTCTGCTCCCAGTGACTTCAGGTTTGCTGATAAATGAAATTAGACACTGCAAGATGAAGGAAACAATGGGGTAGAAAAACCCTTAAATTCCATAAGAATTAAAAATTAAAAGGGAGGGTTATACATTAGAGGGAAATCTTCAGTATCAGGTGTATTGGGAATTTTTACCTCTCAAGTACCTCAGCCATTGGGGAAAGAGAGAAGGAAATTGGGATAAAAAGGGAGGCTGAGTCCTGTGGTGGTGTTTGAGGGTCCCCAGGACAAGGGAAGAGATGAGAATCTTGACTCCATGTTTTAGAAGGCTGATTTATTATTTTATGATATATATTATATTAAAAATGCTATACTAAAACTATACTAAAGAAAGAGAAAGGAGACATCAGAAGGCTAGAAAGGAATGATAATAAAATCTTGTGACAGACTCAGAGAGTCCGACGCAGACTGGCTGTGATTGGCCATTAATTAAAGAAAATTCAAATGCTGGGTAAACAGTTCTCCAAATCACATTCCAGAGCAGCAAAACATGGAGAAGCTGAAGCTTCCCAGCTTTTCAGGAGAAAAGATCCTGGCAAAGGGATTTTTCATAAAATATCACAGTGACAGCATCCTCCAAAAATTGGAGAGATCCCAGGGGAATGCCCCATGGCCTCTCCCTTTATTCAAATAAAGCAAAAGTACTCTTCTGCCTCCTTTTTGGACATAAACCTCTGATGTTTGTGGGTTAATTCTCCTAACAGAAGGGAGGGTTATACATTAGAGGGAAATCTTCAGTATCAGGTGTATTGGGAATTTTTTACCTCTCAAGTGCCTCAGCCAATGGGGAAAGAGAGAAGGGAAATGTGGGAAATTGGGAGAAAAAGGGAGGCTGAGTCCTCCAGAAATTTGAGAGATCCCAGGACAATGCCCCATGGCTTGTCCCTTTATTTGAATGAAGTAAAAATGCCTCCTTTTTGGACATAAACTTCTGGTGTTTGTGGATTAATTTTCCTAACAGTATTCATTTTAACGCAAAAAGCCAATCATAAGATAGATACACATTTTGTGGATTAATTTTCCTAACGGTATTCATTTTAATGCGAAAAGCCAATCATAAAATACACATTTTGTGGATTAATTTTCCTGACAGTATTCATTTTAACGCGAAAAGCCAATCATAAAATACACATTTTGTGGATTAATTTTCCTAACGGTATTCGTTTTAATAACCATTTTAACGCGAAAAGCCAATAAAATGCACATTTTTACACTTGCTCCTCGGTGCCCTAACCCCGTCCCCTCCGTGCTGCTCTCTCTGGCCGCAGGGCAGCGCGCTGGCACGGCAGATTGGGGCAGTGGCCTATGCAGAATGCTCCTCCAAGGTGTCAGAGAACAGCGTGAGGGACGTGTTCCACCTGACCACGCTGGCCTCGGTCAACAGGGTGCACAAGAACCTGAAACGCAGCAACTCCAAGCGGGGACTGAAGCGGGCGTCACAGATGCCTGGCAGGACAGACTTCCTGAGTGACACAGAGATGAGGAAAGACCGAGCCAAGAGCTGCTCCATCATGTGAGAACGGGCTGTAAATAACGCGTGTGTGTTGTCCATTTGTGCAGTGAGTGGCTGAGACAAGGGCGTGGTGCTGGCTGCAGGAGCTGCCCTGCCTTTCCAAAGCCTTTCTCTCAGTCTGCAGGGCTGAGCAAAGGTGCCAGCTGCCAGCAGGGCTGCACGAGTTGCCCTGCACTGTGGAGACTCTCTGCTGCTGTGCAGATTGCTTGGGATGAAGGAACCACTCGGCAGAGGAGGATTCTGGTGCTGGAAGGTTTGTGGCTGGGTGAAACAAAGTCAAAGGGAGCGATGCCATGTGTGTGTGTGTGTGTGTGTGCCACCCTCCTGTACCCACAGCCCAGGCCCTGCTCTGTGCAGCTCTACAGCACACACAGCCTGGGCTGGGGGCTCTGTGGGACCTGGGCTGGAGGGAGGAGGGGGATTTGGAGCAGCAGAGTGTGGTCAGGAGAAGGTGTTCCTCCAATCTCCCTGCAGAAGGGAAATGATGTTTGAGGTGATGCTGTTGGACAGCGAGGTGCAGGTCTGGGCCAGAGCTGGGAGGGAGGGCTGGGAAGGAACCTCAACCTGATGAGACACCACAGCAGCCCACCTCCTGCAAGGAAAACACACAGATGTCTCTTCCCACAGCATTTCAGGTACTCAAACTGCATTTGAAAGGTGGGTCTGGCTCTGAGGGAGAGGTGTGTCCCACTAGGTGCACCCTGAGGATTGTGGTTCCCTCCAGCAAGCAAATGCCCCTGGGGAGCTTTGCTGAGCCCTGGGCTCTCCCCCTGCCCTGCACACACAGCTCCCAACAAGAACTGCAATAACAATCCTTATCCTGCTCCCCACCCACTTCCAGCTGCAGGCTGTGTTGCATGGTGCTGTGTTTGTCTGGTATTGATGAGGAAAATGCCTTTATGCATATCTGCACCCTGTCTCTGCTGTGGCAGTGGGAGAGGAGGTGCTCCCTGCCCTTGTGCCTTGCTGTCTGGCCTCCTCCCAGCATCTCCCATTGCTTCTGCTGCTGCCCCCTCTGAATGCCTTTGATGACAGTATTAGCCTGGGCTTGATGTCACATGGACACTTTATGGAAAAATAGAATCTGCTCTGTTGCCAGATCCAACTGTGTCTGTGGGCTACAGGAAAAATAAACATGATTGGAAAATCTGTGGTGCTTGGCTGTGTTCATTTTTAACTCAAACCACACATCCTCTCAAAACCTCTTACTGCTCAACTTACCTTTGTGTCCTGATGTCTCTCTCCAGCTCTTGAAATACACTTGTGCACCCCCTTCAGTGAAAAAACCCAGAGGATTTATCTGCATGTATTCATTTTGGAGCTGAAACACCTGCCTTGAGCAGCCTCTCCCTCTGTCCTGGCTCCTGCAGTGTTGTGCAGCATTTGCAGGTTGTCTCTGCCTGATTCAGCTGCCAGGAGCTGTCTGTGTCCTTTCAGCTTTTCACTCAGTGTTCTGTGTCTGCTCTCACACCCAGCTGCACAGTGAAGGCATTTTGGGGGATTTTGGAGCTGCTGATTTACCAGCACCAGAAAAGCTCCACCAGTGACTGGACACTTGTGCTGTGAGCAGGCTGAAAGAGCATGAAAACCCCATCTGCAGTCTGAGAGGAGGAGGAACTGAGCAATGCAGTGTGTGGAGAGCAGCCCTCAGCCTCTTGATGCTTTTCTTGCACTCTCTGGGTTCCTCAGAGCCTTGTTGGACAGAACCAGATCCCAAATCTTGGACTGTAGCAGTCAGAGGCACGCAGGAGTCACTGCTCATTCCTCAGAACCTGTTTGCAGGTGTTCTCACCACCTCATGTCCCACAGCCACTGGGGCTTCCTTCTTTCCTCATCACACAGCAAGTGCAGTCCCTTTTACAGAGCTCTCAGGCTCTGAATTTAAAGTGTCAGTCCCTAAAAAGCAGTTTGAATTTAATGTGCCAGTCCCTACAGAAGCAGTTTGAATTTAATGTGCCAGTCCCTACAAAAGCAGTTTGAATTTAAAGTGCCAGTCCCTACAGAAGCAGTTTGAATTTAATGTCAAAAGCAGTTTGACTTTAATGTGCCAGTCCCTACAAAAGCAGTTTGAATTTAAAGTGCCAGTCCCTACAGAAGCAGTTTGAATTTAATGTCAAAAGCAGTTTGACTTTAATGTGCCAGTCCCTACAAAAGCAGTTCCTGGGTCACTGATCAGTTTAAACTTGTGCTGGCTCTGCCTTAACTTGTTAGGTCACCCTGTAAACAAATCTTAATTCCAGGATCCATGCTGGGGGGCTGTGCAGGGCAGCACCAGTGCAGAATGGGCACAGCACATCAGGCTCAGCTCAGGGAGCTGTGGGAGCACCAGTCCCACAGGGACAAGGATGGGATCTTCCTTGAAAACTTCTTGTTCTGGTTTCGTTAATTTATTTTCTGTGCTGGAGGGAAGTGTCGTTTCTACTCACCTCACACCACCCTCAGCACAGCTTTAACTGTGGTATGAAAATAATAATGACATTGGAGTGAAAGTAATTTGTGCCCAGCTGCTTCTAGAACAGCAAAAAAAAAAAAAAAAAAACAAAAATAAATTTGTATCAGCCAAAAAAAATGTGCATTCTGCCAGAGTGAGCAGGACCAGACTCAGATGCAGACATGTCCAGAGGAGGTTTGGACGCAGGAATGTGCAGCCAGCTCATGAGAAGCTGATGAAAGCCAAAATGCAAATGCTGCCCCAGCTGAGCTGAACCCAAAGCATTCATCTGTCAGCCTTGAATACAACCCAGACATGAACTGCTGGGAGCCTTTTTTGGAGCCTTGGGCTTGTGGCTTCAGAGTGGGATTGAATTCTGGGCAAATGAGAGTCCCTGTCCCCTCCTCTGCCCCTCCAAGGCTGCTCTCTGCAGCCACAATTCAAAAAGCAGCTTAATATTCTGGCACTTGCTTCTGCACCAGCTTTCTTGTCTAATAAAGAGTGTTTGGGCTCCCACAGTAGCTCATTTAACCAGACTTTTCAAAGGAGCTCCTCTCCCTCACTCTCCTTCTCTACAGAGGAATAAACAAGACAAAACAGGAAGCAAAATCAAAGGAAGAATAGAAAAGGCAAAAAAAAAAAAAAGAAAAAAAAAAAAAGAATAAAGTCAGAAGGAGAAAAGGAGAGCCACAACCACAGGACAGAGCAAACGAACTCATTGTTGGGTCCCTTCTCCTCCAAACCAAATCAGAGCCTGCTGGGAGAAGTTTGGGAGTCTTTTGTGTATGTATATATTATATATTTTCATATATATATATATATATATATATATATATGGATATATAGACATCTATGTCTATCTATATATAGATATATAGTTGTAGAGATATAGATATAGATATGAATATAGATATATAGATAGATATATACAGATATATATAGTGCATATATATAGATCCCTATTTATGTGTGTATATATATACATAATATATATATTGTGTCTGTATATATATATGTCTATATATATGAAAAAATATAGTTTTATATATATAGATATAGATATAAATATATATATAGATATATATAGATATATACAGATATATATAAATATATAGTGCATGTATATAGATCCCTATATATGTGTATATATATACATAATATATATATTGTGTCTGTATATATGAAAAAATATAGTTATAGATCTAGATAAAAATATAGATAGATAGATAGATAGATAGATAGATAGATAGATAGATAGATAGATAGATAGATAGATAGATAGATAGATATAGATAGATATAGATATATAGTGTGGAAATATATTCCTATATATGTATGTATATATATATATATACACATAATATATATATTGTGTCTGTATGTATATATATGTCTGTATATATGAAAAAATAGTTATAGATATATAGATATAAATATCTATATATATACAGATATATATAGATATATATAGTGTATTATAGATATATATAGTGTATATGTATATGTATTCCTCTATATATGTGTGTATATATATATATATACACATAATATATATATTGTGTCTGTATATATATATCTATATATATGAAAAAATACATAAATAGGAGTAGATAAAAAAGTAGAAAATGGAAGTTTTGGGATTGTCAGCATGGGAACAGCTCCAAAGAACGTGCTGAATTAATGGCAGGTAATTCAGGATAAAAAACTAGCAGTAGGTGTGTGGGGAACGTGGCCATGGCCCCCACTCCCAAGCATCACAAGCACCAGGTAACCCAAAAATGGGGCAAGCCTTGGACCCACAGGCAGGGGATGGAGGAGCCACACAGGCTCAAGCTGCACCAAGGGAAATTTAGGTTGGATTTTAGGAAGAAATATTTTGCAGAAAGGTGATAAAGCTCTGGAATGTTCTGCCCAAGGATGTGGTGGAGTCCCCATCCCTGGGTGTGTTTAACAAAGCCTGGATGTGGCACTGGGTGCCAGGGTTGGGTTGAGGTGTTGGGGCTGGGTTGAACTCGATGATCTTAAAGGTCTTTTCCAACCTGGTGATTCTGTGAATTTTGTGAATTCTGTAAATTCTCTGCTGATGCAGAGCTCCCCAGAGGCACAGCCAAGGAGCTGCCTGGCTCGGGCAGATGAGTCAGCACAGGAAAGAGAGAAACAAAAACAAGCAGATGGAAGAAATGGAACTGACACATGAAACACACAGCAACTGAGGAGGACTCGAGGCCCATAATTAGTGCCTGCAGGAAAATTAATGAGCAGCACTGCCAGTGCAGGTGTCCTGCCAAAAAAGCATTCCCCAGCCATGGGGAGCAGGACAGGGACAGCCAGGGACAGGCAGCTGCAGGAATGTGTCCCCTGTTAATGGAGTGACACAATTATCCTTTGTCTCCTTAAAAAGGAAATAAGCCCAGAAGTTTCTCTTCTCAATTAGCAAAAAAAGGCATCTCATAGGCTCTGGGGGACTTCACCTCATAGGACCTGGGGGACTTCACCTCAAACTTAAGGATAACCAATTGGATAGGAGCCAAAAAGTCCCACCTGAGCAATTCACTAGAAAAAGAAGAGAACAAATAAACCAATGGCTTTTGTGAGGTGTTATACCAGCAGCAAGAACCTCTTGCACCTGGCTTGTTTTTCTCTGTAAAGAGTTTTGTTATTTTGCCTTTTATTAAACCTTTTTGTTTCCAACACTTCCACAGAAGCCATCCTGCTGATTTTATGCCTTCTGAGGCAGCTGAGCTATCTTGGGTGTGAAATAAATCTCCAAGAGCTTATGAGACCTGGCTCAAGGAGATTCCTATTTCAGGCAGCCCCTTTGGTCTGGGTCACAGCAGAAATTGTTCTGCTCCCAAGGGTGGTGACCTGTGAGTCTTCTGTGCAGCCCTGTGTGAAAAACACCAATCACTTGTTTTTGAAATTTTAAAAGTTTAATAGTAACAAAATGGTTATAAAAATAGTAATATAATTAGAGTAATAAAAATTTGGACAATTAGGATTTACGACAATATGAGACAATAGAAACAAAGAGTTATGGACAGTCTGGGTACCTCTTTCTGGGCAAAATAAGCCCGAACAGAGGATTAACAGAGGATTAACCCTTAAAAGCAACAGTCTGTTGCATATTCATACACCTCATCCATGATGCATAAATTCCATTCAAACACAGGATTCTGTCTGGTCAGTGTCAGCTTCTTCCTCTGAATCCTAACAAGAAGTTTGTTTCTTCTGATAATGGAGCAATAAATTCCTTTTCTCTGAAAGATTCAGGTGTCCTGAGGCTGCTATCTAGTGTGAGTCCTTTCTTTAAAAAGTATCTTCCATGGCATAGTTTCCATTAACATTATGTTACAACCTAAAACTCTATTTAACACACTACTTCAAAAATTAATACGGTATAACTTTCTAACACAGCACATATAACATTCATTTCAATATTTGTGAAAAGCCAATCATAAAATGCACATTTTTCAGGGGCTGAGGGTGAGGGCAGCAGCCTGAGCAGCAGCAGGGACGGGGGGAATGTCCTGGGAAAGGCAGGGCTGGGGGATGGAGCCCCAGCAGGGCTCAGGGAAGGGCTCTAAGGCCACGGCACTGGGTCACCAACCCCTCAATGGCCCTTTCAGAGGGTGCTAATGGCAGATAATCACTGTCATTGTCACTGCTGGAAATGAAGGGGTGGCACCATTTTCAGGCTCAGAATGATTCATTGCTCAGACACACAGCAGTCTCGGGGGCTGTGAGGTTTCAGAGGAGCAAGAATTCAGCCACAGCTCAAAGTGGTCACAAGTTCTTTGTCACAAGGCAATACAGAACTTTTTAACTCAATGGACAGTTACAACAGGATTTATTTTGCTTTTCTAACCTATCGCCTTTACTCACTTCTGCTGCACTGCAAATCCTTTTATCCAATCAACGTCTAACTCACATACACACATTGGCTTCGGTTACAGCTTCTAAACTCTCAGCTTATTTTATACAATCACAATCTTTTTATTTTATATAACCCTTCACCATCTTATCAGTCCAGTTTCTCACTTACTTAAGGCATACTCTCACCTACAACTATAGAAATATAAGTTTATGATTTTTCCGATTAATGTCTGTATGTTGTATTTTTACATATAATTATATATAAAATGTACATATATGTGTAAATATTAAAATATATATTTATATATCTATTTTATATATAAATAATAATTTGTATATCAAATATATAACATATATTGATATATATTTGATATATATAAAATGTATAAAAATTAATTATTTATACATTAATAAATATATAATATAATATAATATAATATAATATAATATAATATAATATAATATAATATAATATAATATAATATAATATAATATAATATAATATAATATAATATAATATAATATAATATAATATAATATATATATTATATTATATATTAAATAATAATATAGTATAATAAATCTTACATAGATTAACTGAAAAATTAATATAGACATTTCTATATTATAATATATAATGATATGAATTATAAATGATATAAAATATAATGTAAGTTTTATATAAATTATATAAATTCATTCATATTGATACATTTATATATAAATATATATTTTTATAGAAAAATAGAAAACTAGAAAAATATATCTTACATAAATAGATGTAATTTACATATAATTTACATATAATAGAATCTAAGTTTCTTCCAAGGCTGCAGATCAAATCCCTCAGTGTCTGTGGAGTTTTCTGTTTTTCTGATTCCCACAAATCACTATATGTGAGATGGCAAGAAAAAAAAAAACCTCTTATGACTCCAACTTGGGCTTTAAGTGTTAATTAATGGACACCTTCCAAGTCAGGATAACATTACAGTGACAATTCCCTGTCAGCAATCCCATCTGTACTAACTGATCTGGTGTTTAATGTAATAGCTTTGACCATAATGAGCTTAAATTATTGAAAAGAAATCTATAAAGCCTTTATTAATAATTAACAATGTCTTCCTGGTGTGTTATTTTAATAAAGCTCCATGACCTGTAAGATTAACAAGCAGGGGACCCAAGGGAAAAGGAAGGAGAATGGGTGATCAGATAGAAAGAAATTAGAAGCAGCTGAGAGTTAATTTCTTCTGCAGCTGCAGCAACAGGAGTTAGAACTGAAGGTTCGATAAATATAAATATAAATATAAATATAAATATAAATATAAATATAAATATAAATATAAATATAAATATAAATATAAATATAAATATAAATATAAATATAAATATAAATATAAATATGAATATAAATATAAATATACATATGTGTAAGTATAAATACACTGATAGTTACTCATGTAACCAAATGTAAGTACCCCCCCGACTTCACCCATGTGGTTCTTTACTGCAAATCTGAAATTTTTAGGCATGCTACCCCTCCAGTATTAGAATGCATCTTCCTTTAGTGTATTTTGTAATGTTTATATCCACTTCCAGACTGTTTACACTTCTGCCCTTCCAGGAATGAAATGAGATCACTTCATCAGCCTCACAGTTTTTGTTGCGATTTCACCTTGCAGTTTCCAAACTCTATTATTTAATTATTTTTCAGTAATGGCCCTGTTTTACAGGTGCCCCTGTACTTCTGGATTAACGCATCAAATCTCAGAATCTCAGAGTTGGGCGACATCACTGAGTCTGTGAACCTTGGAAAACCAAACGTTGCTGGTCTGGCTTTCACCGCAGCCACAGTGATGAGTTATCAGTGATGAAAAGTCTTTCCAGCAGCCCCAAACCCATTGCCAGGACCCCAGGGTCTCCCCCATCTCAGAGCGGTGCCTGAGCCTGGTTTGTTCCCAGCTGGGACCTTCAGAGGTCACAGATTCAGCTCTGATTTGGGTTATTGGTATGCTGTTATGTCCTAGAAAATCCAGAAATGAGCAGGCTCAGATGAAGAACTCTGGGAGAGGGAGAAGGAGAAGCGGCAGGAGGAGGTTTTGGGGTGTGGGAGCAGCGCTGGTGCTGCAGGGTGGGGCTGCAATCTCCATTTGCGTGGGGATGGGAGGAGGGCAGTGCCAGAACCCAGCATGTCAGAACTCAGCACATCCCTCTGGCTGTCCTGGATTGCCCAAACCCTGCCAGGGGGCTCAGAGACCCTGGCACAGAGCCCAAGACACCTATGGCTTTGATTATGAAAAAGCTACCAACCTTACATGAGGATCCGCAAGCCATCAAAGTCTAAGCAGAATAATAATTAGGTTATCAGGGGGTGAAAAATAGATTTTTTGGGGTTTTTAGAATGGGGATTCAGGAGGCAAGATGGAGGAATCTGGGCTCATCCAGTCTTTCTCCTTCTTCTTCTTCTTGGCCTCCATCTTCTGGGTGATGTTGGCACTTTTGGATTGGTTTAGAGTAGAAGCTCACTATCTGACATAGGTGATAGGTATTGGGAAGTTATGGTAAATAATGTACATGTGGTTTTTAGTATAAAAAGATAACATCAGTTATCTTTTTATACTAAAAGATAGTATAAAGATACTATATATAAGTATATATAGTATACTTTATATAAGAATGCTACAACCTTCTTTATATAAGAAGGTTACAACCTTCTTATACTACAAAGATAGTATAAGATTTTCTTATCTATAAAATTCTTTCTCTGGCCTGCCGAGTTCCTTCAGCCTCTGTCTGACCTGCTGAACAGACCTCGGCAGGGCAGAGGAAGAATTGTATAAATAAGATACAATAAACAACCTTGAGAATGAGAACAGAAGAGTTCTGACCCCTTCTTTGACTGCCAGGCTGGGAAAAGAGACTTTAACACATCTGGGGTCACTGTGAGCAGCAGAAACCCTGAGGGCAGAGCTGCTGCCAGGATCCTTTCCAAGCCCTTCCCAGGCAGGGTTTGACCAGGGCAGGCTCCAAAGGGAGTGCAGTGACTCAGGGCAGATATTTACACCCCTGCAGGGATGCTGGGTCAGCCTTTTCCCATGAGCTCTTCACTCCTTTGCTCACCCTCCCCTATTCAGCAGGACTTCCCTGGGAGGTGTGTGGAGGGTTTCCCTCCCTGCTTGCACTCTCGCATCTTTCTCATTCCTGGCTTTGATTTACTGAGGTTCTATTTCAGCCTGAGAAATCTCTTGCAGCAAAATCATCAGCGCTGGTGAGAGAAACACCGCAAACCTGCTCAGGATCAGGCAAACGCAGATCAAAATTTATATTTTAGAGAAGAGGAAGCCTCCCCAGGAGCCAAGTGCTGACAGACATGGCTGGAACCAGCTGTGGGTGAGGAAAACATCAAATAATTCTCTGTAATCTGTGTCTCACCTGTGACTGTGGGTATTTGTCAGGGCAGGGAACCAGAGCCGTTCCTCGGGCTGGGGGCTGTGACAGAATTTCTGGGGCTGCTGGTGGAAAAGCTGCTTTCCTTGGGGAGCTGAGTTTTTATAGCTCATGCACCCCATCCCATTGCCCATCAGGATGCCCTTTTTCCTTGCCAGACTTTTTCTCTAGATTGGCAAATGAAGAAAATCTATTTTCCCTTGTCCCAGGGAGAAAAATGAGTGCCATTCCCCATAAGGGGAGCAGGCAATTCAGTGCATCCTGTACCCATTCCTTGAGAACAGCCAAGCACAGAAATATTAATTTCATTTATTAATTTATTGATTTTTATTTTATAAGCAATTTCAAAATTTTATTTTTATAATTAACATTTTATTTATTAATTCATTACTTTTATTTATTTTAGGTTTTTTAAACTTTTAAAAATTATAAATTAACATTTCTATGTGGTCAATGAATTTGAGAACAGCCAAGCACAGAAATATTAATTTTATTTATTTTTATTTTACAATTAATTTTTTAGAATTACTCTTTATTAATTTTATTTTTTTAATTTAATTTTATTTATTTTTATTTTACAATTAATTTTTTAGAATTACTCTTTATTAATTTATTGCTTTTATTTATTTTAATTTGGTTTTATTTATTTTATTTATTTTTATTTTACAATTAATTTTTTAGAATTACTCTTTATTAATTTATCACTTTTATTTATTTTAATTTGGTTTTATTTATTTTATTTTTATTTTACAATTAATTTTTTAGAATTCCTCTTTATTAATTTATTACTTTTATTTTAATTTGGTTTTACTTTTAAACTATAAATTAAAGTTTCTGTGTGGTCAGTGAATTTGAGAACAGCCAAGCCCAGAAATATTAATTTTATTTTTATTTTATAATGAATTAAAAATATTTTTATAATTAATATTTATTAATTTATTGGAGTTTTTTTTAGCTTTTAAATTATAAATTAGAGTTTCTTTAATTTCTTTAAATTATGAATTTAATTTCTATAAATTATATATATTAAAGTGGTCAGTGAATTTAAGGGGGAACTGAGTCTCACAGCTAATATTTCTCCTGAGAGCTGCAGAGAAGGGGGAAAGCAGAGTGAATTTTCTGCCAAGCCACCAGCAGTGCATCTGTGCCAGTGTGTGCTGCCCATACCAATGCCAGCCCAGAGCTGCCCAGGGCTGGGGGAGCAGCTCATTAATTTGCTGATCACCCTGCAGCTCTCTGCAAAGCCCTGACCCTTTCTGCACCCTGCTTGGACGGCAGCACCCACGCTGCAGAATTGGCCTTTCCCTCCCTCCCTGCTCCCACAGCAGCTGAAATGTGGGAAAGGAGGAGCTGGGGTGGGTAAAGCACACCTGGGTGAAGACAGACCTGGGTAAAGACAGGGCATTCCTTTAAATCTCCACAATTTTAGAAGGTTATAACAAATAATTATTTGCTACAATAATTATTGCTGTGTTTCCCTCTTTCCCTGCTCCCACAGCAGCTGAAATGTGGGAATGAAGGAGCTGGGGTGGGTAAAGACAGACCTAGGCAAAGACACACCTGGGTAAAGACAGGGCATTCCTTTAACTCTCCACAATTTTAGAGGGTTTTAACAAATAATTATTTGCTACAATGATTATTGCTGTGTTTCCCTCTTTCCCTGCTCCCACAGCAGCTGAAATGTGGGAATGGATGAGCTGGGGGTGGGTAAAGGACACCTGGGTAAAGACACACAGGGCATTCCTTTAACTCTCCCCAATTTTAGAGGGTTATAACAAACAATTATTTGCTACAATAATTATTGCTGTGTTTCTCCCCTCAGCCAGGGATCACTGCTGCAGGGGAAGGGTCACTGCTGAGCTGCAGGGGGCTGGGGCTGCTGCACAACCACAGGCAGCAGGAACCACAGGTCAGGCTCAGTTGCAATTTCAAACCACCACCCTGGGCTTGTTCACAACCCTGGTATTAACCAGCACAGTCAAAAAGCAGGGGGAAATTTTATCTGGCTCTTGCACGTGGCTGTCTTTCCCAAGGATGTCCTCTGTGCCCCCCTTCCCACCTTTCTGTGGGGATAAATCACGGGCCAAGGGTCTGTTCATGCAACACAGGCAAGAGCAGGGAGGAGGTTCTGCTCATGAAGTCATCTGCTAGAAAAAAAAAAACCCCACGTTTAATTACCTGCATTAATATTCAGGTCCTGAAGTGCTCAGCATTTGTATTTATTGGCTTGGAGAAATGAAAGAAGCTTTGCAGAGCATGGCTGCTGACAGGCTGCTCCCCTGAGGCCCTTGCTGAGGGAAGCATTTGCTGTTTTTGCATACATACATTCATTTTAATTGATTACAATGGGTTGATTGATTCAATGCAATGAGGTGATTCATTGACAGCTGCAGAAATCAGCTAGGTCAGAGTGAACACATGGGAAAGACAGGTGGCTCACCCTCAGTTTGTTTTCACCTTACATCAGGGGTTCTTTGTCATTTCTCACACTGGGGGTTTGAGCACCTGGCTGGAACGGGGCACTGACGTGACAGAGGAAAGGATTTTGTGGCAGAGGCCACTGAAAGCCAAAGCAGGGCCATTGCCAGGTGCCCCAGTGTCTCCTCTGAGGCTTCTCAGATCCACAGGGAACTCAGCACTGTGTGACTGGAGAAGTGCAGATGGCTCCAGGACAGCCCCATTCCCTCCCCTGCTCCTCTGGAAGCATTCCTTGCCTTCAGCTGCTTGGAAATCATTTCATTTCATTTATATCTTACACCAGGTGGAGATGACCAGCAAAGTTCACAGATAACACTTTACAGAAACAGAGTTTCCACAGATTTAGTCACCTCCAAAGAGCAGCAGCAGCACCATGGGTGTCATTCCTGTAGACAATCAGGTACCTGACCTGATGTAGAGAATCTTTGCATCAATATCTGGGGACAATCTCACAAAGCAAACCAGATTCGCTTGGCCTTTCCCTTGCCTCCAACAGGGAGTGTTTAGCCCTTGCCTCCAGCTGCCCTTTGAAATGCAGATTATCAAACAGCCAGGCCAGCATGGGCTGCAGAGATAAGAGCAGCAGGCTGGGCTGAGCCTGGGAGCTCTGCAATTGCCACCCAGGAGGGAACAGCAGCTCAGCAAATGCTTCCAGCTCTCACAATGCCAGCAGCAATGCTTGATCAGCCTACCTGCTCCTGGCAGCTGCAGGAGGGTTGATAACACTTTCACTCCTCAGGCTGATAGCAACTGCAGCTCTGATTGCATCTCCGAAATTCTCATTTACATTTTTTACCTTCTCCACTTCCCCATTTCAGGAGGTTGGGCTAAGGTGTTTTTTCACTTATGCCTCAATGCAGACTGAGGGGCTGGTTCATATAAAAGCTAAACAAGTAGGTAAATATTTGCCAAAATAATTTTATTTCTTCTGTGCATTCAAATATTTATAAACATACTTTCTGTAACTTTCCAAGACAGCAGCATCTTATCACAAAACAATTTTATGAACTTAGCTACATTCTTTTTTGCTTTTTAAACAAGCAGTTCTGCTCCCAAAGTACAAAATTAGATATGAAATTGAATTGCTTGGCAACAGAAACAAGCAAGATATTTTCTTTCATAAAAAGCCAATTTCTCTGCAGCCTCATTTTGCAAGCAGGGACTATTAGAAGCAGATATTTTTGGCCTTATCATGGGTCACCAGGATACTAAAATGCATCTATTCATTATCCTTTCACAGTGCCACATACACTTAGAAATCAGCCTGACAGCACTGGTACTAAATTTTAAGCTTGGTTTTAATACTTCCTTTCTTTTTGGATTCACTCATTGCATTTCTGGGGCCCATACCTGTGTTTCTGGTTAGGTTTCTGGCACTGTGATGCACAACAGGAAAGCTGTTTGTAGGGTTTTCAACACAACCATAATCAATCAATGGCCAAGGCTGGTGCATTAATAATCACAAAACAGCATTCAGTGTTTGTATTTAGGCAGAATGAAAATATGGAGGTTATTCCAGAGGGCAGGTATGTTTTAATGGAAACCCTGAGCCCAATATTCCTCTTTTGAGGAAATGACTGTCCCCAAGTATTTACACAGAAACTGGCTGCAGTGGCAAACAGTATATCACATTTCTCTGAGGAGGCCACACACTACATTCTCCAACTTTTAAAATGGGTTTAACATTTACAATCTCACAGCCCTTTAAGCTAATACAAAGCTTTTAAGAACAGTGGGTAATTGCACCTTCTAGAGGGTAACATTTTAGTAGTTTTATGATTATTAAGAGCTGCTGTTCACCCTCAGGACACAAGGTAAGCTCTCAGCTCCTGGCACTGGTAGCAAGCCACGCTGTCCAGGACCCACTCCCGAGTTACCAGGGCAACGTTGCTCTGCTGCTGGATTGCTGCAAGACAAAGACACAGAAATAAATGATGCAGCTGTTAGCAAGAGCTCCAAACAAGCTGAAGGTGAGGCCACTGATGGCTTTCAGAATAAGCTGTTTGCTTTTTTAAAAGCTTGCTATAAAAGCAGAGATGTGGCAGTGCCTTTCAAGGCAGGTAATGCTGGGCTCCAAGAGCAGAGCTGGAAGCAGTGAACACCACAACATAAACACTAAAAATAAAGAATGGAGTTGTTATCTTTTCATTTAGGATCTCAGTGACAGAGCTTTGGTTCCTGTCTGCCCAGACACACTGAGTGTGTGACAAGCAATGAGTCTCATTAAGAGAAGCAACAGAAAATTACTGAAGTGTTCTCAGACTGTTCCTCCTCATTCCAGGATCTTTTTCTTTTCTCTTTTTTACAGTGCCATGGAAACAGCTGGGTTTTCTACATCATCATCCTGCTCCACTGTTTTGTTGGACCTCAGTGTAGCCTAACTAGCTCCCATTCCTCCCAGAACCCCACTTGCACTTTCAAAGCCTCATGGCTTCTCCTAAGCAGTTTGCTTAAAGGAAAAAAAAATGCAAACTACATCTATTAAGGCTTTTTAACATGACCTTTTCAGACCAAGGGAATCTTGTTCCATCTGAGGCTCTCTCCTAGATCTTACTGGTGCTCCAAGGACACCCTACCCTACCTTTTAAAAACTACTAAATTAGAAAAGTTTCTGTAAAGCTGATGATACAGAGGACAACTGAGGCAGCAGCTGCCAGAGCAGCTCTTAAAACTATTGCTGCTCCTTGAAACAATATTCTTTGCCCTTCTAGATTTTTCTTACAAGACCTACTTCCATACCCATGCAGTAGAATTTTGATTTTTCTACAACCCTTTGATATTTAGCTATTAAAAGGACAGGTGATAAAGACACTTGATGTGTACCAGAAAGCAGCTCAAAAAAAATGTTGCTTTACCTCCATAATCCGTGTTTTCTTCCCAAGCATCTGGCTGCACAACCACAACTGCAGTAGAACTCTAGGATTTTAAGATAAAGAATAAAAATGCTGTTGTTGTCTGTTCTTATATATTTATATATTTATTTATAGAGAGCATTAACTAATTTCAGAGAGGAATGTAAGTAGAGGGAGGAAGACATTAGTTCCCAAGATTCTTCTGTAATTTCTCCCCAGAAATTCTGTGACTACACTCAGTCACTAAAAGGCTTTTGGAGCTGGAAAGGGAAGGCTCAGTGCTAATTTCAGGACAAATTAGTGATGTGGCCAACACCAATCATGTCTCTGCTACAAAGGAGCCTGTCTTGAGTGCAGGCTGGCCAGGCCTGGAGCCAAGGGGCACTGCCAGGCTGTGCTGACAGCTCTGGGAACTGTGGGAGGGTAAAAACTCCTCAGCACTCACTGCTGTGGCTGTGAACTGGTCAGGCTGCTTCACCACAGAGGCACCACACAGCTCCACCATCCACTCCAGATGCTCTGAAGAAATCAGATGAAATCAGTTCAGTCACTGTGGAATTTGCAGATAACCCCGAGGAGGGGAGAGATGAGAATCTGACTCCATGTTCTTAGAAGGCTAAATATTGTATTACATATTATACTATATTAATTATAGTATTATATAATTGTACATATAATTTGATATTAAATATTATACTACACACTATATAGTATATGAAATATTACGTTACACATTATATATTTCATTAAATATTATAATATATATTATAATATTATACATATTGTATATCATATTATATATTAAATATTATATATCATATAACATATATTAAACATTATATATTATATAATATATTATATATAATGCAATATAATATAATAATCATATTACACTATATTATATTATACTATATCCTGTATACTATATTATACTATACTACTATGTTATACTATAAATACAATAAAATATACTATAGTATAATATACTATAATATACTATACCATAATATAATATTTATTATGTATATTACTATATATTATTATATTATTAATATTATATATTATGATAACATTATATATTATTATATTATATATTATTATTATATTATATTATTATATTATATTATATTGTATTATATTATATTATATTACAGTATAGTATAGTATAGAATGCTATATTAAACTATACTAAAGAATAATGAAAGGATAAAGACAGGAAGCTACAAAGAATGATAATGAAAATTCATGACTCCTTCCAGAGACCTGACACAGCCTGACAGTGATTGGTCATTAAATAAAAACAATTCACATGAAACCAATCAAACAATCTCCAAATCACATTCCAAAGCAGTAAAACAGAGGAGAAGCAATCAGATAATTATTGTTTTTATTTTTCTCTGAGGCTTCTCAGCTTCCCAGGAGGAGAAATCCTGGCAAAGGCATTTTTCAGAAAATGTGACAGTGACAAGCCACTTCAGTGTTTTCTATCACATTGAAGCTGACACTATTCCCTAAGTGTTTGTTCCAGTTCACAAACCACTATCATCTGAAGGAGATGTGAGCAGAAAACAAAATCTTTTCACTTCAAAACCTGCTAGGGAACATCAACTCCCCCCTCCCTCACCCCCCAGACAGGGCTGCACAAAACCAAACCCCGAAAAAAATCACAATTTATTTCCTCTTCACATAAGGATGCAAGAGGTGAAATGGAAATTAAAAATGAGAAGTCTGAACTGTGATTATTTATCATTAAGAGAAGTAGCCAAAGTATGTAATTTGCACCAATTTGTTGAATTGGTAGTGAAGAAGATTAAATCTCTCCAGTATAAGAGTCAAAATTGAGGATCACTGCAGCAGGTGAAAGCACTGCATCCTTTGCAGCAATTACTGTAAATGTCAAGAAATGTGAGCATATTTCATCCAGTCAAAAATGAAGTTATATTGGATAATATAACTTGGATAAATCTGAAAGTATCTGCTGAATAAGCCATAAAAAATGGGAAGTCAAGTACAAATATTTGAAGTAGAAAAAGAATTAAATTTTCAAAAACTTGTAACATAGTTCATTAAATTTCAAAAATAAAAAATGAAGCTATTCTGAACAGCTTTTTCTTTTTATATGAACTTCTAGCTTTGTTAAAGGGTTTCACTTTTAACACTGGCTCCTATAGACAGGAGGCTACAGCAGAGATGTGTCAGCTGCTAGGACAAGGATACTTAGGAACTGTTTACTGAGACAGAAGAAAAAATGCTCAAATATGAGAGATCAAGAGCATCAAAAACAATTACCAGACAGCATGACATTAATGCTTTTCCTAGATAATTTAGAGATAAAAGGCTTAGTTTGAAATGCAGCAGAATTGCCAGGGGTTGTCTGAGGACATCCAAATAGATGAGAACAAAATTTCCACTCTATTTGGAGAAAGAACTGGATAAAATTATTTATCTACACCTTACCCCATGTAGGTATTTTTAGATTTACAGAGGAAAAGAGGTAAAAATTATGCAGAAATGTACAATTCTGGTGAAGGCACAGTGTCCCTCCAAATATTTTTTATGTTGACCATTCATCCAATGACACACCTGTAGTCATGTCAGTGAAGGGTCCACAGCAACAGATCTCAAAGTCTTTAAAGATCTGAAAAGCAAGGAACATGTTAGAGTTCACAGGGGGTTTTTAAAGAGCAATGCTTTATATGCTGTTTTTTTAAATTTATTTGCTGTTTTCATTGCACTTGCGGGGCTTGCTATCAAGTTGTGACTATTCCACAAAGCTTTTTGTAACCTACCAACCAAAAGAATTTAAGAATAAAACTAAAAGAATATATTAAAGACCACTAACCCTCTGTTATAAAAAGACAACATTTACTCCAAGCTTATAAAAAGACAACATTCACTTCCTACAGAATATCTGCTCTGCTGCTGACAGAGCTCACCCTTCATGGATAAAAATGATTAATTTGTACAGCTCTATGTACAGAGAGACTGGGAGAAGTTCCAGAGGCTCAGCCAGGACAGAATTTGATCCCTGATGTGCTTTGTACCTTTTCAGTCAGGGCCTGTCTGGCCCTCTTGGGACCTTGATGGTTCCTCCCATTGATTACATCTCCTCTGACTTCAAAGTTCTCCTGGAACACAACAAAAGCAAGGAATCAGAAGTGAAGAGACTGAGAACACTTTTCCTGTCAGAGTTCTGCTTCAAAACAGGAAGGTGTCAGATTTCAGAACTGAAAATCCATGAGTGTGTTCACAGTATGAATTAAAAGGCTTTGCAAGGGAAATGCTGGAGTATGAAACCCCTGCAGCATCAGGCAATTTTTAAATAAACAAATTTTACTCAAACTGTATAGTAATCTAGCAAACTAAATAAAAGAAGCAGCACACTCCAAGACTGTAATTGTCTTATCAGTAAAGTCTTACTTGATAGAAATTATCTGTATATAACATTATTTCCTAAAGCAAAAGATCTATTATTTGCTTAATGCTATAATCTATTAATATCAGTAGGAACATGTATAAAAATATGTCTATATCATGTTAAAAATAATAGGAACTCATTGTGTCTTCAACACCAAAGAATGCACAGGGCCTAAGTGTGGATTTGGTAAAACTAGAACCCCAGGTTTCAGAGCTAAAATTCCATATTAAATATTTAGACAGTATCTATCTGTACAATACAAATAAACTCATAAGTCCAGAACCCCAGGTTTTAGAGATAAAATTCCATATTAAATATTTAGACAATATCTGTCTATACAACACAAATAAATTCCTAAGTCCATCATGTAACAGCATTTCTTAACCATTTGACATTTCACTCAAGATAAAAGACCTTACCTCATCCAGTACTCTTCCTGCTTTAAAAGACTGAATTATCCCTAAATAAAAAGATCAGAAGAAGAAAAGTCATTTTATCTAGGAAAATGGTTCTTCCACTATCAGTACTCTGACTTCATTGCTACATTAAATTGAAGGTATTTGTACTAAAGGAATACAGTATAACACTAAATATTTAAAGAATGTTTTTACCATTTAGAAATAACACTAATTTTACACTAATTGATGCCATGGATCACAAAGATTTAAATTAAGAAGGACAAAAGGCTTTTGCCACAGTGGGGAGCAGAAACAGTAAGAGTAAGTAATTCACAAGAGGAAGAAGCTTGATATTGCTGCTCGTATTTCTTAATTTTAATTTCTTTTAAGGTATTTAGAAGAAACACTGCAAAACATCAGATGGCAAGGCATGAAGAGATCCTTTTTATTTAGTGCAACAAGTGAAGACTGCATTCATGGCAGAAGGGCAAAGATCTCCAGCAGCAGGGATACCTACACTGATAACCAACCACCCATTTTCCTCCTGCAATGCCCAGGAAATACTTCAGGGTCCGTTCACACACCAGCTCCTCATCTGCAGGAAAAACAACAGTAAAACCTCTTTTAGTTCTGCCAAACAACAGTAAAACCTCTTTTAGTTCTGTCAAACAACAGTAAAACCTCTTTTAGTTTTGCCATTACCAGAAAAACACAGCTCAGGGTATCTGCCTGTAAAAACAAACACTTTTTGCTAAGTGCAAAGAGTACAAAGGTTCAAATGTTGATGATGTTACTAAACTGAAGGAAATGGGCAGAAATTAATCACATGTACCAATTGTGAGCCCTTTAAAAAATTATTCAATAAAGATAAGAGGCAAGAAAAAGGAGGATTTCTTTGGGAATTATCTTTGTTTCTTTGTGGTTGGTTCTGAACTACTTCACACTAGTGTGATGTCAACACCTGAACATTAAGAGCAAACAGCTGAAGAAACAAATAGCAAGCAATATTAACTTTGAATTACACAAGGGAAAAAAATGCCCTCACACTTTTCCTCTGGAACAGAATGAGAAAACTCACAGGCTTAAACAAAAACTTGCAGTAGAGAAAACAATCAATACCTTTTCCTCAAACTTATTAAATTTATTGCTGACCTGTCTGCTTGGTGTTTAAACTGAAGGTAAAATTCTTTATTTTCTGTCAATAGAGGATTTGGTCCCCCAGCTCCCAACAAACCTGTTTTCATTATGACATGGGTTGTTCCTTCAGTAATGTGATTAGATAAAGTGCTCTGAGTTTTCTTCACAAACTTCTGGACCACCAACTGAAAAGTAGTTAAGAAAATAAAAGTTAGCAACAGTTTTAACACCCTCAACAGCCCCACTTTTTAGGAGCATAATGTAAATAGGATAGTTACTTTAAAGTAACAGTTTTATGTGCTGGCACACAGAAAGTACATTTAGTTTTGGCACCATTCAACAGACTAAAGTAATGCAGAGCTCTTGGTGTGTGTTTTATAATCCAAAAGCCAAATCCTTCTGGAAACTGAGTGCACAAACAGGTGTATTAGCAACTCAGAATTCCTATTTACAGACTGCTCCCTATGGATCAGAAATTGGGTGAAGCTGCATAATCTGGGAACACTGACTGGGCCAAACACCCACAGCCCCTCCCCAGCCCCAAGGCTTTGCAATCCTGTGTTTTTCCCCCCCAGACATCAGGAATTGTTCAAAAAATTCAAATTTCACTAAGTTTAACAGGACCATTCCAGGCAGCATCCTCACAGCTTTAGGAGTGATCAAGTTTGGCTGCAATTCCTGCAAGATTACTTTTATTACACTTAGAGATCTCTCTATTGAGGATTATAGTGCTCATCAGCAATTATTAACTAGTGATCTCCAAATTCTGAACTCTACTTACATGCTCACTGTGATTTAGACCTGAGACCACAATTGACATTTCTTTCCTCTTGGTCCCCACTGGATTTGGAGCATTTTCTTTCCCAGCTGAATTGTGCAGAACAGGTACAGGAAAACATTCACTTTTTTTAAATTTGTGTCCTGGGCCAGAGCTTTTCTCAGTTCTCTGAGCCACAACAGGCCCAGCTGTGGCTTCTGCAGTTTGAGGGATAAAAAGCATTGCAGAGGAGGAAGAATTATCTGAACTCTGGGTCACATTCCCAAAAAGATCTGATGAGACAGATGCACTGTTTTGTCCAGTCCCACAATTCTGCTCCTCTGCATTTTCTGAAGGAAACAAGAAATTACTCCTTGAGAAAACTAAAACTGGATTTTTCTTGTTGTCATGGTAGAAGGTTGTTGCTCTTTCTTTTAGGTTTAAATTCTGCAGTTACTTCCTCTCTTTTTGTGTTATTACTTTTTTGTGTTTATTAATTCCTTCTGTGTTTATTACTTCATCTTTGCCTCCAACATTATTTTTTCCTGATCTATAGGCAAGACACTAAAATACCTGGTATATTGAGTAGCATATTTGTCAAGTTGTCTGAATTTAGAAGTGAGACAGAAAAACTCTTTATTACTGTTAAAAAGCTGTCACACCCCATTTGATGGGCAGCCATACAGCTGGGCTACCAAAGTAGCAACACCTTTTTAAAATGATCAGGAATATATAAATTAAAATAATAGATTTACAGGAAAAAATTGTATCTTGCTGATATATAAAAACATGAAAAGAACAGGAGAAAACCACCAGAAATGAAAAATTCTCTTCAGTGTTACCTGTTTCAAGCTGGCCCTGCCTGTGTTCCTGCACTGCCTCCTGCACAGGTTTTGTCTTTTCAGAGGGGATTTTGTTCTGTAGAGCACTGTCACACTCAGGGCCTTTTTCCAGATCTGATCTCTTCCTTAAAGAGGATTTAGAAGCTGAAAGCAGCAATTCTGGGGACCTTGAGAGAGAGAGAAACTGATTTTAATACCTTTTCACTCTTTTAAGCATCAGAAAAATGCAGCAGCAGTGAAATTATTGTAATTTCCTAGAAGCTCAGGGATACTTAAGATTTTTTTAAAAAATAAAAATTTAGAAATAAACATAAAAAACCCCCAAAACTCCAAACAAAATAAATGACCTGTTTTTTTCTGGTCTTGTTTGTTCCATTTCAGATGCTCCTTCAGTACTGGAATGGGGCAGCTCCCTCTGAACAGGTAAAACTTCACAGTTCTGGCTCCCATTCTGCTTTAGCACTGCTTCAAGTGCAGCCATTTCTTGCTGAAGTTTTTTCAGGCTATTTTGCATTGCATTCTTTTGCTGCAAAGGAGAACAAGAATGCCAACATAAGCAAACTCAGGGGTCATTTCTTTAACAAACACTTGGAAATTAGAAATAGCAAGATGGTTTTGAATTAAGTTTTTGTCACATGTTGAAAAGGTGACAATGGTGCTTTTACTGTAACAAATAGTGCACACATCCAAAATCAGAAGCAAATCCACCCAAACAACCACACACTCACTTTGCCAGTCATGTTATTTCAGTTTAGATGCCTCAGAGTTTAATCAATCAGAAAACACCACAATTCCTGCACAAATTTATTTGAAAGTAATTTTGTCCAAACTCCATTAGTAGCTCAATCCACGATGTTCATTATTAAATTCTAAATTGAGTCTTCATTTTCCACAGTTACTAAAAGCTCCAAAGATCATTTAAAGGACTAAACCATTTCATAATATTCTTCCTTATGTTCCTTCTCAAAATTACATGATCAAAACCATGCCATAGGCAGCACAAAAATAGCTCAAAGGGTTTCAAAAGACCTTTATAAAAACCCAAACCCTTTAGATGATGAAGCAATTTGCACAGAATATTCCATTTGTAGCTCCAGCACTGGCACCATGTGGAGCCTGTTTGTTACTGAACCCATAAAAACTCCCAAGCAAACAGAAAACCCAAAACCATCCCCACAAACCCAAATCCCAACCTCCATGCCATTAATCCATCCCAGCATCTCCATCCATGAAGCTACAGGAGGAGCAGTGTCCTGCCAGCTTCCCATTTCAGTGATGCTGTAAACAGGAGAAGCACCCACAAAGCACAAAAATTAAATTCAAGTTTTTTTTGGATGTACATAAAGCCCATAGGGCCGAAAATGCTGGAGAGAGAGTTGGCATAAAACTTATCTTAAAGTCACACAGGACAAGGAAAAACCCCAAAGCAAAACAAGAAACCTCAAGCCCCTAACCCTCAGCTGAACCTCCAGACCAAATCCCCCAATAAACCCATAGAGCACAAAAATTAAATTCAGTTTTTGAACATACAGAAAGGCCATAGGGAGAGAGAGAATTGGCATAAGACTTATCTTGAAGTACACAGGACAAAGGAAAACCCCAAAGCAAAACCCCAAGCCCCTAACCCTCAGCTGAACACCAAGCCCAAATTCCCCAATACACCCCTAAAGCACAAAAATGAAATTCACTTTTTTTTCTACATAAATAAAGCCCATAGGGCTGAAAATGCTGAAGAGAGAGTTGGCATAAAACTTATCTTAAAGTCACACAGGACAAGGAAAAACCCCAAAGCAAAATAAGAAACCCCAAGCCTCAGCTGAACCCCCAGCCCAAATCATCGAAATCACCCCTAAAGCACAAAAATTAAATTACCTTTTTTTTTTTTTTTTTTTTTTTTTTTACATACATAAAGCCCATAGGGCTGAAAATGCTGAAGAGAGAGTTGGTATAAAACTTATCTTAAAGTCACACAGGACAAGGAAAAACCCTAAGCCCCTAACCCTCATCTGAACCCCAAGACCAAATCACCCAATACATCGACAGAGCACAAAAATTAAATTCACTTTTTTTGGACTTACATAAAGCCCATAGGGCTGAAAATGCTGAAGAGAGAGTTGCCATAAGACTTATCTTACAGTCATACAGGACAAAGAAAAACCCCCAAAGCAAAACAAGAAACCCCCAAGCCCCTAACCCTCAATTTGATTTCTCTACTTTATCAGAACCCCCAGCCCAAATCATAAACCACCCAATACATAAAGTCAGGCCACAGGATTTTAACAGCAGACAAAAAATTCACTGCCAGACACACCTTTCATCAGACACTGCCTGCTGGGACTTGTACCTATAATATCTAATATGGAATTATTTGATTTAATCTTTACACAAAGAAGAAAAGTCTCTGATTTTAAATATCATGTTGTAATAAATCTACTTCTTATCACCAAATTCTTATATATTCTTATCATTAAAGTTTTTAAATATGGGGAGGTGACATTTGCAGCACTGGCCAAGTGTGGAGATGCATTAATTAGCATCTCCCATAATTAAGTTCTGTGACCAATAACACATAATAAGCTGTGGCCATTGCAGTGTAAGGTCACCAGGGGAGGAAAAGCTGGACAAATAATGGCACAGAAGCAGCTCTGCAGATCCTCATTAATTATGCTTTTGGAAGTAATTTAGTGATCAAGAATTATGATGAAAGGAATTTTCCACTGCATTGACCTCACAGCCTGCTTATCTCCTGGAATGCAGGCTGCTCCTTCACTCAGGGCAGGAACCACTCACCTGTGTGGTGAGGATTTCACCCTGAGAGAATGCTCCACAGGAATCTTCTACAATGCTTACTTCACTGTCAGATCCAGATCCTTCACCTTGAAGAAAGTAGAAAAAAAAAAACCTCCTGAGTTAAAGAAAAAACTCCACCAAACAACAACAAACCAACAGTATCCATAATTTCTTAGCATGTGGAAGTTTTAGAGAACTAAAAATTGTAACACTAAAGTGACAAGTTTTGAAAATGTTGAAGTTAGGACAGATTTCTTTTAAGTGAATATTTCAAAGAATACCATGAAACAAACATGACAAAGTAAACAGAATTCAGTGTTTCAACAGAATTCTCTTTCAACAGGGATGAAAGAGCCCTAAACATTTACAAAGGCCATAAAAAAGGCAAAATATTCACTACAAAATTCTACAGCCAATTTCAACAAACATTTCATGTGGGGAAAAAGCTTGGATAGGCTGGGAAATTTGGCTGACAATGGAAGTATCCCATTGCAGTAAGAGAACCAGCAATTCCCTCAAACAGGAATTCCCATCAGACAGTCAGTCTGTTCATTTGTGCTCTGAACAAAGAGCACTGGAAGAACATAATTTTTACGATATAAACCACTGAGGGGTTTTTGTTTAAGACTGATATATTCTTCTAGAAGAGTTCTGTTCTTAATATAGAACAAAGTTTCCATGCACACACCAAAAACCTTGATGTAAGTACATTATAAACAAAGCTGCAGAGAGAAAAATCTTGGTTTGTACCTAGGTTTGCTCCCATGTCTGGATCTTCTTGGCTTTGATCTTTGGTTTCCTTCAGCCCTCCACCAGAATTCTCAGAAGTTTCTTTACTGTCATTTACATTGCTCATTTGTTTGGACACCTGAGCTTGGGGTAAATGTTTGTTCAGTTCTTGTGCTCCATTAAGTGACTCCTCAGACATGTTGGACTGGGAAGAAAATAAGTTGACAGAGCATTCTGACTCCTGGCTTGGAGAAGCACACACATGACCTAGGGAAGCTTCTGGCACTTTCTGCACAGCATTGCCATCATTACTCACACTGGGGCTCCCTGGACACTCTGCCACTGCAGACTCCACCTCAGGTGCCATTTGTTTATCAGCCTGCAAAGGTGTGCTTGCTGATTTGCTGAAGATCAACGTTCTGAAGCAGGGTAACTCCTCATCCTCACAGGACTCTTCATCTGAAGATGGCAATTTCTGCACTCGCCTTCGAAATTTTCGAGGACCTCGAGGTCTTGGTTTGGAATCTGAATTTCTGCTCTGCAGTTCTGCACTGTCACTTTTCACAAACACTGCAGATTGCTCCTTCCTATCAGGGTCACACAAGCTGGTGTTCTCCTCAATGTCAGTATCAGAGCACAGCAAGGCATTAGGGGTTTCAGACAAACCTGTAAGGCCACAATTCTCCCCAAGAGGTTCTTCCAGAGCCTCTGCAGCTGAACACTCAGGCATTGCTGTGCTAACAGTTTGGGCTGCTTCTTCTTCATTCCCCTTTACACATTTTCTTTCTCTTTTGCTACTTCTTGTCCTAGTGAGTTCAGCAGGGCTTTGCTGACAAGTTGCAGAAGAAATCGTTGATGTGGATTGAAACTGCAGAATTGGTTCTGTGCAATCAACCACTTCAGGCTTTCCTGCCTGATTGCTTTCTGAACTGAAGCTGTTTGCCTGGCCTGTGTGTAAATCATTTTGGCTGGACTCATGCTCCTCTGTGTTACTCTGATCACTCTGGCTTCCATCACTTTCAATGGGATTTTGTCCCAAATCACTTTCTGTCCCTGTCTCATCTGACACTGGCTTTTCACTGCCCTGCTCTTCTTGCAGCAATCCATTTTTGTGCTCAGCCTGAGCAGTCCCTGCTCCTGCTGGCGTCAGAGTCCCTTCCTCTGCAGCCTGTGAAATGTCATCCCTACTGACAGCAAAGCAAGGCACAGGATCAACACGTGCAGACTCACAGGTCTTAAGCTTCTCTTTCTCTTCATCTTTCTCAGAAACCCTGCTCAAGTTTTGATCAGTTCTCTCCTCTTGCAAGCTTTCTGGTTGTAATTGTTTGCTAGCTTTATTTTCTACCTGAGCAGCACATGACAGATTGAAGGTTTCAGGAGGATCTGCCATGGCACGAGTCTGAAAAAGGCTGAAGGAGGAGCGCTTGGAATGCCTGAATATGTTCCTCAGATATTGTGTGTCCAGGTCACTGTCTTCAGCTTCCTTTGCCCATTCCAAAACATTTTTAGCCATTGGCAACTTTTCAGCTTTGAAGTCCCCTGGAGCATTTTGTGAATCATGCCCACATTGTGGGGGAGAAGCAGGAGGTGATTCAGTCACCTCCTCAGTCTGGGGAGAAGCAGTTTGCCCAGCACACACTGAAGGAACTTGTAGGAGGAGGGGACTACCAAGTATTCTACTGTCTTGAGAACTTGTATCAGGCACAGTGGAACCACAGTTTGAAGGCAGACATGAAGGACTGAACAGACTCTTTCCAGTTCCTGCAGTGTCAGATAAATTCTTTAGATTAACCTGCACTTCATTTGCTTGCAGATCACCTCCCTCCAAATGAGTGACTGGCCTGGAACTCAACTCATCCTGAGGCTCACTCAGCTCTTTGCACTCAGCAGAGTGAGCTGCCACACTCCTCTGCTCTCCAGAGACAGACTTTCCATGATCACTGCTATTTCTCTTTTTGCTCTTTTTTACTCTTTTTCTTGTCTCTTTTGTCATTTCCTCAGAGAGTAACTGCAGCCTCCTGCTGCGCCTCACCGGGTTTTGCTCAGGCTCAGCTTTCCTGGGCTCTCCACTGCTGGGGTAGCTGTCAATCTGTGGCTCAGCTGGGTCAGGGAAATCAGAGTCTCTGTCCACCACCAACTGCAGAGCACACATGGTTCTGCTAGAATGCCTGCATCTTTTTGCTGCAGAACTTCTCTTTTTGGTGCTTTTCTGGTCACAGTTATACATTTCTGGCTCCCCATCACAGTGCTTGGCAGGGACCTTCTCAGTAGCTTTCTTCCATGTGGACTCTCCTCCCTCCTCAGCTTCTGCCAATGTATTATTTGCTCTATTCTGAGAGAGGTGACTCTCATTAACAGCAACACTTTCATCACAGCTTTTCTCTTCAGCCTCTCCAAGGCCCCCATTGACACTTTGAGGGCCCCCATCTCCCTTTTCTGTGTCTTTTTTCTTGATGAAATCCTCAGGTTGCAGGCAGGCACTCTTCCTCTTTCGTTTGAGTCTGTCTTTGCTGGAATCCTTCAGGCACTGAGCAGCAGCCACATCTTCCTTTTGTCTAGCAGGCAAAATGTCTCTCAAGGTAGAAGGGGGGTTTGATTTCCTCCCTTTCTTGTATGTTCTGCCAAATATTTTGTCTTTAATGTCTTCTGCTGTTTGTTTTGACCACCTCTTTTTCCCTTCCACTGCTGCAGCTCCCATGGAATCTGCCATAGGGTCAGTCCTTCCTGAAATACAGGACTCTTTATCTGACAAACACAGATCTCCTTCACCTGAGACATCAGCTGACGCAGCAGATTCATCCACTGAAGAACCAGAAGACAAAATCTCATTGCTTTTTGAAAACCATTCGTTGACTTTCTGAATGCTCTGCTTCAGTCTCTTCTTGGAGACTTTATTCAGGGTGGCAGAGTGAAGGGGCTCTGCCTGAGGAAGTTCTTTGTCCTGGGAAGATTCATTCTCAGGCTCATATCCCTCTGCAGCTTCCACACTTTGTGCATCAGTATCCATTTCCCTGCTTTTATCCAGCCTGTTCTCTGAGCCATCTTCTAAATCAGACTCTTGGTGCTCACTGCTGTGCTGGCTTTGCTGTTCCTCCATTTCTTCTGTGTTCTTGGAGAATGCTGTGTCCTTATTCAGGGTGGGACTGGCACCCCCTGCTCTGTCACACTGCTCTGGGAGCAGCTCCACAGCAAAAACATCCAAAGGAGAATTCTGGCATCCAGTCACATTCACTTGGTCAGGTTTGGCACATTCAGTGATGCTCTGAGTGCTCTTCTTGCTCAAACATTCCTTTGAGAAATCCCCTGCACCTGTTAGATTTATAGGCACAATAAATTATTAACCTCTATTTTACACACACAAGCACAGAATCACAGAAATTACAGAATCACAGAAATTCAAGGCTGGAAGAGACCTGTAAGATCATCAAGTCCAACCCATGTTCTAACAATTCAACTAGATCATGGCAGCAAGTGCCACATCCAAGCACAAGAACAAGCTTAATGGCTACTTTGTTTTAAAAGAACTGCTCTTGTTTCCCCCCTAACCTGCACAAATTTCCCTCTAGAGAAAGGCAGAAAGATCAGATTACATGTTCTAAATTTTTACATCAATTACTAGCCAGTGCTTTTTCATCTGTAATATGACTCACATAGAATAGATTAAGTTTTGTATTTTTGCTTCCTTTCTGTTCCTGTGTATACAAACATCCACATTTTGTATCTAGGCTACAGGAACAGTCTTGTATTAGCTGTAGGCATTAACAGAACTTCATTATACAAGACTGCAAACAATTTTGTATAAAAAATAATGTGAAATAAAAATGTTAACTTGTGGTCTATTTCAGGCCTAATCACCTTTGTCACCAAAATAACACACCTGTGATATCTGGCAGTGTTATTTCTTTGGCACCCAGCTTGTCAGGCTGTGCATTACAAGAATTTTCATTCCCTTTCTCAGCACTCTCAAGCTCTTCCAGCCTTGCTTGAGAAGAAATCTGAACAGCTCCTTTGTTTTCAAACCTGTTGGAAAAGGAAATTTACTTTCATTACAGATTAAACCATAACAGACAGAATAGAAGATGATAATTATTTTTCCCTTTTTGCTCTCTGAAATAATTTCTGGAGAAGCCAAGCTGCACAATTGAAACTCTTCAGAGTTGCAGGCCATTTCCTTAAAAGATTTTTTGTGCAATCCTGAATTTAGTATTTACTTTTTAAAGCACAGTGCCTGCTTTTCTATGGAAGATCAATGTCCACAACAAAGCATTTAGAAACAAGTTTTAAAGCATGAAATATGGAAAACTGCTGGAATTCAGCTCCCCATTCTACCCTAATGCCCTCAAAGTTGAAAACCATTTGTCTGCTTAAGAATTATATCAGTCCTATGCTAAGAAACCAGAACACAGGAAATGAGAATATTGAACTACAGTCTGTAGAAAATATGAATTCCTTAATCACCTTTACTTACCCAGTTTTGGTTGCCTGTTTAAAAAACTCTTCAGATGATTCAGAGCCTGAAAACAAATAATCTGTTACTCTGGTTGGAATGATTCAGAGAAGGATGACTTGCCAGTATTTTACCTAATTTTAATGATTTCCATGTAAAACTATTTGCATGGCTCCAGCATCAAACTGTGTTTAAATACAGTGACTGGTAAGTTAATCACCTAAAAGTTACTTTCTAATTTCTAAATTTGTATACAAAACAGCTACAAGTATTTAGAATTTTGAGCTGGAAGTCAGAGAAATACATTCAAATGTCTCTCACAGATCCTTTGATCCTGGCAGATGCAATAAGGAAAAAAGTGAGGAAACAAACTCAATTCCTTCCTTGAAGGAACAGCATAGAAAATAAGGCATGCATGGCATTTGTCTTTTTTTTTCATTGCAGTCAACACCAGATAAAGTAAAATTCTGAAAAGCTGGGATAGATAGCAAAAAGATATTAATATCTCAAATAGATTTCATCTTCATCTCAAGCACTTAGTGACAAGGTTTAGTATTCTTCAGAAAGCAGTGGCTACCTTTAGGTGTAATTTTTTGCACATCTGTAAATACCTTCTCTGGACTGTGCACACCAAAGTTTAAGGGTTCACTACAGCAGCATTATTTGCCATGATAGAATTATGTAAAAAACCCTTTTGATTTGCCAACTTGGCATTGTCCATAATTTGTCTCCTTTTTGTAATTTTGTTAAGTAGAAATTAGTGTTTCTAAAGACTTTGAACATAATCACCTTTCATTACTTTGCAAGCATTGTACACAGGATCAATTAGTGTGGATTTAGAACAGATCTTACCAAACTCTATGTAAGTACCCTTTTGAGAACCAGATTTCTGGGGTTTGCTTCTTGGGTGACACATTTTGGCATCTGTAAGCTGAATATTCACACTAGCCTCCTGCTGACAGGAAAACAAAAAGGAATAGTTATTTACAACAGTGGGATATTAAAAATAAATTCACAGCTATTTAAATCTTAACAGGGAGCTGGTATAAGTACTTAATTCATATGCATTGGTAGCTTCTATGAACAATAGAATTAATTTATAATGTTGACAGCAGTAATGAAATGTGTCAATAGAAACAATGAATCATGCATTTAACAGATCAAATCATTACCAGCTTGATCTTACATTCTGTATTGTCTAATATTCTATTCTGCATTAAGCAGATGAAAACACAAACACCATGCCATGGACAGTCACACACACAGCAAACACCCCAAGCTGGGTAATGCCCTGTGAATTCTAAGATATAGTGGTGATCTTGCCCCTAAAAAGGTAAAAACCCTTTTACCAAAAAGGTAAAAACCCTCAACAGCCTCATGGAGCAAGCAGATGGAAGAAGTTTTCAATCCTGGTTTCAGGAACAGACTGTATTATGGCAATATTGTGTGTCAGTTCAGGTTATTTTGTGCAAACATCTTTCTCAAGTAGGTTAGGAAAACAAAAACATACAGATGTCCTCGTGCAGATCACTCAGATCAAATAACAATCTGAGATCAACCCAAAATCTCCTACTTCATTCTTTTATGTATATACACCTTCCAAATACATTTTTAAACAACCCACACAAATAAAATTGGAAAAAGCAGTTACCAAGGTGAGGTTTTCTTGTCCATTTCCTTTGGCACTTTTCCTCCTGTTTCTGAAGCCCTTGCTTTGGATGACAGAACTTTCGTTACACAGGGACTCAGCAGCAGTGGCTTCCGTGGATGTTTTAGGAAAGTGATGACTCTTTAAAACTAAATCATGTCATTAGGTAAAAAAATAAATATATATTTTTACACTGAGTATGACTCATGATATATGAATGAAATAGATTTTTTAGACTCTGTGCACTTACAGAATATACAGCTAAAATATGTTTATCCAAAAAGAAAATTTGTTGAATTATTAGTCTGATTATTCTTTCTGAGCACTCTTCAAGTAATAATGAAGATCTTAATCCTCCAAACTAATTTTCTCAACCAATTTTGGTTATATAGATATTCTACCAAGACCTAATTCTAGTTATTTTAGAACAGGATACCTTATAAATGATCATGATATGTCAAAACCTCATTTAAAAAAAAACCTGGGGACATAAATTCCCAACACTTACACTTCACTCCAGTGTCAAGCTCAAAAGCATGGATAGTTTCCAACAGTCCTTCAATGAGTTGCTTAAATCTGGAATTTTCTTTCAGACTTCTGAAATAACATCAGCACTTCAGTTATTTTAAGACAAAAGAACAGACAAAGCTATTTTAAGACAAAAGAACAGGCTAACTATAAATATTTCTAGAATTCTGGCTGAACCAGAAAAGGGGTAAAGCTTCAAAGTGGAAGATGAGACAAGAAGAAATTGTTGCCATGGAATAACAAAGAATCATTAGTATAGGAACTGAAATGATCACAAAAGTGAGCATATAATTTTCTCATACAGGTTTAGTGGAGAGAAATCAGGATTAAACACCAATCTAGCACAGACACTTGTTGAGAGAGGTGTGTTCACCTGGAAAAAGCTCACATTGATGTAAGATACTAAATTTACTCCTTTAGGAATGGGCAGCTAACTAAAAAAACCCCTTTCCTTCTGTATTTCAGAAGAAAAATAAATATAAAATAAATATAAAATAAAAATATATGATGGTAATAATTAAATAAATAAATATATTATGCTGATATATTTTAAGACGATTGTTGATCTTTCCTCAGAGCTCAAACACCTCATCTCCAGCCCCTCACAAAGATGATTTCCTCACCTCTTGGTAACTTCAGTCTTACACAGAGGACACTCCACCACACCTTTCTTCTTTTTGTTGATTAGTTTGAACATGCAGAATCTAGAAAGGAAGAACACTTATGATGGTAACAAGAGAAGGATATAATTGTCCCTAAAAGTGACTGTACACATTCACCACTCAGTGAATTGAGGATGCATTCCTGTTTTGAGGTTACAGTGAGTTAATTAATCCCCTTTGATGCATTTTAAATTTGCATTTCTCTCTTCTACAGAACTGACTTTTCCCCCCCCTCAAGATGAAGTTACCAAAACAAAGCATACATACATGATTAGCACTGAAGAAACTTAATTAAAACTGGTATAAATGGAATTAAAAATTAAAAACCCCAAACCATTATATGTGGAAATTAAAAACTGCATTGCACTTGCAATATGCATACACACCTGCAGAATATGTGATCACATTTTGTTGAAACAGGCTCTTGCACCACATCCAGGCTACAAAGAGGGAAACAAAAACAAGAGCACAGAGGTTATAGACTTCAACCAGAACCTCTGCTACTTCAGCATCTGTTTGCATTAAAGAAATGCAAGATATTAAATGCAACATTAAGGAACTACAGACCTCATTTACCTCTCAGAGACAAGGGACAAAACCCCACCCACCTTTACAAACAATCCTCTAATCCAATCAGATGTAATTTCCCCCTCACTGAATAAAGGACTGACACATTCAGGTTTTAAGAGAAAAGCAAAATATAGAACATAAGAGCAAAATGTAAGTTTTTTCTTGCACTTTCTCACTTGAGCCTTACAAAACATAAACATGTTTAGTTTTAAGTGCAAATCTCTTTGCTTTCTGGTAAGCCATAGAACTGACAAAGCATTTGCAAAGAAACGAGAATAAAAAACACATCTCCAAAAAATTAACTATGCAGATATTATTCCCTGACATACCATATTGGGCACTCCAAGTTCTTCTGCATTGCTGACAGCACATTTTGTACTTGTCCAACAGTAATCACTGAGAAGTCCATCCTTCACATCCAAAAATAGTCTACAGGAATAAAAACCACATTATCAGCTTTGTTTCTGCAAAAAATTCTGTTGCCTCCCACAGCTATGCTGGCTTCCCCACGGCTCTGCTCGAACTGAAGAATAGTATAACATTATTTTTGCTTAACACTTTACAGAGGGGTACAGAGGGGTTCTTACTCTGAACGTTTGCAGCTAAAACCCCTCGAGCTTTATACCCAAAGGAGCGCCCAGAAAAGGTTTATTCAGGTGAAATTCAGCAAGAGCACAAAGCAGCCAGAGCGAGGGGATTGCTGGCAAGGAAAGCAGCAGAGCCGAGGGCAGACAGGTCATGCCAAGGAGCCAGAGCGGACCCACCCGAGCCTGAGAGCCCAGAGCGAACGCTGAAAACAAAGAGAAACCGCTCGGGACCGGCCCTGCAGGGAAGCGTACCGGGCACGGGGGGAAGGAGAGCGGGCAGGGCCGGGGCGGTCAGAGCCAGGCCGGTACCGGCGTCGGTGCGCTCAGTGCCAGGGCAGCACCGGTGTCGGTGCGATTAGGTCAGGGCCAGGCCATGGCGGTGCCGTTCCCGTCTCCCCTCAGCGCTCCCCGGTGCCGGTGCCGCTCCCGTCTCCTCTCAGCTCTCCCCGCTGCCGCTCCCGTCTCCCCTCAGCGCTCGCCGCTGCCGCTGCCGTCTCCCCTCAGCGCTCCCCGCTGCCGTGCCTGTCTCCCCTCAGCGCTCCCCGGTGCCGGTGTCGGCCGGTGTCGGCCGGTGTCGCGCCCGTCTCCCCTCAGCGCTCCCCGGTGCCGGTGTCGCGCCCGTCTCCCCTCTGCGTTCCTCAGTGTCGCGCCCGTCTCCCCTCAGCGCTCCCCGCGCTCCCCGCGCCGCGTTTCGCGCCCTTCCCGCCCCGCCGCGCGCAGCCAATCCGAAGTCGCGGAGCCGGCGCGCGCCCCTGCAGCGCCCCCTGACGGGCTCCTTCCCCTCGGCGGGGCGGGGCCGCGCTGGCCTGCTTGACTCTGATTGGTTCTGGTTGGCTCTGGTTTGGTAGCTGATTGGCCGCCGCCGCCACGTGATGCCGGAGTGCACAAGCGCCGCCGCGGCGCAGTTGCCGGACGTGCGTGGCCGCGGTGCGCGCGCGCGCGCCCGGCTGTGTTTATTGTTGTTGTTCCGCGACCCCTCTGACTCCGCCTTCCGACCAATCACAGCGGAGGGATGGATGAGTGACAGGCGGCTCCGCCAATAACCGCGCGCAGCGGGCGCGGGGCGGGCCGCCCTCGGGCCGCCATGTTGTGCCTGTCGGGAGGGCTGGCGCCGCCGGCCCCGGCCCCGCGGGAGCGCGCCATGGAGCCGCGGGTCACCCTGCGCGTCACCTGCCGCGGCGAAACCCGCTCCTTCCTCGTGTCCGACCCGGCGCGCACGACGTGGGCCGATGTGGAGGCCATGGTGAGCGGGAGGCGAGGCGGGGGGGCCGCAGCCGCCGGGAGCCGGCCCGGTGAGGCGCTGACCGGGCCAGCGAAGCTTTGAGGGCTCAGCGTCTCCGACCGCGCTTTCCGAAGCAGTGTTATCCATTTCACGGGCTGTTAGAGCTGCCGGTTCATAGGCCTGCGGTCTTGATTGTTATTTTTGCCTAAATAGTGTTATTCACTCCTGCTGTGTGCTTAGATTGATGTGAACGGCCTGGTTTGGAAAAAGATTCTCAAGAGCTCTTTTTTTTCTGTGTGAGCAGCAGGGCTTAGCTCTTCTCTTTGCCCTTTTTTGCAGGTTTGGCTCTGTATCCCTCTGTAAAGTACATTCTGTTATTTCCTGTACTTTTTGAAGTACTGATCGTGAAGTAACACCTGTCTGTGATTTTCTGAAGATTTGTCTGTGCCTTTTGGGATACTGAGTCACCAACAGATTTTAGTTTGGTCCTTGGTTCCCAGAGCTTTGTGTGAGGTAGTTTGGGTAGAACCGGCTCTGACTGGGCCGTGCCTGTGTGGGCAGGTCTGTGTGTCCTGCTTTGGTAGAGCTCGGTTTGTTTGGGTGCTTGTTTTCAGGGTTTAGTGACAATTCCTGTATTGGCTTAGTGTGAAATTCTGTTGTAAGTATTCCCTTGGCTATGATGAAACTAACATTATTATTACTATTATTATTATTGTTGTTATTAATTAATTCTGTAGCAGCTGTGTCGTAGTTGAGACTGAGACAACACACTCCATTTTCAGAAGGCTTCAAACTGTTTTTATTATAGCCTGCATGCTTTTTATACATTCTTACAAAGATCATAAGTTTACACTTTACTCATTGGTCACCAGAGACAAAGAAAGTGTTTATTGGAATGGACAGTTCAGGTTTCTTTTATTTATCCTCCTTTCTTTCTTGGTTTCTATGTCAATGACCTTGGTAGGAAATTCTTTCACGGGTAATTATGGATCCTCTTATCAAACTCCTCTCTGGCTGACAGAAGTTGCTGTAAAACCTCTTCCACACAACTGTTCTCATTTTTCTTAGCTTGCTTTCAAAGATACATCTGAAGAGATCTTGCTGCTGTGTTATTTTCTGTTTTTCTGGCCAGTATCTTCCAGTACACATGCAGGAGGGGTTTGTTTTGTGAATTGCTCAGGTCCAAGGTTTGAGCTGCATCACCTTCCCTTGCTGTATTTCAGTCCTCTGAAAAGAGGCACCGAGAGGTTCAGCCTTAAAATACTTAGTGCAAGTAGAGCTGCAGGAATGTCTGAGCTGGTCAGAGCCGTGCTTGCATCAAAGCTGGAAGCAGATTACTGTGTAAGCACCGTGCTGCCCTTAATCTCAGGTATTCTGAGAGCCAGGGTGTGTTTGTTCAAGGTGTGGTGTTTCCATTACAGTGTTTCCCTGAGGTACAGCCAGGGGTTGTCCCTGTTGTGGGAAATATTGTTTTAAAGGAGTTAAACTTGTGTTTTTGTTGTACTTTGGTATTCTGTGCAACGTGGTTGATGTTGATAAGGGATAAACTTTTATAAACCTGTGAGCTCTTGTTCTGCCCGGAGTTTAGGGGAACAATCTGTGCTTCCAGACCATGGAAATGCAGAGCACTGCTTCTTCCTGGCAAAACAAGCTGGTTCTGTCTCTGCACTCACAGAATCTGGGATGTGCTGCTGGAAGAGCCTGCCTGGAGCAGAATGTGTCTGTGTGTCCCTGTGTCTGTGTGTCCCTGTGCCCCAGTGGGGCTGTGTCCGTGTGTCCTCAGCAGACACCTGTCTCTTCAAAGCAAGGCAGAAAAACACAGTTTTTGTAGGAACCTGGTACAAAAATAAACTGTTATTCTTTTCCCCATATCTTTGCTGAGAGCACCTTAATTTAAAAATGATAATAATTCAGAAGGAGGAGGTTTACATTTTCCATTTCAGGTGTCTCCCTTCCTGAGCAGACACCTGTCTGTTCAAACCAAAGCAGAAAAATGCAGTTTTTGTAGGAACCTGGTACAAAAATAAACTGTTATTCCTATTCCCATATCTTTGCTTGAGAACCCCTTAATTTAAAAATTACAATAATTCAGAAGGAGGAGGTTTACATTTTTCATTTCAGGTGTCTGCCTTCCTGTCTGTTCAAACCAAAGCAGAAAAATGCAGTTTTTGTAGGAACCTGGTACAAAAATAAACTGCTATTCCTATTCCCATATCTTTGCTTGATTTAAAAATTACAATAATTCTTAATTTAAAAATTACAATAATTCAGAAGGAGGAGGTTTACATTTTCCATTTCAAGGGAGGCTCCTGCCTTCCTGAGCAGACACCTGTCTGTTCAAACCAAAGCAGAAAAATGCATTTTTGTAGGAACCTGGTACAGAAATGTACAGGAGCCTCAAAGGCTCAGCATGTGGAAACAACTGCTTTCATTTTATGGTTGATTTGGTGCTGCTCATTCTGCCTTGCTAATGTAAAATGTAAAATAACTGCTCAGCTTTATTCTGGGAGTTTTGATAGGCTGAGGAAAGGCTGATCACCCTTGTGAGCTGTCTCCCAGGTGCTTTCTAAAAAGAGTTTGGGGATTGTTTTTGTCTTCATGTTTTGCAGTGTTTACCATGACTGAGTTTGTTAACCCTGAGCTTGTCCTCTTAGAATGGGGAGGTTTTTGTTATTTATTTTGGAGTAAACATTAACCTGGCAAGGTGCAAGAGGAAAAAGATGTGTTTATTATTTTCATTAGGGAAAGTCAGGAAAGCTTGGAGGGAAGGCACTGGGAAGAGTTCAGCTCCAGAGGAATGGATTTGGTAAAACAGTGTTTGCTTCTGAGAAACTGAAGGGAGGGATCAAAAGGGTTGTAGTGTTATTCCCAATTAATAATCATTGTTAACTGAGGTCCTGCCTCACTATGATTTTGTGCTCTATTTTTTTATTACAGGTTAAAGTTTCATTTGACCTGGACAACATTCAGATCAAGTACATTGATGAGGATAATGATGAGGTAAAACCCCTGCCACTCCACCCTCCCAATAAGTCAGCTGAGAAATGGCTGCTGGCAGAAATTACTTTCTGTCTCCTGATAGTTGGTCATGGGTCCTTCAGGAGAGTTTTTTATGCACATTGGGGTGGGGGAATGTTTGTCCTTTAAATAAGAAAATAGCTGATAGTCTTTTGGTCTTACTCCTAATGCAGCATACATACTTTAAAATACTTTTTTAGAAGCTACTGCCTTTCTTTTTTCCACCCTGTTGGAACACCCAGTCGTTCTCTGTGCTCTGTGGAGGAATGTTTCCATTGAGGAACTTATTTATTTTTAAATTTTTTTTATAAGGTAGTTGTGGTGGTGTTCATAGAGTCCCAGGATGAGGGAAGAGATGAGAATCTTGACTCCATGTTTCAGAAGGCTGATTTATTATTTTATGAGATATATTATATTAAAAGAAAATTCTATGTTAAAACTATACTAAAAGAATAGAAGACAGGATTTCATTAGAAGGCTTGAAAGGAAAGGAATGATAATAAAATCTTGTGACTGCTCACAGCCTTGACACAGCTGGCTGTCATTGGTCACCAAGTAAAAACAATTTCACATGATAGGTGAACAATTCTCCAGAGCAACAAAACATGGAGAAGCTGAAGCTTCCCAGCTTCTCAGGAGAAAAGATCCTAACAAAAGGATTTTCAGAAAATATGTCTGTGGCAGGTAGTTGTAGCTACTTGTGTTTGCAGCTGTGGTAAAGCTCTGTCTTTTCACTCTAGACTCCTTCCTCTGGAAAATGTAGGTCCCCTGTCATTAGCCCAGGTTTGCCTCAGTGATCTGCTCTACTCAAATCCTCTGCCTGCTTGATGCAATTGCTGTAATCTCCAAGCAGATTACTGACTCACAAAACAAATTGGTTACTTCTAGTTGTCCTTGTTGAGTAACTTCCTGCTTGGCACAGTCTCACCCTCTCATATTATTTTTGTTTATCTAGAGATTCAGAGGGGACTGTAACTCTCACACAGAATGACCTTTTGCAAACACAGTGTTCCACTGCTTGGATTATAGCTCTGCTAAATGACATGGGGGTTCTTGTTCTTGTTATTTTTCCCTAAGGGGAAATGTCAAGAAGCTTCTAACAACCTTTCAGAGAATGATTCTCCCCTTATTTTCCAGCCTGTATAATATATAAATATATAGATGAATCTATGAAAGCTTTTCCCTGAAATACTGAGCAAGCATTGTTCAGAATCCTGTGATGCTGTGAGGATTAAATAGCTTCCTGTGTTAATGACTTCTATGTGCAGCATTGATAATTAATTTTCTGGAGAAGAATGGGCTTGTGAAACACTTAATTGATCTTTTGAAACACTTAACTGAGCATTTAAAGTTGTGCAGTGAGCCCAGGGGTACAGGCAGTGACTTTGGAGGAGAGCAGCTTGTTCTGGTGCCAGAGCTGCCTCCTGTGCCAGTCCAGTAACAAACATGGGCTGCTCCAGGGCACCCCAGCTTTGGGTAATGATTAAACATGGCAGTGACAAACAGCTAAAGGACTGCTGCTGTAGGAACAGAATAAAAGTGTGTTTATTCTGAAGGGTGTTCATTTTGAGAGAACTGCAAAAATATGTCTCACTGTTCCTTCTCTTTGCAGGTCTCTGTGAACAGCAAAGGTGAGCTGCTGCTTTGCTGAGGTGCAATCAAGATAAGAGACCCCAACTATTGCCTGTTTATTTTGAAGATGCACTTAAGAATGCTTGCTTTTGGATTTTTTAATTTTATATATGACTTGGCATTAAATTCTTCCCAAAGGAAAGCATTCTTGATCCACAGGAACAAATTGAAAATTACTAAATGAGTGGAATGTTGTGGTTCTTCACTGTGAAATTGTGTGCTTGTTGCTGTATATACAATTTCTTGCACTAATTTAATTAGGCGTTTAATTTAAGAGAATTTACAGAAGGTAGGGGAGGCCCTTTGTCATGTAAAGGTTTCTAAATAGTGTGTGATAAAACATCTGTTGTGTGAGATAGGGGCCATTCACACTTCTTTCTATTTTTCTTTAGAGGAATATGAAGAAGCTCTGAAGGTAAATGTGCTCTTTGACTTTTTTCAATATATTCATCCTTTTCTAATTAAAACTGATGTAGCTGAGGAAAAAAAAATGGCATTACCTGGCCCAGGAAATCAGAATAGTTTTTCAAAGCTGTTTTCTAGCTTTGAACAGTAGCTTGGATGTCTTATTACTTTTTTTTTTTGTTTTTTTCTGTCCTGGTTGGTCTTTGTTTTTATAAGTTAGTTGAATAGGAGTTGAGATTCAGGACCCTGAGCAGCACTGGGTTGGTTAAGGGATTGATTTTCTCAAACCCTTCAAAAGTAATCCCATATTTAGAAATATTGGGCTTTGGTGAAATCCTTCAAAAATATTACCACATAGATTCTGCAGAGTATATCATTAAAACTTGTTGGAGTCAATGCTTAGCTACTTTATAAGCAGTTGGACAAAATAAGAATTGCATTTTTTTACATTTCTGTTTTACATTATTAAGTCTTTCACAACTTTTTACTCGTGGTTTGAATTTCAAATCTGATAATTTCAAAATAAATTCCTGGACAGAATCTGTTGATTACGGGCTCCTGGGAACACTTTATTGTAGGCTGAAAAATTCCAACTGGATATTTGCATGATTATCCTTTGGCTTTTAATAAACTTTTAAATAATATATTAATAACCTTTCTGAAGTAGAATATCAGCTGACTCTACCTTGGCATCTCTCTCTGTTTTTCTTTTTGTCTGTTAGTCCTTCCCCACCCTTTTGCCAAACTCTCCAATGTAGTTCAATACTGAATTTTTACAGATTCCCTATACTGATTTTAAGTGGAAAACGTGGTGTATGTGTGTTGTGTTTATTTAGATTGCAGTAAAACAAGGAAATCAGCTTCAGATGAATGCCTATGAAAAGAACTCTTCTCATGCTTTGCAACTCCATGAAAAAAATGTGACAGAAAAGCTGATGCTTCTTAAAGATGAGAAGAAACCACTTTTGCATCATTCCATGCTAGCTCAGGGATTAGAGGAAGAATTTAAAAAAGACAAGGACCTGACCATGCAGGTAAGAAGCTGAGCTGCATTCAAACAAAGAATTAATAAATATAATTCACTTTATAGACTGATTGTCCTCTTCAGCCATATATAAAAACTGAGTTGGTCTCTGTTTTCAGTTCCCTGCACCTGTTGAAGCTCTTGAAGTTTGAATAACTTCAAGAGGGTAATTTGATGCTGTCTTTAGAAATGCCAGTGCTTTCATGTTGGCCATTCTTAAATATTCTGCTAAACAGAGCAGTTCATCTCCTGAAGCTCTCATTGCCATCTGGTAACTTCTGCCTGACTTGATTTCTTTGGTGTGTAATTACACTCAAATGCTAATGAGGCAGAAATGTTTCAGGAAAATGTCAGTGGCTACTTAAATATTTTTCTATAAAGACACTTAAAAGCTATTTCAGCAGTTAACTTGCTGTGTTGAGATGGGTTTTTTTTTTTTTTTTTAACTTTGCATACTTTTTTTTGTTTTCTTTTGATTTATTTTTTTCCCCAGCAAAAGTTAAATCAGACCAGGACAGAAAGCACAAATGAAAATCCTCCAGAATGGTTTACTAGCTACTTGGAAACAGTAAGTGTTTTGTCTTGCAAGTTTTTATATACTTAAATACTTTAATTTTATTGTTGTTGGAAGTGATCTTTGTGATGCCTGACATCTGAACACTCCTGCCATCAGCACTTGTGACCAGGATCTTAATGTGAACTAAATGTTTAACTATGTCTGCAAGTGATACCTTAAGAAACCCCAAAACCAAAAACTTGATCCATACCACTTGTGAAAAGTGAAATATTTAGTTTATGCATTTGATTCAGTTAGAGTGTAGTTTTAAGTAGCTCCCATAACAAACAGAATCCTTGTGGCACAGACCACTCATTGTGGGAGAGCATGGAGAGTGTTGCTGTTGTAGGCTCTTGATTGCCCAGTTTTGGAGATGATTTTCCTTCCCTTCATGCAAGCTTATGGAAGAAAAACAATATTGTAAGCACATATATGTGAATTTTAATTTGCCTTCTTAAAAGCTCTGGGTTGATATTTTCTAAAATAAAAGTTCTCTCTGCGGAACATGGTACTTGTTGATATATTTTATGTATTATCATATATATGTTATATATCATATATATGTGATATTATGATAATATTAGATTGTGTGATCTGTATAATATGATATAATGATATGATCATATATATGTTATATGTCATATATATATGATATTATGATAATATTAGATTGTGTGATCTGTATAATATGATATAATGATATGATCATATATATGTTATATGTCATATATATATGATATTATGATAATATTAGATTGTGTGATCTGTATAATATGATATAATGATATGATCATATATATGTTATATGTCATATATATATGATATTATGATAATATTAGATTGTGTGATCTGTATAATATGATATAATGATATGATCATATATATGTTATATGTCATATATATATGATATTATGATAATATTAGATTGTGTGATCTGTATAATATGATATAATGATATGATCATATATATGTTATATGTCATATATATATGATATTATGATAATATTAGATTGTGTGATCTGTATAATATGATATAATGATATGATCATATATATGTTATATGTCATATATATATGATATTATGATAATATTAGATTGTGATCTGTATAATATGATATAATGATATGATCATATATATGTTATATGTATTATATATTAAAATAATTTTAATAAGAGTGTGCTGGCGGTAGGGGAAATTATTCTGAAGTAGTCAATGGCTACTGACAGATTGGGAGACTTGGGACAATGTAACTCAACATTTCAAACTTTAAAGGTGGCTCTCATTCACCACTGCTTTAATTTCTTTCCAGTTCAGAGAACAAGTAGTTAAGGAGACTGTGGAGAGGCTGGAGCAGAAGCTGTATGAGAAGCTTGTCCATTGCAGTCAGCCTGCAGAATTTTGTGAGAGCTCATTCCCAGCAGCAGCTGCACCTCCAGAGAGCCCCGTGGGGAGCAGCAGCAGCAGCAGCAGGCAGTGTGACTGGCTCATGTCCTGCTGCAGCTGCCAGGCTCCCATCGTCGGGGTGCGCTACCAGTGCAGGTACAGGGGCTGGGAGGGAGGGAGAGAGAAACACTCTGGGGGTTGGATACTGCTGGGTTCATCATCTGCAGCCTGCAGGACATTGCAGTGCAGGTACAGGGAGCTAGGAGTGTGGGGAACCTGCCAAGGACAGCCTGTGAGTGAAACTCTCTGGGGGTTGGATACTGCTGGGTTCCCAATCTGCAGCCTGCTGGGCATTGCAGTGCAGGTACAGGGGCTGGGAGGGAGGGAGAGAGAAACTCTGGGGGTTGGATACTGCTGGGTTCATCATCTGCAGCCTGCAGGACATTGCAGTGCACGTACAGGGGGCTGGGAGGGTGGGACCAGCCTGGGAGGGAGAGAGAGAGAAACTCTGGTGGTTGGATACTGCTGTGTTCATCATCTGCAGCCTGCAGGACATTGCAGTGCAGGTACAGGGGCTGGGAGGGAGGGAGAGAGAAACTCTAGTGGTTGGATACTGCTGGGTTCATCATCTGCAGCCTGCAGGACATTGCAGTGCAGGTACAGGGAGCTAGGAGTGTGGGGAACCTGCCAGGGACAGGCTGTGAGTGAAACTCTCTGGGGGTTAGATACTGCTGGGTTCCCAATCTGCAGCCTGCAGGACATTGCAGTGCAGGTACAGGGAGCTGGGAGTGTGGGGAACCTGCCAGGGACAGGCTGTGAGTGAAACTCTCTGGGGGTTAGATATTGCTAGGTTCTTAATCTGCAGCCTGCTGGACGTTTCAGTGCTGGTACAGGGGGCTGGGAGGGTGGCACAGCCTGGGAGGGAGAGAGAGAGAAACTCTTCTGGGGGTAAGGTACTGCTGGGTTCATAATCTGCAGCCTGCTGGACATGGCAGTGAGCTGGGAGTGTGGGGACCCTGCCAGGCACAGCCTGTGAGTGAAACTCTCTGGGGGTTAGATACTACTAGGTTCTTAATCTGCAGCCTGCTGGACATTTCAGTGCAGGTACAGTGAGCTGGAAGGGTGGGAACCTGACATGCTGACATGCACAGTTTGAGAGCGAGTGAGTGAGAAACTGTCTCGGGGTTAGATACTGCTGGGTTCCTAATCTGCAGCCTGATGGGCATTTCAGTGCAGGTACAGTGTGCTGGGAGGTTGAGACCCTGGCAGGCACAGCCTGTGAGTGAGAGAGAGAGAGAAATCCTCCTGGGGTTTCTAGATACTAGATACTGCTAGGTTCCCAATCTGCACCCTGCTGGACATTTCAGTGCTGGGAGCTGGGAGTGTGGGGACCTGCAGGCACAGCCTGAGAGTGAGAAAGCAGCTCTCTTGGGGTTAGATACCTCTAGGTTCCTAATCTGCAGCCTGCATTTCAGTGCAGGTAGAGTGTGCTGGGAGCTGGAAGGGTGGGAACTTGACATGCTGACATGCACAGCTTGTGAGTGAGAGAGAAACTCTCTTGGGGTAAGATACTGCTAGGTTCCCTGTCTGCAGCCTGCTGGACATTTCTGTGCTGGGAGTGTGGGGAACCTGCCAGGCACAGCCTGTGAGTGAGTGAGAGAGAGAGAAATCAAATCCTTTTGGGGTTTCTAGATACTAGATACTGCTAGGTTCCCATTCTGCAGCCTGCTGGACATTTCAGTGCTGGGAGGGAGAGGAACCTGCCAGGCACAGCCTGTGAGTAAAACTGTCTAAGGGTTACATACTTCTAGGTTCCCATTCTGCAGCCTGCTGGACATTTCAGTGTTGGGAGAGTGGGAACCTGCCAGGCACAGCCTGTGAGTGAGAAACTCTCTTGGGATTAAATACTTCTAGGTTGTCAGTCTGCAGCCTGCTGGACATTTCAGTGCTGGGATCTGGGAGTGTGGGGAACCTGCCAGGCACAGCCTGTGAGAGAGAGAGAGAAATCAAATCCTCTTGGGGTTTCTAGATACTAGATACTGCTAGGTTCCCAATCTGCACCCTGCTGGACATTTCAGTGCAGGTAGAGTGTGCTGGGAGCTGGAAGAGTGGGAACTTGACATGCTGACATGCACAGCTTGTGAGTGAGAGAGAAACTCTCTTGGGATTAAATACTTCTAGGTTCCCAGTCTGCAGCCTGCTGGACATTTCAGTGCTGGGATCTGGGAGTATGGGGAACCTGCCAGGCATGGTTTGTGAGTGAGAGAGAAACTCTCTTGGGGTTAGATACTTCTACGTTCCTAATTTGCAGCCTGCTGGATGTTTCAGAATGTCTTCTATGTCTCACCAACATCTGATGTTCTCTCCTGTGGTTGCTAGATTTTATCTGCATAAAAGCAAGATTAATATTATTTTGAGAAAAGGTGATTGTTAAAGTGAGAGAACTTTATAATGTTGTGTTCTCAATTAACACAGTTCAGAGAACTTCATTGCTGTGTTCTCAATCACCTTATCTGCAGTAATAAGATCCAATAATTGTAATGGGAAACGTTTTGTTTGGTTAACTAAACAAAAAAGCAGGGCTTAGAACCACTAGTCTGTAACACTTTGTTTGGTTCTGAGTCAGTGAGACTAAGGCAGGTCATACCTTTTCTTAATGACTCCACTCTTGTCTGTCTAATAATAGGAAATAGATTTTGATAAATGTCTGAAGTAAGTTGTTAAAAGTGAGAGTTTTATTTGAATGAGGCAACTGCTGTAAAGATCAACATTTTGGGACTAGGCAGAAGCAGTAGATGAAATGCCAGCAGGAGTTTTTCTTTGGATTTTTTTTCCCTTGCTGGCAGGAGGTGACAGTCTGGTTTTTATCAGCCCTGTTCCTGGAGGAGCAATCTGCTTTGCATCCCTGAATGCTTGTTGACTTACCCACTGTATTTTCATAAGTGTGGTGCTGTTTCTAGCTCTGGATTTTGATAAAATGTTCTGCCCTTTGTAGCAAAAATTTTAATTACTTGTGCTAAAGGAAGCACCACATTTTTTCAATGTGTGTTCAGAGAAGTGGGAACTATATTGCAGTTGTGCCAAGAAGAGAGATAATCATGTAGGTATTCCACATGGCTCCAAATACTGATCTATAAGTGAGACATCCAGCTGCTCACTTGGGAACTGCTTACAGTGAAAGCTTCTCTGCAGAAATTCTTTGCCTCTTGATAACTTTATCCTTTCTGCTTTGCAGCCTTTGTCCAGCCTACAATATCTGTGAGGAGTGTGAGTCAGGAACGTATGCACACGATCCAAACCACGTCTTGTTAAAGCTGCGCAGACCCATCCCCTGTGTGGCTGACAATTACAGCCTGGCAGAGCTCTCCCCACGCCTGCCTGCCACTCTGGAGCAAGTCAGGTAAGTGCTGGCACCTGGCAGTGCCTGGCAAGGTTGTTCTGAGTGCAAGGAAACACCTGTGTTGGAGTTGGGGTTCAGCTTTTATTTTAGAGATAACAAGAAATGGAAATGGCGCTCAGATTTTCTTAAAGGGCATAAGTCATAAATCTTACAGTGTTTTTAATAACAAAGTAGAAAATACAGACTTTTTGGGTTGTAAACTTTGAGAACTTGCTTTTTCTTTGAGCATCCTGTGCCTGCCTTTTTTGTACTTTCAGAAACAGTTGAAAATACTTCCACAAGCAACTGCGAGGATGTTCTTTTAAAATCATTTGGTATCCAGTCTAGAAGCATGGGATGTTTCCTGAAGGGTTCCCTTGAGACTAAGACTGTGTTGGGTAAAGATAAATTCTAATCGATTTAATGTAATAAGGTGTGTTAATTGCTTTGCAGGCTCCAGAAACAGATGGACAAAAGATTTCTGAAGGCAGAGAAGCAAAGATTGCGAGCAGAGAAGAAACAGCGAAAAGCAGAGGTCCGAGAGCTCAAAAAGCAGCTAAAATTGCACAGGAAAATTCATCTGTGGAACTCTATCCATGTGTTGGAAACAAGTGGCTCACCTGCTCTGAAATCTGAGAGTGTCCAGCCTAATACCTTCCTGTAAGGCTTGTGGTTAACTGAGCATCTGGTAGTTGTGCTGTCTGACCTTTTGTTATGAGACCGATTTAAAGTAACTGGAGGAAGGTTATGGAATTGCTCATTTGAAGGGTGATTTGTCATTTGACTGGGTGAGAATTTTGTCCAAATGCCATTTGTAGAGTCCAAATGCAAGGTAGAATGTTTTTAATTGAGAGGAGAGTAGGAGAAAGGAAAAAAATTAGTGGCTGATGGTTATTACTAGAAACTTAGTGATTTATGTAGATTTAGGAGGAAGGGGAGTGCCTAGGATTTTACATACACATGCATGCTCATACAGAATAACATTTACTGCCAGTTTTTAAAAAGTCTGTATCTTCCTGCTTTATTAAGTGTGTCTGCATAAAATCAAGTACATTCTGTATATTTATATTCACTGCTGTTTCTTTTTTTTTAATGTGCTCTTAAACTGAGGTTCATTAGACAGCAGCCTTTGCAGGCAACTGCTCTGCATTTCCTACTCTCTTTGAGTTTATGACTGTGCAGTGTAAAACTTGTACAGTTTGTTTCTTTAATTCATCCCTTCCATTTAGGGCATTTAAAAGCCAAATTAACATCAATCAGCAGCTGAACTTCACTTTTGGTGTATTTTTTTTGTTTGTTTCTTCTCCAATCCCAGGAGTCCTAATCAACCCTTCCAAGCCATTGTCCCAACACTTAGTGCAGTGTTTGTGGATGAGAATTTGCCTGATGGGACTCACTTGAAACCAGGAACAAAGTTTATCAAACACTGGCGAATGAAGAATACTGGCAATGTGGAGTGGAGCTCAGACACCAAGGTATCTTGCCTTTGCTCTTCCTTCTACACACTAAAATCATCCTGGGAGGTAACATTTGTAGGTGAATTCTCTTGTTAGGACCTGTTTAAGGTTTCCTTTGGCCTGTTGAATTACAGCTGGGAATTTTGGGGCAATAAGCTGTGTAGGTGCTCTTTACAAAAGTGAAGGCTGTGGGAAGGGACAGATTCAGAGCACCATCACTGAACGTGTTTCCAATTAATTGTATGTTCCCCATGTTATGGTGGTGCAATTTCACCCTGCTTACAACTGTCTGTTGCTTTTCTGAGCTCCAGAACCCTTTGTTCTGTTAGTAGCTGCCTTTGTGTTAAAAAGATGGGGGTATCTTTGTATTGATAGTGATTAATGTGGGAATGTGTACCTTCTTCTCCATGCCTGGCACCTACAAGGCCTTTCAGCCTCTGCTTCCTACTTCCCACACTTTGCAGAGAAGCTTGAGGAGTTAACTTTTGCCTTTTTTCTGTTGTATTTTTCAGTTGAAACTCATGTGGGGTAATCTGACCTTGGCATCTGCTGAGAAAAAAGATGTGATAGTGCCATCCCTTCCATCTGGACAAGTAGGAACTGTTTCAGTTGAGTTTGTAGCTCCCAACATAGAAGGAACTTACACTTCTCACTGGAGACTGTCACACAGAGGGGAACAGTTTGGCCCAAGGATCTGGTGCAGTATTGTGGTGGATCCCTGTCCAGCTGCTGACTATGTGGAAGGTGATTGGAAGGATTCTGACTCCTGTCAGAAGAGTAAAGCTTCCAGAACCAAACAGGCAAGTCACTCACCTGCTGTTTGAGGCAGCTCAGAATTGCCTAGGAGAAGGAGCATTGTCTGTTATTTGGCATAATATTCCTAACTAACTATTGAAGGGAATTCTTTTAGCTGTTTGCTTTTAAATTTTATTTTAATAGGAAAAAATACAACATATATTGCATTTATAAGTTCTAAAGTAGTTGTTCTTTGTGACAGTCAAGACATCAGCTATCAGTCTGTTGCAGCTATTTGTCTGCTTCTTTGAGCTGAAACACTGCAGCATTTCTCTTTGTTAGGTCTTGTCCTTTTAGCTCTGTAATGAGTTGATTTAAATTTCTTTCAAATTACTTCTGTGTTTACACAAAGCTCAGGCTTTAGATTTCATGTGATGTTTTATTTACTGTGGCTAAGGGGCTTCTGGTTTTTTTGTTTTTTTGCAGGGTGCTTCCTTAGAGACAGAAGCAGGTGCTCAGCTGATAGGTGAAATTGCAGAGCAGACTGAAATATCTCTGCCAACTGTTCCTTTAAAGATCAAAAATCTGCCAAGTGAGAGAGAATTTTATATCCCATCTGTCGATCTCCTCACTGCACAGGTAAAGTGCTAAAATTCAGGTAGATATAAAGCAAACCACCTTGGGTTTGATGTCTGGGTAGGTAGACCTCTGTAAGATTAAAACTTCTGAGCTCTAGAAATGGCCTCTCTATTTTCAGAGAGAGTATATTGCATTTTATATAGCAGAGCTGTTTTCTCAAACTGGTGTTAGGCACTGTCATTATGTGGAAGAAATGTGTAGGACAGATTAAGAGTCTCAAAAAAGAGAGTCAGCATTGAGTCTTTCTCTGGTTCTAATAAGGGAATTCTGAGCTTTGTCCCTTGCTGCCCTAATTTGTGCACCATATTCAATGATGTAAATATATATTGTGGGAGATTGTGTTGAGAAACAAAGTGTTATTTGTACCTCAGTGGGCTCTGTGCTGCCAAGTACAGACATGATTCACTTTCAGGCTTTGCTCATGGAAACTCTCTGTGTTTTTCCTGTAGGATTTGCTGTCCTTTGAGCTGTTGGACATTAATATTGTGCAGGAATTGGAGCGGGTGCCACACAATACTCCTGTTGGTAAGGCTCCTGTGCTCTGGGTGCTCTCTGGAGCACAGACAGCTATCCTTTGTGTAGAGCTTGGCTTCTTTTCACCTTCATATCCCCAAGAACATAACATTCCAGATGTTGAGGAATGCTGCCATTTTCTTTGCACAGCCAGTGGCAGAGTAATGCAAAGCTAGTTGTTTATTCCACCAGATTATCTTTCAAAATAACTAAGTTTCTTCAGTCTTGAAAGAATGTCCCTTAAAAAGAATAACTTTAAGAAAATGTTACCTCATGGAGGCTCCTTGTCCTTTAGTGCCAATTTTCTTTGCTCCCTGTGTTTTCCAGACATGACTCCATGCATGTCCCCTTTGCCACGTGACAGCCCCTTGCTGGAGAAACCTGGCTTAGGGCAGATAGAGGAGGAGAACGAGGGGAGTGGATTTAAACTAGTGCCTGGTAAGCAGCAGTCCTGAGGATGTTGTCACTTCTCTGTAGTCAGCAAACCTGATGTCTAAAAGGAATTCTAATTACTGTCTTCCTCTTCTTTGGGAAAAAAAAATAAATTGCAGGTTGTTTGTCTCATCAACCTGGAGTCTGACACTACATTAGTGATTATAGAGGTTGGAGAATAATATATGTAGATTGCAAATAGAACTCATAGAATCACAGAATGGTTTGGAAGCTTTGGGTTGGAAGGGACCTTTAGAGATTATTCAGTTCCACCCCCCTGTCATGAGCAGTGACAGCTTCCCGTGTCCCAGGCTGGTCCAAGCCTCACCCAGCCTGGCCTTGAACACTTCCAGGGATCCAGGGGCAGCCACAGCTTCTCTGGGCAATCTGTGCCAGGGCCTCACAACCCTCAAAAGGAAGAATTTCTGCCTAATATCTAATTTAAATATACTCTCCTCCATGTTAAAGTCATTCCCTGCTGTCCTATTACTGCATGTCCTTGTTTAAAATCCATTTAAATCCTTCTTTTGATTTGTCTGACCACTAGAATTGTTGGGAGAATTAATGATCTGCCCTTTATAGACTAGGTTATACTCCAAACACTCCAGGGGTGCTCCCCATACTTCTCAGTCACTTTTGTGCTCAACTTGAGCTGAATTCAAAAATCCTTCAATTTTTAGAAATAGCACACAGAATCAATATTAGCTGTGGCCAGTCTAAAAAATTCTTCTTAGAGTTACATTTCTTTTTTGTGGTGGTAAAATCTGTTGTTTCCCTTTCCAAGGAGTGGCAGAAGGCCTTTCTGTGGACTCTTCTGTGGTGAAGGTGAAAGCTGAACATGCATTGAACCAGGAGGAAGGGGAAGAAGATATGAGTGGGACTCAGTTTGTCTGTGAAACTGTAATTAGATCTCTGACTCTGGATGCTGCACCTGACCACAAACCCCCACAAAAAAACCCCAAAATCCTCCAGAGTAAGTACTGTCATTAGCTGCCTTCTCTGGTTTGACTTGTTTGCAGTCAGACATGAGACACAAATTGCTCAGCTCAGGTGGTTGATGCCATTTAATTGTTTTTCCTGATTGCTTTTATTAGACTCTTTACACACACTGCAAGACACCTTCAGCTGCAATACAATAACTGAAGAATCTCCTGTGATAAATAGTAATTCCACTTCCAAAAAGGAAGCAAAGATTCATCAGTCAGAACCAGTGACAGAAAATTCATGTGGTAAGTAAAATGGGCTTGAATATAAGATAAAGCTGTAAAAAAAATCATGTGTGAGAAGACGTGACACTGTTCTAGGAAATTGATCTTCATTAGATGAGGAGAATTGTTAGATTGTCCCAGTTGTGAGAACCATTACATCAGAAAATTGGTGTCAGTGTTTAACAAGCAGTTGGCTTAACAGCTGCTGTTTAAAGAAGTGAAATTGAGACTAAAAGGTTCCAGTTGGGTATTCAGATAAATGCTCATATGTAATGCATGACTGGTGCCTCCATATTTTGTACACATAGCTTGCAGTATTTCTGACCTGTTTCTAATGTGTGTAATTCAGGAGCTGAAAACTCCAGTTCTTTATATAGCTCCTACTCCAGTTTTTACTATAAGCATTAATACCAGCAGTGTATTTGCAAAGGCTTAACATTGGCATCTGTTACTCTTTCACACTACACCCTGCCCACAGCAGGGAAAATGACACCGTGAATGGCAGCAGCTGAGGTTTACAGTTATTCCTAAACACTTTTTTCTTACAACTGGTGTTGAAAGCAAAGGGAGATGACCCATCTTTGTTGATCAGCATCGACTCTGATTTATTGATCAAATCAGTCACCTTTTATAATAGTGTTAATTAACTTCATGCATATTGCAAAATCCGAGCTCACGATAGGTTACAGAGAAAACTCTAACCCCTCCTTTTGTTTACAATACCCGTGGTTGTTTATTGAAACCAAAATTAGTGTTCTCACTGTGATATGAAAAGTTCTCAAAACCTTCATATCTGTTCCCAGAGCAGCCAAGGACTGTTATGAGAAGACTGTCTGAGAATCCTGCTGTTTATAAAAAAGGTGCCTGAGAACCTAGTTATTTACAAAATCAAGCCTGGGAAATGCTGCTTTACAGCTACCTTTTACTTTCCCATCAGCTGTATACCTTCATGGCCTCTTTCTTTAAGCCATGCTTGAACCAGGCTCTCCACAAGCTGGGACAATTCTCTCTCTGCTGTTTTCCATACAGACAATGAATGGTTAATACCTCACTTTTTTTTTCCTCCTAGGGGACCTTCCACTGCCTGATGAGAACACCAGCCCCCATAGTGCTGCTGGCAATGGTGATGAAGAGGAAGATGACAAAGATGATGTTCAGAGTCAGTGCTCCTCTGCTTCCTCAGAGGACTACATCATCATCCTCCCTGAGTGCTTCGACACCAGCCGGCCCTTGGGTGACTCCATGTACAGTTCAGCTCTTTCTCAGCCTGGTTTAGAAAAGACAGGAGAACCTGAAACAGTAGCAGAGATCCCAGAAGGGGGAAGCCAACCACAGATCCAGAGGGTCAGTGATCCACTGACAACTTCCCAAACTCTGGCTGCAGTACCATTAACCCCAGCAACTGTGGACAGCCTTCCCCAGGCACAAAGGTAGGATTTGGGGATGGGAACAAAATGGTGATGCTGGTATTGCTCTAGAGTCTGCAAGGTTTGGTACTTTCCAAGGAAGAATTGTAACAAAATTTTTATCATATGCTGAGGTAAATGTTCTTAAATCTTGCAACTTTAGAGAGCCTGTTTTGGGGCTCTGTGTTATTAACTCGCTGATTTAAATGGGTGCAAGAGAGGGAGAGAAGGGAGCATGTGAAGTTTTTTCTTTTTTCTGTTGATCATGACTTGCTTATGTGTGTACATGTAGAATAAAAGTGGTGATGTTTTTGCCTTATGTTCTCAGGAATCTTTCATCTCTTCAGTATTCTACCTTCCAAGAACCAAACACAGCAACTTCAGAGCATATCTCTTCTGCTCCTCATGATCAAATACAAAGAGAAGGTATTGACATATTTAATGAAGGGTGCAGACTATTGCTATCACCCATTCTTTATGCCTGGTATTGAATTTGATGTCTCCTTTCTCTTGAGGAGAGCAGAAATCTATCAAGTAAAGATTTTAGTTTTTCTCTGAGTGTTGAACTTTTGCTGTATGGATGTGGCAAATAAAGAAATAATTGGTTTTGTGGATCAGTAAAGAGCATCTATTATGGGAAATTGTAAAGATTTAAAAGGATACTCAAAAGTACTTACAGGCATCTGGAAAATTACTTTGCTCTGGGATTGATGAGCTGTGTATTTAAGCTGCTGTTACAGTCACTGAGACAGCAGTTCCTCTTTGTTAAACACCAGTGATGAATCACTCATATGGTTCTGAAAACCTTCTGACTGCTGTCACTGCAGTGAGAATCCTGGATTCTCTGCATAACTAAACTTAGAGTATCAGTGTTGTACTGAGACACATTTTTTATGTTTTTGCATGTGTTGCATTTCTCCAGCTTAATTAACTGGATATGTTGACATTTTGTCTTCCTCTTCCAGAACCCAGTGGTGAAGATAATCATGAGCCAGGATCTTCTGCATTTCTCACTAAGTTCTCAGAATACCCAAGGTAATGAAGGTGAAGCTCTGACTTCACAAACACTATTTTAGACTGAGAGCAGCTTAATCAGACACCTAGGAAAAAGATCTGGCCTGTAGATTTCATGTTGTCAATAATTTGGAGAGAGGCCTCCCTTCTTAAAGCAAACATGCTGTGTTTTTGTAAGATCTTAGTTTCTACTTGGGCACAGATCAAAAGGATGCAGAACTGGCAAACCAAAGTTAGTGAAGAGCTCAAGTTGAGTGCTTCTAAAATTCTGTGAGGTTTTTTTTTCTGGAAAATCTCAGGCCTCTTAGGATGGGGATTTTACAAGGTAGCTATAAAGTAGTCATAAAATACTGAGGCTGGAGAGGTAAGTCAAAATGTTGATTAAGAATATATATATTAGAATACATAAGAGTGTGTATATATATATGTATATATATATGTATATATATATATATATATATATATATATATATATATATATATAAAATATTCTAATATATAATATATTAGCGTATAGAATATATATATATAATGGATTATTAAGTAACTCAGGTATTCATAGGAAACAAATAGAAGTTACCCTACCCTGAATGGATGTGTCAGTGCACAGCTTTCATGTAGGTCTGTTCTCTTCTAGATGAGAGCACTGAACTCTTTACAAAAGGTCACTTCAGGGAAGACATACACCCACAATTTAATAGAACTTGTCAAGAAGAAGGAATTAACTTCTTGTATAGCTCAGTTCCCAAACACTGCTGATTCCTTTGGATCACAGGCTGTTGTCTCCAGCAGTTCTTGCCTCAAAAGGCAGCAAATTGCATTTCACTGAAACAAACCCTTGGCTTTACTGACCCTAAAACAGCTCCTGGTCTCTTCACAGGTACCCTCAGGGCAGCAGCATTGCAGGAGAGCTCGTGAAAGGAGCTTTGTCAGTTGCTGCTTCTGCCTACAAAGCATTATTTGCTGGACCACCCATTATGGAACAGGTGAGTGTCTTTTTGTGTGCTGTGTGAGCTTCATGGAATGACAAATTTACAGGTGTGTGTTTTTTTAAATGTGTCAATAGTCTATATTGGAGTTAATGTAAGAGTAAAATGTTAAGTTTGATGGTGTTCCTTTGAGGTTTGCTGCTCTCAGCAGACTGGGAAATCCATGCCATATGGATAAAAACATGTCTCTGGTAGCCTCATGTAGGAGTAGTAGCTCACCTTTGTAAGTGAGCAGTGAAGGGAGTTATAAATGGCTTAAATGGGGCCAGAAGAGCCTCTGTGGCTCAGTTTGATTCTAGCATAATGCACAGTTCAAATGGCAAAAAACAAATTAGCTTTTTAAATTGATCTTACTGTCTTTTGTTTTCAGCAGCCTCTGTGCCTCAGTTTGATTCTAGCATAATGCAGGGCCCCTAGTTCAAGTGGCAAAAAATAAATCAGCTTTTTAAATTGATCTTACTGTCTTTTGTTTTCAGCAGCCTGCAGCTCCAGAAGAGCAGACTGCTGCTCTGCTCTCCAGTCTGTGTGAGATGGGATTCTGTGACAGGCAGTTAAACCTGAGGCTGCTGAAGAAACACAACAACAACATGATTGAGGTGGTGACTGAATTGCTTCAGATCAGTAACAGAGACTGGTGCAGTAGGTGCTAAACCTGCCTGCTGGAGAGAGGAATAATCTTCATTGAGTAAACTCTAATTAAAGATTGCAAGAGTAGCAGGCTGCTCCTCAGCTGCTCTCTGTTTGGAGGTTTGGTTTAAAACTTCAGCTTTTCTTTGAGCATTTGACTTCTTCTTTTTACCCTCGTGGAAATGTCAAACAACTCTCGTGGCATCTCTTGGAATGGATACCAGAATTTCAGTTATTATTTAGACCTCATAGTTAAATGAGTAGTCTTTAAATCTCTAATTTCAGATCAAATCCTTTTACCAGAGAATCATGTAGAACTAAACTTTGTACCCAGGTGAGAAATTCCCATTTTATTGTGTATATACTTTTTTTTTTTAGGCAGCTGGAAATTTTTTGTTGGCTTAATTAGCTTTGGAATAGAAACCAGTGTAAAATGCTGCTATAAAATGTAGTTCTGCTTAATTTACAAGAGATGCCTGAAACTAGGAGTTTCTTTGTTTCTTCTGAGGATTTAGTAATTGGTTTTCCAATGTGTGATAGTAAAGTGACAAATTTAAATCTTACAACTTATTCTAAGAAAAAGAAGTTGCTCATAAAAGAAAGCCATCTTGAATTTAGACTTTTCAAAAGTCTAAAAGTGGAACTGTTCAACTGATGAATACCAGTAAAGTTGTTTTTGTTGTAGCAGAATGAAGCAGGAAAATTACCACCAGCAATTGAATCAGTAATGATAGTGCACACCACATCTCTAACTGTAGAAGAATAACCTACATAAAATATTTTGTTAAAAATGGAGTGTAAGGGTAGGAAAGGCTTTTCTAGGAATCTTTACAGGCTCTTTGTAAAAATATAAAAAATTTGACCATTACCTTTTTTCACTAGAGTGCAAATATTTACTCTGTTAATACCACATGAAAAAATTCAAGAATGTGTAGGAACCCAGACCTGGAGTATAAATTTTTGTAATGTTTAGGAATGGAAAGAATGCTTGAAGCAGGGATCACATAACTTTACATGAGAGTTTAAAAAATGCATTAACTGAAGCACTTTCAAATGTACAGCCTCCTCTGATGGTTTTAGCTGGCCCTGTGTTTCCATAGCCACATCTGTAGAATTCATTTTTCTGCTAAGATTTTTAGATGCCCATATTTAATTTGGAAATCTAAGAATTCCTTTCTGAATATGCTGAGAGGTTTGATTCTGAAGAATGACATAAATGAGCACCAGACACTGCTGTGCAGTGGGGTATCCAGAGAACCTCTCAGAGTTCAGTCCCTCAGCAGGTGACAGTGTTGGCTGCATTCTTACTTTCAAATAAACATTTTTTCCTTGCTGCAGTAAGAGACCATCGATTCTAAAATATTTTATATTACTCCTGCTTCAAAACTAGTGTTCTGTTTTGTCACAGCATAGCTGAAGCAGCATCAGTATTGTGCTGGCCAGGTTATCAGTAATTTTTTAAAAGACTTTAGTACCCATAGAGATAAAAATACCATTAAAACAGTTCAAGAAAACAAATGTATCATACCACTTTCCTTTTAAACCTATTTTTATAGATTGTGGAAGATATACTCTTAAATGTTTATTTTGAAATACAGTAGAAGTATTTTGCAGTGTTTGCCATCTCTCTGTACACCAGTACAACTGTGTGCTGTGGACCAGGTAAAGATCCTTCTGTGACTTTCCACCTTAACTTGGATGTGGATTTTTTTGAGTATCTTCTGACTAATGCCAGCTCTAGGACAGGGGTGAAATGCAGAAGCTGATGACACTTTGAAGCATAATGTGGTTTTATTTGCTGGGGTCTGTCAGGCCCAGCAGGACCCATGTTCACCATGTGTACCTTTGTACTTGGAATGTTCATGTGTTCTGTAAACTACAAAACTGAAGCATTTGAGGAGGAACACTTCATTGAGGATTGAAGTGGCAAGTGTGAGATGCTGTTCTCTTTATGTTACTTTTTACTAGAGTTTAGATGCTGTATGCTCAGGCTTAAGATAGATATATTTCTGTTGGCTTTGTATATTTTGTTAATGGATGCATGATATAATTTATAATATATTCTATAGAGCAGATGTGATCTCTGTATCTTATTTTGGGTGAGCTGGGGGTTTGGGATGTGTTGGTGGTGTTCACAGGAGTCCCAGGATAAGGGAAGAGATGAGAATCTGACTCCATGTTTCAGAAGGCTGATTTATTATTTTATGATATATATTATATTAAAAGAAAATGATAAATTAAAACTATACTAAAAGAATAGAAGAAAGGATTTAATCAGAAGAAATGGAAAGGAGTGATAATAAAATCTTGTGACTGACCAGAGAGTCCGAGCCAGCCAGACTGGGATTGGCCATTAATTAGAAACAACCACATGAGACCAATCACAGATGCACCTGTTACATTCCACAGCAGCAGATAACCATTGTTCACATTTCATTTCCGAGGCCTCTCAGCTTCTCAGGAGAAAAAATCCCAGCAAAAGGATTTTTCATAAAATATATCTGTGACAGGGATGATGTTGCTATAGAGTCCCACAGAGCACAAAGCACCAGGACTCACTCAGAAGGCTGTTTACACTTATTTATTGAAGCAACATGTTGCTTTTATAGTTTTACAAGTTGTTTACATTTACTTAAGGAACACAGATGTTGCTGTAGAGCACCACACAGTGCAAGCACCAAGTCTCAGATCAGAAGGCTGTATAAGGGGGCGTTTATTAAAGCAACATGTTGCCTTTGCCTTTATAGTTTTACAGGATATTTACATTTACTTAACAAACACATAACACTGCCCATTGGTTATAAGAAAGAAACAAAACTCTCAATAGGTGAAGAGGAGCCACGTCACTCTGTGAGCCGACTAAAACCAGATCTTTTGTCTCTTTCTACGCATTGTCATGGTGATAGCCTTGGTACCTTCCTTGGGAGAGATATGGGGCTTTCCTTATCTTCAGGAAGCCTTCACTGCCTCACAAGAACAGCACAAAAATGTCTTTCCTACACACATACACTGCCCATTTGGCATAAAGAAGAAACAAACCCTTCACTAGGTGAGAGGAGCCACGGCACTGTGTAAGCCAACCACAGTCCAGATATTTCTCTTTCTTCGCATTGTCGTGATGATAGCGTTGGTAAAGACTCGGTGCCCGGCAATCCCTTCCCGCTGCTCGCTGTCCCGGCCGGGCCCGGTGTGGTCGCAGGTCCCGGTCCCACCCGGTCTCGTCCCGGGCCGCGCCCCGCTGTCCCGGTCCAGCCCGGTCTCGTCCCCAGGCCCCGCCCCTCTGTCCCGGGCCCCGCCCCGCTGGCCCCGGCCCCGCCCCGTCCTCTCCCGGGCCCCGCCCCATCTCTCCCGGCCCCGCCCCTGTCCCCTCACGGCGCCGTTTCCGGCGCGCCCCGGACGCGGCCGTGGCGGCCATGGCGGAGCTGGCGGCGGCGGAGGAGCTCGCCAAGCTCGAGTACCTGTCGCTGGTGTCCAAGGTGTGCACCGAGCTCGACAACCACCTGGGCATCAACGACAAGGATCTGGGTAAGCGGGGCGGCCGCGGCCTTCGGGCACCTCCGGGGCGCTCCGGTGAGCGGCGCGTTCCCGGGCAGAGGCCAGCATGAGGAGGGCCGTAGTGGCCCTTTCGATGGGGTCGGATGTGTTTTGTAAAGGTGCTTTTCGAATATAGACATCAAAAATCATTATTTTTCTTCAAAAGGAACAATTTGTGAGCCTGAGGGAACGCTTTGGTCCCGGGAGAGCTGAGGAGAAGCTCCCCGGGCTTCTCCCCCCACAGGGGCCCTGAGCTGCTTCTGCCCCCTCGTGCCCTGCTTACTCTGCTTTTTACTTTACTAGTTCAATTTACTTCATGCTTTTCCCTCACAGCCGAATTTGTGATAAGTCTTGCCGAGAAGAATACCACGTTTGACTCGTTTAAAGCAATTCTCCTGAAGAATGGCGCTGAGTTCACTGTAAGTGACACCTGAACGTTGTCTGTGTTTTATTCTTGTCATGCTGTATTTTATAGAGCTTTCCATTTTAAAAATAGAAAGGTTGTGAGGAGGTTTTATTGAATTTCTTCAATTGGAAGACTACATACTAATTAGCTTCGGATATTCCTGTCTCCCCTGTCTTCCTCTCCTTCATATTTTTTAAAAACTATTGTACTCTTTGAAAAAGCATCTTCCTGAGCACTCAAACTGCTTATTGTTATGTTGAGCATATAAAACATGGAAGAAACAACTTTTCATGAAGGCAGATGTTGTCATAAGTCTTCTTATGATGCTTTTATGCTGTGTTTATTGATTCCTCAGCAATAATTGTAGTTGGATTAAATAGGTGATTAAAATGATTAGCAGAAAAGTCACTTAGATGAAATTATCATAATTATTTTTGGGTTCTTTTTAGGGCACACACAAAGCCCAATGACAGTTTCTAAAAATCGACCTGCATCTTCAGAATTGAGCATTTTTTTGCCCTGCAATAAACCCTCACTTGTGCCTTCTAACAGTGAAAGTGTTGCTGGCATTTCCTGAAGTATTTTATTGATTTTTTTTTTGTCAGGATTCCCTCATCAGTAACCTGCTACGTCTCATCCAGACAATGCGGCCTCCTCCAAAACCATCCACGAGCAAAGGTACGTGGGGTCAGTGCTCAGTGTGAGCTGAGCTTCTGTTTTCTGCTTTAGTTTTATAATGCAAATCCTATTGTACCATGCATCCTGCTGTTTTTATTCTGAGTGTGCTGCTTAGAGTGTTCTGTATTTCAAATATTCACTAATAATCAGAATTTTCTTTGAAGGGAGGCAACGCAGTGTTCCTTGAATCTCTGTAAAAGCTGTATCAGCCTTTGCATTCGGATGGAAATTAAATTCTATATTTAGTTATAGAAAAAAATCAAGAGTGAGTTGTTGTAGCAGTTCTATTTTGTGTTTCATTGTGCTTTTTTTTGTTTCTTTTTTTATCTCAAAATCAGAGGCAGTTGTCAAACCCAAATCAGAGAAAGAAAAGTTGAGGGAATTGTATCCAGCCCTTTGCAGGCCAGACAATCCCAACATCAGGGTAAGGTGGTCATTTCACATTTCTTTCGTGATTCTGTGAAAACTTTTAATTTTTTTTTTTTTTAGTTTCAGCCTTTTTTCTCTGTCTAATGCATGGATAAATGTGAACTTTGAGAGATGAAATGTGGAAGAGGTAGAAGGCTGGTGTTGCTGCACATTGTTGCAGAGAATAGCTGTTAGCAATTTGCCATGTTGATACTATTTTGCAGAATATGTGGAAGATGAGTCTCTTGTGACATGAAATTTGTAGCCTGGCCTTCCTTACATAATGTTGAAAGTAACGGTGTGTTACAAACTAATTAAATGTGTGGTATATTTAGAAGCTATGAGGGACTTGCATTTTTTATTTCTGTAACAATTTGAGGCATTGAGACGGAACTTTCTGTTGCATAAAAGCAGAATTGTCTCAATATTGTGGCCAAATAGGGAGAGTCCTTTTTTTCTTTATCTCACATCGAGCCTGATTTTTTAAATCTTGCATTCTTTCTAAATAGATACACGTATGCTGATAACTCTGTAGATTAATTCTTTGTGACAAGCTTTTTATCAGCCCTTTTGCAGAAAGAGGCATCAGTTTTCTGTCCTTGCAGAACATGCTGGATGAAGATGATGTGAAAGTGGCAGCTGATGCCCTGAAGGAGCTGGAAGCTCTGATGCCCAGTGCAGACAAGCAGAGCAAGCAGAGGAGCAGCGACCATCGGTAGGTGCCTGGTGTGTGTATGGGGGAATGTCTTGGCTGCTCTCATTGCCTGAGGTGGAAATGCTCTGCAGAGGTGGTATTGGGGCTGCTCTCATTGCCTGAGGTGGAGTTGGGGCTGCTGTCATTGCCTGAGGTGGAAATGCTCTGCAGAGATGGCATTGGGGCTGCTCTCATTGCCTGAGGTGGAAATGCTCTGCAGAGATGGAACTGGGGCTGCTCTCATTGCCTGAGGTGGAAATGCTCTGCAGAGGTGGAATTGGGGCTGCTCTTGTTGCCTGAGGTGGAAATGCTCTGCAGAGATGGCATTGGGGCTGCTCTCATTGCCTGAGGTGGAAATGCTCTGCAGAGGTGGAACTGGGGCTGCTCTCATTGCCTGAGGTGGAAATGCTCTGCAGAGATGGAGTTGGGGCTGCTCTCATTGCCTGAGATGGAGTTGGGGCTGCTGTCATTGCCTGAGGTGGAAATGCTCTGCAGAGGTGGCATTGGGGCTGCTCTCATTGCCTGAGGTGGAAATGCTCTGCAGAGGTGGAATTGGGGCTGCTCTTGTTGCCTGAGGTGGAAATGCTCTGCAGAGGTGGAATTGGGGCTGCTCTCATTGCCTGAGGTATAAATGCACTGCAGAGGTGGCATTGGGGCTGCTCTCATTGCCTGAGGTGGAAATGCACTGCAGAGATGGAGTTGGGGCTGCTCTTGTTGCCTGAGGTGGAAATGCTCTGTGGGGATGGAACTGGGGCTGCTCTCATTGCCTGAGGTGGAAATGCTCTGCAGAGATGGAACTGGGGCTGCTCTTGTTGCCTGAGGTGGAAATGCTCTGCAGAGATGGCATTGGGGCTGCTGTCATTGCCTGAGGTGGAAATGCACTGTGGGGATGGAACTGGGGCTGCTCTCATTGCCTGAGGTGGAAATGCTCTGCAGAGATGGAGTTGGGGCTGCTCTCATTGCCTGAGGTATAAATGCTCTGCAGAGATGGAACTGGGGCTGCTGTCATTGCTTGAGGTGGAAATGCTCTGCAGAGGTGGAATTGGGGCTGCTCTCATTGCCTGAGGTGGAAATGCTCTGCAGAGATGGAATTTTGGTTTGTTAGGGTGAAGAAAAGGAAGAGGAGCCGGAGCCGTAGCAGGGACAGGAAGCGGAGGCACAGATCGCGCTCCAGGTCCCGTTCCAGGACCTGGGACAGGAACAGGGGAAAATCCAGATACAGATCAAGGAGCAGGAGTTGGAGCCCCAGTAAGGAGCGCAGGGATCGGGACAAATACCTTGAGAAGAGCCATGAGAGGTGGAGGGACAAGCACATAGACCGACCACCAGCTGAGGAGCCTTCCATTGGGGACATCTACAATGGCAAAGTCACCAGCATCATGCAGTTTGGGTGCTTTGTGCAGCTGGAAGGACTGAGGTACCCTTTGATGTTTCCTAGAGATCTGGGGTATTCTGTGGGTTCCCCAGAGGGAGGAGGAATTGAGAATCTGACTCCATGTTCTTAGAAGGCTAATTTGTTATTTTGTGATCTATATTATATTAAAGAATGATATACTATACTATACTAAAGAATAGAGAAAGGATATTTACAGAAGGCTTAACGAGATAGTAATGAAAAACTTGTGACTCTTTCCAGAGCCTCCACACAGCTGGGCTGTGATTGGTCATTAAGTCAAAACAATTCACGTGAAACCAATAAAACAATGACCAGTTGGTAAACAATGTCCAAACCACATTCCAAAGCAGGAAAACACAGGAGAAGCAATCAGATAATTATTGTTTTCATTTTTCTCTGAGACTTCTCAGCTTCCCAGGAGAAGAAATCCTGGCAAAGACATTTTTCAGAAAATATGACAGTGACATTGATCTGGTACTGCTTCAGCTCAGTTCTCTTTTCTGCTGGTACCTTAGAGATGTGGTGAAGGTACCAGCAGGAATTCTGGGCTTTGAAGGGATGTTTCAGAAAAATAAATTTGACAGTGGAGAATTATAAAATTCTCATTACAAAAACCAGATTGTGGACATACACAGTCTGTTGACAGCCCTTCAGATCACTCAGAATCTATATTAAAATCTGTTGCTGTCAGAGTAATAATGTGCCCCTTCCATGCCCCTCTGTTTCACTGCAGGAAACGTTGGGAAGGCTTGGTGCACATCTCAGAGCTGCGAAGAGAAGGACGGGTTGCCAACGTTGCTGATGTTGTGAGCAAAGGACAAAGAGTGAAAGTCAAAGTGTTGTCTTTTACTGGATCCAAAACCAGCCTGAGCATGAAGGTACAGTGCTAAAATTCTTAAAATGATGCCTCTTCTTGCTATTTTTCACTCTTTTTGGTTGGAAACTAATGCATAACCATTCAGTTGGGAGTTAAAAATTAAGTTACCATTCTGTATTTAAGCAGCCTATTAATTTTTACACGTTTTCTCTAGTTTTGATGTAGTTTCTTGGCTTGACATGATATTAAAGAGGCAATTTCTTGGCTTGACATGATATCAAAGAGTCAAGGCAAACCTCAAGCTGTTGCTGTTTGTCTTCCTCTTTCAGTAGGGGAGAAGCTTTTAATTTTAAACTTAATCACTACTATTGCCAAGACAGAGGGTGTTCCATGTTCTTAGCTGAAAAAACCCAAAAAGCTTACAAACCAGCATTTTTTGTGAATGGGCTGTTAATGGCAGAGTTAATAGATAAGGAGAAGTGTAGAGCTGATTGATTAACTAATCCGTCTGATACAGGATTGTGGTGGTGTTCACAGGGGTCCCAGGATGAGGGAAGAGATGAGAATCTTGACTCCATGTTTCAGAAGACTGATTTATTATTTTATGATATATATTATATTGAAAGAAAATGATGTATTAAAATTATACTAAAAGAATAGAAGAAAGGATTTCATCAGAAGGCTAGCAAGGGATAGAGAGGAATGATAATAAAATTTTGGAACTGACCAGAGAGTCTGAGACAGCTGGACTGGGATTGGCCATTAATTAGAAACAACCACATGAGACCAATCACAGATCCACTTGTTGCATTCCACAGCAGCAGATAATCATTGTTTACATTTCATTTCTGAGGCCTCCCAGCTTCTCAGGAGAAAAAAAATTGTAGCAAACGGATTTTTCATAAAATATGTCCGTGACACAGGATGTTGATCAAGACACTGGGGAGGACCTGAACCCAAACCGTAGGAGGAACCTGGTTGGAGAAACCAATGAGGAGAGCTCCATGAGGAACCCAGACAGACCCAGCCACCTGTCCCTGGTGAGCGCCCCCGAGGTGGAGGACGACAGCCTGGAGAGGAAACGCCTCACCCGCATCTCTGACCCCGAGAAATGGGAGATAAAACAGGTCTGTGCTGCACTCAGGGCAATGGGATAAAGGTGGTGAAGTTGTCAGGGAGTTTAATGAGCTGGAATACAGCTCCTGGATTGTGTAACTTGCTCATTAACTTGGAATTGCTGGTTTCCGATCTGGGATTGTTTAGTTGGGGTTTAGAGTAACAGAAGGATGACTTGGTCAGAGGCTGGGTGAGGATACAGGATGCAGAACCATTCCTTTGTTCCTGTTTTGTGGGATCTCAGCACCTCAGGACTGATGTGCAGAGTGACCGAGACCACCCTTGGGGGGCTCGGGAGTCCTGGAATGTTGCCAGAAGTGTCTGGTGGCTGGACTTTGATCCTACATGGGAGATGACACCTGTATGAGGATGGGAGGATTTCACTGGGTGAATGGTGAAGGGATAAGTTAATTAGAGAGTGAAACACAGAGTTTAAGATTTCTGTACAGGGGGGTCTAGAGAAGTAAGATGAAGGAATTGGGGGGTGTCCTGTCCTTCTTCTTCTTCTTCTTGGCCTCCATCTTCTGTGATGATGTTGGCACTTTGGGATTGGTTATTACTAAAAGTGTACTGGTTAATAAGGGTAAAAGGTATTGGGGAAAATTGATAAATATTATATATGTAATTTTGAGTATAAAGATAGGTGACCACCCCGGGGGCTCGCAGTGTGCTCATGGCTGGCTTGCTGTGCAGACCTCTGTTGAGCTGAGAGAAAAACTTTTAGATAAACAACTAATAAACACTGAAGTCTGAGAAAGAACCTGAAGCCTCTTCTCGTCCTTTGAAGCGCAGGCTACCCAAGGCCACCCCGGGCCTTTCCAGGTCATTGAAACAGCCGAGAAGCCGACACTGTTTTACAGGAATGGGGTTAGAACTGACTCATAGGCATGAGTTATGTTCATTCATGAGGACATATTCATGGTGTGTTCATTCTGTTCCCAGATGATTGCAGCTAATGTGCTTTCCAAGGAAGAGTTCCCTGACTTTGATGAGGAGACTGGGATTCTTCCTAAAGTGGATGATGAAGAAGGTAATATTTCCCAGCAGTCTTATTCTTGTAAATTCCTTGTCTTTCTGGATGTATTTTGATTCAAAAATATATTGATGATAGAAGTAACTATAAAGCATCACACAGTTTGCTATCATCTTTATATTTGGAACTAGGGTTCTTCTGGCTGTATTATTAGTGGCATTTGGATGTGCCCTGTCTGTGCATTTTATTTGCAGTGTTTCCGCTCTTAAAACTCCTAAGGAGTTTTAAGAATATCTTTAATATTCTAAGGAGTTTCAAAATATTATAAGGAGTTGTAAGAATATCTTTAATATTCTAAGGAGTTTCAAAATATTATAAGGAGTTTTAAGAATATCTTTAATATTCTAAGGAGTTTCAAAATATTATAAGGAGTTGCAAGAATATCTTTAATATTCTAAGGAGTTTCAAAATATTATAAGGAGTTGTAAGAATATCTTTAATATTCTAAGGAGTTTTTCAATATTACAAGGAGTTTTAAGAATATCTTTAAGAATACACAGGAAGCATTATTTGAAGAGGCACTTCAATGTACCCAAAAGATGTTTGATTTTTTCTGTAACAATTGTCACTTGTGAATTTTAGATGAGGATCTTGAGATTGAGCTAGTTGAAGAGGAGCCACCATTTCTTCGAGGTCACACTAAACAGAGCATGGATATGAGTCCCATTAAAATAGTAAAGGTAAGAGATTTCCAGGGCTAAAACCAATGTACTTGATTAAATGATATAAGTATTTAGGAATTTAATAACCTGTTTCCCACCTGCTCATTACTGAGAGCCCTGAAAAACATAACCATTGAACTCCTTCCAAATAAAGCTGGGTTCTAACTTAACTGGTGACTCTCAAGTGGAATAATGGAACTGAAATGCCATTTTACATAGGTGTGTTAGAACAAAGTTTCTCTGATCTGCTTTTTCTTATGTTTTGAAAGTAGAAAGTAGTAAAGAAATATTTTCATTGGTTGTGCCTGTAATCTTTCTGACTGGGCACTGTAAGGATGCTCCATATTAGTTATGACTATAAAAATTCATGAGGCCAGCCTGATGGAAATACCCTGGAAATCTAATGATCAAAATGTAACATTTAAAAAGCATTTTTAGAAGATGTTCCTAAAGAAAAGTTATATTGAAGGTGAAGGAATGGTAGTGCTTGAAGTCTTTTCTTGTTGCTCTGCAGAACCCAGATGGTTCCCTGTCCCAGGCTGCCATGATGCAAAGTGCTTTAGCTAAAGAGAGGCGAGAGCTGAAACAAGCCCAGAGGGAAGCAGAGATGGATTCCATCCCCATGGGCCTCAACACACACTGGGTGGATCCTCTCCCTGATGGTATGTTTGAGCACAGCTGAACTGTGCCTTTTTTGTGCTGCTCCAGCAGCACAGGAGAGATGTCTTGATGCTGTGTTTGTCTGCCACACTTTAAAAGTGAGTCAAAACAAAAATGCTTTTCCACTGAAATGGAAATAGGAATGTCAGGGGAAGTGTACAGGCATATCCTGTAAAAGTGGGGGTATCCACTTGGAAACTTAAAAACATTTAAGCACACACAGAATAGAAGGCCTGGATGGTGGAGCAGTTGGAGCAGGATCATCAGGGTCTGTGCTGGGTGTGTAAATGATGGAATTGTTTCTTTTCTAGTGGATGGAAGACAAATAGCTGCAAACATGAGAGGTATTGGGATGATGCCAAATGATATCCCAGAGTGGAAGAAACATGCATTTGGTGGCAACAAAGCTTCTTATGGTAAGAAGACCCAGCTTTCCATCATTGAACAGAGAGAGAGTCTCCCAATCTTCAGACTCAAGGAGCAGCTGATACAAGTAAGACTCATGAAAAGGCATTCTGGTTTGAGCAAGCAGTAATTTAAAATAAATACTCTTGGTTTAGCTTTTTGATAGGTGAATAGCCAGCTGATAATTTTAAGTGCAGAACTTAAGCTCACAATATGTATTTTAAAGTATTTTATATATATATGTATATTTAATGAGGTTCCAGATATTTACTAATGTAAGTCAAAATTGATACTAAAATCATGTGAGTAAGTCAGCTGAGCACTTAAACAGGTTGCTGACTTGATCAATAGGAACATGATTTTTATTCTGAGTTAATTGAAGCAAAAGCAAGAGCTGCTCAATCTAATCCCAGATAGCCCATGCTATTTTGTTTGGCTTGTTTTGATTAAAAAAAAATTAACAAGTGCATGTTTTCTGATCTTTTCTAGGCTGTGCATGACAACCAGATTCTGATTGTTATTGGAGAGACAGGATCTGGGAAAACAACCCAGATTACCCAGTACCTGGCTGAGGCAGGATATACCTCAAGGGGGAAGATTGGATGTACTCAGCCTCGCAGAGTGGCTGCAATGTCTGTTGCAAAGAGGGTGTCAGAGGAATTTGGTTGCTGCTTGGGACAAGAGGTGAATTTCAATGTTGAAGAACATGCCAAAATAATCATGAAAAGTAGGAAAAATCAGTGTTGGAGCTGGTTGTCTTGTGTATCCATTTGTCTATTCCCTGTGAGCTGTAAAGTGAATTTGTGGAATAATCAAACTGGGCGTTAATGAGGCTGATAATTGTGTAACTTCTATTTCTGTGCAATTCTTCCCTCCAGGTTGGCTACACCATTAGATTTGAAGACTGCACCAGCCCTGAGACTGTCATCAAATACATGACAGATGGGATGTTACTGAGGGAGTGCCTGATAGACCCAGATCTCACCCAGTATGCCATCATCATGCTGGATGAGGCCCATGAGAGGACCATCCATACTGATGTGCTCTTTGGGCTCCTGAAGAAGGTAATACAGCCTGGATTTTTACTGCTTTCAGTGTGGGGAGGAAAGTGTGGCATTTTCAGGGTCCCCAGGATGAAGGAGGAATTGAGAATCTGACTCCGTGTTCTTAGAAGGGTAATTGATTATTATATTGAGTTATATTATATTATATTATATTATATTATATTATATTATATTATATTATATTATATTATATTATATTATATTATATTATATTATATCATATCATATCATATCATATCATATCATATCATATCATATCATATCATATCATATCATATCATATATCATATCTATCATATCATATTGTGCCATATTGTGCCATATTGTGCCATATTATATTCTTTGTGCTATATTATATTCTTTGTGCTATATTATATTTATATCATGCTATATATATTATATCATGCTATATATATTATATTATGCTAGATTATATTACATTATGTTATATTACATTGTTATATTACATTATGTTATATTATATTATGTTATGCTATATTTTGTTATGCTATATTTTGTTATGCTATATTTTGTTATGCTATATTTTATTTTGTTATGCTATATTTTATTATGCTATATTTTATTATATTATGCTAGATTACATTATGCTAGATTATATTATGCTAGATTATATTATGCTATATCACATCACATTATATCACATCACATTATATCATCATGCTATATCACATTATATCATGCTATATATCACATTATATCATGCTATACTAAACTATACTAAAGAATAGAGAAAGGTTACAGACAGAAGGCCACAAAAATGATAATGAAAGCTCCTGACTCCTCAGAGCCTTGACACAGCCTGACCCTGATTGGCCATTAAGTTAAAACAATTCACATGTTGGATAAACAATCTCCAACCACATTCCAAACCAGCAAAACACAGGAGAAGCTTCTCATCTTCCCAGGAGAAAATCCTGGGAAGGGGATTTTTTCAGAAAATATGACAGTGACAGGAGAGCAGAGGCAAAGGTGAAGTCACACAATTTAGGTTCATACATGTGCTTCGAGAGCAAATATTCTTAAGGTTTATGGTCTGAATCTTGGTGAAATGAGCCTCTGTGTGGAGGCAGAGCAAGCAAAATGCAGCAGAACAATGAGAATTTGCCATCCTGGATGTTCATAATGGTGGATGAACAGGGGAGTGTTCTTGCTTTGCTCATCCTGCTCTACCAAAAGCTTTCTTGTGATAATGTTGCTGAGGGAGGCTTCAAATGGGACCTCAGGGGTCGATTTCTGAAATTCTGGTACTGGGATGAGCTGCCCCTCTACTCAGATGTTAAAACACCTTTTATTACTGGTTGTATTTGTCTGATTTTAGTCAATCCATATTTTGTATAGTTCCAAAGGCAATAAATGACTTGAGACCTTTGTTCTCCTGCAGACAGTGCAGAAACGGCAGGACATGAAGCTGATAGTGACATCAGCAACTCTGGATGCTTGTGAAATTCTCTCAGTATTTCTATGAAGCACCAATCTTCACAATTCCTGGCAGAACATACCCAGTAGAAATTCTGTACACAAAAGAGCCAGAGACAGATTATTTGGATGCCAGCCTGATTACAGTGATGCAGATCCATTTACAGAGCCACCAGGTGAGTAGAAAATGGTCTGAGTTATTGGTGATTTAAAGATCTCTGAGCAAGATCTTTGTATGAATCATGGATCATGTTAGTAATGTGAGCAAAATGCTCTTTCTTGTTTGTAAATACAGTAACTAAAATGCTGAAAATTTTGGGTGAAAGACTGAAGTTTGTTGCCTTTGGCTAAGAGTTGCTAGCAAAGTTGGGGATCCTCAGCAATGGAAAACATGAGGATGAAAATATGGAAATGCAGGAGTTGTAATGAACAGAATTGATTCTGTGGATGTTTTGATTTACTTCCTGTGTAGGTGACATTTTGGTCTTTCTGACTGGCCAGGAAGAGATTGACACTGCCTGTGAAATCCTCTATGAGAGGATGAAATCTCTAGGACCTGATGTTCCAGAGTTAATTATCCTGCCAGTGTACTCAGCTTTGCCAGTGAAATGCAGACCAGGATCTTTGACCCAGCCCCACCAGGGAGCAGAAAGGTAATTTCATCTTTGTTCCCTGTCATCTTCTGCTGATATATTTTAATAGTGGGGTGTATTACAGTGCTTAAAGGATAAACTTTTTGGGGAAAAGATTATTTACAGCTAAGAGCATATTTTTGATTGTATGCATCTCAAGTTATCTAAGCCTTTCAACACATGTAAAAACATCTGGTGGAGCAAACCTCTGTGTGGAATGTTCTTGGTGTGTTATTTAATGGATACTAACTTCAGTTAATCTAAAGATCTAAAATCTAAATGCAGTTCCTGTTGGATGGAGGTAAATTTCCTACCAAGCAGCTAGTGAATATCTAGAGTACAATCTCAGGGAGATTTTTCTCTGAATACAGGCTGTCTGAGTGATAGGTAAAAAAATCTCCCTGAAGTCAGTGCAGTCTTGCTTTGAATTGTGGATTTTTTCACGCTCTTTTCCTTTTTGCCCAAACTTTAAACAAAGGTAGATACTTAAAACCTGTCCATCTTTGTGGATAACATCTCCTTCTGTTCCCTGTGAGCACATTACTCCTTTCTACATTAAGTGACAGTGGTTGCATTTGTAACAAACTGCTCATATTACACCAGAGGGTGAAGTTGGGTGGTGGGGTTGTCTTGGCAGCCTGACCCAGAGCTGCTGCTGACTCAAACTGTGATTTGCAGGTTGTCATGCCACCAACATTGCAGAGACATCTCTGACTATTGATGGAATATATTATGTGGTTGATCCTGGCTTTGTGAAGGCAGAAAGTTTATAACTCCAAGACTGGAATTGACCAGCTGGTGGTGACACCAATTTCCAGGTAGGTATTCTGTGTTTGGCTCTCCCATGGGTGTTGTGTGTCTTGCCAATGTGGCATCCAAGCACAAGTGAGCAAAATGAGGCAGTGATAAACCCACATTTGTGATAGCTCCCTGAATCTATGTGTGCAGAATACATACTTCCCTGTGTTGTACTGAAAGTCAAGTAAAATTGTGAATAACTCCTTTTCTTTTCTTTTCTTTTCTTTTCTTTTCTTTTCTTTTCTTTTCTTTTCTTTTCTTTTCTTTTCTTTTCTTTTCTTTTCTTTTCTTTCTTTTCTTTTCTTTTTCTTTTCTTTTCTTTTCTTTTCTTTTCTTTCTTTCCTTTCCTTTCTTTCCTTTCCTTTCCTTTCCTTTCCTTTCCTTTCCTTTCCTTTCCTCTTTCCTTTCTTTCCTTTCCTTTCCTTCCTTCCTTTCCTTTCCTTTCCTTTCCTTTCCTTTCCTTTCCTTTCCTTTCCTTTCCTTTCCTTTCCTTTCCTTTCTTTCCTTTCCTTTCCTTTCCTTTCCTTTCCTTTCCTTTCCTTTCCTTTCCTTTCCTTTCCTTTCCTTTCCTTTCCTTTCCTTTCTTTCCTTTCCTTTTCCTTTTCCTTTCCTTTCCTTTCCTTTCCTTTTCCTTTTCCTTTCCTTCCTTTCCCTTCCCTCCCCTTCCCTTCCCCTTCCCCTTCCCCCTTCCCCTTTCCTTTTTCACCTGGTTTTATTTCACTTGTTTTCAAGCACAAGTGAGGCAAAATGAGACAATAATAAACCCACATTTCTGATAGCTCCTTGAGTCTGTGCCGATTGAAAGCCTTTCTATAAATACAGGTAAATTTGTGAATAACCATTTTATTTAACTCATTTTCACCTGGTTTTTTGTACCTGTTCCCTTGTTCTCTTTAGGCTCAAGCCAAGCAGCGTGCAGGGCAGGGCTGGCAGAACAGGCCCAGGGAAATGCTACAGGCTGTACACAGAACGTGCATACAGGGATGAGATGCTGACCACCAACGTGCCTGAAATCCAGAGAACAAATTTGGCCAGCACAGTGCTCTCCCTGAAGGTGGGTATTTCACCAGCTTGTAGCAAGCCAGCCTGCTAAGTGTGTCAATAAATGAGTTTCTGCCTTTGAGTCTCAGGAAGTAGTGCTGTAATTTTAGATTTAGGGAACAGAGGTAGTTTGGAAGGGAGATTTCAACAAAAGCAATTCTCAGGCATTGGGCTTGCTCCTGTGTTTTTTCTTGAGGGTTATTCTGTTGGATAGCCAGCTAAATGATGAGCTTCAGCTGCATGAATCAGGTTACTTGCAGGAGGTAGGAGAAACAGAAATCTCCAGCAGTAGCACTTCCTTTGTAGGGGACCTTTACATTGTTAACAGGTGAGATAAATTGTTTTAGAGTGAGTTTAGAGCTGCAAACCTGGCAAGTCTTAAGTGTGTACCATCCCTCTGGAGGGTCTGTGAGCTGGATTAACACAGTCACAGCTGGGAGAGCTGCTGCCATTCCCCTCCCTGGGAGCACACCTAAAGGTCCTGTGGAGCTGTCAGGCCACTCTGCTTTACAAGACACAATCCCAAAGGCAGCATTCAGCTTCTGTTTCTCCTCAACTGAATCATGTTGCTTGAGGGGTGTGTGGAGCAGTACCTAAAAGAGCAGAGCAGAAAGCTGAGCAGTGCAGGAATGCCATGGCCAGTGCTCCTTATTTCAGGTGCAGGAAGGCAGCTGTGCATTCATACCTGCAGTCAGGATAAGCACATCAGGCTAGAGCTGCCTAAAGTTGTGTAGTGCCTCTCTATTTGCTGTTACATCTCAGGCTGGAGTTTGTTGCTTTCCTTCTGGAATGTTTTAACTTGGTTTTTCTCCCATCCCTCCCAGGCTATGGGCATCAATGATTTGCTGTCCTTTGACTTCATGGATGCTCCCCCCATGGAAACTCTGATCACAGCCATGGAGCAGCTCTACACCCCTGGGAGCTCTGGATGATGAGGGGCTGCTCACTCGGCTTGGGACGTAGGGTAGGCAGAATAAAATCCTTCTTAGCATTCTTGGTTTGCTTTTGCTGTCACTGTCTTGTAGTTTTTGGTAGCTTTTCATTTACCACAGCTCTGCTTGTACCTTCTGTTTTTTTAAGGTACCTTAAAAGATACCTTTAAAAGTGCCTTCTACTTTTTTAAAATACCTTCTGCTTTTTTCAAAGTGCCTTCTGCTTTTTAAAGAGCAACTAGTGTTTTTTTTTATTCATAAATTTACATTTATTATGTCTAAAAACTTCCTGTAAGTATTGGGATATTCTTGTGATAGTGAATTACAGACAAATAATTTGCTTCATGTTGAGTGAAGTGATTGTGGATCAAGCACACCTCTTTGCAAAATAAATATGTGAGAAAAGGGCATTGCTTTGTTTTGCACTGAGAAGACTGGAGATTTTTCACAGAATGCCTGGAAATATTTTTCTTGCAGATGGCAGAATTCCCCCTGGAGCCTATGCTGTGTAAGATGTTGATCATGTCAGTGCACCTGGGATGCAGTGAGGAGATGCTGACAATTGTGTCCATGCTGTCTGTGCAGAATGTGTTCTACAGGCCAAAGGTGAGCAGCTGAGCCAGAGGCAGCAGTGTTACAGTCTTGGTGTGAAAGCTTCAGGGGTTAGGAGTGAGCATATTTCCAAAAGAAACTTGTAATTTGGTCAGAACATTTGCCTCTGCAAATGTTCCTTTTCATGTAAGGGCCTGTAGCTGAGCTGTTGGTAGTTTCTTTGCAGATGGGAATGTGAAAAGTCTTAAAATTGCTCCTGTGTGGTGGTGTTCACAGGGAAGAGATGAGAATCTTGACTCCATATTTGAGGAGGCTGTGTTATATTATTTTATGATGTATATATTATATTAAAACTATACTAAAAAGAATAGAAGAAAGGATTTCATCAGAAGGCTTGAAAGGAATGGAATGATAATAAAATCTTGAGAGTCTGAGCCAGCTGACTGTGATTGGCATTAATTAAAACCAACCACATGAGACCAATCAAAGATGCACCTGTTGCATTCCACCAGCAGCAGATAACCATTGTTTACATTTCATTTCTGAGACCCCCCCCAGCTTCTCAGGAGAAAAAATCCTGTCAAAAGGATTTTTCATAAAATATGTCTGTGACACTCTTGCATTTCCCAACAAACACACACACCCAAAACCAAGTCAGTCCCCAGCTCTGCAGTCAGATTGCCTTTACATTTTGAGAAAGTATTTCTTCATGGCACCTCTATCCTCGTGCTGCTTTCTTTAAAGTCAGTAGGTAAAACAGGCTCTGCTGTGGTGGGATCAGGTTTGTCTTGGATCCATTACTTTTTCAGGGTAGTTAACTTCAGTTCTGATCTATGTAACTGCAGCATTTGATTAATGTTTTATGTGCAGATGGGAGTAGGTGTGTGAATCACCAGCTCAAAACTACTGCTTCACATTTCTTGATGAATTACTGAAAGAATTGTAGGAGCAGTTAGAAAACCAGTTAGTGCTAGTGTGTGCATATGCTTCCTGCAATATAAATGAGCATTTACTTTGATGTGTTCATTTCAAAATAGGGACTGAAATTGAAAAAACCACTCTGTGTTGTTCTTAATCTGTTTACTATTATATTTTTCTGAAAAATCCCTTCACCAGGATTGTTTTTTTTTCTGGGAAGCTGAGAAGCTTCAGAAAAAAGAAAAAAAAATCATTTTATTTGTTTCTTCATGTTTTGTTGCTTTGGAATGTAGTTTAGAAATTGTTTATCCAACATTGTGAATTGTTTTTACTTAATGACCAATCACAGCCTAGCTATGTCAGGACTCTGGAGAGTCATGAGTTTTTGATTAGTATCTTGTTAAACTTTCTGTCTGTTTCTCTATTCTTTAGTATAGTTTTAGTATAGTATAAAATATATATTATATTGATATAGTATTGAAATATAATATAGTATGAAATATTAATATAGTATGAAATATAATATAGTATGAAAAATATAATATAATATAATATAATATAATATAATATAATATAATATAATATAATATAATATAATATAATATAATATAATATAATATAATATAATGTAATATAATCTTTCTAAAAACATGAAGTCAAATTCATCTTTTCTTCCTGCCATGGGGGGACCCCAAAAATACCACATTAATCCTGTTATCATTATCATGATAGGTTTAAAATGATAGGTAAAAAATGATATGAATGACAAGGAGCTGTGTCATCCTTATTGTCCAGGGATTTTCTCCATGATGTAGATATCTTATATATTGATGGATATTTTATGTGTTAGGATAAACAAGCACTTGCTGATCAAAAGAAAGCCAAGTTCCATCAAACAGAAGGTGACCACCTCACTCTGCTGGCTGTGTACAATTCCTGGAAGAACAATAAGTTTTCAAATCCTTGGTGCTATGAAAATTTCATCCAGGCTCGTTCCTTGCGCCGGGCTCAGGACATTCGCAAGCAGATGTTGGGCATCATGGACAGGTGAGCACCTCAAGGAGGGACAAGTTCTGACTCTGTGGTGTTGGGAAGGGTGAAAGTTTGACAAGAAAGTCTCATAGATCTGTATGCTTAGCAGAAAGATTTTGGAATGTAGAGTTTGATGAAAGAATAGAGATGGAAGCAAGTTTTGATTGAGAAGAAAAGAATTGCTGAATTGCTGAGCCAGTCTTACTGGATAACCAAGGAGGCAAAGGGTGTGTTGGTTAGAAGGGGTTTTTAGGACTTAGAGCAAGATGTTTTTACCAAGCAGAAAGATAGCACAGGCAAAGAAGGCAGCAAAGTTGCAAGCAGAAAAAAGGTCTCAGAATTTTCCACTGCGAGAAAACTGAAAAACAACTTCCAGCTTAAACTGTAATGTACTGACTTTGAGTGATTGGAGAACAGTAACATGATTATGGTAATTACAGTAGTTATGATAGGCTATAGATAAAAGTTAAGGTATAAATTGGTTCTGCTGTATGAACATGCTCAGCAAAGAAAAGTCTATGATGCATTGTAACCAAAAGAAAAGTATAGAATGCATTGTAACCTAAAGAAAAATATATAATGCATTGTAACCTAAACCAAAGGGTCTCCAGGCTGCCTGCAGCTGGAGCTGACAGCTATAGGTGCAGCTCTGTCACCCACAACTCTGGACTGCTGTAACTTCTTAGATGGAATAAACTGCATTTTGAAGAGCCACCTGGAGTCCCACATCTCTCGCTCAAGCTCTTACACTGTGTCTTCTGTTCTTACATTGTAATAGCTAAAGAAAATTTGCTAAACTGATCTTGGTAGCTGCATCCAAATCTGGAGAGCTCTAATCTTTTTGTCTCTATCTCTTGTCTGGCAGGCATAAGCTGGATGTGGTGTCCTGTGGGAAGGCCACAGTTCGGGTCCAGAAGGCCATTTGCAGTGGCTTCTTCAGGAATGCAGCCAAGAAGGATCCCCAGGAAGGGTACAGGACACTCATTGACCAGCAGGTTGTCTACATCCACCCATCCAGTGCTCTCTTCAACAGGCAGCCTGAATGGTAAGGAAGGCAAGAGCATGGGATTTCCTGTTTCTCCTCAGACTTTATAAAGAGAAAGTTGTGGTGTGTGGAGTACAGATCTGAGCAGAGCTCCTGATTCCTTAGCAATGAGAAAAGTTTCAAGTCTGATTTTGTCTCTTTCTGCTGCTGAGTGTGACTGTTCAGAGGGGTCTGAGGATGGGGAAGAGATGAGATCTGACTCCACGTTTCAGAAGGCTGATTTATTATTTTATGTTATATATTATATTAAAACAATACAAAAAAGAATAGAAGAGAGGATTTCATCAGAAGGCTAGCAAAGAATAGAAAAAGAAAGAATGATAACAAAAGCTTGTGGCTGGGACAGAGTCCAAGCCAGCTGACTGTGATTGGCCATTAATTAGAAACAACCACATGAGACCAATCACAGATGCACCTGTTGCATTCCACAGCAGCAGATAATCAATGTTTACATTTTGTTCCTGAGGTCTCTCAGCTTCTCAGAAGAAAAAAATCCTAATGAAAGGATTTTTCATAAAAGATGTCTGTGACAGCTGAGCTTAGTGCCTGTGCAGAGATGAGACTGACTTTTGGAGCCAGGGCCAGGCCTGAAGTTGTAATTGTTTCTTTATTGGAAGGGGGTTTAAAGCACTGGGTGTTGAAGAGGGAGAGAGCATTGTTTTAAATGGGATGGAGGAGTTCTGTGCTGAAGAGTAGCTGTGAAGTAGGAGGAGGAAGATAAATAATTTCAGATCCTTCTAGTGAACAGAGGTAGTTTGGAGGGAGACTTCAACAAAAGCAATTCTCAAGCACTGGGCTTACTCAGTCCTTTATCAGAGGGATAACTCTTCTGGATGGTTCTTCTGGAGCCTAAAAGGAGCAAGCTTAGCTCCTCCAGCCCTTTCCTTGTTGCTTCTTGTTTGCAAAAACCGATTTTCAGCATTCTGTCCCTTTTGCCAGGGTGGTGTATCACGAGCTGGTGCTGACCACAAGGAGTACATGAGGGAGGTGACAACCATCGATCCTCGCTGGCTGGTGGAGTTTGCCCCAGCTTTCTTCAAGGTCTCTGACCCAACCAAGCTGAGCAAGCAGAAGAAGCAGCAGAGGCTGGAGCCCCTCTACAACCGCTACGAGGAGCCCAACGCCTGGAGGATCTCCCGCGCCTTCCGCCGGCGCTGAGCTCAGCTCCCTGCTGGATCTGCTGCTCTCCTCCTGTGGGACGGGGGCTTCTGCACTGCTGCCACTGTCCTGGGGGACAGACACCCCCCATGCAGCTCAGCTCGGGCAGAGCAGGAGCTCAGGGGGCAGCCCAGATGTGCTGCAGCTGCACAGCCTCTCACGAGTGGGTCTTGGAGCACTTTAGTGATTCCCCTTTTGAGAGACAAAATCTAAGACTCAGGGTCTGGGTACTGAGCTAAACAACACAGAAAAAATGGTGATTTAGAACTGGTTGTTCTCCTTTCAAGAGGCAAAATCTAAGACTCAGGAGTCTGGGTACTGAGCTAAACAATACAAAAAAATGGTGATTTAGAACTAGTTGTTCTCCTTTCAAGAGACAAAATCTAAGACTCAGGAGTCTGGGTACTGAGCTAAACAACACAGAAAAAATGGTGATTTAGAACTGGTTGTTCTTTCAAGAGACAAAATCTAAGACCCAGGAGTCTGGGTACTGAGCTAAACAACACAAAAAAAATGGTGAACTGGTTGTTCATCTTTCAAGAGGAAAAATCTAAGACTGAGGAGTCTGGGTGAGCTGAGCTGAAATTTTCAGCTTCCCCTTTAGATATTTCCCTTTTGAGAGAGAAATCTAAGACCCAGGAGTCTGGGTACTGAGCTGAACAACACAATAAATGGAGAATTTAAAGCTGATTGTTCACCTTTCAAGAGGCAAAATCTAAGACTCAGGAGTCTGGGCATTGAGCTAAACACAAAAAAATGGTGATTTAGAACTGGTTGTTCTCCTTTCAAGAGGCAAAATCTAAGACTCAGGAGTCTGGGTGAACTGAGCTGAAATTTTCAGCTTCCCCTTTTGAGAGACAAAATCTAAGACCCAGGAGTCTGGGTACTGAGCTAAACAACACAAAAAAATGGTGATTTAGAATTGATTGTTCACCTTTCAAGGGACAAAATCTAAGACTGAGGAGTCTGGGTACGAAGCTGAAATTTCAGCTTCCCCTTCTAGAGATTCCCCTTTTAAGACACAAAATCTAAGACCCAGGAGTCTGGGTGAGCTGAGCTGAAATTTTCAGCCTCTCCTTTTAGAGATTCCCCTTTTGAGAGACAAAATCTAAGACTCAGGAGTCTGGGTACTCAGCTGAACAACACAAAAAAGTGGTGATTTAATACTGATTATTCACTTTTCAAGAGACAAAATCTAAGACCCAGGAGTCTGGGTGAACTGAGCTAAACAACACAAAAAAATGATGATTTAAAACTGGTTGCTGACCAGCTTGATCGGTTCTGAGTGACCAGACAAATAGAAGGTGGAATAGTTTGTGTTTTTACCCTGCTAAAAGGGATTTATTTCTGCTTAAGGTTCTTGCTCAGTGACTGCTTTTTGGGAGCAGCCTGTTCTTTATTTACCAAGTTTATGCATTTTCCCATGCACTGTAAATACTTGTATTTTATTTAAGCCATCTGTGGTGAGATATTCAGTATCTCTGGCTTGGGATAAGGCAGGAAAAATTCTTGAAACCCAGCTAGAATATATTTGGACAATGGCACAGGTCAGGCTGCAAGACTTACCCTTCATCCCCATCAGGGTTTATCAACCAGTAACCCCCTCTCCAGCTCAGTTCCACCTGGGAATGTAAGTGGTTACAAGTGTTTGGACCTTTTCTACAATGTGCCATGTGCTTTATTTTCACTTACAAAAATGCTTGGTGGCATCACAGCTGTTGGGTTTTGTAATAGAATGAGCTCTTACAGCTAAAATGTCTGTAAAAATTGTATAACAGTTTATTGTTTTAAAAAAGAAGTGTGCTATGTCAGGCCCAAACTATCTGTAAAATATTTTTTTTTGTTGCTAACAGATGAAATTTATTTGACTCCATAGCTGTAGAAACCTTATTTTTTTTTCTAAAACTGCTAAAATTTGCTAAAATTATTGTTGAAATGAAGAGAAGTAGCTTGACTGGTTGTTTTACACAGTGAATTGGAAGAATGTTTCACATTGAAAAGTAACTGTTGGGAACACCTCTCTGTACAAAGGTGAGCAGGGATGTTCAATGTCCTGAGCTTTCCCTCGTGTTGTATCATCATAAAATTAAAGGGAATTACAAAGTTGTAACTTTGGACTCAGAGAGTCAAGTAAAGGGCAGGGGGTGGCCCGAAGGATAAATGTCAGATCCTTGGAGTGCTGCAGGTGGAGGGATCAAAGCTGTGAGCTGGTGCCAAGGAGGAGCAAAGCAAGCCCAGAAGGTAAAGGAGGAGCACTCAGTGAGGTTGCACTGGCCCAACACAGACCAATTTATTAATGATAATATTTTTACACTCATAAATAGTAAAAGGCAGCTTATACCAAAGGAAGGGTTTCCCTTCACCCTCGCTTCTGGCACAGCACAGGAGCTGTGCAGGGCAAGGCAGGAGGGTCAGAACTGCCAGAACAACAAAGCATCAGCAGAGCAGACAGCTCTGAGTGTCCAGCCCTCCTGCCATGGCTCTTGCACTCAGGGGTGAGGCTGGGAGGGTTGGCATTGGCCATGCAGGGACAGGCAGCAGGGGAAATCAGGCTTTCAGTCAATATACAGAATATTTTCTACAGGCTACCATGCTGGCATGATTGGCAATGCTCTGTATTCAGCAGCTGAAGCATCAGTCTGAAGCAGTGGAAAGTGACTTTCCTGTATGGGTACACTTGTCTAACTGGGAATGTGGTGGAGCTGCTAATTAAAAAATTAAACACCTCTTAATCAGGATGTGGTACCCAATATAAACATTTACTGTTGTGGAAAACCTGCCAGTTTAGTTAAGTGCATGTGCTGCATTGGAGTGCAGAGAGAGCTGCCTTTCAACACATCTGAAATCCCCCCAACATGCAAATATCTGTGGAGTTTAGGTCTGAATTCCTATATTAAGATCTATGTATGGTTTAGATTATTTTGTATAGCATTTTTTAATCACACCTCCACCAGGTGTGATTAAATTCAATCCCACCTCTTGCCTCAGACAGTTCTCTTGCCAAGCTCAGGCTGGGCACACTCCAGAGCCTGGCAGCTCTTCAAATATCCTGAGGATGTTTATTGAGGAACTTTTTCAGTTGGGAAAAGCCACACCACTGCACTGAGCTGTGTCTCAGGCCTTGCTGCTTCCCACAACCCTGAAGGAGGCACTGGTTTGAGCTGTGCCCCAGAGCAGGGCAATAAATCTCCTCTGTGGTTCCCTAAATCCCTCTGGCTGCAGGATCCTCCACCTGCCCTGCTCAGAGGGCCTGAACAGCAGAAACTCCTGGCATGGGCAGGGAGGTGATAGGGCAGGAGCATGCAGGTACAGGATAATTAATGAGTATTCCTCAAGGAAGGCACAAAATCTGGGACCATTGTCCTGCAGCCATCCTGGGAAGGCTTAAGTGGCCTTTCAGAGTGGGCTCTTCTGGTCAGAGCTGGAATCAGGTCATGCAGAAGTTCAGGACATGGACAGGAGGAACAGAGTCAGCAGCAGCACTGTAACATTCTCATCATTTCTCTCATTTCTCTGAATGAAAAAAGCCCTGTGGTGGGACAGCATCCCCTCCCTCTGCAATGAGGGGATTGTGACAGGTTTGGTACATCTGGAGGCACCAATCACCTGAGCTGAGAACCTGCCCCATCCTCACTCACAACAAAGGTTTTACCACAAGCACACAAGAGCCCTGTGTGCTGCCAGGTGATTTTCCCTTTGTGTACCTGAAAACTTGTCCTGACCAGAGCAGGGCTGCCGAGTTCAGAGCTGGCTGAACAAACACTGCGCCAGCTGCCCGCCAACCACCCACCCCTGCCCACACAGAGCTCCCAGCAGTGCTAGTAGGTGTAGCCTTTGCTGTAGAGCTGTGCAGGGAAGAGCTCTGGCAGGTAGGAGCCCGTTGTCCCCCAGGTGGGACAGGGGCAGCGTGTCCTCCTCGCCGGGCTCCAGCTCCGCCTTCAGCCGCGGCTGCTCGGGGAAGGCCATGGAGAACAGAGCCTCGGGCTCGCACACAAACTTGTACACGTATCGCTCCCCAGCCACCTGCAGGGAGGAGAGGAGGCCAGGTGAGTGCTGCAAGGCCCAGGGGAGGTTTGCACAAACATCTGCCTGCCCTGAGATGTGTCAGAGCTGCTCGTTTCTCCTTGGAGCAAAGACTAGCTAGGAAATCAGAATTTATCTTTCACCTGCTTTGTCCCTGTCCCACTCCCTTTTCTCCTCTCCCTCCACAATGCATATGAGAAAGCCAGCAAGATCAGGTACGTGGCATTTAAGCAGCCATAGGAGTTTGGGGAAGGTTTCCCTGCTGTCCTCTTGCTGCTCTGACCTCCCCTGGAGCGGCTCCTGTGCAGGAATGTGTCCCCCTGTTGATGGATTGACTAAATTATCCTTTGTCTCCTTAAAAAGGAAAAAAGGCTTAAAGTTTGTCTCCTCAATTTGGTAAAACGACACCTCATAGGTGTCTGTGTCCCCAGATAGGACCTTGGGGACTTCAAGTCAGACCTAAGGATTGGACAGAGGCCAAAAAGTCCTGCCTAAGCAATTCACTAGAAAAAGAAGAGAACAAAGGAACTAATCACTTTTGTGGGGTGTTTTAGCAGGAGCCTCTTGCCCCTAGCTCAGGTTTTCTCTGTAAAGAGTTTTGTTATTTTGCCTTTTAATAAAACTTTTCTGTTTCTAACACTACCTCAGAAGCCATCCTACTGATTTTATGCCATTTGACGTAGCTGGGCTATCTTGGGTAGGATATGTTTCTCTGAGAGCTTATAAGACCTGGCTTGAGGAGAAAATATGTCACTCCTGGGGACTGGGGAGCTGCCAGCTGACACTCTCTGTCCAGGTGACAGCAGCAGCAGTCCCTGAACAGTCTGCACTCAGACACACTCCCAGTTATCGCTCCAGGGCCCTCACACCAGCCCGACCACACAGCACCAAGTTCCAGGCAGCCTTTCCTTCACCAGAGAAAGGACTGATTCTATCTCCTTGAAGCTGCACAAATTCCAACTCTCCTGACTGCAGGATATACAGAAAAAAGAAAGAAACTCTCATTCCCCCTTTGTTTTATTTCTCATGCTTTGCAGTCGCAGCTAGCTCTGAGTTTTCTGTTCTTTCTAAGGCCTGCTTTCCCAGCTTTCTAAAAATCTTACCTTTCCTATTTCCCACAGCTAGCTCAAGGCCTATCTAGGGCTTCTTGTCTCAAACAAGAGAAGCATCACATAAAACATAAACAGTTTTTTCCTGCTTTGCAAACTGACCTTCTGCATGATGCCTTTCTCGTAGTAGTAGCGCAGAGACCGGCTCAGCTTGTCGTAGTTCATGGCTGGACGGTTCTTCTGGATGCCCCAGAGCCTGGCCACCTGCAAACACAGCACCAGAGTGACAATGCCTGTGAGCACAGCAGCCTCAGCTTGAGAGATTTAGGTAGAAATATTTATTAAATCTAAATAAATAGATTTATTCTATCGCTGTCTGTCAGAGGTGGGGCAGCTATCTGCTGTTCATTGAGCAGTTTTCTTTATCTCTCCCACAGCCAATCCTCCCTCCAGGAGCCTTCTTCTAGGGCTGCTTTCCCCTATGTTACACCTAATTTTCAAGGTTTCATGTTTATCAGGAGATCAAACATGAGTTAGCACACTGGAACAGACCTGCACCTTTCTACTCCTTCTGGATCCCCCAGAGCCTGGCCACCTGCAAACACAGCACCAGAGTGCCAATGCCTGTGAGCACAGCTGCCTCAGGTAGAGTGATTTAGCTGAAATATTTATTAAATCTAAATAAATAGATTTATTCTATCGCCGTCTGTCAGAGGTGGGGCAGCTATCTGCTGTTCATTGAGCAGTTTTCTTTATCTCTCCCACAGCCAATCCTCCCTCCAGGAGCCCTCTTCTAGGGCTGCTTTCCCCTATGTTACACCTAATTTTCAAGGTTTCATGTTTATCAGGAGATCAAACATGAGTTAGCACACTGGAACAGACCTGCACCTTTCTACTCCTTCTGGATGCCCCAGGGCCTGGCCACCTGCAAACACAGCACCAAAGGGGCAATGCCTGTGAGCACAGCTGCCTCAGGTTGAAAGATTTAGCTGAAATATTTATTAAATATAAATAAATAGTTTTATTCTATCACCGTCTGTCAGAGGTGGGGCAGTTATCTGCTGTTTATTATGCAGTTCTTTTTTATCTCCTCCACAACCAATCCTCCCTCCAGGAGCCTTCTTCTAGGGCTGCTTTTTCCTATGTTACACTTAATTTTCAAGGTTCCATGTTTATCAGGAGACCAAGCTACAGGAGGGAACACACTGGAAGAGACCTGCACCTTTCTACTCCTTCTGGATCCCCCAGAGCCTGGCCACCTGCAAACACAGCACCAGAGTGACAATGCCTGTGAGCACAGCTGCCTCAGGTTGAAAGATTTAGCTGAAATATTTATTAAATATAAATAAATAGATTTATTCTATTGCCGCCTATCAGAGGTGGGGCAGCTATCTGCTGTTCATTGAGCAGTTTTCTTTATCTCTCCCACAGCCAATCCTCCCTCCAGGAGATCTCTTCCTCCAGGAGCCCTCTTCTAGGGCTGCTTTCCCCTATGTTACACCTAATTTTCAAGATTCCATGTTTATCAGGAGACCAAGCATGGTTGGAGGAGACCTGTATCTTTCTACTCCTACACATTTTTCAGCTTTATCCATGAGACTCAGAAGTCTGCTGTAAGCCAATATCAACTCATCTGCACTGGAAGTGCCCATAAATTTTGATTTGTAGCCAGAGCAGTGCTAAATGCAGCTCTAAGTGCAACGAGAGATGAACAGATATTATGGACACTTCTCCCAGATGCTGTTAAAGTATCACTGGATTTTTTTTTTTTGGAGCATGGCAGCATTTGGAATCACACTTCAGTGGAAGTAATTTTGAAAGAAAGATAGACTAGGGCATATTTTATGAAAACTTCTGCAATCAGTAGGGCTCAAAACTCCAAACCTCAATATCAGCCTCAAGTATGGAGCATGACAAGGCAGCACAGGCCACTGCAAGCTTGAGAGTGAATATCCAGGGAAATGAAGGCTGTGGATAATTTGACTCACTGCATGGCTGAGGTTACAAATTCACACAAAAGCAGTGTGTCTTAAACCTGCTATTTGTGCCACTCAAGTGTTTTGGCCTCTTCTAAAAACCTTGACTTGCTGCAGGACGTGGGAAGTGCCAGTGCCAGGGCAGAGGAAAAGCCACTTGGGAATTTGCAGCCCCAGAAACAGAGAGTGTCGTAGAGAACCCCAATGGTTTCACCTCCTCTGGCTCAATGAGCTTGAACTCCATCCCTCTCCCAGTCCAGGCAATGAAGTGGGAATTGGTGGGGTTGTCCAAGAGGGCCACGAGGAACTGCCAGAGCTGCAGCGAGCCCCGTCTCTGGTAGGGGGGTCCTTCCCTGTACCCTGCACCTTCCTGCTTGAGGTCTCCTGCTGGCAAGGACAAACAAGACGTCTCTAAGGAGGACAGTGAAAAAAAGGGGAAAAAAAAAAAAAAAAAAAAGCAGCACATTTCACTGTTTCAAAATGTTTACCTGGAATATTTCAGTTCACATAAAACAGTGGTAAATTCACAAGCAGCTCTACAAGAGCAGCTCTGATGTGAGTCACAATTAAGCTGATTATGCTAGAAGGCCTGGTTGCTGCTAAGAAAGCTCAGAAAATGAGCAAAATACCAAAAAGCTGGGTACAAAAATACCAGGGTAATGAACCATGCAGGTACTGGCCAAGGGGCTGGCTAAGTAAGGTGATATTTACATAAAAACTCCAAGCCTTTCTTTCTCCAACCTTCAAATTTCTCTGGAACAACACAGACATCATCAGCAAAGGGCCTCATCTGCTTGTCATAGCCTGAAAGAGAGAGGAACACCAGCAGTCAGGGCGGGAGCAGAGGTGCAGGGAGAAAAGGCAGTGCCTGCATCTCTTACCTGATGCACCCTCTGTGTTGGAGTGGCTGGGGTAACCCTCAGCATTCAGGTACATGGAAGGGCAGTCAGGAACATCTACAGGACAATTAACAAATTAACAAACCCATTTGTTTAAAAAGCACAGGTGGAGACAGGTGAGTTTAACCAAGGTCCTCTTGGAGCCCTCTTAAAGGGTGAGAGTCAGACTGGTTTGCATTATCAACTCCATTTGCATTTTCCTTTTAATCAGGAATTAGAGCAGTAAGATTTTGTGGCATCACCCTTCAGAGTAGCCAGGATATCCAGCCAATCACCTCCACATCACTTTTACACAAAATCATGTATAAATCAATATTCAAAATCAATCTGAACCTCTCTCTCCTCTTAGTTTAAGATAATTACACACTTTGCTGCTGCTTTAAGAAGGCATTACATTTTTCCAGGGGTACTGTGATGCTGAAAATGGAGAGAAGCAGCATCTGAATGTCTCTAGAGTCTCACAAATGACATTTCAGATGTCTCTAGAGTCTCACAAATGACATTTCAGATGTCCTGGCTTTTTCACATCATGAGGGAGCATTCTCACAATCAGTTTAGAAAATATAAGAGCAAAATTAAAAACAAGCAGGAAGTCTTTTCCTGGTTCTGTGTGTAAAGTGCTGTCTGTGCACTGCAATTTGTGTTTTCTGAATCAAATTTATTTACTGTGCACAGCTGAAACAGAAGCTGTAACTGGGAGTTTGCAAAGGTTTATGTTCCATTTCTTTCTCACACCATGGCTGCCAGCAGATTTTTGCTGATGCTGAGGGAAGAGAACTCTGAGCTGACAGCCTGGGTGTTATTACAACCATAAACTCTCACAAAAAACACGTTCCCATCCTCTGGGCTTGCACATATTCTGAACAGACCCAGCGAAATTGTAATACCAATATCACCACGGTGATCCCCTCACAGGAGCTTTTGATTTTTGTGTTTATTTCTGCTAAAGGAAACCATTCAAGCTGTCCATTAAAATACCAGGAAAGCAGAGGTATCACTCCCTCTGGAAGAAGGGTATTGTGATCTCAGGGTAGTGAGTCAGAAAAATAAGAAAAATAAGATTTATCCCTTGTGGGAAAATAAGAGAATCACCTGGTGGAGATATCTGGCATCTAGAGAGCTCTTTTTGGCATCACTGACTTCAACATATTTAATTCCTTTCTTTCTGCTGTTGTTTTCAGTGTGATTTCTTCAAAACTGACCTCACTTACTTTCTAAGCTCACAAATACCCCCAAAACCAAAAACTCCCTGTGAAACTGGAAACAGCCTTTTTGTCATTCCTGATGGTGTGAGTGGGCTAATCATGAATTTTGAGTGTCTCCTAATTGGCTACTTTAATCTAGTTTGAGTGGATTTAACATCACCCCCTGCCTTGCTCAGACTTTCTGCTCTGCACCACAAATTCTTTCTTAGAGCAAGATGAGTCACCCAGCCTTATTTTGGCTGCAGTGAACATCAGAACTGTTTTAGCTGCCCAGAGAGCACACAGTGCTGCCAGTGCTGCTCCAGAGCTCAGGGAGCAGCAGCTCATCCAGCTGGATGCTCCCCAAGGAGCTGCTCACCCCCCTGATGATGCCCATTGTTGGGGAAGATGAAACAGGAAAGCCTTGTAAATATGATTGCCTGGCAAAAGATTTTGAGAATATGGAAACTGTCAGCAAGATTGAAATGAAAGCAAGCTTTGAGGTACCTCAGTTGCTGAACAACTGGAAAACAATGGTGGGGCCAGCTGAAGGTGATCCCCTTTTGATGGAACAACACCCTCTGCTTGCAGACAGGCCCAAGGGTCAGAGCAGACCCTACAGCTTGGCAGAAGGGGCCCAAAGAGGAGTTTTTAGGGTTTAAAATGTAACACAGTATGGTGATGTAATGATTCTTATAGGCTGTATGTAAATGCTATAGGATTTGTATATTGTACTAGATTGGTTAGTGAGAATCAGAATATTCAACACAGAAGAAGATTTATTGTATTGAAACGGGAACCTCGCTCTCTTACCCTTTTACTCTCTTACCCTCTCATCCTCTTTACCACTCTCTTTACTTCTCTTGGGCCTGCTCTGAGCTGTGCCTGGCATCTCCCAGCAGGGCCCTTTGCAATAAACCCCAAATTCCACGACCTGGCTCCAGAGATCTCTCATCTCCATCCATCCCCACCGTCCCACCCCTGTCACCCCCACAGTCCCTGCCCTCAGGAAGGGTCAGTTCTGCCTACCTGGCTCGTACAGGTAATCCACCTGCTCCTGTTTGACCAGCACAGCTGCTGGGAACTGCTGCCTGCTGCCTGCCCGCTCTGCTGCCTCGTACTGGGGGTCCTGCTGCTCCTGCTTGAAGCCCTGCTGGGGGAACTGGAGGCACTGGTAGGCACTGGGGTCCTCCTGGGAGGGTGGGAAGGGGTGGCACATCTCCAGAGGCGGCTGATAGGCAGAGCTAAGAAGGGAGAAGATGTGAGACTGCTGCTTCCTTTGAGAATTTGCAGTCCCAGAAACAATGGGGGATCCCCCTGAGCCTGTAGTGAGCCTGTGGGGGGGCTTGAGAGCTGGCCTGCAAGCAAAGCTGAGTCAATAGAAGAAATAACAATTGATGATTTTTGAGTCTATCCATAACAAGGAAGACAAGATTGTTAGCATGGAAACAGATTAGAAAAGATAGATATATATATATATATATATATATACATATACATATATATATATATATACATATATATATATGTATATATGTATATATGTGTGTATATATATGTGTGTATATATATGTGTGTGTGTTTGTATATATATGTATATATATGTATATATATACGTATATATATACACTTATATATATGTATATATATGTATATATATGTATATATATACGTATATATATACTTATATTATCAATATATCTTACTATTAATATTAATAATATATCTACATTACTATTAATCCATATTTATAGATACATAAAAAGATATCTATAAATATACATATCTATTTTATATATATTATAGAGAGAGAAATTTTTGTAATTTTTAATATAATTTATAAAAAATTTAAAAATAAAAAATGATTTTTAAAATTAAAAATAAAAAATTATAAAAATTTTGTAAAATTTTTATATCTATTATATATATCTATTCTATCTGTTATATCTATAGAAAATTTTTGTAAGCTACACTATGTGCATAAGTAAATGTGTTTATAGATATATAAAAAGATATCTATAAATATATATAGTATCTATTATATATAATATCTATTATATATATCTATATATAGATATATAGCTATATATATCTAGATATATATTTCTATATATATCTATTATATATATAGAAAATTTTTGTAAGCTAGACCACGCATAAGTAAATATGTATACATACCTTATTAAATTACTGTAAAACTTTTGCCAATTATATTAACACTAATTGCTTTGCACCAATAAATATCATCAGTTATTTTGATGTAGTTAATGACTTAAAATCACACTCTATTTATATAAGCTAGAGAACATGCAGAATAAATACTTTTTTCTTCTTAGGCTCTGACCACGTGTGTGTTTGTCATGTCCAACCTAACAGCGACAAGAACCCTCTGGTTTCAGCCCTGGTTTTTGTTTTCTGGGCCCCTTGGTATCAGCCCTGATTTTTGCTTTCTGGGTCCTTGTTTTCAGCCCTGGTTTTTGCTTTCTGGGCCCCTTGGTATCAGCCCTGATTTTTGTTTTCTGGGGCCCTTGGTCTCAGCCCTGGTTTTTGCTTTCTGGGCCCCTTGGTCCCAGCCCTGATTTTTGCTTTCTGGGGCCCTGGTTTCAGCCCTGGTTTTTGCTTTCTGGGGCCCCCCTGGTTTCAGCCCTGGCACAGGGCTGGATGAGGGGCAGAAACTCCTCAGCCCATTGCTGGAGCTGCAGGCACTCCCTGTGGCAGGCACAAGGAAGGATGACATCCCAGGGCAGGATGTTTCCAAGGGCAGCTGCCCCACAGCCCATCACTGCAGGACCTGGCAGGGTTAAGGGTGTGGATTTCACAGCCCAGGCAGCAGAGCTGGGTGCCACAGGAGCTGCAAACAGAGCACGTCCACCTTCCTGCTGCCACCAGCCAGGAGGACAACCCTTGCCCGTGGCTGTCCCCTGCCCAGCTCTGGGGTCACTCACCTGCTCTCACTGAGGAAGCCACAGCTGGAGGTGGAGCTGGGTGGCCCTGCAGGGCAGGGGAAGCTCCTGTCCTGCCTGGGGAGCTGCTGCAGGGCTGGCTGAACCAGGACTCCAGGGCTGGGGCACTGTCTGGGCTGCTCATAGGCACTGCAACAGCCAAACAGAAATTGTTTCAGATCTCCAGGAGGGACTTTTGGCAGCACCAGGAACATCTCTGTCTTAGGCCGCAAGATTTAGCTGGGTGTGTGTTCTATCACCATCTGTCAGAGGTGGGGCAGGTACCTGCTGTTCATTGGGCATTTTTCTTTATCTCTTCCACAGCCAAACCTCCCTCCAGGAGACATTCTGTTAATTGGTCATTAATGATTAATTATCTTCTGTTAATGGGTCATTGAGTGTCCCTGCATGGCTGATCAAATTCCATCATCCCATGGGGAGATTCTCCGCCCAAGGGGAGGAGCCAAGCATTCCTACCTGGGTACAATCTGGAGATTTCAAACATTCCTACCTGGATACAACCTGGAGATTTCAAACATTCCTACCTGGATACAATCTGGAGATTTCAAACATTCCTACCTGGATACAACCTGGAGATTTCAAACATTCCTACCTGGATACAATCTGGAGATTTCAAACATTCCTACCTGGATACAACCTGGAGATTTCAAACATTCCTACCTGGATACAACCTGGAGATTTCAAACATTCCTACCTGGATACAATCTGAGGTTTGGAACATTCCTACCTGGATACAATCTCGAGATTTCAAACATTCCTACCTGGATACAATCTGAGGTTTGGAACATTCCTACCTGGATACAATCTCGAGATTTCAAACATTCCTATCTGGATACAACCTGGAGATTTCAAATATTCCTACCTGGATACAACCTGGAGATTTCAAACATTCCTACCTGGATACAATCTAGAGATTTCAAACATTCCTACCTGGATACAATCTGGAGATTTCAAACATTCCTACCTGGATACAATCTGAGATTCTGGGACACCAGAACAGCCTTTCCACTGGATTCCCACAGGAACAGCTGCCTCTTCCTCTGGATCTTCAGAGGAAAACCCCATCCTTTTACAGGATCTCTGCTCCAGCAGAACCACCCCTGACACTGCAGGAGGGCTGAGCCACAATTCCAATGGGACTGCTGCCCACAGGGTGTCAGGCTGGGCTCTGACTCTGGCAGTGTTGTTTTGTTCTATTGAACTATTTATATAATTTTTATTTTCTTCCCTAACAAAGAACTGTTATCCCTACTCCCATATCTTTACCTGAGAGCCCTTAATTTCAAATTTATAACAATCCAGTGGGAGGGGGTTTATAATTTCCATTTCAGGAGAGGCTCCTGCCTTCCTTAGCACACACCTGACTTTCCAAACCAAGACACAGATTTCAGAGCAGCTGCTGCCCCCTCTGTGTGAGCCATACCTGGCATAAAGGCACGGCTTGCTGTTGTGCTGGAGTGGCTGCTCGTGGCTGCAGGACAGCTCCGAGGGGCTCTGGGGCTCCTTCTTGATCTTAGCAGGAGGACTGTGAAAAGCTACTGCAGGAGAGAAAGGAAAGGTCAAACTGACACTTTTCTTCTTTGTGGGGAGCTGTGATTATCAGGCATTTCCAAATGCAGGGGTTCCTTGGCTGAATCTCTGCTGTGCCAACAGCCCAGGACCCTGAATTCCATGGGATTGTCAGGAAGTTGGATGTTTTGGGAGCAGCCAATTCTTTGCAGCCCCTAATAGCTGGAACAGGATCTCCCATTACACCTGACTCACTGATTCACTCAGAGTGAAACTGGGACCATCCCTCTCCTCAGCTCTAGGTCAAAACACAAAGAAATTAAATATATGGCTCAGAGACCAAGCTCTGAGAAGGGAGGGAAACAAGAGCAGCCAATAAAAGTGTTTCATTTCAGTTTATGTGGAGGAAACTGCCTGGAGCAGGGGGGAAAGGCACCAAAATTTGGACTTGCCTTTTCCCCCAGAGGTGTGAGCATCCCCATGGTACTTACAGTTTTCTGAATGGAAGTCAGGCACAAATTGTTCATCATTGTCTGGAACCTGAGCTGTCAGGAGAGAGAGGGAGGAAGGGAGAAAAAGAGGCAGGGAGCAGTCAGTTTTGGCACTTTGTTCAGCATAATTAGCACCAAGGCAGAAATAAATCTCTGCAGGAAAGATCTGAGCTCTCTGCTGGTATGATTTTAGTGACTAAGGAGAGTTTTCCTTTGGGATTAATGAATACATGTGACTCCTGGGAGAAACCTTACCTCTATTTTATAACTTCTAACAATTACTTTTACATCCCTTTTACTGCAGGGAAGGGAGAGCTGGCAGCAGATTGTTGTTATTTCATAAAATCTGTCAGTGCTGCTGAAAGAAATGCTGCTGCTGCTAACAAAAGTTACAGTTTTTGATATTGCAGAGTGGAGAACAGATTGCACTCCCTCTGCTCTAAAACACAGGTGATGCAGTCAAAATTAAGGGACATAAAGGATGGAAGCCCACTAATCTCAGTCAGCCAAAAATAAACCTCAGGGAGTAACCCCACTCAAAATGCCATGCATCTTTTTATATCGTTATTGTTAAATATTTTAAAGTGCCTAGATACAATAAGTACTTCTGTACTTATCAAGAGTCTGTACTCGAGGGTGTGTTTTGAATTTTCTAGAAAATGGATCATCTGCAGCACTGGAATTAGAGCAAAATCACCACGTTTAGAACTAGATTCACTAGGAATTAATGTGACTCCCTGGCATTCAAAGTTTTCCTTGAAGTTCAAAACAACACTAAACTGAAAAGTATGTAAATTCCAGGAAAGTCCCCACAAAGTATTACATGAAAAAAAAAATAGAAAAAGAAGAAAAAAAAGAAAAAATAGAAGCATTTTGTTCCCCAAATTAAAAGACTACTTTGTTGTTTAAGAAAATATCAACGTTCTGGCAACCTACAAAGATAAGTGACAAATTAGCATAAAATCGAAGCAGTTCCAAACAGCCTGGAGCGAAAATTGTACCCGGGGAAGCGGGCCAGCAGCCAAGCTCCATTCATGAGCAAATGCCCGGCACAATGGTGCCATTCAGCGTCCTCATTTCCACAAACCCGGGGCTGGCAAGGCTGGAAAAAACCACTTTTGTTTGGAGTCAGGAGCGGGACAAACCCCAAAACCAACTCAAAACCGAGCAGAGCTGGGGGAATCATGGAATCACTGGGTTGGAAGAGACCTTCAAGATCATCGAGTCCAACCCATTCCCTGACACCACAACTCAACCCTGGCACCCAGAGCCACATCCAGGCTTTGTTAAACGCACCCAGGGATGGCACCAAGCAGAGCTGGGGGAAATCATCACAGAATCACTGGGTTGGAAGAGACCTTCAAGACCATCAAATCCAACCCATTCCCTGACACCTCAACTCAACCCTGCCACATCCAGGCTAGTTTTAAACACTTCCAGCGACGGTCACTCCACCGCCTCCCCGAGCAGAGCATTCCAGAAGTTTAAGAAGATGAGAAGGAGCTTACCTTCGGTCAGCCAGGTCTCCTGGAGCTGCCGCAGGTCCTGGAAGAGCTCTGCGGGGAGAGGAGCCGCTGCTGATTGCGGGATGCTCGGGGCGCGGAGCGGGGCAGGATCCGACCCCACTCCCGCTCCCGGTCGCGGTCCCGGTTCCAGCCCGGCCACCCCCCGGTCCCCCTCACCTTCCGAGTCCTGCTCGGGCGGCACCGCCGGTTCCCCGGGAGTCCTGGCAGCGCCCAGCACGGCTCGGCCCGCGGGCAGCGCCGGGCCCGGGGGTTGCTGCGGAGGGAGGAGCGGATCAGAGCTCAGAGCGGAGCCCCGGGCGGAGCGGGGCCGGCCCGGAGCCCCCCCCGGCGGAGCCGCCACTCACCTGCGGGAAGGTGAACGGCACCTGCTGGTCCAGGTACCCCTTCATCCTGCTGGGGCATCTGAGGGGTACCGGGGACGGGGAACCGGGCCGAGATCCGGGAGAGGCGGCGAACGCGTCGCTGAAACTTGGGACGCGAGGCGGGACCGAGCCCGGCCGGGACGAGCCCCGGGACAGGGAGCGGGTCCCGTCCGAGCCGTCCCTCAGCAGCGGCGGGCCCGGCCCCCGCGGAGCCCCCGGCGGAGCCGCCCCGTGGCCGCTCCGAGGCCGCCGTGGGCCCGGGACCGGGGCCGGTCCCCCCCCATTGGCCGCGCTCACGGCCCCGGCTCGCCCACTCCTTTGTTTGATCGAATTTTTTGTGAATGAAGCTCCGAGTCGGGGCACGCCCGCCAATCACCGCTCGCCTCGGCCGCCAGCCATCGAGGAGTGGGCGTGGCTCCCACCCTGGCGGGCCAATCACATCGCAGGGCCGCGCTGTTCATTCATCGCGGGGAGCCCATTCATAAAAAAATAGACTCAGCCGGAGTTCATTCATGAGCGGCTCCAGGCGGGCCCCGCCGTGTCCGTGTGTCCCACCCAGCGTGGCCCAGCCCTGCCCCTCCTCAGCATCGCGCTCGTTTTTAAAACCTCTCCGAGGTCATTTTCAAACCCTCTGAGGTCATTTTCAAACCCTACGAGGTCATTTTCAAACACTCTTCAAGCCATTTTCAAACCCTCTGAGGTCATTTTCAAACCCTACGAGGTCATTTTCAAACACTCTTCTCGTTCAGTTCCGTTCTGAGCAAGTTTCAACAAGAGTTGGAAGAAATCTCACCAACCAGAGCAAAAATAATTAAACTAACAGCCTGTCAAAATCAGTTTTACTCAAGCAAATGTTAAGGGACTAGAACATAAAAAAAAAAAAAAAAAAATCTAGTTTTGGGATTTGCACACTAAAAAAAGTGGATTTGCTTTTCCAGATGCTGTCTCCTGGGCCATGTGTATGCATCCAATATTTTTTCCCCAATTTCTCCTTTAAAATTCCAATATGACATTTAACATTTATTAATCCTGTTTAACCTTCAAAAATATTGGTGACATGCAGGGCCTGGTGATAATAAGATGGAATGTTGTGTCCTGGAGGAGAAATAGGTACTCAAGAGAGGAAGAAAAGGGAAAGTTATCCATAAGGCTAAATGAAACTTTAAAATTTTAATGTTTTCTCTATATCTCACTCATCCCAGTTTGCTGTATTGTCCTGCTGGCTGTGAAAGGGGTGTCTGTGAAATTTAATTATCTAATCAATGTTTATTTTGATATTTTTGCTAATAGGTTACAACTCCCCACTGTGTCAGGGAGCCCGACTGACACACAGCTCTGACACACCTGGGGGAGCAAATGCCATGCATATTTTTACATCATTATTGTTAAATATTTGAAAGTATTTTTAAGAACCACCAGTGTGAACAGGAAATTCACAGCCCCAAATTCACTGCCATTGGTACTGACCAGACAGTAAAGCCATTTTTAAATTTATTGGGGTTTTTTTTGGTGCTTTTTTCTCTGACAAAGGTGTTCTGTCAATGCTATCAATGGCTTTTTCTATTCCTGTGTCACATTTATTTCCACAGGCTGGCTAATCAAATGTGAACAATTAATGTTCAGAGTGATTAATTGCCTTCTATTATTTTTTTTTTCTTGAGGTGTGGGGTGTTTGAAGGGTTCAGATGTGACCCATAAACCAGAGAGCTGATTCTTATAAATTCTTATAAAGTAGAAGAGCTGTTCTTATAAATTCATATAATTCTTATAAAGTATTAGCAACAGCTTTATTCCATCACTGTAACCCACACTGCCTTAGGTGTTTCTTCCCTGCACTTACAGTTTATTTTTCTTAGTCACCAACTGAATTTTGTGCCTAATCCCCCTCTCCCTCCTGTGCTCACCCCTAAGATTTAGCTGTGCTGTTTTCAGAAAAGCCAAGCCTGGATTTCAGCCGCATCCCCTGCAGCTGTGGCTGGGGAAATGCAAAGCTCTCAGACAGAGATGCTGACACAGACAGGATCCAATTACAAACCTCTTAGAAAGTGACACACTGGAAGCTGGAAAAAAAAACCTCTCTGTGCTGTGGAATGGAGCAGGAAGAGAGACCTGCAGTTCTATAAAAATAATAATAAACAGCTGGATGGAGAGCTCGGGTTTCTTAACATCAGGCATGAAATCAGCCCAGCTGCTCCTCAGTGCCCTGCTGCTCCTTGGACAGGAATATCCGAGTGAGGAGCTGGGGCCAGAGCTGCCCATTGTTGCCAGTGCTGCAATTCCTGAGGAAACACAGAAATCCCAACTCTGGGAGCTCCTGCCAAGCCCTGAGAGCAGCTCCAGCTCAGCTGAGCGGCCCCAGCTCCTGGCAGAGGGCAAAGAGGGGCTGGGGATGGTGAGTGCAGATCCCTCTTGGTGCTCTGGGTGCTGAGAGTTTCAGAATTTCTGTGCTGACAGACTCTGACCCCCAGGAGAACACTGCACTGAGCTGAGGCTGTGGAGGAGGTTACAAAATGGAATGACAGAACTGGGATTGTGGGTGTGGAGTTTGGATAGAAGTGTGTGATATCACAGGGTGGAAAACTTGTACTTTAAGGGTTTAGAATATAGTAATAAATATAGAGCAAGATGGAGGGTTTAGGGTGGAGGCTGCTCCTTCTTCTTCTCGCCCTTCTCCTTCTTCTTCACCTTCTTCTTATCCTTCTTCACCTTCTTCTTCTTCTCCTTCTTTTCCTCCTTCCTTCTTCCTCTCATTCTTCTTTCTCCTTCTCATTCTTCTTTCTCCTTCTCCTCCTCCTTCTCCTCCTTCTTCTCCTCCTTCTTCTCCTCCTTCTTCTCCTCCTTCTTCTCCTTCTCCTTCTCCTTCTCCTTCTCCTTCTCCTTCTCCTTCTCCTTCTCCTTCTCCTTCTCCTTCTCCTTCTCCTTCTCCTTCTCCTTCTCCTCCTCCTCCTCCTCCTCCTCCTCCTCTTCTCCTCCTCCTCCTCTCCATGGGTTTGGGTGGTATTTTGTAACTGGACAGAAAATTCCACGTTGCATGCCATGAGTGATCAGTTATTGGGTCAAAAATAAAAATAACTTAGCTGTCATTTCTTAACTGGATATTTTAGCCTTCAAAGACCTCGCAACAAGAGAGGGTTGGCCATTTTGTGCCTTGGTAGTGATATAATGCAGAACTCAGGGCTGAGGCTGTAACATAGACAAGAAATAATAAATATTTGAGCCTGAACATGAATTATCATCTCAAGCACTTTCAATCCCACCTTCACAGGAGAAAAAGAAGCCAAACCCCAGCAGATCCTCAGTGGGGAAAGCACCTTGTTCCTGCTGCTTCCCAGTGGGGAAAGCACATTGTTCCTGCTGCTTCCCAGTGGCCAAACAACACCACTAAACAGATTCAAAGAAAAGAAAGTAAAATTCTGATAAAGCAGGATCCTCTTTTCAGCCTTCAAGAATTGAAGTTTTAATATAATGATTATTACAGGCAGAAATATCTCAGGTCCTGCAGCTCAGTGACCTCCCAGGGCAGGTTCTTTAGAAAAAGTTCACTCAAATTGTGATTCCACAGATTTTTCTCCCCACTTTTAAAAAGAGCAGAGCTTACACATGTTTTTCACACAGTCTTCAGTGCATATGAGCTTTCTCCCCCCATCCCTTTTCCACTTACATGGAATAAAAAAGTCAGAGGTAGCAATTAAGATAAAAGTAAAAAGGCCTGAGTGTCCCTGGGGGCTGATTTGCTGTATTACTTCCAATAGTTTTAGAACTGAAAATGTGAAAACACGTTTGACTGATGCTTCTACTTCTACATGGATATTCTCAGCTTCTTTATTGTGATTTATGTGCAAGGATGAAGTCTATATTGATTGATCAAGACCTATCTGGATAATGAATTTTCCTTGATACCAGACTTATTTTGCATCACTGAATTTCTCTTCATTTTTAGATAAAGAAAGGGGATAGCCTAGCATTTAAAAAATAAGTAAGTAAATAAAGTAATGGAATCAAAATAATCTTAGGCGGAATTTAATGCATAACATATTTTGAATTTTCTGATTTTCAGAACGTCTATGTTAATAACTTCTTTCAAGAAGGTTTTGTTGTTATTGAATTATGTTCCCAGGACTGTTGGATCCCCATTTTGCTCCTCAGACATTTCAGGAATTGCACTGATATGTCAGAAGAAACAAGGCAGAGATTCTGCTTTTTGTCTTCTAGTCTTAGCCATCAATCAGTTCTGTCTATAGATGGGCAACAGAAAGCTGATTTTTGGACCAAAAAAAGAATCCTATGAAAAACAGATTTTTCTTTTTTCTCTCGAATTTAGTTGGGTGTGATATTTTGAATTTTCTGAGTGCCAGAAAACCCTTTCCTTCACAATGCATTCCTGGGTACCTCAGATTTATCTTCTGCACTGTCCCAGGCTCAGGCTGCCCTGCTGGCTGAGGTTTAAATGGTACAAAAAAGAAAGCTGAGTGGTAATTCTGGGCACACTGTGAATATTCTGCTTGGCAGGGGCAGAAATCAAAACTCAAAGCCTTGCAGGGTGAGCCTGGAGTTCCTGGAGCTGCGTTTCCAACATTGCTGGGTGCTCCAAAATCCACTCTGAGAACTCCTCAGCTGCCCCATTGCTGGAAAATGATACAAACCTGAATATTTTGGGGTAACTTTAGTCAGTTTTGTTGCCTTTTCCTCGGGGGAAAAGAATTTTAGGTTTCTTTTCAAAGAAAAAAAGAATCTTAAGGCATGATGAGCTTCACATCCCAGCAGCAAACTGGGAGCAGCACAGAAGATACAGAAAAGATAATGAGCATTAATGAAAATCAGCTCCAAACACCAGTTCTGGCATGGTCAGAGACACCTGGTCTGGGAAAAGATCGATGAGAGAACCACGACTGAGAACTAAAACAACATAAAAGGTGAAGGGATCAATAAAAAAACCAAACACTACAAACTGTGGAACTTGGGAGCAATGAGCATTGAACTAATGAATTTCCCTGGGTTTTGACTGTAGAAGTACAAGAAAACTCCAGTGAAAACCTTGTGGGATAGAAGGATTTTCTCTGCACACCCAGAGGTTAACTCTCCTTTAAAAATTGAAAAAGTTTAATGAAGGACAATAGGAGACAAGGACAATAAAGCAAAGATTGCAGCTGGGTGTGGCTTTGCCCTCAGCCAGGAGCTCACTTGTTATTTTGGGAACATCCTTTATATCCCATTTCTATGGCATCAGCCTGTGCCATATTCATGAATAGTTATGCACATTCAACTTTTCTCCACTCTAATTTACATATTCCATTAATTGTTTAGCATGGCTCCTCCTCAGTTTCGCCTTTTTAGAGCATGTGGATTTCTGGGTTGTGCTTTTAATCCTTTTTATCATCATCTTCAGTTTTTGGGCCTTGTTCTACCCTTCCTTCAGCCAGTGAGTGCTGATGGTTTGCAGATCTGTGCAGGTATCCTCATCCTGTGTACATTGGATTTTATCCCATCCCAGCAGGCATTTTAAGACAAGCACACTTCTATCAGCTATTTCTAAGTTTTAATTAAAGCAGAAATAAAAACTGTATCTTTAAAACAAAGTCCCTCCAACACCACATATATAAAATCAATTTCAATGTTTGCAAAAAGCCAATATTATACTATGTACCTACAACACAGGCATTGCGTGGATTAAATTATTTTTGTTGCACATCCTGGCCAGAATAAAGCAATGCTTTATTCTCTAACACTAAAAATGTTGTTGGAGGGTTTTTGGGTCCCACCATCTCATCCTCCCTGCCCAGTGGCAGCTGAAGGGTTAAAAGCCCGCTCTGAGTTTTTTGTGGCTTCTTTCCAAAAGGTTTCAGTTAACACCAAAGGTCTCCTTCTAGCTGGCTCACTTTAATAGATTTTTCCCATTGAGTTCTCACTTTATAGACTATCATTTCCTTTTCTGCAGGGGAGCTATTTGCTGGGTCACTGATCCAACCAACTTAAAAGGGATTTCATTGATTGGATTTTATTGGTGGTTACCTCAACCATAATGGCCCGGGGTTGCTGGTACCTGCTAACAGCTGTGGGTCTTGCTTTGGTACCCTGGCTCTGCACACTGCTCACAGAGTTCACAGGATCGCAGAATTCACAGGATCACAGAATTCACAGAGTTCACAGGATCACAGAATTCACAGAATCACAGAATTCACAGGATCACAGAATCACAGAATTCACAGAATTCACAGGATCACAGAATTCACAGAATTCACAGAATTCACAGGATCACAGAATTCACAGAATTCACAGAATTCACAGAATTCACAGAGTTCACAGGATCACAGAATTCACAGAATTCACAGAATTCACAGGATCACAGAATTCACAGGATCACAGAATTCACAGAATTCACAGAATCACTGGGTTGGAAAAGACCTTCAAGATCATCGAGTCCAACCCAGCCCCAACACCTCAACTCAGCCCTGGCACCCAGAGCCACATCCAGGCTTTGTTAAACACCTCCAGGGCAGTGCCCACCTCCCTGGCAGCACATCCCAGTGCCCAGTCACTCCTTCTGTGAAGGATTTTTTGCTCATGCCCAGCCTAAACTCCCCCTGGCACAGCTGGAGGCTGTGTCCTCCTGTCCTGGTGTCACTGGTGAGCACTGCAGAGGAAATGACCTTGTGGGAATGGTGTGAGCGCAAAGAACAGAACAGAATGGCCAGGTTGTGTCACTGTCATATTTTCTGAAAAATCCCTTCACCAGGATTTCTTCTTCTGGGAAGCTGAGAAGCCTCAGAAAAAAAAGGGAAACAATAATTATCTGATTGCTTCTCCCGTGTTTGCTGCTTTGGAATGTGGTTTGGAGATTGTTGAACCAACATGGGAATTGTTTTTAATTAATGACCATTCACAGTCAGGCTGTGTTGGACTCTGAGGAGTCAGTCACAAGTTTTCATTATCATTCTTTGTAGCCTCCTGTCTGTATCCTTTCTCTATTCTTTAGTACAGCATTCTTTAATATAACATAATAACATAAAATATTAAATTAGCCTTCTAAGAACACGGAGTCAGATTCATCATTTCCTCCTGTGTCCTGGGGACCCCAAAAATACCACGAGGTTGGAAGAGACCTTCAAGATCACCAAGTCCAATCCAACCCCAACACCTCCACTAAACCATGGCACACAGTGCCAATCCAGCCTTGTTCACACACCCTCCAGGGCCTGGCTCCTGAGCAATGCACACTCCATGCTCTAATTTGTTTTCTCAACATTGTTTTCCTCATGCTGCTCCAGCTGTGATCCTCTTCCAGCCTTCCAGACCTTCCCTGACCCAAAACACTCTCTGCACCTTCCACTGCCTTTGTTTTAAGGGGTAACAGACAGAATTTAAGGAGAAATTGTTGTGATTTCTGCCGTTAGAGCACTGAAAGTGCCCAACTATCATAAGAAATGGATTACTGTGATTATAATTATCACAACCTCCATTGCAACAGAATTTACCCCAATACTTTCCCCTTTGTGGTGCACCCTGCGGGCTCTAATTCATTCTAATTCAAACTCCCTTGCCCCTCTGCAGGGGGAAACTGAGGCACAGAAGTTGCCAGCTCAGCCAGATCCAGGATTGCTGCTGCTCAGTGCCTGCCCCTGTGGTGTTTGTGAGGTCCCCAGGATGAGGTGTCTCCATGTTCTCAGAAGGCTGATATATTATATTATATTATATTATATTATATTATATTATATTATATTATATTATATTATATTATATTATATTATATTATATTATATTATATTATATTATATTATATTATATTATATTATATTATATTATATTATATTATATTATATTATATTATATTATATTATATTATATTATATTATATTATATTATATTATATCATATCATATCATATCATATCATATCATATCATATCATATCATATCATATCATATCATATTATTACATTACATTACATTACATTATATTACATCAATCATATCATATATCATATAATATTATTATGCTATACTAAAATTATACTAAAGAAAGAGAAGGGATACAGACAGAAGGCTGGAAAAGAATGAATAATAAAAACTTCAGAGCCTTGACACAGCTGGACCGTGATTGGCCATTAATTAAAAACAATTCACATGTTGGATAAACAATCTCCAACCACATTCCAAAGCAGCAAACACAGGAGAAGCAATCAGATAATTATTGTTTTCCTTTTTCTCTGAGGCTTCTCAGCTTCCCAGGAGAAAATCCTGGGCAAAGAGGATTTTTCAGAAAATGTGCCAGTGGCATGCCCCATCTCCTGTGATGCACTCCTGGTCTCATCTGCTCTCTGTGACCAGCTGAGTTTTTGGATGTGTTTCTGAGTTTCATGATGGTGCAGGGAAGTGAAAATATGAGTTTCCATACTATGGTTTCTACGGTAGTGTGAGTTATTTACTTGTGATTTGAATTTTGTGGTTTATTTCCAAGCTGTTCTATAAGGACAGGAGATTTTCACCAGAACTTTACTCATGAGACTTGTTATCTTTTTCTACTCCAGGTGATTTTCTCCAGGACAGGCAGCCCCAGGAAGTGTCTGGGTAGGTTCCTTGCACCTTTGTGGCTGTCTGAGACGCAACACAGACTCCAGGGAGAACAATTTTGTGAATAAACCAGTCCTTTTAAGCATTCATGGCAGCCACTTTTGATAATGTTCTGAATGAGACAAGACATTTCAGGCACTCTGTCTACAGGAAGGAAGCAATTATTTTATTAGCACTTTGAGAAATTAAATTATGTGAATTATGGCAGAATAAGTTTAGCAAAATGCTATAATGTAAGAAAACAATTAAAAAGAGTTATATAAGGTTGGGTGGCTTCTTTATTCTGATAGAGTGTGCAGTTAATTGATTGTCACATGGCCATAATGTACCAGGAGAGCTGTGAGAGCAAATAGAAAAATTTTTGCTCAGGAGAGGTGTTGGAACCCTGGAAACTGAGAATTTTAGATTTTCTGTGCTTCCAGGCACTGATCCCCAAGAGAACACTGCATTTGACCTGAGGCTGTGGAAAAAGTTTCCAAAATTGAATGATAAAATTAAGATTATGGGTGTGAAGTTTAAATAGAAGTGTGTAATATCACATGGTAAAAGCTTGGTGTTTGAAGTTTTAAAATATAGTCATCTATATAAAACAAAATAGAAGCTTTAAAACAGAAACTAATCCTTCTTCATCTTCTTCTTTTCCTCCTTCTTTACTATGTAAAAGAGAACACTGCATTTGACCTGAGGCTGTGGAGAAGGTTTCCAAAACTGATTGATAAAAAAATGATTATGAGTGTGTAGTTTGAATAGAAGTGTGTAATATCACATGGTAAAAACTTGGTGTTTGAAGTTTTAAAATATAGTAATCTATATAAAACAAAATAGAAGATTTAAAACAGAAACGAATCCTTCTTCCTCATCTTCTTCCTCACCTTCTTCCTCACCTTCTTCTTCACCTCCTTCTTCACAAGTTTTAGTGGTATTGTATAATTAGCTTTAAAAATCCACACTACAGAACACAAGTAGTTAGTTAAATTAAAACTAAAAATTATTTAAGTGTCATTTCTCAATTCAATTCAATTAATTAAATTAAAATGAATTAGGATGGGGAAACCTCCAAACCGTGGAAAGGTTCCTGGGGGATGAGCAACAAAATGAGTGCCCAGAGTGCTGCTGCACCATCCAGGGCATCTCCAGCACTTCTGGAGCAGTCATTGTCCCTCCCAACACTTGACAGGCCATGCCTGGAATTCAGTTTTGATCCCTGCTGTACAAAAAAAAGAGATGTAGACAGGTTGGAAAGGGTCCAGAGAAAGGCCACAAAGATGATCCAGAGCCTGGAAAGCTGCCATATGAGGATGTTTTAAGTTTTGAGGGGGAAAAAAAGGCTCAGGGGGGAGTTTCTGGCTGTGTTCCAGCGGTGTGGAGAGCAGCTCCAGCTCCAGAATGCTCAGGGATGGGCAGGGAGGAAGGGATTGCAGGGCAGCCTGCACATTCCCCAGGTAAAAGTCACATTTTCTCTGCGGTCTGGTGGTTAATACCACCAGAACCCCACTCTCTTTTAGCAGCCTAAATGTTGATTTGGAAAATCCTCACCAGGATTCTGGCCTAAGGCAGAAGGTCACACCAACCTCAACCCCATCAGCTCACAGACTCCAAACTTGATGGCCTGAGCAGGATTAACAGGAGGCTGCTGCAGGGACACACAGTGTCACAATGTCACCAAAAGCTATCCAAAAACCCCCAAATATCGAGAATTGCCTCATTTAGGATCAGTGAATTTTTAACTAGTTAATTTCCCTGGGTTTCCATTGTGTAAATATCTGAAAAATCTAATAAAATTCACGTGTCATGGAAGGATTTTCTCTGCCCAGGCTATGTGTGGATGAAAAAATTTCTGTGGCACATCCTGGACAGAATAAAGTCATGCCTTGATTCTCTAACACTAAAAATGTTGTTGAAGAGATTTTTTGGCTTTCCCACAGTTTGGGTGTCAGCAAGGGCTTGACCCTCCCTCAGACTTTTCACACCCACTGTGGTGGGCTGTGGGTATGGATGGAAAGGAGTTGTTTGGACGTTTATTCAGTCCTTTTTTGCATTGTTTCTTTATGAAGATGTATCAGACTGATGCCACAGAAATGGGATATAAAGGGTGTTTCCAAAATTGTCTTTGTCTCCTATTGTCCTTTATTATCCTTTTTCAATTTTCACAGGAGAGTGAACCTCTGGATGTGCAGAGAAAATCCTTCCATCCCACAAAGTTTTCACCACAGTTTTCTTGCACTTCTACAGTCAAAACCCAGGGAAATTCATTGGTTCAATGCTCATTGCTCCCAAGTTCCGCAGTTTGTAGTATTTGGTTTTTTACTGATCCCTTCACCTTCAACATTATTTTGGTTCTCAGTTTTTGTTCTCTCATGGATCTTTTCCCAGACCTGGTGTCTCTGAGCACATCTGTGCTCAGATGGTGCTTGGTTTGCTGCTAGGGATGGAAAGCAGTTGTTTGGACCATTATTCAGTCCTTTTTTTGCATTCCCTTTAACAAATGTGGTCACCCCAGCTCATCTTTCCCTCCTTCCAGAGCAAGAACTTTGTGCTCTAGCCGTGAAGGAGCCTCTTGCAGAATCTCACAAGCAAAGAGAACCCCCCGTGGCTCCTCTTGTTTACTCCAGCAAAGAATGAAGTGATTAAAGAGGCAGAACATCCCTTTTCTCCCCAGGATGCAGCAGAGAGGCACAGCTGAATAAATATTCTGTGTTTTTGCAGTCTGCTTGCCTGGGAGCTGAACTGCAGGTAGCAAAATCTCTGCCAAATGTAGAGATTGCCACACTCTGCAGCCACTGCCAGTCCCGCAGAAAGATTGATGAGGGCAAAGGCACATTCCTGTGTGAAAAACACCTTCACTCTGCTGTGAAAATGTAAAAAGTTTAATAAAGGACAATAGGAGATAAAGATAATAAAGCAAAGATTGCAGCTGGGTGTGGCTTTGCACTTGTTATTTTGGAAACATCCTTTATGTCCCATTTCTATGGTATCAGCCTGTGCCATATTCATAAATCATTATGTATATTAACATTTTCCCCAAACTAGTTTACAGTTTCTAAGAATTGTTTAGCATGGCTACTCCTTGGTTCCAACTTTTCAAAGCATGTGGATTTCTGGGTTGTGGTTTTTGTATTTTTTATATTCACCTTCAGTTTTTGGGCCTTGGTGCACTCTGTTTTCAGCCAGTGAGTGCTGATGGTTGGCAGATCTGTACAGGTGTCCTCATCCTTTGTGCATTGGATGTTATCCCATCCCAGCAGGCATTTTAACACATATCAGCCTTTTCACTACTATGTCTAAGCTTAATTAACAGCAGGAATAAAAATGATATCTTTATAACAAAGTTACTTTAACACTACACTTCTAAAACCCATTTTAATATTTCCAAAAATCCAATATTATAACATATATATATATAGGATAATCATATATATATATATGATATAAAAATCCACTATAATAATAAGAACAGAATTGTCTTATAACATCCAATATAATATAAAATATAATATATAAAAATATTATAATATCAAATATAATAATAATTACAATATTGGATTTTTATAATAAGTATTATATTTATATTATAATGTAATTTGATTATAATCCAATATTATAATATAAATATAACATAACATAACATAACATAACATAACATAACATAACATAACATAACATAACATATAATATAATATAATATAATATAATATAATATAATATAATATAATATAATATAATATAATATAATATATATATAGTATAATACATCTGTTATATTAACTAAGTAGGTATTTTAACACAAGCATACTTACATTAGCTATTTTATTACTATGTTTAAGTTTAGTTAACCACAGAAATAAAAATGATATCTTTATAGCAAATTTATTTTAGCATTATACATATATTATTGATTTTAATATTTGTGAAAAGCCAATGTTATAATATATATCCATAACACTTAATGGCCATTCTTTTTCCTAAGAAAAAGGAAATTTCCTCATGTTTTGAGCTCACATCTGTGTGGAATGCAAAGACACTCTCAGGGAACAGGAAGGTAAAGGGTGGATGCCCTTTCACTGAGCTGGCATGTTAAGGTCTGTGTGAGCTTCAATAAGAAGGACAAAAACGCACAGAGAGGGTTTGTATAACCTCCATTCCTGGCATTGCAGCAATTTTTCTGTCTCTCCTTCACTTTCTCTTCCTATTTTGATAGATATTAGCAGAATAAGGATGATTTTTCTACTTAAAAAAGCAAAGCAAAAACAAAAACAAACAAAAAACCCCTCAAAGCCCCAAATCCCCCCAAAAACAATAAAAAACCCCAAACCAAAACAAACAAAAAAGAACCCCAAAAAACCTCCCAAACAAAGAAACAAAAAACCCAAAAAATAAAACAAAACAAAAACCCCAGTCAGTCACTGGTTTTACTGGGCACAAGAATGGCTGAACCTTGTGTAATCCAAAACAGGACATTAAATTAGGAAAAATGAAGTCCTAATTAGGGAAAAAAAAGAAATTGTGATTTTGTTTTCCTAGGAAAATCAGTATTGAATAGCTCTATTTTCACCTTTAACTTAACTGCTGAAGTGTGATAAAATACTTTGAACTTGAAAACAGAGTAACTCTGCTGTAATCCTTTGCTAAAGCCCACGAAGAAAAGAAATATATTTGTTTAAGATATCCTGAAAAAGGCGTGGGGAAGCTGCTGAAGGCTCCTGCTGTGTGGGGTCATGGGCTGCACTGCACAGCCACTGCCTGGGATTTGTATTTGTGTTCCCCCCAGATGAAGGAAGGAATGATGGATTTGACTCCATGTTCTCAGAAGGCTAATTTATTATTTGATACTATTATTATTATTATTATTATTATTATTATTATTATTATTATTATTATTATTATTATTATTATTATTATTATTATTATTATTAATTTTATAATACTATATTATATTAAAGAATACTGTACTGTACTAAAGAATACAGAAAGGACACTTACAGAAGGCTAAAAAGCCACTGCCTGGGATTTGTATTTGTGTTCCCCCCAGATGAAGGGAGGAATGATGGATTTGACTTCTCCATGTTCTCAGAAGGCTAATTTATTATTTTATGATACTGTATTATTATTAATTGTTTTATAATACTATATTATATTAAAGTATACTATACTAAAGAATACAGAAAGGATACTTACAGAAGGCTAAAAAGATAATAATGAAAACTTGTGACTCTTTCCAGAGTCCCAAACTGATTGGCCAAAGAGTGAAAACAGAATGAGAAATAATAAATAACAAAATAACAAATGAGTCACAGCAGAATCCGATGGAACAATCACCCTTGGGTAACAATCTCCAGCCACATTCCAAAGGAGCAAAACACAGCAGAAGCAAATGAGATAAGAATTGTTTTCTTTTTTCTCCGAGGCTTCTCAGCTTCCCAGGAGAAAATCCTGGGTGAAGGGATTTTTTCAGAGAATGTGAATTCTACATCTGGGGACCAAACTCGGGTTCTTGATTCATGGAAAAGCATCCAAAAGCCACAATTTTTCAGTAAGCCTAACTTGCTAACACTTGCTGGCTGAGTGAACACAGGGACCCTGTAACTGGGACAAATCCCAGCTTCCTCTGAAAGTTTCAAAGGTTTTTTTTTTCTTCCTGTCAGATTCCAGACAGATGAAATTTCCTTGGCATAGATGGAGCTCTTCCATCTCTCCTCTGAATCCCAATCAATCACAGCTTGGAGGGTAACTGATCAACAGTGTGGGAAGAGAACCTGGCTTTGTTTTCAGATTCAGCCTCATCTGCCCACCAGCCTTCCTCCTCCTGCCTCTGCTTCTGCTCATTTTCTGGAAAATCCCAATTCCAGTTTGGTTCCAAAGCTTGCTGAGTCCAATTGATACTGCTTGGATGATAGTGTATAGAGTGAGTACATTCCTCAGGTCATAAATCATCTCAGCCTGACCCCAATTAACTGCAGCCCCTGGATTTAATTCCTCTCAGTTCTCAGCAGCCATAACAAATGAGGTCATTTTGTGTCAGTGAGACACTGGAGCAGACACCTCTGGGAACACCACAGGGATCCTGCTCCAGTTGTGCTGCAGGAGACAGAAAGGATCATATCTTTTTGTTCCTTTCCAGATAGCAGTCATGGCATTCCTGGCAGCATAGGTAAAGGATTTTCATGAGGATACAGGAAAACCACAGATCTGGGAGTTTTATTGAAATTTTGCTCCCGTAAGAGGTGATCTCTGACACCTGTGGCTGCCTGCCTTGCACAAAATGATTCAGCTGGACTTTGTGCAAAAATCCAGCACCCAGCCAAGCACATCTTGAGCTCAGATGTGCATTGCAGGCACCTGAACTGCCCTTCCCTCTTAAAACTCTTCAATTTTCATGTGACTCATAGCAAAGACTGCATGGCACTGCAAAAGAGACTGTGCCTCTGGTTTCTGGGAAAATGCAATGCTGTAGGGCTGATGGTCAGCAGATTCCTCATGTTTGAGGATTCTTCTGAACTGGTTCAGCACCACTAAGAAGGATTCAGTGTTCTTTGGAACAAGACATTTCTGAGCTCAGTGTGATGCTTGAAATCAAAAAGTTGTGGAAAGAGTGCTGAACCTGCTGTTCCTGAGCTGAGATTTATGCCTTGGATAGGAACAGGAAAATCCAAATGACTCTTCTCTATAATTCACTGCTTTCACTGTGTTGTTTTACCAATAATGTTTGTCTTTTCTTTAATGTTATCATAAAAGGGCAGTAACAATACAATAATGGTGACTAATCTAAAATTCCATCCCTAAGGAAGGCTAATCAGATCAGTTCACTAATGACAACCAGCATGAGAAATTAAGGAACTCTTTTTGTTTCCAATTAAAACTACCTGCCTTTAACCCTGCTTTATACCACTGACTACTTCTCCATTGAGTAATCTCGTTTTTATTTGTGAAACCTCATACTATTAAATGCAATGAGCTCATCCTTTTTCTTGGCCTCATCTTGATTCTGGCAGAGACACAAAGAAATTACAGCAGAGAGAAGACTGTAAAAAAAAAAAAGAGAGATCATTTTTCTCTTAAAAATAGTCAAGCTGGCCCTGGCAACTCTGAAGGAAAGTGAAAACTCAAGCCCAGTTTTATATTTAAAATTATACACAGATGACAAATCCAACATTGTCACCAACATTGCATTGTTTTCCATATGGTGAGATACATTTTTCCTACATAACCATGTGTGTAAAAGATGTCAAAGCAACTGCAACTGGAAGAGATTTTTTCATTTGGAAGCCCCTAGGAACAACCACTAAGTTCAAGCACCTGATTTCAGGGCTGAGCAAAAATTAGAGCTCATTATTGAGAATATTATCAAGTGCACTGAAAGCTCTGGCAAGTTCCAGGCACAGCTTCCCCTCTCATCTTGGTACTGCCTCAGAAACTCTCAGAGAGCACAAAGAAAAGGAACTGTGATGTGATAATTAGTGAGATAATGTGATATTTAATCTCTTGGAGAAGATCAATATTGAGCAGACAAGGACTCCAGGTGCCTCAGTTCCCCCTTCCAGCACTGGGCAGCTCCTCATTTTCTACCTTGAGAAGAAGGGTAAATACACATTGAACATTTTGGTTTTCTCCTTGATACTTGCTTATTTTAAATGACAAAATGTCTCTTAGCCAAGCACTGTGAGAATCTGGCTTTAAATAATTTCTCATGGTGCTACAGAATTCAAGGGGCAAATGGATGGGTTTCCACTGAGTTGTTTCCCTTATGGCTTTCTTGGACTTTTTAAACAGCTCTGTCAGGATTGGGAGGCTTGGTTTTTTTCAGAAATCTTGTAAAGACACAGGAAGAGTTTCATTATTGCAGTAGAATTTTTTTTGCCGTGCTTATTTATTTAATGTTTGAATAGCTGAAAATATCTTCTGAGTGTGTGCATTGAAGACTTCCTGGCTGGGCTGTGTGAAGGACCCAGAGCTTGCAGAGGATATAAACCAGATTCTAACTGGAACCCAGCAGTGTAAACAAGTCCTCAGTGCAGACAAGAACCCTTAATTCTTGTAATGGGAAACATATTCCAGTTGTGTCTGTGTTTTCTCCTGCAAATAAACCAGTGAGAGATGTGCCTGCAATGTTTTCCTGACACAGACAGTTTCTCACCTCATTATTTTATTCTCTTTTTAATGGATTTATTTTTCTTGGAACATTTTAAAGAAGTTTATAACTCAATCCAGCTAAATACAGGTGATTTGAAGACAGCAAGTAGCCTGACATAAGTCCATGCTGCCAGGACTTTTATACTTTATATTTTTAGGTAAAATCAGAGAAAAGAATATTGGATTTTTGTATACCTGAATGAAGATTGGCTTCTTGAGCTACACTTTTCCCTAGAATGTCCTTTTCAATTAACCTCACATAGAAATTGTGGATGATTATTATGGAGAGTTTCCAGTTATTCACAGGAAAATAATTTCCAGTCCAGATTTGTAAGGTACCTGACACTGGGACCAGGGGTTTGTCCTCCTCAGCTAAGAAAAGTGAATGGAGCAGTTAAATTAGACATGATAGATTACTTTTTTCTGAATTGGAAACTACACAGATTCTCAACAGTTATATATATCTATATCTATATCTATATCTATATCTATATCTATATCTATATCTATATCTATATCTATATCTATATCTATATCTATAATCTATCTATCTGTCTATCTATCTATCTATCTATCTATCTATCTATCTATCTATCTATCTATCTATCTATCTATCTTCATCCTCTCTCATGAAAGAAATAGAGAATGGAAAGTGTTGAAATATAGGTATACAGAAAAGCATAGAAATATAGATGAGAAATTATGAAGTATTATATTTATATTATATAAAATATTTCTATATTCTAATAAATTACGTATAATATTCTACATAATATTTATAGAGAAAATATAAAATAGGTAAAATATATAAATAATATATTATATATAATCTATTTATATATCAATAGAAATTTAATATATATAATATATATTAAAATATAAAATATATACATATATTTATAGAAAAAATATAAATATAAAATATAGAAGTAGATGGAAGTATAAAACTGTTAGGTTGTTTGTGGTGAGTACTGAAAGGAAGAAACAAATATTTTTTGGGGAGTTTTTACAATCATCAACTTAACTGTGGCACTGCTGGGCTAACACTCACCTGGTGATAAATTCCTGGCTGTGGGGAATACTTCACATGTGGCATTTGGGTGACAAATTAACCCTGGGGATGAGTGTGGGCTGCAATAAACTTTCACTGAACTGAAAATGTAAGGCTGTAAGAAAGCATGTTAATTCACAGTTCTGTTTCCTGCTCCAAAGTGTGACTGAGGGAGGCTTGAAAAAATGTTTTCTTCTTTAATAAGGAAAGAGAAACGCAGCTCAAAGCTCCACGCATGAAGTCACCCTGCTCTCTGTTACTCACTGCCATTATCTCTGCAGCAATCTGCTCCCAGAGGAGCTCCCAGACAGCCCTGGGAGCTTATCCCTGTCTGAGAGTTATGGAAGAGAATAAAATAACAATTATGGTCCAGAGGGAGGGAACAGTGGTGTAAGGGTCTGGTGCTGGATGGAAATCCTTCCTGCCTGCAGGAAGCAGAACAATGTGCCATTGTGTGTGGGGAGGGTGGCGACGGGGGGCCAACACCTGGAGCCAGGGCTGAGGGGGGCTGCCCCATCATAACTCACAAATACAGCCTGAAAGGCAGGAGCCTGAGGTTATTTTATCCAGACAAAGCCCTTCTGCTGTAAGCACTGAAAGAAAGTGGATTTCCTGTCCATCTGCCCGGAGGAGCTGTGTGGATCCAGCAGGCAGAGCCCGGTAACTAATGCAGACATGTGTCACTGTGATATTTTCTGAAAAATCCCTTTGCCAGGATTTTTTCTCCTGGCAAGATGAGAAGCCTCAGCTTCCCAATGTTTTGCTCCTCTGGAATGTGATTTGGAGAGTTGTTTACCCAGCATGTGAATTGTTTTTAATAATGGCCAATCACAGCCAGCTGTGTTGGACTCTCTGAGTCTGTCACTTTTTATTATCATTCTTTTCTATCTTTCTGATGTATCCTTTCTCTTTCTTTAGTATAGTTTTAGTCTATAATTTTCTTTTAATATAGTAGAATATAATATGATAATATAATAAATCAGCTTTCTGAGAACTTGGAGTCAATTCTCATCTCTCACCTCGTCCTGGGGACCTTCACCACAATAGACACTTCTTAGAGAGGCTCTGCTCTTTCCTCAAGGGAAGGGAATTATCCAAAATATGAGATAGTGGCTGATGAAACTTCGTATGAGCACTACTAGAGGTGGGGGAAGAAAGTGGGGTAATTGAAAAATGGTGTGTTCTGTAAAATGCCCTAATTTGTTGTGTGTGCTTGTTTCCACGCATAGGAAATCCTACAGGAAGCAGGATTTGTAATGTAGAATATGTCCCAGTCACAATCTCTGGCTGTGAAATGTTTGCTAAAGGGCTCTCTTGTTTCCCAGACAGTGTAAACTGGAGGGTTTAGCTCCTTATTTTTTTATATTTTATATTTTTTGGGAGGGAGGTGAGGCCCTGACACAGGTTGCCCAGAGAAGAAGTTGTGGATGCCCCATCCCTGGAGACATTCAAGGCGACACTGGACTGGTCTTGGGTTATCTTTGGAGTTTAAGGAGTTCCATTCACTGGAAAAATCCCTGGATTAAAGCTGTGGAATGGCCTGGAGGAACTGAGGACTAACAACAGAGGAGTCAGGGGATACAGAACTTGTAAAATAAATCAGGGCCTCTGCTCCATTGGCATCTAGCTAGACAGATAAAGGGTCCATAAAGCCTCTGACTCTAAGGAAAGCATTTCTCTTGCTCTATTTAGAAGAGGTAAACAGATATAAAGGGCTCCAGCACATATTTTTGTGTTTGTACAGATATCCCTGTTCCCTGTGGGCTGTTTGCACTGGCAAAGTCTCAGTGCCCTGCTCGCCTGTGCTTCCTGGGGAATTCCTGCCAGACTCCTCTGATGCCATGGGGTGACTGTGTGCTCAGGTTATTTATTGACAAAAAAGGCGCAGAAAATATTGCCAAACATCCCCAGGTAGCTTCCCTCTCTTCTGAGAGGAGAGTACAGCCTGATGTGTATTTCTGACAAAAATAATTGCAGGTCAAAGACTTTGCTCCCAGACAACAGGACTTCCCTGGGAGATTCTTGGCACCAGAGGTTCAGAGGTCAAATGCTTTGATGTCAGCAGTGAAATGTTCCTTCTCAAAACACTAAAATCTTAGAGTGAGCAGATGGTTTAATGAAGAAACTGCCTAAGCACAAGAAGATATCACAGGTGACTCAGCTTATTTCTCAAAATTCAGAGCCAGAGCTGTTTAGGAGCTGCAATTATGGGTACAGACTGAGATCCCATTGATTAGTTTTTAAGTAAATTAGGATTCACTATGCCACCATTGACAACTTCCTTGAAAGGCAAGATTTATTAGCCCCTCATCTGGCTGAGGAGCTGGTTTTGGTTTATGTGAGTAGCCAAGAGCCCAAATGTTTTCATCTCCAAAGAAGCTGCTCCTGCAGGTTGCAAACTTTCTAACCCCAGTGGGGAGGAGGTGATGTACCGTGATAAATGTACAGAGAAAAATGGCTGAAGAGGTTGCAAGGATAGAAGTAAAGAAGAACTCCTGCTCTGTGGTGGTTTGTGTCCCAGGAGAAAAGGGTAGGAGATCTTCACAAAATACTAAAGCTTGCTTTAGTCTCTGCCAAGAGTTTAGTCAGAAATGTAATCAGAAGGGAGAAAGGTTCAAGAAGGAAAGCCAAAATAATTTTCTGTTCTTACATGGAAAACTTCTACAGTAAATTTCATCTCATCTGTGCATGAGCAATTTTTTTTAGCCAACTAGTTTTATGTCAGCTGAGTACTGAGATTATTGTCCTGTTTCTAACATTGAGTTTTTTAACAAAAAGAATTATATTTTGCCATTGTCCACCCTTCTCAGTGCTGCAGAAACTGGGATCTGACCCTAAATCCCTGTCTGAACCACCTTCCATTTCAATATCTACTACAAGGAAGATGATTGACAGTAATTTTTCCTTATCATAAAGATCTGAAGAGACAGGGGTAGGTCTAGCCCAGAGAGAGAACATGCATAGCCCTAAATGCTGTAACTGATTATATAGTAGTTATTATACCCACAGAATTTACATGAGGCCCTATGTGAGACATCCCTGATGCTCTTTTCTTATTTTCTTTTTTTTTTTTTTCAGGGCCAGAGGAATGTTGGCATTTTGTTTTATGTAACTGCTGTTTTTTGATAAAGTGAATAAGAGCAAGTATGGGAAATAATAAAAATAAGTGCAGTATGGGAAACCAGACACCAACCTAATTCACTTCTTCAGTGCTGCTCAAACTTCTCAAGTTTCTTTCACTTAAAATAATTTATTTTAAAAAATAATTATTTTTTTTAAATTGGTTTTGCACAAATATTTACTCTAAATTGTTGATTTTTTTCATCCATCAGAGCTTGGAAATGTTGAGAAGGAATGTAATGTATGTTTTTTCTTAGTAGATACAGTAAGCAGCTGTTTGAAAAGAATACAGCATCCTTGTTTTTTTAAAAAATGATATTTATCAATTTTGAGGTCTTTTACAAGTGGAATTACCACTAACAGCTTTATAAACATATAATCCAAATATACAAATTTGTACCCACCATATCTACAGTTCACATGCAACCACAACAGCATCAGAGTAAGGTGAAAGGCTGGAGCTGCAAATAATGGTTACCTTTGAAATATTTAAACCAAAGTTTCAGTACTCTCAAGGGTCATAATGTGGTACACTAGTGTGAAATTCTGCTTAAAATATGGCATTAAAGATGAAACAAAAGGATATAAGAAATGGGAGCAGGTTTTATGCTTTTCTAAATCATCATAATTCGATACGCCATAAATTTTGGTTGAAAGTGGGGATAATTTAAAGTGGGAATGTTCTTAAGTGTTCTTAAAACTTCTGGTGGTGCTGTGGCAGTTTATTGGAAAACTTGAAACCAAAATGGGGATATTTTAGCTGTTGTGTTGAGAGTTCAATCCCTGCTGTGCCTGCTGGGACATTTGGTAATGACTGCTTTGAAAAAATACTTGAAACTGAGATCTAGCAATTTAATTTCAGGATTTACAGTAAGCTTGGAAGAAATTTCCCACTGCAAATTGCTGCCATCAACAAGGCACTGACCTTCTTGGACTCTCTTCTGAAACTGGGGAGCAGACTTCTGTGTAAATCTATTTTTAGTCTCACATTTTATTTTGTAATCTTATTGTCTATTCATACAGGTGTCCAACTCATTTTGCAAGAAAAATCAGTGACTATAAAAGTATTTATTTCTCTCCAAGTAGGGCACAGGGAAAATGTGCATTGTCAAGTCCAAATGCAGACTGAATAGGTGTGACCAGGGGAAGCCTGGATGAGGACAGAGCTGCATATTCTGACTAAAAATCTGCATTTTCTGGATGTTTGAGAGTCTCTACAATATTATTCCTGTTTTATATTCAGTGTTTGTTGTTGTTGTTTTTTTTTTTTTTTTTTTTTTTATAGAATCATCTGTGGTAGTAAGACAGTTTGAGAGACAAAAATCAAAACCATGCTGTCCTTTGGCGTTTTTTCCCCTTGTGCTCTTTAATTGCCTCTGTAACCTCATTGTGTAGCTGATTTTAAGCAGTTTGCACCCACATTCCAACCAATGATTTTCTCCAAACTCGTCTCCCGTTGCTGCAGGGATCACTCAGAGCTGGGGGAGGCAGCAGAGTCCACATCCTCTGTGTCATGTTCGTGTGGGGGCACTGCTTGCCCACCTTTAACACGTTTCCACTTCATTCTTCTGTTCTGAAACCACACTTTGACCTGGGTGATAAAGAGAAAATAATTACTTGTTGCCTCAGCCTGAGCTGTATAAAGCATATGTGTGTAGAGAGATGGTTTGTGGAATTCTAGAAGAAAAGGTGAACAGAGTTTGACTAATCCATCTCTCTAATACAGACTGCAACAATTATTTCTGAAATGCTCCACACAGATGTTCCTCTGAAACCTTCAAGGGTAGTAAAAGGGCTTTGCCTAGAATCTTCATGTCAAACAAGGCACAGTGCCTCTCATGTATTTTTAACATCTAGGCCATCCAATCTAATGCTTCAGGAATTTTAATTTGCCTCACATAATCACACAATTCTTCTGCTGTCCACTTAGCATTGATAAGGAAACCTGGACTGAGATGACAATGAGAGAACAGAAATACCTCTCTCCACAAAACTTTGTATAATTGTCTTTCCTTATAAAAAGAAAAAAAAATTTCCACCTCAAAATACCACCTGACTCAGGAAGAATGCACATATCAAACATTAATTCCAACAATTTCCTTTAGTCAAAGGTGATATCCATATTCCACATGTAAACCTTGATATATCAATAGGCACCAATGAATGGTGGTAAACAAGAACTCAGCAGAGACCAGTTATTACCAGGGCTATCTTTAGTTGAGAGAAACATGATTAAAATATTAACTACTTACAGAAATATGTAATGAAGGTGTCACAGACATATTTTATGAAAAATCCTTTAATTAGGATCTTTTCTCCTGAGAAGCTGAGAAACTTCAGCTTCCCCGTGTTTTGCTGCTTTGGAATGTGATTTGGAGAATTGTTTACCCAGCATGTGAAATTGTTTTTACTTGATGACCAATGACAGCCGCCTGTGTCAAGGCTGTGAGCAGTCACAAGATTTTATCATCATTCCATTATTTTCCTTGCTAGCCTTCTGACGAAATCCTTTCTTCTATTCTTGTAGTATAGTTTTAATATATCATTTTCTTTTGATATAATATATATCATAAAATAATAAATCAGCCTTCTGAAACATGGAGTCAAGATTCTCATCTCTTCCCTCATCCTGGGACCCCTGAGAGCACCACCACAAAAAGGTGTTTGAAAGAATGTGGAGGCTTGGTTTTAAAACACCTCTGTGCCACTGCAAAAGCAGACCCTTGAGTAACATAATCTGATTTTTAGCATTAAGGAGAAGTTGTGGGGGAGGAAAGAGGAGCTGGGGAGGGTTTGGGAAGTACTTGTCTTTCGGTGAGATCCAGGTTCACAGCTATCTCGTATCTCCTGAGCCTTGTCAAGTAGTTGTGGTGGGCAAATTCAGCTTCCAGCTCCCTCAGCTGCTCCTTGGTGAATGCTGTCCTTTCCTTCCGCGATCTGCAGCTGCTTTCTGCCTTATTGCTGGAGATCTGGCTCTCTAGGAGGCAAGCACACTGCTGTGATTTGGGGTTATGCTGGTGTGGATGAACATGTGCAGTGGCAGAGATCTAAAAAAACTCCTTGAAGTGCTCAGTGGAAGATTTAAGATGTTTCTTTATGCCCCCTTGAGCTCAGCATGTTGATTTGGAGAGGACAGAGGTGGGACAGCTCGTGGTAATCACATAACCTCTGAACAGAGAGAGAAAATAAACTATAACCAATGCAAAGTACCTGGGAGCTCCTCACAGCCCTGTGGGAAGAACTCCCTTTCCAAGGGGCAGTTTTCACAGTGGGAATAATTTAAAGTGAATATTTGGATATTATGGTGTGTGTAGCTTGGAACCTCTCATCCACACTGTGTGCCACACGGTATTGTCAAGAGAAATAATCCTAATCCATGGCTTGAGGTTCTGGGAGATTCCAGAGGTGGAAATGTGGCCCAGCTGCTTCAGTTTTGACAACAGGATGTGAGAAATGACAAATGTGTGAAAGGACAAATAATCTTGGGCAGGTTTTCCTACTGTACTGCCAGTTGAAAAAGAAGAAAGAAAAGCAAGGGAAGTTCAAGGAAATTCAGGAAAGGAAATCCAGGAAAGGAAATTCAAGGAAAGAAAAGGAAAGGAAATTCAGGAAAGGAAATTCAGGAAAGGAAAGGAAAGGAAATTCAGGAAATTCAGGAAAGGAAATTCAGGAAAGGAAATTCAGGAAAGGAAATTCAGGAAAGGAAAGGAAAGGAAATTCAGGAAAGGAAATTCAGGAAAGGAAATTCAGGAAAGGAAAGGAAATTCAGGAAATTCAGGAAAGGAAAGGAAATTCAGGAAATTCAGGAAAGGAAATTCAGGAAAGGAAATTCAGGAAAGGAAATTCAGGAAAGGAAAGGAAAGGAAATTAAAGGAAAGGAAAGGAAAGGAAAGGAAAGGAAAGGAAAGGAAAGGAAAGGAAAGGAAAGGAAAGGAAAAGGAAAGGAAAGGAAAGGAAAGGAAAGGAAAGGAAGGAAAGGAAAGGAAAGGAAAGGAAAGGAAAGGAAAGGAAAGGAAAGGAAAGGAAAGGAAAGGAAAGGAAAGGAAAGGAAAGGAAAGGAAAGGAGGAAATAAAATAAAATAAAATATGTTTGAGTGTGTCTCCTTCCAGGATCCCAAGCAGCTTCAATTCTGCGTTTAATTTAGCAGCTGCCTCTCCCCTTGCTGCAGTGGTCACTGGTAGGTGGAAGCTCAGAGCTCTCAGGGATGTCATTGCTTACAGCTCCCTGAAAGGAAGAGAGCAGGGGACAGCAGAAAAGATGAAAAGAAAGTGTGAAGAGTGCTAATAAGAGAGAAAAAAGAAAATTTTTTTCTTCTGTTTAAAACAGGGAGATGTGCTTTGGAATCAGTCTCTTTAATGATAATGTGAGGAAGCTGAAATCTGCTGTTTACCTATGACTAGCTGATGTTTAAATGAAAGTGGTGTTCACCTTTTAAATTATTATTATTTTTAAACTTCTTTGTATTTGGGAAAATTTTGCCTAAATATGCTTTTTTCAGTATAAATGAACTTAAATTCTACAAATGTCTGCAAAACCTAGAAATCAATCAATCAATTAATATTTTTATCCCTGCATTCTCTGCCTGTGAAATGAGGCTACAGGAAAATATTCTCCACTTGGTAGCAGGGCTGTGGGAAAAAGCACAGTGTAGCTTTTTAAGTGAATATTATGGTATTTTAATGAATAGAAGTATCTTAAATTTTAACAACCTCCTAAGTAAAAACAATTTAATGCATATTTCACTGATTTGGATCTGAGATATCAGCAACTTAGAGTTTTTATAACTATGAAATTATTGGTTTTTACACTGTAGAATGTGCTTTGCCAGCTAGGGTGACACCATGAAAACCATGAACATTTTCTGCCCTGCTGGAAATTGTCCTGATGGGCAAACTTTTAGAACCTCCTGTTCTGAGGTTAAAATATTTAACATTTAGGGACCCCAAACAGAATTTATATTTAAAGGAAGACTTTGCCTCTTGTACTCTTTACCACAGCTGAGATGTCAAATCCCTAGTATGACATTGCCTACTACCACAGGCAGCTCAAGGTGAGGGATCTTTGCTCTCTGCCATTCTTTTGCTCAGACAAATGGCAGGTGTGAATGTAAAACTCTGTAACTCCACATCCTAGTGGAGTTCTGTGTGTGTACATGCCATGGGACTCCTGCTCAGTTCCAGCCAATTGTGCTGGTGAGTAAAATGCCTAGCTCAGTTCCCAAGATCTGCAGGAGTAAAATAAAATACAAAGACCAGAAAAAGAATAAGACAGTAAGTTAGTCATGTTAGACCAGTTTAGACAGTCCTGTTACTGTCTAAAGTTTCCCCAGTCAATATTATGAAATGTTTTGCTCAGCAGCTTGCTTTCTTAGGTCCCAGTCTCACCAGGTGTTCTCATTTCTGCTCGGAATTCCTGCTCTCAAACTGCTCGGGCCCTGATCTCCTCATGGAGCTCTCGCTGTCATCCTGCACTCCCAGATGTTAAAAATAGGTTAGAAAGTGTTGTAAAATAGTTGATAATTGTTAAACACGTACTGTTAGTCTGGTTGTTAAGTTGTAAAAGGGGTGAAAAGTGTGGTTATAAGAAATTACACCTGAGTGAAGTGCACCACTCCCCAAGCGAAACGAGCCAACCTGGACAGAACTGTAAGGGCCAATCAAGCACCTAAAACTGGATTTGCATGAAGGATCCAAAAAGAAACCAATCCAAAGGGACAAAAAACAGGATAAAAAGGGGCATCTGACACAGGGCACCTGTGCCACTCCATCTGGAACATTGGGGACATCACTGCTGAAGACCTGCAGCATCCTCAACGGGATCGCTGAGTGAAGTGCACCACTCCCCAAGTGAAACGAGCCAACCTGGACAGAACTGTAAGGGCCAATCAAGCACCTAAAACTGCACTGTCCCCCAACCCTGATTTCACATCACCTACCTGAGCTTTCCTTTTTCCTTCTGGACGGCTTTTTCTCAGAGTCACTTGTAGGATTTGCTGGTGCCTCATCATCCTCATCCACAGCCACGCTCCCCAGGCTGGCGCTGCCGCCCTCTGACTCTCCAGAAGCCAAGGCCAGCCCTGGGTTTGCTCCTCTGGTGGCCTCAGGCGCTGCCAGGTGCCACGAGGGGTGCTGGAACGAGGGGTGCTGCTCCTGGGGGAAGCTGTGGGCAGCTGGCACCAGGCAGGAGGCTGAGAAATCAGGGTAAGCAGCAAAATCTGCTTTTTGCTGGAAGGAGAAGGGCGCTGCTGGGTAGTGGCTGAGCCCTGGAGCCGAGCTCAGCTCGGGCTGGGAGCTCCTCACACAGCCCCAGAGCAGGGGGGGAGGCTGTGGGCTGCTCATGCAGCTGCTGCTGCTGGGATCCATCTGCTCCCAGTCCTGCCCACACCTCAGGGCTCCTGCCTGCTGACAGCTCAGCCTCCAAAAGCACCAGGGGAGCAGAGGGAAACTCTTCCAGATGTTACAGAAATCTCCTCCCTAAGCAGCAGTTTGCCGGTGATGCCGCGGCAGGTTTGCTGCTTTAGGAACTCTGGTTCTGGAGGTCTTCATTGCCAAGCAGATTTAGGCAGGGATTGCCATGAGCTGCTTCCTTGTGAAGTGCTGGGCATGAGTGAAACACTTTTTAAACACTGGGCTGGGGAGACAGTGACAAGTTTGTGAAGTGAAATGTGAGCGAGGGAAGGAGGGGTTAACACACATACCCTCAGCCCCTCCAACCAAAGCAAAGCAGGCAGCTATTAATCATCTGAAACCTTATATGCACATCTAATGGGATTTGCAGATGGAGCCTTTTAAAGAAACAATGTCTGTATTTTTTTTTTTTTAAGGGAAAGAGCAGCGCACACACAAAAAAGTCTTTAATGTTTCCTTGTAACGCTATGAAGTTATTTTTATTGCATTGTTAAGAAAATTCTCAGTCTTGGGTTTAGAAAAAGCTCTAAAACAGGATTCAATAGACACCAAATCTCAAGAACTAAAGTGGGAAATAGAAGCAAGAAAGGCCTTCACTAATTATATATAATTTAAGGCCCAATCCTAAGGTTAAGAAAAATTATTAAACCTGGCTTGTACACACATGCAAGGCTTTGAGTGCTGTTTGTTTTGTTAGATTTGTAACACATGTATTTGCTGAGAGTTGGAGTTTGCTGCCAGTGGCAGTTATTCTTTCTGTATTCTGCTTTCTAGGGAATTTTCAATACACCCTCTTGCAAGGAAATCTCCTGATTTTATGCCAATGAAAGGCATGTTTTTCATCTTTTGTTGAACATTTTATAGTTTTTCCTCACAGAAAGCAGATTTTTTTAGACCCCAGAGCCATCCCAGCTGAAAAGACATTAACAGGGAATCTGTTCTCAATCCCTTTTTCCCAGAAGTCAGAATGCCCCAAACCCTATGCCAGGGTTACTGCAGCTCCTCACTAGGTTGTTCTCCATATTTTTAATGACAATTTAGGTATGCATGTGTCCCATGTCTCCAGAATCTGCTTACAAACATTTCAAATACTCATCCAGGCCTTGCTCCATGTTGTCTGCGCCTCTTTCCCTTCTCCCACCACTGCTGCTGGGTTTTGTGAGCACAGGAGCACAGAGATTTAACAGACATGAGGTCTTCATCTTCCACAAGAGCTGAGGTGATACTGAAGATATTTTGGTTTTTGTATAGCTCAGAATTGTGAAATTTCATGGAATCTGGGTGAGGTGGGCAATGTGTTTATCCTGTTGTATCTGTTGGTTTTTAGAACTTGGCCTTTTCCAGGAAATCGAATTATTTTAGTTTAAATCCTTCTGAAGAAGAACATAAAATTCCTTTCTATCACAGGAACCTAAATTTTCATGCAAAAGACTCACTATCTGATAGCTAATTCATTCTCTAGGAAGAACTCACCTAAATATTAAATCTGTTGCATTGAATAGTAAACATTTAAAAACATTTCGTACTCACAGGCAGGAGGAAGACCCCAGACTGTTCTTTTTTGAAAGGTCAGGTTATGATGAATTTGTGAATGCTGCAAATTTTTCAGGCATTGGCAGGATCTAAGTCAGAGTCCAGAAAGTTTTGCCAGCGTAGAATATTTAATTTATATTCTCTGTGTGTGTGTATATGTGTTCACTTACATGGGTTACTCATGGTTTGCATTAATTCAGACTAAATCAGTTTTTCAGTCCTGCCTTCAGTCTACAAAGAGATCTCTCTAATTAGCAAACATTCATCAATGCAGGGATAGAAGAAAGGAGAATTATCCCTTAGTCTCAAGCCCACTTGGGTCATTGTCTCCCTTGAGCTCTCGTTGTTATTCCTGCAGCCCCAGATGTTAAAAATAGGTTAGAAAGTGTTGTAAAATAGTTGATAATTGTTAACCATGTACTGTTAGTTTGGTTGTTATGTTGTAAAAGGAGTGAAAAGGGTGGTTACATGAAATTACACCTAAGTAAAGTGTGCTACTCCCCAAGTGAAACGAGCCAACCTGGACAGAACTGTAAGGGCCAATCAAGCACCTAAAACTGGATTTGCATGAAGGATCCAAAAAGAAACCAATTCAAAGGGACAAAAAACAGGATAAAAAGGGGCATCTGACCCAGGGCACCTGTGCCACTCCATCTGGAACATTGGGGACATCACTGCTGAAGACCTGCAGCATCCTCAACGGGATCGCTCCTGCTTGGCCCTCAGGCCCCCTTGCTTTAGGCCTTTCTTTTTATTATAATAAATGCTGAAATCACTTTTAGTATTGGGAGTCTGGTCCTGTTTTTAACACCAGATGTGGGAACAGGAGATGTCTTCTTTCTGGGAAGAAATTCTCCCTCCTGCCCAGCCTAGACCTCGCAACTTAAGGCTGTGTCCTGTTCTCCTGTCCCTGGTGCCTGGGAGGAGAGGAGGTTCCCTGAACTGCTGAAATCACTTCAGCACCAGGAGTCTGGTCCCATTTTTAACACCAGATGTGGGAACAGGAGATGTCTTCTTTCTGGGAAGAAATTCTCTCTCCTGCCCAGGACGGAGATATCTTCAGTACTGGGAATCCAGTTCCGTTTTTAACACCAGTGGCTGTGTCCTGTTCTCCTGTCCCTGGTGCCTGGGAGGAGAGGCTGTTCCCTGAATTACTGAAATCACTTCAGTATTGGGAGTTTGGTCCCATTTTTAACACCAGTGGCCATGTCCTGTTCTCCTGTCCCTGGTGCTTGGAGGAGAGGCCGTTCCCTGAACTGCTGAAATCCCTTCACACCATGAGTCTGGTCCCATTTCTAACACCAGTGGCTGTGTCCCTGGTGCCTGGGAGGAGAAGCTGCTCCCTGAACTGCTGAAAACCCTCCAACACCAGGGGTCTGGTCCCTTTTTTAACACCAGATGTGGGAACAGGAGCTGTGGTGGCCTTTCCTGGCCTGGGAAGCCTCGGGCCTGTGGGGCTCCCTCACCCCGGCAGCTGCCGCTGTCACTCGGCGCCTCAGCGGGGGCCGGGGGCCGCTGCATCTTCCTGACACTTTTCTGCTGAAAAAACAACAACCAGCCCCTCCTGCCCAGCCCCGTTTGGTGCCCGAGGCTGCCACCTTTAACCTTCTTAAAGTCAACATTTCTGTGGTCAAGCTCTGGGAAATGGATGGGGAAAATGGCATGGTGGAGGTGGGCTCTGTGAGGAGCGCTCCCGTAAGGAGGCAGAGATTTAGCCTTGATTTTTTTCTTGGAAAAATTAATCCACAAATATCAGAGGTTTACGTCCAAAAAGGAGGCAGAGGAATCCTTTCACTTTATTCAAATAAAGTGCGCTGACAGGCACCAACCCCAGGAGAACACTGCATTGACCTTAGGCTGTGGAGAAGCTTCCAAAATGGAATGACAGAACTGGGATTGTGGGTGTGGAGTTTGAAGAGAAGTGTGTAATATCACAGGGTGGAAAACTTGTACTTTAAGGGTTTAGAATATTGTAATAAATATAGAGCAAGATGGAGGGTTTACGGTGGAGGCTAGTCCTTCTTCTTCTCCTTCTTCTTTTTTACCTTCTTCTCCATGGGTTTGGGTGGTATTGTGTAATTAGATAAAAAAAAACAAATCTACAAAGCAAGATGGACGTTTTAGGGTGGAGGATGATCCTTCTTCTTCTCCTTCTCCTTCTTCTTCACCTTCTCCTTCTCCTTCTTCTCCATGAGTTTGGGTGGTTTTGTGTAAGTGGACAGAAAAATCCACATTGCGGCACAGGTGATTGATTATTGGGTTAAAAGTAAAAATAATTTGGGTGTCATTTCTTAATTGGATAGTTTATCCTTAAAAGGCCTTGTAGAGAGAGAGATGGGGCTCAATTTTTAGTTTGTTGAAGTGCTGTGGAACTCAGGGTTTGTGAGGCTGTAGCATAGATAAGAAGTAATGAACATCTGAGTCCAAACAAGAAATATCTTCTCACACATTTAATCACAACCCTTGCAAAAAGAAGTTAAAACTCAACAGTGTAAAACTTAGACTTTAATAGAGGCAGAGAACCTAGAAAGGAAAAATTATCTCCTACCAAGGAAAGTTAAAGAGCCATGTGATTAAGTAGTGCTATTAAAAGACATCAGATATTGGACAAAATCTCATGAAATGTTAACTTGCATTTTGGTGTAATGCCATATGACATATTAGTCATGTTTAAAAGGCCTGTATTTGCAGAAAATCAGTATTAGATTTTTGATAATTTGAAGGAGGAGATTTAGAGAGGAAGTCTTCATTCCTTCTTAAAAAAATAAATTAAAAAGCAGCTATTTTGTAACAGTGACATCACAGATGTATGATGTCTTTATTTCTCTTCTACCTAAACTTCTAAGAACAAGTTTTCAGTCAATTTGCAGGGAATTCTGAAGCACAAATGATATGTAATGTGTGAGAAATAGTGTTGAAGGAAGATGCCAAACAAGCAGCTCCTGGATCTTCAGTAGTGAAATGAATATATGAAATTAAATGAGTAAATAAAGTTTTTGGCTGCAAAGACTTTTACCTAAAATGTGCTGCACTTACTGAGAGGAGTGTCTGCCTTGCTCTGCAGCTGGCATCACCACCACAAGCATTTCTAATTTAATGATAATGTTTCCCTTAGCACTAAGTCAATATTTCCGGGATTAATTAAATTTGATGGCTTCACAGTAGTGCAGGAAAAAAAAAAAAAAAGAAATCCTGCTTCAGGTAGAGGAAACATCAAGATGTGTAAGAGACACTTTACATGATAATTTATCTTAGGACAGAGAGCAGTAGAAGCAAAAAGCAGAAGAGAGAGGGGGCCAGATTTAAGTTTGCAGAAATGTTAAAAGGAAAAAAAATCACCAGCTAGAAGCTGCTGTAATGTTACACAATATTTTGTTTCTAAAAAAATTAACATGAAACCCTAAAATAAAAAAAAGGGTGCTACTGTCATTGAAATTGAGAAATTAGACGAAATGAATTCTAGGATGGGTAGATGCATACATGTTTTTCTTCTACCTTAGATCTGTTCCCACTTAATTGGGATTATTTTACACAACTTGTTTAAAACATTATCTTTTGGTTCCTCTCTACTATTAGGAAGTGGGTATGAATGCAAATAGGTAAATATTTATAATATTGATTGAAATTTAGCAATTGCAGGAAGCAAATGCTCCATTTTTTCAGCAGCTGTGTGCTAAGGGAGCAAAGATCTTGGCTTGCAAGTCTGGACACAACTTCTGTATCCCTTGCTTGTCTCTCCTCTTGAAGTTCTTTTTTTGTGCATTTTAGGCCCAACATAATGTAAAAATGAGGAATATTCCTCCCTTGAAAGACCATAAAAGCAAATAGTGTCTCAGCTACAACATTAATCCTTAAGACAGGAAAGACCATTTGCCAGAAACTTTGATAAATCATCTTTTTTTTTTAATGACTCCTGTCTTTATTTTGTGCTTGCTATTGTAGCTGTTTCATGGAGAGCTGAATGTCCTGAAGAACGTCCAAGGCAGCAGAAACTTTCTATTAAATCAAGATTATTTTGTAAGATCAACAAAGGAACAGTTAAAGAGTTTGAATGGCAAATAGTTTGAAAAATACAAAATTAGCTCAGCTTTTGGCAGATTGCAAAATTCTGTTTTTTTAATCAGATAACATGAAAGAAACAGGAATCACGGCCAGGAACAGAGAAGAGCAGAACACTCAGCCTTTTAAAAACCATTTTGTGTGGATATGGATTAACAAATCTGAGTTTTGAGGCAGAGCAGAATGCAATATTTTTTCAGGTTTTGTTTTATTAAGAATCCCATCTGTTTCTGGAGATCCTACTAAATATCTGACAAGTGATAAACTCCTGAATTCCTTCAGTGACAAGAGGTTTGCACTACTTCTCTTGAGACCACCCTTTGCCTTTAATACCGCAGTAGAGCTAGTTAAATTAAATGAAAAAATTAAATTAAATTAAAATTAAAGGATAAATAAAATGAAAATTTTATAAAGGATTTTTGGAGGAGCCAGAATTCATTCCTGCGTTGAATGACTGTAATGGAAATTGGTTTTTTTTCCTAAATTATAAAAGAATTAGTTAATTTATTATTATGTGGAATGCAGTCACAGAATGTTTTGAAGAGATCTGAGCAAATTCCAATATTCAAGGTGTCCTATGTGATCCTGTCTAGTAATTAAAGTTCAGCTTTTTTTTTTGGGAATTCTGCTGAAACCACAGAACACATTGTGTTGTATTACACCTTAGAACTAGGACATCAATGACTTGTTTCTGTTCAGTTTAAATTCACTTTTCCAGGAAGGAAAAGAGAAGGAATGAATTGTTGTGGTGGAGTATCTCCCTCTATTGGTACATTTTAAAATGTGCTGTAACTGTGGTTCCCATTTCATTGCACCAATTCCACTGGGTTTGGAACAAATTTTTTTTTCATTAAAAAAGTGAATTTACACTGAGCAGTGAATTTACGCAGTGAAAAGTGAATTTACACAGCAGCCTGTCAGCTTGTCCTGAAATAAAGGCCTGAAGGACGCAGGTTTTGTCTGCTGGTGACACCAGGGGTTCTGTGCTGGTGAATTTGGAATAATTTAGATAAATTAATCCAAATCTATTGTGGAGTACAATTAAATTTGTATTAATTTGGAAAAATTAATCCACATTTATTGTGGAATACAATTCTACATACTATTTGAGGGATGCTACTAATGTTCTACAATTATTGGCTTAGTTATCACATCAAGAAACTTACACATTTTAAACATCTCTTGCTTGCAGAAGTCTGATGTAATTTTCTTTTTCTGGTAAATTGATCTGATTTGATCTTCTTGTAATCTTGGTTTAATTCTCAGAGCTCTGTTTGCTCTTGCCAAGGCCTCCTGTTATCAAATCTCTTGTGCTAAGGAGGTCCAAAGTCCATCATCTGTCTATATAATATATAATATATAATATATAATATATAATATATAATATATAATATATAATATATAATATATAATATATAATATATAATATATAATATATAATATATAATATATAATATATAATATATTATATATAATATATAATATATAGCATATAACTAATATTATTATATATAATATATGACATAATGTATATTATATATTGTATTATATAAAATATAGAATATAGAATATATAAGTAAAAGCGAAATAATTACACATAATTATTTATTGTAACTATACAATATAAAATAATTATATATAATATAAAAATATCGAAAATAATAATATATAATTATTTTTTATAATGTAGATAATTGTAATTATATTTATAATATAATATATATATATATAATATAATATAGATTATATTTAATAAATATTATATATATATATAGACACATATATACATATATATACACATATATACACCCCATATATATGTGTGTGTATATATATGTGTATATATATATATATATATATATATATATAATATTAATATATAAACTCCTTGCTTTATATGTAGCCAATAAAACCTTTTTCCTCCCTCAATTTCTGTGTTTTGCTTACAAGCACAATTTGCTTTGGAGAATAATACACAGAAGTTGTTTTAGCCTGCTGCCTTTGCACAAAATAGTAATTCAGAATTTTTCGAAGGATACTTTGCTTTCACACCACGAGGTGAGATGTCTACCTGAAATTCTAGGTAAAAAAAAATAAAAAGGGGAAGTTGTGGCTGAGGTTTAAATAAAAAGGGTGGCCTTCCCCCTCCCATCCTTCCACTTAGAAATAAATAAATAAAATAAAATAAAAAACAAAGGCTAAAAGTACGAGGATGCTTTATCAAGGACCTCCATTATTTCTTTTGGTTTAAATAAAAAAATTTTAAAAATTAACTGAATTGCAGCACTTGTCCACTGCTTGGTGAATTTCCATGGATTTTCCATCATCTGTTTCCTCAGCCCCATGGGCAGGATTTGCTTCTCAACCCTCAAGATGCAGCTTAGAGCTGAGGATGCTTCCAGAAAGAAAAACGAGCCAGGAACCCCTTGGTGTGAGGGAAGCCCATGCCCGGGCACAGGGGATAAATAAATAAATTAATAAATAAACAAAATATATTAATTAATAAATTCCCAGCTGGAGCAGCTCTTGTAGGAAAGGCCAGAGCTGCAGTGCAGAGCCAACAAAAACACACCAGGTCAGGACACCCACCCTGCAGCTGATGGCAAAGGAGGAGAGAAATCATGGCTTCAAACAGGATCTATAAAAAGGATATTTATAAATTTATAAAATATAGAATTTAAATTTAATATATATATAAATTTAAAATATATAACTTTATACACTTTTGAAAACGATAAATTAAAAATATATACATTTACTAATTTATTAATCAGAATTTTTTATAAATCCTGGGTTTTTATACAAACCCAGGATTTATAAAAAGAGAATTTTGCAGGACTTTTTTTTGCACTAGAACAAGGTTAAGCTCAGGAGTGGGGGCACATCCAGAATTCCTGAGCCTTGTGGGGCCTTTGGGTGCAGGGACATGGTTGTCACCCAGATTTTGGCTGAATTCATGTTCCCCTCTCCCATGGCTGTAGATATATATACACTTATACTTTATATATATATATAAATATATATATATATATATATAAAATATATAAAGATACATATTTATATATTTATTATTACTCCTCTTACTATATATATTGTACTCCCTGTTAATATATATATTATACTCCAGTTAATATATATATTATTACTCCTGTTAAAAAATACATTATATTATACTCCTGTAAAAAAATATATTATACTCCTGTTAATACATATTTTTATACTCCTGTTAATATATAGATATTATTACTCCTGTTTATATATATATTATATTCCTGTTATTATATATTATTACTCCTCTTAATATATATATATTATAATCCTTTTAATAAATATATATTATTACTCCTCTTAATATATAAATATTATAGTCCTGTTAATATATATTTTTACCCCTGTTAATATATATATATTTTACCCCTGTTAAAAAAAAAAATATATTTTTATACTCCTGTTCATATATATATAAAAATACTCCTGTATATATTATTACTCCTTTATACATATATATCACTCACTCCTGTTCTTTGCTGCTCAAGCACAGAGAGGCAAACTTGATTGAGGATGCAACAGCTATGGTTTATGGAGAAAAAAAAATTGATTTTCACATTTTCATATCTTATTCTTTTTAGTTCCATGCATGCTAAAAAAAAAAAAAAAAGATAAATAATTTTTTTTTTCTATTGGATATTTTATTTTAAAAAAGCAGCAGTTTTCCTCAGCTGGAATGGCCTCTGTGGTTGCCATGACAGTGACTGGCAGGATCAGAACACAAAGGTGAGGAGCCTGTAAGTTGAAGGAGGCCTCATGTAGGGTTTGATTGATAGAAAAAGTGATTTTTAGGTTGGTAAGAAAGAGTGGGAGCAGCTCCTCCACTTGCCCCTTGCTGGGTTTCCCAGGGCCTTAAGCCCTCCAGCAAATAAGGAAGTATTTGCCCAGAAGCTATGAGAACAGAAGCTGATCTAAAAAAACCCCAAGGAAATCCCTATTTATTTCTGAAGGACTCAAATTTGGGAAAAAAAAAAAAAAGAAAAAGAAAAAAAAAAAGTAGAAAACAGGGAAAAAAACAGGGGAAAACGCTAAAAATAAAAGGATAAATAAAAAATAAAAGGGGTAAAGAGGAGATGCTGATTCCAAAGTCTGAGTGTAACTGCTGTAGGTAGGAGGATATGGGGCCACAGACAGATTGAAACACTCTGACATTTGGGGTTTGGGTGGGATATTTGGGTATTTAGATATTTGGATATTTGGATATCTGGATATTTGGATATCTGGATATTTGGATCTTTATCTGGATATTTGTCTCTTGGCCAGTCAGGCTGTGTGTTCAGTTCAGTTGAAACTCTCTCTTCCAGGAAGGAAAAGAGAAGGAATTGTGAAGGAATGGATTGTTCTGGTGGAGAATCTCCCTCTGTTGGTCCATTTTTAAATACAATGTAACTGTAGTTCCCATTTCATTGCACCATTAATTGCAATTAACATGACTGACTCATTACACAGAGCCCTGCCAGACCAGGTTGATGCCAAAATATTTCCCTTCTGATTCCCACAGTTGCTCCTTATCCATGTTTTTTAGGGAATCTTTAAGATAAAAAGCTGCTGCCTTTATGGTGCTGTAATTAATAAATCTTCAGGTCCTCATTAGTGGTAAAGATCTGGTAAGCTTCACTTAAAATGAAAAATTCTTGAATTTTTATTACTGTAATGTTCTAATTGTCAAATCTCCTTCACACATTTATCAACCACAAGTTAAAATGCGTTTGTAGGATTAACAAAATATTCCCATTACCAACCAGTGAGTTCTTAGAAAAAAAAATTAAGGGAAACCATGGAAGAAATAATTTTATTATGCTTTGTTTCTTCTTGCTAGTGTTGTAAGAGTATCTCAGTAAAATGTGGGAAGAAGAGTGGCAGATATCCTGTTGGAAACCTGGATGCTGAGAATTTTAAATTTTCTGTGCTTAAAGGCACAGACCCACAAGAGAACACTGCATTTAACCTAAAGCTATAGAACAAGCTTCCAAAATTAATTAATAGCACTGAGATTATGAGTGTGTAGTTAGTTAGAAGTATGTAATATCACAGAGTTGAAAACTTAAAGTTTGGGCTTTTAAAATATAAGAATAAATATAAAAGAAGATAGAAGTTTTAAGGTAGACACAAGTTGTTCTTCTTTACCTTCTTAAGGTAAAGAAGAACAACTTGTGTCTACCTTTTAAACTTCTATCTTCTTCTATCTTTCTTCTTCCTTCCTAAAGCCCAAATTTAAAGATTTTTACAACTCTAGTGATATTACATACTTCTTAACTTAACTACAGAATAATAATCTAAGTGCCTCCTTAATTAACTTTTGGAAGCTTGTACAATAGCTTTAGGTAAATGCAGTGTTCTCTGTGGTTCTGTGCCTTGCTAATAAAAAGCTACAAAACTCATAGTTATAAAACTGTTTCACAAATAAGAAATAATAAACACCTACTTGGCTCTCTCCTTTCAGGCACAATGGGATTTATGCATGGGATTTAATACAGATTTGATAAACAGCTGGAGCCAAGTGTGGGAAATGAATTTGTAGAGAATTTTTCGAGTTTGATAGAAGGAGAAATAAAACTATGAAAGATGCATTGTAGTAGGAGCCACGAGGGGTAATTTTAGATTATTTGCTTTAAGGCATTTACAGCATGGTGTGGCAAAAGCTGATAGGCCAAGAAACACTTATAATTAGGAAATAATTAATTTCTGATTGTGATGATGTGAATTACAACATCTGTATTGTCTCACCCTTCACATGAGACTGAAAATGGAATAAAAGTTCTTAAAATTCCTCTCAGTTCCCCCATTTTTAGGTCAGAAAAAGGCTTAATCCAACATATATATTGTAATCATATTTCTTTTTACTTGGCAGCAATCAGAACCCCTGCTTTCTAGCCATGAATGACCCAAATCAAACACAAGATGTTTTTAACCTCTGAATGAGCGTGGTTTCACCAGAAAAGATGAGGAACAGGGAAAGCTAAAAGGATTTTTCACTTTTTCCACCATATAGGTGTCTATGTGCTACACCCACAGCAGGAATTGGATATTCAGGAGCTCAGCACTCAATAACAGTGATAAATTGCATTTTTTAGTTGTGTGTTCTGCCACTAGAAGCCAACAGCAGGAGAAGACTTTAAGGCCTCAGATGCTCTGCTCAGTTCTGTGCTGGACTGTCAGCCCAGTGCAAGTAAGAAATGGCCAAAATTAAACCCAAACTGACATTAAATCCACACTTTTAGAACACTGTAGGCTAGGTCCAATTAGGAATTACCACTTATTTATTATGAACAAGTAGAATTCTAATTAGGCTGATTGGAGCCTCAGCTACTCCCTCAGATTGGATTGGCAATTAAGGTACTTTTTGTGCCAGTAATTATGGTTTACCATGAAATTACTCTCCCTTCTGGCCCCCAAAAAAGCATCGAATTAGCCATGAGTGGAATTATATTTATCACCGTGCAGTAGAGACTTTGCAAATAAATACAAACAATTAGAAAAACCACCCAGAGTGCTGTGCCAGCACAGCAATTAGGGTTTGAAGAGAGGAATTTTTGCTGAAGCCAAAGTGGCTGGGTTGTCACTGCAGAGAAGAGCCCTGAGGGGGCTGGACCTCTCCTGGTCCCCTCCCAGGACAGACCCAGCAGGAGGAAAAATGCAGAGAATTGAGTGTTCCACCAGCATGGAGCAAGGAGCCAACTTTGGGTATCGGATTAAATCATGGATTAAATCCTAGTTTGTATAATTTTTCAGGGCTACTTTAATTGTTTTTTTAACTTTTAAGTGAGTATATCTTTGCGCAGAAATAGTGAACATTTTGTGCTTCAATTTGTTTAGCAATCCAAATATTCGTGAAAATACTGAATTTCCTTTAGAACCGTCTGGTGCTCTCTGAGATGTCACAGTGACCCCCAGGTGACCAAGCCAGACCAATCCCAGGCTGGTGCTGAGGATTTCAGCAAAAAGTGCCACCAAAAGCATAGCAAGCACAAGCTAAACCTGAATTCTTCCCTTGCAAGAGAACTGGAAAGCAAATTTCTTTTCCTGATATTTGAATTCTAGCCCCTATAGCTGCAGTTGTTATTTCAGTGACGATTTCAGCAGGGTAATGAATAAATCAACTTCTGACTCTTTTTCTCTCCCTTTCCCTGCAAAAATCCATTTGTTTCTGGCCTCATAGCCAAAGAGGAGAATTCTGTGTGCCACAGAGCTTTGGGCTTTCACAGATGGAATAACCACCCCCCTTCATTATCACATTAACATTGGAAGGCCATCTATAAATCAGTTGGGTTTATGTATCATCAGTAGGGGATCATGGATTAAATCCTAGTTTGTATAGATTTTCAGGGCTACTTTAATTGTTTTTTTTTTACTTTTAAGTGAGTATCTTTGTGCAGAAATAGTGAACATTTTGTGCTTCAATTTGTTTAGCAATCCAAATTTCATGAAAATACTGAATTTCCTTTAGAACAGTCTGGTGCTCTCTGAGATGTCACAGTGACCCCCAGGTGACCAAGCCAGACCAATCCCAGGCTGGTGCTGAGGATTTCAGCAAAAAGTGCCACCAAAAGCATAGCAAGCACAAGCTAAACTTGAATTCTTCCCTTGCAAGAGAACTGGAAAGCAAATTTCTTTTCCTGATATTTGAATTCTAGCCCCTATAGCTGCAGTTGTTATTTCAGTGACGATTTCAGCAGGGTAATGAATAAATCAACTTCTGACTCTTTTTCTCTCCCTTTCCCTGCAAAAATCCATTTGTTTCTGGCCTCATAGCCAAAGAGGAGAATTCTGTGTGCCACAGAGCTTTGGGCTTTCACAGATGGAATAACCACCCCCCTTCATTATCACATTAACATTGGAAGGCCATCTATAAATCAGTTGGGTTTATGTATCATCAGTAGGGGATCATGGATTAAATCCTAGTTTGTATAGATTTTCAGGGCTACTTTAATTGTTTTTTTTTAACTTTTAAGTGAGTACCTTTGTGCAGAAATAGTGAACATTTTGTGCTTCAATTTGTTTAGCAATCCAAATATTCATGAAAATACTGAATTTCCTTTAGAACAGTCTGGTGCTCTCTGAGATGTCACAGTGACCCCAGTGGAGAACTGGAGGTGACCAAGCCAGACCAATCCAAGCCTGGTGCAGGGGATTTCAGCAAAAAGAAAGATGGAATACAGGCAAAATAAAGCTTTGCCTGTCCTCCTTATATCTGCAATAGTCACTTTTCTGATTTGTGACAGGGAAAAAGGGAGAGTTGTAATGATTCTGTTCTTTCTGCTGCTGAAACATTCTGAGGACAGCAAACTTTACTGAAATATTCTGTAAAAAGAAATGGATTTTTCTGAAATGGAGGGTGGATTTTTCTCTGTAAAGTAATATGAAGTAATGAGTTATTTTTTTCTTTTTTAATAGCATACTTGACTTCCAATCATGAGTCTGGCAATTCTTTTTTTCCATTTCACTTAGATGTAATTTTTGATCGTGAAAGCCTTAATAATACAGTGAGGAATGCAATTCAGAGCCAAACTTTAGAAGTGAGTGGATTCTGAATGGCATAATAAATAATTAAGTTACAATTATGAATAAAAACACTTGCCATTAAAGGAAAATAGACAGAGTATGTCCATGAATTCCCTTCACCAGACTTATACAATGTATAATTCAAGACACATTGCCAAAAGAAGGCTGATAATCATTTATCCACAGGCCTGTAAAATATGACATGATAATTCTCCCTATTTCAGTAGGAACGATCTGCCATGCAGACAGCACAGAATAGAACATTCGTATCATAGTAACTCAAACCACCAATTTAACTTAGACAAATGAAAAAAAATAGGCTGCAGCCCACACACTGTGGCCTGGCACAGAGCAGCACCCAAAGATGAATGCAGATGATGAGATTAATTTGTTGGGCCCTTACTTATCACCTAGAGCCTGAGGCTTCCTATATTCTGAGCTCATTTCCTGCTGCATGCCCAAGGTGCTATTTCAGCTTGGCTCCAGCCAAACAGGGCAATTTAGTGCAGCCAGAAGGGGCCAGAATTACCACATGTCCTGATTAAAATGCACTCACAGCTCAGCTCTTTGAGCCTTGGCTCTGTCTGTCTGTCTGTCTGTCCGTCCCTTGCTCCATCTCATGCCTGCTGCTTTTTGGCCCTGGGACATTTTAGACCAGAGGGTCTCACAAGATCTGCTGCAGGATTTTCTTGTTTGCACTTGGTGCTGGTGTTTGAGCATGTCTTCTCTTCAGGAAATTTTGGTGTGGAGTTTGAAAGAAACAAATTCCCCAGTGCTGCTCTCCAGCCTAAGGGACAGAGCTGGGACACCTGAGAGGGTCACACTGACTTGTGGATTCTTTTGCTTCTTTTCTTTTGCTTCTTTTCTTTTGCTTATTTTGCTTCTCCTCTTTTGCTTCTTTTGCTCCTCTTCTTTTGCTTCTTTTCTCTGCCAATGTCAGGATTAAATGTGTGAGATGGCATTTCTTATTTGGACCCAGATGTTTATTAGTTCTTATCTATGTTACAGCCTCACAAACCATGCAGCACTTCAGCAAATTAAGAATGGAGCCTTATCTCTCTCTCTCTACAAGGCCTTTTAAGGATAAACTGTCCGATTAAGAAATGACACCTAAATTATTTTTAATTTTAACCCATTAACTAATCACCCACGGCCCACAATGTGGATTTTTTTATCCAATTGCACAAAACCACCCAAACCCATGGAGAAGAAGGTGAAGGAGAAGGAGGAGAAGAAGAAGGTGAAGAAGAAGGAGAAAAAGAAGAAGAAGAGGGATCAGCCTCCACCCTAAAACCTCCATCTTGCTCTATATTTATTCCTATATTCTAAACCCTTAAACTCCAAGTTTTCCACCCTGTGATGAATGCATCTAATAAACTTTTTATTTTTATTTACCAAAAATGCATTTTGTTTATCGCACTGCCTCTCTCATTTCAGCTGGAATTGTTTTTTCCTGCAAATTGCTATGAAAAATTAAAGATTCACAGAGAGAAAGCTTTTTAGGCCTGACTGTTGGGAACAAAATCTCCTACAGTACCCAGAGTGTTCCTGTGTGCTGCATGTGATTCCAAAGAAAGATGAGCAATTTACTTACATGAACTAATTAGTATTTAGCTTTGTGATATGAAAATAAGATATTGCTCTGATGACATTTAAAATCAGTGAAAAAAGCTTATTTTGACATCATTATCTGACTGTGGTGTTTCTGCATTTCTTTGCTCATGACACAGTCTTTCTTGTAGTACATTTAAAATCTCGTGGTAAATATTTTCTGGTGAACACAATAGATCTAATGGTTTAACATTTAGAATCCAGTGGTAAATGTTTTCTGGTGAACTCAATAAATCTAATGATTTTACATTTAAGATCTAGTGGTAAATGTTTTCTAGTGAACTCAATAATATAATTATTATTAATTATAATCTAATAATCTAATGATTTTACATTTAAAATCTAGTGCTAAATGTTTTCTGGTCAACTCAGTAAATCTAATGGTTAACACTTAAAATATAGTAGTAAATGTTTTTGGTCAACTCAATAATCTAATAATTTAATGGTTTAACACTTAAAATCTAGTGCTTAATGTTTTTTGGTGAACTCAGTAAATCTAGTGATAAATGTTTTCTAGTGAACTCAATAATCTAATGATTTTACATTTAAAATCTAGTGGTAAATTTTTTCTGGTGAACTCCATAATCTAATAATCTAATGGTTTAACATTTAAAATTTAGTGGTAAATGTTTTCTGGTCAACTCAATAAATCTAATGGTTTTACATTTAAATTCTAGTGGTAAATGTTTTCTGGTAAACTCAATAAATCTAATAATCTAAAGGTTTTACATTAAAAATCTAGTGGTAAATGTTTTCTGGTGAACTCCATAAATCTAATGGTTTTACATTTAAAATCTCACGATGTTTTTTGGTGAACTCAATAATCTAATAATATAATGGTTTTACATTTAAAAGCTAGGGCTAAATATTTTCTGGTGAACTCAATAATTTAATTCTCCCCAGAAATACTGGTTGATTAGGCTTGCATGTATTTTTTGTTTTACAGGACATAAATAACTGGTCCTGGCAGCAAGATAAGATGCAATTCTTTGAGCTGCAGGAAGGACACAACAAGTGAGTGACAGCAGCAAACCCGTGAGACTGGGGGAGAAAACTTTAATTTATTTGTGCAGCATGCACATGGAAAGGCCCTTCCCTCCTGTTTGGGTGATGATAAATGACAAGATGTGACAGTTATTAATTAAACTGCCTGGCGTGGCAATGTACATGATGATAAGGGCTAAGAAATGTGCAGCATTCCTCCTTCCCCATCCTGAGAATGAGGCCCCTGCACTGTTCTCTGGCACAGCAGAGACTGGAATAAAGCAGCAATATTCCACCACGAGCTCCTAGTAACTGAACCCAGCGCCCTAAAAATTGAAATTCTCCCTTGTGTGATGTGCAGTAATTAAACTTCAGCATTCTTTCTGCAGGAAATGTTTCTCCTGTGTTGTTCCCACAGATTGTGCTACAAGAACAATTCTAGCCCCATGAACTGTTAACCAATTATGAAGGGATTTTCTCAGTCTGCTTTAACTGAGGATCAAAGACAAACCCCAATTTTTTTTTCTTGCCAGATATTGTAATTTAGGACAGAGAACACCAAGCTTCGGTCAGTCCAACAAAATGGACTCAGTAACTCAGATCCATTTAAACTTTTCTGATTTGCCTTACCAATATTCCAACTGCTTTTCTTCCTTAACATATTACCACAAAATTCCAATATATTTATCCTGTTCTATTTCCATTTATTTCACATCTATATCCTAGATAAATATCCTTTATATCTATATATATCTATCTATATCCTCTATATATCCATATATAAATCCTATATATCCTCTATATCCTTTATATACGTACTTTTAATATCTATACTATATATATATATATATATATATATATATATATATATATATATATCCTTTATGTATGTGCTTCTTGGAGCTAAGGATGTCTGTATACTGCCCAGTAACTCAGAGCGAAATTTTTGAAAATCAACTAATTTTAAACTGCCATCAGCTGCAGGTGTGAAGAATTCTTCTGCTATTACTGCTAAATATGTTTATTCTGGCTGATTAGTATGGCTTTTTTGGCCTTTCATACATAAAAGATCTTTTTTTAAACTGCATCAATGCAATCTGGGCAAATACTGTATTAAGAGCTAGATATTAAAAATCCGTACAGCTCCACAGAAACCCATATCAATTGCACTTATCTCTTGGGCATGAATTTCTTTACTTATGGGAGGGTTTTTTGGGTTTGTTTGGGTTTTTAATTTTTTTATTTTTTGTTTGTTTTGTTTTGCCTTTTTGCCTTTTTTTTGTTTTGGTTTGGTTTTTTTTTTTTTTAGTTTTCTGGACCAGCCTTTCACCAGACTTCTGTGTGAGGTCTCCCTGAAGAGCCAGGTCTAAATAAATTTTACCATAACTGTCATTTCCCTAAAGACCACCCATAAAAACCATTTGCATGAATACCCTGTGCCATTCCACCTTCACTCTACGTATATATTAAAATTTATATTTCCACTTTTTGCAGAGAAACACAAATAAATTCAAGATCTTTTTCCATGTCTATACATAACACACACTTCAAAAATAATAGTGGTGTTTTTCAGTAAATACAGGCTGATGGGTCTGCTGACCAAACCAGAATTACAGATTTGAGGGCTGTGTAGCTTAAAAGTAAATTGGATGTGGGCTGAGTTCATTGCTCACATGCAAATTGCCAGCTCAGCCTGTGCTCCGAACCAGCAGCACACATCCAGTCAAATTAGCAGAAGTTGGTTTTAAAAGTGAGAGTTTTCTCCTAAAATTAGGAGACTTTGGCCCCTTTGGGGTTCCAAACCCCTCAAAATAATAAAGAATCCTTAAAGACACACAGAACTCCAAATAGAAGAAAGGGATTTGACTGAGGGTGTGATGCTTGTATTCAGAAATTATGTCATATTCACTTTCTCCTGTCAGTGGACAGGAGAATATTTGAATATTTGCATTTATTAGCACTTTTCCATTGAATATTTACAGTTATTAACACTTTTATTTCCACAAAGTGCTGCAAGGGCAGGTCCAATCCTTATGACTGATTGTGAGTTCTCAATGCCATATTAGAGATGGTACTAAAAAAAAACCAACAAAACAGTTCTAGAGAAAAATACGTTTCCCAATGGGCCCATTTTTGACTCCTGGGAGGACTCTGGACACCTCTGATTTAAAGATTAATTTATTTTGAAGCCTATACTAATTGGTGATCAGTCTTAAGTACATATTTTCTATGTCATTGTTTGTCCTCTTCCTCCCCTGAATAATTTCCTGATTTGCACCACTTTTGTTTCTAGACATGCAGAAACTCAACATGAGTGAGAAGTTTCTGGTTTTGAGCGCTACCCTTAATCTGAAGAGCAATTTTAGGAGAAAACTATCACTTTTAAAACGTAACTTCTCCTGCTAATTTAACTAGGGGGGAAAAAAATAAGGCCCTGCAAATAGCAAAACTCTCCAAATGGGGAAGTAATTACCTTAAATTAAACCTTATTTCTGGTTATAAAAAAAACCCCAACAAAACAACAAAACCAACAACCACCCAATTCTAAAAGCATGTTGGGCAGGCTGGAAGCATTAGAGTTAAATAGAGTTTGGAGTGAAAGGGAAGGAAAGAGACAGGAGGAAGGAAGGAAGAAGAGATTAGAGAAATTGAGAGATGGAAATAGTCTCAGAGGAGCCACCGTGTCCCAAAACCTCCCCTAGGGGAAGTTTTTACACCAAAGAATCTGGAGGTCTGAATGAAGAATGACATCACTTATTTATTTAGCCAGAGCTGAGCTGTTTTCTTAATTAAAATAACCTCATGCTGCAAGCATTAAATTGTTGGGGGAGTGATAATGATGTCTGGTTAATTTAGGAGCTTGATAACCATGAAATAAATACCCTGTTATGGCTTGGTTTGAGAGTATATTTAATTTGCCTGGAAAGCCATGAGCTAGAAAGCTTCAGCCTTAGGGTTGATGCTCCAAATATCCTGGGGTGGGAGTTTAATTTGATGCATGGTTTTGGATTTTTAGATCACCCAAGGTTTGGGGCACAGGACTCGGTCAAGACTTGGGGTACTTTGAGATGGAAATTATTATATTACCCTTTGAGATGAAAATGATGGTATTACCCTTTGAGATGAAAATGATGGTATTACCCTTCTGGACACCAAGAACAGAGCAATGTGTTCTTTCTTCATCAGAAAATTCACAATTTCCATCTCAAGTTGAGTTCCCAAGTGGCATAACAGGCCCACTGGAATCAGCTGTAATCTAAGTGGCCAATATGGGTAAAAAAAAAAAAAATATTATTCCCTTTACACACTCACCTGTGGGGGCTAAAATGGATGTTTGTGGCTTCAGGAGAACTTGGAGCACATTTCCAACACCTAAATGGGGTCTAGAGGAACCACGGACAGGCCTCTGCAGCAGGGAGCCAGGGGCAATGGTTTTAAACTGGAAAAAGTTCAGATTTAGGAAGAAATTCTTCATTGTGAGGGTGGTGAGGCACTGGGAGAGGCTGCCCAGAGAAGCTGTGGATGCTTCATCCATGAAGTGTTCAATTTGTCTGTACACTGCAATGTGGTAAAGATGAGATGTTTAAAAAGTTCTCTTTGTGTTTGTTTTATACTTCATAATTAACAGGGCATGTGCTTGATGAGTTCAATTTCTCTGTACACTGCAATGTGCTAAAGGTGAGGTGTTTTAAACGTTCTCTTTGCGTTTGTTATACTTTTATTTCATAATTAACAGGGCTGATGAGTTTTGTCTCTATTCAGGTTTCACTGATTAGTTTTTTACCCTCTTTTTACAGTAAGAAGTTGTTCTCATAGACAAAAAGTGAAAGCTTTTAGGATTGAAAGAAATAACCAGTTCAGCAGCATCAGAAATGCTTAAGAGAGAGAAAAATCAGCCATACTTCCTCCCTTTGGTCTTGAGACACTCTGTGTGTTCTACTCTACTCAGATTAAAATTCATTTTGGTGAATAATATAAAAAAAATACACATTCCTAATGCAAACAAGGCATCATAAGCCTTGTCCATGGAACTTTGCTGCTTGACTCTCCAAAATTCAGTGATAAAACCTCTTTCCACAGCTCTGGAAAGAGAAATGTCAATGCCTTGAAAACAACCTGGAGTTGAATTTTCCTTTTGGTGGCTCTGCAGGGAGCAGCTGCAGTTTTGTGCAGCTAAATGACACTGGCTGCGTGTGCTGCAAGTTCTGCAGTTTGTGCTGCCTTGATTTTAAATGCTGAGTTCTTTTAGAAGTTATTTTAGAGTTATTTTAGAATGGATTTCCATCGCTGGCCTGTCAAGGGGAGTTCCACTTTATCAAATTTCAGGTTCACAGCATGTTCAACCCAAACTCCAGCTGCATATAAATGTGTTTTATGGTAGTTGAAAGCTTTTGAGGCTGTTTATTATAGAAAAGCTCTTCTGTGTGCCCATATGCTGCACTAATTTGAGTGAAACAAGCTAATTATAAGTTGATGTCATATGGCTAAAAAAAATTACATGTTTATGCCTTGTGTATTTCACAATGCTGATTTTCTCAACCACATTGCAGAACACACATGGGATGTGTTTTCTGGGCCTAGGACCTCACTGGGTAAGGTTATGCTCTTTATTGTTCAATTTCTCATTAAAATGTTGAACTTTGTGCAAAATCTTTGGGGCCTTGTGGATACCAGCAGGATCCTTCTTCTGCTGGTAGGTTTATTTTTCATTTTTAAATTTTTAAAATTTTTTCTTTTTAATTTTTTTTTTCATTTTTTATTTCATTACAGCAGGATTCTACTTTTGACAGAAAAAAAAAAAATGAAGTGAGCACGGTGACTATTTTAAGCCAGTGAGTGAATTGTAGAGAATGTGCCACAGTCTACACAAATTGTTAGAAATAAAAATGGGCTGGAAAAGCAAAGATTTGGAGGAATCATTGTCTGAAAAAAGTGACTTGATTTCTCTTCTGGGTAAAAGTAGTGACCTGTTACTGCTGATACACCTAAATAATGCACAATTGTGCTGCTTTATTGCAAAAGTGACAACGAAGACATTCACTTTCATTTGAAGAATTTACAATTCCAAAGAAAAATTATCTAATTTAATAATCTAATCTCAAATCTGCTTTTGTAGAAGAAGCACAAAGCAGATCACTGTCCATTCTTTGAAAAGAAATGAAAATGTGTAATTTTGTGTAAAGGAGAAACTCAAATTTCCTACAAACCCACAGTTAGGGATGCTTTCTCCTCTGAAATTATGCACAGCAATATTGGAGGTTAAAAAATAGAGGGTGATTGCAAAAATAAATAAATAAACAATCCCAAATTCTCTGAAAATAATCCATTTGGATGTGGTGGTGGAGGAGAATGTGGCATTCCACCTGTGTAACATCCTATATTTTGATTTTTTCAGCTGTTAGCAAGACACTATTTCCAGTTCCTCTCCTGATAAAATAAATTGCAAAAGTGCTGGCTGGAGGTGAGTGTTCCAGGAGAAAAATTACAGAAAATCAGTCATTTCTGCAGCGCTCCTCTCATCCACCTTTACCCTGAGCTAAAACCAGTGAGAACTCACTGCAGACAGGATGGATTTCGAGAGGAAATACAGCATAAAAGGATTCTTCACCCTCTGGGGTCCTTGTAAAAGCTTTTATGGCTTGCAAAGAATGAATCCTTACATTGTGAGCCAGGAAAATGCAAGATCTGAGTGGCAGTTTGACAGCAGGAAGCATTGACACTTTTTGAACAAGAACTGTGTGGGACAATGTGTTTTTTGGGGTGGGAATATGTTTTTTGGGGTAGGAATATGATTTTTTTGGGGTAGGAATATGTTTTTTGGTGTAGGAATATGATTTTTTGGGGTAGGAATCTGTTTTTGGGGTAGGAATATGATTTTTTTGGGTAGGAATATGATTTTTTGGGGTAGGAATATGTTTTTTGGGGTAGGAATATGATTTTTTGGGGTAGGAATATGTTTTTTGGGGTAGGAATATGGTTTTTGGGGTAGGAATATGATTTTTTGGGGTAGGAATCTGTTTTTTGGGGTAGGAATATGATTTTTTTGGGGTAGGAATATGATTTTTTGGTGTAGGAATATGATTTTTTGGGGTAGGAATCTGTTTTTTGGGGTAGGAATATGATTTTTTGGGGGTAGGAATATGATTTTTTGGGGTACGAAGATCTCTTCTAGGTGAAATATTTGGGACAGAGACAATCCTGGTCCACCTGAATCAGGCCTGATGCTTCTGAAGTGCCTGGAACCCAGGGGGGAGTCAGAGACGAAGTGCAGCAAGTCTCTCTCACTGGCATTGATCACAATCCATATTTAAAAACCAACATTTCATTGATTTTAGATGCTTGAGAGACTGGAACAGCTTTCCAGGGAGCTGAACTGCTTTTCTCACTTCAGCACTGCTTGCAGGGCTCAAACTGAATTCTGAAATTCAAGGCTCAAATTCATGAAGGCAAAGGTAAGTTTGGAAGATGTCGTCGCAGTTGTGACAATGCTTTACTTTGAGTTTTTATGTGCTTTTTTATTATTTACTTTGGGGTTTTATGTGTTTTTTTTTATGGTTTACTTTGGGTTTTTATGCAGGGCTTTATTTTTTTCCCCTAGTCAAATCAGCAGGAGAAGTTAGTTTTAAAAGTGGTATTTTCTCCCAAAATTCTTCTTTATGTATCAAGTCATAGTGAGGAAAGGACAATTTATGTACTGGTTTAAATTGAAAAAGCTGCTCATTTTACATCTGCATTGAAAGATCTGCCCGTTGTGTGCAGCCCAAGCTCAGTTTTCTCTGATTTTATTGAAAAAATGATTCTTAAAGACTCAATGAAAACGAGCATAGCTCTACAATACCAAAGTGTAAAAAATTTTAATTGTTGCTTGGCAGCCCTTGCAAAGGGGGATTCCACACCGGTTTTCTTTCTTTTTTTTTTTTTCAATGAAGGAAATCTGAAGCAATCAGATTTCAACCAAGATCTCTTGATTTAAATCTCTTGAGTTCACAGATTTATTGTTTTCTTTGGTGGCTTTATCCAGTTGTGGCCACACAAATCAGGGAATGTCCGGGGGGAGCAGAAATGAGAATATGGAAATAATTCTGAGCTGCTCATGTGCCCAGGAAGAATTTTTCCATGAGAAACATCCTGTACCAGAGCAAGGAGCTCCAGGGTGGAGTTTCTTTAGGGGTGTGTAGGTTGGTAGAATTAAGGATTTCAATTTTAATCCCAGAAAATGGACTTGGCACCCTGACTGTTCTGTGAATCCCTGGCTTTGCAGGAAATCAGCTTTATGCTGTAGCTGGAAATCAATGAGTCTTTCTAGAATTAATCATTGTTTCTACTTTATTAACAATTTATTTAAAATTAAAAATAACAGACTAATATTTTTAAAGCAGTATTACTTCTCGTTCTCTACAAGTTGAAACATTGCATAAATAATTTTCTGGAAAAAAATAAATACATAATTCACTCTCTGAAATGATATCTTTTGTCCCTAGGTTCTGGTCTCACATAAAACAACTGAAAAATCTATCAACATTTCAAATTTCCACATTCATATTATTTCAGCATAAATTCTACAGGATGTATACAGCATTTGACAATTCACTTTCTAACAATATCCTTTAATGTAAAACCATAAACATTACTCTGAGTGTTGAGAAGCTAAGCAAAGGAAAATTGCTGCCAAACTAAAGAAAAAACAAAGTTGCATATCCTAAAGACTTTTCTAGAGGAATTCATGACTTAGCAGAGGCTCACTTTTAATGCAGAAGCACCACCTCACTCCCAGAGCTTGGTTTGCACAGTTTTACTGCTACAGAGTGTGTGGCCACATAATCCAACCTCTACAGAACAGAAAATGTAAATGGATGTGTCTAAGCTGATATTAAAGTCAAACATGTTCTAGGAAATAAGGAATAATCACTATATTCTATGTTAGGCTATGGATAATGTTAGCTGCTTACAGGACAAACATCAGTGAGCTTATCTGGTTTGGGAGGAGCATCTTGTTCATAAATCTGCTCCACTCCAGTTCCAGGAGAATTTGTTGAATTGTCCCTAAAACAAATCATTGTTCCCAAATCAATATGGTTCTAGTCGCCAGTTTTGAACTTGTCAACCCCATAAGCTTCTAATTAAAAATATGAGATGGATTTGTCACACTTTTACTTCTGTTTTGAGAACATTAACGTCACATTTCAGTTCGAGAGGCAACACCTGGTGCACGAGGACATCTGGTAATGTGCTCATTTCCCAACAATTTGACTTCACCCACCAGAACCTGAAATCCCTGCTGCCCCAAACCTTCTAGGGCGCCTTCAGAGACTCTCCTGGTGCTTTCATAACTGCAGCCTTGTCCTGCATCCTGGTCTGGGGAACGGATTCCAAGATTCTATTCCTGTAAATGTTCCCTTTGGAATAAAGCAAAATGTGGCTGTGCCCACACCAGCTTCGCTCTCCTCTGCCTCCCTGCTCCTCCAGGACACACAAACTGCCATGCACCTCCTGTCACCCTGATTTTTCTGATGAACTCAATAAATCTCATGGTCTTACATTTAAAATCTAGCGCTAAATGTGTTCTGGTGACTCGATAATCTAATAATCCAATGGTTTTACATTTAAAATCTAACGCTAAATATTTTCCGGTGAACTCAGGAATTTAATTCTCCCCAGCAATACTGGTTGATTATCCACAAGGCTTGCAGTATTTTTGTTTTACAGGGCATAAACAACTGCCCAGTGCTGGGAGCAAGACAAGATGCAATTCTTTGAGCTGCAGGAAGGACAACACAAGTGAGTGACAGCAGCAAACCCGTGAGACTGGGGGAGAAAACTTTAATTTATTTGTCCAGCATGCACATGGAAGGGTCCTTCTCTCCTGAAAAACTCATATTTAAGTTTTTCTAAGCTTTCTGATGTTTGCATTCTTGTAACAAATTTCCTCATATGCTTTATGTTAATAACTCATTGTTTTGCATTCTTTTCTGGAGGAGGAGAAATTTGACAGGCTGTTGGTTTGTCCAGTGTCATTGGAGAGGTGGCACTGTCACCCTCCAATCCACTGTCACTTTTGGAAATCTATAAATGCTGGAGCCAGAAATTAAAAATTCTCTTTTTGCCTTGAGAGAGCTGCGTGTTATTTCGTGTCCTGTAGTGACAGGTGCCTCCAGCTGCCTTTATCTCATTCTTTATCACACATAAGTGCTACAATCTGACCCATTTTTTTGCCTATTTGACCCAGCTCAGCAGAAGGAATTGGAACCTTCTGCAGTCAGAACATCAAGGTGTGACCTCCGAGTGCCTTTTGATGGTTCAGCAAACATCTGGAGCTGCTGGTCTGTGTCGCCCAGTGCCACTGCCACATTTTCTGAAAAATCCCTTCGCCAGGATTTCTTCTCCTGGGAAGATGAGAAGCCTCAGAGAAAAGTGAAAACAATATTATCTCATTTGCTTCTCCCTGTTTTGCTGCTTTGGAATTGTTTACCAACAGGTTTGATTGGTTTCATGTGAATTGTTTTTACTTAATGACCAATCACCACCAGCTGTGTCGGACTCTGAGGAGTCAGCCACGACTTTTTCATCATCATTCTTGTCAAGCCTTCTGGCTGTATCCTTTCTCTTAGTTTCAGTATATTCTTTTAATACAATATAATACCATAAAATAACAAATCAGCCTTCTGAGAACATGGGAGGCAGATTCTCACCTCATCCTGGGCACCTCACAAACTCAACAACCCAGAGCCACCTCCATCCTTCCATCCATCCATCCATCCACCCATCCATCCATCCTTCCCTCCTAATAGGCATTTTCCAGCTCGTGCTGGTTGGATTTGCCGCTCCTGGCTCTGGCCAGATGCGCTTTCTTGTTCTTCTGGGGCCGGGGCACGTCCTTGCCGAAGTCCTTGAGCTCGGACTGGTTGTGGTAGCGGGTGTAGCGCTTGCACTTGCAGGCCGTGGCCGCCCGGAATTTGTAAGTCCGCGTCTCCTGCTGGGGACAGGCCATGAGGACGCGCTGGGTGCGGCTGTGCGCGGGGATGCAGCGGAGATCGGGCGCGTTCTGCCGCCACCACTTGCCGCGGCCGATGGAGTTGGGCAGCAGGTGCGAGGGCTCGCACTGGCCCGAGCACAGCAGCTCCTTCACCGGCTTCAGGCTGCGGCACGGCCCGTCCGTCAGGAACCGCGTGGTGCGAACCTCCCGGCAGCTGAAGGCGGCATCTGCGGACAGGGAACGCGTTACTGCCTCGGCTGCCTCCCTGCGGTCCTGTTCCTGCCTTCCCCCAGTCCTTCAGTCCTGTTCCTGCCTTCCTCTGATCCTTCATTTCTGCTCCTCCCTTCAGTCCTGTTCCTGCCTTCCTCCAGTCCTTCAGTCCTGTTCCTGCCTTCCTCCAGTCCTTCAGTCCTGTTCCTGCCTTCCTCTGATCCTTCAGTCCTGTTCCTGCCTTCCTCCAGTCCTTCAGTCCTGTTCCTGCCTTCCTCTAATCCTCCATTTCTGCTCCTCCCTTCAGTCCTGTTCCTGCCTTCCTCTAATCCTTCAGTCCTGCTCCTCCCTTTCTTCAGTCCTGCCTCTGCCTTCCTCTAATCCTTCATTTCTGCTCCTCCAGTCCTTCAGTCCTGTTCCTGCCTTCCTCTAATCCTTCATTTCTGCTCCCTCCCTTCAGTCCTGTTCCTGCCTTCCTCTAATCCTTCAGTCCTGTTCCTGCCTTCCTCTAATCCTCCATTTCTGCTCCCTCCCTGCAGTCCTGTTCCTGCCTTCCTCTAATCCTGCAGCCCTCCTCTTCCCTCCCTTCAGTCCTGCTCCTTCATTCCTGTAATCCTTCATTTCTGCTTCTCCCTTCAGTCCTGCTCTTCCCCTCAGTCCTGCAATCCTTCATGCCTGCTCCTCGCTTCCTTCAGTCCTGCTCCTTCTTTTCCTGTAATCCTTAATTTCTGTTTCTCCCTTCAATCCTGCTCTTCCCTTCTAATCCTGCTCCTCTCTGGAGTCCTGCTCTTCCCTTCAGTCCTGTTCTTTCAGCCCTGCTCTTCCCTGCATTCCTGCTCTTCCCTTCCTCTTATCCTTCAGCCCTCCTCTTCCCTCCCTTCAGTCCTGCTCTTTTCTGTCAGTTCTGTAATCCTTCAATCCTGCTCTTCCTTCAGTCCTGCAATCCTTCATTCCTACTCCTCACTTCCTTCAGTCCTGCTCCTTCATTCCTGTAATCTAATCCTTCATTTCTGCTCCTCCCTTCAGTCCTGTTCTTCCTTTCTAATCTTGCTCCCTCCCTTCAGTCCTGTTCTTTCAGTCCTGCTCTTCCCTGCTTTCCTGCTCTTTCCTTCCGTCAGTCCTGTAGTCCTTCATGCCTGCTCCTCCCTTCCTTCAGTCCTGCTCCTTCATTCCTGTGATCCTTCATTTCTGCTCTTCCCTTCAATCCTGCTCTTCTCTTCTAATCCTGCTCTTCCCTTCCTGTAATCCTTCATCCCTGTTCCTTCCTTCATTCCTGTTCTTTCATTCCTGTAATCCTTCGTTCCTGTTCCTTCCTTCATTCCTGTTCTTTCATTCCTGTAATCCTTTATTCCTGTTCTTTCCTTCATTCCTGCTCTTCCCTTTACACCTGTTGTTTCATGCCTGTGATCCTTCATTCCTGCAATCCTTCAATCCTGTTCTTCCCTTCATTCTGGGCTCTTTCCCTGCCAGAAAGCACCCTAAATCTATACCAAACCCTAACCCTACACCAAACCCAAACCCCAACCCAAACCCAAACCCCCCATGCCCTGGCTGCCTGAGCTGCCAGTAGGAAGGAGGAACAATTTGGGGAACAAATGTGTTTTTAAGGGTTTATTTTACTTCTCACTATCCTCCTCTGATTTTGGTCGTAATAAAGTCACTCTGTACCTCTAAGCCAAGCCTGTTTTGCCCTCAACCTCCAAACCTCCAGCTCAGTTTCTCTCACTCTCTCACCAAGTGCTATAATCTGACAGATTTTTTTGATGTTGATTTTTCTCTCCTCTGCCCAGCTGTGGCAGGGGAGGGTGAGTGAGTGGCTTTTGTGGGCCAGTGTCAAAGCACAAGATTTCCTGCAGCAGATGTCTCTCTGAGCCACACTTGAACAGCAGATTTGCAGGAGAAATACCTCAAAAAACTCACCCGTGCTGCTCCTGACTATTCAGCTACTCCAGCTGTAAAACCCTTGAGTAACAAAGTACAAATTGGTGAATAAAACCCACCAGATACTTTTCCTGTCAGTGATGTGCAGGGGGAAATGGAACAGCTGGGAATTTTTGGCAATATTCTCCTAGCTCCATTTAACTGTGGGCAACACCTTCCTCCACTGCTCTAGTTTAACTCTATTTACTTTAACTCTATTTACTCCAGATTTAAATTTTTTTTCCAATAAAAAAAGAGTGTTTCTTAAGTGATTTTTTAGTTTGCATGATGTGTTCCAGGTTAGAGAAATCCCAGGTAAGAACAGCACTAAGGAATTCCCACTATTCAGGCAGCAGCTTTTCCAAATTTCCTGTTCTCTGTGGTAATTCCACATGTCCCACAAAGCTCCCTGAGAGAGCTAAAGGCATCTTCTGGCTATTAGAACCTTTTTTCCTCTCCTTTTTCTCAATGGATAACTCTAGGCAAATGAAGCATTAGAAAATAGAGAATTTCTTAGCATTAAGTATTTAGAAATTTTCCAGTTATAGGAACATAATTTTTCCCAAAAGTGGCTCTTTTCCCTTGTTTAATTGACTTGTTGGGAAGACACAAAATTTGATTTTTAAGTGCTTATCAAATAACTTCAACTAGAAGTTATTAATTTACATTAATACATTTACATTATTCATCTACATTAATGTTCTTCTCTTGTCAAAAGGACAAAAAGGACAGATTTAACTCAGGAACACTGTTTATGGTGGAAGCCTTCAAAGTCAGCTCACAGAAGGCTGTGCCTGTTAGGCCCATTCTCCTCACTGTGTGCAAGGTTTAGTTCAGCAAAAGAGAATTCTGACCCTGAATTATTAGTGACACAACAGTATTTGGACAGACATTTTAATTTTTTAAATTTTTTAAATTTTCCTGTGAAGTATAGAAACAGGATTTTCAGTGCTCAGATTTATATTTGTCAAAGTACAGCTAGCAAAATTTCATTTTTTTTTTAATTTTGAAGGACTGCATTAATGAAATTAAGCAATCCTTGTGACAAAAACACTGGCAACTGAACCCCACATGCACTTCAGTAACGCTCTCAAGTTCCCCAAGCAGTCAAGAAAATTATGTCTGTCTGTAAATAAATAAATGAGTGAAATAAGGTGCATTTTACCTCCATAAAGCACAGGCAGTTAAATATCCAAGCACCTGCCTCAGCTCTGTAGGTGATATTTGTGCATTTATGTCCTGTGAGTGTGCAGGTGCGAAATCCCTCATGGTCTGGTGCTTATGTTCCAGAAATGGCCACTTTGGATCATAATTTTGATTCCTTATGTTAAAAATCCCAAAATAAGTATACAAGACCATTGTGTATCTTAAACAGCTGCCCACTCTCCTTCAGTCTTTGATTGCTTAACTTGCTGTGCTTTCCACTTGGAAAAATATGCACAAATCTGTGGGGCAGGTTCCCAGCTGATGGCAGAGTGGTAAGAAGTTAAGAAATGAAGGTGTTGAGATGAGATAAAAAACCCAACCTGCTCTGCCCTGGTGGGACTGCCTGAGAGTGCTCTCCCTCTTAGGAATGTGAGAGACTTTTAAGGCCACACTCTCAAAAGCATTAATTTAAAAAAAAAATTTTTAAAATATTGTTAACCCTCTGCTTTTAAATGCCCTAAAGGCAGCTGCAGCAGAAATTCCCAATTGCCTTCAAACTGTCCCCAGAAAAAGGAGGCTGGCTCAGATCTGCGATGCCCAACAGTGGAAATTCTAAGTTTGATCTGTGCCTGTGCTGCTCTGTGCTTTGTGCTGTGTCTGGAGGACCAAACTTGCCCTATTTTCCAGTGGAAAACTTTTTTAAATCCACATTTCTCTGTTTGGGGTTGGCTTTCCACCTCCTGTCTCTCCCCAAAAGGATGATGTCTTGCATCACTGCTAAAGTTAGACACTTGGTCGAGTGACAATGGATTTTGGAGCATTTTTGGCTGCTGGAACCTGGCTGAAGATCTGTCAGTCAGGGAGCAGCAAATTTCTCTCATTTAGCTGAGCACAGCCTCAATGTGCACCTTTTGGTGTGATCTTAGCCTTAGCTGGTGTGGATGTTCCTAAATTACAAATTTATATTATCGTCTCCACTGTCAACCCATTCCCCATCCTAATATTAAACAGGGAAAGAGAATTTGTGATATTTCCTCACAAAACACAGAGAAGTGTTAAGTAAAATCTACAGATATTTGTTTTTATCTACAGGTATTAATTTCTACAGGTTGGATGTTTTGGAGTTGTCTGCAGAGTAGCAATATTCAACAGAGAGCTGATGTTTGCATCAGTAAACTCCAATATATTCTTCCTAATGTTTATATTCATACTTTTTCAACAGCAGATGCAAATCCCTGTCACTTAAAGCAGCTGGGCCACACCTAAAAGTGTTAATAAACAAACATAGATGATCACAAGTTTTCTTTTACAAATTGCTATGATCCAAACAGAAATAATGATATTTTTCTTACCACTGAGGTCTGGAGTTTGTTGTATGTGTCTTCCTCCATGTTTTGCCTGGTTCATGGTGTTGTTGTTGCTGAAAGCCGGCTCCATTGGCGTTTCTGGATTTTCAGTGATCTCAGGAATGATTTCTGTAGCATCATTTTTAAACACCTGCCAGCCTTGCACAGAGTGAAGCGTGATTTGTGTCAGGACACAGACAGCACACACAGCCCAAGGGATCTGCATGGTCACAGATCAGCTTTTCAGCACCCTGACAGCCTCAGATCCTGGCCAAAGGCACATTATTCCCCTTTTTAAAATCCCTTTTAGAACCAAGCCAGCCAATGACTATACAAAGTGGGAAGGGCCAGACAACTCATTCATCTCAGCTTTTGTCAGTGTGAAATAAAATGGGTGTGTGGGGGTGGGTTAGTGACAATATTTTACAACTGTTATGCAAAAACTTCTCTCATCTACCTCATTTTTGAGCCTGGCAACAAAAAGTGATAGACAAGACTACAATGAATTGCAACCTGCCAAGCCTTTCTGCAGTTTTGCTCTGACAATGGTGTAATTAAAACCTGCTTCTGCCTCCATCCATATTTGAAACTTTGCCTTTTCCAAAGGTTTTCCAGACTTTTTACATTTTGCTGTTGTTATTCAGCAAATTCCCTCTTCCCTTTGCTCAATGTTTAAAGTGAGTAAATCTAGAAAGTGTAGCTCAGTAATTCTGCTTTTCAGTCTCTGCAGGGAAATTATTAGGGTTTTTTTCCTATCCTTTCCATAACAAGGAGCTTTTTTCCCCTCTCCTTTCCATAAAAAAAGGAGCTCCACATTTTGTTTCATGTTCTTCTAAGCATCATTTTCCTTACTTACATGTAGTAAATCTATTTTTGGCTTGGAGCTGAACTGAACAAGCCGTGAAGGACTCCGAGTCCTGAAGGAGCAGGGACTAAAGAAGGATTTTGGTATTATTTTGGTCAGACAGGAATAGCACCACGAGAGCCTTGTCCAAAGTGACATCAGAGCTGCAGAAAAGCAGGACAGGAGAGCAGAGCAGAGCTGAGTGCTGGCAATCACTGAGTCCTTGCTGCTTCTTTACTCCTCTGTTTAAATGCCCTCAAAGTTGGATGTATCCACCAAAGCTCAGTTTCTGTTAATTTTTCATGCAATATTTCCAAAAGCTGTTGTCTCTAGTGGGCCTGCACTGACAACAATCTCATTTAGAGTGATCAGCTGTCACATAAAACAGAAAAATCTTCTTGATGTAGCTTCTCCCAAGCACTCAGACAATCTGTATTCACTCTTCTATACAAACTATTACTAACTATTGTATTTATCTGTACAACCCACACGGAGAAATAATACCAAAACAATGTCTGAATGAAAAAACCAGAAGATATATTTAGCCTGTGGCTTAAAACTTCTTGTCCATAAGAAGGAGGGCGGCCTAATAGATGCCAGGAATGAACCCAAATCTCAGCCATTCAGATTCCTTAGCTACAAAAACATTTTTTCACACCCTGCAGCTGCTTGCCTGCTCACAGCCCTTCCTGCAGCAAAGCAGACATTCTCTGTGCTGCTTCCCTCCCCCAAAAATTTGATTTTTCTAGTTTTAATGAAGCACGGGAAAAAATAAAAAGAGTTATTAGGGAGAGAGTGTTCTCAGAATGAGCTCTGACAGGGTGGGACTGATACTGGAGCTGAATATATTATATCAGAATATTATATATAATTATTATATATATTATTATATATAATATTCAGAGCTGAGCAATTCCATCCTCAGCCACTGCTGTGGTTCGCCCATAGCCAGAGCCAAACCCACACAGGGAAATGAATTTGTAGAAAATTCTCAAAACTTAACAAAAAGCTCACACAGTATACATGTGTATGCAAACTTTAAAATAAGAAATACTAATTTAGAAATACCATGGAATAAGGTAGATATTGTTGAGAGAGAAATTGAACTAGAAAGAAGTTTCAAAAGATAGCCTTGGAAAAAAGACTAAATGCTTTAAAAAAATAGAACTATAAAAAACTACATCGTAGTAAGACCCACAAAAAGTAATTTTAGATGATTAAAGCATTTACAGCATAATGTAGCTAAAGCTGATAGGCCAAGAAATGCTTATAGGGTAGAAAACTTAAGAGTTTGGGGATTTAGAATGTAGAAATAAATATTTAATTTCTAAAATTTTATTTAGAAATAAATATATCTAAATGTATATAGATAATATATATATAACCTATGTATATAATAAATATGCTAAATATTTAGACTATAGAAATAAATATTCTATAAATATTTATGTATTTATAGAAATATTTTTCTAACATGTAGAAATTAGTATGATAATTATTTATAATAATACATTTATTATAAGTAAATATAATAAATTCTATTATATTAGAAATAAATAGTAATTATTTATAATAATAAATGTATTATATTATCAGTAAATATAATAAATTCTATTATATTATAAATAAATATATCCTAAATATATTTAGAATATAGAAATAAATATTGAGGTAATATCTTAAGCAAGATGGAGGTTTTAGGGTGGAGACTGGCCGTTCTTCTTTACCTTATTTTTCCTTCTTCTCCATGGCTTTGGGCGATTTTTTTGTAACTGAACAGAAAAGTCCATATTGCAGCTTTGAGGGATCAGTTATTGGGTTAAAAGGGAAAATAATCTAGGTGTCAGTTCTTAATTGGAAATAAATATGAAGCAAAATGGAGGTTTTAGGGTGGAGACTGGTTGCTCTCCTTTACCTTCTTCTCCATGGGTTTGGGTGGTATTTTGTAATTGGACAGGAAAATCCACATTGCAGACTTTGAGTGATCAGTTATTGGGTTAAAAGGGAAAATAATTTAGGTGTCATTTCTTAATTGGATAGTTTAGTCTGAAAAGGCCTTGTAACAAGAGATTGTTGGCCATTTTGTGTTTTGCTAATGAAACCTGCAGAACTCATGTTGCGAGGTTGTTGCGTTGATAAGAAACAATAAACACCTGAGTTTGAACATGAATTATCATCTCAAGTGCCTTCAATCCAGACCCAGAGAAACCAATAACCCCCAGCAGCAAAGGCCTCAGCTGTGTCTGCCCTGCTCAGCAGCAACACAAACATCTCTGTAAGATCATCACTGAGCTCAGCACAAACCCAAAATGGGAATAAAGTTAACCCCACTGAGCCCAAAGCAGTGCTCTGCTCTGAGGAGGAACCAGAGCCACCAGGAGTTAATTGGCATCTCCTGCTCAGCCTGAATCCACTGCTGCTGCTTTCTGAACTCCAGAAGAGTTCAGAAACTCTTGAAACACTGTCCTGAAACACTGGCATTGAACCCTGCAATTCAGGCACAGCTAAAGCAGCTCCTGAAATTCCTCAGTCATTCCAGCTCCTGAAATTCCTCAGTCATTCCAGCTCCTGAAATTCCTCAGTCATTCCATCTCCTGAAATTCCTCAGTCATTCCATCTCCTGACATTCCTCAGTCATTCCAGCTCCTGAAATTCCTCAGTCATTCCAGGTCCTGACATTGCCTCAGTCCTTCCATCTCCTGAAATTCCTCAGTCATTCCAGCTCCTGAAATTGCCTCAGTCATTCCATCTCCTGAAATTTCTCAGTCATTTAATCTCCTGAAATTCCTCAGTCATTCCATCTCCTGAAATTCCTCAGTCATTTCACCTCCTGAAATTCCTCAGTCATTCCAGCTCCTGAAATTCCTCAGTCATTTCATCTCCTGAAATTCCTCAGTCATTCCAGCTCCTGAAATTGCCTCAGTCATTCCATCTCCTGAAATTTCTCAGTCATTTAATCTCCTGAAATTCCTCAGTCATTCCAGCTCCTGAAATTCCTCAGTCATTCCAGCTCCTGAAATTCCTCAGTCATTTCATCTCCTGAAATTCCTCAGTCATTCCAGCTCCAGGTGCTTCCCTACCCACCCCTGGGCCTGAGGGTTGTGCTCAGCATCCCAGCCCAAAGCTGTGCAGGTGCAATTCCAGCTTCTCTGTGCACAAACTTCACACACTGCCCAGGAATTCTGGTTTTGACCTGATCAAAATTCTGAATTTTGACATGATCAGAATTCTGTTTTGACATGAACTTTGCTTCTCAAACAGTTGTTTGTTTTTTTGTTTTTGTTTTTTTTTTTTTTTTCCATGCTGCAGCCTTTCCTAATCAACTTCCAGTTGCCTCAGAAGAATTCTGCAATGTCACAGAGTGAATAAAGTCTGAATGCTGTGGTGTCATCTCCCGCAAGAAGCCAAAATAAATGGATTCTTATTATTTTCCACCTCACACTGCTAAGTCATTCTGGTGGCTTGTCTTTTCCAGTGGTAAGAATTCCCTGGATTCACACCCCAGCACAGTGCAGGAGCCAGGGATGGCTCTCCAGGGAGGAAGAGCAAGCCTACAGCTCCATCTGGTGAGTCAGCCAGCCAGCAGCACCAGCCTACAGGAGCTACAATTAAAACACACAACCAACACTTCGTTATTTCCAGGATTTATTTGCAGAATAAATTAATAAATAACTACAACTAATTCTCACCAGCAAATCCTTAAAAGACACCCCTCAGGCTTGTTCTATTTCTAGTTTTGCTCTTTGGTGAAGCCCAGAAAATAATTTTAGGAGAAACTTCTGTGCTAAACTAAGACAGATTCCACTAGATAATCTCTGTGCTAAAAACATCATAGTAAACTAGCAGAACTAATATAAAAAATAAAATTAGGTAAAAAATTCTGCTTCTGGCATCAGAGTGTTGCTGTTTGCGACACACAGTTCTTTCCAAATGTACCTCCCTCAATTAGCATTCTTGTAAGGAAGATCTCACAGCAAAGGGCAGGTTCTCAGCAATTTCAGAGGAATAAAAAGCTCTATTTTTTCCAATACATTCTCGATTTCATATTACAAGGAAAGAAAGCTCTCATTCCCATGTTTTATGTATCTTTCCTTCTACAATCAGGAAGAGAAATTTGGTATACAGCATATCACTGCGGGTCACAGACATACAAGACCTTCCTGGCCAGCTAAAATGGGGAGAGGAATTTGCAGCATGACTGTACTTGGAGAGCAAGACTCAGAGGAAGGCTATGATCCATTAATGGAGCACTGCTCTGACATTTCAACTATTTTTAGCCTGCTCTAAAAGCAGAAATGGTTTTGTTGCTGAGTTGCCTATCAGTGATTTTAAATATGATACACAGTCTCAATTTTAAAACCAATTTATAACATTGTTTTACTTATGTCTCTCCACTCTCATACTGCAAAACATTTGCTAAATCAGTTTTGTTATACTGAGACAAATGGGCCAGAGTTTCCATAAGAGTGACCAGTGTCCCAAGAAGTAAAAATTATCTTGAATATAAGAACACATTCCCCTGTTTTGATTTTCAATATTTCTTGTTAGTGACAACTACAGAAATATCACCATAAAGTAAACAGACTCAATTTTAATAAACCATTCTGGTTTATTAAAGGTCAACAAAGATCTAATGCCTAATGGTTTCTTAGCTCTTTAATAGACTGGAATTTTGATTTCCAAGTAACAGGTGAAAGATAAAGTGCATCCAGTGTGAACTTCCCTTTTTCTTCCTTATAGTGCAAATAGGTGTTAAGAATACATGGTGTGAGACAATAAAAAAAAAAAAATCTATGTTTAAAGTATTTTTAAAGGGTAATTTATAAATTAAACTGCAGTATGAAAAGTCAGCCTTGTAGAAAAGGTAAGGCCAGTATTCCTGTTTCTAAAGCCACTACTCCTACTTCACACAATATGAAATTAGTAACTAGGAATTTTGAGGAAGCAATTAATCTACTCCTGATTAAGTGGATCAATGGGAGAAAGCAAACAGGTGTGTAATTAGGTAGTGGAATTGATTACTACTTATTAGTACTGAACCATCCTGGTTCAAAGCCAGCAGTGCATACTGACTGACAGTGGAGATGTGACAGGAACACCATGCAGAGTGTCCCTCCACTGTCACCTGAAGGACACAACAGAGAAAAGGCTCCTTGATGTGGCAGCTCCATCCTGTGGAAGGAAAAACAGGAAGAGTGGAGCTAAAGCAGAATAATCTGCTCTGGAATTTAACTTCAAGAACTTTACCTTGCTGTACAGAGCCCCCACTGCCTCTCCCACACCTCAAACCACACAACCCCAAAATCAGCAGTAAAACAATGCATGCATGTCCTTTGTGATTTCTGATTGTAAACCAATGCATGCATGGCCTTTGTGATTTCTGATTCTAAACAATTTCTCATTGTAAACCAATGCATGCATGGTTTGTGATTGCTGATTACTGACCTGAGTAGACAAAATTTCATCTGGGATCACATGTGCTACTATTGAAGTGTTTCTCTTTAAAACAGTGTTAAGATTTTTCATTCTAGAACTCCATTAAAGCACAGGTGAGAATGGAGCAGTCACCCTGGTTTCTGATGGTTTAACCAACAATTCCAGTTTGCAGTGGGAGATCACTGGCATGAATACAGTGCTGTAAATCACAGGTACACATTTACCACTAAGTCAGGCACAGTGCAAACAAAGCTCCCTCTCCCAACACTCATTTCATCTGTAGTAAACAGAATCGAGTCATCATTTATTTGAATACAATGTAAATATTTCCTATACAGTGTGGTACATTACAATGCTCATTTTTATTTCATGATACCATGCAAGCAATCCAAGAAGTCAAGAGTGTTCTTGTGCAAACTGCTTTGTAAGGAAGGAATCTGCACGTGAGGTCATTCCATTCTGTTACTGAACAGTGATAGTAAAGAAGAGATAAAGACACTGTAATTCCATACAAGCTTTGAAAGGCATTATATTAGGATACTTATATTATATATCCACCACAAACACTTCTAAATATTAATATTATTTCTTCCTTGTTCAAGTTCTTCCCTCAGCATTTGTAATTGACGTTTTTTCTACTATGATCTTGAAATAAAAGAGCATTTAATAACAGACTATTTCATGTCCATTGTAACAGAAAAGATAAAAAACTATTCTTGGAGACACAGTGTACATCAAGCATGGGTTCTGAATGGCTTTACTCTCACACTGTGTATAGCATAAATCCACACAAAACACTGCATGCACTTTCTTTTCCAAGTGAATGCATCTGTGCATTTGTACATTTGCTTCCCATTCCCTGAAGTTCCTACATTCAAACCTTAGGCACCTGTGTGCATGAAAAAGAAGCTTTAGAAATTACAGTGCTCCTATTAAGAGTGAGTGAAGGGATGTGTTGGGGCTTTTGGGAGCTGGTGCTCTGGTTGAAAATATAGGGATAAAATGTTTCTAAAATCATGGGATATTCAGGGGAAATGGAAAGAAAGGTTGGGCCTGGGAAAACGTTAGGCTTTAATGGATCATGCAAAACTGCACCTGTATAATAATTTAATGACTGTGATAAAAGATATGATTGTTATATGATAAATGACATAATTGTTAAATGTGATGATTGTTTGGTAATTGGATAGAATTGTTTAATCGTAACAAGAATCATGAGAAACTGTGTTAGGGGGGTTTGATGAAAATTACTGAAATCCATGCTTGGATGAAATCAATGTAATGGATTTTTGGATTGGGAGTGGCACTGGGGACATTGGGACAGTCCCAGTCCAGAGTCCCCAAGGCCTTGTCCTCAGCACCAGCTCCATGCAGGATGCCAGGGACCCAACCACCAGCTCCAGTTTGCACTGGGAACAGGGAAATGGGGACACTGGGGACACTGGGAGTGGCACTGGGGACACTGGAAGTGGCACTGGGACAGTCCCAGTCCAGTGTCCCCCAAGGGCTCATCAAATTACAAGAATCCATGCTTGGATGAAATCAATGTATACAATAGAACAATGTAAGTTTAATAATTAATATGGAGTTATATAATAAGGGTATAAAACTGTGTTCATCCTGAACCCATGTCAGAGTCAGATTTGGGTCTGTGCCCCTGACACCCAGAGCTCTTAAATAAAAGCAGCTGCATATAATCAATCTGTGATTATGTGCTCCTGAACTGGTGAGACAACTAAAGACAAAGCTTAAACAAATCACATTCAATGTCAACGCAAACCACATATGCTATGGAGCCCGCAGGGGCTCTGAAATGTGTGTGAAGACAGCTGAGTTACCCCTCTACAAACATCCCTTGATGGCAACAGCTCCAAACAGCGACACAATTTTGTCCCATCTCGAAAACATCACAGAGTTCCAGACAGACATTTTCACTAGACAAGCAGCAATTCCAGCCGGGCGGTTGAAATTCGCGTCTCTAAAGCGCCTAACCCATCCTCTAAAGCTCCGAGAAACCGAAAGCAGAACCAGCGCAGCGCTGTGCTCTAGGGCTTGACCTTGCCCTCCTTGAGCAGGCGCTCGTTGAGCTGGCAGAGCTGCCGGAGGAAGCCGTCGTTGGGGCCGATCTCGCGCTGCTGGCGCACGGCGCAGAGCGCGCTGCGCACGTCCATGCCGCGCCGCAGCATCAGGTAGGCGATGACCAGCGTGGGCGAGCGGCTGTAGCCCTCGCGGCAGTGCACCAGCACCTGGCCTGCAGGGAGACAGCCACAGCTCAGGGTTAGGCTGCAAAGCAACGGGACATGTAATAATAGGTGATGCGTGTTGGGAAGGATGAAAGTTTGCCAAGCGTCAGCCGGTAGAGGATGGGACTCTTTGAGCCCCACGTTGGGCGCCAAGTGTGTCTGTAAGAGCCAAAATGAGGGATGTGGGACTCCAGGCAGCTCTCCAAAATGCAGCTTATTCCATCCAAGAGGTTACAGCGGGCCAGGGTCACACACTTTATTGGAATAAGGCTCCCAATATTCCCAGTTAGATTGTGCCTGGGCCGGTCTGACCCTCGCTGCTGGGCCAAAGGCAGCACCTGCGGTGTATCACCCCAGAGATACCTTGGCTTGCTGGTGGTTGCAGCTGGGCACTGAACAAGTCCAGGCTCGTTAGGAACCCCGTTTACCTCAGGAGGAATGGCTTCAGGCGATGGTGAAGAGAAAAAGGAGAGGATTCTGCTGGAGGGTTTAATGTCCAGAGGTTTATTCCATGGTTACAGAGGTCTGAACGTGAGCAACTGCTCCAACAGAATCTGGCAGCATTGGTCTGATCACCTTTTTAAGCTCAGGTACAGGGGGAGGGGAGGGACAGGTGAGCACCAACCAGGTGAGAGGGGCAGGGTCTCAGGGGAAGATGACACCCAGACAGGCCAATGACCTCTGGGCATAGGGGCATCCTTTGAACTTGACCAACCACACAAGGCCTTGCTGGAATGTTCAGCCTGATTGACAGGACTCACTCAGCATGGGGGCAAGGGGGAAGGGAGAGAGGTATAGGCACACCTGGGGGAATGACCTGGAAGGCCAAAATGGGACATTACAGCACACCACAACACATTTCAATGTCAAACAAAACTAATAATTTGCAGTAGCCAGTTAATCTTAAAACTGACTCCAACATCACCCAGCTCCAAGGCTCCTCCTTGTTTACCACATTAAAAAAACAGTGGTAGGTGTGGTAAACAACTGCTCAGACTGAAATGGAACTGCTGCAAATCCAGACTGACTCTGAATTTACTGACCCTGAAACTTTTGAGATTAAACTGAGCAGGTACAGTCATGGCACAGCAAACCCTTCTCTCCTCTTGCAGCCTGTTTCAGCGAGTCACAGTGCTAACTGCAAGAGTTGCATTTAATTTTTAGAATTTTTCATACTCCACCAAACTGGATGAAGAATTTATTTCCATCTGTCAAAACCCACATCACAGCTCCAGAACCCCTTTGCCCATTTCAGAGAAAGAACTTCTAGAATTGTGGGAGTTCTCATTCCTGCTATTCAATGCTCAGTCACGAAGCAAGAAGGAAATTAGGCATGTGCAGAAATAACTGGAATGTTGAAATAGCTAGACAACACAAACACCATCTGTCCCACTGCACTGTGTCCTAGGATTTCTGCTCTGAGGAAACACACTACAGAGAAATGTGGCAATAAACAACATTGCAAATATGACCTTCAACTTTCCTGCAATCCTAGGAAATAGAGGCAATCAACACATAAAATAATACAATGACTTAATATAAGAAAAACTGTAAGGTGACAGTCTGTATTCTTACTGTACATTTGGAAAAAAACCCCATGTAACAGGTTATGTGACTACTCTTCAGTACTTGTATTACTTATATCAATTCTGCCTTTAAATTGTAATTTCTAATGTCCTTAAACCACTTTTAACTGCTTAACTTATTTTTTAAAGAATATTTCATTAGAAGAGAAGAAGAGAAAAAGCAAAAATGTCTAAGGAAAAGTAAAAACATCTCTTGCCAGAAAGAAACTATAATAAGATGCATCAGCTGTTTCTCATTTCAAAGTCACCCCTACAGAATTCCCTTTGCCAGGTACTGGAGACCTGCATGTATAAACACAAGACTAAGCTGTGCCTTCTTGTGCCTGATCCAGGGCCTTTATCTGAATTTTTCCCTTGGTTGTTCTGTGAATAGTAAGAGCAAAGAAGCATTTTAAACAGCAAATGACTAAGAAGCCTATGCAGTGCACAGAAAACATGGTAGAAAGGTATTTCAGTTTGCCTTACCATCCTTCTGGGAAAGGGCTTTGTCAATAAAATCAGCTGCCTCCTCAAAGTAGCGACTGAGGTTAAATTCCTGTGTATCATTAGCTTTAATGCCATGGTATCTGATGCCTGAGCCTTCATAGAACTCTGCATTAGTGTTCACATGCATGAATGATTTCCCCTCTGCTGCATTCAGAACATGGGTTATCCCCAGATGCTGCAGCCTCGTTATGTTCTTGGCTATGAACCTGCATGACAAAAAGTGTCAAGAAAATGATTAGAATTTGGTGAATCATCTCAGTATTTAGGTATTGAGAACCAAACCCTTGGATTTTTCTGCTAATAGATGCCAAATGTGCCCAGAAAGTGAATTAGCTACAGGTTATAAATTCACAAAAATATTCAGAGCCATGGTTCCCTTATTTGAGCATGAGAGAATGCTGATTTCTTGTCTGACACTGAGGAATGCACACATGAAAGTGAATCTGCATCTGTTAGATCCTACTGTGGAATAAAATTCTAACTTTCTGAACAAAAAATTCTGACCAAAGTAGGAAAATACTGGAGATGATAACACATTAACTTCTAAGGTTAACAGTTATCCACATAAAATGATTTAAAAACCAGTTAAACAACCCTGCTCAGTAACACAAGTGACCATGCACCAACCTCAGCTTGTGCCCTGGGATGCAATCTACAGTAAGAGGAGCTAACCATAAAGGAATATCAGGAGAGCATTGACTCCTTTTTGCCATAATCCCACTACTTTTCATTCTGAGTCTGATGATTTCCTTATGTCACTTGCAATATTTGCCTCACTTTCCTGGGAAATAAAAAAAACCCACATGTTTTATCACTCTGTGTGGTCTCCTAGTAAAATCTAAGCCCCACTGGCCAACATCAGCAGAATGTGAGAGATCCTTTAGCTGAAGGATAACTCAGTTCCTGCACACTGTGTGAAAGGAAGTAGCCTAGACAGATTGTTTTTAAAAGCAGCTTTCAGTATGTGTTTAACTAGATATGGAAACAAATATTTTTTTAAAACTCCCCACAGCTCAACTCATACAAGAGGTCTTAATATTAAGCTGAGCTCCAGATAAGCATTTGTGCAGTATCATCCTGGACAAGTTTCTGTGAGATGGCAATGCATCTAGGGCTTTTGGCTGGACACTTAGGTAACCTAAAAAAATAAACATCCAAATTAGTCAGTTTACATCTATATGAATCTCTGAGTCCATTCACTCACAATTTTGATCTAATTCAAGGCCATGAACATCTTGAGAATTTCTTTCTTCCTGATGATTGCACACCCCTTAAATTCTAGTGAAAGCAGATGAAGATTTATGCATGACTGAAGCTTCTACATTTTCCGCTGTCTGTGCCAAGCAACTATGGCAATGAACCAAATATTTGTAAGACTTCATTACCCAAACAAATGCTGACAGATTTTCCATCTGGCAGGACATCATCTGTGCCAGGGGAGAAGTTTCAGTGTCTGGAGAATTCTGCTTTCAACACAAAAATCCTACAGAGCAAGGCCAAACCAAAAAGTGTTAATTCAGTGGTGAGTTCCTATGCTTAGTAGGGTGAGAACATGGTTTAATTAACATTATATAGATCAGCATATATCGGAGTGTTCAGCATCAACAGGAACTCCCATCCTGAAATAATGGTTGAATGTGGCAACAGATTGTTATTTTTAAATTATTTACTGCACAAATCAGCTTGCAAGCTATGACTTCCTTTTTTTCCCCAGGAAAAAACTACTACCACTATTTTATAACTACTACAAATATGAAGGAGATGGTGGCTGTCAGACATCAGGCTGTTTACTGGATGATTTCAGTCCCCTTTCTAGATGTGAATGTCCTGGCAGTAACAAATATAATTTGGTTTGCCTTAGGAGTTAGTGACAATCTATGATCTTGACTTGTACTTCTTTAGAAGGTAAAAACCTAAAATAAGTACAGGGATCCAGTGTATTTAAAAAAAAAATCCCCCAATTTCACAGGGAAGAAGTGCACAGAGATGGACCAAAAAGGGAATGGAAAATCAGCAGTGTGAAAAATGTGAACTTTAGGATTAGCTTTTCTCAAATATTAAAATGAGTGTTATATGTGTTGTGTTAGAAAGTAATGCTGTATTAATTCTCTTAAGTAGTGTGTTTAACATGGTTTTAGTTTATAACAAAATGTTAAAATGGAAACTATGCTTTATAGGATACTTTTTTTCTAAAGAAAGGATTCACACTGAGATAGCAGCCACAGGACACCTGAATCTTTCAGAGAAAGAGAATTTATTGCTCCATTATCAGGAGAAACGAACTTCTTCCTGCCTCGCTCAGTCAGGACGACGCTGTCAGGATTCAGAGGAAGCAGCTGACACTGACCAGACAGAATCCTGTGTTTGAACGGAATTTATGCATCATGGATGAGGTGTATGAATATGCAACAGGCTGTTGCTTTTAAGGGTTAATCCTCGGTTAACGGGTGTCCTTTTTCGGGCTTATTTTGCCCAGAAAGAGGTACCCAGATCCTCTGTAACTCTTTGTTTCTATTGTTTCATATTATCCTAATCCAAATTGCCCAAATTTTTATTACTCTAATTATGTTACTATTTTTACGGCCATTTTATCACTATTCAACTTTTAACATTTCAAAAACAAGTGACTGGCGTTTTTTTACGAGCAGGATAGGACCGGATAACTGACACCAGGATGTGGCGTAAAAAATAAACCCCGCTGAGATCCAGCAGATCCCGTCCTGCAGCCTGACTGCCCTGGGCTCGGAGCACCGGGAGCTGCTCGGTGACGGTCACGGCCCGACTCGGCCCTGCCCGGTCTCACTACCCGCCGGGCACCGCACCTGGCCCGGCCCGAGTTCTTCACCCTCCGGGCACTGCACCCGGCCCAGCCCGGCCCCTCCACACACGGCACCCGGCCCAGCCCAGCCCGGCCTCACTGCCCGCCGGGCACCGCACCCGGCCCGGCCCTGCCCTGCCCCTCTTCCCGCCGGGCACCGCACCCGGCCCGGCCCTGCCCTGCCCCTCTTCCCGCCGGGCACCGCACCCGGCCCGGCCCTGCCCTGCCCCTCTTCCCGCCGGGCACCGCACTCGGCCCGGCCCGGCCCGGCCTCTCCACACACCGCACCCGGCCCGGCCCTGCCCTGCCCCTCTTCCCGCCGGGCACCGCACCCGGCCCGGCCCTGCCCTGCCCCTCTTCCCGCCGGGCACCGCACTCGGCCCGGCCTCTCCACACACCGCACCCGGCCCGGCCCCTCCGCACACCCCACCCAGCCCAGCCTGGCCCGGCCCGGCCCCTCCGTCCCCCGTGCCCGCCCAGGCCGGGCCTGCCCCGCGCCCCCGCTCCGGCGCACTCACGCGTTCCCCACGTGGATGCGCGGCACCACCTCGTTGCTGTGCGCGCTGGGCAGGCTGTAGCAGCCGCTCCCGTTAGACAGGAGCTCGTTCAGCTCCTCCACGGAGAGCTGGAAATCGCCCATGGCCGAGCCCTTGGCGCTGCGGCTCCAGCCCGGCCCGCTCCCGCCCCGCCCGGCCCCGGCCGCCGCCTCCGAGGCGGGGCCGCACCGCCGGGAGCAGCGGGGGCCGCTCGGGGAGCGCAGCGGCGGTGCCTGGCCCGGAGCGCTGCGGGATGGAGCCCGCAGGCCTCACCCTGAAGCTGCTGCTGCTCGGGGACAGCGGCGTGGGCAAGTCCAGGTGCTGGAGCGGCCCGCGGGGGAGCCCCGAGCGCAGCCCCGCGCTGAGGCCGCGCTCTCTGTCCCCACAGCCTCCTGCGGAGGTTCACGGACGGCGCCTTCGAGCCGCGCCTCACACCCACCGTCGGTGAGCCCGGGGTCCGCCCGCCCGGGGCTGGGCTCGTTCCCGCTTGGGCTCCTTCTTGCTGGGCTCGTTCCTGCTTGGGCTCCTTCTTGCTGGGCTCGTTCCTGCTTGGGCTCCTCCTTAGTGGACTCGTTCCTGTTGGGCTCCTTTCTTCTTGCTGGGCTCCTTCTTGCTGGGCTCCTTCTTGCTGGGCTTCTTCGTTTTGGGGTTCGGAGCCAGGATCGTGCAGATGTGAGGGCTGCCAGGGTGTTCGGGTGCCGAACTTTTTCAGCAGTTCCTTCTGACGAGCCTCCCTTTCTAACTCTCAGGTATTGATTTTAAAGTGAAGAAAATGCTGGTGGACGGCCGTGCAGTGCAGCTGGCCCTATGGGTATGTTTTGTTCCAGACAGATGGGGGTGTGTTGGGTTTTGAGAGGTGTGCAAGCTTCAAGAGCTCGTTTTTGTGGTTTCCTCGTTTCCTTCCTGCTCCTCCTCTCTCTTTGCTGAAGTCTTCCTCACGCTGAGATTTCATGAGTGTCGTGATGGTACAGCGGGAGCTGCAGACAAACAGAACCGCTTCTAGTCTTCCTTAGTCAAGGTTTGGGACTTCCTTCCATTTCATGTCTTCCTTACTGCTCAGGAGTTAAAATTTTAAATTTGCTTATCTTGTTTAGTTTAAAATACCCTTTTTTTGTTGTTATAAATGTATTTGATGTTTTGTGTTTGGGGTTATTTCCCCCCTCCTTCTGCAGGATACAGCAGGACAGGAGCGTTTCAGAACAGTGACTCCCAGTTACTACAGAGGAGCTCAAGGGGTTGTTTTAGGTATGAAATAAATGGAAGAAAAGCATGATTACAGAAATTGTGGGCTTTATTTCTCCTAAATGTGCATGTCCTTGCAGAAGGAAGTTATCCAAGATAATCAGAGGAATAATTATGGCTCAAACACTGGGTATGCAAAACCGCAGGCAGGAAATATTGCTGCTTCAATTTATTGCTTAAATTAAAAAGACAGAGATGTCATGGTGCTGGCTGTTGAGTGGATGAATTATTAGCTTTGTAGCTATCACATGGGTGATTTTCTGGTAATAAGGCTAATCAGGGGTTATGTTGTGTTCTTTTCCCCATGATTTTGCTTTTTTCTCCCACCAGAAACTATTGATGTGATTGTTGTGGTTGTGGTAAGACTTGAGGTTTGTACACAAAGCCCTTTCTGTGTGGCAACAGCAATTAGAAAACAAAGGGGTTCTTCCTTTCAGGATTTGTGAAGACTAACCTTAACTTTGCTGTACAAAATATTCTTTCTGTGATTTTTAAACTTTAGTGATTTATGTAAATGCAGTTATTAAGTTACCAGTACCCAAAAGTGGCTTTGAACTCAGTCCATGTTTTACCAGCAGCGTGTGCATGTACTTATACATAAAATTAGCTGACAAAATACCTATTTAAAAATATTCTCTGTGGCCTAATTCAGCACCACCAACAGATAGAGTATTTCTGTTGGGAAATCTGATTTTCCCTCCAGATGTGCTTGTGTTCTGTAATCCTGAGGGAGCACAGCCCAGTGTGTTCCAGCTGTGGGAGGAGTGTGTGGTTAATCCCTCTTTCTGTAGCTTCCTAGCACCTTTTGTTTTTTCCAGGCAGTAGTTAGGAAGTGTGGATGGACTAAATTCTGTGACAATGAAGGAAATGTTGTCCAAGGCTCTGCAGCTGTTAAACTCCTTTTCCTCTGTTCTCAGTGTATGATATTACAAGAAAAGCAACTTTCACAGGACTGGGAAGGTGGCTGAACGAGCTGGAGATGTACACCACCCCCAGCAGCACTGTGAAGATGTTGGTTGGCAATAAAACTGATAAGGTCAGTTTGGGAATGCATCCTTTTCCATTCTTCCCTGGGTTATTTATTCATCAGAGTGTGTAAATGTGAGGTGAGAGCTGTAAGTAACACAGCTGTTGTGTCAGGAGGTAATTCACTCTGCAGCTCAGCTGGGAAGGCTCCATTTCTGGATTATTTATTCATCAGAGGGTGTAAATGTGAGGTGAGAGCTGTAAGTAACACAGCTGTTGTGTCAGGAGGTAATTCACTCTGCAGCTCAGCTGGGAAGGCTCCATTTCTGGATTATTTATTCATCAGAGTGTGTAAATGTGAGGTGAGTGCTGTAACACAGCCAGCCTGGCAGTGAGCTACAGAGTGGGAGACTCCAGTTGATTATTACATATCACAGACATTTTTCCTTTCAACAAAACTTCATTTTTGAAGTTTAGTTCTCATTTCAGTGCTGCTTTTCTGGGTACTTTTTGCAAGTGGCAAGTGTAGCTTCTTTCAGTTGTGTTCTTCATCTGTCTCTGCAGCCTGAGCGTGAAGTGGAGAGAAAAGAAGGGCTCCAGCTTGCCAGGAAACACTCACTGCTTTTTATAGGTATGAACCTCTGGGACAAAAACTTCCACATTCAAATGCTTATTTTGGTATTGCCAAGCATGAATGTACAATTGTTTTTCAGCTTGATGGGTTGTTAAACCTTTTTTTAAAATACCTAATTAATATGAGTTCCTTTTGCTGTAATTCCTGTGCAGGGATGTAGGTTTCAGATTCTGCATTGACCAGAAGCATTTTTCTCTGAAACAGAGAATTTACAGAGATTTTTTTTACAGAAACAGAGATTTACTGCATATACTGTACAGGCATAAATTTCATATTCTTTTGAAACTAGCAGGATTTTTCAATTCAGAGCCCAGAAGACTGAAATTTTCCTCCTTACTGATGTCTGCAAGGACCTTGGCTGATCTTTCATTTCCAAGTTTCTGTTGCAGCTACATAAAAGACAATATTCTTGGAGCAACAATAAAATGTACAATGTGAAGATATAAAGGTGGGAGTTTCTAAAGAGGAAGTTTCTTGAAAAGATTTCTAGGAGAAATTAAAACACATAGGGAACAACAGGCAATTACCTCTGTATTCTTTCTCAGCTTGGTTGTGGAATAATTATCTTCTAGATTTACTGTCACAGCCTGAGAAGAATTTCTTTTTTTTTTCCATTATGGAGAAAGTGGGCAACTGTGGATTTCTTTTTGGTGGAAAAATGTGATACTTCAGACTGGGTTGTATTTCTGTTTATCCTATATAAGTGTACATTTAAGAGAAAGGAGAAGAGATTCACTAATTAAAAAACTCCCATCTTCTCTCTGGTCCCAAAATACATTTTTCTAAGTGGAATATACTCCCTGCAAATACGATAAAATATTTTTTCCCCTTTTCTCCAGAGACCAGTGCCAAGACACAGGATGGAGTGCACCATGCCTTTGAGGAGCTGGTCATAAAGATCCTGCAGACTCCAGATCTTTGGGATAAGGGCACAGGGAAAAAGGGAATCCAGCTCATGGAATCTTCAGCACAGCAGCATAAAGGGTTATGTGGTGCCTACTGTGCACTTATTTAAATGTACAGCTGGCTGTTCTGCCTGACTGGAGGAAAAAAAAAAAGGTGTGGGGATGGGATTCCAAGCACCAATCTGTGCCATCGGTTGTGCAGATGCAAACCACAAACTCATTAGCAAAATACATTTTTATTCATTAACAAAATACAGTTTCCCCTTCCCTTTTGCACAACTGCTGCCTGCAGGTATTTTTCTGGTAGCTCTCAGATTTTTCACTATTAAATCATAGTGCTGCTTAGAGAATTGTGCTTTTGCTGTATTCAACATGGACTTTTGCTGGAATTCTTGCCTCAGCATAAATTAATTGGTATTCAATTCTGGAATATTATTGAGAAGATTCTCTTCCCTTGGATGGCATGGGAGGCTTTGAGGCACCCAAGTCACTTTCATGTAGTTACTCAGCAGGAGTTTGATCAGTGGACAGAGTTTCCTGATTTTGGATGGTTTTAAAAAGTCAAAATTGCTACATGTGCCCAGACAGTAAGCTGAGTTACTGGTTAATTTTGGGGCTGTATGAAGAGGATGTGAATTTTAATACTTGTCAGGAAAAGTGCAGGACACTGGTGATTGCTGTTCTCTTTGCACTGAGGATCAGGGATTAGTTTTAGGGCTGTGATGAAGAGGATGTGTATTTTAACAGGAAAAGTGCAGGACACTGTGGTGATTGCTGTACTGAGGGTCAGGGATGAGGTGCACTCATCATTTTGGGCTGTGGTTTTGCAGTCACTGAGAGTCTCTGCAAACCCTTGTTCTCTTCCAGAAACCACAGATAAAATTGAAAATTTTATCAGAATTGATAAAAATGTTACCAGAAATTGATAAAACTCAATTTCACAGAAAATGTGCTGCTTATGGGAGACTTTGCACTTGGGTGTCTGTCACCAATCCCCCTATGAAGTTACCCTTTTGTCTTTTACATTTTTAATGGCAATATTGTATTTTTACTAACTTACATTAAAATAAATGAAAATTCCAGATGGAACTTGTGCCTTGCTTCTGTTCATGCACATTCCTACTATTAGACTATGTTAGATAATAAAGCAAACATACAGCTTTATTTACCACTAGCCATGCAAAATATTTTAAGATCTTATGATAGCAACCTTGCTTTAAATAAATTCTGACCCTTAGCTTTTTAACTTAAATCTGAATCTTCTAAATATATTCATGTCTTGCAGACACTAAAAATCAGTTTGTAACCTGAAATACACAGCTAGGTTGAGATCAGTCTGGCCATTTATTATTTTCACAAAATGATTTAGTTTAAAATGCTGTTACTGAAATAATTTTTGAAGTATTTCCTATAGATTTTCACAGGATCAAGGTATATCTGTCATGAATTGCCTCTCTAAGAATCCTTTTGTGGTAGGACATGGTTGCAGAGCTGACAGCCCACTGCATGTGGAGGAGTCCTCAGCATTTTTGAGGTCACCAGGCTGCAGCACTGACAAGTGCAGGGAAAAATTCTGTTTTTGTAGCAGTGGGAACAGAACCTCAATGCCCACGGGCAGGACCACACATGGAAGTTCTCATTTGGAGAGGATGGATGGGGATGATTCTTCTGCACAACTTTCTGGGCTTGACATAATGTAGATTCAGTGACACTGGTCTGTAAGAAATGTGCTTTTAATATGCAACTTTTAGTTCTGCTAAATGTCATGGAACAAGAAGAACATTATGTGTTAGGATAGAAGGAACACCAAAAGGTCTTGTTTAATACACAGGAAATATCAGACCTCAGCAGGCAAGTGAGAACAGGAACTAGTTACAGCTACCATGCACCTGTACAATGCTCTCCCCTGAAATCCCCCAAGGATAAAGCACAGCTACTTCCAGAATCATCTCTGCATCTTCCTAAGACCCACTCAAAAATACTCTATATTCAAGTCTCAAATATATACAAGGTCCTTTAAGAGTTTTCTTCTTCAGGCCAATTAGATGCTCTGGAAACCTTTACCAGATTTGGAACAGAAGTGGTCACAAATGCTGGAAGGATGAAGATTTTGACTTGTAGCTCCTCCTTTGAGTGCATAAATGCTGGAAGGATGAAGATTTTGAGCTGTAGCTCCTCTTTTTACTACATAAATGCTGGAAGGATGATGATTTTGACCTGTGGCTCCTCCTTTGAGTGCCCTTTTTGGAGCTGTTCCATTGGTGTCAAGGCTGTGGCCCACCACGTAGCACAGGCAAAGATGTTTTGCAGAAACAAAGCTTCCTAACTGTCCTGTTTTAGAACCATTTGCAGTTGTTTTCATGTACACTATAAAAATCTGTGGTTTAGGATTTAATTAAATTTGCTTTAATTTAATCAAAGGTACCCTCAGAGGTTGTTCAGCTTTTGTGACTGGGAAAGTGAGCATAAGTTGTGGATGAGCAGACAATACCTGTGAGCTGTGCAAGATAATTTGGAGTACAGGAAAATGTGATGGACATAAAAACCCCTCCTATAGCTGGCCTAGTTTTTAGTGCCTAATTAGGCACTAAATTAATGCTTCTCTGTGAAGGGAAGCCTGTTTTGCTGGCCAGCTGAACTTGTTGAGCCTCTCTCCAAAGAACACTTCCCACCCAGCTGAAGGAGCTTGTTCCCAAGGGGGACTTCATTCTGAGGTTTTCAATCTAGCCACAAAAATTTGTGGCCAAAGGACAAACCTTCCATCTTTGTCAGTGTCTCAGCACAAAATGCTTTGGAAGTGTGGGAGCCTCTGTGAAACACCACTGTAACAAAATGCACAATTTCCAGTGTAAAGATCAGTAAAAGACTGGACTGGCTTATTTGGTCTGAGTATCAACTTCTAAATGACAGCTGCTATTCAAAATTTGACTCAGAAAGGCAGTGTCAACTTGTGACTTTGTTTAATCTTTCCTCATACATTCTTTATTTATTGCCTTCTAGGTAAGACCAGCAGTTTTGAAGCAAATTCAATGTACTCCCCTTTTCTGATTCATGTATTTACAGAACATTTTTATACAGTCTTTCCCTCAAACATGGTAACAAGCTATGACCTCACCCAGCTGACTGGCACCCAGAATGAATCCTTGTTCAGTTTATCTAACACAGTTTTCAGCTCATTACATGCACTCTGGAGATCTTCTTTCACCAGTACAGTGTCAATTAAATGGCCATACTGCTCTTCAATGAATGCTGCTGAATTCAGAATTTCCTGCTGTTCTTCATCCTGTTGATCAAAACAAGATCTTGGTATGAAATTTGCAGCATGTCCTTCTAGTACTTCAAAGTATGTATATATTATTTTAATATATATATTAAACTATACATATAAGATTATTATATGCATTATATATATTATTATACATTATAATAAATATATATATATGTATAAAGTGTATGGTATTTTAAAGCATAATGAGTCATTACTCTGAGGACATGTAAGAAAAGCTGCTACCATTAGGAAAAGGTGTTGAAGATATTAAAACTGAGATCAAGGAGCAGTATGCTACAGGCAGCTGTTCCAAAAAATGCAAAGGGCCTCAGGGAAGGGGGAAAATATGGTATAGGAGGGACAGAAAATGATACTTCATTTTATGTAGTTTAACCCAAGATATGGCAACCACACTCCTCAAAACTGAAAAGAAATTATGCATCTACTGTCCCAAGATCAGTATTTTTGAGGATTTACACAAAACCTTACCAAGTGAACTAAGTTTAGGTTATCATAAATATATATATATTTATGATATATATATATATTTATATATATATATAAATTTAAGTTTAGGTTATCATAAATAAAGCCATTATGCACTCTGTTCAGGTTTACACATCACCAAGCTGCAGCTGATCCAGGTTTGATCCTCAAGACATCCACACACTGTGATTTGTGTGTACACCATTAAACACTGCTGTGGTTGTCACTTTGGGGGTATAACAAAATTACTTTTTGATGGCTGCTCATAGGAAATGTAAAATTATTGTTGGTTTATCTGAGTTCAGCAGCAACTTCTTGTCACTGTGGTATTTTATGAAAAATACCTTTGCCAGGATCTTTTCTCCTGAGAAGCTGGGAAGCTTCAGCTTCTCCATGTTTTGCTACTTTGGAATGTGATTTAGAGAATTGTTTACCAGCATGTGAATTGTTTTTAATTAATGGCCAATCACAGCCAGCTGTGTTGGACTCTGAGTCTGCCATGAGATTTTATTATTTATTCCTTTCTAGCTTTCTGATGTCTCCTTTCTCTTTCTTTAGTGTAGTTTTAGTATATAATTATAATATAATATAATATAATATAATATAATATAATATAATATAATATAATATAATATAATATAATATAATATAATATAATATAATATAATATAATATAATATAATATAATATAATATAATATAATATAATAATAAATCAGCCTTCTAAGAACTTAGAGTCAATTCTCATCTCTCACCTCATCCTGAAACCCACAACAAAACTACAACAATTAATAACCACAACTCCCCCTGCTGCAGCCTTGATGATGTAGCCAGATGAATATGGAAGACTGGCACTTGGCTTTGTGTTACTTTAAAACTTGAGGAGATAAGGAATCAAAAATTCCATTTTCTGAAGTTGCACCTGAAAGGCTACAGGACCTACTTAGTGCCCCACTTTAACTCTTGCTATGGAAGAGGAGTTCTTTCAAGTAACAGAAGTGCTAGCCCCAAATATTTCTTTCAAGACATTAGAACTTGGAATACTCACAAGAGGGGATGAGATTTCTTCTGACATGTGAGATTTTAAGACATGTTTTTTCTTTTCTGAAATGAGAGGCTTCACAAATATAACATAAGGCTTAAACTCAGGAGTCCTCAAGTGCTTTACTGCCTGTGAACAGATGATTTTTTTTTGTTATCAGACTTGTTTTTGCAACATTTCCATGAGACTCAAACTGGTTTCAGTGGTTTCACTGGTACTGTGGTGTGAAGTCCTGTTTCCTACACATCTGACCACAGCAATTTTTTGCCCTTCAAACAAAGGCTCATGCCAGAATCCTGGCTAGCACCCAAGACTTCATGGAGCATTGCCTGAATAGCACTGGGATTCCAAGGGGCAAGGACATGGCAAAAAATACTGAGGAAAGTATAAAAAAACCCCTGACTTCATGGGCAAGTTATGGTTTGCTTCACCTATGCTTCAAATTTAATTAAAGAAATGTAATTCTTTGAACAACTGCTGGACAATCACTTGGCAGACACTAAATCAGAAAATCTGACCTTAGCAGTCAGTTCTAGGAGATACCCTTGAATTTCAGGGCATCCTGAGAAACTGCCTTAGCACAACACTGCAAATTTTAAACCTGGAATTCATCTGAGGTAGCACCACAAACCTTTTCCTAGCCCAGTTACAAAATCTGGATCAAATTTTCAAGTATTAACTCACAGCATGGTGGGTACTGAGAGCTGGCACTGCTTTCACTGCTCCTGTCCTGGGGTGATTCATGGTGTTACTGCATTCTGTATCTGCACCCAAAAATGGGTTCTGCATCCTTGAGATCCTACAAATGAGAGCCTTGGGGGGGTGTGGGTGTGCCATGGCCAGCATTTTAAAAATCAGAACTAGAATGGAAACAACAACTCTGTTCTAAGGATTCTCTCTAGGAACTGAGCAGGCTGGGACAGGGTTTTTTAAAATCAGATCTAGAATGGAAACAACAACTCTGTTCTAAGGATTCTCTCTGGGTCCTGAGCAGGCTGGGACAGGGTTTTTTAAAATCAGATCTAGAATGGAAACAACAACTCTGTTCTAAGGATTCTCTCCAGGAACTGAGCAGGCTGGGACAGGGTTTTTTAAAATCAGATCTAGAATGGAAACAACAACTCTGTTCTAAGGATTCTCTCCAGGACCTGAGCAGGCTGGGACAGGGTTTTTTAAAATCAGATCTAGAATGGAAACAACAACTCTGTTCTAAGGATTCTCTCCAGGAACTGAGCAGGCTGGGACAGGGTTTTTTAAAATCAGATCTAGAATGGAAACAACAACTCTGTTCTAAGGATTCTCTCTGGGTCCTGAGCAGGCTGGGACAGGGTTTTTTAAAATCAGATCTAGAATGGAAATAACAACTCTGTTCTAAGGATTCTCTCTGGGTCCTGAGCAGGCTGGGTCAGGGATGCACACTGGTCCTACAGCAAGGGAAAAGTCCCACAGTGAGCATTACTAAAGAGACATCCAGGCTGTGCTGGATTAATCCCTTTTCTGACCCAGAGATGGGGTAACTGAGATGTGTTTTAAAAGCTTTTATCTAATTTTCAGTCTCATGTGAAGGGTGAGACAATACAGATGTTGTAATTCACGCCATCACATTCAGAAGCCAATTATTTGCTAATTACAATAAATTATAAGTGTTTTTTGACCTATCAGCTTTTGCCACCCCATGCTGTAAATGCCTTAAAGCCAATTACCCCTCGTGGGTCCTACTACAGTGCATCTTTCACAGTTCCATTTCTTTAAAATATCTAATCTTATCTGCAAGGCATGTCCCAGCTGGACTGTAGGAACTGCAACCACTGCCCTGCATTCCCAAGAGTGCCATTCTGCTCAGGCAGCAGGAAATGATATTTGCATTCTTTAAAAGAAGCTGCAGGACTTACTTCAGGTACCACATCCACCAGACAAACTTTCTTTTTGGCCATCACAGACCGGATTGCCTCCAGGCTGGTGCCATACAAATTCTCTTTGTACTCTCCGTGTTCCACAAATCTAAAAAGTCAATACACTTTTAAATATCATCTACAAAAAATATTAACAATATTTAACTTGGAACATTTGATAGTTGTTTGCTGAAGTCAAAGCAAAGAGGGAGGAGAGAGGCAGAAAACCAGGAGAGGGATTTTATTTCTTTTTACTTATTTTTTTTCCTTCCTTGCTTTGTAGCAATTCTTCATAAATCACTAACAGTTAATCAGCACTGCTGACAAAAAGGGGAAGAAGAATGAATATTTTTCACAGAAAACAGAACAAAGCTGGCAAGGCAATGGACTGCAATTCTCCCATCTTTTGGGAGCCTGGTAAAGATCTGAACTTGGAGAAAACCTGTTCAGGCTCACAGTGTCAGGTACAACCACAGGTTCCATCTAGCACACACTTTCAAGGAGACTTGTGAATAAAACTTTTTACTTTCAAAGAGACTTGTGAATAAAACTTTTTACTCATCATATTAAACAGACAGTAAGCAGCCCAACCAAGTATCTGTTATTTTCACTAGATTCAATTCTAACCAATCATTATGCAGATTATTTAAATTCTAACTCAGGATCCTCCTACTGATGTTATTCCTAAATTGCTTCCAGCTCAATGTTTGAGTTTGTTCTAACAGTCCAGACTCTGTAAAGAGCTTTTTACTTAAAAGCTGAAAGCTGAATCCTTCTAATCTTGTCCAACTTGTCACCTGATTTTGGTATTCATGATGTAAAATTGTGCAACCAATATTTTTAAATAATCAATTATACCAGTATTTAAAAACTAACTCACTTGTTTTGCTGCACATCTGTCTCAAATGATTGCTTAGAAACAAAATTGTATTCTACTCCTTCTCTCTCATGACTTTTCCTTGACCTTGTTGTATCTAGAAGAGAAGGGAAGCAAGACATGGGAGACACATCAGCCTTTGCAAATGTTTTCTCTACTTAGTTTCAGTCACATTTTCCCAACTTCAAACAAGAAAGTTACACAGTGGCAAATTTAAATGAACAAAATATAAATCAGACCCTATAATTTTGTTTTAGACTCAATTTCAAATATTGTATGACCAAAAACGAAGTTATTTTGCTCCCAGGAGTGCTGTAACTAACAAAAAAGAATTAGGAAGATGATAATTTACCATGAGAAAAAAAAATCGGAGTACTTCAGAAATATTAATATAATCAATAGTCAGAACAGAAATGATTAGTGCAGATGGCAGGACATTAATTAGACAGCATTTATGGAGTACAGATGTAACAAACACAATCAGTAAATTTTACTCACGTGGAACTGCAACCCCATACTCCTGGGGGTTCTCTGACACAACTTTTTGCTTGAGCTCACTTAACTTGGCCCCCAAACAACCTAAAAAAATAAAATAAAACTGTCTGACAGGTTTCTGTGTGAAATTAAATAATGCAGAAAATAAATATATTACTTTCACACAAAGAATATGATTTGGGAGTGAGCTTGAAGAAACCTCCTTCATGAGAGAGCACATGACCTGCTCTGCCATATTCTGCTTTGAAGATCATCAGGAACAAATTTAATTCTTTGAACTGCAGGACAATCACCTGGCAGGCACTAAATCAGGAAATCTGCTCTTAGCAGTCAGTTCTAGGAGATACCCTTGAATTTTAGGGCATCCTGAGAAACTGGTTTAGCACAAGGCTGATAAGCTGAAATGAAATTTTATACAAAATCTTGATAGATAATTCTAACATCTGCCTCTTCATCAATAGTTCTGACAGCCTAAACACTGGAGTAAAAACCAGAAAGTGAATCAGAAAAATGAGAAATAGTCCTGCATCATTATTTTTAGAAGGATTTGGTGAGTTTGATTCCTTGTTTTGTTTTTTTTTTTTCCTTTTCTTTTTTTTTAATGTAATTTAAAATAAAAGACTGAGTTCAGAAAAATGTTTTGAAAAACCCACCAGAACCCCAAAATGAAACATGTAAGAAAAGCCTCTGGGAGTGCAGGATAAAGGAAGAAGGAGAAATGTGAAAAACTTTGAACACATTGGGCACCTTACCAATCAAAACCACCAGCCTCTGCTGTTCACCAGGCTGTTGCTGATATTTTGTGACTTCTTCATATGTGAGGAACTCTGCTCCATCTGCCTGCTCTGCCTGCTTGCCCTCATTGCCATTGTTTTCTTTCTCTTTTCGACTCAACCTAAAGCTCCTGCGTAAACCAGCTGGGCACAAAACACAAGAAAAAGATAAAATTCAGATTTTTAAACTTGTTCAGCCTCAAGTTGTTGTCTTCAAATGGGAGTTATTCCCATCAATTTTGTTTATCATCAAATCAGTGATCAGATTATAGGAGAAATCTGTAATAAAAGCTGCTACCATGAGGAAAAGGTGCTGAAGATATTAAAGCTGAGATCAAGGAGCAGAATGTTACTGGCAGCTGTTCCAAAAAAGGCAAAAAGATAAAAGGAAGGGGGAAAATATGGATATGGGATAGAAAATGTAACATCTCATTGAATATGGGATAGAAAACCTAAAATATGGGATAGAAAACCTCATATTCCACTGAATATGGGATAGAAAACCTCACATAGGGGATAGAAACCCTAACATCTCATTGAATATGGGATAGAAACCCTAATATATGGGACAGAAAAACTAACATCTCATTGAATATGGGATATAAAACCTCTCATCTCATTGCCTATAGGACAGAAAACATAACATCCCATTGCATATATGGGATAGAAAACTTCCCATATGGGATAAAAAACATCCCATCCCACTGCATATGGGATGGAAATCCTAATATATGAAATAGAAAACCTAACATGCCATTGAATATGGGATTGAAAACCTCACATATAGGATAGAAAACCTCACATTTGGGATAGAAAATCTCATATTCCATTGAATATGGGATAGAAACCCTCACATCCCATTGAATATGGGATAGAAACCCAAATATATGGGTTAGAAAACCCAACATCCCATTGCATGTGGGATTGAAAACCTAAAATCCCATTGCATATGGGAGAGAAAACTTCATATATAGGATAGAAAAACTCATATCCTACTGCACATGGGATAGAAATCCTAATATATGAAATAGAAAACCTAACATCCCATTGAATATGGGATAGAAACCCTAAAACATGGGTTAGAAACCCTAACATCCCATTGCATGTGGGATTGAAAACTTAAAATCCCATTGCATATGGGAGAGAAAACTTCATATATAGGATAGAAAACCTCATATCCCACTGCATATGAGATAGAAATCCTAACACCCAACCACTAATAAAATCCCCCTCATAAAACTTTAGCTGCTTTAGGTTATGCCTCTTCACAGAGATAATTTAGCTTATGAATGTATGGGAAATTAATTTAATAGTTCAGTTTGGATTTTTTCATGTGGAGGTGGGTTCTTTTGGGGGTTTTGTTTTGTTTTCATTGTGGTTCTGGTTTTTTTTGGGGTGGGTGTGCTAGGGAACAGGTAAAGGTTTGGTTACTCACCTATGTAGTGTCCATTGAAATATCCTTCACAGTCACAGTCTTCTGAAAATTCAAAAGTGGGGTAGGGCACAGGGGAAAGGAGTGAGAGGGAGGAAGGAAATATCAGACAATGTGTGTGATACAAGTCTGGCTCATTGGCAAGGAAAGAAATTTTATATCCTGCATTGTTTGCAGGTACTTTTTTAAACATAAACTAAAAAATACTTGCCTTGACTAGTGGTTTGTATTTGAAAAAATCCTTGACTTTGATATTGAATTAGAGAATTTTATATCTTGGTATTTACAGTTCCCAGAGTTTATGGAATTCAACAGGAAATATGTGATATTTAGAAAGGCAGCTGGTACATGACATACAAACTGCATAAGCCCAACAGAATTGCTCATAATGAAAATAACACAGAAAACAATGAAGACAAATCACTTAGAATGAACATGGGTGCCCTAAAATGTTAAACCCTAATATTTCTTTATTTTTTAAACATATCAAAGACTGCATTTAACTTGCAAGTCTTTGAACCTCACTCAGAAACCTCCAGAACATGTAAACACATCTCAAATCCTTTCTCTTGAATCAGAAAAGCAAAATCACCATTACTTAAGCCATCAACCTGAATTAGATTACTTTAAATAATAATTCACAAAGAAAATGTCCTAGGAACAATATATCTACTGATCCCTTTGGAATTTTAGAAAATTTTATTATTTTTATTTTAGAAAATACTTTGGTTGTTTATATTCAGACAGAAAGTGAGTTAGGAGAGCACCTACCTTTGTCAGAAGACTGATCATCTATAAGTTAGCATGAAAGGCAGAGTTGGGATGATATTAAAAGATGGACAAATAATTGAGCAAAATTAGAGAAAATAGAAAGGAAAGTTCTGGTTTAATTTGCTTAGCAGGCTTTTCTATCTTAAAAAAAGTACTGCAATACAATACCCTTATCAACTGATTAAAGAATTTTGGGCAGAAATGGAGTTCTTATAACCAGTTATCAGCTTAATTGTCTTGAAAACATCTGAGATAAAGCTTAAGCAGCACTCCTCATTACATGCCTTTATTTTCATGTGAATCTAGACTTGTTTCATGCACTCATATATGAATTTCCAGAAGATGCATTAGGTTATTTTTGCAGCTTTCAAGTTTCAAATCACAGAAAAAGTGTGAGCAAATGTTAAGGCATCTAAATATGTGAGGCCAGATGTTTTTGAGAGCAGAGAGAGAGGGACAGCTATGAGTTTTGAAAACAATAAGCATTAACAAAATAAAGCTCAAACCCAAATCCTCCTCCTCCCTTGTGTCCATGCATATCAACCAATGGCAGCTGGTATTTAAAATATCAGTCAGTGGTGAAACAATTGTTGAAACAACAGAAAAAACTGATAATTTAGTATCAATTAAAGCACCACTGAAAGAACACATCTGACTTACATAAAGGTTTCTTCAGAGTTCTGGTATTCTGCAGAGTGCCTGTTGTTCTCCTGTAAGTCAGTCGTCTGAATAGGAAATAATTCTATTTTACATATGGAAACTCAGAATTACAGAGAATTTATAGCATGGAAAATAAAGAATGACATAGTGCTTTTCTTAAAAAAAAATTAAAATGTTTCTGATTCAACTATTTAAAAGGCTTTATTTAAAAGTATGATAGTCTCACATTGTTACTGGTAAGGGAATGAAAAGAAAATTTCAAAACATTTTATGCTTTCATATATCAGAGCATAGAAATCAATAGTTTATCAATCTGATTTTTTTCCTATTTCCCTTTTGCCCACATGATCTTTTTTTGCAACATTAAGAAAAGTAAATAACCTTTGTCCAAAGCAGTCACTGAGCTGTGCATAAGTAGAAATTATCCACCTTTTTCCAGATCACTTGGAAGTTTTCTGTTATTTACTAGTAAAGAAACCAATTTACCCAGCTTGTGTGAAAATGTAAGAACAGAGTTTCAAGTAAAATCTTCCTTAAGTGTTAAAATCAAGTAGGAAGTTTATGATATAATTGGAGAAGATGGAGCTTTTTAGCACTTTCCTCTTGGCTGTATTTACCCTGCCATGACCATGCCTTTAATTTTCTGTGAAAAAAACCTGGCATTGTCACAGATATATTTTATGAAAAATCCTGTCAAAAGGAGTTTTCTCCTGAGAAGCTGAGAGGCCTTAGAAACAAAATGTAAACAATGGTTATCTGCTGCTGTGGAATGCAACAGGTGCATCTGGGATTGGTCTCATCTGGTGTTTTTAATTAATGGCCAATCACAGTCCAACTGTCTCAGACTCTCTGGTCAGTCACAAGATTTTATTATCATTCCTTTCAAGCCTTCTGATGAAATCTTTTCTTCTATTCTTTTAGTATGTAATTTTATTTTAATATAATATATATCATAAAATAATAAATCAGCCTTCTGAAACATGGAGTCAAGATTCTCATCTCTTCCCTCATCCTGGGACCCCTGCGAACACCACCACAGGCATAAAATCAATTTATCAATATAGTGACAACTGTATACATGTAAAAGAAAAAAATAAAACCTGTAATCTTTGCTGACAAACCTTTCTTGGAACTGTTTTGAGGGGATCAAGCCTGCTCTGAGGTTGGTGTCCCCAACACGCTTGGCTTGCCACCACGTGGGATCATCCTGGCTCACAACCTCCAGCACGTGGCGGCGTTTGAACGGCAGCCCGGCCTCCTGGCAAGGAATGGCTCTGTCCTCCTTGGGGTTATAGCAGAAAAGTGCCCTCATAAACACCTGCAAAAGAAAGGTAACATGTCTGGCAGGATCATTGGCTTATCAGCCTGACCCCAAGAAAAGTTCCAAAGTCGCTTTTCCCAGCCCGGCGCTTGACGGAGTCAAGGATCTTCATTTCTTGGTCTCAAGGTTGTTTGTTTTATCTTATCTATAAAAATTTTTCTCCTGCCCTGACGAGGTCAGCTCAGCAAGACAGTCTGAGGCACTCTGCCTGCCCTCAGGGCAGTGTTATGTCTTTATACTAAAACCTGTGTTTCCAATACCTATCACCTATGTTAGGCAGTGAGCTTCTACTCTAAACCAATCCCAAAGTGCCAACATCACTGCAGAAAATGGAGAGCAAGAAGAAGAAGAAGGAGAAAGGCTGGAGACACACAGTTCCCTCCATCTTGCCTCCTGAACCCCCATTCTAAAAACCCTAAAATCTACTTTTCCACCTTGTGATAACTTCACTTATATTCTACCTAAACTGTTTTGGCTTGCTGATCTTCATACAAGGTTGGTAATTTGCTCCATGGGTCTAAATCAAAACCACAGGGGCATTTTGTGCTCTGTGCCAGGGTCCCTGAGACCCCTGGCAGGGGTCTTGGCTGCTCAGGACAGCCAGAGGGATGTCCTGGGTCCTGAAACGTGTCATTTCTTCTTGTCCTATCTGGAATTTGAAATGTCTGCCTTTAAAAGGCTTCCCCCAATGCTAACACTGCTATATATATACTTTATTCCTCCTGCAAGCACTCAAAAATATAAACACCTGGCAGCTTGTGCAGTAAAAAAAAACTTTCCAGGATATATCCAGTAATTATGGAATTGTGGAACATGAGACTCAAAAGACCAAAGTTCCAAGAAACACAGATGACAATCTACATTAAGTACAAAATGCAATAAAGGAATGGTTGGAAAAAAATAAGGGAAGGGAGAAAACAGTAAAAATGGATTTTTGTCGCAGACATCTTTTTATGAAAAATCTTTTCTTAAGGTTTCTCCTTCTAAGAAGCTAAGAGGCTTCAGAAACAAAATGTAAACAATGGTTATCTGCTGCTGTGGAATACAACAGGTGCATCTGTGATTGGTCTCGTGTAGATGTTTAGAATTAGTGACCATTCATGGCAGAGCTAGCTCTCCCTCTCTGTCTGAGCCACAGACCTTTGTTTTTTATTCTATTCTATTCTTAGCTTGCCTTTTAAGATGAAACTTTTCTTTCTATTATTTTTAGTACAGTTATAATGTAATATATATATATATAATAAAATAATAAATCAAGCTTTCTGAAATATAGAGTCAAATCTTCGTCTCCTCCCTCATCTTGAAAACCCCTGTGACCACTGTCACAGATTTTTTGCAAAGTTGCCCAGTCGTAAAGACTGTTCTTAAAATGTTCCTTTAATGCATCAAAATCTACTGTTCAACTTTGGATTTGTATCTTAACACAGTTTAACACAAGAGCAGAACCAATTCAGAAAGTGATTTGTGGGCTTGAAGGAGAAGTTCAGCAAGCAAGAGCAGGGAGGCAGAGAGACTGACAGAGGAACCTTGTGAGCAATCACTTATTGCTGATCAGGTAGGGCAGCTGAAATGGGCTGCTGGGGTCACATGGTGATGCTGCTCTGCTTGCAGAGGTCCATTTTCACTCAAATGAGTGGCAAAATGCCCAGAGAAAATGGACAGACTGCAGCTGCCACGGTGAGAGGAGACAGCAGAACACTCAATTGAATTACACAGACCAAAAAGAGAGGCAGGATTTCAGAAATGCTCTAAAAGAACACGTGCCAAGATGGAGAGGAGTAATGAATAGAAGGGTACTGCACAAAAAAGCACTGTGCTGTCTTTGCAGCTCAATCAGGAGTCTGTGGCACTTCCCACTGGAGCAGGAATGGTAAAGATGTGCCTGAGTGGTTCAGCTGCATACCTTGCTGTCTTTGAGACGATCTTCTTCTTTGATGGCTGGAATTATCTTCAGTGTTATTGACCCTTGAGACTGAGCCTGAGCAAAACAGAAATGGTTTTTTACTTTGAAAGCAGGACAAGGATACAATGCAGACTATTCAAGCTCCAGTTAAGGAGCTAGCAGCTGTCTCCTCAGAACTCTAACAGGCCAAGCTAATCCACAATTTAACTGCATTACAGAGAACATCAGGATTTTCCATGACTCCACAACAGTGGAGACATCCACAGTAATTACTTGGCTAAAACATATTAAGACCTGCATTAAAATTCTCTTGTTTGCTTTTAGCAATTGCATTAATTTCTGGGCTACACTTCAGAGTACATTACATATTTCTGTGGCTTTTAGTACAACACTGACTTAGATTTTTGCAGACTAATAATTTTAAAGTGCTGCTTTGAACAATACTGCTGTGTTTTCTCCATATAGTGGCTAACTTGTCAAGAGTGAAATATAAACATCTACAAAATAAACACCTACTTTCACTCTAGAAATCTTTGCTAGGAAATGACAACTATTAGTTATAGTAAACTAAAAAGCACTTCTGGGTCCTTCAGAAATCTGGAATGGGTTTATCTCATCAGAAATCTGGAATGGGTTTATCTCATCAGAAATCTGGAATGGGTTTATCTCATCAGAAATCTGGAATGGGTTTATCTCATCTGTTTTAGATGCCTTATTTTGCATGAGATGAACTGTGTTTCAGGGAAGCCTGCAATTCTGCACAGATTAAAAAGCAAACACAAACATTTGTAGCTTTTCTTCAAATAATAAACCATGAAAAAGAAAGTGTTACACTTCAGGCATTAACTCACATGGGACATATGTAATTAGAAATCACACAGGACAGATAAATAGCATCCCAAGATCCCCATGAATTAAACTTTACACACTATTTCAAAATGGTTTTGACACCCCCTGCCCCCCAAGTTAAAAGCAGTCATTGGCATTATTGGGATTATTTGATCTAAATTGAAATGAGGTGATGGAAGTGACACCAGTGTCCTTACTGTGTCCCTAACTCCACTCCACACCAAGACAAGGGGAATTACAGCACAAAAGGGAAATCAGAGATAAAGAAGCAGAAGAGCTACACCACTTTCTACCAAGATTTGTGGGTATTCATGTTAGAGAAGCTTGAAACAAGAAATTGCTCATGTCACCAGGAATCTGCTGGTAAAGGACAGACTGACAGCTCCTGAACACACAGACAAGACTCTCTTCAGCTTCCCAACACACCACATTATGAATCATCCTCTAGGAGTGTATTTATAATTTGCAGCTTGCTTGCCATAAACAAAGCATTAAAGGGAAGTTCTTGACAGAGCAACATGTTAATTTTGTATTTGTATCTTACTTGGTACCAATCCAGTTCGCAGAAGTTTCTGAAGTCAAAAGGAGAAGACTAATCCACTGGGAGAAGAAAAACTCTTAATGCAAAGACAAGCAGGGATTGCATCTTTTAGCTCTATATTTTAAACTCATGGTTAAATTTCATCATCTACTGTAATTACTAGATCACCAAACAGAAAAGATCTTGAAATGAAAATCAGTGCAGACCAAAATCTGACTTATTTCTTCTGGTCGTTTGTGAAGCACAGTAATACCATTGACTTCTCTTAGTTCATCTCCAACATGGACAAGACCTGAAAAGATGGTAAGGAAATTAAAATAGGTCTAGAGACTGGAAAGCACTTCTCCTCTGATGTCCAGCCTAAATCATTAGCTTGTACTTCCTCAGCTCCCTCATCCAGACTGATGGATTTAGTACCAAAGCCTTTGTTGGAAATGTGCCTCAGAGTCTCCTGCCTTTATTCCTAATGGCACTTTCCTCTCCATGCAGCACAGGCTCAAAGGAGAGCAGCATGCAGACAGGCAAGGAACCCTGGAAAATCACTCTTTGGATCAGTATTAAGTATACAAAACTGGAATAGTTTCATGAGTGTGCCCAAATCAGGAGACACACAGAAAATAAAGGCAGGAATGACATATCTGTCACCTGACAGATCAATACTTCACACTCACAGAAAGAATGCTACACTAAATTTTTTAACAAGCCATGAAGAGACTCTACAAGATTTAGATTTGTTTATCCAGTTCAATAAGAAATGTTGTAGTTGTCATATATACAGCTACTGTTAACTGCCATAAAATAAATTCTCAGTAAAGCAAACAGAAAACAACACATGATACACTGAATAAACCAAGGTACTAGATTAGAAGCTAAAAACATTCTTTGCATTTTTCTACAGCTCAAACATACTTCTTCCATCTCTGTTTTCATTTTTTCCTAATAAAAAGCATATGTAATTAGATGAACAGGTTACTGATAAACACAGAAATGTTAAGAGCATGCCCAGGAAACTTCAGAGGTTTCCAGATTTAATTCAGAAATGAACTACTGCAATCATACCACTGCGATCAGCTGCACCACCCCTCATGATCCTGGCCACAATCACAGCTCCTGTGTGCTCATCTCTTCTGATGGTAGCTCCCTGAAATAAAACATACCCCCCACCCAAAAAAAGGTAAGAAATTTACCCCAAATTCAGCAACCAGAGACATAATGTGTATACTATTATGACTTTTAAACTGGAATTAATTTATTCTATGATTTTTCTCTGTCTCCCTGATGATTTCCACCATTACTCAAGTTTTGCCCATGCCAAGTGATTATAAATAAAACATACCCCCCACCCAAAAAAAGGTAAGAAATTTACCCCGAATTCAGCAACCAGAGACATAATGTGTATACTATTATGACTTTTAAACTGGAATTAATTTATTCTATGATTTTTCTCTTTCTCCCTGATGATTTCCACCATTACTCAAGTTTTGCCCATGCCAAGTGATTATGGCAAGGTGCACCCACCTTCCTTTCTGCTGCCTTTGATTATTGTGGTCATCAAAGCCACTCAAGTGTGCAAAACATCTTATTGTAACATATTCCTTTTCCTCCTTTTCTGAATCTGTATACAATACAGTCAGCACTTTTATATGTAAAAGAAAAAAAGCCAAGTAATTGGATTTTTTTTCCTCCTCCTACCTCTGCTGGCAATACAAAGCTTTAATAATTTCTTTCCCAATACAGCTGTTTTGCCTTAGGGAATCAATTCTTCCATTTCCATTAGTATAAAATTAGGACTTTGACAATATAATGATTATATGTAGGTATCAAACATACTCTCACTGACTTTCATGCAAGTGAACACATGAAGTCATTGAATGCTAGCTACAGTATCAAAAGAATGAATAGATATAATCAGCATAATTGCTCCAACATATACAATTTCTTCACTGTTTCCTGGCATTATAAACTATGCCCATAAAGCAGCCAAATGCAAAATTGTGAAGGTGCATTTATCATTTACCAAATTGTTTTTTATGTTACTTTATAAGCTTCAGAACGCTCCAAGTTTCTGAAGGCTATTTGATGACATCTTCAAGTATCTCCTCCATACTCCCAATAACACTCTTGCACTATAAAGTTTTATAACCAGAGATAGGTGATCTAATATGTACCAAGGGTTCTTTATTTTTCACTAGCCGAACAATTTTCACTGATTCCTCATCAAAATCATCATCAAAATTATCAGGCAGAGGTGGAAGAGCTGGGTCAAAGTTCTTCTGTGCTACAGTGTCATGTACTACAAGCATTGCCTGCATAAAGGAAATAAAAAACAATAATGTTTAAAAATGTAATGGAGTAATACCACAATTCCCATTCTCATCTTTCCAGTATTACAGGAAAATTAAACCTCCCCCTTTCTTCCCTCACCACAAATCCTCCAAAAATGATTTAGCAATTACCTTACCCATCATGTAAACTACACACTGGTGTATATCAATATTTAAAATAAATCCAGGCAACAACAAAAAACACAGTGGACAATGAAAAGCAAGAAGGTGTAATTTTCTTCTCCTTTTCTTTTCTGGTCCCTCAGAAAATATTAAGGAAGGGAGGAATAGAAGACAGCATGGTGCATTATGCAGGAAAGCTGTCTCTTTTCAATTTTCTTCACATGCCAAAGTCTGTGCAGGAAATCCCAGTGGAATAGAAGTTTGTGGGAGGCTTCTATATAACTTTTCTGTTACAAAATGTTCTATCACAATTCTGCAAAGACATTTCTTTGTGGTTTTTACCCTGAGATGTGGTGTTGACAACAGCTGAAGCAGCTCCTTTTCTTCATTATTCACTGGTGCTGTCTGCAATTCTTCTATTACCTTTAAAATAAAAATTTACAACCTCAAAATTAAAGGAATTCACCAAACAAGGTCATGTATTTACATTTCTGTTGAGTGTTTGCTAACATCTATCATCCATCAACGTAGTGTGCACAGATCAAAACTGATCCCAGTCCATAGTGCATGAAACCTGAAAGAAACCAAAGCTTCTTTAGCTATTTTTATTAGATAGTACAGAAGACAGCATTAGGAATCAGAATAATAATCCCTAAACATACATTTTAAGAGTTATTCCATCAATAGAATTTCAGGAATGAGTTCTGAAATTTTTAATTCCATATGGAATACATAAGTGATACCTGAAACAACATTCTTGCATTATTTGATAAAAGACTTTAAACTTCTGCAGTCATCTAGTATTAACTGTGTGGAACATGCAACATAACTTCCCTTGTTCCCCTGCAAAACCTGGACACCAAAATATGCCCTGGACTCTCAGGCACTTTAAATGAAAGATGAGAGAAATAATGGAGGCACTTCTGCACTGGGCTGAGTGGGTGAGAGGAGAGAGAAAGCAGGGGAGGGAGGAGGAAGGGAAAATGGATTGAGACAAAAGAGATTTCCTTACCCTGTTAAGGGTTCTAAGCAGGGAATTCATATAGCTCTATAAAAAACTTCTCTGCTGTTCTGAAGATGGAAATTTTGTGTGACTTGCCAGGTAGCAGTGCTGAAACTTTTGTGGAGGTGGTACAGTGTGTGTGGAACAGGGAGAGGGGGTGTGCTGCATGTTAAGGGGGGCACTGGGGTCTCCTGACTTTGAAAACTGAAATATTCCAGCTCCCAAACCTTCCACTGCCCCTTCCTATGCTATGGTAGGGAACAGGTGCATGTAAAGAACCAGCAAATGCCATAATAAAAACAGTTTGAAGCCTTCTGAAAATGGAATGTGCTGCTTTGTGTTGTCTCTGTCTCAACTATGATAATTCAGCACATAAATGAGGCTTACAAGAGAGAGAAAAGCTCTTTACCAAGGCTTGTAGTTTTAAATTGAAAGAGAGCAGACTGGATATAAGGAAGAATTAGATTATCCATATTTAGATTGGATATAAGAAGAATTTTTTATGATGAAGGTGGTGAGATGCTAGAACATCTGCATGGTGAAATGCTGGAAACAAGGCTGCCAAGAGAAGTCTGGGATGCTCCAGCACTGGAAATGTTCAAAATCAGGATAACAGGGCTGTGAGCAATCTGATCCAGGGAAAGGTGAGCCTGCCTGTGGTGCTTAGATGAGATCATATTTGAAGGTCCCTCCAACCCAAACCAACAGCAGAGCTGCCTGGGCTGTAATGGTTTTAAGGCTGAAGATGACTGAATGCTCAGCTGGGATATTTCCACACAGGGCTGAAGGATTTTTGCAGCCTCTCCCTTAGGAAGGTAATTCACAATATCCTTTCCTTCCACCTGAATGTGTCCATCTTCACTAAACATTTAATAACTTGGTATTTTTGAGCTCTCATTTCCTTGATTAATCATGGCCAACAGATTACAAAGACAGCTGGGGAAGATGAGAAATATGTTCACATACAGCACAATTGCAAAGCTTTGATTTGTTAGGAAAGCAGGTGTAAATAATAGGAAAATGAGGAGACAAGAATTTTTACTCACATCTTCAACTAATCCTGCTGCACTGTGTAAAACAGGAGTTGGGCTCTGTCTTTCATAATGCCGGAGCTTTTCATGAATCTGAAAAAAGATTATTCAGGGATATTTCTACAGAGAGATACAAAACTTGCTCAATATACCTACACTGGAATGTTTTTCTATTTAAGGAATATAATTTATCTAAGATGTGTCAGAAAAATAATCTCTCTTAGGGTTATTTTTGTTTTGTTTGGGACTCTGTTTTCTTTTTGCTCATGGTAGTTTCAGACAGAAAATCTGTAAAGACTTTAGGAGCATAAGGAAAAAATGAAGCCATTTCACATTACTTTTTTGCTATGGGGCACTGTGTTCATTTTAGCAAGAAGAGCAGAAAAATTTATTTCTGAACAAAATATGCTAATTGTCAAACATTATTAATGTTTGCTCTTAAGCACACATATGTTTTGCTTGGTACAGAATTCTTAAAAAAAAGTTTGGCAAAGTAAATGCTTGATAAATCCAGTGAACAGAGAAAAAGTAAACTGTAAGGAGAATGTACATAAATAAATATAAACTTTTACCTTCATCAGGTAGCTGAGACTCCTTTCACTGAAGACATCCCTAAGGAATCCCATTTCCTCTTTATGGTTTGAATCAGGTCTTAGCTGAGATGTCAAAAGGGCCAAAGTTTCGTGCAACCCTAAATTTAGATTCAGGACAGAACAAAAACATTGTACACAGGATTTATCACTGGACTTTCTACTGCAGACTTAACAGTCACTACATTTATTTGGGTAAAACATTGGTGATCATCAAATTTGCAGAGTTTATCTTGTGTTTATCATGTTTATCTTGTGTTTATCCACCATTCATTTTGCAACATTCCCTTCATAAGTGGCAAACACAGCATCATATTAAAGCAAAGGCTAACAAAGCAATATATATATATATATAAAAATTTCTTTCACATTTCCCACTTCATGTTCATTATGCTTTGTTTCCAAAACCCTTTGTTTCCCTCTTACAAATGTTGAATTTTCAGTACCACAGCAGACTTTCAAAATGACTGAATGAGCTCCTTTAGCAGCTCCACCTCCCCATTCTGGTGGTGATTACAGAGAATTAACAAAAGAGAAGAGCACACCCCCAAAACTTTCCCTGCTCAGTCTCTCTTCCTTGCGTGCTGGAGCTCTCAACCAACACCCCACAAGCTCAGAGCTCTCCATGGATTTTTCCTGTGGCAAAATTTGGGCAAAGGGAAGGTGAAAAGAGGAGAAAAAGAGGGGGCACCTGGAGTTGAACCAGGGACCTCTTGATCTGCAGTCAAATGCTCTACCACTGAGCTATACCCCCTAGCACACCTGCACCTGGGAAATTAGACCTCAGAAATTAGGAGAACAATCAAAGCTTTCATACCATTTCACAAATTCAATCAAGCATCAACAAATATAAGCAATCTAAGCCTTTCATAAAGAAGACCAAAAAGAAATTCTGGTGGTGATTACAGAGAATTAACAACAGACAAGAGCACACACAGACACTGAGTGCTTCCAGCACAACCCCAAAACCTTCCCAGCTCAGTCTCTCTTCCTTGTATGCTGGAGTTCAGAACCAACACCCCACAAGCTCAGAGCTCTCCATGGATTTTTCCTGTGGCAAAATTTGAGCAAAGGGAAGGTGAAAAGAGGAAAAAAAGAGGGGGCACCTGGAGTTGAACCAGGGACCTCTTGATCTGCAGTCAAATGCTCTACCACTGAGCTATACCCCCTAGCACAACATCTGCACCTGGGAAATTTGAAAATATTTCTTGGCAAACAAAAACATTTTGTTGTCCAGGAACTGCACTTCTTCCCTTCACAGCTCCACAAAGTGCCTACTAAAGGTACACACAGTTAGACCTCAGAAATTAGGAGAACAATCAAAGCTTTCATTCCATTTCACAAATTCAATCAAGCATTAACAAATATAAGCAATCTAATCCTTTCATAAAGAAGACCAAAAAGAAATTCTGGTGGTGATTACAGAGAATTAACAACAGATAAGAGCACACACAACCCCAAAACCTTCCCAGCTCAGTCTCTCTTCCTTGCATGCTGGAGTTCAGAACCAACACTCCACAAGCTCAGAGCTCTCCATGGATTTTTCCTGTGGCAAAATTTGGGCAAAGGGAAGGTGGAAAAAAAGAGGGGGCACCTGGAGTTGAACCAGGGACCTCTTGATCTGCAGTCAAATGCTCTACCACTGAGCTATACCCCCTGGCACAGCTTCTGCACCAGGGAAATTTAGAAACATTTCTTGGCAAAGAAAAAGTTTTGCTGTCCAGGAACCCTTGACACCCCCCTCTGCACTTTAATGGACTTCTCAATGGCTTTGCATGGGGTCAAATGTCATCAATGATGGGAAAAAAAAATGAGAAATTCAGGTCAATCTGATGCCTGCAGGGAATTTCAAACATACAAAAGCTCACACAGGCAGCCAGTGCTTCTCACACAGGGCACAACCCCTGCACTTCCCCAGTGTTCTCTTGCCCCTTCTGCCTCTGAGGCACCTAAAAAAGCCAGGCCTGAACAGAGGAAGAAGGGACAGGTGGAGATTTCATTGTGGCAGAATCAAAGCTTGTGGCTTGTTTTCTAAAAATTATTTTAATCACCAGTATCCCAATTTTGCAGCACACACAGCAGACAAACACCAGATTTTTCCTGGTGAACAATGTCTGGGAACACAAGACCAAAACAAAACAGGAAATAAGAAAAGGTGGAGGGGGCTCAAATATATTCCTGTGGCTATTCTCTCCATGAACCTCAGAGTGAATTTTGATCCAGGAGACTCAAACTCACTCCTGCTTTAACCCTAAGCATCATTCAATATCTGTGACTTCCCTCTGGGCAGCATACTGGAAAAGTTAGTAAGCAGCTCTGAACAAAATCACTTATTTTAAGTTAAATGTAAGAATATTAACAAAGTTTACCAACCCCTGTTTAGAAAATATTAAGAAATGACCCAGCAAGCAGCAGATATACATGGGCTGATCTTTAATAAGCAGGAGTAGAAGGCACTGTTACACTGAGAGGTCCAACTCTGCCTACAGGAACTTATCAGAATATATTCAAGTTTATCAGAATATATTCAAGTCTATCAGAATATATTCAAGTCTATCAGAATACACTCAGGTCTATCAGAATATATTCTCGTGCTCTAGGGTTATCAGGAAACTGTTTCCTGACAAAATTTATTAATTTTTTACCTTTTACATTTCACCTTCTTTCTTGTAAGTAATTGCTCAAAAACTCCAGCTGAATTCTCTTAATTCCATTACATTTTAGTCCAATTTGAATTAATTTTATGTGTGACACACCTATGATAAGATTTCAATCCCTGTTCTGTTGAAAACATGCAGCTGAGTTACCTGAGTCTTCTGAAAGCACTGGCATGGCTCTGCTCTTACTCTTAGAGAAAAATGTTCAACCTCAAGAGGATTGTTTCTTTTTCTTAGAGACAAATCTTCAACTTCAACCAACAGGATTGTTTCTTCTTTCTGGGCTGTGGTTCACAGGCAGTCCTGAAATAAGCAAACATAATATCTAAGCTCAAGCATGCAAGAGAAATGTCAGGCATGTAAAAATAGCAATTTTCTAGTTTTCAGTTTAACCTGGATCAAGCAGGGCTCTGCAGTTATTCTGCTATGCAAGTGACAATGGAAAATACCAGGTTATGTAATGAAATGTAAGTAAAATGGGAAAGGTTATATAATAACCATATTGTATCTGGGATAAAGCTGAGGCTGAAGAGAGCATCTCTCAAGATAGGTAATTTTAACAGAAAAAGCAGAAGAGAAGGGATGTTTAAAAGCCCTGGGAAATATCACGTGCAGAAACAGAGCATGCAGGAAGATGCCACATCACAAGATGTGCTGGGGCTTCCTAAAACTCATCTCAAAGAAGTGTCCACATCCCTGAATTCTGATGGGAACCATGCTACAGTTACAGCTCCTCAAAGCTGGCAGGGCTGGCACTCTGCCAACCTTGGTCACAGGTACTACAGATGTTATAAAAATAAAGCTACTTCCGCTGCTCAGAAATGGCTTTGGATACTTCTCTTGCAGGTTTCTCTTGTCACTCAGAGCAAATTACTCCAGAGCATTTTTTTTTTTTTTTTTAATTTAAAACAACCCCCAAAACTGAATCTATGCATGTAATTGCCAGTCCAAGATGAAACATTGTGTTTCAGGGCACTTACAATCTTCTCCATGCTTATAAAATTCATTGGAGTAGTATTTTATAAAAATAAACTTCCATAACAGCACACATACTCCAACTCTTTGCTGAATACAAAAAAGGATGCTCCTCGTGTTTCTATTTGTAGATAAGTCTATCATATTTTGGTTGCATGAAACAAGTTTGATGCTTCCAATTCAAATTTTCTTGACTAGCTGCCTGAAAATACCATAGTACTGCATGGCAAATTAGCATTTCCTTATTTAGAATCTTTTAGATTTCTGAGTTTCTCTACAATACAGTGAAATACTAAGCTCAACAGTCACCTGTGTTTTACACCCTGTATTTTCTACTACTACAATTAATTAATCCATCTAGGCATCAAAATATGGTTGGAGTTCTCTAAATAAATTATCTGAGTGTTGAAATTTCACTCTACTCCATGGATTGTGCTCCAGTGCATTATATATACTATACCTTCATTTAAACACTCTTATTGCCCATTGCTTAGAAGAAATAAACATTTCACTCACTTCATGCCAAAGAAATTTATGGGCAATTCATTCAACTGCTTTGGTTCCTTGATTATGGCATTTCATTTGACTCATATTAAAATCTTCTCAAATGATTGAGAAAGAACTTTAATTGCCTGCTTCATCTTTGCAACAATGCGTGCTTCCTACAGTCAAACCTATTCAGCACCAAACCCCACAAAATGCCAAGTTATTTTCCAGATTATTAGTGAAAAAAGCCCACACAGGAACCTGAAAAACACATTTCAGCATCTTAGAAACCAGACAGCAAACTCAGGAGCATGAGAATTAGTCGAGTTAGGCACAGCAGTCAAAATGGAGGCTTCCCCTAGAGGCATCTTCCATGCTCTGTAAAAATCCCGTTACACAGAACTGCCAGGAATGAACACTCCAAAGAATGGAAAACATTCCAGAGCCAGGGCTGGCTCTCAGAGGTATTAAAATCAGCCCCAGCACGTGATATTTTGCAAGATGTGTCTCAAAACCATCAATCTGTCCTCTTATCACTATAGCATCAATAGGCTCAAATACACTTTCCCTCTTTAAAAACATCTACCTAAACCTTAATTCATTTTTCTTGTCCAGCTGTTACCAAGGCTGAAAGCCTGAAGCACCTTTCTTACCTAGAAAAAGGGTTGATAATATTTGGAAAGGGCTAAATAAACTCAACTGATGCTCTCCATAGGGTCAATGCAGGAGATAAAATAGAAGCGTAATATGACCGTAATATTACCAGAAGCATAATATCCCCATTAACTTAGAGAACAAACCTATTGTGGTTCACAGCCTAACACAACAGAAAGCTTCTGTAATCCAGATTGTATCATTCAAAGCAGCAGCTGCTTTCAGAAAGCATCTGCAGTTTAACATTTTACATTAGATCAGAAGATGCATCACTACGCTAAGCGGGCCATAAGTGATAGCTGATGGCCACACAGGTTTTCTCCTCCTGTCCAACCTGAGTGAAGCTCTTCACGGGTACCTAGTTCAGGACGGAAAAAGACACTGCTCTGGTGCTGAACGAAGCACAGATAAAACCGCACAACCCTGCTGAGCATCACCGGGCCGGACTTTTCCTCCGAGCCCCCGGTCAGGGGCAGCCCCGGCCCAGCCGCGCTGGGCGCTCCGGGCTCAGCCGGGCAACCCCTGGCCGGTGTGGGGACCCGGTGACACCCACCGGCAACCCCGGCAAGGGCTGTCCTGCCCCGGAGAGCTTTATGTGAGCTCCACCGAGCTGGAGGTGATACCTGCGGGCCCAAACCTCCTCACAGCCCCACCGCGTACGGAGCGAGGCTGCGCTTCGCACGGGACCGGAGATGCTTCCCGAGCCGTGAGGCGAGCACGCTCCGGGCCCACATCCACCGGGGAGCCCTAACCCGGAGCGAGCCCCCAGGCACACCCAGCACACACCCGCGGGCTCCCTCACGCCGGGCCGCGCCTCCAAGGCAGCACCGGAGCCCGGCCCGAAGAGCCGCAAAATGGCGCCGCCCCCGCCGCCTCAGCGGCCCCCGCGCCGCGCCGCGCCCCGGGCCCGGCGCTGCCCCGGGCCGCCGTTACCTGCGGGAGCGGCCCGGGCTGGGCTCCTGCGGCGCTGGAGGCTGCCCCGGCCGGCCGCGGAGCTGCCCGCAGCCTGCTGCGCACCTCGCTCATGCGCCCTCAAGAGCCGTTCTAAGCACGCCCCCCTCCTTCCCTCCCCCAAGCTGCCACGGCCTGAGGGGCGGCTGGATCGCCCCGGAGCTCTGGATCGCCCCGGAGCGGCGGCTGACAACGAAATCGGGGCCTCGGCACCGCCAGGGTTAGCGGCTGCCAGCTCCGCCCCGGGGTTTCGCCCCAGAGCGAGCGGCTCCGGATGCCGCTATCCCGGGGGAGCTCCGGGCGCCGGGCGGACCTGGGCGCTGCCTCAGCCCGGCTTCCGGAGTTCCCTTGTTGAAGTCACCCTTGGGGGCTGTCAGGAAAGTCCAAAACGCCAGAATTTTATGTCCCAAAAGGAGATGGAGGAGTCCTTTGATTTATTCGAATAAAGGGAGAGAGTTCACTGGGGCACGCACCCGCGGGGTTTTCTCTCTCTGGGTTTCAGAGGACTCGGTCTCCTTTTTATTCTAACTCCTGCAGCATGGTGCCCTGTTCCTTTCCCCATTGCTGAGGTACCAGGAGGGTGCAGCCACTCCATAGTCCCTCTTGAACCTGGCATTTTCCCCCAAAGTTCAGCCTTGTGCAGACCCGTGCCTATCTCAGGAGCCAAGCTCTCCAGGACAGTAATAAACCTGCTGCCCAAACTCAGTAGAGACATTTCAAAGATGTTAACACACATATCTTCATCCATTAAATTATTTGTAAAGACATCAGTAGTTAATTTGGTAGCTGGCAGAGGGCTGTATTGTGGAACCAGTATGAGAATAATGTTGATAACACACTGATGGTTTTAGTTGTTGCTAAGCAGTGCTTATCCTAAGCCAAGGACTTTATGTCTCATTCTCTGCCAGTCAGGAGGTGCACACAAAAGCTCAGTGGAAGAGCCAGAACAGGTTATGGACTGGCCAAAGGATTTCCACACCATAGAACACCGCACTCTACATATAAATTGCGGGAGTTATTGAAAGGAGCACTGACAGGAGTTCAGGGACAGAGTCTACTATCAGCTGGCAGGTGGTGCGATTGTATTGTGCATCACTTGGGTGTTTTTACCTTGGGTACGTGGGCTCGGCCGGGCACCTCCAGCGCCGAACCCGCCCCGAGCCCTGGCTCTCCCAGGCACTGTCTCCACAGCCCAGCCCGGCCCGGGGCGGGGTCTCTCCCCGGCCCAGCCACTGTCTCCACAGCCCAGCCCGGATCACCCCGGACCGGCCCAGTCCCCCCTCCCCATCCCGGCTCTCCCAGCCCCAGCCCCAGCCCCTCTCCCGGTCCAGCCCCTCTCTCCACAGCCCAGCCCAGCCCGGCTCTCCCCGCCCCATCCCAACCCCTCTCTCCCCGCCCCATCGCGGCTCTCCCCGCCCCAGCCCAGCCCGGCTCTCCCCGCTAGCTTGCCTGCTCCTGCCGCCGTCTGCCCGCTCAGGCTGCGGCTGCTCCAGCCGTTCCCCTGCCCCGCTGGCGATCGGGCAGCCCTGGCAGCACCGCTCCCTCTCCGGCTCCACGGGCATCCCGGAGCTCCCCGCGCCCCGGGGGCTGGCGGCCGCAGCGCGCAGGCAGCGCGGTGCGCTCAGCCTGCCGCCCCGCCGCATCCCCGGCGTGCCCGCCGAGCCCCCGCGCAGCCGAGGGCATGGCAGCCGTGCGCAGGAAGTTTGGGGACGAGTACCAGGCCGTGGGCCTCGCCCGCTGCAGCGCCCGCAGGGAGCGGCAGCGCTTCGTGGACAAGAACGGGCGCTGCAACGTGCAGCACGGCAACCTGGGCGGCGAGAGCAGCCGCTACCTCTCCGACTTCTTCACCACGCTGGTGGACCTCAAGTGGCGCTGGAACCTGCTCATCTTCCTGCTGACCTACACGGTGGCCTGGCTGGTGATGGCCTCCATGTGGTGGGGCATCGCGTACCTGCGCGGGGACCTGCAGCAGGCGCACGGTGACTCGTACAGCCCGTGCGTGGCCAACGTGTACAACTTCCCCTCCGCCTTCCTCTTCTTCGTGGAGACCGAGGCCACCATCGGCTACGGGCACCGCTACATCACGGAGCGCTGCCCCGAGGGCATCGTGCTGTTCCTCTTCCAGTCGCTGCTGGGCTCCGTGGTGGACGCGTTCCTCATCGGCTGCATGTTCATCAAGATGTCGCAGCCCAAGAAGCGAGCCGAGACCCTCATGTTCAGCCGCGCCGCCGTCATCTCGCAGCGCGATGCCAAGCTCTGCCTCATGTTCCGTGTGGGCAACCTCCGCAACAGCCACATGGTGTCTGCCCAGATCCGCTGCAAGCTCATCAAGGTGAGGCGGTGGCACAGGGTGGCACCTGGGTGGCGGCGGTGACACGGGTAGAGGTGGGCACAGAGGGCAGCAGCGTGAGGTTTCTCCTGTGTAGCCGGTGCTGGTGGTGCCAGCTGGCAGCTCTGCCCTGCCCCGTGCTGTCCCTTGGCTGGGGCGGTGGCAAGGACTGCGCAAGATTTTTCCTGTTCGCAGCAGGAGCCGTGAAAGAGCCAAGCAGGTGTAGGGAAAAATTGTCTCATCAGAGAGCCCCCAGTGGATTGTGAGGCTGGCAGAAAGTCAGGATGGAGGGATGGATGTGTCAGGATGCAGGACAGCTCCAAGGATGGGTACTGAGGCATGCTGCTTAGCAGATGATGGCTGGGAATAAGGAATTGATTTGTGGTGGTATTAAACTAGGATAAAGATCAACCTTGACCTCCTCTTCCTCTTGGGGGAACTTGGTGAGCTTTAACTTGCAGTCTCTTATCCCAGCTATGTTCCAGCTAGTGACCTGACAGCATTTCAGGGGGATTGTATAGATGCTCCTTTGATTGTCACCAGTATCTGTTTATTAATCACTGACAATGGCCAGTAGAATTCAGAATGGAAAAAAAAAACAACTGGGATTCAAAGGGGAATATAAAAAACAAACCAAAACCAAACCACAAAACAACAACAACAAAAAACAAACCCAAAACAAACAAACAAAAACACCCAGAAGAGTTTGGCAGTCACTAAGGTCCAGAACATACATTGGGCTGGAGCAGAATGGAAGAAAAGCACTGAAATCCTAAGCAATGTAACATCTCACAGCAGCTATGACTTGTCAGGGGAGCATCCTTGGTGAGGAGCTCTGTCTGAAGCTCCTAAGCTGTCAGAAGCTGGATCCCAGTGATGAGATTAATTTCAGGATATCATATTTGAGTGTTATAAATGTTCTATCTGGTAATTCTCTCTGGCCTATTTAATAATCTGCATGAATAAACATGAAGCAGTAGGTGTTGGGGCAGTGGTAAATATGAATTATAAGTCTGTGTTAAATATGAGTGGTAAATCTGTTCTGTGCTGAATGCCATCCCGAGCTGTGAATTTTTCTTGCTACATAATACCACTTAAAATGGAAAATCTGCTAAGGTTTAAAAAGAAAATGTTTATATATCTATATCTATGGGAACAAGCTGTCAGGAGTTACACTGGAGCAATTTTTGTAGGAATTGGAAAGCCAGCTGAACCATGGTTTTTGTTGCTTTATCCTCCAGAAATCTCCTTGAAAGTGTTTAATTCTATCATTCAGAATGGAACGCAGGTCAAAGTGGAATAAAAGTGGGGTCACATTGTGTTTTTACAGAGAGGGCAACTAATTTTCTTTTGAAATAAGACACCAAGTACACAGCCTGATGTCCTTTCTGCTGACAATTCTATTGCTACACAATGCTGGTGACTGGGCCAGAAAACTGAAGGACATTTGATGGACCTGCATGACCATGGTATCTTAGGATAGCTGTTTTGTTGGCCAGACTACGAATCAGTGAGCAATTCCTAATTTTTTTTTTTTTTTATATGATCATCATGTTGTCTTCAAGCTGCTTTGTGACCTTTGACAAACACCAGCTATGAGCAGAAGATTTAAAATTGAGTGTGCAGTAACTGCCCCCTCAGTCCTCATTGCAAGGTGTGGTATTTCTGTAAATCCTGGTCACTGAACTGGACACACCATTCTGGGAGCCACTGGTGGCTCTCCAGGTCACCCTTGAATTTCCATCAGCTGCTTTAAAGGAACGTTTTGTGTCCTGTAAATTAGGGTGGATGTGCCAGAATTTGCTTGCTGTCTTCAGCAAATCCTTTTGAGCTCTGCCCTCTGTACTTCCCTGCAGCCAGCTCCTGCACCTGATCAGGTAGCCAGAATTTTCTTTTGCACTGGTGCCACAGTGAATAAATGTGAATAAGCACATCACATTTTTGTACTTGAGCTGGGAGATATATTCAGCAGTGAATGTGGTGTTTTGCTGAGACCAATGGAGCTCTGAGGATTTACCTTTGTACACTAACCTAAGTTTGTCTGAACAGCATTTCCTGACAGTGTGATGATGCCCTGGTCCATTCAGTGGAATAAAATGGTGCTGCCACGCTGGGCTGGCTTTTCTTTGGGTCCAGCAGCATGGCAAAGTGATACCATGCAAAAGTCTGTGGCTCTATTTAAAATGAGTTAAGGAGAGCTTGGAAGACGGTTACAAGATTAATTGTGTGTTTTTCAGCAAAGACTTTTCCAGAAATCCAAGTCTTTTCTAGTTTACATAGAGTGCTACAGAAGCTGGGAAAAGCAAAATCCTGGGGCAAGAAATAGAAAGGAAAAGCTATTTGGAACTAGCTGCTGAAAATGTGCAGTTTCAGGTCCTGGACTTTTTAATGTCACAATGAACTGTATTTTTCTGCCTTGATTCCTGGGCCTTTCTAGTGTGCCTAAGGCAGCAGCCATGAGTATGGCAATTAGTTTTGATTTTTATAAAACTCAATCACAGTACACATTTGTACATTTTCTTGATGTGACTGCATATGTAATTGATAAACATGATAGTGTTGGTGTGTAAAGTTGTCTTTATGGTGTTTCAGCTAGTACAGGAAATTTTGATTCAGAAAGTTGAGCAATGTAAAATCATCATAGCCTGTTTTCCACAGTAGTTTTAACATTAGTTTCATTAGTACCATTAATAACAATAGTTTCAACATGTGCTAACAATAGTTTTAAAAATGCAGTTGTGAAATATGATAGCCACAGGGCAGTGAGCTTTGGGTTAGAACCAGCAGGCACCTGTTCTTTAGGCTGTACTTACTAACAGCTTTGAATGAGCTGAAAGCAAACAAAATTGTACCAGAAAGTTTGCAGATGGCAGGTGACAGGCATTGGAAATAATTATATTGTGATTTCAGTAAGCTGATAAGTAGGGAAGAAAGCGCAAAACAAAAGAGATTTTCAATATTACAGAATTGTTCAGATTGGAAGAAACTTCAGGAAGTTTGGGGTCCAACCTTCTGCTGAAAGCATGGTGAGCTAGATCAGACCAGGTTATTCTCGGCTTTTTCCAATATAGTTTTGGAAACCTCTGAGAAAAAAAAACCTGCACAGTCTTGCTGGGCAAGCTTTTCCACTGCTTAACTGTCCGCATGATGAAAATATTTTCCTTCAATCCAATCCAATCCAATCCAATCCAATCCAATCCAATCCAAACTTCCCTTGTTTCAGTTCATACCTGTTGTCTCTCATTCCTGCCAGGTACCTCTGTGAAAAGCCTGGCTCTGTCTTGGTCATGTTCCTCTCATGTTCCTCATCCCTGTTGGGGTGTTTGTTAGATCCTCCTCCATGCCTTCTCTGCTTTGGTCTGAGCAAGCCCAGCTCACACAGGTCATATTTACAACCAGACTAAAATAAAAAGCAACAGTGATCCTAGGAATTCTCTGCAGTGGAGCTCCAGGTGTAATGTCACAACTGATAAAAAACTCCACACAAATCTTCAGCGATGGTATCCAAGTAACAAGATCATTTTATTCCATTGTTCCATAGACTTCATATTCCAGTAATACAAAATACAATAACACTTCTTGCAAGCTGATAGTCTGAGTGTGGGGGAGGAGCAATGAGCATGTACCAATTCAGCATTTTCTAGATTTTTTTCTAGATATGTTTCTCTACAATATTAAGCTTGATGGTGCTCCATCTTTTGAGTCCCACTTTTTCTGCTCCAGTGCTTGATTAGTTCACCTGGATATCAAAACAGAATTATGTGAGTTCTCTAATGAGTGAACTGGCAGAGGGATAATAATAATGATAATGATAATAATAATAATAAAGCTGCATTATCACTACAGGGAGATATGCATGTTTATGCATAAACAGGGTTCAGAAAAGCAAAGAGAATTAATAAAGGATGGGAGTGAAGATTTAAAGAGCAGGATGTATTTGTTCAGACACTAAAACAGACTTAAGTGGTGATGCAGTAGAAGCCTGCCTTGTAATAAAAACTGAAACAAAGATCCAGTGGCAGAAAGTTAAAGACACAGGAGTCTTTTTTCATTTTAATTTGTTTTTTTTACTTACCTGTGATGCAATTAACCTTTAGAGGAATTCTTTGAGACTTTTAGATTATCCCTCTCTGACCACATTTAAATTGCAGGCTAGGGCATTTCTAATTACTTGTTCCCTTGTTCAGCATGTATTAATCTGCAAAATTTCCTTGTCTTTGTGTTATGTGGATGGTGAAAGTAAAGAGTCACAAGTGTTCCTTCCAGACTTATTCCTGACATTTCACAGCCCTCTGTCTTCTTGTTTTGTGATCCTCTGAGTAAAGCTGTAGATGTAAATGTAAATATAAAACAAAGGTCACTGGCTAGGAGGCTGAGCCTGTTGGGGCTATTAAGCTCTCTTCATTCAGGTTAACCTATTTTTATTCAACAAACAAGTTAAAAAATCCTCCATGCCCTGCATAAATCAATCCTGCATGTAAGATCCTGAATACCTCAAATAAAACCTTCTGCTTTCTCCCAGATCTGTTACCTCTCATCATCCTGGCTGGGTTTGTTTACTATTGAATGGGTTTGATTGAAGACTTCCACAAAGAAAAACGCTGTGTAGATCAAACAATTCTCAAGTCAGGCAACAGTTTGTGCAAAATGGCACATTTTTGTCTAGGTAGATGCATTTGATGAAGATTTGGGACAATTTGAGATTTAGATGTTGGCTCATACTGGTTAGAACAAAGATTATACCTGGGCAATCAGTTTGTGCACCCACTGCAAGAACAGCAGCCAGGCAGCAAAAGCAGTGTTGATCTGCAGCTTAGCTCTGCAGGAAAAGAGAAAAGATGATTTTGCACTAGGCTGATTCCACCTTTGCTTACAACAGACTGTCATGACTGCTGTGGAAGTGTTGATCACTTTTATCTCACAGTAACATCACTTTCATCTCACAGTAAATCTCACAAAGAGATTTTTATCTCTTTACCTTTCAGATCATAAATAATTTGTGAAAATGCTTTCACATGCAATCAGCTGATATTTTCTCTGTCTTCATCAGCAAAGGAGAAACTGAATCTTGGCCTCCTGTGTAGGAATGTGCCCTGGAGTGACTAAATTATCTTTTGGCTCCTTAAAAAAGGGAAAAAGCTCAGAAGTTTCTCTCCTCAATGAGGTAAAAAGACACTTCATAGGACCTTGGGGACTTCACCTCAAACTTCAGGATGGCCAATTGGACAGAGGCCAAAAGGTCCTGCCTAAGCAATTCACTAGAAAAAAAGAGAACAAAGGAATTAAATTGGTTTTTGTAGGGTGTTTTACCAGGAGCAAGAACCTCTTGCCCCTGGCTTGGTTTTTCTCTATAAAGAGCTTTGTTATTTTGCCTGTTTTTAAAATATTTCTGTTTCCAACACTACCACAGAAGCCATCCTGCTGGTTTTATGTCATTTGAGGTGGCTGAGCTATCTCAGGTGTGATATTGACCTCCAAGAGCTTATCAGACCTGGCTCAAAGAAACCCCTGAATCACTCCTGTGCAGGGGAGAACTTTTGTTACTTAGATAGGAAGAATATTTCTTCCTCAGCAGCAAAACAAGCAGGTAGCACATAGATGAAACCATGGATTGTATTTAATAATGAGCTGTGCTCCAGCTGCTGCCTAGCTGGGTATGTAATCCCCAGTAAATACTAGGCAGTTATAAAATCAGCATTTTTAAGGTCCATGTGAAGAGGGGAGACAATATGAAGATCAACTATTTGCTTGGGGATTTTCTTTAAAGACAGAAACTTTCTTAAAAGAACACTAGGCAGATCTGAGTTGATGGAAAACTGCCGCCTTTGGCTTGCTCTCAGTGAACAAGGTTTCCAAAATGCAGCACAATTAAAACTATTTATTTGTTTATTTATGATAGTAGAACTTATAATAATATTACTAGAAATATAGATAGTATAGATAAATATATATAGATAATAGAAATATATATATATATAAATATAGGTAGTAGAAATATAATAATATTTATTTATTTATTTATATTCAGTAGTCATCTTCTTGAAGAGTTAAGTGCTTTTTGGTCAGAAATAAACAGGAAAGATTTGAAATAGGATTTATTTATCAGCTGTGCAAAGCTGCTAATTTTGGTGGGCAGCTTCCACCAGACACCTTCAAAGCAATCACATGAGGAGCTACCTGGCCAAGTGATGTAATTTTTAGTTAGACTTTGAATACCAGGAAAATTTGGAGAGAACTCTGTGGGGTAGAGGGAAGCTGCTATGTCAGTATTTTTATTGAAGCCATGGAATGATGGGAAGAAGAATGAGGCACTTTGTTTAATAATAAGTTCAGTTTGTTAAGGTTCATATGCAGTAGGTGGTACAAGCAAGGGGTGAGAGCATCATCAGTATAAATTCAGGTGATTTGTGAAAATGCCACTTACCTGATATACTGTGCAATTAATGTGGTGTTTACCTTTGAGTTAAGTTAGTACATCACAGTGCCAAACAAAAGTTAGTAATGTACAAAAATAACAGAATATTAATTCAAACAACAGAATAAAATGTGTCCAGCTTCAGATTTTGGTCTCATTAACAGGAACTTTTGCCACAGGGTATTCATGTTGAACATCCATTACAAGGCATGTAGTGTGTGGTACATGACATTTTGGTCAAAAATAAATACATATTTAAAAATATAAAAATAAATATATATTAGATATATAAAATATATAATATATACATAAAATAATAAATTATATAATAATTAAATTTATAAAAACATATCTTGCTGTATTATTAATAATGCATTATGATATAATGATATATAATTATATAATGATATAATTAATATTAATAATATTTTAACATATAAGATATAAATATCCACACACACACACACACACATATATATATATATATATATATATATATATGTCACAGTAAAGTTTGTAGGTGGTGATGAGATCCAGTGGCATAATAAGAAAAGTCAACCTTGATCTTGCATAGCAGCCTCACAGTATTTAGCATTATTTCATCTCCATGATGAAGCCCCCAGACCTACCACATGCAGCTGATAATATCATGCAAGAGGCAGATTTAAACTTTATTGCATTGATTTTATGTTTTGCCTCACACAGTGATTACTAAATCATCTTTTTCTCTTTAGTCCAGACAGACACCGGAGGGGGAATTTCTGCCACTGGACCAGTGTGAGCTGGATGTTGGATTTGGAACTGGAGCTGACCAGCTGTTTTTGGTTTCCCCTTTAACCATCTGCCATGAAATCAACTCAGAAAGCCCCTTTTTCTGTCTCTCACAAAGATCCCTGAGGAGTGAGCAATTTGAAATCGTTGTCATCCTCGAAGGAATCGTTGAGACCACCGGTAAGGCTTGGAATAATCTGCATACTCTGATTTTTAATCTTTGTTTTTTTCAGTGCTGATATTTTTAGCAAGGCAGCTGTTAGTGCTGCATGCTGCAGCATTGCCTGCCATATGCTGCAGAGCTGCAGTGGCTCTCACAAGGAACAGAGACCTCCCTTCCCCACAGGGCTTGGCACTGCCAATCCCCAGAGTGGCCAGCAAGGGACACAGCCTGCCACTCTGTGTGCCACAGCTCAATGCTTTTATGAAGCCTCTGTTTTAGGGATCATCACTCTGAAAGAAAGCTGAACTTTAACATTTGCTAGTGCTGCAAAATTCCTTTCAGCCTAGTGTGGTATTTTCTGGTTCCCCAGGATGAAGGAGGAATTGAGAATCTGACTCGATGTTCTTAGAAGGCTAATATAATATATATAATATAATATAATATAATATAATATAATATAATATAATATAATATAATATAATATAATATAATATAATATAATATAATATAATATAATATAATATAATATAATATAATATAATATAATATAATATAATGAATAATTGTTTTATATAATATATAAAATATTAAAATAGATAAATAAACCTATATATTATTATATTACATTACATTACATTACATTACGTTACATTACACTATATTATACTATATTGTATTATATTATACTGTATTATACTATACTGTATTATACTATATTGTATTATATTTTAAGGAATACTATACTAAAACTATACTAAACAATAGAGAAAGGAAACAGACAGAAGGCTACAAAGAATGATAATGAAAACTCATGACTGACTCCTCATAGTCTGACACAGCTGGTTGTGATTGGTCATTAATTAAAAACAATTCACATATTGGATCAGAAATCTCCAGACCACATTCCAAAGCAGCAAAACAGGGAGAAGCAATCAGATAGTTATTGTTGTCATTCTTTTCTGAGGCTTCTCAGCTTCCCAGGAGAAGAAATCCTGGCAAAGGGATTTTTCCAGAAAATATGACAGTGACAGCCTAGCTTACACTGACTTGAATTCAGAGTAAGAAATTCATTATTATACATAATTAAACAGACAAATTTGACTGAATTTTTCCTGAATTTTGACTGAATTATTCTCTCAAGGCTGAATTGGGATTGTTCAGCCTGGAAAAGGGAATCTTTGGGATGACCTAATTGCTTCCAATACTCGACATGGAGAAGAAAATTAATTATGTCCCAGCTAAAACCAGCACACAAGCTAATACTGTTTTATTTTATATTTTGCTATGGCTTGGTTGCAAGTCTGCATAAAAATGTAGTCAGTCAATTAGAGGCACTCCATTGACTGGACAATCAGATTGTCTAGGAACAACTGCCCCATTTTATAACCTATAAAATCGTTGGCTTGCTGGCTGAAATTTATTTTCATCTGTCAGCCTCTGGCAAGCAGTAGTTCCTTCTCCCAAGAAATAGTATTACTTACTCTCTCAAGTCTGAATAGGGATTTTTCAGCCCGGAAAAGGGAAACTTTGGGATGACCTAATTGCTTCTAATGCTAGAAACAGTAAAGAAAATTAATTCTGTCCCAGCTGAAACCAGCACACAAGCTAATACTGTTTTATTTTATATTTTGCTATGGCTTGGTTGCAAGTCTGCATAAAAATTTAGTCAGTCAATGACTGTCAGAAGATTGTCTAGGAGCAACTGCCCCATTTTATAACCTATAAAATCACTGGCTTGCTGGCTGAAATTCATTTTTATCTGTCAGCCTCATGTATTTTTGGTTCCACGTGCCAGTCTGCTTGCTCACATGGAATGCTCTTGTCCATTTGCACAGGAATGACGTGCCAAGCCAGGACCTCCTACACAGAGGATGAAGTGCTGTGGGGTCACAGGTTCCTGCCAGTCATGTCTCTGGAAGATGGATTTTTCCGTGTCGATTATTCTCAATTTCATGCCACCTTTGAAGTCCCCACTCCTCCTTACAGTGTCAAAGAGCAAGAAGAAAGCCTGTCCCAGTCATCTCTCTTGAACAGTCCTTTTGAGAAGAAAAGCAGAAGAGAACAGGTTTGTCCTCTTGACTGTGCTGATGCTACAGGAGAGAAGAACAAGCTCCCTGCTAAACTCCAGAAGATCAGCTCGAGGAAGGAGGGCCTTCCACCAAGAGCCCTGAGAATGAGTTCCTGTAACACACAGAAGAATTTCAGCACTGGAGATCTCTTGGAAATTGAAGAAATAAGTCCCATGTCTGATGGTGAAGACAGTGATCACAGGATGCAGCTGAAAGGCTTAAAAATAAATGCCAAGGCTCTGACTCAGTCCACCAGCAAGCTCGAGTTACAGAAGGATTTTCCAGGTATGGGCACCCTAGAGGTGAAATTGGAAGATAATTTCCCTGCCAAACTTTGAAAAATGAACTCTGATTACTTCTTTCAAGAGCTGAAGAAACACAAGTTGCTGATAAACTGCATTTGAGACTGCTGCCCTGGAAGAGTTGTATCACAGTAAAGTCACAACTTGGTTTTGCTGCTTTCAGGAAGAATGATCCTTTTTGTATAATTGTTCTGTACAGATCCAATGTAGGTAGCATAGCAGGACTTTGAGGGGCAGTAAGGTTACCCTGTCATGCCAAAGAGATTCCTGCCCTGATAATGCTTATCAGCATGCTCATTGCAAATCCAGCCTGTCTTCCGTGTATGCAGATGCTTTTTCACAAAGCAAGGATCAGATCCTCAGGCACAGATGGAAGCAAGAAGGGCGTAAGAGCAGCTGGACCCTGGTTTTGTGCAGCTCAGGTCCTGGACTGCTCCTGAAGGGCAGAACCTCAGAACACAGGAGGAGTATGTGACCCTGCTCAGCCCTAGTCCAGCTGTCTCTTTGCAAAGAGGTTTTCCTGCTCCATCCTTCTTTCCCAGTGACTGTGGCACACTCCCTGTGTGCTCCCAGTGTCTCATCCATGGTTGTTCAGGTGAGGAAGCAGTGTGCAATAACCATTTGGGTCATTTGGCCCACATGAGCTCTCCTAAACGTGAGGATCTTTATCCTGTCCAGAATTAGACCTCAGCATTTGATTTGGTGGATCATGTGCTGAATTTTAATGGCCATATCACCACTCACTGTGAAGGAAACTTGAGATCAGTAGCTCAGATTCTTGGCATGTTTTATACTGCAATTAAATGACATTTCAGTTTGGAGACATTGTAAGTAAATAAATAAAAGCCAAGTGCTAAATAATGCTCAGTCATTACACATCTCAGAGTTTTACTAATGAATGGTAGTCTTTGGTGTTGCTAATTTCCATTTTGTTACATTTGCCTTCTCCATTTATAAATGATTCTCAGTAATTTTGTAGATTTGATATTTATTGCTATTCAGCTCAATCCACCTCTGTCTGTGAGAGAGGCTTTTTCTTTCCTGGTTGGTAGTAATTATAAACACACCCTGCTGTTTGTAAACAGTGTTCAGTGCTCAGCATCCAGTGTTCATCACCAGACCAATAAAGGATCAATTCTGCTCTTGTTACATGGACAAAATTCAGTCAGATTTAATTAAAAGGGGTGGCAATGGCCATGTTGTTTGCTAATGCATTCCTTGATGGTAAAATTATGTATCCAGGCTATGAACAGCTTGGCTTGCAGAACTCACTATTTCTTTTGATCTGTCTACAGTGTGAAACTGGAAAATGCTGTTTTATGCAGGGTTAAGATGTGCTACTTTGTTGTTGTTTACCTGTTCTCAACATGAATTTCAACAATATATATGTGCTAAAATCTGTATTTTCATTTATCAACTGTATTTGTATGGAGTACTTAGATGACAGCATGAAGTCTTAAGTGATGATGACTCTCCCTACTCTCCAGAGCTGCCAAAATTAGTATAAAATAAAATTACATCCACCCCAGGTCTCAGGTGTTCTTTGCTCAAATGTGCATGTGTGTGTTGGAGCAGAGCAGCTGCAGGAGATGAGGCCCCACCCTTGGGCACACTCCCCCTCTGCTGTGGGGCAGAGTCATAGCATTAATTAATTGTTAATGAGCAACGGCGCTAATTATCAATGAGTTACCCAACTTAGAGGCCAATGTTTTTTACACTGCCACTTATAAAATAATTAAACCTCCTCATTTCTATACACACTGACACACAAAATTAACTTACAGAAAAACTAATTGGACCCCGGAACACTTCACCATAGGAGAATGGGTGAGTATAGATCTATACAGAATAAATAAATATAATGTAAAATGTTGAATTAATGCATTGTAGGAGGGTGGTCTTTACAGAGTAATGGTCATTACAACCCTCTCCCTACTACCACAGAATGACAAAAGGCAGTACTGCAACAAAAAAATTTTAAAAACCCCACAAAACCCCAAACCAAGCAGAAAACCACACAGGCACACTGACACTACACACCCACTGCTAATACCTGGTGATAAAAAGCACTAAGACATAAAATGATTAGGGTTAAGTTAGAGAAAAGAGAGGTAAAGATGCTCAGTGTAGGGGAACACAAGGCACTTTGCAGAATATTCCTTGTGTGTCTGACAGATGTGGAGTCAGTCTGAGTGCCAGCAGTGGACTGTTCATGTATCACAATGGGGGTGGCACAATGCAATTCTGTCTGCCCACTGCTCAGAAATCCCTGCTCCTGCCTGAGGAACTCCTCCTCCTCAATGTGTCTGGCCAATCTTCAGCCTTGAGTCTTTCTGGAACGGTGTCTCCTTGTTGTGTTTGCTGGGAATGTCCTGATGAAGGCAGGAATGATGAATCAGGCAGCCCCAACTCTGGGAATGATTGGCATCTGACTCCAAGGCTTTGGAATGCTGAATGTTCTTTGTATTAAAACTATATCATATTACATTATACTGTACTATATCTATACTACAAAGAATCCTAAAGAAAACTCATGACTGTCTCCTGACACTCAGGACACAGCTTGGGCCTGATAGGCTAATTAACATAAACAATTATTGTATTTACAGGGAATGTCCCAACAAAGGCAGGAATGATGAATCTGACCCCATGTTCTCAGAAGGCTAATTTATTATTTTATAATGCTATATTGTATTAAAAAAATACTACACTATACTAAAGAATACAGAAAGGATACTTACTGAATACTAAAAAGATAATAATGAAAACTTGTGACTATTTCCAGAGTCTTGACGCAGCTTGGCCCTGGTTGGCCAATGTGTCAAAACAATTCACATGAAACCAATGAAACAACCACCTGTGGGTAAACAATCTCCAAACACATTCCACATGAGCAAAACACAGGAGAAGCAAATGAGATAAGGATTGTTTTCCTTTTCTCTGAGGCTTCTCAGCTTCCCAGGAGAAAAATCCTGGGTGAAGGGATTTTTCAGAGAATGTGAATGCCACATCTCCTGAGTCACAAGAGAGCCCAGTTTCAAGTCCCACACCCAGGGATCCCCCTGATGGGCAGCATAAAACAATGTTCCCTACTGCTGTCCTCAAGAGCTGTAGCCCCTGTGACCAGTGTTCCCTTCTCCCATCACAGCTCTGTTTTGCTGGTGCCTGGCCTGGGACTCCTTGTCTTGCACAGGAGACTGGACTGGACTGCAAACACGTGCTAACAGTGGCTATAGGCAACTTTATTTCCACAACTAAATTTCAGCATTTGCGTGCGTGCAGAGGAGGAAGATGGGCAGGAGAGAGGACACCTTTGACCCTGAGGCTGCCTTTGGATCAGCAGGCACTGCCCCAGTGTGAAGTGGTCATGGTCCACTGCAGCCTGCGCTGGATCTTCTTCATCCTCCTGCTTCTGTCTTGTTCCCCATGAGTCTCTGCAGCATCTCGTGCACCTGAGTTAGGAAATGCTGCAGTATCTCATACGGATGTGGCGTGGGAAAGAGAGAGTCTGTTGGCATTGGCTCCACAGAGAAATTTGAGGGCCAGGGTATCTCTGGCATGGTTGCTGCAGTTGGCTGATAAGTACTGGCTGTAGTAGAGCAGCCTGCCTCTGTTGGTGTTGGTGTTGGTGTTGGCTGCACAGGGGGGGTTGTGCTGAAGCTTGGCTCTGGCGTTGGAGCCTCTGTGACAGTTGTCTGTGGACATGCAGTGGTAGTAGAGGTGGAGCAGCCTGATGGTGTTGGTGTTGGTGTTGGTGTTGGTGTTGGCTGCTCAAGAGGCATTGAGATGCAGGATGACTCTGGCGCTGAAGTGGCTGTCACAGGTGGGCACATGCCCATCTGGATCAGGATCCAGTTGTAGAAGTACTGAGTGGAGGTGTAGACTCCGGGCTGTTTGGCTTTGGCACAGCCTTTCCCCCAGCTGGTCACTCCAACCAGCCAGAAGTAGCTGGCACGGTTGTCTTTGCACACCAGAGGCCCTCCACTGTCACCCTGCAACACAGGAAGGAGGATTAGGGTGGCTGCTCTTGCACATTCCTACACCTCATACATGATGCATAAATTCCATTCAAACACAGGATTCTGTCTGGTCATCATCATCTTCTTCCTCCTGAATCCTGATGGTATTTTCAGGGCTGAGTGAAGTGGGAAGAAGTTCATTTCTTCTGATAATGGAGCAATAAATTCTCTTTCTTTGAAAGATTTAGGTGTCCTGTGGCTGCCATCTCAGTGTGAATAACTCATTCCTTTCTTTAAAAAATATCCCACATACTCGGTTTCTATTATAACATTATGTTATAGCCTAAAACTGCATTTAACACGCTACTCAAGAAAATTAACGCAGCTTCACTTTCTAACATGACACATATAATATTCATTTTCGTATTTGCGAAAATCATAAAATATGCATTTTTCACACATATTCATACACCTCATACATGATGCATAAATTCAATTCAAACAAAGGATTCTGTCTGGTCAGTGTCAGCTTCTTCCTCTTAATCCTAACAGTGTCGTCACAACTGAGCAAGGCAGGAAGAAGTTCATTTCTTCTGATAATGGAGAAATAAATTCTCTTTCTCTGAAAGATTTAGGTGTCCTGTGGCTGCTATCTGGTGTAAGTACCTCATTCCTTTCTTTAAAAAAATATCCCACGTACATAGTTTCTATTTTGACATTATTAGTTTCTATTATTTAACATTATTTCTATTTTACCATTTTGACATTATAACCCTCTATTTTAACATTATGTCATAACCTAAAACTCTATTTAACATGCTACTTGTGTAAATTAATACAGCATCACTTTCTGACATAACACATACAATATTCATTTTAATATTTGTGAAAATCATAAAATGCACATTTTTTCAGAATCAAAAGTGTCAAGTCCTACCTGGCAGGTGTCCATGGCACCCCGTGGGTAGCCAGCACACAGGTTGTGGGTGTGGATGGCCCCGGCGTACCAGCGGCTGCTGTTGACCAGCCGGATATCCATGAGCCGGACCTTGGCTTCCTGCAGGACATCGCTGGCACCCTGAGCTGGGAGCACAGCAAGGAGTGAGCACCCGACAGCTCCCTGCCACCTCCACTCCCCTGTCTGGTGTTTGGAGGGGATAACCCAAAACTCCACAACTTTGTGGAAGTTGTAAAGCCGGTATGTTTATTACAGCGCTGGACGCATGTGGAGATTGCTCTCCTTAAAAGGCATGTGTACCTTTGAGAACTTCAGGTTCCTTTTTATCCCCCTCTCAGATACATATGCATACAATTTCACAATAGGTTCATACATATTCATTTTTACAAATTTCATGTGACATTTGCCGCTAGTTCTTCTTTTTCAGAAAGAATTCCTAGGTCAGGTTGACCTGCTCTCACAGCAGTCTCTCTGTCTTTCTTTATCACCCTCTGCCTCCCCTCCTTTATTTCTGTCCTTCACAGAATCCCTGAGCCTAGGCCTTGCAGTCAGCCTACATAGCTATGTTTCAAACTACAGACTTAACTCAAAGATGTACATTTCACCAAAATCAAAATGGATTTCTACCCTGGAAAATTTCCACTTTGCCTCACTGGGGGTGAAGTCATTCCCCTTTGATGCCGGCCAGGGGTCTCTGTACAAATCATGGATGTGATGGGGCTGCTGTGGAAAGTGCCTTGGGCTGTTTTATTTTCCAGCATCAGTCTCAGTACATGGTTATGATAATGGGAAGATGCCAGCAGCTCACATCTTAGGCATCAGACTAAGAACTTAATGTTACAACTTACTTTGTAAGTTTGTGTGACCAATCACACAAAGCAAAAGCACATTGACAGTAGTTGCATCCAATTACTATAAGCACACGTCCCTTTGGTTAAAACAATGCTTGCTTCTTTCAAATACAATACTTGTAAGCTTTACACAGAGCTCCAATATTAAGCTTCAAACTTCCTAATATCTTGCTAGATAAACTTTTCTGTAGCTTAGAGAATTATTCTAGACAAGCGTTAATACACAGACCATTGTTCTATTTGTCCTTGCTTTTCTACAGTTTAAATAATTTTTCTGCTGACCTATCTCATGGCTGCTGCTTTGCTCTAATCACAGTTCTGCTGTCTCTGGGGCCTGCCTTTTGCAGGTTTCCCAAAACCCTCTGATTTTGTGGATTCCCACACCCAGGGCTTGGCTTTGCCTCTGGAGCAGCTGTTGAAGGGCTGTACCCTATAGGAATGTGCACTGTGTTGATGGAGTGACAAAACTATCCTTTGTCTCCTTGTTTGCTTTATCTCTCTCTCTGAGTGACCGCATTCACACCTCCCTGGGGAGGGGGCATCTGCTGATAACAGCTCTTGAATGTCACTGCATGGCTGATAAGAACTATAACATCCCATTGGGAGATGTGAGCCCAGAGGGAGGAGCCAAGCATTCCTACCCAGATATAATCCAGAGGTTTTGAGACACCAGCACGGCTTTCTGCACTGTATTCCCCAAAGGAACAGCAGCTGTCTCTTCCTCCACTGGATCTTCAGAGGAAGAATACATCCTTCTCTGCAGATCCTCCTGCTCCAACAGAACCACCCCTGACACTGCAGGAGGGCTGAGCCACATTTCCAATGGGACTGCTGCCAACACCCTGACCCACAGGGTGTCAGGTTGGGTTCTGACTCTGTCAGTGTTGTTCTAGTGTACTGCATTGTTTATTTCATCCTTTTATTTTTTTTCCTTCCCTAATAAAGAACTGTTATTTTCTGCTCCCATATTCTTTTGCCTGAGAGCCCCTTAATTTAAAATTTATAGCAATTCAGAGGGCTGGGGACGGTTTACACTCTCCATTTCAGGGAAGGCTCCTGCCTTCCTTAGCAGACTTCGACTCCTGGCTTTCCAAACCAAGACAGCCCAGCTCACCCACAGTGTGGAATAAGTGAATTTTTGGAAACTCACCTTTAGCACTGGCAGAACTCCATCCAGCGATGTAGCAGGTTTTCAGCTCCGACACCGTGAGCGAGGCGTTGGGCACACAGGCGAGCTGCACGTAGTCGCTGCACTCCACGGGCTCGTCCAGCTCCAGCAGGGCAATGTCATTCTGCTGGGAGTCAGCCGTGTACTCCTGGTGGGCCAGCAGCCTCTTGACGTGGCGCACCTGAGCCTCGGGGCCCAGGTGGCTCAGCTGGGTGGCCCCGATCAGCACGCGCCACTTGGTGACGTTCCTGCAGGGCACAGACAGGGCTGAGAGGGAGCAGAGCCGGGTGCTGGTGATCCCTTAGGATTTGAGCTTTTGTGTTTTTTCGTCTGTGACCGTGTTCACAGGGGTCTTAGGATGAGGGAAGAGATGAGGACCTGACTCCATGTTTCAGAAGGCTTGATTGTCACAGACATATTTTCATTAAAAATCCTTTCTTTAGGATTTTTCCATTCTGAGAAGCTGAGAGGCCTCAGAAACAGAATGTAAACAATGGTTATCTGCTGCTGTGGAATGCAACAGGTGAATCCACGATTGGTTTCATGTGGTTGTTTGGAATAAATGGCCAATCATGACAGAGCTGGTTCTTTCTCTGTCCAACCCACAGACCTTTGTTGATTCATTCTTTTCTATTCTTAGCCAGCCTTCTGATGAGAACTTTTTCTTCTATTCTTTTTAGTATAGTTTTAATGTAATATATATCATAAAATAATAAATCAAGCCTTCTGAAACATGGAGTTAGATCTACGTCTCATCCCTCATCCTAAGATCTCTGTGAACACCGTCACATCTTGATTTATTATTTTATGATATATATTACATTAAAACTATACTAAAAGAATAGAAGAAAGGATTTTGTGGGAATCTACAAAATTAGAGGGTTTTGGGAAAGCTGCAAGATGCAAGCTTTAGATACAGCAGAAGTGTGGGCCAGAATAAAGCTCTGGAACCAAACCCTCCATCAGAACCGACTCCTTTCCTTCGCCATCACCTTAAATCTTCTCTGCCAGAGGTAAACCCAAGGATCAGACCCTGTTATGGGGGGAAGATCCATCCCACCACCACCAGAGCTCCTGCAGGCCTGGAATTGTCTCCACATGCCCAGCTGCAGCACCCAGCCAGCCAAAAGCGTCTGTGGGGTGAAACACCACACACCCAGCCAGCCAAAAGCATCTGTGGGGTGAAACACCACACACCCAGCCAGCCAAAAGTGTCTGTGGGGTGAAACACCACACACCCAGCCAGCCAAAAGTGTCTGTGGGGTGAAACACCACACACCCAGCCAGCCAAAAGTGTCTGTGGGGTGAAACACCACACCCAGCCAGCCAAAAGTGTCTGTGGGGTGAAACACCACAGTGCCTCTATTTGGTTCAGCACCAAGGCCCAGACAAACTCAGGCACATCCTGTCTGGCTATATTGGTAATTATTCCAATATCTCCTCCTTACCTGGCCTGGAGGAAGCAGTGTGCTGCTGTGAGGACCCACTGTGGGCTGATGAGGGACCCTCCACACGTGTGGCCGCTGCCATCTTTCCTGGGGTCCTGGATGCTGACAATCCAGGGCCAGGCCCCGGGCAGGGCCCCTGCGCCAGCCATGATTCTGTAGTCAGCAGTTATGGAGTCGAAGTCAGCCATGGGCCGCTGCCCACAGGTCCCTCTGGAAGCACAAAGTGATTATTAGAGTGATCAAGTTCTGGAATGTTCTGCCCCGGGGAGGTGGTGGAGTCACAATCCCTGGGTGTGTTTAACAAAGCCTGGATGTGGCTCTGGGTGCCAGGGTTGAGTTGAGGGGTTGGGGCTGGGTTGGACTCGATGATCTTAAAGGTCTCTTCCAACCCGGTGATTCTGTGATTTCCCTCAGCTCTGCTGGAGAAATACATCTGGGGAAACACTCTGCTGGGTGCCATCCCTGGATGTGTTTAACAAAGCCTGGATGTGGCTCTGGGTGCCAGGGTTGAGTTGAGGGGTTGGGGCTGGGTTGGACTCGATGATCTTAAAGGTCTCTTCCAACCCGGTGATTCTGTGATTTCCCTCAGCTCTGCTGGAGAAATACATCTGGGGAAACACTCTGCTGGGTGCCATCCCTGGATGTGTTTAACAAAGCCTGGATGTGGCACTGGGTTCCAGGGTTTAGTGGAGAAGATGTTGGGCCTGGGTTGGACTCGATGATCTTGGAGGTCTCTTCCAACCTGGCATTCTGTTCTGTTCTTTGCGCTCACACCATTCCCACAAGGTCATTTCCTCTGCAGTGCTTACCGGTGACACCAGGACAGGAGGACACAGCCTCCAGCTGTGCCAGGGGGAGTTTAGGCTGGGCATGAGGAAAAAATCCCTCACAGGAAGAGGGACTGGGCACTGGGATGTGCTGCCAGGGAGGTGAGCACTGCCCTGGGTGTGTTTAAACAAGGCTGGATTGATACTGGGTACCAGGGTCTGGTTGAGGTGTTGGGGCTGGGTTGGACTCAATGATCTTGGAGGTCTTTTCCAACCTGGTCATTATGGGAATTTTGGGACTGGGGAGGTGGTGGAGTCACCATCCCTGGATGTGTTTAAACAAGCCTGGATGTGGCACTGGGTACCAGGGTTTAGTGGAGAAGATGTTTGGGTTGGGTTGGACTCGATGATCTTGGAAATCTCTTCCAGCCTGGTCATTCTGTGTTTCTGTGAATTCTGTGGTTACTGCCCTGCCCATTCTGGTTCCTTCTGCCCCCTCCCACATGGAATTTGGAGTGTGACAATGGGAGACAAGCCCTCTCCCAGAGCCTGGGGCCATACCTGCAGTTGTCCCAGGCGCCATGTGCAGGTGTGTACACAGCCAGGAGGATGAGGAGGTACAGCAGGCTCATCACTGCCAGCTGAAAGAAACAAAGTCTTGTCTCTTCCAGGGCAGCCTGTGAGCCGAGTGCCTGCAGCAGCTGCACTGCCCCTGGCACCTGCAGCCCTGGGGCTGATGTCACAGACTGGGTGGTTCCAGGTTCTGGGCACGGTGGCCTCAGAGGGCAGGGAAAGGCCGCAGCCTTAGAGAAACAGAGGATGGTTTGGGCTGGGAGGGACGTTGAAGGTCATGCAAGGAAAAAGGGGTCCCGGGCCTGCAAAATGACAAATCTGGCACAAAGGGAAAGTCACTCCAAAGGCTTCCCCAAAGGGAGCAGAGGGACACCCAGGTTCCTCTAAGGGAGTAGAGGGACACCAAGGTACCCAAAAAGGAGCAGAAGGACACCCAGGTTCTCCTGAGGGAGCAGAGGGACACCCAGATTCCTCAAAGGGAACAGAGGGACACCTGGGTTCCCCTGAGGGAGCAGGACACCCAGGTACCCAAAAAGGAGCAGAGGGACACCCAGGTTCCTCAAAGGGAACAGAGGGACACCCAGGTACCCAAAAAGGAGCAGAGGGACACTGAGATTCTCCAAAAGGAGCAAAGGGACACCCAGGTGCCCAAAAAGGAGCAGAGGGACACACAGGTTCACCAAAAGGAGCAGGGGGACACCCAGGTTCCCCAATGAGAGCAGAGGGACACCGAGGTACCCCAAAGGGAGCAGAGGGACACTCAGGTTCTTCAAAGGGAGCTCAGGGACACCCAGGTTCTCCCTCTTTTAGGGAGCAATCAGGATCCAAATTCTGGGGCTTTTTAAGGCTGTCAGGAGCATCCCTGGGCCCTTACCCTTTGATTTTTATCTAAATCTGCAGTGGTTTTGATGAGACATCAAAATGAAGGGCAGAAAGCATATCTTCCTCCTCTGAAACTGCAGCTTCCCCCCAGCTCAGAGGGAGCAGAATAAACCTTGGCTGGGAGGAGTTTTGTTACAGTGACCATCACCTGGATCCTCTGGGGAAAATCCCAATTCTTGGCTGGCCACATGGATACAACAATCACAATATAATAGAGAGTTTTCTGCCATGTACTTCTTTTTCTTCTGATTTTTTCAAAATGTCCTTAAGATCTTTAAATTCTGTATTCCTCATGTCTCATTTCAGCAATATATGTCTCTCTTCAGACTTTGTTCATTGAGGCATGTCAAGGTTAGTTTAATAAAACTTGAGTGTCAATAATTTTTCCAGTAATTTTCCCAAACTTTGTTCCCAAAGTTAAAAGTTAATTTAAATTCATTAAAATTAATTTTAAATTTTTAAATTAAAAACTGCCATGCCCCTCTATGGCAGTGGTCACAAATGCCACTATTAATGAGAGAACTACATATTTCTTCTTTCTTAGGCATAAGAGCATATGACAAATCTAAACTACAATAACAGAACTATACATCACTAAAGCTTTTTTAATATTCACACAATAGTTCCCTTTTCTTGGATCCTGATCTGAGGCTGCTGTGGGGCTTGCAGGGAAATTATTTTGTGCAATTATTGCCTAGGTGGAAGTGAGAAGGAACACCTAATTCCTAAATTAACACAAATATAAATGGAGTTTGTGTGGTTCTGGCACCTCCTGCCTGTGCCCCAGACTCTCCCCAGCAGGAAGGTGTTTGGTGGGCCCTGATCTCCAAAAATCCATCCCTGTTCTCGCAGCCTTGTGACAGAACTTGAACCCCAGTTCAAGTGGGGGTGATGCCTTTTGGGACTACATAAACACAGAGGCCAGAAAAAATTAATAAAATAAAATAATAATAAAATAAAAGTGGAATAAAAAGTGGTTAAATTTATTGAAGGGCCTTCAATAAAGGTACATTTTGGGCAGTTCCTCCAGGTGCTACACCCAAAAACGAACCATGGCTCATGGATTTTTTATATTTTTATAAGTTTAGTCCTTTTGCATATTGGGGGTTAATCTTCCAATTACAGCTTCAGGTAATGAAGTTATTTACCCACAGTTTGCTCCCCCCAATTCACTTTTGTTCACATCTCTTGGGGCCTGAGGCAGTGAGGTGTCCTTGGAGAGGAATTGTTGTGTCTGACCAGAATGGGAAAGCAGCAGCTCACGTTGAATATAGAGTTTAGAGTTATACAGGAAAGAATTGCAGGATTACAAATAGATGAAAAATATAAAAGTTAAATTTGAAGGCATCAGTGGTGAATAGCAGCCTCCTTGCAGCATGAGGAACACCAACTGCTGCTCAGAACTTCAGCGCACGGCCCAAACCCACATGGATCAAGTGGAGCAGGAACAAATCTGCCTCCAGCTGTCCTGAGTGAGAATCTGGCTAAAGCTGTGTCTGCTCAAACCCAGCCTGACCAAGCCTGGAGGAAGGATTCAATGTGAAGCTGTAAAAAGTTCACTCAGCTCAGGCTCTGCAGGGCCCCTTTGGTGATGCTGGTTCAAGTCAGCTTAGGGGTACCTTGAGGTACCTGATAAAATTCACTGTGTTATGTTTGCCCAATTATCCCATCATAAAAAAAGCCCCAAACAATATTTGAGGTAGCAGCAATTTTAATTGAATTGTTTAGAAAATATACATTGACAATATAATTTGATTGAAAATAAGGGATAATTTGGGGGGGTCGTTTTTGATGAAGGCTTCTCCTCTTCTTTGATGTCCTTCAACTCACCCTTGGGTTACACATGTGCACCAAGCCAGTACAATGTAAGCCAAAACTAACATATTACTTCATTTAAGCATCAAAGCAATAAATCTCTTATAGCTGGCATTTTCCTGGGACCCAACCAGATTTTCCCTTCTTTCTGTTAGTTTTTAGTAACTGTCATCTCTTGCTTTTTCCTGCCCTTGAACATCTGCAGGAAAGGGGGGGATGGAACCCCTCCTCTCAACCCCTCCTCTCCCTTTCTTTCTTGGCATGACACCTTTTCACTGTTTTATTATTTCCAAACATTAATTACTGTATCCATATTGATTACTGTGATTACTGTTGTCAATTGTGTCAGCACAAATCACACCTATTTACCACGACTGGAAATGACCTTGTGAGGGCCATGGGGGCTTTGCCAGTGGAACAGAAAGCCCCAGTGACCTGTGTGCCAGGCAGAGCTGCGACCAGGCTTGTGCCAGCTCTGGCAAACCTGTGCTCATTCATCTCTGTGGTTTGGGGAAGGAGTGGCAGCTTTTTCTAATGAACCCCTCTTCATCAGCAGCACAGGGAGAATCCCAATGACTTCCACCTTGAGAGGAGCCAGGTGGGTTCCTGTGCATCGCAGACATCTTTTTATGAAAAATCCTTTCCTTAGGGTTTTTCCTCCTGAGAAGCTGAGATGCCTCAGGAACACAATGTAAACAATGGTTATCTGCTGCTGTGGAATGCAACAGGTGCATCTGGGATTGGCCTCATGTGGTTGTTTCTAATTAATGGCCAATCACAGTCAGCTGGCTCAGACTCTCTGTCCCAGCCACAACCTTTGTTACTCTTTCTATTCTATTTTTAGCTAGCCTTCTGAGGAGAACGTTTTCTTCTATTCTTTTACTATAGTTTTAATGTAATATATATCATAAAATAATAAATCAACCCTTCTGAAACATGGAGTCAGAACTCCGTCTCTTCCTTCAACATAAGACCCCTGTGAACACGGTCACACCTGTGCCCATGTGGCCTCAAGGGGACACATCCCTGTGTCACAGAGGGGCAGAGATGTGGCACCTGTGCAGCCATTGTGACCTCACCTGCCCAATGCTGGGTGTCCTGAGGGCAGGCTAATGAAAGAGCTGGCCTGCAGGATAACTCAGCTTCTTCCTCTACTACTCATGTCCCTGCCTTTTAAACAAATTTATTGCTTACTGTCCTCCTCAACTTTCATCCTCTCTAAGGTAATTATGATTTGACTCTTGGGATAGTGTGACGGTGTTCACAGGGGTCTTAGGATGAGGGAAGAGATGTAGATTTGACTCCATGTTTCAGAAGGCTTGATTTACTATTTTATAATATATATTACATTAAAACTATGCTAAAAGAATAGAAGAAAAGGTTCTCAGAAGGCCAGCTAAGCTAAGAATAGAAAGGCAAGAATGATAACAGAGGCAGCTGCCTCAGACTCTCTGTCCAAGCCAGCTCTTCTATGATTTGCCATTAATTAGAAACAACCACATGAGACCAATCCCAGATGCACCTGTTGCATCCCACAGCAGCAGATAACCATTGTTTACATTTTGTTCTTGAGGCCTCTCAGCTTCTCAGGAGAAAAAAATCCTAAAGAAAGGATTTTCATAAAAAGATGTCTGCGACAAGATGGATCACAGAGGAAGGAGATACGGGATAAAAGTCTAGGCTGGTTTATACCTTGTAGCTGCCCAGATACAGGCCAGGCTAGAGCTCTCATTTGCTGATTCTCTTTAGCCTAGGATAGGTAAGTAGGGGGTGATTATAGTCTGAGGGGCACAAAGCCCACCCTGGCTGCTGCAGAGGGAGTGAGACAGAAAAAGGAGAGCAGCAAAGGTAGTAGTTAAATTAAATTAGTGGCTGAAACCTGGGCACTCCTGCAGAGGAGGAGGGAAAGCCAGAGAACTCCGCTGCTGATGCTGTGGCTGAGAAGGGAACATGCCCTGGAGCACTCCAGAGGAATCTCTGAACCTCTTGTGAGCTGGGGCTCTGCCACTGATCCCAAAGGTGTGAGCCTGCAGCTCAGCAGCTGGTACAGGCACCACTGAAACTCTGGATGGCAAATGCTCTTCTATTGGTTGTATTTTTTATACTTTTGGTGAGCTACAGTAATTTCTTTGCAATCAGGTGATGGGATTGACACAGATCTCTCTATTCTGGAGCATGTCCTGATGTCCTTGGTCACCCAGAGCTTTGCCCTCTGCTCCTGAGAGAGGCAATGGCCACAACAGGGAAGGATTTCTGTGAGTAGCAGCTTCACTGGCAGGTTTGGACTTGGTGAATCCCCACAGACAACTGACATGACTGGGGGTCAGACCCCAGAATGATGTGCTCACAACCCAGAGTGAGCTCTGGGATGTTTCCTGACAGCAGCCAGACTGACCCAGGTGTTTGTGATTAGGATAACACCTTTTGTCTCTCCTTTTTCACTGTTTACAAGACTTTGAAACATCATTGCTCATAGAGAGCTCTGACACCCTTGAGTTACCTTTTGTGTTCAGTTTCTTGTTTTCTGTAAGTTACAATCAGGGAAAGCTTGACCTGATAATCCAATCTACACCTCTGGTGGGAAAGGAAGTTTCCCTGGGGCCCAGAAATCAGAGTTGGGGTTTGTTGGACTCTTGCAAAGTAAACAGGGATGTGGGAATCTTCCTTACTCAGGGTCACCAGATGTGGTGGGGATCACAGGACAAGGGAAGAGATGAGAATCTGAATTGTTTCAGAAGGCTGATTTATTTTTTTATGATATATATTATATTAAAAGAAAATTATATATTAAAACTATACTAAGAGAATAAAGGATTTCATCAGAAGGCTAGAAAGGAATGAAAAGGATAAAAATAAAATAATAATAAAAAAATAAAATAATGAATACTAAAATGATAAAATAAACAATAAATTAAATCAAAATAAAATAATAAAATAAATAATAATAAATAAATAATAAAATAAATAAAAATAAAATAATAAATAATAAAAAATAAATAATAAAATAATAATAAAATCTTGTGGCTGCTCACAGCCTCGACACAGGTGGCTGTCATTGGTCACCAAGTAAAAACAATTCACATGCTGGGTAAACAATTCTTCAAATCACATTCCAAAGCAGCAAAACATGGGGAAGCTGAAGCTTCCCAGCTTCTCAGGAGAGAAGATCCTAACAAAATGATTTTTCACAAAATGTGACACAGGGAGCGGAGTTTTCCAAAGCAGTACATTTCAAAGGCAGTGCTAGGCTTCCCCTGGTGCTGAGTTCACGATTCAAGTCCTGACTGTTTGTGTGGAGAGCTCAAAGTTTAAATAAGGTTTTGCTCCTCACCTCACCTCTTTCCAAACCGCAATTTCTCCACAGTCATTGCTGAGGGAATAGCTCCTCCAAAAAGGATCCTCTTTCCACCGGAGAAGATCTGCATGGTCTGGCAGCAGAAGCAGCATGCTGGGGCTGGGCTCTTCAACGTGGGCAACACCTGCTTCCTCAACTCTGTGCTGCAGTGCTTGACCTACACCCCGCCACTGGCCAACTACCTGCTGTCCCGCGAGCACAGCCGGGCCTGTGAGTGCTGGGGGAACATCTCCTTGGGAAATCTCCCTGAAAATCTGTCTGTCAAACCCCAAAGATGCACAGAACATGGAGTTAGATTTAGGGAGAATGTGGTGGTACCACTGTGGGTGTCTCTGGGTCTGCGTTGAAGGCACTTGAGATGATATTTCCAAACATAGTCATGTTTGGACTCCAGTGTTTATTATTTCTTATCAGTAAAACAGTCTCAAATGTGTTCTGGGTTTCTCTGGGTCTGGATTGAAGGCACTTGAGACAGTAGTTCATGTTCAGACTCAAGTGTTTATTGTTTTTCATCAGTAAAACAGTCTCACTACTGAGTTGGGCAGCTTTTCATTAGAAGGCACAAAATGGCCAACAATCTCTGGTTACAAGGTCTTTTAAGAGTAAACTATCCAATTAAGAACTGACACCTGGATTATTTTCCCTTTTAACCCAATAACTGATCCCAAAGAGCCCACAATGCAGACTTTCCTGCCCCATTACAAAATGCCACTCAAACCCATGAAGAAGAACCATGAAGAAGAAACTCAGGATGACACTCTGTGCCATCTTGCTTCCATCCACAACACACTAAAATCCCAAAACCTCAATTTCTCACCCAGCGATACACCTACACTACTCTCTATAATCTATTTCACACTTTTGTGGGTTCCAGTCTATGTTGAAGTCTGGGAAACTTTCTCCATGAATGAGGGTCAAAGTCAGAGCTCCCCTGGGGGTCAGGGCACCCCAGAGCAGACACAGAAATATTCCCTGGGTTTCCACAGGAGAACAGCAGTCCTTTGTCAGCCCCATGAGTTTATGTTCTTTGAGCACTCAAGCCTAGAAGCCACTTGTCCTACCCAGCTGTCTTGCCCTTCATGAAGACATCTCTTTGTAGCTCCAAGTTTTTACTCCTGCAAGTTAAACATTCTTGGCTTATTGCACAGAAAACTGTCAGTTGAGAAGCCCTCTTAAGAACATTTTCTAAAATGCCCTGGGATTGCTGGGATAAAATCCCTCTTTCTAAAATGCCCTGGTGTGGTGTTGTGAGGTCCCCAGGATGAGGTGAGAGATGAGAATTTGACTCCATGTTTCTCAGAAGGCTGATATATTATATTATATTATATTATATTATATTATATTATATTATATTATATTATATTATATTATATTATATTATATTATATTATATTATATTATATTATATTATATTATATTATATTATATTATATTAATCATACCATACCATATTATAGTATATCCTATATCCTATATATTATATTATACATTATATATTGTATATTATATATTATGTTATATTATATGCTAAAACTATACCATAGAAAGAGAAAAGATACAGCAGAAAGCTAGAAAGGAATGAGTAATAAAAACCCATGACTGACCAGAGTCCCGACACAGCTGGACTGCGATTGGTCATTAAATTAAAACAATTCACATGCTGGGTAAACAATTCTCCAAATCACATTCCAAAGCAGCAAAACAAGGAGAAGCTGAAACTTCCCAGCTTCCCAGGAGAAAAAATCCGGGTAAAGGGATTTTCCATAAAATATCATGGTGACACCTGGGATGGCTGGGACACTGGGAGGAGTGGAGCATTGCACTGGGGTGGGAGAGGGGCATTACCCCGCTGCTGTGGATATTTTGGTAACCTCAGGACCTTCCCTGTGTTCCTCCTCAGGCCACCACCAAGGTTTCTGCATGATGTGCATCATGGAATCTCACGTGAACAAGGTCCTGCACTCCCCTGTCAGCGCCATCCTGCCCTTGGCTGTCCTCAAGGTTTTCAGACGTAAGTCATGCCCCGTGCTTTGGCAGGTTTCCTTCCCTCCTTGCGTGAGAAAACCACAAACTCCTTCTTTTTTAGGCATAGGAGAGCATTTCCAGCCTGGCAGGGAGGAAGATGCCCATGATTTCCTGTGCTGCACTGTCAATGCCATGCAGAGAGCTTGTCTGAGTGCTAGCAATGAGTAAGCACAAGCAAATCACCCTCAGAGCATTCTGAGCCCTTTGGGCTGCTTGATGTGCTCCCAAAAAAAGGAAAACCTGAACCCTGGGCTTTCAGGGCAAGCAAAACCCATGGAGGAGATAATGCTTTGTCTTAACACTTGTTTCCAGCTTGGACCTCTCTTCTCAATCCACCACCATTGTCTATCAAATATTTGGGGGCTTTCTGAGATCCAGAGGTATGTTTGCACAATTATTACTCTCTTTGGCATTGTCTGTGCCTGATATTTGGTCCTGGGACTGGTGGGGCAGGTGCAGTGTGTAAATGGGCAGTGTCAGTCAGTTCAACATTGCTCAACATTTGGATTTTTCCTTCCAGTCACCTGCTTCAGCTGTGAAGCCATTTCTGACTCCTACGAGGCCTTCCTGGACGTTCCTTTGGATATCAAAGTAAGAGGCTTTGCAGTTGTGGTACAAAACATCCCCTGCAGCTTCCCAGAGCCACCACATTTGTCTTAAAAATGTACCCAGGAGATCTTGGTGTGGGTGGGAAGGGCAGTGGAGAGTCCGTGGCACTCTGTGGGTGCTGTTTTTAAGCTGGACAAGCAGCATTATCCTCTCTGCACCCTCGATACGTCCTCATCCTTGTTCCCTTTGCCCTCCCACCACCCCTGTCTGCCTCCCAGGCTGGTGGGTTGCATTGTTTGCACCACTGGTGCCCCTGCACAGTGGCATCAGTTGAACTGAGCAGGGGTACAGGGAGGGAGCTCCTGATGGCTCCAGGAGCTGCTGGGACACAGGGAAATGTTCAGCATCACTCTCTGCTCCTGCCTCCTCCTGCACAGGTTCATGGTGGGGGTCTCTCCAGCATCAGCCACAGGGGTTTTCTGGGGAAATGTTTGGGCTGAGGGCATTTCCTGCAGCACAGAGTGCTCATTTCTCTCCCCTCCAGGCAGCCTCGTCCCTCACTGCAGCTCTGGAGGAATTTGTGACACCCGAGCACCTGGATGGTGATAACTGCTTTAAATGTGACAAGTAAGATGACTACTGAGAACTTATTAACACAAAATCCTGTGTGAGGGGGCTGAATGTCGTTGAGCAGAAGTCATCTTCTTGTGGAGGTTTCCTGCACACAGATGAGATGCAGCTTTTATAAACCATGGCAGTGAAAAGCCTTAGAATAGCAAAAGCTGTGTGAGGCAGGAGACGTTTCCTGGCCACTGTGGTGTTTGTAAGGTCCTCAGGACAAGGGAAAAGATGAGGAATCTGACATTCTATTCTATTCTATTCTATTTTATTCTATTCTATTCTATTCTATTCTATTCCATTCCATTCCATTCCATTCCATTCCATGTCATAATATAATATTTATATATCATATTATATTTACATATAATATTATATATATTATAGATCTCATATTACATTACATTATATTACATTATATTACATTACATTATATGATTATATTATATTATATTATATTATATTATATTATATTATATTATATTATATTATATTATATTATGCTAAAACTATACTAAAGAAATAGAAAGGATACATCAGAAGGCTTAACAAGAATGAATAATAAAAACCCGTGACTGACTCCTCAGAGTCCAACACAGCTGATGGTGATTGGTCATTAATTAAAAACAATTCACATGGAACCAATCAAAGATGCACCTGTTGGTAAACGATCTCCAGACCACATTCCAGAGCACTCAGATAATTATTGTTTACATTTCTCTCTCCTGGGAGGCTTCTCATCTTCCCAGGAGAAGAAATCCTGGGCAAAGAGGATTTTTCCAGAAAATATAATGGTGGCATGGCCGCCTTGGGGCAGGGTTTGGGTGCATTTCAGCGCTGGGCTCTGTGCTTGGTTCCAAGGTGTAAGAAGAATGTTGCTGCCTCCAAGAGGTTCACAGTCCATCGTGCCCCCAAGATCCTCACGGTGTGCCTGAAGAGGTTTGACTGCTTCAACGGTGGGAAGATCAGCAAGGTGGGTACACAGCTGGGGGGCAGCTTTCTCTTCCTGGAGCAGATTTCCTGGGGCAGCTTTCTCTTCCTGGAGCAGATTTCCTAGAGCTTGGCACAAGCCTCTGCCTTGGGTTAGTCCTGTTCCCTTCTGGGGAGAGTGTCACCATTAGTTTGGACGTGACATACACACACACATGATCAGGGTTTAAGAAGAAAAAAGTTTTTATTTTGCAGTTTTCCAGCTTATGTACTCTTAACAGAGTGTGAATTTAAGTTAATCTTAAATTAAGATTTAATTATACCACACTAAGTTACTGTATTCATTGGTGCAAAGCAATTAGCATCAATATAGTTGGCAAAAGTTTTACAGAAATTTAATAAAACACGTATACACATCTACTTATAGGCATAGTCTAACTTGCAAAAATTTTCATATATCTTTTCTATATCTGTTTCTCTGTTTACATGCTAACAACCTTGTCTTCTTCCTTGTTATAAATACACTCAGAAATCATCAATTGTTATTTTTTTCTATTAACTCATCTTTGCTTGTAAGCCAGCTGTCAAACCCCTCCATAGGAGAGAAGAAGACAGGCAAGCACTCTTCTCCAAGAGCTGCTTTGGCCAAGAACACTCTCCTGCCACCCAAACCATGTTGCTTTATGGAAAACCAGCTGTTTATGAACCCCAAAGATGTATTTACACACCTGTGGTCCCCTCCATAGGAGAGAAGAATTTCCTTGGGAAGACAGGCAAGCTCTCTTCTCCAAGAGCTGCTTTGGCGGAGAACAATTTCCACCCAAACCATTACACATTGCTTTATGGAAAACCAGCTGTTCATGAGACCCAAAGATGTATTTGAAACCATAAATTGTTATTTTTTCTATTCACTCAGCTTTGCTTGCAAGCCAGCTGTCAAACCCCTCCATAGGAGAGAAGAAGACAGGCAAGCTCTCTTCTCCAAGACCTGCTTTGGCAAAGAACACTTTCCATCCAAACCATTACACATTGCTTTATGAAAAACCAGCTGTTCATGAACCCCAAAGACGTATTTGAAATCATAAATTGTTATTTTTTCTATTAACTCAGCTTTGCTTGCAAGCCCCTCCATAGGAGAGAAGAATTCCCTTGGGAAGACAGGCAAGTGCTCTTCTCCAAGAGCTGCTTTGGCCAACGACAATTTCCTGCCACCCAAACCATGTTGCTTTATGGACAACCAGGTGTTCATGAGCCCCAAAGATGTATTTACACACCTGTGGCCCCTGGATGTGGCAGGCTCTGCTGTGTCACAGGTCAGGGTCACTTCTGAGCCCTGCTGGTGTCCCTGCAGGTTGTGGAGTACCCTGAATTCCTGGACCTTCGTCCCTACATGTCCCAGGCAGATGGAGAACCCCTCCAGTACTCCTTGTATGCTGTCCTGGTGCACAGTGGGGTCAGCTGCCAAGGAGGACACTATTTCTGCTACACAAAGGTGAGCAGCAGTTTCCTTCCTTCCTCGTGGGGAAAATGTGTGCTGGGGGAGATAAACTTTCCAAGGTTTTGGGGCAGAAGGTTTCCTTAGGACCTGGGCTGGTTTTGTATTTGTGTTGTCCCCAGATGAAGGAAGGAGTGATGAATCTGACTCCATGTTCTCAACAAGGCTCATTTATTATTTTATAATGCTATATTATATTAAAGAATGCCATACTATACTATACTGAAGAATTCAGAAAGGATACTTTCAGGAGGCTAAAAAGATAATAATGAAAACTTGTGACTCTTTCCAGTCTTGACACAGCTTGGCCCTGATTGGCCAATAAGTCAAAACAATTCACATGAAACCAATGAAACAATCTCCAGTTGGATAAACAATCTCCAAAACACATTCCACATGAGCAAAACCCAGGAGAAGCAAATGAGATAATTATTGTTTTCCTTTTTCTCTGAGGCTTTTCAGTTTGCCAGGAGAAAAATCCTGGGCAAAGGGATTTTTCCAGAAAATGTGAATGCCACAGAATGGATTTTTTTAATATACTCTTTGCTTGGTAGTTTTCTGACTGTGTTTTTGGAGAGAAGCCATGCAGAAATCCTTGCCTGTCACCATGATATTTTTTGAAAAATCCCTTCACCAGGATTTCTTCTCCTGGAAAGCTGAGAAGCCTCAGAGAGGAATGTAAACAATAATTATCTGATTGCTCTGGAATGTGGTCTGGAGATGGTTTACTAACAGGTGCATCTTTGATTGGTTCCATGTGAATTTTTTTTAATTAATTACCAACCACCATCAGCTGTGTCAGATTCTGAGGAGTCAGTCACGAGTTTTCATTATCATTCTTGTTAAATCTTCTGATGCATCCTTTCTCTTTCTTTAGTATAGTTTTAGAATATAATGTAATGTAATATAATATAATACAATATAATGTAATGTAATATATTGTAATATAATATAATGTAATATAATATAATATAATATAATGTAATATATTGTAATATAATGTAATGCAATGTAATATATTGTAATATAATATAATATAATGTAATATAATATAATACAATATAATGTAATGTAATGTAATATATTGTAATATAATGTAATGCAATGTAATATATTGTAATATAATATAATATAATGTAATGTAATATAATATGTAATATAATGAAACAGAGTACAATGTAATACAATATAATACAATATAATACAATATAATACAATATAATACAATGCATATTATATTATATTATATTATATTATATTATATTATATTATATTATATTATATTATATTATATTATATTATATTATATTATATTATATTACATTATATTACATTATATTACATTATATTACATTATATTGATTTCAGCCCTCTGAGAACATGGAGTCAAATTCTCATCTCTCACCTCATCCTGGGCACCTCACAACACAAAAATTGCCTTTTTTTTCTTTTTTTTCCCAGGCCAGCAATGGGCTGTGGTACGAGATGGATGATGAGTCTGTGGAGCTCCGTTGCATTGACACAGCTCTCAGGCAGCAAGCCTACCTGCTCTTTTATGCCAGGTAATAACCAGGATGCAGATCTGATCAGAAGATGTTTCCTTTTCCCTGTTTATTGTTTTGCTTCTCCTACTCCAGAATGTTTTTCAATTACTGCCTGCATCATTCAGTGCTGTGAAACCTTTGCTACCCCATGTGTGTCACCCTGATTTTTGCCTGCTCTCTGATGCTGGAATTATGTACAGAAGAGCAAGAGAACTTAAAGTGGCCTGCCAGGAAAGATTTTATAAAGAAAGGTTGGACACAATGAAGGCTATCAGTTTTCAGCTAACCCAGGGCAGGTTTACATTAAATATTAGGGAGAAATGCTTCAGGGAAGAGTGGTGAGACAATGGAAGAGGCTGCCCAAAATAGATATGGGTGCCTCATCCCTGGAAGTGTTCAAGGCCAGTTTGGACAGGGCTTGGAAAAAAACCTGGTCTATTGTTTATGTGACAGGGGGGTGGAACAAAATGAGCTTTAAGGTCCCTTCCAACTCAAACAATTCTCTGAATTTATGAAATGGAGGCTGCAGAAGGTACCAAAATGAGGTTTTGCAGACTAAATGGGAACACTCTAGTTGAAATTTCCATTAGTGACCTTGGTTAAGTCTTCTGTCTGTCATAGGAACCTCTCCAAGAAAATCACTGAACCCCAGAGGAAGCTGCAACAACAGCCTTAAACTGAGATTAATCTTTTTTTCTTCAGATGCTCTGATCTGAAGATTGGAGAGAGGGCTGCTTCTTCCTCTCTGACACCACCACATGCCCCTTCCTTCCTCAGCCACTGGGCAGGCAGCAGCAAGAAGGTGGCTTCCATTGGCCCCCAGGGTTTGCCTGGCAGGAGGAAGGTAACTCTGGGCAGGGGGAGCAGGGGATTTTCTCTAGGATCTCTCTCAGAGTCATTGCTGGTCAGAGATGTGTTAGAAAGTCTCTCAGCAGTCGAAGAAGGAGTCAGAACTCTTCTATTCTCATTCTCAAGGTTGTTTATTGTTTCTTACCTATAAAATTCTTTCTCCAACCTGCTGAGGTCCGTTCAGCTGGTCAGACAAAGGCACACTGCTGTTATCTTTTTATACTAAAAACTACATGTACACTATTTACAATAACTTCCCAATACCTATCACCTATTTTAGACAGTGAGCTTCTACTCTAAACCAATCGAAAAATGCCAACATCACCCAGAAGATGGAGGCTATGAAGAAGAAAGAAAAAGGACAAGGCACACCCAAATTCCTCCATCTTGGGACCCCAAGCCCCCATTCTAAAAACCTCAAAAAATCTATTTTTCACCCCATGACAAACTATTATTCTATTTAAACTTTCTTGACTTGTAATTCTTCATATAAATGTTGGTAATGGTTTTTTCCAAGGGCTAAATCAAAGGCACAGGGGTTTGGGGCTCTGTGCCAAGGTCTCTGAGCCCCCTGGGCAGGGGCTGGAGCCCTCCAGAGGAATTTGCTGGGTTCTGACAGATCTCAGCATTTCTGATTTTTCTCCTCCCATCCTGCAGCATTCTCCACAGCCACAATGCTGCTTCGTCTCAAACACCCCACCCAGATCCATCCCATTTGTGCACCTTTGGCCATTTGTCCTTGGCAGCCTCCAGAAGAGCCTTTGGGAGGCTCTGAAATGTCCCCTCCCAGAACTTCTGGGGGTTCCCCACCGACTCTGGCCCTTTCAGGAGAGGAGGGCAGGAACTCTCCACAGCTCTCTTTGCAGGACACAGTGCTGGAGGTGGAGGACGCTGGCATGGAGCAGGCCTGGAGCAAGTCCCGGCTGTGGGATGGCCACAGCTGCTTTGTGGACACCATGGACTGTGACCCCTCAGCAGGGAGGAGAACAAACCCTGCCAGCAAAGGCCATTCTCCCAGGGATGCTGCAGCTTCAGGGCCTTCCAGGAGGAGCCTGCAGTGGGCTGGTGCCCCCAGGGCTGCCCAGGAGCAAACCCTGCTGAGGCACAGAGACATGAGCAGATCCGTGCGGGGCGGCTACAACCTCCGCAGCCGCTTTGTGCTGCACACAGAGCCCTCACCCAGGAGGAGGAGGAGGAGGAGGAGGAGGCAGGCAACAAATCCTCCATGTCATGACCATGCCCACAGAGCAGTCCCAAAGCCCTCCAGCATCAGCTTGAAGCAGGCTGGCACACTCAGACAGCAAAGCCCACCGAGGTGGAGGGAGCAGAGGAGAAGGGGCTGGGAGCGCCGCAGCCGCTCGGTGCAGCGCACACACCATCACCACCTCCTTCTGGGCAGGAGGAGCAGGGGCAGAAGGAGTCCTCCACATTGTGACAAAGGCCCAGTGGATAACAACAGCAGCTTGAGGAAAGCTGCCATGCTCAGGGCTGCTCAGGAGCCATCCCGAGCCAGGCTGAGGGAGCAGAGAAGATCCCTGCAGCCGGGCTACGATCTCCGCAGCCGCTTCGTGCTCTGCACCCACCAGCCTCCAGCGAGGAAGAGGAGGGTTTCCATGGCCCAGAGACGCGTGTCAGACAAGCACTCAGAGCACCCTGGGAGTGCTGCAGTCAGATTGTGGCCCTGGCTGAAGCAGAATGGAAGATTAGCGCTGCGGTTTTTAGCAAAGGTGTCCTTGTTTTCTACACGCCTTCTCACACATGAGGGTTTATTTACATGGATGATGATGTTGGTGGCTAGACTAAAAAGGGTTTAATTAGAATTCTTTATTCCACTGTGTAGATAGTTATTGCTACTAATATAGCTCAGTGTTTGGAAGCAATATTGAAGCAATTATGTTAAAGGTAGAAAAATAAATGTTAAGTAGAGACTGACATTACTCACCCTTCCCAATGGCCCTGAACATTTTTCTCAGTCTCAGAGTGAAACCTTGCTGGCTGTCCCCACTCAAGGGAGGAATCTCCACACTCTGAGAAGGGAGTGTGTCCTATTAAAGAGTGGGAAAGGCTTTTAGAGTATGAAGGGATGGGCTGTCAGGGAGCCAGCTGCAGCAGGACACTGTCTGAGCAGGGACACAGCTGCTCCAGCTGTTTACACCTCACCAGAAATTGAGCAAGGAGTGTCTCCTGTTTTTAGTGTTAAAAACACTGAGAGCAGCTTGACCAAACTGTCACATTGTCACTGAAAACATCAGAATAAATTAAGCTCTCTAATGTCACTTTTAGTATCAGAAAGCACACATTACCTTGTTAAAGTGCTCCTCTCAACATGCACACGCTCTTTCTAAACTTTGCACTATTTATACATTTTAGCAATTAATGTTCATTTGCTATAAATTGCAAAGTGCTCTTCATTAATTAGTTTTCTGTCTTCTATTAATTATTGACTTCTTGCTTTTCATGCTAATCAATTCATATTTTCAATCTTTTTATTATCTTTTTCCCAGATAGAGAGAGGTATCGTGTTTTAAACCCAGGTGGAAATCAAGCACCACGCAGCTGCTTGCTCAACCACCTCTTCTTGCCCACCACACTGGTGCAAGGGGAGGAGATTTGGAGTAAAACTTGTGTGCTGAATCAAGAACAATTTAATATTTGAAAATAAAGTCAAGTACAACAATAATAGTAATTAATAATGATAATGAAAAGGGGCCAAATGCAACTGCAATCGCACACCACCTGCTGACTGATGCCAGAGCAATCAAAATCCCTTCCCAAACCAAGATCAGCTGCCTTTCTTGGCAATTCCTCCCAGTTTATATTTCAGGCATGATGCTCTAGGGCGTGGGTGTCCCTTTGGGCAGTTCAGGTCACCTATCCCAGCTGTGTTCTCTCCCATTTTATTTTTTGGAACCTCCTCACTGGCAGAGCAGAAGATGAGGAAACAAACAGTTCTTGACTCAGGATAAACATGGCTTAGCAAAACCTAAAAATTCAGTGTGTTATCAACACCATTCTCATTCCAAACCCAAATTGCAGCAGCTAAAGAAGAAATTAAAGAAGAAATTAACTCTACCCTAGCTGAAACCAGGACAATGGGATTACAGTGGATTGGCTTTGTTAGTTCCCTCTTTATCTCAGGGTTCTGCACAATGGCCTCATGGCTCATAAATCCTGCATTCCTTGTGTCCAGCTTCAGCAAAAAATCCCTTTTCCAGCTCTGAGACCATTGAAGCTTATCAAGGTTGATTACAGTGGTTTTAGCAAAACTTAAACCTTCAGGAATTTTCCCAAGCTGTGTTCCCACTGTAGCAGCTTATGACAAACCTTGCCGAATGTTGGCTATGACAGAGTGGAAAATTACACTGGTTGTGATTAATTAAAACAAGGAATTAGAAAATTTAATTAAAACAATTCATTAGAAAAGGTGTCTGTAAAGTTATATCATTCCCAAATAGATACTCCCTGATCTGAGGGCAGGAGCAGCAGGGATGGCCAGGCCTTCACAGGGAAGTGAGAGTCACAAGTGTCTCACTTCTATCACCTTTTTCAGCAGCAAAGCATATTTTACTGAATAAACCTGAAAAAACAAAATCTAAAAATGTATCAGATTGGTAGCCAATCCTGTTATGCTGTAGAAGTTCTCACCATGCCATCCCACTTTTGTATGGTGAGAACTTTTAGACTACCACCCTAAGGTGGGTGAAGATCCCTCCCTTGAGTAGGGAAGCCCCTTAAGGTCACTTCTCAAGGCTGAGAAAAATAGAAAATAGATTTTCTTGTGGTTGTTGCATGGGTAGCATCAATATCTACTTAATTATTGTTTTGCTAAATTTAATATAATTGCTTTTCTATTCCTTGAAAATTAGTGCACTAATACTAGTAGTTATGGCTACCTGTGCTATGTAACAAATAATTCTGATCAAGTTATTTTGGTTAATCATTGCAATAAATGTAAATAAATACTTCATTTTATTTGTAGAAATATATTTGCTTTGCCATCTTTAATCCCATGGGACAAAGTTGTCTACACACCCAACACACATGGAGAATAGAGAGATTTGATTAATAACTCTAAACCACAGTTTAATATCCGAGTTCAGGCTATCATTCTCTGGATGGGATGCATTCCAGGAAAGAATTACCTAGTGAACACAGATAATCCCACATAATCTCCACAGTAACATGCAAAAAAAAAAAAATGCTAAATAATGTAGCTTGCACCTCAGGAAATAACATTTGTCTCAGGCATGTTTCAGGTGTAGCAGGTTTTTTTTTCAAAAATAAAAAAATATCTTGAATTGATCTTCTATTGAAATGATGTTCTATTCCAATAATCCATTTTTTCTTCATAGGCTGTAAGTCTCCCTGAAAGAGAAGCCCTACCTGTGTAGGTGCCAGAGGACAACAGCATCTGGAAGAAGAGACAGAAGAATGAAATAAAATAAAGTAGCTCAGCTGCCAGTAGGAGAAATCTGTGGTTAATGTTTTTTTGGAAAAGGCCACATCACAAATCTGAAGTGTTTTTATCTGTGTTCCCAGAGGAAAAGGGTCTGGTGGGTATTGACTGCTGCAGTTGTGGGAGTCAGGAATTTTCTTCTCATTGTTTAGGTACAACACAATTTAGGTACAGCACAATCTTTCTCTGGTTCTGTTAGAACAAACTGTAAAGAAAGACCTTCAGAGCACTTGCATTTCTATTTTAATCTGTTATGTTTTCACCTTTCATGGTCTTGGGCCTGATCTTGCCTGAATTAAGGGATTAAAAATTGATGGGGAGACAAACTACAAAGAGGAATGGGAAAATGGCTTTAAAGGTTTTGCAGGAGGAAAAAACGTGCATAACTCACATTTAACTCTGATTTTATTATTTTCTAATTAATGGTGCAGGAATGGCCTGCCTTAGGAGATCACATCATACCATTGCAGATAGGCCCTTCAGATTTCTCAGAGATTTTCCTCTGTGGATAATAATTTCTGTCTGTATTATGTTTCTGGTTAATTAAACAAAGACTGCACTTTCAGGCTATCACCATACAGAATACACATCACATGAAGTGGTTCTTCCCTACAAAATCACTTTCTGCTGTTCACAGGATAGGGCTGTGATGCAAAGGTCATTCTAAAATCAGTGACTAAGAATAAAAGTGGGCGAAACCAGTCAAGGGAAAAATGATCAGTCTGAATGAGATGTTTTAATACTGGAAATATGAGTGTCAGCCACTAATTCAACTTTTAATCAATCTCTTTGGCATTGAAAGGGGCACCGTGGTGAGAGAGACAATGTGGAGTTGAGCAAAAAAACACACAATAAACCAAACAACAGCAAAACAAAAAAAATCTTTTAATAGGATACAATAAAAATTAAGATTGTTAATGAGTGAATCTTTTGTTCCTTATCCCCAGATGAATGTGGGCTGTATCTTTGCTTCACCTTCAAATTTTATTGAGAAAGCAGAAGTATTGTAAGCCTGTATGATAGCTGTCATTAATTAAAATAATAGTAATTACTGCAAAGTAAAACCAGATCTTGATATTTCTGTAGGATATCTGGGTTTATATAGAAATAAATTTCCAAGCTATGTAAATCTAGAGGTGGCTGTGAGTCAACTCAAACAAGTGCATCACATTTATCCAATCACTAACAACTATTCCTTGTTGCTCCCATCAGCACTAGCCAGTCTCTGTGGACTTTATAAATACATATAAATACATTATAAAGAGCTGTGGAAAATCCTCTCCTCTCCTTCACTGCAGAGTGCTCAGAGTTGAAAGCTTTTCTGGAGATCTCATAATTTAGGGGTTTTTTTCCCTTCCTCTTCTTCCACCACACTCCACAACAGGTAACAGAGAAATTACCTTTGTTATATTCAAATGCTACTACTGATGATTTTGAGACTGGAATTGATTAGTCCATAAAAAGATATCTGCTGTATTTTCTTTTATTTTTCTACAGGGTAAAAATGCTAGCTGAGCATTTGAAGACAGTAGTGAATATGCAATGAAGGCAATGCTATGAAAGAAGAATCTATCAAAAACAGAGACAAAAATAAAGGCATAAGGCTGCCTTATTTTCTTCAGGAAGTTTTATAATCTGTTCAGAAGATCTTTTCTCATAAATTCCAGCCATCCTTTTGTCTGCTCAAGCAGGCAGTTGTATTTTGATTGCAGATTTGCCTGGCTGTTTGCAGCTTCATCTCAAACCAAGAAGGATGATCCTTGGGAACCTCAGTGGACCGAGTGAATTCAGACTCCTGGGTTTTTCTGGAAACTCTCATTTGCACCCTTTGCTCTTTGTAATTTTATTATCTCTTTATATCCTCACCTTGGTGGCTAACACAGTGATAGCTTTCACAATAAACACTGACAACACCCTTCACACCCCCATGTATTTCTTCCTCACTCAGCTGTCCTGTCTGGATATCTGCTATTTATCAGCCATGATCCCAACCATCCTGGAGAACCTGGTGGTGGGAACAGTAAGTATTTCCAAGGCAAGATGTGCCATGCAAATGTTTTCCTTCCTTTTCTTCGGGGTTGCTGAATGTTTCCTCTTGGCTGCCATGTCACTCGATCGTTATTTCGCAGTTTGCCACCCCTTGCACTACACAATTATCATGAGCAGCAGGGTCTGCAGGGGCCTGGTTGCTGGCTGTTACATTTGTGGGGCTGCTGTGGGTTTAATTCACAGCCTGATAACCTTCAGCTCACCCTTGTGTGGCTCTGCCATCGACCACTTCTTCTGTGAGATCCAGCCCATGCTGGACCTGCTCTGTGGCAACACCTTGCCAAGAGAGCTCCAGGTCATTCTGGTGGCTGTCTTTGCTATTCTCAGCCCTTTCTTACTCATCATTTATTCTTATATTCATATAATTTCCACCATTCTTCACATGGCATCAGCTGAGAGCCGGCAGAAAGCGTTTTCCACTTGCTCCTCACACCTCTTGGTTGTGACTCTGTTTTATGGCACTGCAGGCTCCACATACCTGAGGCCAAAATCCACCTACTGTGCAGCTGTGGATAAATTCCTCTCACTCTCTTATTCTGTGCTGACTCCTCTGTTGAATCCCATCATTTATAGCTTGAGGAATAAGGAGGTAAAAAGAGCCCTGAAGAAAAAATGGAGAAAAATTAATTTAGTGTGGAAATGAAATGGAATATTTGGGGTGTCTCAGGTGTTTGTGTTGGTATTTTTCACTCTAAATTCTTGGTCAGTGAAATGAATTTCCAGATTCACTTCAGCTTTTGGAAGGAAAGAGGGAGAAGAGTGGAGATTTTCAGCTGTAAGAGGGAGTGTCAGAAGCTATGTTAACATTTTGGAAGGAAACTTCTTCCACATACTTAAGAAATTCTTAACTAGATAAACTTTTCCCCTTTTCCTTTTCTGTTTCTTTTCTTTCTCTTTCTCTTTCTTTTCCTTGCTACTTTTCAGAAACTTTAAAATTGTGTTTTACATACTTCTGACTTTTTGAACAGAATTGTAATATTCAGGAGCCTGATTTTACTGAAAGAACTGAGAAGAATAAGTTTTCATCCTTCTGCATTTATTTCCTGAAAATGTTCAGTAAATTTCTCTGGGAGAGGACATAATTCAGGCTATGATATGGAGCCCAGGAAATTAATGAGTACTGATTATTAATTTTGAGATTGTTATTAGGAGAAAAAAGAAGAGGTGTGCAAAATTGCATTCCTGCCCCACTGCCTCAAAGATATTTCTTGAATTTTAGAATAATTGTTTTAAACATGTTAGACCAAGTCTAGGCATTTGAAGACCTTAACCACTGTAAAGCTCTGTAACTGTTAATAAAATTCTTTTTATTAAATCCTCAAAACTGGAATGATATTGGAAAGTTAAGAACATGATTTTCAACAGCAAGGTGGTTTTGGGCAGCTGGGAGATGCCAGACCATTGTTAACCCCAAAATAAGCAATAACCACGGGCCCAAAAAATCTCTCTACAGGAGAATTTGTTTGATTTATCTGACAAACAGCAGAAAAGCTCTTGTGGGGGGAATGCCTTGATACACAACCTCCTGTTGGGATGTTGGGGGACACAGAACAGATGATGGACTTTGGACCTGGTTAGCACAAGGGATTTGATAACAGGAGGCCTTGGGAACAGCAAACAGAACTTTGAGGATTAAATCAAGATTGCAAGAAGATCAAATCAGATGGATCTACCAGGAAAAGAAAATTACATCAGACTTCTGCAAGCAAGAGATGTTTAAAATGTGTTTGTTGATGTGATTTTTAACCCAATCACTGTAGTAAAACATTACTACCTCCTTAAAATAGTATATAAGTGTCACCATGATATTTTCTGAAAAACCCCTTCACCAGGATTTTTCTCCTGAGAAGCTGAGAAGCCTCAGAAAAGAAATGTAAACAACAATTATCTGATTGCTTGGGAATGTGGTTTGGAGGTTGCTTACCAACAGGTACATCCTTGATTGGTTCCATGTGAATTGTTTTTAATTAATGACCAATCCCAGTCCAGCTGTGTCTGGACTCTGGTCAGTCACAGATTTTTATTATTCATTCTTGTCTAGACTTCTGATGTCTCTTTTTCTTTAGTATAGTTTTACTATATAATTTTCTTTTAATATAATGTAATATAAAATAATATATCAGTCTTCTGAGAACTTTGAGTCAATTCTCATCTCTCACCTCATCCTGGGGACCTTCACAACCCTGCAACATATAAGCATTTGAATCCCACAATAAAGCAGATTCAGTATTTGTATCCCACAATAAATCAGACTAAATCAGTCTTCCCTGTCTCTCCTCATCACTGACAACCTCCCTGAAGATATTTCACATGGGAATAAGGTCCCCTCTCATTCTTCTGGAGGCTGACCAGGCCCAGCTACCTCAGCCTGGCCTCACAAAAGAGATTCTGTGAGGATTCATGGGATTCATTGTCCTCCACTGGACAATGACAGAATTTGTGATCATATGTGCCACTCCTGTGAAGTCTCTTGAAATTGTGGAGTTCTGTGGGCCTGGAGGAGAGGACCCTGGGGTCGGACCTCATTGTGGTCTGCTCCATCCTCCTGAGGGGCAGTGAGGGGCAGGTGTCCATCTGTCCATCTCTTCACCCTCATGGCAGTGACAGGACTTGAGGAAATGGCTGGAGCTGACTGAGGGCAGGTTTAGGTTGGATATCAACAAAAACCATTTCACTCAGAGGGTGCTTGGGCCCTGGCAGAGCCTCCCCAGGGCAGTGGGCTCAGCACCACGTCCACCTGAGCTCCTGAGGTGCCTGGACAATGCTGTCACACACCTGTGGTGACCCTGAGGGTGTCCTGTGCAGGGCCAGGAGCTGGGATGGATGGTCCTGGCACGTCCCTACCAGCTCTGAGCTTCTGTGGCTCTGTGACCTTGCTGAGAGCCCATTTGTCCCCCCCAGAGCTGCCTCTGCCATCAGCCCTGCACAGAATGGCCGTGAGGCCTCCGCTGTCACAGCAAACCTGCTCTGGAACAAGACAATTATTGCTCTTGCGATAATGAGCAGATTATTTTGACTTTAAATTGGAACACATCAGGAGCTCACTGCAGCATGTCTGCATCATTGATATTATAAGTATCTTGAGTTTATTTGGCTTTTAGTTTCTCCAGCTCTTCCCTTGTGCCCTTGCTCACATCCCTGGCTGCCTATTCCCTCCTCTCCATGAAGTTTATTTCCAAGACTCTGAGTGCAGACGTCCCAAGGCATCAGAGTTTCACCAAGTTTTAACTAGGCCTCTGTGTTTAGCTGGGTCCCTCCCAGGGGAGATACTGGGCTGCAGAGAATTGGGGAGAGGGCAATTCACCAGCTAGGAAAGTTCTGAATCTCAGGAGCCAGTCTAATTGCAGAAATCCTTGTTAGCTCCAGCTAATTGCTCTTAGATTTTACCTAACACAAATGTTTCCTTTTCTGAAGAAATGGCAGGATCACATCAACACAAATCTAGATGAGACTGGGAATACTCCTCTCCTTTGGTGCTACACCCTTGTAACATCAGAGATGGAGAGAGTGAGGAGTTTTTAAAAACTTCAGAACAGCTGCAGGACCTGTCAGGACATTGCATTGTGTTCATGAGGCCAACAGGCATCTGACTCCATCTTATCAGAAGGCCTGGTTTACCTCTGCCCAGAGATGAACAAATCCCAGGAGCAAGGACCAAAGGGAAGCAAGAATCCCTTCCCAGCAAGAGACAGCTCATAGGTACTGTTTCTGGCTGGTGTAAGTTCCTTTAACCAAAGCCATTGCTCAAAAGTTCAAAACCACATGCTCTGGTGTAAACCAAAAATATCTGTAATAGAACAAGCAGGGCAGGATGTCCTCCTGTACCTCACAGCGTAAAATGGAGTGAATTCAGACTCCTGGAATCTCTCATTTGCTCCCTTTGCTCTTTGTAGTTTTATTATCTCTTTATATTCTCACCTTGATGGCCAGTACAGTGACAGCAAAACATCCTGCAAACACTCAGACCAAACCTCCTCCTTCTCACCATCACCAGTACATAAAGAAGTAGATGAAAACATTTCCTCTCCTAACAATACACTGATTCCCTTTTTCTCCCCAGAATTCCAGGTAAACATGAGGGGTTTTCATTGCTGAGCTGTGCTTGCACAGAGCCAGGGCCTTTCCTGCTCCTCACGGTGCCCTGCTGGCCAGGAAGGGGGAAGGTAACCTGCCAGGGATGAGGAGAGACAGGGAACACTGATTTGGTGATCAGAATCTAATTTTATTGTGGGATACAAACACTTATATACTATTTTAGGGAGGCTAGTAATGTTTTACTACAGTGATTTGGTCAATAATCATATAAACAAACATACATTTTTAACACCTCTTGCTTGCAGAAGTCTGATGCCATTTTCTTTTTCTGGTAAATCTGGTTTGATCTTCTTGCAATCTTGATTTCATTCTCAAAGTTCTGTTTGCTATTCCCAAGGCATCACAGAACCTGAAAAATAGAAAAGCTGAAACCTGAGGCATCACATCCATAGTGTAACTTCTGTTTAAGTTCTCCTTTGTGCAGAGCACCCCTGAAGATTATTTCAAGCTGCTGCTGCTGCTGCCTCCCAGACAGGGAGAGAGGCTTGCAATGAACACTTCGGGCAGCAGATGGGAGCAGCAGCCTGGATTTGCTGGATTTGTGCTGCAAGCACCACCTGGAGAGAGGAAGGCCTATGGAATTTATAGGGAACCCCCAATGAGGGGAGAGAATGATGCATCTGACTCCATCTTATCAGAAGGCTAATTAATTACTTATTATATTACATTACTATACTATATTACACACTATTAAACTATATTATTACTATATTACACTATATAATACTATACTACACTATAATTACACGATTACTAAATTACACAATATAATACTATATTATACTATATAACACTAAATTCCCTCTCCTCGATGAGGGGAGGGAGTGATGCATCTGACTCCATCTTATCAGAAGGCTAATTAATTACTTTAAAATACTATATTACTTTAATATAAATTAATTTTTTATTTTAAGAATATTTAAATTTAGTATTTTAAATAAATATTAACATTAGTCACTTTAATATTCATTACTTTAATATTAATTACTTTAAATACTATAATATTCTATACTGTATTACATTACATCTAAATTAAATCTGCCAAGCACTCAACCCTGCACACCCTGCACAGAATCTTGTGGCTGTCAGTGACAGTCCTGACACACACACACACACCTGGCCCTGACAGGCCAAGGAAACAAAACACCATCACTGTGGGTAAACAATCTCTGCATTGCATTCTACTTTGGCACAACCCAGGCACAGCAAATGAAATAAGAATATTCTGGGGAAGAATTGTGCCTTGCTTTTCTCTGTGAAGAAAAATGTGGGGCCTGTGCACCTGGCCCCGACAGGCCAAGGAACCCAAACACCATCACTGTGGGTAAACAATCTCCATATTGCATTCTACTTTGGCACAAACACAGGCACAGCAAATGAGATAAGAATTGTTCTTCCTTTCTCTGAGGTTCAGAGAATGTGAAACCCAGAATAATATTCTTGGGGAGAATTGTGCCTTGCTTTTCTCTGTGAGGAGAAATGTGGTGACAAATGCCAGCTGCTGGAGCTGCTGCTGTGTGGGGGTGGTTCAGCAGAGCTGCAGGACTGTGTCACAAGCACAGAATGTCACAATGCTGGAGGCATTTCTGGAGATGGAGCTGCAAAATTCACTGGCAGTGGAGAATAGTGTGATAAGGCTGAGCTGTCTCCTCAGTTCTATTCACTTCTGCATCACAACCTGCTCGTATTTTCCCCACTACCCCAATCTAAAGACTGCTCTCCTATTCTGGTACATCCATTTCCACCCATTATTCACCCATGTACATAACAATTTTTTTAGAATCCTAGATTTGCTGTGCCCTGCTCCTGCCAAACCTGACCCAGAGCATGAATCTCTATTTAGACACCATAAATATTTAGAGACCATAACATCCATGCTGAGCCAGTGATTTACCATCCTAGAATTTAAGTAATCCCAGACTTAATCCTGATTCATCTCTGACTTCCTGGCTTGCTCCACCTTATCAGTTTGGCACTTTTCCCACCCACAGCCAGTCCTTCTGCATTCACAGCTGCTCTGCTCTGCTCTGTCAGGGTTCCACTGACCAGGACAGGTTCAGCCACCTCCAGGCGCCAATTAAAATGCACAGCCCCCTGTTCCCTCGGTGAGAAAAATCATTCTTGGCAATTCTCGTGGATGCATCACTCTGAATTTCCTCCAAACACTTGGATGACAGAGTCTGCTAGGGAGTGAACCTGACTTCTGAAGGCAACAGGCCTTGATTCCTGATTTGTGTTCCCTTACTACAAATCCACCTCTATTTCACATTCCTGCAAGTAAAAGAAAGTTTGTAATGGCTCTAAGTAGATTGTAAAGATTTCGATTTGTAAAGGCTCTAAGTAAAGTATACAACCTTATGTATGAAACAGAACCTATTTAATGCACCAACTTGAGTGCACCTGACTTCTGAAGGCAACAGGCCTTGATTCCTGTTTTCTGTTCCCTGACTACAAATCCAGCTCTATTTCACATTCCTGCAAGTATAAAGAAATTTTTTGATGGATTTGTATACATTTGTGAACCTGACTTCTGAAGGCAACAGGCCTCGATTCCTGTTTTCTGTTCCCTGACTACAAATCCACTTCTATTTCACATTTCTGCAAGTATAAAGAAGTTTTTAATGGTGGTTTTTACAAGCACACCCTTTTTCTTTTATATAACCCTTCATCATCTATCAGTCCAGTTTCTCACTTAAGGCATAGTCTCACCTTATTACAGTCTCACCATTCTTATATTATAGAAATATAAGTTTATTATTTTCTGCTTAACACCTGTGTATTGTATTTTTACATCAATCCAAGCTTCTTCCAAGGCTGCAGATCAAATCCTTCAGTGTCTCTGGAGGTTTCTGTTTTTCTGATTACCACAAGGAGCCATGGAGACTTTGTGCACTGTTGTAACTTTCTGTTCTGGGAGTTCTTTCTCCCCCATTATCTCAGTGTAACTCAGGGACTGTCACCATGATATTTTCTGAAAAATCCCTTCGCCAGGATTTCTTCTCCTGGCAAGATCAGCTACTCCATGTTTTGCTCCTCTGGAACGTGATCTGAAGATTATTTATCCAAATATGTGAATTGTTTTTAAGTAATGGCCAATCACAACCAGCTGTGTCAGACTCTGAGGAGTCAGTCATGGGTTTTTATTATCATTCTTGTTTAGGCTTCTGATGTACCCTTTCTCTTTCTTTAGTATATTTTTCGAATACATTATAATATAATGTAATACAGTAATGTAATGTAATGTAATGTAATGTAATGTAATGTAATGTAATGTAATGATATAATATAATATAATATAATATAATATAATATAATATAATATAATATAATATAATATAATATAATATAATATAATATAATATAATATAATATAATATAATATAATATAATATAATATAATATAATATAATATAATATAATATAATATAATATAATATAATATATCAGCCTTCTGAGAACTTGGAGTCGAATTCTCATCTCTCACCTCATCCTGCAGACCTCACAACACCTCAAGGGCCATCCCAGCTCACTGCCTGGCCTGCCAGATTGTTCCAGTTCTTTGTTCCTTCCTCTCAAGCAGAACCACTCAGTGTCACCTGGGCACATCCTCATTCCTGGCTCCTTGTGGCTCTTCCTGTACAAGGGGTAGGAAATACCACAGCAGTGAGTGACAGCATGCACTGGGGGAAATGGATTTGTAGGGAATTTTCCATGTCTGGCAGAAGGCTCACACAGTGTGTGCATCTGTGTGCAAACCTGGAGGTGAGAAATGCTGACTTGGAAATGCCATGGAACAGGACAGACATTGCTGGGAGAGAAATGGAGCTAGAAACAAGATTCAAATGATGGTTTTATAAATAAGATTAGATACTTTGGAGAAATAGAACTATGAAAGATGCACTGTAGTAGGACCCACGAGAGGTAATTTTAGATTATTAACTTCAAGGTATTTACAGCATGGTGTGGCAAAAGCTGATAGACCAAGAAGCACTTATAATATACTGTAATTAGGAAATAATTGGGTTCTGATTGTGATGGTGTGAATTATAACATCTGTATTGTCTCACCCTTCACACAAGATTGAAAATGGAATAAAACATTTTAAAATACCTCTCAGTTACCCCACTTCTGGGTCAGAAAAGGGATTAATCCAACAATCCACAACCCATTCCAGCCCTGACAATGGTGATGTGTGTCAGCATGTCCAGGAGCCTAAATCCTTTGTTACCCTTCACACACTGATTTCTTATCATCATTGGGACTAGATTTTGGAAGCTAGTAAGGCTAAATCTCACAATCTTTATACTCTCTTAAAAGTTAAATAGCAACTCAGCATAGACTCTATTATACCATCCCTTGCAGCCAGGTGTTTGACTGGAAATAATAGAAAATTAAATTTCTATTATTTAGAAATCATAGAAAATTATATTTCCTCTGGCCTAATCTGTCCTGCTGCGTAGTGTTGCTCTGGCCCAGGTACAGAACTCTGCTAAGTCTGTCCCATTTTTGCTGTTCCAGTACATTTTGCCATCACCCACTCCCATTAACCCTTTCCTGGACAGGTTTGACCCCAGCACAAGGCAGGAATTTGCACGGTGCAAGGATCAGCTAAAATTTCATACCTTGGTAAGATGAGGGCCACTAGGCAGAGAATTTGGTGGTCCTTATTCAGAATAACCAACTGAGCTCACTCCTGTCTGTGAAGGTGCTGGGAAACGTGATTCCAGTTTCCAGAGGCATTGGGATGGGAAGCTCTATGGAGAAGAGAGATTTTCCAGTGCCCAGGATGTTCCAGGGGCTGCAGAACCTGCGCAGGTCTTTGTTCTGCACTGGGAGCCCTGCACTGTCCTGTCTCCCAAGGGGTCAAATTTCACAGGTTAAACCTGTTCAGCAGTGACTGAGAAATCAGATAGCAGCAGAGGATTAAGCCTCACAGAGGGGAAATGCTGCAAAAATGAAGATTCATTTACCCCCTCACCTAATTCAGCACTCTGATTTCATGGGACCAGCATCATCTGTGCTCTCTGAAGTGATTCAAAAGGGCTGGTTCATACCAGAATTGACTTTCTCTGAGTCTTACATCTAAATCTGTGTCCTGCTCCATTGATCTAAAATTATTTGATTACTTTTGCCTAAGTAACTAGTTAAGTAGATTGTAACTAACTCAATTTCCCAGAATGCTTCAGCTGAATGTTCACACCAATCTTTATCTGAAAACTCATCAAATCACACAGCTTCCTCTTGTCTGGCCCTCTTTCAGTAACCTTTTACTGCCCAGTTTTGGACAAACCAGGTTTGGGCACGATGTTGTCTCCTTGTTCTGTTTTCAAATCTGTATTCTTAAGGAATGAAATTGCAATAAAGCACATACCACCATTAAAATGCCTCCCCCATAAATCTTTTCACCAGGTTCAGTGCAGCATGCAGCAAACACACCTGTGAACAACAGCTCAGCAATGTGCTCAGGCCTTGGGGTCCTTGGCAAGCAACTTTCTCCAGCAGGGCCAGAATTTCACACAAGGATCCTTTTTCTTTGGTGGTCCCCAATCTGTGTCCCTTTCATGATGATCATGAGGCAGATTTTAAGAGCTGAAATGAGGGATGTGGGACTCCAGGTGGCTCTTCAAAATACAGTTTATTGTATCCAAAATGCAGTCTATTGTATTCAAAATGCAGTTTATTGTATCCAAAATGCAGTTTATTCCATCCAAGAGGTTACAGCACTCAAGGGTCATGGGCAACAGAGCTGTGCCTACAGCTGTCAGCTCCAGAGACCCTTAGTTTAGGTTCCAATGCATTCTATACTTTTCTTTTGGTTACAATGCATTATATATTTTTCTTTTAGTTACATTGCATTCTATACTTCTCTTTGCTGAGCATCTTCATACAGTAGAACCAATCTATACCTTAACTTTTATCTCTAGCCTATCATAACTACTGTAATTACCATATTCATGTTACTGTTCTCCAATCACTCAAAGTCAGTACATTACAGTTTAAGCTGGAAGTTGTTTTTCAGTTTTCTTGCAGTGGAAAATTCTGAGACCTTTTTTCTACTTGCAACTTCGCTGACTTGTTTGCCTGTCTATCTTTGTGCTTGGTAAAAACATTTTCTTGTTTGAGGTGGGTTTATCCTTTGCTCTAAGCCATAAAACCCCCTTCTAACTAACACACCCTTTGCCTCCTTGGTTATCCAGTAAGACTGGCTCAGCAATTCTTTTCTTCTATACCAAAACTTGCTTCCATCTCTATTCCTTCATCAGACTCTACATTTAAAAATCTTTCTGCTAAGCATCTGTGAGACTTTCCTTGTCAAACTTTCATCCTTCCCAACAGCAGATGAGGGAAACTTCAGACAGAGAAGAAGGAAGGCCTCACACTCTTTGTTTGAGGAGCTTGCCTCTGGCTGTGCTGGTGCACAGGGCACATCCTCTTCACCAGGATGCTGCTGGAGCTCAGCTCTGTGTCCCAGTAGTACTCTGGGGACAGCAGCCTGGTGGGTTTGTGCTGCAGGAGGTACCTGTTGAGGTGGCTCTCGTGGTGCCAGGGACCCTCAATGCCATTTTCTCTGTCCTGCAGCAGCCCTGCAGAGCAGGCTCTGCTCAGCTTGTACACCTCAGCCACGCTGCCCCCATAGAAGCTGGCAGTGTAGTGGAAGTCCCCTTGTCCCTCAGGGATGGCAGGTTGGGACTCAGAGTGTTTCTCAGAGGCTTTGTCCTCCTGCTGTGGGGTGACCTGCCAGGAGCTGATGGTGGCCACCAAGGCATCGATGATCTCCACGCCAATATGTGCCAGGAGCTGGACATTGATATCCACGGAGTACAGATAATCCACCTCGTGCTGGAACTGGCTCTGGATGTAGGAGCTGAGGATGTCCATGCGGCTCCTGGAGATGTCCTGCCACCTGGGGTCATGCTGGACAGGGATGACAAACAGGTGGTTCTCAGGGGCCATCTGAAGGTGGGAGACCTTCTCGGGACAGTCTGTGAACAGGTAGAAGTTCACGGGGTGCCCAGCAAGGAAGTATTTGTTGGCAGAGCTCATGAACCCTTCTATGAACTGGACATAGCTAAGAGACATGGAAAGGAAGAGAATAGAGAGGCTCCTTCTGCTGAGGAGTGACAGCTTTTCAAATTCATTTTCTTTCTCTTTTTCTATCTATTGCTCCTTTTTATGATGTTACTGTCCTTTATTTAACACAGCTGCTGGGTTTTTCTCTGCAAAGAGTTTTGTTATTTTGCCTTTTATTATACCTTTTTGTTTCCAACACTACCACAGAAGCCATCCTGCTGATTTTATGCCTTCTAAGCTAGCTGAGCTATCTTGGGTGTGATATAAATCTCCAAGAGCTTATGAGACCTGGCTCAAAGAGGAAAATATTACTCTGCTGTGAGATGTTTTCACTCTTTGGCCAGTTGGGGCCAAGCTCTGTGGAGACTCTGGAAAGAGTCAGGAGTTTTCATTATTATTTTTTTTAGCATTCAGCAAGTATCCTTTCTGTATCCTTTAGTATAGTATAGTATTTATAATATAATATATAAAAATTAATTATACATATAATTAATTATTATATATAATTTTATATAACATTATATATTATTATTTTTATAGAAATTATATATATATATGTATAATTTATATATAGAATATATATAATTTTCATTACTATCTTTTTAGCATTCAGTAAGTATCCTTTCTGTATCCTTTGGTATAGTATAGTATTTTTAATATAATATATAATAATTAATTATATATAAAATTAATAATTATATATGATAGTAAAAGTATATAAAATAAAATAAAATTAATAATAAATTAGCCTTCTGAGAACCTGTAGTCAGATTCATCATTCCTTCCTCCATCCCTTGCAGATACAATCATGCTCCACCAGCAGTACTGCAGAGAGGTTTAACTATTTGACAAGAAATAAAGGACAAACCAGTACTTTTCAACAGCAAAAGTGACCACTCCAGTGACCAGGTTCTTCTGCAGATATTGAGCATCCAGGATGTCTCTGCTGAACGTGCCTTCCCAGACAATTGGAGCCAGCCATGGTGTCAGCACCAGCACATCCCTCCTCCTGCAAGGGGTTGGGAATGAAGGCAGGCTTGAGATGGCCCAGGAAATTCATCAAAATAAACACAGATGTAACACTGAATTAATCATTCCAGTCTCACTTTGAAATCACAGCTCAGGTTTCTGATTGCAGCACAGATTTCTGAATAGGCAATTCCAGAAAATAGTTTATCCCAGTGACCAAAAATGTTAATTCCATAGGTGTTTACACATCAGGTATGATGGTGACTGCCATCACAAAAATTGTATTTTGATTTTTTAGCTTCTGAGTTGTGACAGAGGATGCAAAAAACTGAATTAAGATAAAATTAAACCAAAATATTTTCAACTTTCATCATCATTACTCGGTTTCCTTTCTGAAAGTAACAAATTACAGATTCTTCATCTATGCATTCTATGGTTTATGGAAGAGTTGATTTTCTAGTCAGGCTTCTATTTCATTCAGTCTGGCTCTCGGCTATCCTGTCAGTGCCACTCTGTGTTTCTGACATCAATGGGATTTCATGGTCATGATATTCCATTGTGCCAGAGCAGGTGCACTTACCATGGAAGCATCAGAGATGTTTCATCTATTTTTCTGCAAATGAAAATAAAAAAAATATTGGAAATATTATACAGGGAGAAACAAAGGGTACATAAATGAATTGTGGCACAGAAGTTTCAGATTTTTTTTTTTTAATGAGAAATGAGCCCCACAAGAGATCTTTGTGTGGTTCAATGTCAATGAGCATCCAGACTCCACCATAAACACTATTTTATTATTTATATGAGTTCATATACAATATGACCCTGCAGGGTGGCTCATATCAAAATGGAAATTTGCACTTCCAGGGCATGGATCTGGTGCCTAAAAATGAGTCTTTTAGGTGAGTGTTGTCCTCATGGCCTGGACTGATCCTTTGGTAAACTCTTTCCTGTGATGGTGTTCACAGGGGTCCCAGGATGAGGGAAGAGATGAGAATCTTGACTCCATGTTTCAGAAGGCTTGATTTATTATTTTATTACATATATTATATTAAAAGAAAATTATATATTAGAACTATACTAAATGAATAGAAGAAAGGAAAGGAATGGAATCATAATAAAATCTTGTGACTGACCAGAGAGTCTGAGCCAGCTGACTGTGATTGGCCATTAATTAAAAACAAGCAGATGAGACCAATCCCAGATGCACCTGTTGCATTCCACAACAGCAGATAACCATTGTTCACATTTCATTTCTGAGGCCTCTCAGCTTCTCAGGAGAAAACATCCTAACAGAAGGATTTTTCATAAAATATGTCCGTGACGCTCTCCTGTATGTCCATACCTCTTTTATTACTTTTTCAATTTGCAGAATGAACTTACAGGACTGAATCGTCTCCAGGGGAGGCTTTGTGTTCCTGAGCTCTGGCTGGGGAGAAAGGGTAGTGGTACCTTGGACAGGATAAGAAGGCAATGAGTCAATGATAAAACCAAAATCAACCTCTCACCCACTTCCATTGTGACTGAAACTATAAAACAAATCTAACAGAACATTTGTGGGGTCAGTATGGTGACGAGGATTTGCAAATCTCAGCTGTTTCAAGACAGGATGCGAAAAATGTGTATTTTATGATTGGCTTTTGGAAAATATTAAAATGAATATTATATGTGTTATGTCAGAAAGTGATGCTGTATTAATTTTCTTAAGTAGTGTGTTAAATAGAGTTTTAGGTTATAACATAATGTTAAGATAGAAACTGTGCCATGTAAGAGACTTTTTAACGAGAGGATTCAGCAACCACAGGACACCTGAATCTTTCAGAGAAAGAAAATTTATTGCTCCCTTATCAGAAGAAATGAACTTCTTCCCACCTTGCTCAGCCCTGAAGACACTGTTAGGATTCAGAGGAAGAAGTTGACACTGACCAGACAGAATCCTGTGTTTGAATGGAATTTATGCATCATGTATGAGATGTATGAATATGCAACAGGTTATTGCTTTTAAGGGTTAATCCTCTGTTCATATGGGTCCTTTTTTGGGCTTATTTTGCCCAGAAAGTGGCACCCAGATGTCTGTAACTCTTTGGGGTTTTTTTGTCTCGTATTGTCCTAATCCAAATTGTCAAAATTTTTCTTACCCTAATTATATTACTATTTTTATAACCATTTTATTACTATTAAATTTTTAAAATTTTAGAAACAAGTGATTGGTGTTTTTCACACAGGAGTTTAGCCTAAAGTTATCTGAAGGTCAATCAGCTCTGAGGATCTGCGAGTCATTTAATTTGCCCCAGACTGTTTGCACCAAAGGCAATGTGTGTGCTTTGAGCAGAACTTGGTCTCAGCTGATGCCAGAACTCCTCTGCAGCTGCCTCTTGAATCCAGATGTTCACAGCATCCCTTTGCTCTGGCCATTCTGTGGGATTTGAATGTAAATTTAAACAAAAATGTGAGCATTTGTGCTCACATTTGAGCATTTGATGCTCTGCTGCAGAGAAAGAATGGCTGAAAATTTTGTCCTGATTCCTACAACTGGAACAGATCTTCAATATTGTTCCAGCCAACTCTGAATTAACCCCCCCTGCTCTGATTTCAGGCTCCAGAACACTGAATACAAACCTGTCCTGGTTTGAAAAGAAGTGAATTTTTGAGAGTTTGTAGTCAAATCAATCAAGGCTGAGATTTGAATATTGGCATGAAACCAACCACCTCAAAACAACTTTTTTAGATTGAAGAATACTTGAAATATTCTCAATATTATATATATATAATGTATATTTTTATATGTAATATATATATTTTATATGTATATGTATATATTTTTTTCTTTATATTATTTCTTGATAATATTTGAAGTACAGGTGAGGGGTTGCTCATGCATACCTTCTGTTCCTTATTTTAGAAGAAGAAAAACTACTTTCAGAATGAACAGTCTAGGTAAACAACTAAAAGATCCTTGCAGCAAACTTAACAACCAAGGGAGACTCAAACAAACCATGATAAATAAATTCAGCTGAATCAAACACAGCTAAATCCAGTCCACAGAATTCCAGCATCCTTGTGCTGGTCTGGAGCACAGAAGTGCGGGATGTAAACATGAAAACACACATTTGTACTCACAGGAATACAGAGAGATTATTAATCAGACTTTTAGAATTTCACAGAAAATGTTAAAAGTGTCCACACCTTGCTTATTTTCATCTTTTGAATGTAAAAGGGGATTTTGAATTTGTGTAAATTCAAAGCTTACATTGTACCTACATTAGTTAGAAGAAACCTGTCTGAGTCTGGGCAGTAGAAAGAAATTCTTGTTGAGAATAATTATCAAAGGTTAAACACCCACCAGATTGCACCAGTGATCCCTGCTGTCACTAGAATAGCCAGGCCATGTAATTTTGTCATTCCCATCTCCTTAGTGCTGCAAAAAAAGATTGTGAACTCTGGATTGACAGCAAAGTGGGGAAAAAACCCAAAACAAACACAAAAACAAAAAGGCAGCAAATACTGGTTATTAAATACTGAATAAGTATTTTGTTTGGCACTGCAAGTTTGGACATAATACAGAGAAAAATTAGTTTTTCTAGATAGAAAGTTTGACATCTAGGTATTTATAATACATACTACATCTTTAAACACTGAGCTCTCATTTTACAATAGTATAGTAAACAATTTTTAATTGTTCAAAGCAATAATTCTCATATCAGATTTTCTCTGAATCAGGTTTTATTTTTTTCCCCAGCCAGTGCCCTCTCTGATCTTTGTCTTTCTTTCTTCCTTTCCCTCTGTCTCCACCTTTTTCTGTTGTTTTTCTATTATATTTTGTTATTTTATTTTATTTTTTAATTTAATTTTATTTATTTTTGTCTAGCTCTCCTTTTTGACCTTGCTGCCTTGGTTTTCCCTGCTCTGCCCCTCACTGCTCAGTTCTCTTTTTTTCTAATTTGAAAGTCACAGTCCTTTTCTCTGGCTCAGCTTCTCCATCCATTCTGGGGCTGTTTACAACTGGGGTTCAGCCACATCTTCCTTTGTCCCAGCCTTCTGAAAAGTCTCTGGGGCATTCTGTTTGTCAATATTGACCATCCTCTGTTTTCAGCATCTCCTGCTGTCACCCCTTTCTCAGCCTGATTTCTTATCTATATCACAATTTTACAAGCTATGAATTCTACAGCATTTCACAAGCAAGCTACAAAATGGCCCCATCTCTCTCTCTACAAGGTCCTTTAGGGGAAAAAAACTTATCCAATTAAGAAATGACACCTCAACTATTTTTGCTTTTAACCCAATAACCAATCACCCGTGGCCCACAATGTGGATTTTTTTTATCCAGTTACACAAAACCACCCAAACCCATGGAGAAGAAGATGAAGGAGAAGGAGGAGAAGGAGGAGGACGAAAAGGGAAGGAAGAGAAAAAGGAGGAGGAGAAGAAGAAGGAGAAGAAGGTGAAGGAGGAAAAGGAGAAGGGGGAGAAGGTGAAGGGGGAGAAGGTGAAGGGGGAGAAGGTGAAGGGGGAGAAGGTGAAGGGGGAGAAGGTGAAGGGGGAGGAGGAAAAGGGAAGGAGGAGAAAAAAAAGGAGAAGAAGCAGAAGGAGGAGAAGGTGAAGGAGGAGAAGGGGAAGAAGAATAAAGAGAAGAAGAGAGAAGGAGAAAGAAGGAGAAGAAGGAGGAGAAGGTGAAAGAGAAGGAGGAGAAAGGGGAGAAGAAAAAAGAAAAGAAAGGAGAAGAAAGAAGGAGGAGAAGAAAGAAGGAGGAGAAGAAAGACCAGCCACCACCCTAAAACCTCCTTCTTGCTCTATATATATTACTATATTCTAAACCCTTAAACTCTAAGTTTTCCACCCTGTGATATTACACACTTCTATTCAAACTCTACACCCACAATCCCAGTTCTATCGTTCCATTTTGGAAGCTTCTCCACAGCCTCAGGTCAAATGCAGTGTTCTCTTGGAGGTCAGTGCCTGTCAGCACAGAAAATCCCAAATTCTCATTTTCCAGGGTTCCAGCACTCACCTGTGGTTCTGGCAATGCTCACACCCCAGCAGCTGCAGCTCTCTGCTGCTCCCAGCCCTGCTGAACCAGTAGCAGCTCCCAGATCCTTCTGTGTGTGTGTCAGCCCTGGGCTCGGGGCCAGCAGGAACCTCCACCCCAATCCTCAGCTTTTGTGGGAGTGCTGACACCTGAGCAATGGGGAAACAACAAGAAACCTGCAGCAGCCAAGCCAGTTATTCCCTGGCACTGCAACCTGTGTGGGTTACCTAAAAACAGAGCCAGACCAAATTAAGGGGATGAAAAGTGGTTTTATTGGTTGAATATGGGTGTGTATTGAATGTTTGGGTGTCTTCTCTCTGGGCTGTATCTCACTCTAAGTTGGAGTCACGTGCAGTGAGGTGGATTTCCCCTCTGAATGGTGTCTTTCACACCTAAAAATATTATTGATACTTAATCCTTGGGTACTGCTGTCTCTGTGGAACCTCAAGTAATATTAAAGACCAGTGCAATAATTATTTAATGTCATGGTTGAGATGGAGACAGCAAAAAGCAACACACTCCATTTTCAGAAGGCTTCAAACTGTTCTTATTATGGCATGCATGCTTTTGAGACATTCTTTAAAATCTCATAAGTTTACTCATAGGTCACCACAGACAAACAAAGTGCTCATTGGAATAGGCAGTTGAAGTTTCTATTATTTATCCTTCTTTCTTTCTTGGTAAATGACCTTGGTAGGAAATTCTTTCAGGGGTAAACATGGATCCTCTTCTCAAACTTCTCTCTGGCTCACAGAAGTCACTGTGAAACCTCTTCCACAATTTAATGTAGGGAGAAACTAAGGCAATGATAAGTGAAGAATTTTACTTGTCAGAGCTCCCCATCAAGAGCCACCAGCAAAGTACAAATATCCTGAGTTCTGCTCTGATGCTTTGTCACACAGACAGCAGCGACTTGGGAAAAGGGAAAACAAAAAAGTATGAATAGTGCTACAATAGTTAGCACATAAAAAAATTAACAAGCAAACAAGCAACAGCAGCAGAGCAACACTTTCCATGAGGTTTAGAAAAAAGAGGGGAAATTATTCCCTCTAATTCTGTTCCCAGCTCTCTTGGGCTTTGAAGGATAATGTACTGGGAGATATTTTAGCATCCTGGGAAATCTCCTGCTCAGCTGAAGTGACAAAAGCCTGCAGGAATTGTTTGTGCTCACAGCTTTTAACAAAGCAGCCACCAACAAAGCAGCTTCCAGCCACTGGAGAGAGACAGAACAGCACAGGGGTAAGGTTTAGCTTAATAGAGGAGAGAAAAGCATAGATATGATCTCTCGTTAGACAAAAAGCTTTTAATTTATTTTTCTTTAGGTTTGTTAGAGCTGTTTCTTCTCACCTGATCTCACCTGAGCTCTGAAAATTCCAACATAAGTTGTGAGTGTCCTGGAAATGGCATTCCCAGTTTTTATCGAGAATTGGAGCAAGACAAGGGGGAATGGCTTCAAACTGAAAAGGAATAAGTTTGGATTAGATATTGGAAAGAAATTCTTCTGTGGGACAGTGGGGAGGGTGCCCCTGCATCCCTGCCAGTGCCCAAATCCAGGTTGGACAGGGCTGGGAGCAGCCTGGGACAGTGGAAAGTGTCCCTGCCATGGCAGGGGTGGGTTGGGATGGGCTTTAAAATTCTCCCAACCCAAACCAGTCTGGGATTCTGTGATTTTGGCATTCTGTGATTTTGTGATTCTGTGGTTTTGTGATTCTGGGATGCTGTGAGCACTTTTCAAGAGAAACATGGACATGTTTCTCAAAGTGTGAAAGAGAAGAGAGAGGGATTGCTTGGAAAGGAAAGCAGAGCTGGATTTAACAGATTAAAAGACTAGAAATATGGAAATTTCTTGCTGTATTTTATGTGCTTTTAAAAACCTTACAACTTCTGTTGAGAGTATAAGTTAAATATAACCTTTCCCTCACACTCTATCTGTGTTTTCTATGTAATAGCAGTGCTTCTGAACATGTTTATGTGGTAAAAAAGGCATTTTTATTCTACTTTCAGTGGACTAGAATTTAAAAAAAATATTCACCATTATTTTTACATTGAAAAGCTTAATTCTTGAAATATGGAAATTCTCTTTCTGTGTCACCTGAGAGTGATCTGTTAGTTGAGGGCAGGTACCTGAAATGCTCCAGTTAATCACCCTTTTAAAATTAAAAGTAGTGTCAGTCACTTCTGACACTTGAAATTCTTGTAATTTAAAATTAAAGTAGTGCTAGTCAATATTCTAAGGTGCTTTAAAGCCTATAATAGAATAGGCTATAATTTTTCTTTTCTCTTTTTGATATTATTTTGGTTCAGGCACTTTTCAATTATGGTTTGTATTCTGTAGCCTGCTAAATCACTTAAACTAGGTTTTTCCCTTGTACTGCTTGAATTTCTACTGGCTACATTGAAAAATGAGTTACCTGCCTTTCCTGTAGTATTAAGGTGATTTAAGTTGTACCGCAACTTAGATCTCATAGAAGGGTGGGAGATGTGAAAGCCATTCTTATAAATCAAATTGTACTTAGTATTCTGTCACTTTATTATTTGGCAGCAGTCATGAACTTGCAATGAAATATGTAAGTTATGTAATCAGATTGATTCTACACAGATTATCTATATGCAAGAGAAAAATCTAATTTGAAATAAATATTTTGAAACTCAAATAAATAATGATATCACAAAAATATTTTCTTTTCTTCAGAACATTAATGGATTTTTTTTCTCTTAATGTTTTATATGAAAAATATTTTGTGAATAACAAATCGTTGAACATCATTCTAGAAAGTCAGTTGAGTGTCGGATAGGAACGTGCAGGAATATGTAAAAAAATGTTGTTTGAAATCTTCCCTAAGAAGTGAAAATAAGAGGCATAAACATCAAACTTCAGGTATTTTGTGAAAAATTAAGATTAATTCTATCAATTAATGCAAAAGATCAAACACAGATTTAATAATGTTGTCTCTTCCCCTCTGAGTGTGTTTTAAGTGAAGATAAGGTCTGTGAAGAAATCAGTGAAGCCTAAATATTTTCTTGGAGCCAAGATTCCAATCACCAATCCTGCTGTAGGCCACAAAAATAATTCAGAAGTTAAATAATAAGGAATGGTTAAATAATAAGGAATGTCAATTAAATAACTGGTGAATCTCTAGTTAAACTGTGTATTTGAAAGCCAGGCATGAAGAGGATGCTTGGGGGAGATAATACAAAATGTTCCCTTATTTCTTTCCTTTTTGCTCCTCATACATTCTATTGTATTTGCAGGGATTTTCATGGCAGGGAGGAATGATGAATCTGACTCCATGTTTTTAAAAGGATATTATGTTATATTATATTATATTATATTATATTATATTATATTATATTATATTATATTATATTATATTATATTATATTATATTATATTATATTATATTATATTTATTATATTATATTATATTATATTATATTATATTATATTATATTATATTATATTATATTATATTATATTATATTATATTATATTATATTTATTATATTATTTATGTTGTGTTATGTTATGTTTATGTTACGTTACGTTACGTTACGTTACGTTACGTTACGTTACGTTACCAAATGCTAAAAAGATAGTAATGAAAACTCATCATTCTTTTTAGAGTCTCGGCACAGTTTGGCACTGATTGGCCAATGAGTGAAAACAACTCACACCAGAATCCAATGAAACAATCACCTGTGAGTAAACAATTTCCAAACACATTCCAGATGAGAAAAACACAGGAGAAGCAAATGAAATAATAATTGTTCTCCTTTTTCTCTGCAGCTTCTCAGGAGAAAAATGCTGATCAAAGGGATGTCTTAGAAAATGTAAACACCACAACATTTCAGGCCTTCAAGGTCATCATGGCACAAGAAAATGACACCCACATCCATGAGTTCATCCTCCTGGGATTCCCCGCCAGCAGAGAGCTGCAGGCTGTGCTGTTTGTCATTTTCCTGGCCGTGTATTTGCTGACTGTCGCCGCGAACATGGTCATCATCACCTTGATCATCACCCACCCCCAGCTCCACAAGCCCATGTACTTCTTCCTGGGCCACCTCGCTTTCCTTGAGGCCTGCTACATCTCAGTCACCGTTCCCAAGCTGCTGCTCACCTTGGTGGTGAGGAACAAGAGCATCTCCCTCACGAGCTGCATGGCCCAGCTGTACTTTTTCATCGCCCTGGTGTGCACTGAGTGTGTCCTGCTGGCTGCCATGGCCTACGACCGCTACGTGGCCATCTGCGCCCCACTGCACTACGCCCTCGCCATGGGCCACAGGGCCTGCCTGCAGCTGGCCACGGCCTCCTGGCTGCTTGGCTTCCTCATAGCTGTGCTCAAGGTCGCCTTCATTTCCCAGCTCTCCTTCTGTGGGCCCGGGGTCATCAACCACTTCTTCTGCGACATCAGCCCGCTGCTCAACCTCTCGTGCTCCCAGCGGCGCCTTGCCGAGATGGTGGATTTCATCTCGGCCTTGTTCACTTTGTTGATCCCCCTCTCTGTCATCATTGTTTCTTACACCTGCATAATCAGGACTGTTTTGCTCATCCCCAAGGCTCAGAACAGGAAGAAAGCCTTCTCCACATGTGCTTCTCACCTGGCTGTGGTCATCACTTTCTTCTCAGCCACCCTGTTCATGTATGCTCGGCCCAGGCGTGCAGACTCCAGGGATCTCAACAAGCTGGTTTCCATCATTTATACCATTGTCACCCCGATGCTAAACCCATGCATTTACTGCCTGAGGAACCAGGAGGTGAAGGACACTTTGCTGAAGGTCTTGTGTAGCAGGACTGCTCTCTCCAGAGTTTCTGCCTCTGACCACTAATGAATTCTTGGGAGATGATCTTCCAACTGAATGTGTCTGAATCCTATGAAAACCTAATAAGATTTTTACTTTGACAGAAAGGGTTATTGGGGTTCTCCAGTTATTGGTTATTGGAGTCAATCTGCATGTTCAGCTAAAATCTCTGAATCTATGTGAATGTAAAAGGTTTTTCTAACTGAACACATCACACATCATTCCCGAGGAGTGGAAAAGGCAATAAACATAATTGTCCTCTCTGAATGTATTTTTTTGGAATGCATCAAAGAACAAAATTGCATTCTGACCTTGATTCAACTTAACATGAAACTAGGATTCAAGAACTTGAGGCACCAAATAAATAGTTATGTCAGCTTTCTTCACAGGAATGAGGATGGGAACTTCAGTCATTTTAGATAGCTGTGATAGGAGACCATGAAACTCCACTGAGAAGTTTCTTCTTCATTAACTTCAAATATAACTTTGGGAAGTAGCTCAGATTCAGAAAACAAACCTTTACTTTTGGGCAAGAGGGTTAATTTGCACAGTTTAATTTCCATTTTAAATGCTAAATCAACCTCCTAATTTTTAAATTTTTTCCTGTGGTCCTTCAACATCACATAAGGAGATATAAGCACTAAGAGAAGAATCAGTTGCCTAAACACAGATCTTTCCTAAAGGAACATTCAAAGGAGAGGGTCAGGAAGAACTCTAAGGTAATTTAACACACGGACACAAAATCTTGCATCATCAGCCTGATGGTAAATGATCCTGGGCTCTGTTTGTTACCCAGGACTAAATCAACATTACTGTGACTAGTCTGAAACTTCCCACTAGAAGAAAGACAAAAATGGAAATTCCAGCAGAGAGTTACCAAATGACAGAAGGGTGGGAGCACACAGAGAGAGACAGATGGGAAAAGATTTTAAGAAAAGAGAATGTTGAGGAGGTTTTTAGCTGCAGTCTGCCACCACCTGAAGAGGATTAAAGAGGAGATAGAGGCAATTCTTAAGTGGGCATGCCTGAAAAGGCAAAAGCAACAGGAACTTGTTCCAACAAAATTAAATTCAGATAAGATAGAGGGATGAAGCACCACAACACAGTCCCAACTAGGTCAAGAAATCTCTGTCCTTTGAGCTTTGCAAAGCTCGACCTGACAAGTCCCTGAAACTCTGAAATATGTTTGTGATAGCAGAGTGAGTTAAAATATTCTGGAATTAAAGTTCTGCCTTTCAAACCCGAGTTTTTGTATGATCCTTTGATCTGGATGTCAAATGGAAAACTCTGTGGCATCTCAAAATGCAACAGAAATTGATGTTTAGGGAAGTGAATCTGGTACCCACAGATTGAGCAATATGTTCAATCCTATCCAGGGAATGGATGCTCTGCAGATGATCCATGTCACTCCTGGATGCAGTACTCCAGATGTTAATATATATTTATAATTTATAATTTTATAGCATAACTCTGCCCACGTATCTGTTACATCAGCTGTGCCTTGGTCTAGCTGAGAGCTGAAAATGTGAGAGGTACTAAAATCTCTCAGGGAAGCTGTTTAAGCGCTCTGACCTCACATCCAATGGCCTAAATAGCAGCTACTGAATTGAAAATCATTGTTTTTATCCCTTTTTATAGCTTGTCACAGCCTCCAATACTCCATATTTAACAAACCAAATAACTTCTTTTCATGGTTCATGTACCCTGAGTCGTATCTTCACATCCTAGCAGGCCTTGGTAAGCACCTCTCTAGTTAATCCACATTTTCCTTGAATTATATATATATATATAAATTTATATATATATAAATTATAATTACATAAATTATAAAACTATATAAAATGATATAAATAAAATAATATAAATTAAAATTATGTAAATACCAGGGAACCCAAAACTGGTCCATGGTAGTTGGATCCTCACCAGCCTAACAGAAATGAGGTAAGAACTAACACTACTCCCTTCTCCATGCACTGACATTATTTTAAAGTTGTCTTTTTTATGAGGTTCCCTTACATTCCTGAGCATGCATATGTGGCTTTGGCCAGAAGTTAGAATTCAGCAACACGCCATAAGGTATGTCAAATGTCACTAGATTCTTACATATTTGCAAAATAAATCAAACTATGCCCCAACAGCCAAATAACTTCTGTAATTCCAGCTCTCCTAGATGCTAAAGTCCCATTATTTTCACTGCATGAAAATAATTGTAATTTAAAATGTAATTAATGTAATTTAATGTAATAAACATAATTTAAATGTAATAAATGTAATTTTAGTAATGGTTCTGGCTTAAGGAAGATATCTAATTAATATGAGACCAAGTGGAGGGAGATTTTACAAACAGCTGCAGCATGGAGGGGGGACCACATCAGGTTTTGTACTTTTCATGCTATAGAATCCTGCAGCAGCTCCTCAGCTCTGTTTGGGAGGCAGCTGACCTCATCAGGGGACAGATTAATGCTATCTCTGATCCTCCTTTTGCTCTGAACACATTTGTAGTGTTTTAAAAAATTAAGAAAATGCATAACTTGGCTATTTGTGGGTCTGAACACAACTCCAGTGTGGGTGAAACTACATTTATCCAAAATCACTCACTCCAAAAGCCATTACCAGTTAAGGTCACTGATTTAGATAAGGGCATTAAAATATTTTTTTAGATTACCTTTTGGTAAAAGACTGCCATATTCCCTGCCTCAGCGTATGTTTTTACTTTCCTCTGCCCTATAAAAATCAGCAGACACCAGCAGGTATTCTTTCATTGTTGAGTGTCTCAGAAAAAAAAAATCTTCAGAGTTTCTTCTGCTCTGCATGGAGTCACAGAGGAAACAATAACATCCCTCCTCTTTCCGTGATTGCTTCCATTGGGAGGTTACCACAATTTCTGAATCAGACCTCATGGGACACCACAGGTAAGTAAAGTGTTGATTTCTCTGTGCTGGTATAAATCACAGCACTGACATATCAGCCCACATTCAGCTGTTCCCTACTGGTCACATTCTGCAGCACCAGTGGATTCCCACTACAGAAGGTTGAGAACAGTTTTTTTTTTAACAGCACAGGCTGAGCCACTCTTATTTTTGAAGGATTAATCTGAGTTAGCTGCAAAAAACCAAACCCAGAATTGGAATTTGCTTGTACTTATGCTGTATCTGAGATCTCTGTGTACCATCTCAATAGATTTGTGTAGATGTAAGTGTGCTCAGAGCCAGATACAGAAACCTTTAGTGGGCTCTTTCAGATGTATTTGGAGAGGTTTTTTTATTTTAAAAATGAATATATCCTTATGGTGCTTCACATTTCTCTTACAGTTCCTGGGATATATATGTTACAACTTTAGAAATGTTTAGATGTAGAAACTAAAGCATTGGAAATGTGAATGTCTGTCTATAAGCTCATAACCTGTCACTTCTTTATACTGGATGGAAAATATATTAGCATCAGTCATCATTTGTCTAAGGTGAGATTTGTAATGTATATTTATCTCCATGAAATGTCAATTTGTAATGTATATTTATCTCCATGAAATGTAAACTTAAAAGCAAGTTTTAATTTTTAAAGTGAAAAAAATCTGAATTGAGCAGATAAATTCCACAAAGTTTTGTAATGTATATTTATCTCCATGAAATGTAAATTTAAAAGCATTTAATTTCTAAATGAAATTTCTAAAATGAAAAAAATTTTTAATTTAAATTTCTAAAATGAAAAAAATTCTGAAATGAGCAGATAAATTTCACAAAGTTCATTTCTAAAAACCCAGCAAAAAATGTCTGAACTTTTACAGAGTCTTTAAGTGGTGGTGTAACTTATGGCTATGAATTTAAGCCCGGTAGTTAGGTGTGATTGCATTAATTTATTGCAGGTGGATAAGGTTCATCTTTCTTCTACAGAATGGGTGGGAGGAATGAAACCAAAGTCATGTATTTCATTCTCCTGGGTTTTCCCACCACCGGTGAACAGCAGCTGCTTCTCTTCTCTGCTTTACTTCTGGCTTATTTATTAACTGTGTTGGAAAACTTCCTCATCATTCTCATCATCCGAAACACCCACAGCCTGCAAAAACCCATGTATTTCTTCCTAGGGAATCTGTCCTTCTTAGAGATCTGGTATGTCTCTGCCATTGAGCCAAAGATGATCAGAGATGTCCTGTCCCACGACAAAAGGATTTCATTCCAGGGCTGCATGGCACAGCTGCATTTCTTTGTGACTTTTGTTTGCACTGAGTACGTCCTGCTGGCCGTGATGGCCTTCGACCGCTTCGTGGCCATCTGCAAACCCCTCAGGTACCCCCTGATCATGAGCCACAAGCTCTGTGCCCAGCTGGTGGCTGCCTGCTGGATGTGTGGCTTGGCCACCTCTTCCGTCAAGCTGGGCTTTATAGCCAGCCTCTCCTTCTGCGACGTGGACAAAATCAATCATTATTTCTGCGACATTTCCCCCCTCCTGAACATCTCCTGCAGCGATTCCTCTTCGGCCGAGCTCGTGGACTTCACCTTGGCCCTGCTGGTCATCATGCTGCCCCTGTGCGCTGTGGTGGCCTCCTACATCTGCATCCTCTTCACTGTGCTGAAGATTCCTTCTCCCCAGGGGAGGCAGAAGGCTTTTTCCACCTGCAGCTCCCACCTGACCGTGGTGGTTTTGTTCTACTCCACCACCCTTTTCACCTACGCCCACCCCAAGCTCATGTACACCTATCGTGCCAACAAGCTGATGTCAGTCCTGTACACGGTGGTTGTGCCGCTTCTGAATCCTCTCATCTATTGCCTTAGAAACAAAGAGGTCAGGGTTGCCATGAGGAGGACTTTTACTTGCAGAAGAGACACCAGAGAAATCACATGAAGGGGCTTTGCTCATGAAAATCAGCTGGCAGCGCTGAGGAGATGAAGTCAGGAGGTCCAAACCTCAATCCATGCAACCGCTACTCATATTTATTGAACTAAACCTTGACATATATATATATATATGTATATACTATAGTTTTGACATGAGATATGTGGGTTTGGGTTTTTTTTGCTTGTTTTCCTCCTAAGAATCAATGCTGTCACCTTTTCTTAAAAGTCTCCAGCTGAATGACTGCTCTATTTTGTTCTACTCTACCACCCTTTTCACCTACGCCCACCCCAAGCTCATGTACACCTATCGTGCCAACAAGCTGGTGTCAGTCCTGTACACGGTGGTTGTGCCGCTTCTGAATCCTCTCATCTACTGCCTTAGAAACAAAGAGGTCAGGGTTGCCATGAGGAGGACTTTTACTTGCAGAAGAGGCGTCAAAGAAATCAACTGAAGGGGCTTTGCTCATGAAGATCAACTGGCAGCGCTGAGGAGATGAAGTCAGGAGGTCCAAACCTCAATCCATGCAACCGCTACTCATATTTATTGAACTAAACCTTGACATATATATATATATATGTATATACTATAGTTTTGACATGAGATATGTGGGTTTGGGTTTTTTTTGCTTGTTTTCCTCCTAAGAATCAATGCTGTCACCTTTTCTTAAAAGTCTCCAGCTGAATGACTGCTCTGTTTTGTTCTACTCTACCACCCTTTTCACCTACGCCCACCCCAAGCTCATGTACACCTATCGTGCCAACAAGCTGGTGTCAGTCCTGTACACGGTGGTTGTGCCGCTTCTGAATCCTCTCATCTACTGCCTTAGAAACAAAGAGGTCAGGGTTGCCATGAGGAGGACTTTTACTTGCAGAAGAGGGGCCAAAGAAATCAACTGAAGGGGCTTTGCTCATGAAGATCAACTGGCAGCGCTGAGGAGATGAAGTCAGGAGGTCCAAACCTCAATCCATGCAACCGCTACTCATATTTATTGAACTAAACCTTGACATATATATATATATATGTATATACTATAGTTTTGACATGAGATATGTGGGTTTGGGGTTTTTTTGCTTGTTTTCCTCCTAAGAATCAATGCTGTCACCTTTTCTTAAAAGTCTCCAGCTGAATGACTGCTCTGTTTTGTTCTACTCTACCACCCTTTTCACCTACGCCCACCCCAAGCTCATGTACACCTATCGTGCCAACAAGCTGGTGTCAGTCCTGTACACGGTGGTTGTGCCGCTTCTGAATCCTCTCATCTACTGCCTTAGAAACAAAGAGGTCAGGGTTGCCATGAGGAGGACTTTTACTTGCAGAAGAGGCGTCAAAGAAATCAACTGAAGGGGCTTTGCTCATGAAGATCAACTGGCAGCGCTGAGGAGATGAAGTCAGGAGGTCCAAACCTCAATCCATGCAACCGCTACTCATATTTATTGAACTAAACCTTGACATATATATATATATATATATGTATATACTATAGTTTTGACATGAGATATGTGGGTTTGGGGTTTTTTTGCTTGTTTTCCTCCTAAGAATCAATGCTGTCACCTTTTCTTAAAAGTCTCCAGCTGAATGACTGCTCTGTTTTGTTCTACTCTACCACCCTTTTCACCTACGCCCACCCCAAGCTCATGTACACCTATAGTGCCAACAAGCTGGTGTCAGTCCTGTACACGGTGGTTGTGCCGCTTCTGAATCCTCTCATCTACTGCCTTAGAAACAAAGAGGTCAGGGTTGCCATGAGGAGGACTTTTACTTGCAGAAGAGACACCAGAGAAATCACATGAAGGGGCTTTGCTCATGAAAATCAGCTGGCAGCGCTGAGGAGATGAAGTCAGGAGGTCCAAACCTCAATCCATGCAACCGCTACTCATATTTATTGAACTAAACCTTGACATATATATATATATATATGTATATACTATAGTTTTGACATGAGATATGTGGGTTTGGGGTTTTTTTGCTTGTTTTCCTCCTAAGAATCAATGCTGTCACCTTTTCTTAAAAGTCTCCAACTGAATGACTGCTGTTTTTAAAGGTGTTTGGAAATGCTGGAAAATACAGCCCAAATTTGTTTGCTCTAGATGGAATAAAGTCCAGAAAACACTGTAAATGCATGTGAAAATCAGCTATTTGTGATTCATTTAATCCAAAATTTTGTTACTATCCCTTGAGAGAAATAGGCAGCAGAAAAGAATGGGTAATTGTAACATTCTTAGATTCCTGGTGTAGGATAAAAGGAACCATCCTCTGAAGAAGAAAATGTTTCTAATATAGCATTAGAGAAGGTATAATGTGAATATTCACATGGTACAGCTGCATTATCACTTGGCCTCTGTCTCAGCTCCTCAACTCCTTCCTGAGTTTTTAATTGAAATTTTGCAAGGTTTGAAGTTTCTTTAATGCAGTGATTTGGCTACACACATTGACTGGTTTTAAAGCACTGATCTGAAGTGATTGTTTTGAAATAACATCAGGGAAATCCTTCAAATACACTGTGAAGAGGATCATAATCCAATTATTATGGGGTTTATGTACACTAATAATAATATTCTTAGATAACCTGAAACAAATAATTCATAACCTATTCCACAGAGGTTCCTTAGGGAAGGAGAGAACACAGAAAAGTGTTACACAAACACAAACCTTTTGAGAATGCAAGTTCCCTCTTGCATCTAAGCTTATTTCTGGAAGTTTTCCTAATAAACGCTTTCACAAATTCAAGTACTTTTAAAGTACTGTAAATAAGTCACTACCCACAAGTAAAGAAGGTAAAGCAAAGTCCAATCTCAGCTTTTGAGAAACTTTCTCTTAATCTCACTCTCTGCCTGCAGATAAGAGAAACTGATAGGAATGTATGCAAATGTAAGGTAGTCTGGGTTTAGAAGGCACTGATCAATTGTCAGTCACAAAATATGGGAAGCCATTATATCAAGAACAGAAACATCTATTTCAAGCAGATTTATTTAAAACCACGTGCCAAAACAAAGAAAATTTAATATAGTTTGCTGTAACTAAATGGGACACTCCTGTGCTGAGAAGAATGCAAATTTGCTTTTTGAAAATCAGACATGTCCTAGGGTGTGTGAGATACCCAAACAGGAGTTGTGAGATGTTTTTCCCTTCCAGGGGTGATTGCTGCCCCCCAGAGCAGTGTTCCCTTAGAGGCTGGGCCCTCACCTGAACCAGATTTCTCAGTTTCAGACGTGAGTGCACTCCTGGAGTTAGAGAAGAAAACACATTTAGTGAAAACTTGCTTTTGTTTAGAGAGGAGAACCATTATTGCTTGGGGAGAAGGCAAGGGTGTCTGTTCTATTTTGATAATCTGGAAGAGGTTTTACAGTGACTTCTGTGAGCCAGAGAGAAGGCTGAGAAGGGGATCCATGTTTACCCCTGAAAGAATTTCCTACCAAAGTCCTTGACATAGAAACCAAGACAGAAAGGAGGATAAATAAGAGAAACTTCAACTGCCTATTCCAATAAGCACTTTGTATTTTGTGACCAATGAGTAAAGTGTAAACTTATGAGTTTTATAAGAATGCATAAAAAGCATGCATGCCATAATAAAAACAGTTTGAAGCCTTCTAAAAATGAAGAGTGGCTTTGTGTTGTCTCTGTCTCAACTACAACAGAAGGAAGCAGATTCTAATGGTTAATGAGATCTTGATTAGGTCCACAGTGTTTTGCTTAGCAGAAAAAAAAATCTACAAGAGGCAGGAAGGGTTCTGCATAAGAAGCAGTGAAAAAAGTAGGGGTAGAAGACACACAGAAACAGCTTTACACTTTATTGCTTGTGTTTGTTATTTTATCTCTTCTATTCCTTATAGTTTTCTTCTTTTTGCAGGCAAAGAAAAATGGCACAAGGGAAAAATATCTCATTTGAGATTTCAGGTATTTGCTGTGAAGGTCCAGGACTGTGGAAACTGAATCCCTGGTGTTTTTTACGTACACTTATTAAAGTATATATCAGCAACATGCTAAGGAGAATGCTCTTAGAAGCAGTCAGAGGAAAAGCCAGTGATGTATTGATTACAAGAGAAAAATCAGCTGAATAGAAAAAATGTTCAGTATTTTTTGGCAATGTGTTCAAGAAACCTGAATTCCAAAAGAACCAAACCTGGCTTCACTAACTGTGTTACAAGGTATGTGTATTGTGGTGTGTGAAATCTGAGTTTTGCTTTGTTAAATGTGGTGACAGAATTGGATTAAAAGTTTCTGTTTTCTCTTTTTTTTTCATTATATAGAATGTAGTAATTATGTATACAGTTAGTTCTCCTGGAAATTAAATGCATTATCAGGAAGCCAGTTTTTTAATGTGTCTGCATTTAGACTTTTTGTTTGATCAATCAAGGGACACATAGATCCAGAGACTTCTCAGGTGAATCAAAAATCTTCCTTTCTCACTGGCTAAAAAAGTATCTGCAGCATCTTCATTCTTAGCTGAGGTGTTTACCTTCTTTAAAAAGCCATTAAATTAAGCTGTAGTAATTGTGATTTCAACAAAACAATTTTGGATAGGATGTAGGATATCCTTCAATGGACAATATGTTTGATTATCATTAAATTATTTCATAGGTTTACATCTATTACACTAAAATCATTGATGCTTACACATAAAACCAGAACAAAAATAAGAATTTAAAAATAAGGTCAATTACATAAGCCAGGACCACGCATCTGTTGAATGCCTGACCACAATGACACAAGATTTTGATGTTTTCTTTTACATTATTGTAGACAAAAGTATCTCTTTTTTTCTTATTCTCTTCTGGCCGGATTTATTAATTTTTATCAAAAACAGCTACTTCTAAGGCACTGTTTTTCCCCTGTTTTGAACAGGTAGGGTGAGACTAGAAGGATCACACTGTGGATGCATCTATTTCTCTCTTTTGACAATAAGGGAAGGTTTAGGAATTGTGAAAGTTGTAGACAACAACCTGGGAAAGGCTTTGAGTGATACTTGACCTGACTGCCTAAACCTGAGCTCTCTGCACACAAAAATCCCCAGGAAAACTCACCAAAATATTTAATGAGCAAGGTTATGCAAAGAGAAATTCTTTCTCCAAATTTATTTCCCTTTCCTAAGACTCGTGGGTAAAGAAGAACAAAGGATTAAATAGAACAAAGGATTAAATACATTAAATACCTTCTGAGGGTACCTAGAGGTGAGGCTACATTTCAAGGACCACGGAGGGATAGCTGGAGAAATTGTTAAAAATTAATTCAATGGTTTTAAAATATTAAGTATATCCTGGTTAAGAAAAATTATCTAATGGAAATGACAGCAAAGCAAATAAAATACTATTTCTGTCACTCAGCTTTTAAAAAAATAATAGGCTTGAAATTTTTTTAAACAATTATCTAAATGAATACATTTCTTGGCTCATATATTTTCAATTGTTTTGCATCATCTGAAGTAGCATTTTTCCTTGTTCTTTTGTTTAGGGGAGAGCAATCTTGTGGGTTAGTTGCAATCTTGTGGGTTAGTTGCAGTCTTAGGGTGAGATTATTTTCTGCCAGTTAAATCTGAAATAGGTCTTCAACTGTAGAATGAAATGTCTGTTTCTAGTTGGTTGTAAAGTTTATTAAATTAAAATAGGTTGGATAAGCTGCATACAGAATGTTTCTTTATACTGAAGATATTACAAGATTATTAGTTTATAAATTACCCTGTAGTAGTTGACAAAAATTGGCAGATATGATATATCAATAAATTTTATACCTTTTCCCATATCCCTATTTAAATCTATTAATTAATAATTAATAAAAATAATATAAATAGAATATAATTAATATATAATGCTACATAACATATGTAATATATTACATTACACATAAATTATAATTATTACAAATAATATTTATATCCATTAATATATAATTTATATTTATTACTAATATAATGGTTATAGTAATATATTATATATTATATATAATTTTAATTAATTATATATAATATTATTATTTTAAATATTATATATAGATATTATTTACATTGTATTAATATTTTGAATACTAAAATGATATTTTATATTATTTTATATAATAATACATATAATTTATAGTGAGCATTAATTGTATTAATTTATATTTCTTATGTTTCATATATCATATATATTGATGGCACATATTGAGATATATATTGATATCATAGATATTGATATCATATATTTTCTTCCTGTTGTACAATTGCTTCTCCAGGCAAACTATCTGCAATCCACTCCATCCTAATTTCCTTTTGGAAAGCCAAGATGGAAAACCACACCAGGATAAGTGAGTTCATTTTGGTGGGGTTCAAATCCCACCCAGGATCCCAAGTCCTTCTCTCAGTTCTCTTCTCCACAATGTACTTTGTCACTGTGGTGGGAAACATCTGCATGATCCTCATCATCAGGATGGAGCCCAAGCTGCACACCCCAATGTACTTCTTCCTGGGGAACCTGTCCACCTTGGACATCTGCTATTCCTCTGTCATCACTCCCAGGGCAGCCCTGGCATTCTTGCTGGGCAGAAGGAGCATTTCCTATGCTGGCTGTGCTTCCCAAATGTTCTTCTTCTCTCTCTTTGGCACAACAGAAGCTTTTTTCCTGGCTGTGATGGCTTATGATCGCTTCACTGCCATCTGCAACCCGCTGCTCTACCAGGTGGTTATGAGCAGAAGGCTTTGTGTGCTCATGGTGGTGGGCTCCTATCTCTCAGGCTGCATCAACTGCACCATCCAGACAGGCTTCACCTTCAGCCTGTCCTTCTGTGGGCGCAGAGAAATCAAGCACTTCTTCTGTGAAGTTGCTGCAGTGATCCACACCTCCTGCTCCAACACCCTCGTCAACGAGCTCGTAATGCTGGCTGTGTGTGGACCAATAATTGTGGGCACTGCCCTGGTGGTTTTTGTCTCCTATGGTTATATCATCGTCACAATCATCCAAATGCCTTCAGCAGAAAGCAGGCACAAGGCCTTCTCCACCTGCTCGTCTCACATGGTGACAATCTGCTTGTTCTTTGGGACAGTGTTCTTCATGTATGCTCAGCCTGGAGCTGCATCCTCATCACCCAGCAAGAGCAACATCATCTCCATCTTCTACACTGTTGTTATTCCCATGCTGAACCCCTTCATTTACACCCTCAGAAACAGGGAGGTAAAAGGGGCTCTGAAAAAACAGCTAAAAAGGAAAGGGTTTTTTAAGCGCCATTCCTGAAGTTGAGAATGAGCACAGTGTCCAATTTGTAAAATAAAGGACATCAGGACCTGAATGTAAAATAAAGGACGGGATGTAAAATTAAGGACATCAGGACCTGCTTTCAAGAGTCTTTTGTGTTTCTAGATGATCAGTAAAAGCAGGATATATAAACAAATCTATGAGAATCTAGTGATTGTTATTTCAACTAAACAATTTCTGATAGGATATCCTTCAATGGGCAGTATATTTGATTTCTATGAAATTATTTCATAAGTTTACATCAATTACACTTAAATCATTGATGCTTACCCATAAAATCAGAATAAAAATAAGAATTTAAAAGTAAGGTCAATTAAGTAAGCCGAGGCCACACATCTGTTAAATGGCTGATCACAGTGACACACAATTTTGACATTTTCTTTTACATTATTGTGAACAAAAGTATCTCTTTTTTTCCGATTTTTCTGTGGCCAGCTTAATTCCTTTTCTAGAGCAGATGAAAGTGAGGTTTCATTTAACCGTAATTAGATATTTACAATCCATCTGACCTGTGATTTAGAGGCCTCTTATAGCCATTCAAAAGATACCAGCATTTTAAAGCCATAATTAACATGATGGGTTGGACAATTTGAAGAGTACCTAAGTGTACTGAACATGTAAAATAGGACAGAAAATTCAGATTTTGGCAGCAGAATCTGCTGCCACACCTAAGTGTCTGAACATGTAAAAACAGGACACAAACAGATTCTGGCACTTATTTCTGGAACACAGCCAGTTCAGGTTGGAGGCATTCCCACTCTGCACATCCACAGCCAAATTAAGTCAGACAAGAGTGAAGCACAGAGATGTGTCTTCCTGTGCAAATAACTCTTAAATCTCAAATATCCAAGCTGGCTCCTCGTAGAAAACCCATTTCTTCTTTTCTTAACCACAGGATATGGCACTTTCATAGAGCTGGTGGCCAGAGGGAGGAGGAGAGCTGTGGTTGCTCAGTGAAGCAAGGGAGACACCACTCCGGGAAGTGCCCCAAAAGAGACAGGACACGGCACTTGGTGTCATGATTTAGCTCATGGTGGTGTTCAGTCAAACACAACAATCCTGGAGGTATTTTCCAGCTTTAATGGTTCTGTGACTGAGTGACAGACTGGGGCTGGGGGAAGGATGATGGAGGATGGATGGATGGATGATGGATGGATGGATGGATCATGGATGGATGATCATGGATGGATGCATGATGGATGGACAGATGGATGATGGATGGATGGATGATGGATGGATGGATGGATGGATGGATGGATGGATGGATGGATGGATGGATGGATGGATGGATGATGGATGGATGGATGGATCATGGATGGATGATCATGGATGGATGCATGATGGATGGACAGATGGATGATGGATGGATGGATGATGGATGGATGGATGGATGGATGGATGGATGGATGGATGGATGGATGGATGATGGATGGATGGATGGATGGATGGATGGATGGATGGATGGATCATGGATGGATGGATGATGGATGGACAGATGGATGATGGATGGATGGATGGATGGATGGATGGATGGATGGATGGATGGATGGATGATGGATGGATGATGGATGGATGGATGGATGATGGATGGATCATGGATGGATCATGGATGGATGGATGGATGGATGGATGGATGGATGGATGGATGATGGATGGATGGATGGATGGATGGCTGGATGGATGATGGAGGATGGATGGATGGATGGATGGATGGATGGATGGATGGATGGATGGCCGGATGGATGATGGATGTCCCCTCAGCCCCGCTCTGCTCTGTTCCCTGAGTGTCCCCTCAGCCCCTGGGCCCAGGCGGTTCCCGAGTGTCCCCTCAGCCCCGGGCCGCTCCCCGTGTCCCCAGCCCGGTTCCAGCCCGGTTCGGGCCCGTTCCCGAGCACGGCCCCGCCGCTGGGGTGCGCTGGCCCTTTAAGGGCCTCCGCGCCGCTAGGGGGCGCCGTGCGCTGCGGGGGGGCGCACGCGCCGTGGGCGCTGCTCGGCGCATGCGCGGCGCGGCAATGCGGGTGGTGGTGGGTGAGTGCGGGGCTGGGGGAGCGGGGCTGTGAGGGAGCGGCGGACAGAGAGAACGGGGCGTGAGGGTGCAGGGGCAAGAGAGAAGGGGGCGCGTGAGGGAGCGGCGGACAGAGAGAGCAGGAGCCCGTGAGGGAGCGGCGGACAGAGAGAGAACGGAGCCCGTGAAGGAGCGGGAACCGTGAGGGTGCGGAGTCCGTGAGGGAGCGGAGGTCTGAGGGAACGGGGCCCGTGAGGGAGGGGTGGCCTGAGAGAGCGGCGGTCTGAAGGTCTGAAGCGGGGGCCGTGAGGGAGCGGGGGCCCTGATGGAGCGGAGGCCCTGAGGAAGCAGGGCCGTGAGGGAGCCGCGGCCTCAGGGAACGGGGGCCTGAGGGTGCGGGGCCGTGAGGGAGCGGCGGACAGAGAGAGCGAGGCCCGTGGAGGTGCGGGTGCCTGTGGGAGCAGGTCCGTAAGGGAGCGGGTCCCGTGAGGGAGCGGGAGTGTTGAGCGGAACGGGGTTTTGGAGAAGGGCCTGGCGGGCCTGGGTTGTGGGTGCTGCCCGCTGGGTTGGAGCCAAGCCGCCGCTTCCTCCCCGGCTATGGGAGCTGGCCATGAGCGCGGGCGGTGATGCAGCCCCAGGCACGGGCCGCCTCTGCTGCAGAGGGGTGATGGCACAGCAGCACAGCCCTGAGGTTCTGTCTCTCTCACCAGGTGGTGGGACGGGCTTCGTGGGCAGAGCCCTGACCCAGCTGCTGCGGAGCCGAGGGCACCAAGTGACCCATGTGTCACGAAGAGGGGGCACGGATCGGATCAGCTGGGTATGAAATGAGAGCGGTCACAGCAGGGCGAGTGTGACAGGGCTGAGAAACCAGGCTGCGTGCCGTGGCTTTCCATGGCATGGAGGGGAGGTCTGGCTCCTCTGGATGTCCTTTTGCTGGGTGTTCCATGGGTCAGAGTCATTAGAATGGGTACTGCTGTAGCTCCAAGAAACAAAATCTTCTCCATTCGTGCTGTCTCTGCAAATGTCAGGAAGAAACTGGGTGAAGTTCTTGGGAGCCTGCTCTGCTTATTTGCAGGGAAGGCTTGATCAGAGGGGTGGCCTGATTTGTCATGTCTGTCACTCCTGCCCAGGAGGAGCTGTCCCACTCCGGGCTGCCCCTGTGCGAAGCTGTGGTCAACTTGGCTGGTGAAAATGTCCTCAACCCTTTCCGCAGGTAACTTGATGTTCCATAGTGCTCTTGGGATAAGGTGGAGTGAAGACAGGCTGGTGTTGTCAGAGAATGTGGAAAGGGAGGAAACAACATGACCAGGAAGCTCTTGGGTTGACATTTGCACCCTCAAGTACCCAGAGCGTTTCTGTGGGCCTGGTAGGTTCTGAGAGACCTTTGGAAGAAAAGTTCCCTCCTGCATCTACAGCTGGAGGCCAGAAACATGAGTTCCACATTTCCAAAAGGAGATTGGGTGGCATGCCTGCATGCAAAGTTTGACTTCTGGGAGGAGCACCAGCTTTGCTGTCTAGATCCTTTGCTGACTTTGAAGGCAGTCCAAACCCTTCAGTCTTGTAAGGGAAGAGCCACCATCTCCCAAAGTTCTTCTCTCTTTGTGCTGTAAGATGACATGTCCTCCCTTTGCTCGGGGCTGAGGGGAGTTCTGTGACCTCTCCTTGGTGCCTTGGGAAGGCTGGCCTAGAACAGAGACTGGACAGAGCTCAAGAATAAAGCAGGGATTTATTAGGAGGATGCATGGATCCACCTTGGGCAGCACAGGGCTACACCCAAGATGAACCAAAATGGTCACAAAATGCCCCACTGGTCACAGGGTCTCTTACTTTTATAAGCTCTGCTCCATTTGCATATTGGAGTTAATTGTCCAGTTACAGAATTACAGAATAAAGAAGGGATTTACTCAAAGGATCTCCTCCATGGATCCACCTTGGGCACTACAAGAGCCCAGCCAGGGCTGCACCCAAGGTGAACCAAAATGGTCACAAAATGGTCCCAGAATGAACCAAAATGGTCACAAAATGCACGACAATGCTCATGAGGTCTCTCACTTTTATAAGTTCTGCTCCATTTGCATATTGGAGTTAATTGTCCAATTCCACCTTCAGCCCATGCAGTCCCATCCTTGTTTTTCTCTCTCCAGCCCACACTGTTTGTGCTCTTGGCCTGAGATTTGGCTCATTTGTCCTTGGTCCCCATCTGGAACAGGAATTGTTTTGTCTCCCTGCTCTGTGCACAGAGCTCACCATCCCCTAATAGAAGCCCAGAGCCACCCACTAAAGCAGCACAGAACCTGAAAAATAGAAAAACTAAAACCTGAGGCATCACCCTGTGCGTGTGAGCTGGTGTTGGCTGGGTCCCCCTTGGTGGCAGTGTCCTGTGAGGTGTTTGATCCCTGGCTCTCCCTTTCCCAGGTGGAATGATGACTTCTGCAGGGAGGTCGTCAGCAGCCGGGTGGAGACCACGAAGGCCTTGGCCAAAGCCATCGGTGCTGCTGAGCAGCCTCCCCGTGCCTGGGTCCTCGTCACTGGCGTAGGTATTGGTTGGGCCTGGCCAAGACAGCACTGCTGCTGACCTGGAGAGGCCTTGCCTGCAGACAGTTCCTCAGGAGCACCTTCTTGCCTTGAAATGTCAGCTGTATTGCTATCAGTGTCACTGTGTTTAGGCAAGCCTTGATAAGCTTTAAGTGCTGCTGGAGAGGAATTTGGCTCCCTGTGCTTTGTCTAGGGCAGTTCTGTGTTTTCCTGTGAAAGCCTTTAGGCATCCTGTAGAATCAATTTGTGTCAGTAGGGCCTTCTGCATAATCTCCAACTTCCTGCTTGCTGCAGTCTTTAAAGCTGAGGTTTATCTTTAAAGCTGCCATGGTTTAAACCTTCCAGCCACCTCAGTGTGTTGTTTGTAGGCCTGTTTGGGTTTTGGGGCTGCTTGAGTTCCTACTGAACCTGTAGAGCACATTAGTAGTTCAGAAACTTGTCAGCATTGCCACTAGACTGTGCTGTTCATGTGAGGACATCCCTGGTGGAGTGATCAGAATCCCAGAATGGTCTTGGGTTGGAAGGGGCCCTAAAGCCAATCCAGTTCCATGGCAGGGACACCTTGCACTGTCCCAGGGTGCTCCAAACCCCATCCAGCCTGGCCTTGGGCACTTCCAGGGATCCAGGGGTGGCCACAGCTGCTCTGGGCACCCTGTGCCAGGGTGTCCCCACCCTCACAGGGTAGATTTCCTTCCTAGCAGCCAGTCTAAACTGACTTTAAATTTGAAGCAATTCCCCCTTGTCCTGGCACTCCAGGCCCTTGTAGTCTCTCTCCAGCTTTCTTATAGGTTCCCTTCAGGTGCTGGAAGGTTGCAATTAGGTCTCTTTTCCGGGCTGAACAATCCCAGTTCTCTCAGCCTTTCCTCACAGGAGTTCTGGGCTCCTGGAGGCAGAGAAGGTCTGATGGGAAAGGGGGACTTGGTGTGATCATTCAACCCTGACCCCCTTTCTGCTGTCACCCTGCAGGTTTTTACCGGCCCAGCCCCACAGCTGAGTACACTGAAGACAGTGCAGGAGGGGATTTTGACTTCTTCTCACGCCTGGTGAGCTCGTGGGAGGCTGCAGCTCTCATCCCTGGGAGCCCAACTCGTGGTGTTGTGGTGAGATCAGGTGAGATGGGGCATTGTGCTTGCTAATGGTGATTGCTTTACTGCTGGGAAGAGCTGGGTAAAGGGCATCAGTTCTTCTCTCTTTCCTTGTTGGGGTGCTGTTCCAGCCAGCCAGCCTTTTAAGGATTCTCCTGCTTGTAGGTGTGGGTTTGGAGGGGGTTTTGCCCTCTGGCAGCAGCACCTGGTGTCACTCTGTTCTCCCCACAGGTGTGGTGCTGGGCCGAGATGGCGGCGCAATCTCCCAGATGCTCTTGCCTTTCCGCCTGGGACTCGGAGGCCCCATGGGCTCTGGGCTGCAGCCCTTCCCGTGGATCCACATCCAGGACCTGGCTGGCATCGTGTGTCACGCCCTGGAGACGGAGTCAGTGCGAGGCGTCCTCAACGGCGTGGCCCCGTCCTCGCCTGGCACCTCCAATGGCACCTTTGCCCAGGAGCTGGCGGCAGCCCTGGGGCGCCCGGCGCTGCTGCCGGTGCCCGCCTGGGCCGTGCGGGCTCTCTTTGGGGCAGAGAGGGCGGCCATGCTGCTGGAGGGACAGAGGGTGCTGCCCAAACGCACCCTGGAGAGCGGCTACCGCTTCATCTTCCCTGAGCTGCCCGCAGCTCTCAAGGACATTGTGGCTTGAGGCCTCCCCACCTGGGCTGTTTGTGTGAGCCCCCCATCAAAGAGGGGAGCCCTGCCCCCTGACACTTCCCCATCCACGTACAGCAGGGGTGAGCAATCCTGCCCTCCTGTATCTCACTGTCCATCCCCAGTTTAGGAATCATCCCTCTTCCTGCCACCTGAATCTTAACATCACCTGCACTTGGGGAAGGGCAGGAGCCCCTCACAGGACTGGGACTGTGGGATTGCCCATCTTCCCTTTGTATGGTGTGTGTGTGAACTGCTGGCAAAGCAGCTGGGGGTGTCCTGTCTTCTCTCCTGAGAGATGTGGCAGCAGGAAACAGTCCTCATGCTGTTGTAATTCATGGTACTGGAAGTTGCCCTTCCTGTTTTCTCCATGATGACAGGCAAAGCAGAAGAGCTAAAGTCTCTTGGTGTTGGTGGTTGTGGGAGAAGATGCATCTTAGGGTGCTGAATACAAATTGCTTGGAGACTCTGCCCTCTCTTGTGGCTGGTACCAAGTTGATGTATGGTACCTTCAGCTATGTCTAACCCAAAGAGTTGCACCCTTCCCGGGTTGCATTCCCCTTGTGCTGTGGCAGGGATGAGGGAGAGCCCTGCTTTGCCAGCCTCTAGAGGAAAGGGTGACAGTCAGACTGTGGCCCCTGGGCTGCTTTGCCTTGGCTGAGTGCCCATCTAAGCTTGAGCTCAGGAAAGCTGGGTGGTACATCCCTGTGTGAGCTTTGGTCATAGCTTTAGTCCAAATGAGCATTTCAGCTATTGCCTTCCTTGTGCTTACCTCACCCCAGGGTGGTTTTCTTTTACTGATCCCATGAGGTGGTGCTGGTGTTCAGGTGTTCCCCCTGACTGGGCACTGAGGATATCCCAGCTGCCTGGTCTGCCTTGGGAAGCAGAACCTCTTCCCTTGTAAAGCAATTTCATCATCTCACAGTGACAGAAAATGTATCCATGTGCTTCCCTTGACCCACTTCCATATCCCAAAGGGGGTTACAGAGTGTGAAGTCCACAGGACAGTGAAGTTTATTGTAGCAGTACTTCTGGAGAAATGATCCTAGTGTGATGTAAGCTGGGGCTAGAAAATTCTATTAAAAGGCACTTCAGGCAGATAAAGACCTACACTTTGCAATCCACAACAACAACAGTCCACTCATTTCTGTATGCCAGAGTAGCTGAAGGATCAGTCTTGGTGAAGTCTGGATGAGTCTCCTGTCTCTGTTCAGTACATACTGGAGACATCTGTGTGACATCTGTGAGCAGGCTGAGCCTGCAGTTGTGGTCTCATTCTGGCAGAGCTGAGTGATCTGTACTGCTGCCTTGCTTTGGGGTTAGCTCTGGGTAAGTTTGCAACACAGTATTAAAGACAGCAAGGCTTAATTCAGAGTTTTCTGTAGCAGTCATAGTTCTGCACCATTTGTATTGTTAATCTGCTTTAAACATTCTTTCACTAATTGTAAGACACTGATTCCCTAATTAAAGTTTGTGTTTCCCTTCCTTGTACCCCTTGATTTCCACTGACCATGGACTTCAGTAAAACCTTTGATTCCATTTTCCACAGTGCTCTCCTGGAGACACTGGCTGCTCCTGGCCTGCATGGGCATACCCTGCCCTGGGTACAAACCAGTCTGGGCAGCTGAGTGCCAGGTGGGGAAGGGTTAAACCCAGGTGGGGAAGGGTTAAACCCAGCTGGTGGCCCATCAGAACTGGTGTTCCCCAGGGCTCAGTATTGGGACCAGTCCTTTTTAGTGTCTTTCACCAGTGATCTGCATGGAGAGGTGTGGTCACCAATTGTTGTGGTATTGTGAGGGTCCCCAGAACAAGGTGAGAGATGAGAATTGACTCCAGGTTCTCAGTAGGCTGATTTATTATTTTATGATGCTATTCTATTATATTCTATTATATTCTATTATAGTAATATACTAAAACTATACTAAAGAAAGAGAAAGGAGACATCAGAAGGCTGGACAAGAATGGAAATAAAAACTCATGACTGACCAGAGTCCTGACACAGCTGAACTGGGATTGGTCATTAATTAAAAACAATTCACATGCTGTGTAAACAATTCTCCAAATCACATTCCAGAGGAGCAAAACATTGAGAAACTGAGGCTTCTCATCTTGCCAGGAGTAGAAATCATGAAGAAGGGGTTTTTCATAAAATGCCACCGTGACAAGGGGATTGAGTGCACTCTTAGTGAGCTGGCAGACCCAGCTTGGATGGCATTTTTGGGAGGGTGGGAAGGCTCTGCAGAGGGCCATGGGGCAGTGCCAGTGGTAGGAGGCTCATCAGGGCCAAATGTTGGGTCCTGCACCTGGGTCACAACAAATCCATGCAGTGCTCCAGGCTCAGGGAAGAGGGCCTGGAAAGCTGGAATGACCTGGGCATGCTGGGTGACAATGGCTCAGTGTGCCCAGGTGGCCAAGCAGGCCAGTGGCACCTGGCACCATGGACACACAGAATAGAGATCCCTCACCCAGACAGGAAATCCTGGCTGCACTGAGCAACAGCAGGGCACGGCCAGACAAGTGTGGTTCCTCCCCTAAACATCCCTAGTAAATCTTGGAACCATCGGAGATGCTTTTTCCCTCCATTCCATAATGGGTCCTTTATCCCCTGGGCATTAACTCTGCCTCAGGCTGTGAGCTGACCCCAGAGCTTTTCCCACTGAGCCACTGGAACAGATCCACACCCAGCAGGGGCTGCTGGATCTCCTGGCACAACCCTTGAAAGAGCTGGATCAGTGTCCATTTCTCTGGTTAGGTTCCTCTCTGGTTTCTCTACCTGCTGGTGGGCATCTGTGCCCCTTTGTGCATGTGTAGACCAAATTTTTATTGCATAACCAGAAAAAATCACTTTGTAAAGGAGCAGAGAAGTGTTTTAATCACTGCCCTGAAGGCTTTACTGATAAACAATCCTGTAGCAATGATTGAACTTTTTTTTATTTCAAAGCACAGTTGAACACAAGCTCCAGGGCAGCAAGTTGTGAGTTATAATTTGAGAGTCTGTGGTTGGGAGAGTTATAATTTGCATTTTTTCATCTTGCAAAGGGAAGGAGTGACTACACTGCCATGAAAATTCCCATTTCAGTTCTGCTCCAATTATCACAAAGTTCCTTCATCTGCACGTGTCCTCATCCACATGACGTGAAGCACTACAAGAACTTTTTAATTAGCCCCACAGTGACAAAATCTGGTTTTGCTAATTTTATTATTGTTATTCTTTTTTGAATGACCAGAAGTGCAAGGTGATTTGGGATTTTGCTTTCTTTTTGTATCCCATCATTTCCCTTAACAAAGGCATCATGAATCCTATAAGGGAAGGTTGTTGGAGTCTTCTGTTGGAGGTAGGTTTGCAATCATCTCCTCTGAGTAGAGCTGTGCTGTTTTATCTTGTAATTTGAGAATGAATTCTTGTAGCCTGTGTGAAGTTGGATCACAGAAACAGGAGTTTGCTGAAGGTATTTGCTCTTTCTGCCAAAAATACTGGAAGGATGAGTAATTCCACATGCTGCTGGTGGCAAAGATTATTTGTGAAAGAGGAAATTACCTGAAAATGTTTATCACTTTTAATATATAATATTACTTAACAGAGCTTCAGAGACACTCCCCATGTGTTGGGAGAGGTCTGAGGGAAGGCAGGCGTGACTCATAGCTGTCTCAGCATTTCTGTATTTCAGGTTTTGCTGCAGCTCAGACTTACTTTTGTGTTAGAGGGATTACTGAGACAAAAGAGAAAGGCTGGATTAGAGTTGAAAGCAAATTGCTTTTTCTCTCGTCCAAGATTATGTGAAAATACTATTCTTTAATGGGAAATGAGAACAAAGAATCTACAGTATCAATTGTGGATTGTTAGAAAATGTGATTTCCTACCAAAAGTGGTTTTCCTTTTTGGATCTGTGGAAAAAGATCTGCAATTTTCAAGCAGAAAATAGGATTGATTATATAAGGCTTTAAAATGGAATTATGCACTGACACTAAGGAGGAAACTCTTATGGGAAAAAATTACAGTATCCCTGCAGAGTATTCACCAGAGGGAATGGAAATGTGCAGAGAGTTCTTGTTTCTACAGTTCTCTGAAATTCCATTTTGGGAATAGTTTAACAGTTTATAGGGGAAAATAAAAAAGCTGTGGTTTATTGTAAAATATTAGATTTTTGTTTCAGCAGCCAAGTGGAGGTAGTAACTTCCCATCAGGGAAATGGCTCTGTCACCTTGGGCTGTGGGTGCAGGTGAGCAGCTGCCATCATCTCTTAGAACTTCCCCACAGTGTCTCCAAATTCACTGAATTTAATGCATGGAGAGAAGAGAAATCTCTGTGGAAACCTTTCAGCAGACTTCTTGCACCAGGGAGTGGCCTACAAGAGAAACAGAGAGGGATTTTACACAAATTCATGTGGTGGCAGGAGTTGAGGACAGGAAAATGGAGGAAGGAGTCAGTACACTGGATGGCAGGGCAGGAAATTGTAGGGAGAGTTTGGAGAAATAGGTTGGCATGAATGTTATGAAGTCTGACATAAGTAAATATTCATCCTGCTTCTGGGAGAGGACAAGCCTGTGCAATCAGCAGAGGCTGGAGGCCAGGAAGCAGCTTTGTAGATAATGGTCACAGTTGAGATAATACAAAGCAACACTCCATTTTCAGAAGGCTTCAAACCCAGTTTTATTACAGCCTGCATGCTTTTTGTACATTCTTATAAATCTCATAAGTTTACTCAATTTACTCAGACAAACAAAGTGCTCATTAGAATAGGCAGCTGCAAGTTTCTCTTATTTATCCTTCTTTCTTTCTTGGTTTCTATGTCAATGACCTTGGTAGGAAATTCTTTCAGGGGTAAACCTGGATCCTCTTCTCAACCTTTCTCTGGCTCACAGAAATTGCTGTAAAATCTCTTCCACAGATAGTGACCCTGGCAAACAGCTGAATAGGAGACGGGAATGTGCTCCTCTGTCATAGAAGGTGAAGCTTCAGCTCTGCCAGCAGAGGTCTGGCCAGGTAGTGCAGGGAAATTATCCCAGCCCTGCTCAGTGCAGGGAAATTATCCCAGCCCTGCTCAGTGCAGGGAAATTATCCCAGCCCTCCTCAGTGCAGGGAAATTATCCCATCCCTGCTCAGTGCAGGGAAATTATCCCATCCCTCCTCAGTGCAGGGAAATGATCCCATCCCTGCTCAGTGCAGGGAACTGATCCCAGCCCTGCTCAGTGCAGGGAACTGATCCCAGCCCTGCTCAGTGCAGGGAAATGATCCCAGCCCTGTTCAGCGCAGGGAACTGATCCCAGCCCTGCTCAGTGCAGGGAACTGATCCCAGCCCTGCTCAGTGCAGGGAAATGATTCCATCTCTCCTCAGTGGGTCAAGACCAGCACTCCAGGACAAGAAAGACAGTCATACACACACTGGACTGACATCCTTGAAGGGTCTCCAAATTAATCATGGGCTGGATGACACGGCATTCAAGGAGAGGCTGAGAGAAATGGGTTTGTTCACCCATACAGGAGAGAAGGCTGAGGGGAACCTGATTTCTGTGTATAACTAGCTGATGAGAAGAAGATACAGAGGAGATAGAGCCTTCCTGGAGGTGTTACAACAATAAGATGAAAGGCAACGGACACTAACTGGAACATCCTAAGTTCTCACTGAATATAAGGGAATTTGGTTTTTTGTTTTGCTTTGTTTGGTTATATACTTGAACAGTCCACAGAGTTTGTGAGACTCGATGACTTCCAAAAATCCCTCCTGGATTAATCATAAATTATTTTATGATTCTATGTTTTAATCTATGTTTTAATAATTCTGTAGTCCAACACACATTTATAGTCATCTTTATTGCTCTTGTTTGTGCAGGGATAAAGAATGGAGTCAAAGAACATCACCACCACTGTGACAGAATTTGTCCTGTTGGGCCTGACACAGAGCCACAAGGTGCAGTATTTTCTCTATGTGATCTTCTTTCTCATCTATGTGATGACCTGGCTGCTGAACTTCACCATCATGGCCACTGTGGCTGTGGACCACCACCTCCACACCCCCATGTACTTTCTCCTGGCCAACCTCGCCTTCCTTGACGTCAGTGACTCCTCAGTCAACACTCCCAAGCTGCTGTCAGGCCTCCTCACCCAGCACAAAGTCATCTCCTTCCACCAGTGTTTCCTCCAGATGTTCTTCTTCCATTTCATTGCAGGGGCAGTGGCATTTCTGCTCCTGGGGATGATGGTGGATCGCTACGTGGCCATCTGTGAGCCCCTGCGCTACCTGTCCATCATGAACTGGAGCACCTGCACAGGCCTGGTGGCAGCTGCATGGCTGGGTGGATTTCTTCATTCCATTACACAAACTGGCCTTCTCCTCCAGCTGCCATTCTGTGGCCCAAATGTACTGGACAATTTCTACTGTGACGTCCCCCAGGTCATCAAACTGGCCTGCACTGACACTCGCGTGGCTGAGCTGCAGATGGTGTTTAACAGTGGAATGATCCTCATCAGCCTTTTTGTGATCTTGATTATTTCTTACATTGTCATCTTGCTGAAGATAAGGACATGCATCACGGAAGGGAAGAGAAAAGCTCTGTCCACCTGTGGAACACAGATAACTGTTGTGAGCTTAATATTCATCCCCTGCATCCTCACCTACGCCCAGCCTTATAAGAAATCCCCTGGGGACAAGGTGGTCTCTGTTGTTTTCACTGTGGTCACCCCAATGCTAAACCCAATGATCTACACCCTCAGAAACACTGAGATGAAAAAGGCCATCAGGAGAACGCTGGGGAAAATATTTCTGTCAGCAGGAAAGCAGAAACTGGAGCGGACAGCAGATCCAAAGTCATCAAATGCGATGCTCCCATGACAAAACTGTGTTCATCACTGATATTCCTGTATAAAAGAATATAGGGTGCCCCTGACTCTGGTAATGATTGGTGTCTGACTCTATTGATTCAGAATGCTGAACAATTGCTTTAATAAACTATACTATATTACACTGGATAAAGTTTTCTTTGTCTCTTCAGTGTTTTGGTTGTTTCTGGCACCATCAAATCTGGTGTTTCCATGACAAAACTGTGTTCATCACTGATATTCCTGTGTAAAAGAACGTAGGGTGGCCCTGACTCTGGGAATGATTGGTGTCTGACTCTATTGATTTAGAGTGCTGAACAATTGCTTTAATAAAACATACTATATTACACTGGATAAAGTTTTCTTTGTCTCTTCAGTGTGTTGATTGTTTCTGGCTCCAGGAGTGATAATTATAGAATTGTGGCATCAGCAGTGCTAACTCAGGTGCCTTAGTTAAAGCTCTAGAGATGCATGAATTTATTTGTAATTATTCATTGTATTTTTTATTTCTTGTAACTTATATAATTCTGAACCATGTGGCCTCTAGAAGCCATTGTCTAGAATTCTCCAGATCACTTACTAGTTCAAAAACTCAATAAATCAAACAATTTTCTTTTTCTTTCTTTCTTTCTTTCTTTCTTTCTTTCTTTCTTTCTTTCTTTCTTTCTTTCTTTCTTTCTTTCTTTCTTTCTTTCTTTCTTTCTTTCTTTCTTTCTTTCTTTCTTTCTTTCTTTCCTTCCTTCCTTCCTTCCTTCCTTCCTTCCTTCCTTCCTTCCTTCCTTCCTTCCTTCCTTCCTTCCTTCCTTCCTTCCTTCCTTCCTTCCTTCCTTCCTTCCTTCCTTCCTTCCTTCCTTCCTTCCTTCCTTCCTTCCTTCCTTCCTTCCTTCCTTCCTTCCTTCCTTCCTTCCTTCCTTCCTTCCTTCCTTCCTTCCTTCCTTCCTTCCTTCCTTCCTTCCTTCCTTCCTTCCTTCCTTCCTTCCTTCCTTCCTTCCTTCCTTCCTTCCTTCCTTCCTTCCTTCCTTCCTTCCTTCCTTCCTTCTCTTCCTCCCTTCCTCTCTTTCTCTCTCCCTTCCATTCTATACTACATAGACACATGTATATTAATAACCCCCTTGTAATGCAAATAAAAAATTAAACTCAGTGCTGACCTTTAATGTCATAAGCTGAAATAAAGAAGCAGCACATTCCAACAATGCTAAAACTTCTTTATGTGGTTCTAAAGTGAAGAATCAAGTACTGCACCAGCAACACACAACTAATGACTAATTTAGCTGTTTTCTTGGAGCTTCCTTAAGGAGATCAAGTGCACCTATGGCAGGAGGTGATTTGACAGAACCACAAACTATGGCAGCACATTGAGCTCAGCTAGACATTTAAATCAGTACCAATTTTTGCCAGAAAAAGTGAATTAATTAGTTATCAAATACCCCTTCACACGGACTTCTGAAAATAATTAATAGAAAGAAATTAACATGTTAAAATATATGATTTTTAAAAATGCATTCTTCCATAAAAGTGCTAGAATCAATAGTTCACATATTGGGGTTGGGGAGATGAATCCAGGCACAAACTTCTGCCCTGGTCTATTTGTGAAGCTGGAATCCACCGAATGATGTAATTTAACCAGAATTTCCCTTTTTTATAGAGGAAACAGGATGGTGCAAGTGTGAGCTCAGCTCTAGCCAAACCCATGGCTGTGGTTCTTAGGGACCAACAATCAGTGCTCCTTGCTAGAGGTGAAATTCTGATTTACACCAGCTAAAAACCTGCTTTGTTTCCTACCCCACCTCAGTTTCTGTTTGGGGTATTCTTTGTGCACATGTGGAAACGGGAAACAAGAGAGATGAATTCAGGAAAAACAGAAAGTTGCTGATAGCGTTTGGTGGGAGGGCACTGCAGCAGGAATAAAAAAGGTTTATTCCAAATGGATGAGTGATTGTGGATGTCTCTCTTTGGATCAGAGTCTGAAACATCTTTAAAAGAGGCAAATTAAAAGCTTTAACCATTTGGAATGCAAAGTCCCTTAAAGTGATTAACACTACTGTTATTATACTACAGCAATAAAATTTATTTTATTTAAGAAATGCTTTTTTTTTCAGTATTATCTTTTTGAGTAATAAAACAAGAAAAAAAATTCTCTGTTTTTACAGAGGTAAAAATAAATCAGGTCCCAGAAGCAGAGTCTGCAGAAATGTAAATGAAGTTTCATTAACTCTTTCTCCAGTGTTCCAGTTATGCAGAAAAAAAAAGTTTCAACAATACAGAGACAAATTAAGCTCCCTAGAGGAGTCTAAGCAAACAACATTGCCAAATGCAATTAACACTCTGTCATTAACTGTTGTTGTGAAGTTTGTGAAGTCAGGCAATGACTTCATCCTGAGATGATTTACATTGCTTTCCTCTTTTACAAGCAAACTAAACCAAAAAAAAAAGAACATTATACTCAATTTTAGTGCCCTTTTCTGCCTTTATGGCCAGTCAGATGAAACAGAGACACCTCAGAGCCCAGCATGGCCACATCAGTAGTGAAAATTTCTTTTTCTTGACCTCAATATGGAAAGTACAGTTTGAATGCTGCAGGCTCTGGCCCGGGCTATTCACCAAGCCAGAGCACCTCTTGTATCCAGAATAAACCTCAAAACCCTCCCAAATAAATACTCCCAGGTTGTAGCAGCCCTTTTCTCTGTGTGCTAATCCTCTGGGAATTCTTCTTTTTCTGCCTGGATGAATTTCTTCAGCTGGGATTTCCAGAATGCTCTTATCCCATGCATTGCTTGGAGGGTGGGGGCACTGCACTGCATTAAATGCTGAGTTCTTGCTGGAAATAAGGAATTATCTCCAGTTAATCTTCCTTTCCTTCCCTTTCCCCACACCTTACATGAAAAACACAAGGCTCTGAAAGAAGTAAACTAATTTCCTTATCACTGTCATTCAGTGAACCTCTTTTCTGCCAGAAGGAATGGAAAATATATAAAAAGGGAAAAAAAAGGAAAAGCAAAACATGTAGTCCCTATCAATTAGTGTGTGCTTAGCCTGGAAAATTCACTATAAAAGTATTTCTTCAGTAAGAGGGTGAGGAGAACTCCTGCAATTAAGTGAGTAGTGGCAGCCTGGATATGTGAATTAGACATGGGAAGAGCTCAGCTTTAGAAGAAATGTCTGAAATATATATTTTGTACTTTAAGGAAGAAATGGAGATAGAAATTCTAAATAATTTGCTTCAAAGAATAAATACAAAATATTTAAAAGTGTGAAAAAGATATTTGTGCCTGTAGTTTCCCCTGATCTAGTTAACCATCAGAACTCACAAAAACTGGAAATAAGGTGTTTAATCCACACATTCACGGAGAAGAAAATCTTTATTTCTTCATCAACACAGCCATCCCCCTGACTAGTACTTCTTTGACTTCTTTATTCCTCAGGCTGTAAATCAGGGGGTTTAAAGTGGGAATTACAGTTGTGTATATGAGAGCCAGGATTTTCTTGGCCTCCTGTGAATCCCTGGATTTTGGCTGCAAGTAAATCAAAGTCCCGCTGGCGCAGTACAACGTTACCACGGTGAGGTGCGAGGAACAGGTGGAGAAGGTCTTGTGCCTGCTCTCTGCAGAGGAGATCCTCAGGATGCTGGAGATGATGCAGGTGTAGGACAGCAGGATGAGGCAGAAGGGCGTGAAGATGACGAGCACGGTGGCCGAGATCAGCTGCCGCTCGTAGCGCGACGTGTCCGCGCACGAGAGCAGCACCAGCGGCGGGATGTCACAGAAGAAGTAGTTGATGCTCCTGGGCCCACAGAAGGGCAGGGTGAACACCCAGGCTGTCTGCACCACCGACACCACCTGGCCACTGCAGCAGGAGAGCAGCACCATGGAGAGGCAAGCCCTGGTGCTCATGATGGCCGGGTACCTCAGCGGGCGGCACACGGCCACGTAGCGGTCGTAGGCCATGGCTGCCAGCAGGTACCACTCAGTGGACGCCAAGAAAACCACACAGTAGAGCTGTGTGACACAGCCCAGGTAGGAGATGCTCCTGTCCTCTGACAGGGCGCTCACCAGCATCTTGGGGACCACCACTGAGGCTGTGGAAATATCCAGGACGGACAGGACGCGGAGGAAGAAGTACATGGGCGTGTGGAGGGTGGGGTGAGCTGTGGCCATGCAGATGAGGAGGTTCCCGATGAGAGTCATGCTGTAAACGAAGCAGACTGTGAAGAACAGCAGGTGCTGGAGTTCTGGGTGGCTGGACAACCCAGAGAGGATGAATTCACTCAGCAGGGTGTGGTTTCCTGCATCTTGTTCCTCTGCTGGCTCCATCTGGGAGGAATCAGAGAGACTGTCAGACCAGGATCACTCTGCTTCCAACCAGGAGCAGCCTCCTGGGGATGCCTGGAGATCTGCTGGATCAAAGGGTGGAAGTCTAGAGCAGGCTGGGCTGAGCACACTGAGAAGGCAGTGGCTGGAAGTGCGTGGTGCCACTGCCCTCCAAGTGTCATTGTTTGGTGGTGTCCCCAAGCCTTTGACCAAGAGGAGCTGGCACTGAAGGGGTGGCTCCATCATGGGTGCAGGGTTAATGCTGAGATCTGCTTTCCCCCCAGATGTCAGGTCTGTGCTCCCAGCTGCTCCCAGGTGAAACGCCCAGGTGAAAACTGAAACACCCACAGACCACAGGAAGAAAGAAAAACCCTTGTGCTACCCTAGGGAGCAGTGGGCAATGCTCCTTGCACTCTGTTTCTCCTCCTGAGTGGGCTGACAGGGCAGACAGCCTCCCTCCAGGACATCTGAAATCCAGAGCAACCCAACTTCAGATGACAGCCAGGGAAGTTGAGGCTGTGGGAGGCTTTGGCTCACATTCACATCAATCCCCAGCAGTCAGGGGGACAGAAATCCTTCCAAGAGCCCAGAAATCCTTCCAAGAGCCCAGAAATTCTTCCAGGAGCCCAGCTGTGGGGAAAGCACTCCCAAATGGAGCAAGCAGAAGCTGTGAAAAGAAGTCCTAAGCCAACTCCTGCCCACCAAAACACCACAGAGCAAAGAAATCAGCACCAAATTAAACCAAATAAAAATTTGTGTCTATAGGGAGGCAAAGGAAGAAGGAATTATTTGAGGCAGAGGTACCCACAGGGAATGATGAGGAAATGCAGAGGGAGAAGCTCATCCATTCATGACTCACATGGCCTCGTTCCCCTGGGGAGGGCTCCTGTGTGAGGGATGTTCACAAAGGGCTGCACCAGCTCTGTTTCCTCACTGCCCAGGATGGGAAACTGAGGCACTGAAAGAGAGGAGATCAGACTGCCACAGAGGAGAAAGGATGGTGAATTCTGTGTCCTTCAGACTCAGCATCTCTCACCAAAGGGGCCACCAGGCACTGCCCTACAGCAGCAAATCTCAAGGCACAAAATGCATTTTGGCACCAGAAATGTGCCCATGAACAGTGGGGGAAGCACCTGTGGCTCTGTACACACAAGGAACAATCAGCAGAGCTGGCACACCGTGAGGGACACAGCTCCAAGCTCTGCCATCACCAGCCAGCCTTGGGCTGCTCTATAGATGATATTCTTGCCCCTGACAAGGGGAAGGAAATGATGCATTGACTCCATCTTATCAGAAGGCTAATTAATTACTTTAAAATACCATATTACTTTAATATAAATTACTTTAATTTTTAAAGAATATTTAAATTTAATGTTTTAAATGAATATCAATATTAATTACTTTCATATTAATTACTTTAAATACTATATTATTCTATATTATCCTATTACTATATTATACTATATTACACTATATTCTATACTATATTACACTATTACTATATTACACTATATACCCTCTCTCTGATGAGGGGAGAGGAATGATGCATCTGACTCCATCTTATCAGAAGGATAATTAATTACTTTATTATACTATATCATTCTATACTATATTACTTTACTATATTATACTATTACTTTATTACAATATTACATGATATTACACTATATTATACTATATTACACTATATTATTACTATATTACACTATATTTTTACTATATTATACTATATTACACTATATCATTATTATATTACATTATATTATTACTATATTACACTATATTCCCTCCCCCTGACAAGGAGATAGAAATGATGCATCTGACTCCATCTTTCAGAAGGATAATAATTTTCTTTACAATACTATATCATTCTATATAATATTACACTATTGCCATATTACACTATATTACACTACATTACACTATATTATACTACATTCCACTATATTATTAGTATATTACATTATATTATTACTATATTACACTATATTCCCTCCTCCCAACAAAGAGAGTGAATAATGCATCTGCCTCCATCTTATCAGAACGATAATTAATTACTTTATTATACTATATTATTCTATACCATATTACACTATTACTATATTACACTATTTCTATATTACACTAGATTTTTACTATATTCCACTATATCACACTACATTACACTATATTATTATTATATTACATCATATTATTATTATATTACATCATATTATTACTATATTACACTATATGCCCTGACAGGCCAAGGAACCCAAACACCCTCACTGTGGGTGAACAATCTCCACATTGCATTCTACTTTGGCACAAACACAGGCACACCAAATGAGATAAGAATTGTTTTTCCTTTCCCTGAGGTTCAGAGAATGTGAAACCCAGAAATATTCTTGGGAAGAATTGTGCCTTGCTTTTCTCTGTGAAGAGAAATGTGGTGACACCACTCTGTCTGTCTCTGGGTTTTATGACCTGAACACAAAGCTGGGGATCCTGGAGCCACAGATGATTTAAACACACACGCACAATAAGGAAACTCCCAATATTCTCAGACTTTTGGTGCTCTGATGTATTTTAAAGGGATTTGTCTGGGTTTGGCTGTTCCCATTACCACAGGAATGAAAGGACACTTTTGGAGTGGTATCTCAATAGAGCCTGTGCATGACAGAGAATGACATGAAAAATTCCCTGCACACATTCACACTGGTTTTAACCTGTTAGATCCATGTAGCTGAAATGGAAACCACCTAATTCTGTCCACCAAGCCCATGTGAAAGGTTTAGACTATTGCTGTGATCTTTAGCTCTTTAATAAAGTCAGCAACACTCACAGCAGCCACTGTTTTACTGACAGTCCATCTTTTATTCCCTAATTCAGAACACCTCTCAGAAACAACCCTCAATTTATGTAATTTGTGTAAAAACGAGTAAACTTCTTTTTGTAATAAGTTTTGGCCTTAGCTCTTCCTTGGATTTTCCCTATACATTCACAGTAGACATTTTGAAGCAAAGTGTCCTACCTGCAGCAATTCTGCCATCCAGTGCCTCCAAAATGGCTCATTCCAATTTTGATAGAAGTATTTCCCTTGTTTTCTTACATTAGGAATGGTGTTAGGCTGATGATTCCTACTGTCAGCTTACACTGCAGATTAAAAATGCTTTTAAATTATTTAAATTATTTTAAATTATTTTACATGCAGATGCTCTTCTGCCACAGCTGGAATAATCTATTGACATTAGCACATGGCATATACCATAGTAAGTCAGCCAAGGACTTGTCTCACAGAGAGGAGGAAAAGGAATTTGTTAGATTTGTTTCAATTCAGTTGAAAGCTGAGAGGCATCTCTATTTTTTGCCCATGAAGGGAACAGCTGAGCTGCCTCTGCTGCTTAAATAGAGTCTCTTGAAATCCCCAAATCCCCTAGAGGTGGGGTTGATTTAATCTGATTTCAGAGCTGTCAGGGGTGGTTGTTCAGGGCTGTGCTCCCTCTGTGGGCAAGGGGAGGTGGCAAACATCCTCACACCAGCACTGAAATGCTGCTCTGGATGGAGCCCTCCCTCACTGTCTGGAAAACGGGACCAGAGGGACTCCTGCACACACAGGAATCTCATCTCTTACATGCCCAAGACTGTGAATTCTGCATCCTCCCCAGCTGGGGACTGATTGTTAACCTGAAAGGTCTGAGCAGCAGCTGGAAATCTCAAGGGATGTGTGACTCCAAGGGCAGAATTAGCCTGATGCTGCCTTTGTTTAATTGGCCTGGTGCCTTTAGAGGCAGTGCTGTCTCTGCTGGGAGAGTTTTCATTCAACTCCAGACACTCACAGCTCATTCTTCAATTTTTAGTGACTGCTTGTCAATGTGAATCCTTTCCTTCCTTCTTTCCTTTTCCCTTTCCTATTTTTTTCCTTTTTCCTTTTTCCTTTTTCCTTTTTCCTTTCCTTTCCTTTCCTTTCCTTTCCTTTCCTTTCCTTTCCTTTCCTTTCCTTTCCTTTCCTTTCCTTTCCTTTCCTTTCCTTTCCTTTCCTTTCCTTTCCTTTCCTTTCCTTTCCTTTCCTTTCCTTTCCTTTCCTTTCCTTTCCTTCCAAAATTCCTTCCTGCCTCTCATTTCCTTCCATCAATTACAGTAGAAAAAAGATCCAATCCAGCAAAAATGAGATTTGACTGGAATTTCAGGACTTAACTCTGTACCTAGTACCAACCTGCACAGAGCCTGTCTCTGATGTGGTCAGAGACACCTGGCGTGGGAAAAGACTGATAAAAGAACCAGAGAATGAGGACCAAATGTGCATCAGAGGCAAAGGGATCAATAGCAAAAAGGAGATTGAAGTGAGAGGGGAAATGAAGTTTCTTCATTCAATGTCAGTGACTGAATCTTTTAATTTCACAGAATTTGCTTCTTATCCATACAAGAGAGGGCAGCAAACAGAGGTTTCTTTTCTGTATCCATCTGAAGGCAGGCAAATGCTGGTGATCTCCTGAACCAATCCCCTGTGTGGTCAGCAGAGAGGGAGAAAACACTCTAAGGATGGAATTCATGTGATTTTTCCAGATCTCCCATTACTTCTGAAATTGTACTTTCCACCAAATATCTCCCAGGAGAATCCCCAGGACAGATACTACAGCCCATGGTCTTTTTAGAACACAGGGTAAGGGGCAATGCCATGGTGCCCTGGAGGATTTATTTGTGGGCTTTCTCTACATCAAAGCCATGTAAAATTTGGAACATGATGAGGTTTCACTGACTGGAAGGCCAAAGAAGGGTGATGGAAACCGGGGCTGAGTCCCTTCCAGGCTGTAACACTGACCCAGAGCTGCCAGGGAGGACTCAGAGAGGGCCCAGGCAGGGCTGCTCCCTTCTCATGGGGAAACCCTGAGCCTGGTCCTCAGCTGAGCTCCAGCTGTGTCTCAGCCAGCCCTGCACCTGTCACTGTCACATTTTCTGGAAAAATCCCTTTGCCAGGACTTTGTTCCCGGGAAGATAAGAAGCCTCAGAGAAAAAGGAAAACAATATTATGTCATTTGCTTCTCCTGTGTTTTGCTGCTTTGGAATGTGGTTGGAGATCATTTATCCAACAGGTGGTTGTTTGATAAGTTTCATGTGAATTGTTTTGACTTAATGGCCAATAACAGTCAGGCTGTGGTATACTCTGAGGACAGAGTCACGAGTTTTTAAATATTATCTTGTTAGCCTTGTGTAAGTATCCTTTCTCTATTGTTTAGCATAGTTTTACTATAGCATTATTTAATATAATATAGTGACATAAAATAATAAATTAGCCTTCTGGGAACATGGAGTCAGATTCAGTCCCTTAGTGACCCTGATCGGTGATTTCTGATTTCCCAAGGACATCTCTGATGGCACTCAGCCCCTCTCATAAAAAATAGGAATTCTGCCTGTCCCTGGCCAGCTCTCCCCATTGCTATCAGAGGATGGGAGGAAACAAAAAAAAAAAAAAAAACAACAAAACAACACAAACAACAACAAAAAAATCCAGATGGAAGTGTCCACATTAAGTGTCCCAGAGGCTGTCTCCAAAGGTCTCTGATGGGATATGCACTCAACAGACACCCCTTTCCTGTTCGTGTGTGCACTGTGCGTGCTCTGAACCAGCCCAGATCTCTTCATTTTTTGAGAAGATCGTGACAAAAGAGCAGAGAACGTGTCATGAGCCCCTCACCAACCACAGTTTGGGGGGTGTGAGAACAAAAGCAGTAAATGAGACGGCCACAGGTTTCCTGTGTCAGCTCCGCATGACATATATAGAGGTTGCCATTCTGTACATGTTTCCTGCCTGGCTACAGCTACTGGTTTGGCTCTTCAGGACAGTGGTGGGAGATGCTGCTGCTCCTTCTGCTCACAAATGCTTTTGTCCTTCTGCCCTGGGCTGGGGCTGGTGAGTACACAGAGATGGGACTTAGACAGGAACATGCAAGGGCACAGATGGACTCTGAGCAGTCAATCCCAGGCAAGGCTCCTGCCTCACCTTCTCTCCTGGCTCTACTCTCCTGCTTTCCTCTCTCCTCTCATCTCCCAGCTCAGCCTGTGCCTGAAGCCAGTGAGGCATCAGAGGCACTAGAGCTGTGCCCTTGATGGCATTGGAGTCATCCAGAGGCAGGGGTGGTCAGACCCCAGACAGTGCTGCTTGTCTTTCTCTCCATTGTGCCCCAGCAATGCTTTGGACAGCCCCAGGAAGGAGAGTGGTTGGGATCACTGGCACCTGGCATTAGAGGATGAGCCTTTCCTTTCATGCAGCCCCAAACTTGATAAGAAACAGCAGCATATTAACATTTATATTTAACATTTATATTTAACATTTCCCATCTCTCTTCCAGGAACGATCATTGGTGGAACGAAAGTTAAGGCCCACTCCAGACCCTACATGGCTTATTTAAAAATTCAAAGTGGATCAGAACCCAGTTACTGTGGAGGGTTCCTGATTCGCCCAGATGCAGTGCTCTCAGCAGCTCACTGTGTGGATAAAAAAGGCAGGGCAGTGAGGGTCACTGTGATTCTGGGAGCCCACAATGTAAACTACCGAGAACGGAGCCAGCAAAAGATCCGTGTGAGACAATGGGTCATCCATCCTCAATATTCCCGTGAAGGCTTCAAAAATGACATCGTGCTGCTGAAGGTATGGCCCAACAGGGATCTCCTCCTGCTCACCTCCCCAAACTCTGAATTTGCTCCTCATCCTTTGCTGACTCTAACACCGTGTTCTCTCTGCCTGACAGCTGAAGCCAAGGGCCAGGATCAATAAGAATGTGCAGTTTATCTCAATTCCCAGGAGAAATGAACACGTGAGAGAAGGAGCTTTATGCACAGTGTCTGGCTGGGGCTGGACATCTGACACAGGAAACAAGACTGATGTGATGAGAGAAGTGAAACTGAAGGTGCAAGAGGAGAAAATCTGTCAGCAGCTTTTCCGTAACTACCAGCGTCGGTCGATGATCTGTGTTGGTGATGAAAACAGTAAAAAAGCAACTTACAAGGTAAGTGTTGTGTTGGGCTGCAAGACTGGGAGGAGGTTGGGACTGGAAATTCAGGTTAGTTCCCAGGTGAAATCCAAAGGACACCAGAATGAACCAGGACCTTCAGAATGATGAGCTGAGGGTCCTCACAGAAGCTCTGAAGCCAATGTGCTTCCTCAATTGGGGGTGCATTTTCCAACTATCAGCAACATTTGCTTCTTTACTTACTTGGGGATGTTCTACCCAGCCTAACCAGTGATTTGGGGTGTAACATCCTTGTGATATCCTTGCTCAGATGGCTTAGATATTTACCCATGTTTAAAGTCAATGTTCTTTTAGAGTTTTTGAATCTCAGAGAGCATCCAGGCTTGAAGAGTGTCATGGGTGGGCTTAGAGGAGTTGTGAGGCAGCTACAAACACTGAGAGCTGGCTCTGGAGGGAGGGAGGTGCTTGTAAGAGGAGGTTCTTCACCTGGAGGGAGGGAAGGGGAAACTTGCTGCTTAAGGCAGGGAGAGCTGAGCTGTGGCATGTCTGACCCCTCTCACTCCTTTCATGGCACAGGGTGATTCTGGTGGCCCATTAGTCTGCAAGAAGAAGGCTTATGGCATTGTTTCTCATGCACGTGAACACAACATATTCCCTGAGGTATTCACCAGGATCTCACACTTTGAGCCCTGGATCCATCAGCAGCTGAAGAGGTTTTCTCTCCAAGATATTCCTTGCTTTCCATTGTCTGAATAAAATGCACATTGCCCCTTCTCCACGATGCATCAAACACCTGCTGGTGCTCAGAAGCTCCCAGGGGCAGCTGAAGTGGAGTCAGAGAAGCCCCTGTGGTGCAGGCACAGGCTTTGGCACTAAGGAGAGTCTCCGTGGCAAGCTGTAAATGCAAGTCCCAAGTACACCCAGCTTCCCATGGCTCCCTTCCTCCCAACTGCTGCTCCAGCTGTGCTTCTGGCCATCAATAAAAGCATGTTCAAAATCACTTGTGTCTGCTGCCTTCCTAGGAGCTGGATTCACATCCTGAGTGTGAGAATGAGGAGGTGACTGATATTGTGTCTTTGATTGCGGGGGTTGATCGGCCGATGTGCCAGGACCATGTGTGGTTCTGGAGTGGCTGTGCCCTGCCAGCAGTCTGGATCACAGTTCAGCCACTGGCTGGGGTCCTAAACCACCAGAGGCATCTGATAGTTGGGGACCCAACACCAAAGGATGAATTCAAAGGAAAAAAGGAAGGACTCTTTGCTTGCGCCTTCGAGCTGCTTTAGTTCTTTCCCACGCAGAAGCGGTGCTGGGGTGGCGCTGCGTGGAATCGGCATTGCGGCGCAGGAGTTGCTCTTTCCCGTGGCAGGAGCAGCGCCGAAGCGAGGCAGGGGACACAACACTCATGGGCAGTGGCAGTGGCAGCGGCCGTGGCCGCGATCTCTCCTTGGCAGGAGCCACAGCTGCACCCACAGCTGCAATCCTTCCCACAGCACCTGATGCCACACTGTAGCCGACCCCATGCAGCTTAGGAGAGCTCCATGGAGGATTGAAACTTAACTGTAGGAACTGCTGAGTCATGAGGAGACAGCAAAATAAGCTCTTGTCTTCTTCTACCCCTAGCCCCATAGCTTATCTCTGTAACCTCATAGGTCACTTCTCCGTGACCCTTACTATTGGACAAGTTTGGATCCCCCTATACCCTATAAATAGGGCCTGATTTACCCCATTCGACAGAAGAAGAGCTGTCGCTGGAACCCTTCACAGACTCCACAATAAACCATCGCTGTGGAGCCACCAGGACCTCTCTTTCTCCTCTCTCGCATCTGCTTCTGCCTCAGCCAAAGGCACCCTAGCAAGCAAGCAAAGAGCTGAGATTCTAAGAGAGCTGAGAATCACCAAAGAGCTGACAATCACTGAGCTTGCTAAGGGCAGCCTGCGGCGGCTGTGAGCTGACTGGGTATTCGGGCACTCTGTCTCCCTGAGGGACTGAGTTATCTGGACTGTCCTGCATCGCTCGGTGATAAGGCCAAGATCAGGGACTTATCACCACGTGGGTGTTCTTCTTTCTCGTGGCAGAGAGCGGTGCTGGCTGCAAAGAGCTGCCCCACGCGGGTGGCGGCAGAGCGCGGGTGGAGCGCGGAATCCACGCGGCTCAAAGAGGGGCAGTGGGAGAGTGTGCAAAAGGGAAAAACAGTGGCTTTGACGCAAGTGGGGATGGAATCCTGGGATGGGACTGTCTGGCTTGCTAGGAGGGGTCTGGGGTACACATGTAAACATAGCCTAGACTGGGAAAGTCACAGATCCTGGAGGTTTCACTGGCTGGGCTCATGGCCAAAGGAGGGTCATGGAAACAGGGGCTGAGTCCCTTCCAGGCTGTAACACTGACCCAGAGCTGCCAGGGAGGACTCAGAGAGGGCCCAGGCAGGGCTGCTCCCTTCTCATGGGGACACCCTGAGCTTGGTCCTCAGCTGAGCTCCAGCTGTGTCTCAGCCAGCCCTGCGTCTGCCCAGGGCACCTGCTGGTGTGGAATGGGCTCACAGAATGACTCCCCAGCTGCACCTCAGACTTCCTCATCACCATGGACTTCTCAGATTCCCTAGAACAGCAGGGATGAGGTCATGACGCTCCTACTGACCTTGTCCCTTAGTGACCCTGATTGGTGGTTTCTTATTTCACAAAGACATCTCTGATGGCAGTCAGGTCCTCTGATAAAAACCAGGAACTTTGCCTGACCCTGGCCAGCTCTCGCCATTGCTATCAGAGAACGCGGGGGAAACAAAAAACAAAAAGAAAACAAAATCCTGGTGGTTGCACCCTACCTGCAGGATCTCAGGGGCTCTCTCCAAAGGTCTCTGATGAGATATGCACTCAACAAACACCCCTTTCCTCTCCCTGAGCACTGTGGGTGCTCTCAACCAGCCCAGATCTCTCCACCTTTTTGAGAAGATCATGACAAAAACCCAGCGAACGTGTCATCATGAGCCCCTCAGCGACCACAGTTTGGGGGGTGTGAGAACAAAGCAGTAAATGACACAGCTAAAGGCAAGCTGAGGTTTCCTGTGTCAGCTCACCATGACATATATAGAGGTTCTGTACTGGCCATTCTGTACCTGTCCCCTGCCTGGCCACTGCTTTGGCTCTTCAGGACAGTGGTGGGAGATGCTGCTGCTCCTTCTGCTCACAAATGCTTTTGTCCTTCTGCCCTGGGCTGGGGCTGGTGAGTACACAGAGATAGGACTTAGACAGGAACATGCAAGGGCACAGATGGACTCTGAGCAGTCAATCTCAGGCAAGGCTCCTGCCTCACCTTCTCTCCTGGCTCTACTCTCCTGCTTTCCTCTCTCCTCTCATCTCCCAGCTCAGCCTGTGCCTGAAGCTAGTGAGGCATTAGAGGCACTAGAGCTGTGCCCTTGATGGCATTGGAGTCATCCAGAGGCAGGGGTGGTCAGACCCCAGACAGTGCTGCTTGTCTTTCTCTCCATTGTGCCCCAGCAATGCTTTGGACAGCCCCAGGAAGGAGAGTTGTTGGGATCACTGGCACCTGGCATTAGAGGATGAGCCTTTCCTTTCATGCAGCCCCAAACTTGACAGGAAACACCAGCATATAAACATTTATAATAACATTTATCTTTAACATTCATATTAACAGTTCCCATCTCTCTTTCAGGAAGTATCATTGGTGGATGTGAAGCTGATGCCCACTCCAGACCCTACATGGCTTACTTAATAATTGAAAATGGCACAAAAGGTATTAATTTTCCCTGTGGAGGGTTCCTGATTCGCCCAGACACAGTGCTCTCAGCAGCTCACTGTGTGGATATAAAAGGGTAAGTCTCCATTGTTCTTGCCCAGGTCATTTTTTTCAGTCTCACACAGTCCCAGAATGCCTCAGCCCTGATCCAGGCTGAAACAGTACCCTGTGTCTCTTCAGGCAGAGCAGGCATCTCTGGAGCTGAGCTCTCCTCTCAGAGTGCAGGAATTGTCTGCCTGGTTGGGGCTGAGTGTCCTTGGGGACAGGAATGCTCACAGGGGTCTCCAGGGTCATGGTTCCTGCCATGGCTTAGAGCTGCTGCTGGGGAAGGGCTCCAGTGTGTCCCCTGCCCTGCTGCCCTTTGTGCTCAGCACGGGGCAGCTGCCAGCTGTGTCAGTGTGGGGTGAGGGATCCTCAGCTGGGCTCGGGAAGGAACCCAGGTGAGAGAGGACAACTTGCTGAGATCTGCTCTGGGGAGGTTTCTCCAACACCACCTCCCTCCAGCCACCTGTCCTGGTTGCCGTTGCTATCAATGCAGCTGGAATGTCTTGGTGTTTCCTGGCAGGAGAGTGAAAGTCACTGTGATTCTGGGAGCCCACAACATAAGGAGGGAAGAAGAGAGCCAGCAGGTGATCCCTGTTGTAAAAAAGGTCATCCATCCTAAATATTCCCGTAAAGACGGGAAAAATGACATCATGCTGCTGAAGGTATGGCCCAACAGATCCTTCCTGCCTGAGGGATCTCCCCCTGCTCAGCTCCCCAAACTCTGAACTTGCTCCTAATCCTTTGCTGCTCTAACCCCGTGTTCTCTCTGCCTGACAGCTGAAGGAAAAAGCCAATATCACTGAGAATGTGCGATGTATCTCCATTGCTGAGAACCACGAATGTGTGAGGGCAGGAGATTTATGCACGGTGTCTGGCTGGGGCCGGACATCTCCAGAAGGGGACATTAATGATGTCTTGATGGAGGTGGACCTGGAGGTTCTAAATGAGGAAATATGTGAGCAGCTTTCCAGCAAATACCAGCGTCAGTCTATGATCTGTGTTGGTGACGAAGATAGTAAAAAAGCAACAACCCCTGTAAGTGTTGTTTTGGGTTGCAAAATTCAGAGGAGGTTGGGACTGGAAATTCAGCTCAGTTCTCAAGTGAAAGCAAAAGGACATCAGAATGATGAGCTGAGGGTCCTCACAGAAGCTCTGAAGTCAATGTGCTCCCTGAATTGGGGTGCATTTTCCAACTATCAGCAACATTTGCTTTTTTACTTACCTGGGAATGTTCTACCCAGCCTAACCAGTGCTTTTGGAGTGTAAATTCCTTGTGATATCCATGGCTTTGATATATCCACATGTCTAAAGTAGGTCAATGTTCTTTTAGAGTTTTTGAATCTCATAGAGCCTCCACACCTGAATTGTTTCATGGGTGGGCTTAGAGGAGTAGTGAGGCAGCTACAAACAGTGAGAGCTGGGTCTGGAGGGAGGGAAGTGCTTGGAAGAGGACGTTCTTCACCTGGAGGGAGGGAAGGGGAAACTTGATGCTTTTAAGGCAGGGAGAGCTGAGCTGTGGCATGTCTGACCCCTCTCACTCCTTTCACGGCACAGGGTGATTCTGGTGGCCCATTAGTCTGCAATGAGAAGGCTCATGGCATTGTTTCTCATACACTCAAAAAGAACCACTTCGCTGAGGCATTCACCAGGATCTCGTACTTTGAGCCCTGGATCCAAAAGCAGCTGAAGAGTTTTTCACGCAAGGCAATTTCTTGCTTTCCATTGTCTGACTAAAATGCTCATTGCCCCTTCTCCACGATGTATCCAACACCTGCTGGTGCTCAGAAGCTCCCAGGGGCAGCTGAAGAAGAGTCAGAGATGCCCCTGTGGTGCAGCCACAGGTTTTGGCACTAAGGACAGTCTCCGTGGCAAGCTGTAAATGCAAGTCCCAAGTACACCCAGCTTCCCATGGCTCCCTTCCTCCCAACTGCTGCTCCAGCTGTGCTTCTGGCCATCAATAAAAGCATGTTCAAAATCACTTGTGTCTGCAGCCTTTTTGAGACCTGGATTCAAACCCTGAGTGTGAGTATGAGGACGTGACTGACATTGTGTCCGGTTTGTCGGGGTCCCTTGGCAGATGTGCCAGGCGTGGCCCTGCCCTGCCTCTGCTGCCGGCAGGCAGGATCACAGTTCAGCCACTGGCTGGGGTCTCCTAAACCACCAGAGGCATCCAATAATTGTGGACCCAACACTGAAGGATGAGTTCAAAGGAAAAAAGGAAGGACTCTTTGCTTGCTTCTTCGAGCTGCTTTAGTTCTTTCCCACGCAGAAACGGTGCCGGAACGGCGCCGCGTGGAATCGGCATCGCGGCACAGGAGTTGTTCTTTCCTGTGGCAGGAGCAGCGCCGAAGCGAGGCAGGGGACACAACACTTGTGGGCACTGGCAGTGACCGTGGCAGCGATCTCTCCTTTGGCAGGAGCCACAGCTGCACCCAGGGCCACGATCTCTCCCAAGGCAGCTGATGCCACACTGTAGCAGACCCCATGGAGCTTAGGAGAGCTCCATGGAGGATTGAGACTTAACTGCAGGAACTCCTGAGTCATGGTGAGACAGCAAAATAAGCTCCTGTCTTCTTCTACCCCTGGCCCCATAGCTTATCTCTGTAACCTCATAGGTCACTTTCTCCTGACCCTTTCTGTCGGACAAGTTTGGATTCCCCTATACCCTATAAAAAGGGGCTTGTTTAGCCCATTTGTCAGAAGAAGAGCTGTCGCTGGAACCCTTTGCAGACTCCCCCATAAACCATCACTTTGGAACTGCCAGGACCTCTTCTCCTCTCCCACGTCTGCTTCTGCCTCAGCCAAAGGTGCCCTAGCAAGCAAGCAAAGAGCTGAGATTCTAAGAGAGCTGACAATCACCAAAGAGCTGACAATCACTGAGCTTGCTAAGGGCAGCCTGCGGCGGCTGCGAGCTGACTGGGTATTCGGGCACTCTGTCTCCCTGAGGGACTGAGTTATCCGGGTTATCCCTCATAGCTCGGTGATAAGGCCAAGATCAGGGACTTATCACCATGTGGGTGTTCTTCTTTCTCATGGCAGAGAATGGTGCTGGCTGCAAAGAGCTGCCCCACGCGGGTGCCGGCAGAGCGCGGGTGGAGCGCGGAATCCACGCGGCTCAAAGAGGGGCAGGGGGAGAGTGCGCAAAAGAGAAAAACAGTGGCTTTAACGCAAGAGGGGATGGAATCCTGGGATGCGACTGTCTGGCGAGCTAGGAGGGGTCTGGTGGGACACCTGTAAACAGGGCCTGGAGCAGGAAAGTCACAGATCCTGGAGGTTTCACTGGCTGGGCTCATGGCCAAAGGCGGGTCATGGAAACAGGGGCTGAGTCCCTTCCAGGCTGTAACACTGACCCAGAGCTGCCAGGGAGGACTCAGAGAGGGCCCAGGCAGGGCTGCTCCCTTCTCATGGGGACACCCTGAGCCTGGTCCTCAGCTGAGCTCCAGCTGTGTCTCAGCCAGCCCTGCACCTGCCCAGAGCACCTGCTGGTCTGGACTGGGCTCACAGAATGACTCCCCAGCTGCACCTCAGACTTCCTCATCACCATTGACTTGTCAGATTCCCCAGAACAGCAGGGATGAGGTCATGAGGCTCCCACTGGCCTTGTCCCATAACAAGCTTGATTGGTGATTTCTGATTTCCCAAGGACATCTCTGATGGCAGTCAGCCCCTCTGATAAAAACCAGGAACTTTGCCTGACCCTGGCCAGCTCTCCCCATTGCTATCAGAGGACAGGGGAAAAAAAAAAAACCAACAAAAAAACCCCAAAATGCTGGTGGATGAACCCTACATGCAGGATCCCAGGGGCTCTCTCCAAAGGTCTCTGATAGGATATGCACTCAACAGACACCCCTTTCCTCTCCCTGGACACTGTGGGTGCTCTCAACCAGCCCAGATCTCTCCACCTTTTTGAGAAGATCATGACAAAAACCCAGCGAACGTGTCATCATGAGCCCCTCAGCAACCACACTTTGGGGGTAGGGAGAACAAAAGCAGTAAATGACACAGCTACAGGCAGGCTGAGGTTTCCTGTGTCAGCTCACCATGACATATATAGGGGTTCTGTACCTGCCATTCTGTACCTCTCCCCTGCCTGGACACAGCCGCTGCTTTGGCTCTTCAGGACAGTGGTGGGAGATGCTGCTGCTCCTTCTGCTCACAAATGCTTTTGTCCTTCTGCCCTGGGCTGGGGCTGGTGAGTACACAGAGATGGGACTTAGACAGGAACATGCAAGGGCACAGATGGACTCTGAGCAGTCAATCCCAGGCAAGGCTCCTGCCTCACCTTCTCTCCTGGCTCTACTCTCCTGCTTTCCTCTCTCCTCTCATCTCCCAGATCAGCCTGTGCCTGAAGCCAGTGAGGCATTAGAGGCACTAGAGCTGTGCCCTTGATGGCATTTGAGTCATGCAGGGCCAGGGGTGGTCAGACCCCAGACAGTGCTGCTTGTCTTTCTCTCCACTGTGCCCCAGCAATGCTTTGGACAGCCCCAGGAAGGAGAGTTGTTGGGATCACTGGCACCTGGCATTAGAGGATGAGCCTTTCCTTTCATGCAGCCCCAAACTTGACAGGAAACAACAGCATATAAATATTTATATTTTACATTTATATTTCACATTTATATTAACATTTCCCATCTCTCTTTCAGGAAGGATCATTGGTGGAATGGTATCTAAGGTCCGATCCAGACCCTACATGGCGTTTTTAGAAAGTAAAAATGCGACAAACATTCGTAATTGTGGAGGGTTCCTGATTCGCCCAGACGCAGTGCTCTCAGCAGCTCACTGTGTCGATATGCAAGGGTAGGTCTCCATTGTTCCTGCACAGGTGATTTTTTCCAGTCTCACACAGTCACATAGTGCCTCAGCCCTGCTCCAGGCTGAAACAGTACCCTGTGTCTCTTCAGGCAGTGCAGGCGTCTCTGGAGCTGAGCTCTCCTCTGTGAATGCAGAAATTGTCTGCCTGGTTGGGGCTGAGTGTCCTTGGGGACAGGAATGCTCACAGGGGTCTCCAGGGTCATGGTTCCTGCCATGGCTTAGAGCTGCTGCTGGGGAAGCGCTCCAGTGTGTCCCCTGCCCTGCTGCCCTTTGTGCTCAGCACGGGGCAGCTGCCAGCTGTGTCAGTGTGGGGTGAGGGATCCTCAGCTGGGCTCTGGAAGGAACCCAGGTGAGAGAGGACAACTTGCTGAGATCTGCTCTGGGGAATTTTCTCCAACACCACCTCCCTCCAGCCACCTGTCCTGGGGGCTGTTCCTGCCAATGCAGCTGGAATGTCTTGGTGTTTCCTGGCAGGAGACCGAGGGTCACTGTGATTCTGGGAGCCCACAACATAAGTGATGAAGAATGCAGCCAGCAGAAGATCTCTGTTGCACGATGGTTCATCCATCCTCAATATTCCCGTGAACGATTCAAAAATGACATTGTGCTGCTGAAGGTATGGCCCAACACATCCTTCCTGCCTGAGGGATCTCCCCCTGCTCACCTCCCCAAACTCTGAACTTGCTCCTGATTTTTTGCTGGCTCAAACCCCGTGTTCTCTCTGCCTGACAGCTGGAGCAAAATGCCACGATCAATGAGTATGTGAAATGTATCTCAATTCCCAAGAAAAATAAACATGTGAGAGTAGGAACTAAATGTAATGTGCCTGGCTGGGGCTGGACATCTAAGGAAGAGGACAGGACTGATGTCTTGAGGGAGGTGGAACTGAAGGTGCAAAAAGAGAAAATCTGTCAGCGGACTTTCAGTGACTACGAGCCTCAGTCTATGATCTGTGTTGGTGATGAAAAGCGTAAAAAAGCAGTTTACAAGGTAAGTGTTGTTTTGGACTGCAAGACTGGGAGGATGTTGGGACTGGACAGCTAGCTTAGTTCTCAGGTGAAAGCAAAAGAACACCAGAATGAACCAGGACCTTCAGAATGATGAGCTGAGGGTCCTCACAGAAGCTCTGAAGCCCATGTGCTCCCTGAATTGGGGTGTATTTTCCTAACTATCAGCAACATTTGCTTTTTTACTTACCTGGGGATGTTCTACCCAGCCTTACCAGTGCTTTGGGGTGTAAATTCCTTGTGATATCCTTGCTCAGATGGCTTAGATATTTCCCCATGGCTGAAGTAGGTCTGTGTTCTTCTTTTGAGTTTTAGAATCTCAGAGATCCTCCAGGCCTGAATTGTTTCATGGGTGGGCTTAGAGCAGTAGTGAGGCAGCTACAAACACTGAGAGCTGGGTCTGGAGGGAGGGAGGTGCTTGGAGGAGGAGGTTCTTCACCTGCAGGGAGGGAAGAGGAAACTTGCTGCTTAAGGCAGGGAGAGCTGAGCTGTGGCATGTCTGACCCCTCTCACTCCTTTCATGGCACAGGGTGATTCTGGTGGCCCATTAGTCTGCAATAAGAAGGCTCATGGCATTGTTTCTTATGGATGTGATTGCAACCTCTTTCCTGAGGCATTCACCAGGATCTCCCACTTTGCGCCCTGGATCCATCAGCAGCTGAAGATGTTTTCACTCCAAGATACTCCTGGCTCTCCATCCTCTGACTAAAATGCACATTGCCCTTCTCCACGATGCATCCAACACCTGCTGGTGCTCACAAGCTCCCAGGGGCAGCTGAAGTGGAGTCAGAGAAGCCCCTGTGGTGCAGGCACAGGCGTTGGCAGTAAGGAGAGTCTGCGAAGCAAGCTACAAATGCAGCTCCCAAGTACACCCAGCTTCCCATTGCTCCCTTCCTCCCATTGCTGCTTCAGCTCTGCTTCTGGCCATCAATAAAAGCATGTTCAAAATCACTTGTGTCTGCAGCCTTCCTGGGAGCTGGATTCAAACCCTAAGTGTGAGAATGAGGAGGTGACTGATATTGTGTTCTCATTGGGGGTTGATCGGCAGATGTGCCGGGACCATGTGTGGTCCTGGAGTGGCTGTGCCCTGCCAGCAGTCTGGATCACAGTTCAGCCACTGGCTGGGGTCCTAAACCACCAAGGCATCCAATAATTGTCGACCCAACACCAAAGGATCAGTGCAAAGGAAAAAAGGAAGGACTCTTTGCTTGCTTCTTCGAGCTGCTTTAGTTCTTTCCCGTGCAGAAGCGGTGCTGGGGTGGCGCTGCGTGGAATCGGCGTCGCAGCACAGGAGTTGTTCTTTCCCGTGGCAGGAGCAGTGCCTAAGCGTGGTAGGGGGCACAATAGTCGTGGGCACTGGCAGTACCCACAGCCGCAATCTCTCCCTTGGCAGGAGCCACAGCTGCACGCACAGCTGCAATCTCTCCCACAGCATCTGATGCCACACTGTAGCAGACTCCATGCAGCTTAGGAGAGCTCCATGGAGGCCTTAAACTTAACTATAAGAATTGCTGAGTCATGAGGAGACAGCAAAATAAGGTCCTGTCTTCTTCTACCTCTCACTCCATAGCTTATCTCTGTAACCTCATAGGTCACTTTCTCCTGACACTTTCATTTGGACAAGTTTGGAATCCCCTATACCCTATAAAAAGGGGCAGTTATAGCCCATTGGACAGAAGAAGAGCTGTCGCTGGAACCCTTCGCAGACTCCACAATAAACCATCGCTGTGGAACCCCAGGACCTCTCCTTCTCCTCTCTCGCATCTGCTTCTGCCTCAGCCAAAGGCGCTCTAGCAAGAAAGCAAAGAGCTGAAATCCTAAGAGAGCTGAGAATCACCAAAGAGCTGCCAATCACTGAGCTTGCTAAGGGCAGCCTGCGGCGGCTGCGAGCTGACTGGGTATTCGGGCACTCTGTCTCCCTGAGGGACTGAGTTATCCGCACTATCTTGCATTGCTTGGTGATAAGGCCAAGATCAGGGACTTATCACCATGTGGGTGTTCTTCTTTCTCGTGGGAGAGAGCGGTGCTGGCTGCAAAGAGCTGCCCCACGCGGGTGCCGGCAGAGCGCGGGTGGAGCGCAGAATCCACGCGGCTCAAAGAGGGGCAGTGGGAGAGTGTGCAAAAGGGAAAAACAGTGGCTTTAATGCAAGTGGGGATGGAATCCTGGGATGCGACTGTCTGGCTAGCTAGGACGGGCCTGGGGGGACACATGTAAACAGGGCCTGGAGCAGGAAAGTCACAGATCCTGGAGGTTTCATTGGCTGGGCAGAGGGCCCAGGCAGGGCTGCTCCCTTCTCATGGGGACACCCTGAGCCTGGTCCTCAGCTGAGCTCCAGCTGTGTCTCAGCCAGCCCTGCACCTGCCCAGGGCACCTGCTGGTGTGGAATGGGCTCACAGAATGACTTCCCAGCTGCATCTCTGACTTCCTCATCACCATGGACTTCTCAGATTCCCCAGAACTGCAGGGCTGAGGTCATGAGGGTCCCACTGGCCTTGTCCCATAACAACCTTGATTGGTGGTTTCTGATTTCACAAGGACATCTCTGATGGCAGTCAGCCCCTCTGATAAAAACCAGGAACTTTTCCTGTCCCTGGCCAGCTGTCCCCATTGCTATCAGAGGACAGGGGAAAACAAAAAACAAAAAGAAATCAAAATGCTGGTGGATGAACCATACAGGCAGGATCCCAGGGGCTCTCTCCAAAGGTCTCTGATTGGATATCCACTCAACAGACGCCCATTTCCTCTCCCTGGGCACTGTGGGTCTCTCAACCAGCCCAGATCTCTCCACCTTTTTGAGAAGATCATGAGAAAAACCCAGCGAACGTGTCATCATGAGCCCCTCAGCAACCACACTTTGGGGGGTGTGAGAACAAAAGCAGTAAATGACACAGCTACAGGCAGGCTGAGGTTTCCTGTGTCAGCTCACCATGACATATATAGAGGTTCTGTACTGGCCATTCTGTACCTGTCTCCTGCATGGCCACAGCCACTGCTTTGGCTCTTCAGGACAGTGGTGGGAGATGCTGCTGCTCCTTCTGCTCACAAATGCTTTTGTCCTTCTGCCCTGGGCTGGGGCTGGTGAGTACACAGAGATGGGATTTAGGAACATGCAAGGGCACAGATGGACTCTGAGCAGTCAATCCCAGGCAAGGCTCCTGCCTCACCTTCTCTCCTGGCTCTACTCTCCTGCTTTCCTCTCTCCTCTCATCTCCCAGATCAGCCTGTGCCTGAAGCCAGTGAGGCATTAGAGGCACTAGAGCTGTGCCCTTGATGGCATTTGAGTCATCCACAGTCAGGGATGGTCAGACCCCAGACAGTGCTGCTTGTCTTTCTCTCCATTGTGCACCAGCAATGCTTTGGACAGCCCCAGGAAGGAGAGTGGTTGGGATCACTGGCACCTGGCATTAGAGGATGAGCCTTTCCTTTCATGCAGCCCCAAACTTGACAGGAAACACCAGCATAATAACATTGATGTTAACATTTATATGTAACATTCAGATTAACATTTCACATCTCTCTTTCAGGAAGGATCATTGGTGGATGTGAAGCTAAGGTCCACTCCAGACCCTACATGGCTTATTTAGAAGTTAAAAATGCGACAAACACTAGTAGGTGTGGAGGATTCCTGATTCGCCCAGATGCAGTGCTCTCAGCAGCTCACTGCATGGATATAGAAGAGTAAGACTCCATTTTTCTTGCACAGGTGATTTTTTTACAGTCTCACACAGTCCCAGAGTGCCTCAGCCCTGCTCCAGGCTGAAACAGCACCCTGTGTCTCTTCAGGCAGAGCAGGCATCTCTGGAGCTGAGCTCTCCTCTGTGAGTGGCAGGAATTGTCTGCCTGGTTGGGGCTGAGTGTCCTTGGGGACAGGAATGCTCACAGGGGTCTCCAGGGTCATGGTTCCTGCCATGGCTTAGAGCTGCTGCTGGGGAAGGGCTCCAGTGTGTCCCCTGCCCTGCTGCCCTTTGTGCTCAGCACAGGGCAGCTGCCAGCTGTGTCAGTGTGGGCTGAGGGATCCTCAGCTGGGCTCTGGAAGGAACCCAGGTGAGAGAGGAGAACTTGCTGAGATCTGCTGTGGGGAGGCTTCGCAAACACCACCTCCCTCCAGCCACCTGTCCTGGGGGCTGTTCCTGCCAATGTAGCTGGAATGTCTTGGTGTTTCCTGGCAGGAGACCAAGGGTCACTGTGATTTTGGGAGCCCACAATGTAAGCAGACGAGAATGGAGCCAGCAGAAGATCCGTGTGGGACAATGGGTCATCCATCCTGAATATTCCCGTGAAGACGGGAAAAATGACATCGCGCTGCTGAAGGTATGGCCCAACAGATCCTTCCTGCCTGAGGCATCTCCCCCTTCTCACCTCCCCAAACTCTGAACTTGCTCCTCATCCTTTGCTGACTCTAACCCCGTGTTCTCTCTGCCTGACAGCTGAAGCCAAGGGCCAGGATCAATAAGATTGTCCAGTTTATCTCCATTCCCAGGAGAAATGAACGTGTGAGACCAGGAGCTTTATGCACGGTGTCTGGTTGGGGCATGACATCTACAGATGGGGACGAGAGTGATGTCTTGAGGGAGGTGGAACTGAAGGTGCAAAATGAGACAAGATGTCAGAAGTTTTCCAGAAAATACCAGCGTCGGTCGATGATCTGTGTTGGTGATGAAAACAGTAAAAAAGCATCATACAAGGTAAGTGTTGTTTTGGGCTGCAAGCTTGGGAGGAGATTGGGACTGGACAGTCAGTTTGGTGATGGCAAAAGGACACCAGAATGAACCAGGACCTTCAGAATGATGTGCTGAGGGTCCTCATAGAAGATCTGAAGCTCCCTGAATTGTGGTGCATTTTCCAACTCTCAGCAACATTTGCTTTTTTACATACTTGGGGACGTTGTACTCAGCCTAACCAGTGCTTTGGTGTGTAAATTCCTTGTGATATCCTTGCTCGGATGGGTTAGATATTTCCCCATGTCTAAAGTAGGTCAATGTTCTTCTTTTGAGCTTTTGAATCTCAGAGAGCCTCCAGGCTTGAAGTGTTTCATGGGTGGGCTTAGAGGAGTAGTGAGGCAGCTACAAACACTGAGAGTTTGGTCTGGAGGGAGGGAGGTGCTTGGAAGTGGAGGTTCTTCACGTGGAGGGAGGGAAGGGGAAACTTGCTGCTTAAGGCAGGGAGAGCTGAGCTGTGGCATGTCTGACCCCTCTCACTCCTTTCATGGCACAGGGTGATTCTGGTGGCCCATTAGTCTGCAAGAAGAAGGCTTATGGCATTGTTTCTCATGGATATGATGACCTCATCTTCCCTGAGGTATTCACCAGGATCTCGTACTTTGAGCCCTGGATCCGTGAGCAGCTGAGGAGGTTTGCAATCCAAGATATTCCTGGCTCTCCGTCCTCTGACTAAAATGCTCATTGCCCCTTCTCCACGATGTATCCAACACCTGCTGGTGCTCAGAAGCTCCCAGGGGCAGCTGAAGTGGAGTCAGAGAAGCCCCTGTGGTGCAGCCACAGGCTTTGGCACTAAGGAGAGTCTCCGTGGCAAGCTACAAATGCAGCTCCCAAGTACACCCAGCTTCCCATTGCTCCCTTCCTCCCACTCCTGTTCCAGCTCTGCTTCTGGCCATCATTAAAAGCATGTTCAAAGTCACTTGTGTCTGCAGCCTTCTTGGGAGCTGGATGGAAACCCTGAGTGTGAGATGAGGAGATGACATTCTGGGAGAACTTGAGCATCAGCAGGACATGCAGGACAGGTCTCAGTCCCTGATTGCCTCTTCATATGGTGAAGAGACATTTCTATCAGTTTATCAGATGGGCAAATTTTCATGGTGTTTTTATAGATCTGACATGCTCCTTGGACATACAGGTCTGGGAGTCTATGGATCCCTATTTCTGGGAGAAATATGATTGAGGCTGTGGGCTGCCCCGAATTCATCCAGCGTTTACAGCGCTTTTCTCAGTTCTGAGGCAAAGAGCCCGTTTGGTGGGGTACCTTGCCTCTCATGTGGGGAGTTAATATCCCCCCCATCAGAGCCAGCAGGTGAAGGATCCATCCAAGGACAGAAACTGCTGGTTTCCACCCTCCCCTGCATCCCAGGTGGGTGAGGCTTTGCCCACAGCTGAGAAGGTTTTTTCTGCTTCTGTGGATCATGTGCATCCGGCGGCAGCAGCGTCTCTCGCTGTTTTGCCCAGGCTGCCGGGCAAGGCGATGGACAGCAGCAGTGAGTGATGGCAGCCTGTCTCAGAGAGGGGCCGTGCCCCCGCTGCTCTCTGCCCGCCTGAGGATGCCCCAGCGGCCGCGGAGGGAGATCCTTGGCCAGATCTGCTGTGGAATTCTCCGTGCCCCGTCCTCTGGGAGGGTGCGGACCCGCTCCCACCCTCACTGAGAGAGGCGGCCGGCAGCCCCTCGCTGCACAGCAGGCCCAGTCCCTGTGCATCGCAGCCGGGAATTGCATTCATGTCAACAGTGCTGGTGGCGATAGTGCGGACCAACCCTGCACCGATTCTGCCACCTCCTTTACCCCTCCCAGGGCTGAGACTGACACCCACCGCTCCATCTCCGGCAGCGCCTGCCCCGCCAGCCCCTCAGGCCCCGCTGACTGCTGCTCTGCCTGCCCTGCCGCTTCCACCGTCTCCGGAGCCGCCTGCAGGCCCTGCCCGCGGCCCTGCCGCCCCTCACAGATTCTGGTGTGTTGCTAAGCAATGCTTCAGCCGTGTGACAAATTGTGCCTGCACTGCTGCTCCCACAAGCAGGAGAAGACGTGGCCACCGCCTCCATGTGTGCAGTGGCCGCTCTCTCTGCATCAGTCCTAGCAGGGGAAGCACCCCGATCACCCCCGGCGGTCCCACCGCCTTCAGGGGCTCTGTCTTCCATGTCAGTGTCTGTGCCGGACCCTGAGACCAGCCTGTCCCTCAGTGGAGACAGCACAGCTCAACAGCTGATTGCTGAAAACTTTCAAACTCAGTGTTTTTCTGGGACACAGCGTTTTTCACGGACCGATTCGTGTTTGGTCGGGGGCTTCTCGCTGGGGTTTGGAATGCCTCACTGCCCCCTTGAACAACAGTGGTGTGAGGGAGGTGGCTCCATGAGCCACTGCCTCTGGCCCCAAGCCCAGACGGGATGGCGGCGGTGCCGAGGGGCAGAAAGCAGGAACACTGCTGTTTGCACCACAGGGGCGAGAGAAACAGCAAAAAGCGAGCGTTGTTCTCTTGTTCTGGGGAAAGATGACCCCCAGATCAGGGATGGAGATCCCCAGGAAAACTTCTTCTTCGCGGCCGCCGGCATGCACCAGTGGTTCTGTGGGGAGGAGGTGTTCAGTCACTCCGGCTGCCAAGGCACTGGCAGTGTGATGGGGATGGGCTGTGAGAACAGAGATCCCACCCTGCAGGCTGAGTCTGGGCTGTTTGTGTCGTTTCTCTGGGCTGGGGCCTCCATCCCACCCGCTGCTGGGTTTGGGGGCTTTGATCCCCCTAACCGAACCTGGGCCACCGTTCTGTGGGCCGGGTCTGGGCTGCCTGGTCCATCCAACAGGACTGGGGCCCCCACAGGGTCGTAAAACCCTCTGCTGGTGCTGATGATTCTACATTAAAAAAAAAATAATAATTAAATAAAACAAAAAAGGTGAAAAGAGCTATCAGCTCAAAGTATTCAAAGCCATGAGTCAGCCTCAGCCCAAGTGGTTCAATTAAGGGCCGTGGCCACGGCATTCCAGAAATTTTCTCAATGGATTTTTATCAATGGATTTTTAATAATTGTTGATTTTTTTTAGCTGTTCTTTGTTTCAGGATTCTGCAAGTCTGTTTCATGATCAAAAGGACCTTTCAGGGATGTCAAAGAGCAACATCTTCGGTCAATGGACTTTCTCCTGAAACTCAGCTGTTTGGACTTAAAACAATGAACAATTCTTTTCATCGTCTTTTGCATTTTCTGTATTGTAAGCCTAGTTTTAGTGATATGATAGAAGTTGATGTACTACAGGTAAAGAATCTCCTTGATCATTCCATATCAGAAATTGATTGAGGTTTTGATTGCCAATGGATAAACCCCTTGAGACGTGTTTGTTCTCTCTTCTGCAAGGGCCCAGCAGAAGAATTACAATCAGAGTCTCTTTCTAGTTTAGTTACACAAAAAGGGTGAAATGTCACTGTCATATTTTCTGGAAAAATCCCTTTGCCAGAATTTCTTCTCCTGGGAAGGTGAGAAGCCTTAGAGAAAAAGGAAAACACTATTATCTCATTTGCTTCTGCTGTGTTTTGCTGCTTTGGAATGTGGTTGGAGATTGTTTATCCAACATGTGAATTGTTTTGACTTAGTGACCAATGACAGTCAGGCTGTGTCGGACTCTGAAAAGAGAGTCACGAGTTTTTAATTAATATCTTGTTAAGCCTTCTGCAAGTATCCTTTCTTTGTTCTTCAGTAGAGTTTTAGTACAGCATTCTTTTATATAATATAGTAACATAAAATAATAAATGAGCCTTCTGAGAACACGGAGTCAGATTCATCCTTTCCTCCCCACGATGGGGGACCCTGAAAATAGCACACTGCCCCTGCCCAGGGCACCTGCTGGTCTGGACTGGGCTCACAGAATGACTTCCCAGCTGCACCTCAGACTTCCTCATCACCATGGACTTGTCAGATTCCCCAGAACATCGGGGCTGAGGTCATGAGGGTCCCACTGGCCTTGTCCCTTGGTGACCCTGATTGGTGATTTCTGATTTCCCAAGGACATCTCTGATGGCAGTCAGCCCCTCTGATAAAAAACAGGAACTTGGCCTGTCCCTGGCCAGCTCTCCCCATTGCTATCAGAGAATGCGGGGGAAACAAAAAACAAAAAAACCCCAAAATCCTGGTGGATAAACCCTGCATGCAGGATCCCAGGGGCTCTCTCCAAAGGTCTCTGATGGTAGATGCACTCAACAAACACCCCTTTCCTCTTCCTGTGAGCTCTGTGGGTGCTTTCAACCAGCCCAGATCTCTCCATCATTTTGAGAAGATCATGACAAAAGAGTAGAGAAGGTGTCATGAGCCCCTCACACCCTCACAGTTTGGGGGGTGTGAGAACAAAAGCAGTAAATGACACACCTACAGGCTGAGGTTTCCTGTGTCAGCTCACCATAATATATATAGAGGTTCTGTACTGGCCATTCTGTACCTCTCCCCTGCCTGGACACAGCCGCTGCTTTGGCTCTTCAGGACAGTGGTGGGAGATGCTGCTGCTCCTTCTGCTCACAAATGCTTTTGTCCTTCTGCCCTGGGCTGGGGCTGGTGAGTACACAGAGATGGGACTTAGACAGGAACATGCAAGGGCACAGATGGACTCTGAGCAGTCAATCCCAGGCAAGGCTCCTGCCTCACCTTCCCTCCTGGCTCTACTCTCCGGCTTTCCTCTCTCCTCTCATCTCCCAGCTCAGCCTGTGCCTGAAGCCAGTGAGGCATTAGAGGCACTAGAGCTGTGCCCTTGATGGCATTTGAGTCATCCAGAGGCAGGGGTGGTCAGACCCCAGACAGTGCTGTTTGTCTTTCTCTCCACTGTGCCCCAGTAATGCTTTGGACAGCCCCAGGAAGGAGAGTGGTTGGGATCACTGGCACCTGGCATTAGAGGATGAGCCTTTCCTTTCATGCAGCCCCAAACTTGACAGGAAAGAGCAGCATATAAACATTTATATTAACATTTATATTTGACATTCCTATTAACATTTCCCATCTCTCTTCCAGGAAGGATCATTGGTGGACAAGAAGCTAAGCCCCACTCCAGACCCTACATGGCTTTTTTAGAAATTACAAGTGGCATACAATTTTATACCTGTGGAGGGTTCCTGATTCGCCCAGACGCAGTGCTCTCTGCAGCTCACTGTGTGGATAAAGAAGGGTAAGACTCCATTGTTCTTGCACAGGTGATTTTTTCCAGTCTCACACAGTCACATAGTGCCTCAGCCCTGATCCAGGCTGAAACAGTACCCTGTGTCTCTTCAGGCAGAGCAGGCATCTCTGGAGCTGAGCTCTCCTCTGTGAGTGGCAGGAATTGTCTGCCTGGTTGGGGCTGAGTGTCCTTGGGGACAGGAATGCTCACAGGGGTCTCCAGGGTCATGGTTCCTGCCATGGCTTAGAGCTGCTGCTGGGGAAGGGCTCCAGTGTGTCCCCTGCCCTGCTGCCCTTTGTGCTCAGCACAGGGCAGCTGCCAGCTGTGTCAGTGTGGGCTGAGGGATCCTCAGCTGGGCTCTGGAAGGAACCCAGGTGAGAGAGGACAACTTGCTGAGAGCTGCTCTGGGGAATTTTCTCCAACACCACCTCCCTCCAGCCATCTGTCCTGGGGGCTGTTCCTGTCAATGCAGCTGGAATGTGCGGGTGTTTCCTGGCAGGAGTGTGAAAGTCACTGTGACTCTGGGAGCCCACAACATAAGGAGGGAAGAACCAAGCCAGCAGACGATCCCTGTTGAAGAATGTGTCATCCATCCTGAATATTCCCGTGAATCCTTGGAAAATGACATCGTGCTGCTGAAGGTATGGCCCAACACATCCTTTCTGCCTGCGGGATCTCCCTCTGCTCACCTCCCCAAACTCTCAACTTGCTCCTAATTCTTTGCTGACTCTAACCCTCTGTTCTCTCTGCCTGACAGCTGGCGAAAAATGCCACGATCAATAAGAATGTGCAATGTATCTCCATTGCCAACAAAAATGAAGGTGTGAGAGAAGGAACTAAATGTGATTTGTCTGGCTGGGGCTTGACATCTAGGGAAGAGGACGAGACTGATGTCTTGAGGGAGGTGAAACTGAAGGTGCAAAATGAGACAATCTGTCAGCAGCTTTCCCCTAAGTATGAGCGGCAGTCTATGATCTGTGTTGGTGATGAAAACCGTAAAAAATCAGCTTACAAGGTAAGTGTTGTTTTGGCCTGCAAGCTTGGGAGGAGGGAGGGATTGGAAATTCAGCTTAGTTCTCAGGTGAAAGCCAAAGGACACCAGAATGAACCAGGACCTTCAGAATGATGAGCTGAGGGTCCTCACAGAAGCTCCGAAGCTGATGTGCTCCCTGAACTGGGGTGCATTATCCAACTATCAGCAACATTTGCCTTTTTACATACTTGGGGATGTTATACAAGCCCAACCAGTGCTTTGGGGTGTAAATTCCTTGTGATATCCTTGCTCAGATGGGTTAGATATTTCCCCATGTCTAAAGTAGGTCAATGTTCTTCTTTTGAGTTTTTGAATCTCAGAGAGCCTCCAGGCCTGAATTGTTTCATGGGTGGGCTTAGAGGAGTAGTGAGGCAGCTACAAACACTGAGAGCTGGGTCTGGAGGGAGGGAGGTGCTTGGAAGAGGAGGTGCTTCACCTGCAGGGAGGGAAGAGGAAACTTGCTGCTTAAGGCAGGGAGAGCTGAACTGTGGCATGTCTGACCCCTCTCACTCCTTTCATGGCACAGGGTGATTCTGGTGGCCCATTAGTCTGCAATGAGAAGGCTTATGGCATTGTTTCTCATGGATATGCATGCCGCCTCTTCCCTGAGGTATTCACCAGGATCTCGTACTTTGAGCTCTGGATCCGTGAGCAGCTGAAGAGGTTTTCACTCCAAGATATTCCTGGCTCTCCGTCCTCTGACTAAAATGCTCATTGCCCCTTCTCCACGATGTATCCAACACCTGCTGGTGCTCAGGAGCTCCCAGGGGCAGCTGAAGTGGAGTCAGAGAAGCCTCTATGGTGCAGCCACAGGCTTTGGCACTAAGGAGAGTCTCCGTGGCCAGCTACAAATGCAGCTCCCAAGTACACCCAGCTTCCCATTGCTCCCTTCCTCCCACTGCTGCTCCAGCTCTGCTTCTGGCCATCAATAAAAGCATGTTCAAAGTCTCTTGTGTCTGCAGCCTTCTTGGGAGCTGGATTCAAACCCTAAGTGTGAGAATGAGGGGATGACACTCTGGGAGAACTTGAGCATTGGTGGGACATGCAGGACAGGTCTCAGTCCCCAAATGCTCCACTTGTCTCCATGAGCCCCTTGCAGTCCAACCAGCAGGTACAACCTTTCAGAAACAGCCATCTTCAAATGCCACAGGAGATCAGGGGGTTTTTTGAACCAACCTGAAACCCTCTTAGATGCTTAGACAGTCTGAAGCCAGCCTGTTTACACCCTGTCTGCCCTTCAGTCTCCTTGAACTGTTTTCTTTACACCTGTAAAATGTCTGTCGGTAGAACTGGAAACTCTCCCACTGGATCAGCTGCTCAGACCTGACTGGGCCAGGAGGTGCCCTTGTGGTGTGGTGATGGGATAGAAAATGTCAAATATGGCTGAGGTCAAAGCTGCATTGCAGAGAGAAGCCTGGCCACTTGTGTGAGGAACAGTTGCATTTCATTTAGGCTTTTTTTAATCCTGATCATTTATCTAAGATGGCACAGAATGTACCCCCAGCAAATTTGCTGATGATGCAGAACTGGAGGCTGTTCTGTCTTTCAGTGGGACCTTGACAGACTGGAGACTTTGGCAGAGATAAACCTAAAAAATTCAACAAGGACAAGTGTGGGGTCCTGCACTGGGGGAGGAATAACCCCAAGTACCAGGCTGGGGGTTGACCTAGCAGAGGGGAGATCTGCAGAGAAGGACCTGGAGGTTTTGGTGGCTGACAAGGTGACCATGAGCTGGCAGTGTGCCCTTGGGGCCATGAGGGCCAAAAGGATCCTGAGGTGCTTTAGGAAGAGTGTGGCCAGAGAGTCCAGGAGGGGATCGTGCCCCTCTGCTCGGCCCTGGTGAGGCACATGTGGGGTGCTGTGTCCAGCACCACCAGCTTTATTGACCCGAGGTGGGTCCATAGTCACACCTCTGGAACTGTGTCTGGTGTCAGCGCAGTGTGAAGGCAGCCCTTGGTCTGTTCTCATGGTGGTCACTGTGCTGAACACCACACCCCTGCTCACCACCAGTTCCCTTTCTTGCTCTGGTGGTATCACCCCACCTTTGTGCTGCAACCACTGTAGCCTTCCCCACCCTGAAGACACTGTCTGCAAACCACTGGTCATCCACAGGAAACCTTGCATGCAGATGGTCACCAGAGCATCAACTGGAGCTGTTTTCTACTCTGCTGCACACTGACACTGCCCTAGAGTCACACAAAATGGTCGAGGTGGGAAGGGACCTTCAGTTGTTGTCTGGTCCAATGTCCCTACTCAAGCATGGCCACCTAAAGCACCAATTGCTCAGGACCAGTTCCAGTTGTTTTTGGAATATCTCCAAGCATGGAGTCACCACAACCTCCCTGGCCAAGCTGTACCAGTGCTTGGTCACCGTCACAGATAAATGTGTTTGCTGATGCTCAGACAGAGCCCCAGTTTGTGCCCACTGCCTCTTGTCCTGTCACTGCACACCACTCTGAAATGAACCTGTATTTCTCCCACTTCTATCCTACCTTCAGAGATATCCATCCATGGATAATGTCCCACCACAACCTGCTCTTTCCAGGGTAAAATCTCAGCTGTACCAGGCATTCCCTGTAGGAGAGATCATCCAGTCCCTCCATCATCTCCAGGCCACTTTGTTGAACTCTTTCCAGCACAGTGTGCCTCTTTTACTGGGAGCTCATAACCCACAGTACCCCAGGTCTCACCTCATTAGTACTGAGTAAAAGGGAAGCATCACCTCCCTCAAGCTACTGGAAACAGCATCCTAGAATAATTTGAGTAGTAAGGGATCATCTAATTCATCCCCCATGCAGTAAGCAAGGACACCTTCTGCTACACCAAGTTATTCAGAGCCCCATCCAACCTTGAACGTTTCCATGGATGAGGCATCTAAAGCTCTCTGGGCAGCCCATTTAATTGTTTTGCCATCCTCATCATCAAAAATTTCTTTCTTATATCTAATGTAATAATTAAGATGCTAATCATTTTCTTTATATATATTCTTATAACTAAGTGGTTTATCTACTGTCTTTTAATTTAAAAGAATTATTTTATTTTATTAGCCTTGCAGTATTGCAACAGGCCCTAGTACAGACATCTGAGTGACACAACTCATCTTGATCATCTGGTAGATATTCAGTTGTTCCTAATTAATTGTTTAAATATTTCTCATTCTAATTGTGCCTGAAAATTTCTATCACCTGTCCATCTCCCCACTGAGCCAGTTCTTTTCAGGGTTCATGTCCTGGGAAAACTGGAGCACAGGGGAATCAAAGTAAAACATATGACATTATTTGTTAATTAAGATCTTTTTCTTTCACTCATTAAAAAAGGCCTTGAAAGCCTTTTGCAATGGTGATGAATATTGCTTCTGTCTCTGTGTATAATTAGTACAGCAGGTAAAGGTAGTGCTAATTAGAGCAGAGAAAGGCTTTACAAACAAAGCCTTTGGCACTTCTGTGGGTTGCACTAACAGGAGAAGAGGCTGGAATAGGAATTTTCTTATTGCCAGTACATGAATCGAACTTTGACTCGGGTCTCTCCCTGCTTGGTCCCAAAGATATTTTCCTCTCTCTGCCTGATTCCCACCAGGGTATAAACACGACTAATTCCCTATTAAAATGTTTCCATTTCCATTCTCCCTGTCACACATAATTAGAACAAAAGACAAACAGAAATTAAGCTGTAGGTATTCACTGAAACACCGCTGGGAGCTCCCTAATTAACCACACAATGCTTCCAGCACAGGAACAACCACAGAGCTCATTATGGCTGTCAGCTTTTTAATGAGCCCCTGCAGGACTGTGGTGCCACCTCCCAGTTCCTGGTGGCTGTGGCACAGTCTGGCAAGGTGCCTTGAGGAAATGACAAGGCAGGAGCAGGAACAAACTTACTGGGAGCTTTAACAGAGCCCAGTGCGAGGTGAGAGAGTTGGACAAAGTGTTCCCAGCAGGGCTCATTAGAGCACAGAGTCACAGACTTTGATTACAGACAGCTCAGCAAGCCTCAAACATCTCCTGCACCAACATTCCCACTCAGAAGTCAAAGAGCAGGGCCCAGGCAGTGCCAAGGTGGTGCTTTCTGTCAGCATCACCCCCAGGCAGGGCAAAGGAAATGCCAAGGACACAAACCTGCTCTGCTAAGCACTGGGCAGAGGCAGAGCCTGCTCTGCAGTGTCAGGTGCAGGGGTGAGCCCAGAACTGTCACTGCAACAGTGTGGCTGCAAGAGAGTGACTGCAACAGTGTGGCTGCAATACTGTGACTGCAACAGTGTGGCTGCAATACTGTGACTGCATTACTCACTGCAACAGTGTGGCTGCAAGAGAGTGACTGTAACAGTGTGGCTGCAATACTGTCACTGCAACAAAGTGACTGCAACACTGTGACTGCAAGTGTGGCTGCAAGAGAGTGACTGCAACAGTGTGACTTCAACACTGTCACTGCATCACTCACTGCAACAGTGTGACTGCAACAGTGTGACTGCAACACACAGTGACTGCAACACTGTCACTGCAACAGTGTGACCGCAACAGAATGACTGCAACACTGTCACTGCATCACTCACTGCAACAGTGTGACTGCAACACGACTGCAACAGTGTGACTGAAACCACAGTGACTGCAACACTGTCACTGCAAGTGTGACTGCAGGATTGTAACACAGTCACAGAACTGTGACTGCAACACTGTCACTGCAACACACAGTGACTGCATCACTGTCACTGCAACAGTGTGACCGCAACAGAATGACTGCAACACTGTCACTGCAACACTATGACTGCAACACACACAGTCACTGCAACACTGTCACTGCAATGCACAGTAACTGCAACACTGTGACTGCAACACTGTGGCTGCAACACTAAGACTGCAACTGTCACTGCAATGCACAGTGACTGCAACAGTGACTGCATCACTGTCACTGCATCACTCATTGCAACACTGTCACTGCAACAGTGTGACTACAACAGAGTGACTGCAACACTGTGACGGCAACACTGTGATTGTAACAGTGTGGCTGCAACAGTGTGACTGCAACACTGAGACTGCAACACACAGTCACTGCAACTCTGTCACTGCAATGCACAGTGACTGCAACAGCATCACTGCAACACTGTCACCACAACACTCTGATTGCAATGCACAGTGACTGCAACAGAGTGACTGCATCACTGTCACTGCATCACTCATTGCTGCAACACTGTGACTGCAACACTGTCACTGCATCACACACTGCAATCCTAGTTGTTGGCACATGTCAGGCTGTAATTACACCCAGGGGAAAACATACAGTAAGGAACCACAATTTGAGGGGTTTGGGAAACTTTGGGAAAGAACACTCTCATCCTTGCATAGGTTTATTGTTTTGGCATCATCAGTGACCTTGAATGTTCAACCACACTCTCACTGTCCAGGAGACTGGGGATATGTCCAGATTTGGAGCAAAGAACCACTCAAGGAAAAGTGGAAAGGATCATTCCAAGCTCCTCTGACTATCCAGACAGCTGTAAAAATTACTGGTGGAGATTCCTGGATTCACAATACACAGCCAAATCCAGCCCCAAACCTGGAAATGCCTTCACAGCTAAGACTGAAAAAAAATGTTTCATGAATTGTGCTTGGGATTAAGGATTATTGTACTTGGGATCAAGGATTATCTCTACTGAATTAGAGGGAGAACAAGGAATTCTGTCAATGGGTTGAGCGTGTATGGTAATGATTGTAAACATAGCTTTGTGGAAGCTGAAGTTCTAAAACCAAAAATATTGATAAGAATGGTGTTTCTGTACTTGGTTTGTGGCTTGGTAGCTCAATGTGATCTCTGTAGCCTGTGAAGAACCCACATGCACTGACCATAACCCTCCCCACCCCCCCTGTGTGCTGGGGACAGTGCTGGAGTACACTGGAATGAATGAATAAACTTGTTTATTCAGGTGTTTATTATTTAATTTTGCTTCTCACAATCTAAACTATCTCAGTTGGCAATAAATGACATTGGTTTTCCCCAAATCCAGTGTGTTTCACTCCTGGTAGAAACTGGCAAACCATCTCTCTGTATTTATCTCAATCTATGAGAGTTTTTGTTTCTGTTTTTCCTCTTTTCCCACTGTGGGGTGGAAGGTTTGAGTGGGAATTTGGTTTTTCACTAAAGCTAACCCATCCCAGCAAGGGGGGAAATGCTGAGGCAAAGCTGACACCAGGTAACAGAAGATGAGAAAATCCTTTCTGTGCTGGCATATTTTCATTGCCAACAGGAGGAATTACATAACATCTACAAAGCACAAACCATTTGAAATCAGCATCTTTAATTCACAATACAGATGTTGCACCTGGGAAACAATTCAGATACTTGGATGGGCTACTCCACTGTCACCATCATATTTTCTGGAAAAATCCCTTTGCCAGGATTTCTCTCCTGGGAAGCTGAGAAGCCTCAGAGAAAAAGGAAAAATTAAAAAACCAATATTATCTCATTTGCTTCTCCTGTGTTTTGCTGCTTTGGAATGTGGTAGGTGATTGTTTAGTTGGTTTCATGTGGATTGTTTTTACTTAATGACCAATCATGGTCAAACTGTGTCAGGGCTCTGGAGAGAGTCATGAGTTTTTCATTAGTATCTTTCAGCCTTCTGTCTGTATCCTTTCTGTATTCTTTAGTATAGCAAATATATAATATATAATATAATATAATATAATATAATATAATATAATATAATATAATATAATATAATATAATATAATATAATATAATATAATATAATATAATATAATATAATATAATATAATATAATATAATATATCACCCACTCTGGACAAAGGTGGGATCATATGAAGCAACAATTAGTAAGAGAGGGATAAGCAAATCTTGGCTTATATTTATTATTTTATTATCAGAAATTATTATTATCAGACTAATTATTATTTTATTATCACAAAATACAAGACTCCACTGTTCACATCTGCCTCAGGGAGCCAGAGAACTTCAGAATTTTCTCCTTTAAAGCTTGCTTGACTTGCCTGTTCCTGAGTGAGTAGATGTAAGGGTTGACTGTCTGAGTCAGCACGGAGAAGAACAAAGACAGAACTTTGTCAGAGTCCTGCCCACCTCGCTGGGCTGGGCGGATGTACCTGTAAATGCAGGTGCTGTAAAACACCGTCACCACCATGAGGTGAGCTGAGCACGTGGAAAATGCCTTCCTCCTGCCTGCAGATGATGGAATAAGCAAGATGGTGACGATAATGCAGCCATAAGAAACAGCAGTTACTATCAGGGTACCGGGGAGGATGAGGATGAGGATGATGAACATCAGCTCTTCGATGAAGGCTGTGTCTGTGCAGGACAGCTGCAACAACAGGGAAGCATCACAGTAAAAGTGATTCATGACATTGGGACCACAGAATGGCAGCTGCACTGTCATGATGGTGGGGGGAAGCATCAGGAGAAAAGTCAGTGCCCAGCAGCCCAGGATCAGCTGCAGGCAGAATCTGCTGTTCATGATGGCCGGGTAGTGCAAGGGGTGGCAGATGGCAACGTAGCGGTCCAGGGACATCACTGCCATGTAGAAAAGGGTGCAGGTACCCAGGCAGTAGAAAAGCAGCATCTGGAGGAAGCAGCCAGGCAGGGAAATTGTCTTCCTCTCTGTCAAGAGGCTGTACAGGGTGCTGGGAAGGAAGGTGGAGGTGAAGGTGATTTCCAAAAGGGCAAAATTCCTGAGGAAGTAGTACATGGGGGTCTGGAGGAAGTTATTGGTAAGAGTGATGCTGATGACGGAAATGTTTCCAAGCAAGATCAAGAGGTAGGCAATGCCAAGGAACACAAAGAGGATGATCTCCCACTGGCGGCTGTTTGCCAGTCCCAGGAGGACAAACTCCACTACAGTTGTGTGGTTCATTGAGACATCACTGAAAAAGCTGGCAAGAAAAAAAAAAAAAGAAAAAACCTGTTTTGGGAACTGTTGGAAAACAGCTGAACATGTGTCAGTTTGGCTTTGCTAACATTACAGGGCAATACCAGCAACAAACCTCTTATAAAAGACTGCAGCAGCCACAGTTACCACAGTAACAACATATTAAAAATCATGGTCATCAAAAAGGAGCCCCAAGCTCCATTTGTAAGACTGAGTCCTCACTCCAGTCAAAACAATTCCTGAGAGGTGCAGAAGCTCTTATTGGGTCTCTCTGAATGATCTGACAACATCCACCCTCCAACAAACCAAAAAAACCCCACATGCCCAGAATGGGAACTTTGCTGTGTCCAGACACTTACCACAGAGGAATGCAATCATTGACAGAGAGACTCTGAAGCAGGTTAGATTGGTGCAAGGAAACATTAATATTGTAAAAGGGAAAGTTACTGCAGTTTAGATTAATTTCAGATTCATTGCAGATATTTCTGAATGACTGAAGTAAACAACACCACAATTAATTTCCAGGAAAAGCAAGCCCCTCTTATCTAGCTGATAACCCATATCAAGAAAGACACTCAAATTTTCCTCTTGAAATGCTCAACAAAAGGATAGCTATAAACTGGGATGGTACAACCCTTCTTAATGCACTATTCCCATCAAATCTTTCCCCTTAGAGCCCCTTTCCCAGCAAAACAAGGGAGTTTATTGGCATCATCTTATGGCTGTTTCTCAAAAAACACCAATACAAAACTTTGCTCTCACAAACCATACTAAACATAGGACATATTTTCAATATCACAGATGGACTGATATTATCTGGAAGTTGAGAGAGGTCCCCTAAGCCAAGAAACTCCCTCAGTAACAGCTAAAAGATTTTACTTTAGTTTGAAGACCAAAAGTTCAGTTTTCCTAGTCAATATTTCTTTAAACTTTCCCTATTCTTCAGAAAACTACGCCCAAACTCTAAGAAGTGTTCCAGGTAGTTACCAGTATATCCACAACAATCCAGGATGCTACAAAGAGTATTCTGAGTCTGATTCTGTTCCTCCTTAACTTAGTTTGACAATTGATTTCTGGCAAAAAAAAAAAATTCCTCTCTCTTCAGCTCCTTTATATAATGGTGGCAGGGTATTGCAGTCCTGTGTTTCCTCAGTGTGTCAAACCTCAGGGACCAATTAGGGATCAAAACATGAAATAACACTTTGTGGGAAAACACCTGTGAAAGAACAGCAAGAGTATAATCAAACCACAGAGGAAATGAGATTGGGAAGGACCTCTCGAGGTCCAGTCCTCACTAAAAGCAAAGCAGCACAAGGTTGCTCATGCCCTTCTCTCAGTAAGCGTGAATATCTCCAAACAGGGGATGGATCAACTTCCCTGCAGTGCCACAACTTCCCTTGTGATTTCATTGTGAAAATTTATTTCCTTTTGTGCAGAAAAGATTTACTTGAAGCTCTTTGTGAGAGGTCTGGCTCTAACCTGTCCCTGAGTCCCCCTCAGTGGACTGCTCTTGGCTTTGTCTTCTCTCTGCTTCTCCTCAGGTGAAATGTTCTCCAGTTCTCTGATAAATTTGCTTTACTTCCACTGGACTCACACCATTCTAATAACATCTTTGTTTTTTTTTTTTTTTTGTACTGTGCACAGCTCTCACAAGTGCCAAGCAACAAGAATTTAGGACCAGATCAGCCCGTGGGTGCAGCCTGGCAGAAGGCTCACACAGTGTGCAAACCTGGAGATAAGAAATGCTGAGAGAGAAAGGGAAATAGAAACAAGTTTCAAAGGGTGGCCTTGAAAATAACACTGGATACTTTGGAGAAATAGATGCACTGTAGTTGGAGCTATGGGGGGTAATTTTAGATTTTTTGCTCTAAGACATTTACAGCATGGTGTGGCAAAAGCTGATAGGCCAAGAAATACTTACGGTGTATTGTAATTAAGAAATAATTGGCTTCTGATTATGATTGCGTGAATTATAACATCTGTGTTGTCTCACCCTTCACATGAGACTGAAAATGGAATAAATGTTTTAAAAGCACCTCTGAGTTACCCCATCTCTGGGTCAGAATATGGATTAATCCAACACAAAACCCAACAAGGAGTGGTGGCTGACAGAGGATTGCCTGTGGTGGTGTTCACAGGAGTCCCAGGATGAAGGAAGAGACGAGAATCTTGATTCCATGTTTCAGAAGGCTGATTTGTTATGTTATGATATATATTATATTAAAGGAAAATGATATATTAAAACTATACTAAAAGAATAGAAGAAAGGATTTCATCAGAAGGCTTGAAAGGAATAGAAAGGAGTGATAATAAAATCTTGTGACTGACCAGAGAGTCTGAGCCAGCTGTGCTGTGATTGGCCATTAATTAGAAACAACCAGCAAGGGCCAATCACAGATGCACCTCTTGCATTCCACAGCAGCACAAAACCATTGTTTACATTTTGTTTCTGAGGCCTCTCAGCTTCTCAGAAGAAAAAATCCTAACAAAAGGATTTTTCATAAAATAATTCTGTGACAATTGCCAACACCTCAGTGCTGACACTGCCCTGGAACAGCTGCCGTACCTCACACAGCCAAACTGATTTCCACAACTCAGCCTCAGGCCCATGAGATCCGTGTGACTGTTGGTATCAAAGACATTTTTTTTATAGTTGCCTTGCAGTGTCACTGAAACAACAAGAAAAACCCTCCAAAAACATATTTAGTGTTAGAGAATGAAGGCATTACTTTATTCTGGCCAGGATGTGCAACAGAAAGAATTTCATCCACACATTGTTGGTGATGAAGAGAGACAGGGAAAACTGATTTGGTGATCAGAATCCAAATTTATTGTGGACTACCAATGCTTATATACTGTTTTAGGAAGACTAGCAATGTTTACTAAAATGATTAGGTTAAAATCACATACACAAACATTCGCATATTACAACTTCTCTTCATTACAGACTTCAATGAAATTTTCTTTTCCAGTAAACCTCTCTAATTGAATCTTTGTTTAATCCTCAAAGTTCTGTTTGCTTTTGCCAAGGCATCCTGTTATCAAATCTCTTATGCTAACCAGGTCCAAAGTTGATAATCTGTCTTGTATCCCAGTATTTCAACAACACATTGCCTGGGCGTGCAGAAAAAATCCTTCCATCACACATCACTCTTTACTAGATTATTCTGATATTTACACAGTCAAAACCCATGGAAATTAATTCAGTGTTCATTGGTCTCCAACTATGCAGCTCTTAGCATTTGGTTTCCTATTGGTTATGGATCTGTTGGGCTCTGATATTAACTAGGTCCTCATTCCTTGGTTCTCTCGTTTTTTTCTCAGACCAGGTGTCTCACATCACACCTGGGTTGATGTTTGAGTTGATGTTCATTAATGCTCATTATTTTTTGTGTCTTTTCTGTGCTGCTCCCAGCCTGTTGAAGCTCATCACACCTTGAGTGATGATCCTTTGAAAAGAAACTCCAACTCCTTTCTCCCCAGGCAAAGGCGAACTGACTAAAGTTACAAAAATATTCTAAATTTTGTATCATTTTCCAACAGCAGGAGGCAGACTGAGATCGTTTTGCTTTTACCCGGGAGGGGAATCAGTGTCACCTGGACACTCCTTCAGCCAGGAATCCTCCTGGACAATCCTTCGGCCACAAACACCGGGACGGTTCTTCGGCCAGGAGCTTCTGGACATTCCTTCGTCCAGGAATCCTCCAGACATTCCTTCGGCCAGAAACCCTTGGACATTCCTTCAGCCAGGAATCCTCCAGACATTCCTTCAGCCAGGAGCCCCCGGACATTGCTTCGGCCACAAACACCAGGACACTCCTTCAGCCAGGAATTCCCCTGGATACTCCTTTGGCCAGGAATCCCTGGATACTCCTTCAGCCAGGAGCCCTGGACACTCATTCGTCCAGGAGCCCCCTGGACACTCCTTCAGCCACAAACACCGGGACATTTCTTCAGCCAGGAGCTTCTGGACACTCCTTCATCCAGGACTCATCTGGACACTCCTTCGGCCAGGAGCCCCCTGGACTCTCCTTCAGCCTGGAATCCCTGGACTCTCCTTCCGCCAGAAGTCCCGGACACTCCTTTGGCCACAAACCCCTGGACACTCCTTTGGCCACAAACACCAGGACATTCCTTCAGACAGGAGCTTCTGGATACTCCTTCGTCCAGGAATCCTCCGGACGCTCCTTCAGACAGGAGCCCCAGACATTCCTTCAGCCACAAACCCCTGGACACTCCTTCGGCCACAAACACCAGGACATTCCTTCAGCCAGGAATCCCCTGGACACTCCTTCAGCCAGGAATCCCCCCGAACATTCCTTCCGCGAGGAGACCCAGACATTCCCTCAGCCAGAAATCCCCTCACGCCCCCTCAGCCGAGCCGTCTCAGGCAAAGCCCCGCCTCCAGCAGCAGTGCTGGACTCTGATTGGCTTTTGGAATTAATAACTCTCTAATCTACCCAGCAACAGCCAGCTCTACGCTCTTATTGGCTTTTTGCAAGCAAAGGGGTGCGGACTCCGCTTGTCCCTCGGCGCATGCGCAATTCCCCCTATCGCTCACCGCCACGTCACTGCGCGCCCGCGCGGTGCGGGCGGGCGGCGCGGCGCATGCGCAGTGCGGCAGCGGCGGCAGACATGGCGGGCTCGGTGCGGGCCGTGGCGCGGCGCTTCCTGTCCGAGTACGGCGGCGGCACCGCCGGGCGCCTCAAGGCGCTGGACGCCTTCCTGCTCTACGTGCTGCTCACGGGCGCGCTGCAGTTCGGATACTGCCTGGGCGTCGGCACCTTCCCCTTCAACTCCTTCCTCAGCGGCTTCATCTCGGCCGTCGGCAGCTTCATCCTGGGCGGTCAGTGCCGGCCCCTCACGGACGTGGCGCGGCTCGGGCTCACCGTGAGCGGGCGTGGTGGGGAGCCTGAGGAATCGGCAGCGCTCAGAGCTGACCCTGTAGCCGGGGACCCCCGGGGCCCTCAGCACCCCCGGGACCCTCAACACCCCCCGGCCTTTACCGAGCTCCCGGTTTCGCTGCTCCCCTCAGCACCTCCGCCCTTTCCCGAGCTCCCCGTTCCAGCCCTGCAGCTGCAGGGCCGGCCCGGAGCGTTGTTCCCCGTCTGTCCTTGCAGCTTGGTGGGATTAAGAGTCCTGCAGGGGCACAGGCACGGTGCTGCTGGCCAGAATACCCCAAAGCTGCCCCTGTTTTTGTGCAGAGCTGGAAGAGCTAGGGGTGTTCAGAAGAGAAAAGGTTGCCATGAGAGCTGAGAGCCCCTTCCAGGGTCTAAAGGGGCTCCAGGACAGCTGGAGAGGGATTTTGGACAAGGGCTGGAGTGACAACACAAGGGGGAATGGTTTCCCACTGCCAGAGGGCAGGGATGGGTGGGATAGTGGGATATTGGGGAGGAATTGTTCCCTGTGAGGGTGAGGAGGCCCTGGCATAGAGTGCCCAGATTTCCTGAGTTCCTGGAGATGTCCAAGGTGAGTTTAGATGGGGTTTGGAGCACTCGAGGATAGTGGAAGGTGTCCCTGGGATTGGAATGAGATCTCTAAGGTCCTCCCAGCCCAAATCATTCTGTGCTTCTAACACACCCAACAGAGCACAGAGGAATTTCCACACTCCTGTGTGACTCCAGTCCTGCTCTGAGCCTGTTCCCCTCAGGATCTGGGCACCCTGTGGTGCTGTGGGAGCACTGACTCCACGACAGCCCCATCCCAATTCCCTGGCAGTGTCCTGCTCCTCTCTAGGAACAATGGAGTAACTTCTCCCTGGGTGGAACATCCTGGGCTGGGCTGCCCCAGCAAGGCTTTGCTTTCCTCCATGGTTTTCTCTTGTGCTCACTGATGTCTCCTTCTTGCTGTGCTGTGCAGTTTGCCTCCGGATCCAGATCAACCCCCAGAACAAGGGCGAGTTCCAGGGCATCTCCCCCGAGCGGGCCTTCGCCGATTTCCTCTTTGCCAACACCATTCTGCATCTCGTCGTCATCAATTTCGTTGGCTGAGCTCTGGGAGAGCCTGACAGGTACTGAGGGGTCACAAAAGGGACAAACACAGCACTGTTCTCCTTTGGGGGAGAATTAGAATGATAATAAATCCAGGAGTCCCCTGAGCTCCTCCTGGCCAAGCACAGCTCTGGGTTGGGACAGAGTGAGGATTTCTGATTTTAACCCTTTTTTGGCTTTTATAATTAAAGAGTTAACTAGGACATACAGAAACCTCTCTTATGAGAGAGATTCCCCATTTTTCTTTGCAGGAGGAGCTTTGGGGGCTCTGTGAGGCTGAGGCATGGCTGGGGTTCAGCTCTGGAGTTGTTTTCAGCAGGGGACAGGGACAGTTGGGTGTTGGGAGTGGGGACATTCCCTGTTGTTGCTCTTGCAAGGTGCCACAGGATCACTGGGGTTTGGGGGAGTTTCATCCCCTCTGCTCTGCAGTGACATTGCTGATGTTGCCTCCTCTCTTTCCAGGTCTTGAACTGCTCCTGATGGCAAAGTCTGGCATGGGGAAGTGCCCAGCACACTCTCACCTTCTTCTTTGATGGAAGAAGAGATGCAGGGCTCAAGATTTCCCCTCCTCAGAGTGTCCTGTGGAGGGGTCTGCAGCCTCATTGTGTAACTGAGGTCCTTTCCATCAATAAAACTCGTTATGACACTGCAGCCTTTTCCATACTAGGGACAAATACAGAGCCTCTCCTGCATCCAGCTTCCCTCTCCCTGCTTTTACCTCTCTCCCTTCCTTTCTACCCAACAGGCTTTTTTCCTGTGCCCCAGTTTTGCAGGGAAGCAGGAAACAAATTATCATAGAAATTCAGTTGTCGTCCACCCTTTTCATCTCCCTCTTTCCTGCCTTTTGATCTCCCAGGGTCTGTTGCCAGCTTGCCACCTCTTCTCCACACTGAACAACCCCAGCTCCCTCAGCCATCCCCCAGAAGAGAAATATTTTCTAGTCCTTTTGTGAGCCTTGTTGCTCTTTGTGGAAACCCAGGGAATATTTCTCTGTCTGCTCTGGGGTGCCCTGACCCCCAGGGCAGCACTGACTCTGACCCTCATTCATGGAGAAAGTTTCCCAGACTTCAAGATAGCCTGGAACCCACAAAAGTGTGAAATTGATTATAGAGAGTTGTGTAGGTGTGCCACTTGGTGAGAAATTGAGGTTTTGGGGTTTTTAGTGTGTTGTGATGGAAGCAAGATGGAGGGCACAGGGTGTTGTCCTGGGTTTCTTCTTCTTCCTCCTTCTTCATGGGTTTGGGTGGCATTTTGTAATTGGGCAGAAAGGTCCACATTGGGATCAGTTATTGGGTTAAAAGGGAAAATAATCCAGGTGTCAGTTCTTAATTGGACAGTTTAGCCTTAAAAGCCCTTGTAACCAGAGATTGTTGGCCATTTTGTGCCTTCTAATGAAAAGCTGCCCAACTCACAGTGGTGAGACTGTTTTACTGATAAATAGTAAACACCTGAGTCTGAACATGAACTACTGTCTCAAGTGCCTTCAATCCACACCCAGAAAAACCAACAACTGGTACCAGCACAGCTCTTCACTGGACACACTCCAGCCCCTCCAAGTCCTTTTAAAGTGAGGTGTTCAGAACTGAGGGCAGCACCGGAGCTGCAGCCTCACCAACACACACAGGGGTGATCCCTGCCCTGCTCCTGGCGCAAGCCAGGCTGCTGTTGTCTTTCTTGGCCGCTTGGGCTCACTGTTGGCTCGCAGCTGGAGCCAGCACCGCCAGGTCCCTCCCTCCAGAGCAGCTCTTCAGCCACTCCTCCTCCTCCTCCTCCTCCTCCTCCTCCTCCTCCTCCTCCTCCTCCTCCTCCCCAGCCTGGAGCTGCAGGCACTGCTGTGACCCCAGAGCTGGAGCAGCACTTGATCCTCATGCCCTGGAGCTTTGCCCACTGATCCAGTCTGTTCAGCCTCTCTAGAACCTTCAGGAGGTTCTGTTCTTGTGCTTGTCTGGTTTTCTCTGCAGCTGAAATTCTGGGGAGGTAAAGCCTTGAGAGCCTTGGGACTCCATGGCATGGAAATGTTTGTGTGCTGCACAGAGGGGATGGAACTTTGGCTCTCTAATGGCTTCAGAACCTCTCAGAATTCAATTCTGGCTCCTCTTTATCACCTTTTTAACATTTCCAGGTGTGCTGGAAACGCATTTAACATTTCCATTACTGTGCTGCAGCCAGTAAACCCTTAGCCAAATCTCTTGCCTGACACAGGCTGTGAGATGTGAGGAGTCAGGGTTTTCCCTGTCCTGGATAATGAGTCTGGCTCTGTGTCAGGGACAAAGAACTCGTGCCAGCACTCCTGGAGTTGTTTGCAATGGCACCAGGGCAAAATAAGCCCGAAAAAGGACCCACGTTAACAGAGGATTAACCCTTAAAAGCAATAACTTGTTGCATATTCATACACCTCATACATGATGCATAAATTCCATTCAAGCACAGGATTCTGTCTGGGCAGTGTCAACTTCTTCCTCTTAATCCTGAGAGATTAAGAGGAAGGGCACGTTATTTATTGACTTAGGAGGGAAAGTGTGATATGAAAATAGTTGCTATGCACTTTGTAAAACATGAGCAATACAAAAGAAAGATGGAATACTTGAGACAAAATCACCCACTTTTGTCATATTTCGAAGTCCTATCTGAATTGCTTTGTCCACAAATAGCATCTTCAGAGCTGAGTGAGGCAGGAAGAAGTTAATTTCTTCTGATAATGGAGTAATAAATTCTCTTTCTCTGAAAGATTTATGTGTCCTGTGGCAGCTATCTGGTGTGAGTACCTCATTCCTTTCTTAAAAAAAATATTCCACATACATAGTTTCTATTTTAACATTATGTTATAACTTAAAAAGTCTATTTAACACACTATTTAAGAAAATTAATACAGCATCACTTTCTAACATAGCACACATAATTTTCATTTAAATATCTGTGAAAAGCCAATCACAAAATACGCATTTTGACGTGTTATTTTGCCTTTTATTACAAATTTCTGTTTCCAACTGAAGTACCACTGAAAAACAGAAAACCTAAAACCAGAGGCATCACCTCCCCAAACCATTTCTGCCCTCCTTTTCCTGCCCACTCTATTCATAGCTCAACCCTTCCCGCTGTGCCCAAAACAAACCCCCCCAAGCGCAGGTTGTGGTGAGGGGGGCACCCCTGAACCTCACTCCCCTTTGGCTTGTGGTCTAACGGGTGCTGTTCTTTTCCACAGCCCCTGCCCTGCCTGCCACGTGCCACCCCAGCCCTTGGTGCTGCACTTTCCAGAGGAAGTGGTTTTCGTGGTGGGGCTGCAGGCGAGCGCCAGCGGCGCTGACCCAGATCTCGCTTGTGGCGTCATGGAACTTGTGCTGTGGCCTCTTCCTGCCCCAGCTGGGCCCCAGCCCCTTTGCGCCCTGTGAAAAAAAAAAATGGGTATTTTGTGATTGGCTTTTGGCAAATATCCGATTTTTTTCAAATATTTTCTCGATTTTTGCAAATATTTTGCGAGTATTCTGTTATGTCAGAAAGTTGTGCTGTGTTAATCTTAAGTAGTGTGTTAAATAGAGTTCTATATTATAATGTTAAAATAGAAACTATGCTATGTAAGATACTTTTTTAGAGAGGAATGAAGTACTCACACTGAGATAGCAGCCACAGAACACCTAAATCCTTCAGAGAAAAAGAATTTATATTATTGCTCCCTTATCAGAAGAAACAAACTTCTTCCTGCCTCGCTCAACCCTGAAGACACTTTAGGAATAAGAGGAAGAAGTTGATGATGACCAGACAGAATCCTGTGTTTGAATGGAATTTATGCATCATGTACGAGGTGTATGAATACGTGTGAAAAATGTGCATTTTATGATTGGCTTTTCACAAATATTAAAATGAATAAGTGTTGTGTTAGAAAGTTGTGCTGTATTAATTTTTTTAGTAGTGTGTTAAATAGAGTCTTAGGTTATAACATAATGTTAAAATAGAAGCTATGTATGTGGGATAATTTTTAAAGAAAGGAATGAGGTGCTTGCACCAGATAGCAGCCACAGGACACCTAATTTTTCATAAAAAAAGAATTTATTTCTCCCTTAGCAGAAGAAACAAACTTCTTCCTGCCTCGCTCAACCCTGAAGACACTTTAGGAATAAGAAGAAGAAGATGATGACCAGACAGAATCCTGTGTTTGAATGGAATTTATGCATCATGTATGAGGTGTATGAATATGTGTGAAAAATGTGTATTTTATGATTGGCTTTTCACAAATATTGAAATGAATATTATAAGTGTTATGTTAGGAAGTTTTGCTGTATTAATTTTTTTAGTAGTGTATTAAATAGAGTTTTAGGTTATAACATAATGTTAAAATAGAAACTATGCTATGTAAGATACTTTTTTTAAAGAGAGGATTGAGGTACTCAGACCAAGATAGCAGCCACAGGACACCCAACTCTTTCAGCGAAAAAAGAATTTATTGCTCTCTTATCAGAAGAAATGAACTTCTTCCCACCTTGCTCAGCCCTGAAGACACCTTAGGATTCAGAGGAAGAAGCTGACACTGACCAGACAGAATCCTGTGTTTGAATGGAATTTATGCATCATGTATGAGGTGTATGAATATGCAACAGGTTATTGTTTTTAAGGGTTAATCCTCTGTTAACTGTGTCCTTTTTTGGGCTTATTTTGCCCAGAAAGAGATACCTGGACCATCTGTAACTCTTTTTTTCTATTGTCTCATACTGTCCTAATTCAAATTGTCCAATTTTTTATTACTCTAATAATATTACTATTTTTCTAACCATTTCATTACTATCAAGCTTTTAAAATTTCAAAAACAAGGGATTGGTGTTTTTCACACACATCTGGCCCGCTGGGTTATTTCCTGGCTTTGCTTTGCTCTGTGGTTTTTGCAGCTCAAAATAAAGAAGAAAATGCAGGGAAGGGGGGGCAGGTTGTGGTGGTGGGAGATTGGCAGCCTGATATCTGAAAGTTGCTTTTGTGAAAAAAACGCCCATCGCTTGTTTTTAAAATTTTAGAAGTTTAATAGTAATAAAATAGGGTTTTCCTGCCACTCTGGGGACTGCTGGGAGGTACAGGCAAGGTTCAAGCTTTGCAGGGAGAGTTCTGGGGTTTCTGTCAGAGCATTCTTCTCATTTCTCTCCCACACAGGAACCTCTGGGGGTGCCTTAGTGGGGAAGAGGATTTACAGTGACTTCTGTGAGACAGAGAGAAGTTTGAGAAGAAGATTCCTTCTTCTGTTCTTTTAGTGTAGTTTTAATATATAATTATATTTTATATTTTAATATATAAAAATATTATACTAATACACTATATTAAATTATGATACATTATATTATTATACTATATTAATATATAATAATTGATATTAATATAGAATATATAATATACTAATGTTAATATATGATATATGATATATGATATATTATCTATATTACATTATATATGTTATATATTATATATTATATATTATATATTATATATTATATATTATATATTATATATTATATATTATATTGAAAATATTATATTAATGTATCATAAAATTATAAATCTGCCTTCTGAGACATGGAGTCAAGATTCTCATCTCTTCCCTCATCCTGGGACCCCTGCAAACACCACCACACCCTGAGTGTGGCCAAGCCATGATTTTGTTGTCTCCACTCCAAAGCATCTTTGATTGGTCTCATGTGGTTGTTTTTAATTAATGGCAAATAAAACTCCAGCTGTCTCAGACTCTCTGGTCAGTCACAAGATTTTATCATTTCATTCCATTCCATTCCATTCCATTCCATTCCATTCCATTCCATTCCATTCCATTCCATTCCATTCCATTCCATTCCATTCCTTTGCAAGCCTTCTTGACGAAATCCTTTCTTCTATTCTTTTACTGTAGTTTTAATATATAATTTTCTTTTAATATAATACATTAAAATGTTATCTTTATATATTATATTAAAATTTTGCAGTATATTATATTAATATATCATAATAACTGATATTAATATATTCTATGGTATATTAATATAAATATTTTATATACTGTAATATATTAATATATAATATTAATATATTAATATATTAATGTAATATATTTAAATTATTATGATATATTAATATAATATATCATAAAATAATAAATCAGCCTTCTGAAACACAGAGTCAAGATTCTCATCTCTTCCCTCATCCTGTGACCCCTGTGAACACCACCACACCCTGAGTGTGGCCAAACCATGATTTTGTTGTCTCCAGCCAGCCCAGCCCAATGCCTCCAACAACAAATACAAGACACAAACAATTTTATATTTTTTAATAAGAATTGTTTGATGACAGCCTAAAGAAATGCCAAGACATCTGTGGGTGCCAGGACAGTCCATGGATTAGCAGCATGCAGATGCCACAGGCAAGCACAGATCCATGGTGGGCACACAAGGACAGGTAAATATTTCAGTACATTTTTATGCAATTGTTACAAAAAGAGCTTGGGAGATCTCAGGTTGTTAGAAGCAAACAAAAACAACAAAAGTGGTTTGTAGTTTTACAAAAGTGGTTTGTATTTTGAACAGAAAGCCAGATCTTAAACTGGTTTAAATTAAGAAATGTTATGGTCAGATAAACTTTTAAAAAATCATTTTAAATATTTCTTCTGTGACATTGAAGTGGCAATTTCACTGAATTTGGAATTTCTGGGAGACTGCAGCTCATCCTTTAGGGGAAAAATGGGATATCTTGCTCTAATCCACCAAAAGGTGACAGGACAGGACATCCAGATTCAGTTTCCCTTTTCTTTTCAAAGTGTTTCATTTGCACCTGAAAAGGTTACTGGGCGTGCACCCTAAGAGATATAAACATCCTAAAGCTACCGAAATAGGAAAAATTCCCATTCAGATGATATTTAGCTTGTAGTTTTTAACACACAGCATTGCTCCAGGCAGAAATTATAATTTTAATAGAAGTAACAACTTGGCAATGAGTAATTATAGCAAAGTCTGCTTCATGCAAAACAGGCACAGTGTGGTGAATGACCCAGACATCTGGAGGGCAAAACGCTGGAAATGTTTCATTTTGAGCAGTTTTGTAGCAATGCAAATAAAGCAATTTAGAATATCATGGGTGGTGTGATGTGTAAGAGCAGCAGGGGATGTTCCTTGCACAAGGAATTTCCCTGAGCTCCCTCTTGCCCACGATGCTCTCTCAAAGCTGATGGGTTTGGTACTTCAGGACTGCCCCAGCTGGTTCCTCTCAGTCCTGTAACAAAAACAAAGGTGTGTTAAATCATTATTGGTTTAAAAATTATCTCTGCACAATTGCAGAGCTGAAGTGTCCAGGCAAGAGAAAAACAGACACTGGGAAAATCTGGTAAATTAGGATTTATATTAAAGTCAATAACCATCAAACTTTCCCAGGTGAGGGGAGAAATCTGATGGATGAGTGCAGGCAAGGGAAGGGATGGATGTACAAACAGAAGGGAGAAATGTAACAAAAACAAAAGGTTTGTTAAATCATTATTTAGGTTACAAGTGCATAATTGCAGAGCTGAAGTGTCCAAGCAAGAGAAAAACAGACACTGGGTAAAGCTGATATATCAGAATTTATGTCAAAGTCAATAATCATCAAACTTTCCCAGGTGAGGGGAGAAATCTGATGGATGAGTGCAGGCAAGGAAAGGGGTGGATGTAGAAATAAAAGGGAGAAATATCTTGAAAGGGAAAATATTTTCTTATGGACCAGGAAGAGCACTTGAGGGGTGGGTGAAAATGGTATGGCCAGAGGAATGGAGGGATTTTACTGGAAAAATTCTGGATAGACTGCAAAAACAGCTGTTCCAGAGAAAAGGAGCATTCACAGCTGAAGAACCAATCCAGATATTTTCTGAACCTCCCCAAGCATCCTCACCTTTTTCTTCTTCCACACAAGCACTGTCATCAGCACGTTAAAAATGATTCCTTTCATTAAAACGATTTTGAGGCCCAGCTGTGACAAAGAAATGGTGTTCAAGTGCTCATCTGGAAAAAAAACCAACAGAAAATGAGAGTTAAAAGAGCACTGAGACATCCTCATGTCCCACACAGACTCAAAAGCTCTTTTAAACAAAGTTGTTCCATTGTGTCATGGAGTCAGCTGGTGGGGCAGGAAATGAGATAGGGAGTGGAACTCAGAAACTTTAATTTCTTCCATTCAATAACCACTTAATTATCCAATTTGCCACTTTGCCAGCCACCTAACTGGTTTTAAATACTGTGCACTGTAAATCCAGGATGCTGGAGCAGCCCTCCTTCCTCTGTCTAAATTCTTTTGAAGATGGGCAGGGTAAAAGCAATTTTGATTTTAATCATATAGCAAAATTTTATTTTAATTTTATATTAGTTACAAAACCATTAGTATTTGAAAAGAATATAAATCTATATTATATATTATAGAAAAATATATATTGTATAAACACACATTATATAATATGTAAATATATAGTTATATAATATGTAAATATATAATTTATATAATAATATAAACGAAATATATTGTAGTTCTTTTATATATTTCTTTTAAATATATATATTTATATTTTTTTAATAAGAAACCCATTCTTTTATATATTCTCCATTAGAAACCCATTCTTTCATATATTCTCCATTAGAAACCCATTCTTTTATATATACTTTATTAGAAACTCATTCTTTATACATTCTTCATTAGAAACCCATTCTTTTATACATTCTTCATTAGAAACTCATTCTTTATACATTCTTCATTAGAAACCCATTCTTTTATACATTCTTCATTAGAAACCCATTCTTTTACACATTTTTCATTAGAAACCCTTTCTTTTACACACCATTCTGATACAGGTGAACCTGATTGGTCATTAAATCAACACCATTTGCTAATTGAGAAGACAACCTTTGGTAAACATCTTATGAGAAAACAACTGTTCCAAACACTGCAAGATTGTTTAATTCTTTCTCTCAGCCTTCTCAAAGCCCCCCAGAACAATTCCTGGGAAAGTTTATCTGCCTTTTCTCTCTCTCTGAATAAACTGTGAGCATCCCCACAGCCCAGCCTCAGTGACCCAAGCACAGAAACCACTGCTAACTATTGTTCCATGAAGTGTTTGTGCACCCAAAATAACCCAGCTCCTCTGAAGGCTGAAATGCAGCAGTGCTGACTCATAGCAGGACCTGGAGCCGCTCTGAGGTGGGCTCAGAATGATGTTTTTCTCAAGATTTTAAACTTTCAGCAGCAGCTCTGTGGTGAGTCAGAGCAAGAGCTGCATAAAATTATCAGCTTGGATCAGCAAGGCTGCACGAACACCACAACTTTCAGCCTTGGTGTTAAAACCTGTGGGGGCCCTTTTGGGGAAATTTTCTGTCTTTTTGCTGCTTCAGAAAGAATTCTGCAAGCAGGGTAAAGCAGCAAAAGCTTGGGAAGGTGAGAGACAGAGAAGCGTGGTCAGAGAGAGAGAAAGACAAATAAGCTTTTTTATATAATATAATATATTATATTTTATTATTTTATATGTATATATCTATATAAAATACATATTATATTACATTGCATATTATATTATATTATATTATATTATATTATATTATATTATATTATATTATATTATATTATATTATATTATATTATATTATATTATATTATATTATATTATGTTACATTTTATATATATATATATATAATTTATATAATATATTGTATTATTTATATAGCAATTTCCCATGAATTGGCCTGGGAAGCTTTAGGGAACTGGAGATAAACAATGATAGTCAGATATTAAACAATCTGCAGGTGGTGTTTTTTAAAAAATTATTTTGCTGTTCTCCTTCCTTTTACAAATGAGTGTCTTGTTAATTAGCCAATCATGTGAAATGTATTTATTGGTTTCTCTGGGTCTGCATTGAAGGCACTTGAGACAATAATTCATGTTCACACTCAGGTGTTTATTATCTCTTATCAGTAAAACAGCCTCACTGCTGTGAGTTGGGCAGCTTTTCATTAGAAGGCATAAAATGGCCAACAATCTCTTGTTACAAGGTCTTTTAAGACTAAACTGTCCAATTAAGAACTGACACCTGGATTATTTTCCCTTTTAACCCAATAACTGATCCCAGTGTGGACTTTTCTGCCCAATTACAAAATGCCACCCAAACCCATGGAGAAGAAGAAAGAAGAAGAAACCCCGGACAACACCCTGTGGCCTCCATATTGCTTCCATCCACTACACACTAAAAACCCCAAAACCTCAATTTCTCACCCAGTGGCACACCTACACTACTCTGTATAATCCATTTCACACTTTTGTGGGTTCCAGTCTGTCTTGAAGTCTGGGAAACTTTCTCCATGAATGAGGGTCAAAGTCAGACCAGTACACCCCACAGCAGACACAGAAATATTCCCTGTGCCCTGCATTTCCACACTATTGATTAAATAACCAATCAGGTCCACCTGTAGCTAACTGAGGTATAAAAGGGGAGAGGATCAAATAAATGGGATTTTGCCTTTTGCCTTCTGATAGATCTCTGTGTCATCTGTGACTCAATGGTGATAGAAAGACATTTAATTTAGGGCAAATTTTTGTCCTAAAATGCTGTGTTACATACCTGTTCTGAAGTGGAGGGACAGCCCTGTGACACAGACAGCACTGGCACCTGCAGAGAATGACAATAAATTGAATTAATTACAACAACGTTCTTCTTCAGAGACCTATAAAGATAGAAGGACTACATTAGGATTTCTGGCCAACAAACCCTCCCATAAACATTATTTTCTCTTTTTTTTCAGGACAAGCATGAAAAACGATCTAATTAACCTTCAGTGTTCCATTGGACAAAGGAATTTCAAACTTTCTATCTCCCCATAGTGTGTTCTGATTTGACTGTACCAGTTTGCTGATCCTTAATCCCATTTCTGCCAAGGGGGAAGGAGAGACCACAAACAAAGGAGAGACAATAAACAAAGGAGAAACAATAATCAAAACCATAGAAAAAGTTTTTTTCTGTTCAAGAGAGAGGGGGAAATGTGGGAAATGGATTTGTAGGGAATTCTCCAAGCCTGGCAGAAGGCTCAGTGTGCATCAGTGTGCACATTTCTTATCACTTATCTGGAGATGAGAAACGCTGACTTGGTAATGCCATGGAACAGGACAGACATTGCTGAGAGAGAAATGGAACTAGAAACAAGGTTCAAAAAATGGTTTTATAAATAAGATTAGGTACTTTGGAGAAATAGAACTATGAAAGATGCATTGTACCCATGAGAGGTAATTTTAGATTATTGGATTTAAGGCATTCACAGAATGGTGTGGCAAAAAGCTGGAAGTCCAATAAATGTTTATAATATTTCCCTTTTTCAAGGCTGAAAAATCCCAATTCAGCCTCGAGATATTAAGTAATACTGTTTCTTGGGAGAAGGAACTATTGCTTGCCAGAGGCTTACAGTGTGGGAAATGAATTTATAGAAAATTCTCCAAACAAGTTTCAAAAGGTGGCCTTACAAATAAGACTGGATACTTTACAGAAATAGAATTATGAAATATTTATTGTAGTAAGATTAAGTAAAATTACCCACAAGGTAATTTTAGATTATTTGCTTTAAGGCTTTTACAGTGCGGTGTGGCAAAAGCTGATAGGCCAAGAAACACTTATCATCTATTATAATTAGGAAATAGTTGGCTTCTGATTATGATTATGTGAATTATAACATCTGTATTGTGTCACCCTTCACATGAGAGAAAAGACTGAATACTTTACAGAAACAGAATTATGAAAGATATATTGTAGTAGGATCCACGAGGGGTAATTTGAGATGACTTTCTTTAAGGGATTTACAGCATGGGGTAACAAAAGCTGATGGGCCAAGGAACACTTATAGTGTATTGTAATTAGAAAATAATTAGTTTCTGATTGTGATGGCGTGAATTATAACACCTGTATTGTGTCACCATTCACATGAGACTGAAAATAGAATAAAAGCTTTTAAAACACCTCTCAGCTGCCCCATCTCTGGGTCAGAAAATGGATTAATCTGGCAAGAAAACAAAGGCAACAAAGCAGCATTTGTGATGGTGTTCATAGGGGTTCTTGGATGAGGGAAGTGATGAGGATCTGACTCCATGTTTCAGAAGGCTGATTAATTATTCTATTATATATATTACATTAAAACTATACTAAAAAAATAGAAGAAAAGGTTTCATCAGAAGGCTGGCTAACAATAGAAAAAGAAAGAATGATAACAAAGGTTTGTGGCTGGGCTCACTGTCAGAGCCAGCTGACTGTGATTGGCCATTAATTAGAAACAACCACATGAGACCAATCCCAGATGCACCTGTTGCATTCCACAGCAGCAGATAACCATTGTTCGCATTTTGCTCCTGAGGCCTCTCAGCTTCTCAGGAGGAAAAATCCCAAGGAAAGGATTTTCCATGAAAGATGTCTGCGACACAACATTCCTCTGTCCTGTGGGACCACAGTGGAGCACCCAGGGCACCTCCAACCCTGGTGACAGCCCCAGAAGTGCCCTTACCACTCTCAGGGTCCTCTCCCTCCAGCTCTCCGAAGCCCTCGTGGCTGGCAGCACAGTGCAGGTGGTCACTCGTGGCCCAGTAGGTGGACAGGTAGCTGGACTCCTCGCTGTCCCCATCCGTGGCCACCCCCACCACAGCAGATGTGCGCTGCTCTGCTGAGCTCACATTGAGCTGCTCAGGGGAGTAATCTGTGATGAGGCACATCTCCAGGCCCTGGGCATCTTTGGAGGTCAGCCTGTAGACGGAGGGAGATGGAGTGACTTCTGCAAAGAGGAGAAAAGAAGATTTAGGTCAGATTACACAGCCATAGTTCCTGCAGTCTTACATAGAGCCACTTGGAAATGCAGGATTCTCCATTATTCCAGGGGGAAGCTGCTTGATCATTGGGATTTTGTGCCAGGACACCTTTAGAGAACCAAAATATCTACAGCTGATTATGCAGAAGCTGCTTCTGTGTGATGGTGTTCACAGGAGTCCGAGGATGAGGGAAAAGATGAGGATCTAACTCCATGTTTCAGAAGGCTGATTTATTATTTTATCATATATATTATATTAAAACTATACTAAAAGAATAGAAGAAAGGATTTCCTCAGAAGGCTGGCTAAGAATAGAAAAAGAAAGAATGATAATGAAGGCTTGTGTCTCAGACAGAGTCTGAGCCAGCTGACTGTGATTGGCCATTAATTAGAAACAACCACATGAGACCAATCCCAGATGCACCTGTTGCATTCCACAGCAGCAGATAACCATTGTTTACATTTTGTTCCTGAGGCCTTTCAGCTTCTCAGGAGGAAAAATCCTAAGGAGAGGATTTTCCACAAAAGACGTCTGTGACAGTTCTATTGTGTGGGAGACACAGAGGCCAAACAGAATCCCTGGAACATCTGAAAAGACTGATGGACATCCACACCTGGACGTCCATACTCAGCCCAGCCATTCCTCTTGGGGACACCTCACTGGACTGTCACCATGGCTTGGTGACAATCTAAATCATGGCCTAAAATCATCCCAGCCTGTTGTCTGCTGGGACTCCCTCACCTGCCCTGCTCCCAGGTGTTTTTTGGAAATTTTTTGACTGTTTGTAAGGGAGAGGAAGGCAGGAGCTGCTAAAAAGCTTGATGATAAAATACAGATGTATATTTATGTCCCTGTATAAAATACAGATGAGCCAGGGTAGATCACTGCCTTGGGGCACATGGAAATGAAAGAGAAGATAAGGAATTTGTCAAGCTGCTCTCTTTCTCTCTCATCACCAGCACTGTGCTTTCTGAAGAGATAAACATCTACCTCACTCCGAATTAGGGTGTTTTTCTCCTCTTCAATCTGTGCAATGCTTTGATCTTGAACACACAAAACAATAAAGTCTGCTTTTCACAGGAAGCCTCAGCACTTTTGCAAAATACTAATTTCCTGTTCTTACTCAGAGTGGTGGCTGCCTCTGCTCTGGTGCTGCAGTTCCTGTAAATTCCTTGGTTTGTTTGCCCACTGCTATGAAGGTTTGAGATAATTTTGGCAAAAAACATCTACTTTAACCACAGCCCTGTGACCTGTTATTCTGGCTTGATGAGGTGATAAATGGAGGTGATAAATAAACAGCATTTCCAGCACAAGCTGGAGATGCTGTTTATTTATCACTTCTATTTATCACATCTATTTATCACCTCTATTTACAGCAAAGTGAGACGTAAATAATGATGCTCAGAGCTTTCCAAGCTGCCCAATTCCATCTTTACTGAAGGATGTCTTCCAGGTGTGAAAATGACAAAGTTTCTCAGGAGGTTCATGAGCAGCCACTTGAAGGCTTTTTGTTTTTAAAATGTCACACAGCTGGGTTAATCCACCTCAGAGTGGATTAGATGGGCAGAACTGCTTCTTCTGACCCCCAAAATATTTTGTTAACATTGAAGGAGCAGCAGGAGACATCATAGCAATGCTCTCTTGAGGTTTAGATGGTGCCCAAGTAAAGGTGGGCAATGCCCTTGACAGCTGCCATTCCCCAGATCTTGGTGTGTATTAACAAACTTGAAAATTATTAAAAAAATCAGGGTAAAAAAAAAAATAGTAAAAAAATCAGTGTAAATGTACCTGGCAAAACCAGAAGTCTCGTCCCAGATCCAAATGTGAATTTGTAATTACTCCCAGAGCTACACAATAGCAAAGGCCTCTACAATATCCAGAGCAGCACTGAAAGGATCCTTCAGCAATTAAATACTCCATTAAAAAATCCTGTTTATCTCTATGAACACACAGATCCATTTACCTGGGACTTTTCCACCTACTGAATTTCTTTTAATGTATTTTGCATTTTGCGTTCCCAAACACACTCTTCTTAATATTCCTCTCATATTTGTCCCATTGTTTCCAGAAAGCCACCTTCACCACAACTTCTATTCTCCATCTTATTCCTCATTGATTTATTCTGCCAGTCAGATTCCTCTCTCAAAAATTAAATTATTTACGAAAAAAAATTATTTATTTACAAAATTTTGTTTATTTATTTAAATTTATTTCATTATTTTACTGCACAGCTCCCCTAGGGACTGGCGGCCTCCATCATCCCATTCTCTTAATTTTATTTTTGCCACCTGAATTAGTCAAGAGTGATTCCAATAAAGCTGCCATTTAGTTTTTGACTAAAAAGCTCTTTTTGGTGAGCAATTTCTTTGAGCCATTTCATTGCTCATTCTGCCACTGAACCCTGAGGTTTCAGGGTGTGTTAGGAACCTTCCTCCAGTGGGACTATGGAGCAGCTGCAAAGAGATATGGTAAATAATGGTAAATCTATGGTAAATTTACAATAATGGTAAATCTGGAGACACCTACATGAACTCAGAGCTCTAATTTATAGCTCCTTTAGCTTGCTGATGGCTCCATATAAACTTGACATTCTCATTTCTCTCAGATGTTTTTGAAGAGGGTCATTTAAAATAAAATTATTTTCCTCACACGTTTCCAGAAGGAATTATTTCCCTATATTGCAGTTTTTTAACTTTAGGAATAAAATAATGTTGAAATTATCTTAAGAATCACTACTATTTCAAGAAATGGAAACATTACTTTTCAGGTGTAAACTCACTCAATTTAGATACTAAACAACCCTAAATATATTTTTAAAGAAATTTGGAAAATTTGGTACATTTACAACAAATATCAATATCTTGGCCGGTGTTACTTTCCCTTTTACAAAGGGTTTCAAACAAGAGAAGAGGTGTAGGATTTGGGGGGGATTTTTTTTCATACATTTGTGGCACCAACAGTCAAAGCCCACTTTTCTATCCATCCCTTTTTCTTCAGAAAGAATATTTTGATGTAAGGATTGCCTTTCCGTCCTTCAGTAACTAACTTTGCTTCTTGCCCTATCCAAATATTTCTCCCACCCTCAGTTTTAATGCTGGTCCTGCTGTTCTCTACCAATTCCAGATTCTCATTTCTAATGTGCTCCAAGCTCCACCTGGATGATGTAGGACAAGGTAAATCAACACAAGCGGGCTGTGACATCAACTTGGTGTCATCCCTGAGCTCCCTGCTTTGTGTTTATATAATTATATTCTCTTTATATTCTGTTTATAAGCGGAAACCCACCTCCACTGTTACAGCTCAAGGATCTCCACAGCACTGACCCAATATGTGCATTTTTTCTGTCCAAATACATTATGAGTCTGGTTATCTCCAAGTATTTCTATCCACATACAAGAAAAGTCCTTTTTACCTCCTACAGCTTTATGGAAGCAGTTTCACCCATCTGCATTTTGCTGGTCTGTGCTGGCTTTCACAATCTCACATCTCCTCTGCTTGAGGAGCCCAAATCCTGTTGAATTTCCAAGAGAAATCCTCTTGCACATGAAAAACCTCTTCCATGTTCATTCTCAGGAACAGAGAGGGGAAAATATCCTTGCAGCCATGGAAATCACGTGCTCTGAAAACCGACTGAAAATTCATTGTTCTGTTGCTAAAATATTGGCAAAATAGGCAAAATAATCTGTGGGCAGAAAGAAGAACTTATTGTACCTGAATTCTAAGTGAATTCTACATGAATTCTACGATGAATTCTACCTGGATTCAGACATACCTGGAGAAACCACCACTTTGGTTCCAGCTCCAAAGGTAAGCTTGCCATAACTCCCAGAATTACACTGTGACACAGCCCTTTGCAAAATGGTGCCCTGGGCTGGCTGTGTGCTGGGTGAAGGCTGCAGAACATGGCAGTGCAAGGTTTTGTTGGGAGCAGCTCACGGAATGACAGAATAAATGAGGTTGGAAAAGAGCTTTGAGATCATCAAGTCCAACGTGTGACCCAACATCTCCTCATGGACTAAACCCTGGTACTGAGTGCCATATCCAGGCTTCATAAAACCCTCCAGAGTTGGTGACACCACCCTCTGAAACCAGCTTCAGCCCTCTGCATTTTGCTGGTCTGTGCTGGCTTTCACCATTTCAATTCACCTCTGCTTGAGGAGCCCAAATCCTGTTGAATTCCCAAGACAAATCCTCTTGCACAGGTTAAACTTCTGCCATGTTCATTCTCAGGAACAGGGATGGGAAAATATCCTTGCAGCCACAGAACTCACTTAATACCAACGGAAAACGCATTGTCCTGTTGTTAAAACATTGGCAAAATAGTAAAAATAATTTGTGAGCTAAAAGAAGAACTTCCACCTGAATTCTAAATGGATTCTACACAGATTCTACATGGATTCAGACATACCTGGAGAAACCACCAGTTTGGTTCCAGCTCCAAAGGTAAACTTGCTATAACCCCCAGAATTACACTGTGACACAGCCCTTTGCAAAATGGTGCCCTGGGCTGGCTGTGTGCTGGGTGAAGGCTGCAGAACATGGCAGTGCAAGGTTTTGTTGGGAGCAGATCACGGAATGACAGAATAAATGAGGTTGGAAAAGAGCTTTGAGATCATCAAGTCCAACCTGTGACCCAACATCTCCTCATGGACTAAACCCTGGTACTGAGTGCCATATCCAGGCTTCATAAAACCCTCCAGAGATGGTGACACCACCCTCTGAAACCAGCTTCAGCCCTCTGCATTTTGCTGGTCTGTGCTGGCTTTCACCATTTCAATTCACCTCTGCTTGAGGAGCCCAAATCCTGTTGAATTCCCAAGACAAATCCTCTTGCACAGGTTAAACCTCTGCCATGTTCATTCTCAGGAAAAAGGAGAGGGAAATATCATTGCAGCCATGGAAATCATTTACTCTTAATATCAACTGAAAATTCATTGTACTGTTCCTAAAATATTGGCAAAATATGCTAAATAATTTGTGAGCTGAAAGAAGAACTTCTACTCAAATTCTATGTGAATTCTACGTGAATTCTACCTGGATTCAGACATACCTGGAGAAACCACCAGTTTGGTTCCAGCTCCAAAGGTAAACTTGCCAAAATTCCCAGAATTACACTGTGACACAGCCCTTTGCAAAATGGCGCCCTGGGCTGGCTGTGTGCTGGGTGAAGGCTGCAGAACATGGCAGTGCAAGGTTTTGTTGGGAGCAGCTCACAGAATGACAGGATAAATGAGGTTGGAAAAGAGCTTTGAGATCCTCAAGTCCAACCTGTGACCCAACACTTCCTCATGGACTAAACCCTGGCACTGGGTGCCCATCCAGGCTTCGTTAAACCTTCCAGGGATGGTGAGACCACCCTCTGAAACCAGCTTCACCCCATTGCATTTTGCTGGTCTGTGCTGGCTTTCACCATTTATCTTCTCTGCTTGAGGAGATTGATGTAAGAGCCCAAATCCTGTTGAATTTCCAAGAGAAATCCTCTTGCACATGTAAAACCTCTGCCATGTTCATTCTCAAGAACAGGGATGGGAAAATATCCTTGCAGCCACGGAAATCACTTAATACCAATGGAAAATGCATTGTCCTGTTGCTAAAATATTGGTAAAATAGGCAAAATAATTTGTCAGCTGAAAGAAGAACTTCCACCTGAATTCTACATGGATTCTACACGGATTCTACATGGACTGAGACATACCTGGAGAAACCACCAGTTTGGTTCCAGCTCCAAATGTAAGCTTGCCATAACCCTGAGAATTACACTGTGACACAGCCCTTTGCAAAATGGTGCCCTGGGCTGGCTGTGTGCTGGGTGAAGGCTGCAGAACATGGCAAGGCTTTGTTGGGAGCAGCTCACGGAATGACAGGATAAATGAGGTTGGAAAAGAGCTTTGAGATCATCAAGTCCAACCTGTGACCCAACATCTCCTCAAGGACTAAACCCTGGCACGGGGTGCCCATCCAGGCTTCATAAAACCCTCCAGAGATGGTGACACCACCCTCTGAAACCAGCTTCAGCCCTCTGCATTTTGCTGGTCTGTACTGGCTTTCACCATTTCAATTCACCTCTGCTTGAGGAGCCCAAATCCTGTTGAATTCCCAAGACAAATCCTCTTGCACACGTAAAACCTCTGCCATGTTCATTCTCGGGAACAGGGATGGGAAAATATCCTTGCCGCCATGGAAATCACTTAATACCAACAGAAAATGCATTGTCCTGTTGTTAAAACATTGGCAAAATAGGCAAAATAATTTGTCAGCTGAAAGAAGATTTTCCACCTGAATTCTACATGGATTCTACACGGATTCTACATGGATTCAGACATACCTGGAGAAACCACCAGTTTGGTTCCAGCTCCAAAGGTAAACTTTCTATAACTCCCTGAATTACACTGTGACACAGCCCTTCGCAAAATGGTGCCCTGGGCTGGCTGTGTGCTGGGTGAAGGCTGCAGAACATGGCAGTGCAAGGTTTTGTTGGGAGCAGATCATGGAATGACAGAATAAATGAAGTTGGAAAAGAGCTTTGAGATCATCAAGTCCAACCTGTGACTCAACATCTCCTCATGCACAAAACCCTGGCACTGGGTTTCCATCCAGGCCTTGTTAAACCCTCCAAGGATGCTGAGACCACCCTCTGAAACCAGCTTCACCCCTCTGCATCTTGCTGGGCTGTGCTGGCTTTCACCATCTCACATCTCCTCTGCTTGAGGAGATTAATGTAGGAGCACAAATCCTGTTGAATTCCCAAGACAAATCCTCTTGCACATGTAAAACCTCTGCCATATTCATTCTCAGGAAGAGAGAGGGGAAAATATCCTTGCAGCCATGGAAATCACTTGCTCTGAATTCCAGCTGAAAATTCATTGCCCTGTTGCTAAAATATTGTGGGGCGGCAAAATAGGCAAAATAATTTGTGAGCTGAAAGAAGAACTTCTAAGCAAATTCTACGAGAATTCTACCTGAATTCAGACATACCTGGAGAAACCACCAGTTTGGTTCCACCTCCAAAGGTAAACTTGCCAAAATTCCCAGAATCACACTGTGACACAGCCCTTTGCAAAATGGTGCCTTGGGCTGGCTGTGCGCTGGGTGAAGGCTGCAGAACATGGCAAGGCTTTGTTGGGAGCAGCTCACGGAATGACAGAATAAATGAGGTTGGAAAAGAGCTTTGAGATCATCAAGTCCAACCTGTGACCCAACATCTCCTCATGGACTAAACCCTGGTACTGAGTGCCATATCCATACTCCGTAAAACCCTCCAGGGATGGTGAAACCACCCTCTGAAACCAGCTTCACCCCATTGCATTTTGCTGGTCTGTGCTAGCTTTCACCATTTCAATTCACCTCTGCTTGAGGAGACCAAATCCTGTTGAATTCCAAGACAAATCCTCTTGCACATGTAAAACCTCTGCCATGTTCATTCTCAGGAACAGAGAGGGGAGAATATCCTTGCAGCCATGGAAATCATTTACTCTTAATACCAACGGAAAATTCATTGTACTGTTGCTAAAATATTGGTAAAATAGGCAAAATAATTCGTCAGCTGAAAGAAGAACTTCTACTCAAATTCAATGTGAATTCTACGTGAATTCTACCTGAATTCAGACATACCTGGAGAAACCACCAGTTTGGTTCCAGCTCCAAAGATAAGCTTGTCATAATTCCAAGAATTACACTGTGATACAGCCCTTTGCAAAATGGTGCCCTGGGCTGGCTGTGTGCTGGGTGAAGGCTGAAGATCATGGCAGTGCAAGGTTTTGTTGGGAGCAGCTCACAGAATGACAGAATAAATGAGGTTGGAAAAGAACTTTGAGATCATCAAGTCCAACCTGTGACCCAACACTTCCTCATGCACAAAACCCTGGCACTGAGTGCCCATCCAGGCTTTGTAAAACCCTCCAGGGATGGTGACACCATCCTCTGAAACCAGTTTCACCCCTCTGCCTTTTCCTGGTCTGTGCTGGCTTTCACCATTTCAGTTCACCTCTGCTTGAATTCCTCTTGAATTCCTCTTGAATCCTCTTGTCTTGGGAATTCCTCTTGAATTCCCAAGACAAATCATCTTGCACATGTAAAACCTCTGCCATATTCATTCTCAGGAAGAGAGAGGGGAAAATATCCTTGCAGACATGGAAATCATTTAATACCAACGGAAAATGCATTGTCCTGTTGTTAAAATATTGGTAAAATAGGCAAAATAATTTGTGAGCTGAAAGAAGAACTTCCACCTGAATTCTACATGAATTCTATGATGAATTCTACATGGATTCAGACATACCTGGAGAAACCACCAGTTTGGTTCCAGCTCCAAAGGTAAGCTTGCCATAACTCCCTGAATTACACTGTGGCACAGCCCTTTGCAAAATGGTGCCCTGGGCTGGCTGTGTGCTGGGTGAAGGCTGCAGAACATGGCAAGGTTTTGTTGGAAGCAGCTCAGAGAATGACGGAATAAATGAGGTTGGAAAAGACCTTTGAGGTCATCAAGTCCAACCTGTGACCCAACATCTCCTCATGCACAAAACCTGGCACTGGGTGCCATATCCAGGCTCCGTAAAACCCTCCATGGATGGTGACACCATCCCCTCCCTGGGCAGACAATTCCTGTGTTCAATCAGTGAAGAATTTTTTTCTGAAAAATTTTGCTTCTTTCACTGAAGAATTTTCTTTCAGTGAAGAATTTTTTGCTGATGTCCAACCTGAACTTCTCCTGGTGCAGCTTAACGCTGTGTCCACTGTTTCTCTCAGTGGTCACCTGGGAGAAGAGCCCAATCCCACCTGGTTGCACCCAGCAAGTTTTGATATAGAAGAAAAGAATTGCTAAGCTAGTTTTACTGGATAACCAAGGAGGCAAAGGGTGTGTTAGTTAGAAGGGGTTTTTATGACTTAAAGCAAAGGATAAACCCACCCCAAACAAGATGTTTTTTCCAAGCACAAAGATAGCACAGGCAAACACGTCAGCAAATGTTGCAAGTAGAAAAAAGGTCTCAGAATTTTCCACTGCAAGAAAACTGAAAAACAACTTCTGGCTTAAACTGTAATGTACTAACTTTTAGTGATTGGAGAAGAGTAAGATGAATATGGTAATTACAGTAGTTATGATAGCCTATAGGTAATAGTTAAGGTATAGATTGGTTCTACTGTATGAAGATACTAAGCAAAGAAAAGTATAGAATGCATTGTAACCAAAACCTCAACTTTTTGGACCTGAAGACCATAAAGTCCAACCTATGCCCTAGCAGTGTCATGTTCACCCCTAAACCAATAAATTTAACAAGGAGTGTCCAAACACATCCTCCCAATCTCCAATTTTGTCCCATGTGGGAAACCCAAATCCAGGGCAGGGCTGCCAACACCGTGCTTCCCAAAGCTGTGCCACTCCAAACAACCAAGAACAGGAGAGAAATGAAGCAATTCCCCTTCCCAGGCCAAGGGCTTGCTCACCTGGCAGGACTGAAAGCACTGTCCCCTTGCCAAAAATGACTCTGGCTGCCACATTTACACCCTGGCACATTTCCTTGCAAAAACTCCTCTGCCAGCCCTGCACCTGATCTCAAGCAAAATTGTTCAGGTTGTGTCACAAACATATTTCCTGAAAAATCCTTTGCTAGGATCTTTTTCTCCTGAGAAGCTGAGAGGCCTCAGAAAGGAAACGTAAACAATAATTATCTGCTGCTGTGGAATGCAACAGGTGCATCTTTGATTGTCCTCATGTTGTTGTTTTTAATTAATGGCCAATCACAGTCAGCTGGCTTGGACTTTCTGGTGAGTCACAAGATTTTATTGTTATTCCTTTCTATTCCTTTCCTTGCAAGCCTTCTGATGAAATCCTTTCTTCTATTATTTAGCATATAATTTTCTTTTAATACAATATATATAATAAAATAATAAATCAGCCTTCTGAAACATGGAGTCAAGATTCTCATATTTTCCCTCATCCTGGGACCTCTGTGAACACCACCACAAGGTTGGAAAAGCCCTCCAAGACCATGAAGTCCAACCCATACCCCAGCAGTGCCATGTTCACCCCTAAACCATTAAATTTAGCAGGGAGTGTCCAAACACATCCTCCCAATCCCCAAAATTAACAGGAAACATCCACAGCTCGTGCCATTCCCATTTCTCTCTCTGGGTTGTGGCTCCAGTTCTGCAGCTCCCAGCAGTAACCCAGATATCACTGCTGAGGCTGCTGCAACAGCCTGAACTGCATTTTGCTCCTCTTTGCAAACATTACCCCTATTTTTGAGTGGGCTGAAAATCTCAGTGTCCCAAATCTCAGAAATCCTATTTAGTCTCACACATCCCTGCTCTTGCATTTCACCTACTTGTTGTTACTTTTCCAACAATTCTTTTCCCCAGCACTGCCACATTTCCAGAACACACTGGATAAGCACAAAGTCTCCCACTTATTCCCTCAGAACACCAAAACCACCCCGAATTTCTCCACAAATCCACTGTACTTGGTGCAGCTCAGCATTGTCTGGGTCCATGTCAACATTGTTGGGTCCAGCTTGGCTCAGAGGAGAGACAACTCACCTGGGGCAATTACAAGTCTGGTTCCACTGCCCCAGATCAGTTTTCCCCAGTTTGCATTGGTCACACAGTGTGAGAGCTCATTACAAAATGAGCTGGGGTCCCCTCAGCCCTGGGGCTGCCCCTGCCAGGGGCTCTGAGCAGATTTCCAGAGATCTCCTCTGGCTTCTCTTTGCCCAAACCCCAATTCTCTGTTCAATCCCTGGGAGAGCTGCACTGGATTGGGGTCACCAAACCTGGCAGAGATGGGGAGAAGCTCCCCCTCAGTTATCAAGGGGAAATTTGGGATCCCTGCCCCAAAGGTTGCTTGCCCTGCAATAACAGAGGGAAGGGAAGAACCCCCTGGCACAGGGCACCTTGCCAGCAGCCCAAATCCCAACTCCAGGAGGCACCTTGGCAGTGCCAGGGGTGTTCCAGCACTGCAAGGAAAATCCTCCTCATCCACAGCACACAAAACACTAAAGATGGTTTCCAATAGCAAATGATAAAAGCCACTTTAAATGTGCTTAAAAAGCCACTTAAAAATACTTTAAAAGGAACTTAAAATACTTTAAAAGCCATTTAAAAATTACTTAAATCAGATTAAAGCCTGAAAGATGCTTTGTATGGCTGGATTTTATGTTGTGAGCAAAGTTGACTGGATGACCTTTTACATTTCTAATTTCTACCATTCTGTGACTTTGATAGATACAATCCTCTGCTGCTTATAAAACAGGAAATGTTACAATTATTGTCTATGTCATATGGATTTTTTTGCCCTTTCTACAAGACAGACAATGACAAGGGGAAAAGGCAGACAAGTCTGGCTAATCCCAATTTTGGCCCATGTGGGAAACCCAAATCCATGGCAGACCTGCAAACACCGTGCTTCCCAAAGCTGTGCCACTCCAAACAACCAAGAACAGGAGAGAAATGAAGCAATTCCACCTCCCAGGCCAAGGGCTTGCTCACCTGGCAGGACTGAAAGCACTGTCCCCTTGCCAAAATTGACTCTGGCTGCCACATTTACACCCTGGCACATTTCCTTGCAAAAACTCCTCTGCCAGCCCTGCACCTGATCTCAAGCACAAAGCAGCTGCAATTCCAGGCACCAGCAAAGCTTCCTGACAAAAAAAGGTTCTATCACCTGCACAAGGCAACATCTATTCCCAGCTCCTGCCTGAAAAGCAGCGTTTCCCTTTGCCTTTCTGAATTTTGGGCAGCCATGAGAGACAAGTGCCAGCCATGGGAAGGCTTTCCCAAAAAACTTTCTACCAACCTATGAAAAATGCCTTCACTCTAATAGAAATTAAATCAAGATTTTAACACAAAATGGAACAACTGTCCCCTGGCAGTCTCCCAGTTCAGAGTTAGACACTGACTAGCAGATTACATTGGCTGACACATAGAGAACTAGAAAAATATCTTGGGTATTTGCTTTTTGAAAATCTACATGCAATTCTGACAGTGCTTGGGTTCATAAGCAGCTTGTCACAGAGACAGCACTGTGGCATTCACTTTATCTGAAAAATACCTTTTTCCAGGATTTTTCTCCTGGGGAGCTGAGAAGCCTCAGAGAAAGGAAAACAATTCTTTTCTCATTTGCTTCTCCTCTGTTTTGCTCCTGTGGAAGGTGTTTGGAGATTGTTTACCCACAGGTGATTGTTCCATTGGATTCTGCTGTGAGCTGTTTTCACTATTTGGCCAATTGGGGCTAAGCTGTGTAGGGACTCGGGAGAGTCTCAAATTTTCATTATTGTCTTTTCAGCATTCAGTAAGTATCCTTCCTGTATTCTTTAGTATAGTTTAGTATAGCATTCTTTAATATAATATAGTATCATAAAAAAATAAATTAGACTAAATAAATTAGACTTCTGAGAACATGGACTCAGATTCATCATTCCTTCCTCCATCAGGGCACCCCACAAATAAAATAGCTGAGAACTCACTGGGCTGGATGGAGAGTCTGGTCCCTGAGCCAAAGGTCAGCTTCTCGCCATAGCCTGAAGTCACACAGCATTTCCTGCCCTAACAAAAACCTTCCCCAAAACAACAGTGGGGATCTCCTGCAGGTTCCCATCCCAGAGACTGCCCTGCAGTCAATGAAATGGCAGCTGGAATCTCCCTGCCCTAACAAAGGTGCCTCAGACACAGCAGGGATGTGTGGGACACTGTGCAGGGGACACTGCAGGGCTTTGGACAAAGGACACACAGAGAGCTGAGCACTCACTGGGCTGGATGGAGAGCCTGGTCCCTGAGCCAAAGGTCAGCTTGGTGTAGCCTGTATTCACACAGCATTTCCTGCCCTAACAAAAAGCCCCAGGAGCCTCCTGAGAGCAGCAGCTCTGCCCCATGCTCTGCCCAGCCCTGCCAGGCACATTTTGGCTCTCCCAGCAGAGGTGAATGAAGCAGGGACAGGAAGGGAAAGCAGCAATTGCTGAGCTGGGCCATCCTGCCCCACACTCCAGGCTCAGCTAGTCCACAAATTTTCCCTGTCTCGCCTCAATCACAAAATGTCCCTGTCTCACCTCAATCACCAATTACTAAAGCAGAAAATATCCCTCTCTCACATAAATGAAATGTGTGATATAGTTGTTCTTGTTTGGACTTAGATGTTTATTAGATCTTATCTATATTATAGTCTCACAATTGAGACTATAAATTGAAAAATGTCCCTGTCTAACCTAAATCTCAAATTGTCCCTGCTCATCTAAATCAAAAAATGTCCCTGTCAGCCCTTCTGCTGCTCAAACCCTAAACCCACCAGAAATGAGGGAAATCCATATAAAGCTGTTTCTTACTTGGTTTCACAAGCAGCTTTGTCCCTTTGCCAAAGGTGACTTTGTAGGCATCATTCACACAGTGAGAAAGGAGCCAACAAAAACCACCCTGGAGGGCAGCAGTCAAACCCACAAATATTGAGTGCCCCAGGCATTGAGAAAAGACCGAAAAACGCAGCAAAACCCTAAAAAAAGAAAGTTCAATTTCCCAAGATTTAAAGCATAGAAAACAAATTGTTTCTCCTCTGGGTTTGTGCAATCCCTTGCACAGATTCAAAGCATGAATTATCCAGGACATTTTCCAACACTCAGAGAAGCTACATCTAACATTTCACCCCAGTTTCTTCAGCCACTGGCTGTCTGTGGGATCCCACTGTGAGCACAGCTCCCTTTCCACAGGGAAATCGGGGATTTCTGTGCACAGCATCATTCAGGACAGACTAAATCACAAAATAACCCCGGCAGCCCCCAAATGCCTTTGGAAAAAGCACTGGCAAAGCTGTCAGACTGAACAGGCGCAGATGCTCTGCTGGTACCCAGGAGAAGGGAAAATCCCCCCTCTGAGCCCTTGTTCCCAGGGCAGCTCCCTGTGCAAGGGCAGTTTCTGTGCATTCCCAGCATCTCAGAGCCTCTGCTGAAGGCTCCCAGCAGCAGCAGTGAATGAAGGAGCCTCTGTGCTCTGCTGCCCATCGGCTCTGTCATTCACACAGCAGCAGAGCCCAGAGGGAGCCCCAGGGGACAGGGAAGGGTTTGGGGCAGAGGAGGCACAGGAGAGCTGAGCACTCACTGGGCTGGATGGAGAGCCTGGTCCCTGAGCCAAAGGTCAGCTTGTAGCCAGATCCTGAATTCACACAGCATTTCCTGGCCTAACAAAAAGCCCCAGGAGCCTCCTGAGAGCAGCAGCTCTGCCCCAGGCTCTGCCCAGCCCTGCCAGAGCTGGGCAAACACAAATCCTCCCTGGCTCTGTCCCACAGCCCTGAGTGCTCTGCATGACCTGAAGGTACAGAGGAGCAGGAATGGGGAAGAGCTTTCACAGTGACTTCTGTGAGGCAGAGAGGAGTTTGAGAAGAGGATCCATGTTTACCCCTGAAAGAATTTCCTACCAAGTTAAGAAAACCAATATACAGACAAAGTACACAAGAAACCAAGAAAGAAAGAAGGAGAAATAAGGGACACCTGCAACTGCCTCTTGCAATGAGCACTTTGTTTGTCTCTGGTGAACAATGACTAAAGTGTAAACCTATGAGCTTTGTAAGAATATATAACAAGCATGCAGGCCATAATAAAAACAATTTAAAACCTTCTGCAAATGGAGAGGGTTGCTTTGTTTAGGCAGCTGAGCACTCACTGGGTTGGATGGAGAGTCTGGTCCCTGAGCCAAAGGTCAGCTTGGTGTAGCTGTTGTCACACAGCATTTCCTGCTATAACAAAAAGCCCTAGAAACTGGCTCAGAGCTGCACCTCTCCCTCAGGCTTTGCCCAGCCATGGCATTGCTCAAAGGAGAGGAGACACAGAGCCTTGCCCTGGCTCCTGTGCCTCCCTGGGCTACAGTGACCACTGTCTGCATCCCAAAATCACCCCAAAATCTTCCCCACAGTTAAAGGCAGAACAAGGAGCCTTGGTTTGACACTGCGTGAAAGCAAAGTTACCCCCGGCCCAGGGACACCCAGAGATGGCCAAACACCAACCAGGTTGCTGTTTTAGCAAGTAAAACTAATAGGTTAGAAAAGTAAAATAAATTCTGTGGCAACTGTGTATGAGTTTAGAAAGTTCTATATTACCTTGTAACAAAGAAACTTGGGACTACTCTTGAACTACAGCCAAATAGTTGCTCCTCTAAAAGTCCCAATGAAGGAGCTCCAATGAAGGAGCAGAAAGCACAGAAAGCAGAGCAGCAGTGCTGGACTTACTTGGCCTGACAGTGAGTCTGGTTCCTGAGCCAAAGGTAGGGGCATAAGCTCCTGTTCCTGAATTCACACAGCATTTCCTGCCCTAACAAAAAGCCCCAGGAGCCTCCTGAGAGCAGCAGCTCTGCCCCAGGCTCTGCCCAGCCCTGCCAGAGCTGGGCAAACACAAATCCTCCCTGGCTCTGTCCCACAGCCCTGAGTGCTCTGCATGACCTGAAGGTGCAGAGGAGCAGGAATGGGAAGAGCTTCCACAGTGACTTCTGTGAGCCAGAGAGGAGTTTGAGAAGAGGATCCATGTTTAGCCCTGAAAGAATTTCCTACCAAGGTAGGAAATCCAAGACAGCAACACAGAACCCAAGAAACCAAGAAAGAAATAAGGAGAAATAAGAGAAACCTGCAACTGCTGCTTGCAATGAGCACTTTGTCTGTGGCGACCAATGAGTAAAGTATAAACTTATGACCTTTTAAGAATGTATAACAAGCACGGAGGCTATAATTAAAACAGATTGAACCCTTCTGAAAATGGGATGTTTTGCTTTGTTTAGGCAGCTGAGCACTCACTGGGCTGGATGGAGAGCCTGGTCCCTGAGCCGAAGGTCAGCTTGGTGTAGCCTGTATTCACACAGCATTTCCTGCCCTAACAAAAACCTTCCCCAAATCTAAAGGAGTGGGGATCTCCTGCAGGTTCCCATCTCAGAGACTGCCCTGCAGCCCCTGCAGTCAATGAAATGGCAGCTGAATGGCTGCAGTGGCCACGGTGTGCATCCCACAGTCACAGGAACAGCAAGAAGCCTTGGTCTGGACACTCCCTGAAGGAAATGTCACTCCTGGCCAGGGACAGTCAGAGATGGCCAAACACCAACCAGGCTGCTGCTCTCTGCCCCCAAGGATGAGCTGAAACCCAGCAGAAAGCACAGAAAGCAGAGCAGCAGTGCTGGACTTACTTGGCCTGACAGTGAGTCTGGTTCCAGAGCCAAAGGTAGGGGCATAACCAGCTGATGCTGAATTCACACAGCATTTCCTGCCCTAACAAAAACCTTCCCCAGCTTCTGGCAGCACTGGGCGCCCAGCAGATAGGGCTGGATGCTCTGAACTCTTGGATTTGTGGATGCAAATCGTGCTTGGAAATCCAATGGAGAAGAAGAGAGAAAAGAGAAAAGGAGAAGGAGAAGGAGGAGAAGGAGAAGGAGAAGGAGAAGGAGAAGGAGAAGGAGAAGGAGAAGGAGAAGGAGAAGGAGAAGGAGAAGGAGAAGGAGAAGGAGAAGGAGAAGGAGAAGGAGAAGGAGAAGGAGAAGGAGGAGGAGGAGGAGAAGGAGGAGAAGAAGGAGAAGAAGGAGAAGAAGGAGAAGAAGGAGAAGAAGGAAAAGAAGGAAAAGAAGGAGAAGAAGGAAAAGAAGGAAAAGAAGGAGAAGAAGGAGAAGGAAAAGAAGAAGGAGAGAGAAAAGAGAAGAGAGAATAGAAAAGAGAAGAGAGAATAGAAAAGAGAAGAGAGAAGGGGACATGTAACCCCATAACTGATAAACCTCCATCCCAGTAAGGGTATCCTGAAAATCTCACCGGGCATGGGGCAGTTTTGACCCACATGGAAGGAGTTGACAATAAACTGGTGCACTTCTCAGCTCAGACTGGAATCTGTGTCCCTCTGCCAATGTGAGCTTGTGCCACAGCTCACACAGCAGTTTTCAGCTCTTCCACAAGCTGAGAGAACAAATCAACCCCTGCTGGCATGGCCATGGCACAAAATGTGGCCAGGAGCCCACAGTGGGTATCTGAAAGGAAGGACTGATCACTGACAGGGTAATTTAGGACATTCTCTAGTGAACCTCTCTTCAGTTCATGTGGGAATCAGAAAAATAGAAACATCCATGGACACTGAAGGATTTGATCTGCAGCCTTAGAAGAAGCTTAGATTGATAGAGAAATACAATATACAGATATTAAGCAGAAAAACAATAAATTTATATTTCTATAGTTGTAGATGAGAATATGCCTTAAATAAGTGAGAAACTGTATTGAGGAAAATAGTGAAGAGTCTATAGTATTGTAATGTAATTGTATAAAATAAACTCGAGTTTAGAATAGAAACCAAGGTGTTCATGTGAGTTAGAAGCCCATTAAATAAAAGTATCTGCAGTGCAACAGAAGCAAGTAAAAGTAATAGGTCAGAAAAGTAAAATAAATTCTGTGGCAACTGTGTATGAGTTTAGAAAGTCCTATATTACCTTGTAATGAAGAAACTTGGTTATATTCAAGAGTAATCACAAATACTTAATCCTCTAAAATCTCACAGCTCTAAGATAAATGTTTATCTAAGCAATAAATAATTCTTAACTTAAAAATAGTCCCATCCCTTCATTTCTAGCAACAACAATGACAAGCTCATATCGCTAGTATGACTTTTTGCATCTTTTTTCTATCTACAATATTGAGCAACAATTGGTTTAAACCTTACTTGGTTTTACTCTCAGCTGCACTGCATGTTCAAAGGTGATTTTGTTTCCATAGTTATTCACACAGTGTTTGCCTTCACAACAAAAACCCTTTTTTCCCTCCAGGACCAAGTTAGGTCCAACTTGACTTTTTTTTTTTTTTTTTTAACTTAGTCTATCCAACAAAACTCCTAGGCAATTTTAACTACATTTCTTGTAAATATTTCTCCTAGTTTATGGTCTCATTCAGTTTGGACAGAGTTGGCACTGACTGAAAATTTTCTTCTTTATTCAGGCTAAGAAACCCCACAGCAAAATTCCTGCTTCAGCATTAAATCAGCATTAAAAACAAGCATCTCCTCCTGAACCTTCCTGCACAAAACACATTTTTTGATTTCTCAAACAAAAAATTCCCCTTTCCATTACAGCCTAGTTTTTTTGTTGTTGTTGTTGTTGTTTTTGTTCTGGTTGGGTTTTTTGTTTTTGTTTGTTTGGGTTTATTTTGTTTTTGTTTGTTTGTTTGTTTTTGGTTTGGTTTTTTTTGGTGTTTTGTTTTTTGGTTTTTTCTGGGGTTGTTTTGTTTTTTTTTTTTTGGTTTTTTTTTTTGGTTTTTTTTTTGTTTGTTTTTTTGGGGTTTTTTTGGTTTTTTTGTTTTTTTTTTTTGTTTTTTTTTGTTTTGTTTTTTTGTTTTTGTTTTGTCAAGGAATGCAAGCCTGGATGGAAACCTCTCTGCAGCCAGAAGTAGGACACCCAGAACAAAGGCTAAGACAGTTTTTCCAGCAGAGAAGGAATTGCAGCCTCTGGGAATTAATGAGGACCTTGCCTGGGTTCTGGAAAATGGAAATAAAAGGACAGGGAGAGGTCTGCAGGTCTGGGAGGTTCCTGGGAACAGGCTGTAGTGAATAAAATTATTCAAAAATGACACAGCTCTCAGTGGCACAGGAAAATCCAGCCCCACAAGTAGATTTTTAGCCTCATAATGAATTTTTTCCCCTCTGGTGCAAGGTCAAGCTCTGACCTTCAGTTGCTCTCTGAAGGAAAGAACAATGGAATTTTAATTCCATTTAAAATGCTCTTTCAATGCTGTCCTGGAAAGAGGAATTAGGCTTTCCTATCCATAACTCCCCTCAGGTTTTCCACCTACCTGGTTGCACCACCAGCTGTGTCCCACTGCCAAAGGTCACTTTCCAGCCAGATGCTGAATTCACACAGTGACACACTCGCTGACAAAAACCACACACAGCTTTGGGTCCCCACAAATGTGTGTGTTTTCCAAAAGAGATCAAGGGGAAGACAGATTCCACCCTTGTCACATCCACTGAAATCTAAATCAGGATGTTTTCCCAGCTGATCTCTACAGGCAGAAACCATTCTGAATGCAGGAGAAATCCAAACCCTATTAGCATAATGTAGTTGAAGTTCTTGGATAATTTTTGTAATGTTTAGGAGAGAGGAGAATCTCGGCCTTGCCTTTAAAATGTGAAGTAACTATTTGTTTTTACATGTACCTGATTTCAGAATTAGTTTTGTGCCCCTCCCAAAGGTGAGTTTCCAGGAAGACTCAGTTATCTCACAATAATCAACCTTTATACAAAAAATAGTAAAGCAGAAAATCCTCAGCCTCTAACAGCCAGAACACACTGACATTTCAGAAGGGGATGAAATTTCCACCACTTTTTAAAAGTGAAACAGAGTTGTTTCTAAAATTTCTCATGGTTCTAAAATTTCTCATGGTCTAAAGAGGGAGTAAGGCAGATCAGCCAGAAGCTAAGCAAGGGACCAGACCTATTAAAGAAATAAGCAAAGAAAAATGAAACAGAAACTTCCAGAGAAAACCAACGTACGGTCTCAATTTTTCCCTGTTTGTTTAGTTGATAATAAATCCAGTAAGGGAAAGAAGCAAAGAAAAACTAAACAGAAACTTCCAAACTCAGAACTGCCCTGATTGTGGGAAGCTTTGGCATAGCCAGGAATCAATTAAGACCCTCCCTACAGCAATCCTAGAGTTGAAAATCCATTTATTTTTAAATAATGGATCCATTTATCCAATAAATAAATAAATAATAATGGATTTTGTAAAGAAAGAATTGTAAAGAAGCTTTTCCAACTGTATCCTAAAAATGCAGTGCGTCCTTGGTGAGGAGATACTTACTGGGCTTTACCAGCAGCCTGGTTCCACTTACAAAGGTCACTCTGTTTGTACCTCCTGAGTTCACACAGCCAAAAACTCCCTTACAAAAACCCTCAGGCTCCTCTGCACAACTTCCAGAGCAGCAGATTCTATTGTCACCAAAATAAAACTCTATGCAAAATGCCTGTAAGAGATCCCCCAAAAAAATGAAGGCTGGGGTGTCTCTTCTCTGCCACCTTGAAGGTTTTGTGTCAATATTTTTTGCAGGTTAAGAATGACTAATTGCCCTGATCTTGGGAGGCTTTGTCATAGCCAGGAATCAATTAAGACCCTCCCTACAGAAATCCTAGAGTTGAAAATCCATTCATGTGAAAGAATGGATTCATTTATCCAATAAATAAATAATAAATCATGGATTTTGTAAAGAAAGAATTGTAAAGAAGCTTTTCCAACTGTATCCTAAGAAAGATCTGATTGGAAAAAAAACCTAAAAATGCAGTATGTCCTTGGGGAGGAGATACTTACTGGGCTTTACCAGCAGCCTGGTTCCACTTCCAAAGGTCACTCTGTTTGCATTTCCTGAGTACACACAGCCAAAAACTCCCTTACAAAAACCCCCAGGCTCCTCTGCACATTTCACCTGCCAGGGCAGCAGACTCTATCTCTATTTGTCACCAAGATAAAACTCTATGTGCAAAATGCCTGTTAGGGATCCCCAAAAACTGAAGGCTGGGGTGTCTCTTCTCTGCCCCTTGCAGGTTTGCTGTCAATATTTTTACAGGTCAAGAATGATGTAGTGCCCTGATCTTGGGAAGCTTTGTTATAGCCAGGAATCAACTAAGATTTCTACAGAAATCCTAGAGTTGAAAATCCATTTCTTTTGAAATAATGGATTCATTTATCCAATAAATAAATAATAAATAATGGATTTTGTAAAGAAAGAATTGTAAAGAAGCTTTTCCACCCATATCCTAAAAAAAAAATCTGATTAAAAAAACCTAAAAATGCAGTGTGTCCTTGAGGAGGAGATACTTACTGGGCTTTACCAGCAGCCTGGTTCCACTTCCAAAGGTCACTCTGCCTGCACCTCCTGAGTACACACAGCCAAAAACTCCCTTACAAAAAACCCCCAGGCTCCTCTGCACATTTCAGCTTGCAGGGCAGCAGACTCTCTCTGTATTTGTCACCAAAATAAAACTTTATGTGCAAAATGCCTGTTAGGGATCCCTTCCTACAGAAATCCTAGAGTTGAAAATCCATTTATTTTGAAATAATGGATTTATTTATCCAATGAATAAATAATGGATTTATTTATCCATTTATTTTTAATAATAAATGAGCGGATCTGCAGAGTAAGATGTGACTGGGGACAATATCTGGCAAGGACACCTGGTTTATTATTTCACATTAGCAGAACTTCTGCAGTCTTTTCTATACCTGTTAATAAGTTTTAAATCACTTTTTTATAGGACAGAGACTTGCCAGTTCTCTGAAGAGCCATCTTCTCCTTTCTTGCTCATGTAATTCCACACATGGGGAGACCTTGTGTTGCTCTTCAAAAATGATAAATGTGAAAAGCACAAGGAAAATCATTCTTTTACACTGTCTGCAGTATCTCCACCTACCAAGGAATACCATGAACATCAAGCAGCTATAGAATTGAGACAGCTCTGTAGTTTGGTGAAAGATTTGTCATCTGTCTGGCACTCCACACTGATTTACATGATTTTACATTATTTCGTCCTTGCATCCTTTGTGTGAGCAGAAAGTGCTGGAGGGACTCCTCTCATAACAGCTCTCCATGAACTCTCAGACCTTACCAAAAAAGCCCCAGATTCTTCTTGCTGCTCTGTTTCCACTAAATATTCCAGCCAAACTCTCATTTCAGCCCCAGGAGCCGCAGATATGGAAGGAGATTCCCCTTCCTCTCCCAAGTTAATTACATATTACAGATCTCAAACATCTGATTCTCCAATACTTCTCAAAAAACTCTTGTTCAGACCATGCACTTACTTGGTTTGACACTGAGCCTCGTTCCTCTGCCAAACTGCAGCTTTGCAAAGCTGCTTCCTGAATTCACACATCACTCAATTCCTTTGCAAAAACCCCTCCTGTTCTGCAAATACACCCAAATCCCAGGAAAACTCCTGCTCTATGATGGTTTCTGGACAGGAGGGAACTCAGATAATCCCCTCCCAGATTTACTGAACCTGGCAATGAAAATCTAGGCACATATCTGGCATCTCAATAAAATATTTCAATTCTGTAATCTATCCAGACAGGAAAACACTTCCAGCATCAGTGCAAGCCTCCATTCCTTGTTCCTCACCAAAAATCCAGAAAACATCTGCTCACTGAAATATAAAGATGAGAAAGAGGACTTGCCCTTGCAGTTGGATAATTAACCATCCTGCTAACGAGTTTCTGTGATGGATATGCCCAGTTCAGCTCTTCCTTGTATATCCTGAGTCGTTCCACACGTGTTTAATTGCTTATGGGAGGTTTTCAGAAATGCAATAATGAAGATTTCATTAACACAACTCCACATAATTCTCCTTCCTGCATACCCAATCAGGGCACACATCACTCACTGCATCCTGAAAAAGATCCAGATAATAACAAGTCTGTAGATGAATTATCCTACACATTGTGGTGCTCACTTGGGTGAGCCTTGGGTTTCCTCCTGTCATTTTCTACATACCACTTTTCATTACCAGCATTCCCCCCTCCTTCAGTATTTCCTGACATTTGGAAAAGAGAAATGCTTCTCAGAGAATTTGGCAAAACCACAGTTTCTCACCTGTGAATCCAAGGCAAAATCTGTCAGAAAACACCATTCTGGTCACAAGTCAGCAATGGGGACTTACTGAGATATTTAGCCTGATATCTGATATCTGCAGAACACTGGCAACAAAACCAAGTGTAAGACTGCTGCAGCATTTGAGATCATCACAATTGAAGAAGAATTTGAATCTGCATGATGGAACAGCAATTTGGACTGAGTACATTTGCAAAATATCTGGCAGAGTAGGAAGGTAAACAGGTAAAAAAAGCTGCTTTCTTAACCAGACTACACTTACTTGTTGTCACAACTGTGTCCCCTTTCCAAACATCTGCTTTCTCCCTTCTGCAGCTGCACTGCCTGAGAGTTCTCTACAAAAGTCATTTCTGAAGTTTGAACTCATCTCAAAGCAGGCTGTGAGCCACAGGACCTGCTTATAAAGAAAAAGTTGTGCCTTTCACAGTTCAAAATGGGAAAAACCCAGAACCAGCCAGTCAGAAGTACATAAAAATTTTATGGGAATGCTGTCTGGATTGGTTTTCTTCCTTTCTTCCTCACTTATTTTATTTAAATTTGGACTGCAAATTGGAGATTTTTATATGAACACAGGTTTGCTCTGATTTCTTTCTACAAAGTGAAAAGAAATCTCATTTTACTTTACTAATTTCTGTTTCTCAGGTATACCTGCCCCCCAGGTACCCATTTGATCCTAGATATTCAATGGGCAACAAAGTCATTCAGCCTGGTAGAAGGAGATGACTTTTAATTTAAATTTAACTTCAGATTGGAAGTCTAATGACTTAGAATTACATGTTGATTGCTGAACATGCCCAAACAATGCAGCAGTTTTGAACTAGCACTGCCAAATCCTGTGAATGGGTAGGAAATGTGTCCTAGCTCCTGAAAAAGTCAGATATTGGCTTGGGAGTGAAAACCCAGCTCTGGAGACTTGAATACAAACTCCTTTATAAAAAGCACCCAGAACTGAACAGATACTTGCAGTTATCCTGTCTGTTTATTCTGTGGGGCTCTAGCAGGAATCTGAATTCACCATTCCAGATAAATCTGGGAGAAGATCCCTGGGGCAGAGCACAAGAACATTTCTCAGCTCTGCTGAGGACTCAGGAGCAGCACAGAACGGGCTCTCACTGCAGCTGGGATGTGACAAAACACCATTTTTCAGTGAAAACAAATGCTGGAACCCTGCTTTTCCTGGAAGACTTACTTGGAAGCACAAGCAGATGAGTTCCTCCACCAAAAGTGACCTTCCTGTCACCAGTAGACACACAATGAGAAAGGTCTTTATAAAAACCACTGCAGAGGAACTGAGCAGATCCTTTGGAATCTGTTCCACTGTGGAAGCCAATGTGAAGCAAAATGTCCTGCTCTGCTGGGGATGGTATCCGCAGCAATTTATTTCTGCTGCTTAAAATTTTGCTAAACTAAATCTTATCATACATGGAAGGATTTAATAATTTTCTGCTCACTTCAGTAAGTATTTGGGAGTCTATAAAAGCAAACAAGTCTTCTATTTCACTTTTTTCCCCCATTTAAGTTATTTCATGGGGATAAAAAGACAGTATTTACTATTGCAACATTTCTCTGAAACCATTATTGTGTCAATATATCAATTATAAAAGAACAAAAAAGGTTTGTCTGAATCATTCCATACCACTGCCCTGGTAACAGTACATTTGAGAAGGGTTAAGAAAAATCAATAATGAAAAGGTTTTCAGTCTTATGGACTCACCAGAACAGAGATAAGATTTTCTAAACCTTCAAACAAATTAAATATGTAGGAAAAAAAAAGAACACAGAAGTGTAATTATTAAATTATCCCTCTTCACTTACTTGGTTTTACAAAAATTCTTGTTCCTTGTCCAAAAGTTAATTTCCCAACATTTCCTGTGTTCACACAGCCAGAAAGTGCTTTGCAAAAACCATCCAAAGAAATAAATTTGCCTTTTTAACTCCTCCTTTCCTAGAAGAGTAGCCAACTAAACAAAATTGGGAGTGGTAAATTATAATATCCATAATTTATTATGGAATAAGACTCATGGCTTAACTAGAGACATCACCATCTACCTGTTGCACCTAATTGTATGTATGCCTTCCTTTTCTTTCTCCTTTAAAATGGAAACTGATTTTTTTTTCACCAAGGAGTAACTATCACTCCATCTTAACTGTATGTCTACTTTTAGCTATAAAAAGAATTACAAGGCAATCATTTATGAGGGGAAAAACCTAACGTTTTTTTTCCCCCAATAGCTTATTTCCATTTGTGAAGGTGAATTACCAGTTGCAGGGAGAACTTAGAATAAAGATGTATGCAGTAATAAAAACCTTAATGGACTCAATTTCTACTGAGTTTCTACCTCATTTGCTGGCAAACATATCTGGCTGAAAATTAAAAGAAGTTGCTCCCTGTGAACGTTGCCAAAACTGCAGCAAATTTCTTCTCCTTCTCTTAAAAGCTTGTGCCACATCCAATCCCACAGGCAGGAATATTCTCATCCAAAACTCTGAGCCACTGCAGTTGAAATGAAAGCTGCTTTGCATTTATTTCACCCACAGATAAATGAAAAATGGGGGTTTTTTTAAAAAACACTCATTTTTTTAGGTAGTCTGATAGTCTACCTGGGGATGAAAATCCATGTACACTGAGATTTTCTACACACTAAAACTTCAGGTTGCCAAAAAAGCCTAAGAAAAATTGCTGGAAGATAAAGACACTCAAGAAAATTTCCATCAATGGATTTCAGCGATCAAGGTCAGGTAAGGACATGCAAAAATTCTTCAAAATTACAATAATTCAGAAAGAAGGAATTTACATTTTCCATTTCAAGAGATGCTCCTGCCTTCCTTAAACAGGCACCTGTCTTTTCAAACCCTGACAGTATTACAAAGTTCAGTTTTTGATATATTTCTGGCACTTACTTGGATAAACAGAGAGTTTTGTCCCTTTTCCAAAAGTCAGCTTGTTGTAGCTACCTCCAGAGTTTCACGGTGGCAGAGAGCTTTACCAAAACTGTTGGCAGCAGCTTCTGGGTGAAAGGAGATTTTCACCTTTGATGTGTGCTCACAGATCTCTCAGGGGGTTTCTCCTCAAATTTTCCAGGTCAAAACCTGACCTAGAGAAGGTGATGAGGTCTGGAGAAGGGGGTTGAAGTAAAGTGATCTTCAAGGTCTCTTCCAACCCAAAAAATTTTGTGATTGAAATGCTTGGGGAAAAAACCCTCATGGCAATTCCAAACAGTGAATCCCAGAGCTGAGGGATCCTGTCCCACCAGCCCAGCCCCACATCTATCACAGATTGTGGTCCATCCTCCTGTGATAGCAGCAAAGGTTTCAAAACAAAGGTTTCAAATCAAGGTTTTTATTCTGTAGAAATCAGGATAATTAACTGTGAGCAAGATGAACAAGAAAAAGCAAGACAGGAGTGAAATTTTCCTACAGCACTTTGTCCATCCACCTCAGTTAGTGCTTATCTCAGTTTACACCAGCCTGCAACATCAAAACTGACTAAACTCCTCATCCAAGTGTTCCCATCCCCTAAACAGCACCAAAATGATGATGAAGCCTTAAGGATTTATTCCTCTCTAAGATAAGAATTTGCTTTTTTTCTCACATTTCCAGGTTTGGGGGCAAAAAACCCAAACCCAAACAATGAAACAAGACTAAACCCCAAAACCAACCAAACCAAACAACAAAACCACAAACACTTCTATAATCTTCTTGTATAACTAAAATTATAGACAAGCAATCTACAGAGCAACTCCTCTATTTGCATTCCAACAGATGCACAGAGATTTCTAGAAACTGGCACTGCAGCCTCCAAATTCAGTATTTTCTTTTTTTAGCCTACACATCAATAACTGACAACTTACATGCAAACAGAAGAGTGGAATATACTCAGAAAATTCATTTTCCTTCACATTGTTTTTTCCTTTTTCCTCTTGTATTACACTCACTTGGATTTACCCTCAGAGCAATCCTTGTCCCAAAGCTGAGTGAATTGCCAATTCCAGCATTCCCACTGCTGTGGGAATTATCACAAGACCACCTCAAAATGCCAATCTGAACTATTATTTTAAAATCTGTGGAAGCCACACAATTCCAGGAACATTTTATTGTTGGTTCACAGCTACTCTGGAATGATCAGGTTCTTTACTGCTCTTCAGAATTCCTTGACTTTATTATTAAGGTCTTCCTTGACAGAAATTTATTTTCTCAAAACTGGTATATCACAACTGTAAAAACTTCCCAAAAACTCAAGACATTTTGCAAAAATCTGAACTCTAAACTTGCTGAGTTCTCACAACTCAAAGATGAAGAATTACTTGTTTCAGCCTGGTGTAAAACACCCTTTTCTTTAAGGCATTTCTGTGTATAATTCCAATTAACTCCATGGAGAGCAGCTGTTTGAGACAACCACAAGTTGTCCATGCTCCAGCCACTTTCTCTCTCAGAATTCTCCATTAGAATTTCACTGTAAAACTATAAAAACCACCTGTTTTTCACCCGATGGGGCTGTAGGGGCTGCTCTAGTGCTGCTGAGAGATAAACCACTAACCTGTGCTGAAAGAAGTGTAAATTGGTCACTTTGGCTTCAGGGACATTGGTTTCTGATCATGATTTCCTAAGGAAAAAAATTTATTTTCTCCTGTTTAGCTTAGTTGTAAATCAAGAGATTTCATGAAGATGTTGTCCCACATTTGGACTCTGTGTATCCCTCATATTTAAGGAGAAATGAACTTTTAGACAAAAACCCCACAAACTCAGAAGTTCTTATGCTGAGTGGCTTTTAGTGTGAGATATAATCCCTTGACAGAAAGTAAGCTGGTATTTGCCACAAGTGTTTTCAGTACCATAGAAAGGTTTGTAAAATAATTGAGTTATAAAAGAAGCTAAGCAATACAAACTGATGCATGCTATTAATTTTTCTAGATCTTTTCCAAATTGCTGGTTTACAGGTAAAAAAAAAGCATTGTCGGATTTTAATCCAATTTTTTCTTTCTCAAATGTAACCTCAAACCTTTCCACACATGACAAACAATTCTGCATGGTGTCTCTGAACAGGCAGTAGCTTCCCAAATCTTTCTCATGGAATACTGGACTGGCAACCACAACCAGTTTGTCCAGCCAGAAACAGGACTGAATTTGCAGAATGGCATCAAACTGAAAACAACTGATTTATTGCTACTGGCCCTCAAAAGTCAAATGAACTTGAATCAAAATAAAATGTAAATAATAAAAAGAAAAAGGCATTTTAAAAGTAATAAAAATTTAAAGTAAAATAAAAGATAAAGGAATAAAATTTAATTAAAATGGCCATCTCTGTGTATTAAGTTCATCTAAATGCACAGGGAATAATTTGCTTATATCCATCCATTTGCAGTGTTTTTTCCACTCTTACTCAGCTGCATTTTCTATTCTGAATAATATCTCTGGGGAGATGCCTCATTGCTGTATTAGACTAAAGCTTTGAAAGCAATTACTGTTAGCAGAATTTTACTGATTATCTTAATTCCTTAATCTTAATATCTGTTTATCTTAATTCCTTATCTTAATATCAGACTATCTTAATTATCCTAATTTTACTGATATCTTACTTCCCCAAACTGTAGTTGGCAGGGAAGTGATTTGTGCTTCTGTAAATTTTTTTCCCCCATTTTGGAATTGAAAATGGGAATAAATGGAGATTTCATCCCCACATTTCTCCAGACAAAGAGGAGCAGCTCACCTGAAACCACCGTCAGCCGAAATCCAGACACAAACTGCAGCGTCTCAATGAGCGTGCCCACAGCAGCTCCACCCTTTACAAAAACTCCTCCTCCCTCCTCTCTTGAAATTTAAGTGGCGCATGATGATTTTTAACTATTCCTTATCACATAGAAGTAATGATAATGTTTGTTTTAAAGTGATTTGAGACTTATACGCAGGGATTAAATATTTAAAGCTGTGAAAGCCACTCTTTTCTTGATATGGTAGCTATGCTGACTGACATGATTGTGATGAAATGAATAATTCTGTGTTTCTAAAATAACTGAATACATGCAGACTTTCCTTAGAGCAAAAAGAGTTATTTAAAAGTTTTGCTTTTCCCAGGAATGCAATTGCTCTTTCTGTGTCCCACTCTGAACAGGAGAAAAACATTCTGCATGGATATTCAGCATCAGCTGAAAAAAATCTGGGCATCCCTTCCAGAATATCTCAGTCCATCACTTCCACTCCAGTCAAGCAGTCTCAAAGTACATTTACTTGCACCAAATAAGAAAAAGGAAACAATTAGAACCAGTGGCTGATGATATTTTCCTCTTGGCTGGCGAGGATTTTGTCTTTACTCAGAGTTATCCTGGCTAAATTGAAGTGTTTGTGGTTCCTGCTCAGCAGCAACTTCCAGTATCACAAAATAATCCCTCTTCACCATGTCCAGGTGAGTTTTTCTCTGTAGGTCAGCCACAGAGCACTGGCATTTGGAATTTTCCCAAGTACCATTCCCAAAATTACTGTACAGCACAGTGAGGAAGGAAGTAAAGGAAAGGTAAAGTTCAAATTACAAATTATTTCTATACAAATTAATTACATTTCCAAGCCATCCTCTATGTGCAATCCCTACCAATATTTTCAGCTAAAAGCTGGCTGGGATGATGAAGGAAAAAGAGCTGAAAAGCAGCAGATCACATCACTGAAGAGTTTTAAATATTCACCCAGATTTCCAAATACACAAACTTGCTCAACAAATGGGAACTCTCCCACTGATGCTACTATAACATACATAATTGGAAAACTTTATATATTTCTATAAAATAGATAGAAAAACCTTTATTAATTCAAAATAATTTAAAAACAAGAACAGGCCAGTTCTGTGTATTTAAATCATTCCATCCTCTTCAAAGTCCCTCCACTGCTTTGCTACAAAACAGGATTTAAGGGATTTAATGGCTGTGTCCTGATTTATAGAGTGAATTATCCACCAAAGGATAATTTGGGTTTTCCCAGAGTCCCACAGCAAGTGACCTTGTCTGAGGTTGTTCTTTGAGTCCCACCCTCCCCTCATTGCCTGTTCCTTTAGACCCCTTACAGCTGTTCAAAGCACAGCTGTATCAGGATGCCTAAAGCAGACAGCTCCAAAGCACACCCCCTGAATTCCCAGCTGGATTAGATTAAAGAATATCATATCCACAGGTTTGTGCCACACAAACAGACTCACCTGTTGGCAGAAAGAGCCAGGTCCACAAGCAGAACTTGATCTGAGAAGCCCCAGTGAGAAACTCCTCGGCAGACATCCAAGGACTGTAGCCCCTGAGGGCAGCTCAGCTGCAGGAAAATATGAAAATACCAGCAGCTTCCTCACAATATCCTTATCCTGGGCTCCAGACACTCAGGAACTTGTATTCCCTCATTTTCTTATCAGCTTCTTCATTGCCTGAAGCCAGAAGATTGGGTTGCATTCCTTGCTGGTTCAGACTTGCTGCTTGCTTAGCCAGACATCCACACCTCTGGAAGATCTGACTTAGGTGTAACAACTTCTCTTGGCACAACCCATTCCTTCACCCCATCAAGACACCTTTCCTCCAGCCCAGGAAATTTATATCACAAATATTCCTTGAATATTTTGTTGTTTAAAACTCCTTTGGAAATACTGAGGAATTTTGAAAGCAGCAAGTGCTGCCTGTATTCCACTCCATTTGTTCTGTTACAAATCACTTCCAGATGTAATCCTGCTTTAGTTTGAACCTTCAAATGCAGATTTTCAGCTTTCAGCTTCCTGATCCTGGTCTTTCCAAAGCCTTTGTATCACTTAGCAAGAGTTTCCAACTTCACCTGCTGTCAAGGCCAGAAGAAGGGCAAAAGAGGAGCAGAGAGTTTAATTTGTGGCATGTGGAGGCGCAACACTTATGGGGTTTGGGTGGTTTCTTTGATTGGTTGGTTTTTTGGTTTGTTTTTTTTCTCCTGCTTGAGCTATTTGCTGCATTTCATGAATTTGAAAGTGTCGTGAGAACAATAAACACTTTGGCCAGAAGAGAGCAGGAGAGATCAGAGAAAGAAGTTCAGTTTACATCAGTAGATCTAATTTTAGCAGGAACTTTTTAGTATTTGGGGGAAACAGAACATGCTGGTCAGAATATACCCAGCAAATGCAGGAATATGATTATTACATTGTATTTTTAATGCTGTATAAGAAAACAGAAGGATTCAGTGGCAAAAAAAGCTATTTTAAAAAAGCTATTTTGTCCACTATCATGGAGTTTGATACTGTTTAAGTAAAAAACAATAAAATAATACATTTATCATCTTATCAAAACATGTCAAAAAGTTTATGTGAAGGGAAAGTGAAACAGTCTGGTTTACCCTCTCAAATAAAATGTTGAGATTAAAAAGAATATTATGAGGAAATCCAATTTAAAAAAAAGGGGGTGGGGGATATTTTTAAACCTCATTCCGTGTATTTGAATTATTTCTAGCAAATTAAAAATCAAAGAAGTTTTGAGGTTTGCTTTGAGTATCCTTTTAAATATATGCCCACCCTTTCTCCCAAACACCAGCCTTGCAGCCAGGGTTTAGTTTTTCACTCTAAATACAGTTTTCAATTTGCCAGTGGGCAAAATATTCCCCCTGCTATTCAGATTTCCTTGTTGTTCACGATGCTTTTCCATGTAACCTCTTGGAAAGAAATTTATTCTTTCAGGATGCTTTTAATGCTCTCTGCCACAGGAGAGAGCTCTCACCATTTTGACTTGCTCAGCAGGACAGATGTCAGATACCACACTCTGTGTGTGAGACTGTCATGGTTTGAAAGACAGGTGTCTGCCAGGGGAGGTGAGAACCTCCCTTGGAATTGAAAAATATGACCCCCTTCCCTCTGAATTATTATAACTTTGAAATTAAGGGGTTTTCTTGCAAAGATATGGGAAAAAGCATAACAGTCCTTTACTAATAAATTTATGTATAACAACTCAAACAAACAACAGCACCAAACAGAACCAGACATATTACAGCATCCTGAGTGGGTCGCTGGAGGTGAGAGAGAGACAAGAATCTTGTTTCTTGATCAGAAGGCTGGATTTATTGATATATGATATATAATACATTATAATTATACTAAATAGAATAAAGAGAGAAGTTTGCAGATGCTTGCTAAACTAAGAATAACAAAGTTGTGTCCAGGGACTCTGTCCCCAGCTTGCTCCTGTGATTGGCCCTTAATTATAAACATGGGAACATGAACCAATGACAGGTCAAAATAGGTGCATCCTATTGCATTCCACAGCAGCTGATAACAATTGTTTACATTATCTTTCTGGGGGCCCTCAGCTTCCCAGAAAATGCAGAAATCTGAAATAAAGGATTTCTGTGAAAAAAAAAAAGAGTATCTGTGTCTGATTCTGCGACACAGACACTCTGCCAGGCTGTGCTCACAGCCACCCACGCTGGCATTTCATTGCTTTAAAACTCAGTTCTGCTTTTCTTTTTCCTACCAATGTCTTGGAGCAGCGTCTTGGTTTAAAAGACAGCTGTCTGCCATGGGAGGTGAGAACCTCCCTTGGAATGGAAAAATACGACCCCCTTCCCTGTGAATGATTATAACTTATTGCATAAATATAAAAATATAATTATAAAAATTATTACCTGGGGCTTTTAGGCAAAGATATATAGGAAAAAGAATAACAGTCATTTAATAATAAATAGATATATAACAACCCAAACAAACAACAGCACCAAACAGACCCAGACACCCAGTCCTTGCCTCTCTGGGCCGCAGGTGCTTTCCCCTTTGGTGCAGTTCCGGGCACAGCCAGCAGGGGCGCTGCTGGCTCCCGGCCGGGCAGGGTGGTTGCGGTGATTCCCCCGCGCCAGCAGGGGGCGCTGTGGCGCGAGCTCGGCTCCCTCATGGGGCGATGGCGGCTCAGGCGGTGGAGGAGAGGGGAGGTGGCTCCCTTTACAAAACTCACGGTGAGCAGCCGGTCTCAGTGCCACTGAGGGTGGTGAAATGTGCTGCAGAAGCAGAAGCAGCACAGGGTCGTGGTGACCCTCTGGATGGCAAAAGGAGCTGCGGCAGGAAGCTCCGTGTGGCAGGTGGAATGGCAGAGGCAGGCAGATCCCTGAGGGGGCAGAAACAAAATGTATCCGAAACTCCGCACTGTAACAGGAGATGTGGGGTGTCCTGGCCGGCAGGGTCTGTGGGGCTTACAGTGCAGGGAAGAACCCAGAGCTGTGGGATGTCCTCGCCAGCAGGGTCTGTGGGGTTACAGTGCAGGGAAGAACCCATAGCTGTGGGATGTCCTGGCCAGCAGGGTCTGTGGGGTTACAGTGCAGGGAAGAGCCCAGAGCTGTGGCAGAGAAGCAGCGGAGATGGGCAGTGGCAGCCTGGCTTCTAAACACATCCTGGAGAAAGTCCCTCAGAGGTGGCTCAGGGGCTTGGAGTGCCGTACTTCCCTCTCCTCCTCACCCTGAGTGGATGGTGAGGGGCCTTTCTAATGAGGGAGGGTGTTGATAATGTCCCAGTCCAACAGCTACTCTTAGGAGAAAAGGCTCACCCACAGTAAGGGAGAAGCAGTACAGGGCTGGGCTCCAGCTATGGCAGTGAATTCTCCCCACAGCAAGAAACAGCCCAACTGTTCTCCCCCAATGCTGACAGCAAGAGAGAATTAGGAGCTGTGCCCTTGCCCTGAGCACAATCAAGCATGGACACATGTAGGAGAATAGGCTAGTACTGTTAAAGTGTATTTTACCAAAGAGTTGTAATCATCCTCCGTTCTTTTGTTATCATGGGATCCTTTACAGGACAATTTTGTTTTTTTCAGATGTTGGGATAATCCCATATGCAAATGTGCTTCTTTAACGGAGGGTATTTTAATGTGGAGCACAGTTTCCCTACAGAACTTTCCTCACCTCATATCAGGTGGCAGAGCTGCAGATTCTGTCTCCTTATGTGGAATTAACTGCACTAAGACAATCTTATTATTCGACTGCACTAAAGCTCCAAGTTGTGAGATATCTTCTGGAAACAATTCAATTATCCTGATTTTTTAAGGTGTATGTTCTGCATTGCTAATGCAAAGTGAAAAGCCACAGCTTAGTGGGGACAGTCTGGGAGCCTGTCAAGAACTGAGGGCTTTCGGTCAATGAAATCCCCACTGACAGAGGTGTCAGCAAAATCAGGTTTAACACAGATTTGCCAAAGTGGGGTACTAGCCCACAGCAATGCTCACTCTGCAGCTTTACTCCATGGATAAATCAGGGACAGGAACATCAAATTGGAATTAATTTTATTTAAAGATTGATGTGGCGACTGGGGACAAGAAAGGGGCAGAGCTGTAAAAAGGGAGTTCCTCCCATTCCTCCTCATGAGGTGCACAAAGGACTCCCCTGCTTTCTAAAATCCTTCTAGAGGAGGTGTGGATGGATACAATCCTAGTCCCAGACTTCATCAAGAATTTATGACTAAGGGACTATAATAGCACTTAGTCATGAACCCTTCCTTTGTGTGCATCTGATTCCACTGGTTTTGTCTAAGGGAATATTCTCAAAATAGAAATCTGCCTGAGAGATTGGGTACAGGTGTGGAGTGCTGGAGAAAAGGTTCTGGGTGTCACTGGAAAATCAGTATAGAAATATTGGTGAACGGCTCCCCCTGATTGATGTTCTGGTGGTAGAATGCACTAAATGTGCATTTCACTGGATTTGGATTTGCCATGCAAATCTCACAGAGCTTCTGCAAGGGCTGGGGCTCTTCTCTGGGTGTCTGCAGGGCCTGAGGGTGTGAGCTGAGCAAGCTCAGTGCAGCAGCCCTTGCTGTGGCCTGTGCAGAGGCTCTCTTGAGGGCTGCAGGAGCTCAGGCAGGGACAGCAAAGCCTTCTCTCCCCTTCAGGATGTGGTTACCTTGTGTTTTCAAAAGCAGGGGAGGGTTGATGCTGCCTGGTGTGACTGAGTCAGAAATGGTGACCACAGCATCCTGCCTGTAGCCTGTGAGAGGGGCATGAGCTGGGGAAGGTGTGGGCTGGACTCTGTTAGCCCAGAGCCAAGTTTCTATGGAAACTATCAATCCATCAAACCACCCCAAATGATTTTCTGGTGGCCCCTTCCTCCTGTCCCTGAGTGCAAAACAGCAGCAGGGTTTCTTCTCTGCTGACAGGAGCATTTTCCTCCCTCGTGCCTTCAGCAAGGACTCTCCACGCTGAAGCTCCTGAATGTGCCAGAGACATTTCCCTGCACAAAGTCTGCAAAAGACAAATTCAGCCAACAGGATATCTACATCATTAAAAATTTTTTTTTTCTGATCCCAGTGGGCTTTTAGGCCAGTTGGATTTCAGCAATTCCATCTCAGTTTCAGAAGAAAAAGCACCGAAAACCCACAGCATTTTGCACTAGGGCATCTTTATTTTTGTCACTACTGCAGGAACCTAAAATGGACGTGCAATACGTTTGGAAGAAGAAATACAGGCCGAATCAAGAAATTGGCATTGTCTGGTTGAATTAAATCACTCCAGATTCTACAGAGCTGTTCTTATCTGTAATACACTCTTATTAAATCTAAATCCAAAGCTAGAAATGGCAGTTCCTGTGCTGGAATTCCCCCAGCAGTGCTGCTCCAGTTCCACAGGCAGTAACACAACATGCCTGGGAAAGGTGCTTTTCAAAGGCCATCTCTCTGCAGTGAGCACTGGAGTGTTCAAAGCTACTGAAGCAGGTTGGACACTTTTATGGAAATGCCAGAAGAGTGGGGAGACCTACTGAGGATGAGGATAAATCCACTCTCTTCAGTGTTCAGAGGAGAGGAAACAGCAAAAGCACTTAAAACTCTTGAGTGTAAATCAGCTGGCCAGGCAGGAGTGCAGAGTGTTGCATGTCTTCAGGGGAAGGTGCTGCCTTGTGTCCTGGCTGGTCTCTGTCAGCAGCTCTGGCCCTGCTTGTTCAGCCCCCTTGTGCTGCTGGTTCATGTTCTTTCCTGCTCTTCTTTGGGTTCGATCCCCATGTCTGGAAGAGCAAGGGGAGGTTTAAAGTACATTTAATGAAATTGGGCCTCTGAACCAGTGATTGATAACTGTCAGATGAGGACAGATACACTCACAAAAGTTAGGCTGGAGTATCTTTTGTTCCTCTTCCTATACTTTAAATTTAAAATCCCCCTCCCTCCTTCTTCTCTTTACTCCCACATGTTTTTATTTTGGGATCCTTGCCTTTGAATCCTTATTTGTCTGGATTTTTCTCCAGGCTTTGTGCTCTGAGACTCGATAGAGTCAATGAGATATTTCTTAGGCTGTTCAGGTAATACCAGTGTTTCTCTGGCAAACAAAATTTGGGAACCAGCCTCAAGAATGGAGCTTTGAATACAGAAAAATGCTTTTTCCTTTGTCCTTTGGGAGTCCGGGTGGGCTTGTCTTAATTGCCTTTCGAGGGGGGAAAGTGGTTTTCATGTGTGTGGTTTGGTCATTGTTGTTGTGTTTTTTGCCAGAATACTTGCAAGGGCTGTGAAATGGATTCAGGAGCAGATGAATAGGCCTGATCCCTTGTGGGGCTAAGGACATACACAGGGACAGAAAGTCACTCCTGGCATTTGCTTCCAGGCTTTCCAGACACCAAGCTATGAACTCCCTTACCTCAGAAAAGAAACAGTTTGATGCTCATGAGGGTATTGAAGGCGATGCCTTTTGCCAGTAGGACTCTCAAACCCAGCACAGTCATGGACAGCATGTTCACTCTCTGCTCTTCAGGGTCTGCTCAGTGACCAGAAAAGAGGGGAGACATCATGGTCTAGGTTTTGGTGCTGTGATCTTGGCAGAAAGTGGAAAATCCACAGGTGAGAGTTTCAGGGAAAGGAAGAGCAGCAAAGGAATAGCTGAGAGAGAACATGGCAACAACAGGGGAGCCCAGAGTTGCTTTTTGCATCCTGGGGCTTGTGTGTAACTGCAGGAGCAACCTTGGAACAGCAGCCTGTGTGTGCTGAATGTGTTGTGTTCTGAGTCCTCTGCCCTGCAGAAAATACATTTCCATGCCTTTATCCCCCAGAGAGCAATGTAACTTCACATCCTGTTTGGGTAACTCACCTTGTGCTGAGGGCTCTGTGCTATTGCAAACCCTCTTACTAGCCCCTTCCGCTCCTTGAATGACCTTCAGGATTACAAAAACAATCCCACAGAATATAAAATGGGATTTAGTAAAAAACCACAAAACATGCCACACTTTGAACTTCTTGTTGGTGTTGGATCAGCTGTTCCAGGTTGTGCTGCAGCAATTTTGCTGCTGCAGGGTGAAATATGTAGTCATAAGGAAATTCATGTTTTAATAAATAGATTGTGTCTTCCCTCTCTCTCCCAAAGTTATTAAACAGTTGAAACCATTTATTTCAGTTGCTTTGGGACATCTTTCAGCTCTCCCTGTTGAAATACCAAATATCTTTCTGATTTCTGCTGGCTGCCTAGAGCAATGCTGACTAGCAGGAGAAGAACACCAAGCCCCACAGGACATTGTCCCTAGAAAAAAGTTGCACCTGTGCCACCAAACTGTACCTGGCAGTATTGTTACCATACTGCTGTCGAACTTGTCCGTGCACATCATCACTGTTGTGTTCTGTTCCTCGGAGATTATGTACTCGGTGTGGAAAGTCGTTGGTAAAGGTGTTGTTTCCACAGTGGTAACAACTTGTGATGCAGTTGTTTTCTCCACGACCTCTAGGATAGAAGTTTTGGACTGTATGTAACAAACTCCATGGATTGGACAGGATTGATTTTACTGCAGGCTTGCCTGGGTGATGAGTGACGCAAAATTCATGTATACTCAGCTGTGACTAATTTGTAACAATCCCATTTAGTGTTTTTATGTCATTATTCCTTGTCATTAGAGATACAAGCAAGAAAAGAAGATTGCTGAAACTCACAACCAGCTGTCTTACAAGAAAACTATTGGTGTCAAAAGAATTTAGTTGCCAACAAATCATTGTGGTACCATAATTTGTTTATTAGAGAAAATACCCTTCCCTCTAGGTCAGGTCACAAGTGGAGATTCAAGGGTGATCTCAAAAACCAATGTCAGGATTTAACTCAGATTAGTAATTTGAATTAGAGTAAAACCATGGAACTGAAAGGACTCCTCCAGCAGCCTTCCTTGCCAGAAAGGACTCAGCTTATGAAAAGCTATCTGACACATCCACAGAGATGGACGTGTCTGCTTTGACAGGAGCATCCTGAGGGGTCTCTTGGCTAAAGAGTGGTGTATGAGGCTTTTCATTTTGAGTGGTGTCTGCCTTGCAGGTGGGTCAAGAGTTCCCTCAGCTCGAACATTTTGTTCATCCCAGGGTACTGATGGAAGTCTGATCAAGGAGCTCTGATTTTACACCCTTTCCCCATCAGCCCTGTGCCACTGCTGAGGAACTGAGGTGAAAGCCAAACCGTGCTGTGCACAACTTCATGGGTCAGCTCTCCTGATCAAACAGGCAGAACTATACACTGTGCATACCTCCAGCAGCCTGACACCCACCAGAAATCCAACACTGCCTTCCCAGCTCTTGTACCAAGCATTGGCCAGAGCCTGTCAGTCCTGTGAGTTCTGTGTTCTCTGAGAAGACCTTGAACGGCTTTTCATGTGGTCTCCTCTCCAGGCTTTGCAAACAGCCAGAACACAACCAGGCTGCTTCTCTGCAATAGCTCCCTGGGCAGGATCTTCAGCAAGCAATAATGTACACAGTGCAACTGTAGTTCAGAGAGCAGAAGATTTGTTTTATCTGACCCCAGAATGCTCACCTGAGTCCCACTAGTTTGCATTACTGGACAGTACAGCCATGAATTCCTACCACTGCTTGCTTCTGGAAGGGATTCATGTTTTATGTTCTAAAAACTTATTTAGAGAAAAATCTGTTCTTCTCCTTTGCTTTTCTTATAAAGTCACAGGAGGAGCCCTCTATTCCCAGAAAATATTGTGCCTTAACATTCACAGTGAATGTTTAATCTGGAATAATCCAACCCTGACCAAAGGGAAAGTCTTCTCTATCCTTAACTGAGCCCTCAACAGAATATGCCTGGAGTATCCCACAGTGGCACTAATGGTTGTTATTTTATGTCATTTTGATGTAGGAGTATTCTCAAAACATTTAATAATAAATAGATATTAAACAACCCAAACAAACAACAGCACCAAACAGAACAACAGCACCAAACTATAGAATAACAATTATATAGTATATAATATATAACATACATAACATGTGTAACATGTATAATATAGAATTAATGTATAATAATGTGTATAAATTAATGTATATCTTTATGTATGCCTGTCAAATTGCATTTTAGTAGCTCTCAAAGGAATTCAAAACCAAAAGGGGGAGGTTGTTTACATTCTGGAAACTTTGGCTTCAACATACTATTTCTTCTGACTTGAAAGGGACTTTGATTCATAAAGCCCAAGATCTTTTACTGTCAAATATAATTCCAGAGTCTCTGGTCAGCTCTGAAAAGATTGTGTTTTTAGCTGTAAAAAGAAAATCATTGAACAGCATGGAAAGAAAAGATCTGCCTCTGAAATGGTAAATTTGCATTCCTTTGTCCCTTTGGAATTGGAAGTGCAGTGAGATTGTTCCCAAATACACATTTATTCCCATGCAACATATCCTACAGACATGGAGAAATATTTGGCAGCACCCAAGGAAGTTGCACGTCTTTCTGGAGGGAGAGCAGGAGGTTTTAGGGATGTAAAGTAACATGGGAGGTTCTTTAAAGATATGCAGTCCTCTAAAAGCAAAACAACAGTTCCTGAGGGATGCACCTGATACTTCAGGATCACAGAGATCAATATCAAAAACCCCTCTGCCACCCCAACAGTCACATTTCCCTAGAAAAGCTTGGGGTGACCTGCACCTTTATTGTTTATCACACAATTCCAAAGAAAGATAGGAATAAGTCAGGCTTCCTATAATCCCTATTCCCCACATTGGTCTTTTCAGAACCCACACAACCTGGAGCCAATTGTCTTTCATTGAGGAGCTCTTGGCTATGAGGCACTTGTGGGAATTCAAGCTCAAGGCTATTTCACCTCCTTCCTGCTCTGTCCCCAGGGCAGTGGAATGCCTTACCTGGGGACACTCTCAGTGTGGTGGGGCCAGTGTCAAACCAGAACTTCTCCAACCAGGAGTTACAGATCTGTCTCAAAACTCCTCATGCTGGGAGCTCCTCACTGAGCTCTGCATTCCTGCCCCAAGTCAGTCAGTGCAAGCCCGCTGGAGAATTGGACACTGGACTGTGAATTTGGGCCAGAGTGCTGCCCAAAGTGGGAATAAGTTATCACAGGCTAAGCAGTGCCCTGCTGGTGTTGGCGGATCATGGAATAATGGTGCTGTGCAGAGTCAGCCCAGATGTTCCTGGGAAACCTTCCTGAGCAGATCCAAGCTGAGGGTTTGGCTTGAAAGCCTGGCTGCACAGTGAGTGCCTTCAAGGGATTATTGCAGCTGAATGTTCTTTCAGTGAACCCAAACTTTTAAATTCCCTTGTTCTTCCCCACATTAATTTACTGTGAAGTTTTAGGAATAAAGAAATGTCACTTACTTGGTTCAACTGTGAGGATCGTCCCTGATCCAGTTGCTGTTGTCACACTGGTAAGACTTATTCCAATAACTCACTCTTTCTTCATGGTGTTAAAATTTGTTGTAAATGAAGAGATGGATTGCTAGATATTTGGCCTAATTATCCATGGGTTCAAGTCCATGAGAGCACCCAGAGGTACATTTAGTTTGTAAACTGAAAAGGGAAAAAAATTCCTTGATTAGTTCAATGATTTCAGTTAGCTTAATTGAGCAAAGAATTTTCAACGTCTCCCTTTCTTCCACGTTTTAGAACCTTTATGAGCTCTTTTATGTATCCAGGATACAAGAAAATATATGAAGGAGGTTCTACTTCTCTTCTTAAACATTACAGTCACCCATCTCCTTTCTTTCCCAAAATACCTCACCTTTATTCCTTCTTTGGGTTTTTATACTGGTCCTTATCCTGTTTATATCATTGTGGTACCCCCAGCCCCCCATACACAGTGAGGTATTTCATAGCAAAAACTGTCTCTGTTTCACTAGACAGAATTTAGGATTATACAGGCAGTCACATGACTTCTTTTGTGGTTTGAGATCCAGCATACCACATGAAAAAACATCATATTGCTTTCAAGGAAGGATCTAATGTAATATCTGAAATCTTGAGTTGTATATGAGATCTTGGGGATTACATGACACCTCCGAAAAGTCTGATGGAGTTAGGCTGGATAGAAAGCAGGAAAAGAATCAGTACTTTTTTTGTTATTTCAAGCACTTCTGAAAATTCTCCTGACTTGCTGAAAACTATCCCCTTTTCTCCCTTTGTTTCAGTGCTCAGAAGCAGGAGGAAACTGCCCTCTGGTCTCAGAATTGGTGTCTGGGAGGTCATTTAATACCTTAGAAAGTCTTCATGGTGTTTTAGGTAAGAGGTCAAAGTAGGTAAAATGATTGTACTTTGTTGTGTAGGGGCACTGAAACCTTGTGGTTGAGGATCAAAGAGTGAAGGGTCTTGTTCTTCATGCATCTGCTCCTGGCTGTTGTTGGATCTGAAATTAAAAGGATCTTTGTTCTTAGCAAAATCTTCCTCTGTGCTCTGAGACAAAGAGAAGAACACAATGGTGAACTTAAATAGAAATATCTAAATACAGATACAGTCAGTGTGGCTTCCTGTCCACTTGTTCAACTAAAGCTAGTTATCAAACATCTAAAATGACCTGTTTGTGAGAGCTAAGATCTCAGGTTGAACGGTGAGGAAACTGGAAAAATAGAAGAGGTTTTCTGATGTTTGAGTAATTCTGGGAATCAAATTTGTGTATGTGCACACAGTTGTCTGAGGAAAAATGGATTAAGTAAAGTCACCGTGTTTCCTTCTTCAAGAGAAGGGAGGGAGACAGTTTGTGTGTGGTGGTTCAGTTGTTTTGAATCACTGTGGTACGTAGTTCACACAGTGCTAGGCACTTCTACAAAAACATTTGTGGGCTTTTCAGTGCCAGGTGATGTCTCCTCTTTCATGTCTTTGTAGTGCTGCCTTTTGTTTTCCTGTGCCTCTACACTGCTCTACTTCTGAACATCTAACACTGTTCCAGAGGATTCCCTAAACTAAAAATATCATTATCATCCTTGCTTTTTTTGGCAGATTGAGTAGTTAGTATTAATGTCATTAAAATATTGCCCTGATTTGTATCAGGGGAGAAGTCACTCGGGCTTAATAACTTTATATCAATTTTCATTCTGTATTCCCTAAGCCCTTCTAGACCTTCAAGTACATCTGTCCTTAAAGCCTATTTGCAAGAGAAATTAAAATTCTAACCATGTTTAGAAATTGTTCAGAAGATATTTTGGTTCAGCTGATGCGGCATTCATTAACTCTCTTTGCGTTAATGACCTAAAGATGCTTATTTATTCAGCTGTTTAATTTTTAGTATTTCTTGCATGAGTTCCATTTTTATAATGGTCATATGCATTTTGTCCCAATTAGATCAGCAGGTTTTTCCCCTTAAATTTTTTTAATCTTGTGAACTGATTATTTGACCACTGATCTGGCCATTGTTTGCAGTTTCATTTATTTGTATGGCTTTTCAATGAGTTTCTAGGGAGGAAACATCTGGTTACAGTTGACTGAAGTTGGCTTTTAATTTGATTTTTATCTTAATTTTTAATAATGGTAGCCTGAAATTTTAGAGCATTTTCCTAAGCCTAAGATGCAGTTCTAAGCCACAAATAGCATGATTTCATCCTGTTTGCAATGTTGTTATTCCCAAGGATAGAGGTGTGTTTCTCATTTTTAATCAGTGATTAAAATAGCAATGCTACTATTTCCCATTGGTAACTGGGAAATGCCCATCTGCTGTTCCCTTGAGTGTGTCAATTTTATTTCTCTTCCTTGTTGCTTGAGTCTTGCAGGAAAGCTCAGCAGGAGAATGTGCTGATGTGATGGGAACCCTTTCATGCCAAGGATTGTAGTCGGTTCAACCCTTGGCATGAAAAAGGGAACAAGCCCTAAACCCCTCCTGCCCCAGGCCTGGGCACACACAGGCGCCTCTCACATCCCCTGCCCTGCCTGGCAAATCTTCCCAGAGCACTGAGACCTCACCCTGCTCCTCACTGAGATCTCCCAGGCCGTTAAACACCCCCTTTGCATTCCAGTGGCCTCAGAGAAACACCTGTGCTCACAGCCACCCACAAGCCACACATGCTGGCATTTCTTTACTTTAAAAGCTCACTTCTGCCTTTCTTTTTGCTATCAGTGTCCTGGAGCAGTGTCTTGGTTTTAGAGACAGCAGTCTGCCATGGGAGGTGAGAACCTCCCTTGGAATGGAAAAATATGACCACCTTCTCTCTGAATTATTATAAGTTATTATACAAATATAATTATATAATTATATAAATTATTGTCCTGGTTTAGGACAAATTTGGGCGAAAACCTCCAAAAGGGGGCCCCTCCAGAAAGCAAACCCACACGGCCCCTCCCCCCAAGTGGTTTGGGAAGGATTCCTTGGAGAGAAGTGGAAAGAACCTGTTTATTTAACAGGCAAAGCACCCCCCGGCACACAAAATGAACAATACTGGATGACACCACTCTTTCACTGCTCTGAAAAAGATGACAAATTCAGAAAGTCTCTCCTGGGAGCGGTGGCTCTGTTATCAGTCCCTCATGTGCTGGGACAGCTGCTGCAGCCACAAGGTGCAAACTCTTGGTGTTTCCCAGGTCCCGGGCTGAAGCAGGTTCAAGTAGGTAAAGAAAAAGCAAAAGGAGAAACAGTCCAGGAAAAATTTGGACTGCTTAGCTAAACTACCTAATGAGCAGAAGGAAAAAGCAAGAGCAAAGCAGGAGCAAAGCAGAAGCAAGAGTGAGAGCAAAGCGAAAAACCAAGCAAAAAGCAAAAGCGGCACTATGTACTGCCCTGTCTGTGTCTCCCACCAGCCGTGGGGGAGCGGCTGATAACAAAACCAAAACAAAACATTTGCTTTTCAGAGTCAGACTTGAAGCCACAGAACAAAATATCCAGCATAAACAAAACACACAAATGGGGATACAACCATCATAACGTCATCCTAGGCTAATTATTTTATGGTGCTTTCAGACAAAGATACAGGGAAAGGAATAATAGTAATTTAATAATAAATATAACAACTCAAACAACAGCACCAAACAGGCCCACACATCCAGGCCCGGCTTCTCGGCCGCAGGCGCTTTCCCCTTTGGTGCAGTTCCGGGCACAGCCAGCAGGGGCGCTGCTGGCTCCCGGCCAGGCAGGGCGGGTGCGATGATTTCCCCGCGCCAGCAGGGGGCGCTGTGGCGCGAGCTCGGCTCCCTCACGAGGTGATGGCGGCGATGGCGGTGGAGGAGAAGGGAGGTGGCTCCTGTTGCAAAACTCACGGGGAGCAGCCGGTCTCAGTGCCACTGAGGGTGGTGAAATGTGCTGCAGCAGGAGCCTCATAGTGGCAAGCTGGAACAACAGAGGTGAGCACAGCCAGGTGGCAAACAAAGTGTAGCAAAATCTCTGAAGTTGTGGCAGGAGCTGTGAGGGTGGGCGGACACAGGGTGTAGAGTTAAAGTGTAGGAAAAAGGCCCAAGCAGTGGCAGAAAACAGCGGGCCTCCCACAAGCAGCGGGGAATGCTCCCTCAGGGACCCTGTACTTCCAGGAGTGTTGTTTCAAAATTGTCAGTGTGGTTGCTTTCTGGGTCACTGGCAGCAGGGAACACACTCCAATACAAGGGAAAACCTACTGAGGTGTCTCCCTCACTCTGGTTTTTCCCCAAGTGAGTCAGTAGAGCTGCCCTCTGATCCAGCAGGATGGCTCAGTGCAGGGCCCCCCTAACTGGACACTGACAGAGTGGCTGGGCACAAGGGTCTCAGCTTTTCTGGGCCAATGACAGAGAAATTAAACACTAAGGGTTGAGGAAATTTCACACTAAGAGTTGAGGAAGCCTCCTGCTTTCACATGACAGAGACAAAGGGGGGGAGTTGTGGCAAAGCCTGGGGAGAACTGCCTGGCCCTCTGGCATCTATAACTTTTGTTTTGGATTCCTTGGGCTCTGTACTCAGGAGCAAGCCCATGGATGCATTTGCACAGGTCTCCTTAGGTCTTCCATGAAAGCCTACACTTGTAAAGAAAGAAATGAATGCACAGTGCTCAGAAGAAGAGCATCTGTGTTTATTGACATGGAGCCAGAGCTGGGAGTGGAGAGAAGGAGTTTTTCATCATGTCCTGGGAAAGTCCATCGTAGCAGTGCAGTTCCTGGTGCAGTGCTTCTCTTTCTTCAGATACAATTAATTGACTGCTGTTATAACATTGTGTTACTGCAATGTTATTGTGAAACTCCCTAAACATCATGAAGTATCCAAATGTTGTTCAGTCCTGCTTTTCCATGTTAAAACTGCAGTTCTTTCAGTGCCCATTGTGTTTCTTGGTCCTGGTTTAACCACAGATGGTAACTAAACACCACACGGCTGCTTGCTCTTTTGCCCCCTCATTGAACTGGGAGAGAATTGGAAGTGTAAAAGTGAGAAAATTCATTGGTTTAGCACATAACACTTTAATAAATAAAGTAAATACTGCCTGTGTGTGCAAAGCTAAGCAAGGAATTCATTGACTACTTCCCATCCACAGCCAAGAGTTCAACCTAGACCAGAAAAGCAGAGCTCCATCATGTTTAATGGTTACATGGAAATACAAATGCTATCACTCAATATCCCCCCTTTCCTTCCTCTTCCTCATCTTTATATGCTGAGCATGATGTCCCATGGCCTGGAATCGTGCTTTGGTCAGCTGGGGTCAGCTGAACCAGCTGTGCTCCCTCCCAAATTTTGTGTACCTTTAGCTACTCACTGGTGGGTGGAATGAGGAGCAGAAGAGGCCTTGACTCCAGGTAAACACTGCTCAACAATAACTCAAATATCCCTGAATTACCAACACTCTTTCCAGCACAGAATCAAAACATAGTCCCATTCTAGCTACTATCAGGAAAATTAACTCTACTTACTAAACTGTATTGACTTGATTGGCAATGACATAACTTCATTTACCCAAGTCAATGTGTTTGCACACGATGGCACTGCAGGTACATCTCCCTGTCCTTGTCTGGACAAAAAACATAAATGATGGATTTTTCCTCCTGTCCAGTAGAGGAGGGGCAGTGGGACAGCAGCTTGCTGAGCCTCTGGAGGACAGCCAAAGTCAACTCACCACACCTGAACTCCTTCTCCATGGTCAGGTGCTCTGTAGCAGCCACCCGGTAGAGCAGTGTCATCCCTGCTGATCTGGCTTTCCTAAACAGCCTGGCTGCACCCAGCACAGCACTCTGGAAGCTCCAGCAACACATCCCCATCATCCCAAGGCTCTGCAGCCAAGGCACTGAGGATAAATAAGGCTGTGCTGGACAGGAGCCCTGGCAAGGTGCACTAAACCTGCCCTCCCCCAAACTGCAGCCTCTGCAGTTCCCAGCACAGATCCTCCTGCACCACCAATGGCACCAGCCCTTCCAGCAGCCCTCCCTCCAGTGCCTTTTAGTGCCACCCAGCCAGAGGGACGTTTCCTGCACCTGCCATTGCCTGACAAGAGCCCTGGGCAGCAGCTGCCAGAAAGATCTGTCATCCCCATCTGCTGGTTTTTGGTTCACTCTGCTGCAGATCTGCTCCAGGGTGATTCTTGCCTGACAGTAGTAGGTTGCTGCATCGCCTGGCTCTGCTGCCCGGATCTGCAGTGGGAAGCTGTTCTTGAACTTCTCATCTTTTATCTGAAAGCGACCCTTGAAACCTTCTCCATAGGTGCCATCCTCCTTGTAAATCCATTCCTGAGAGCCAGTTGGGCCCTGACGGTACCACGAGACGGAGTAGTACCTCATAGAATCCCCCTTCATGCGGCATTGTAAGGTGACAGCTTTTCCCTCTTGCACGGTCACTTCCCTGGGCTGCTCCAATGTAGCTGCACCAGCAAGCGAGACTGCTGCAGAGAGCAAGAACAAAGCACAGTCACTGCAAGATCCAGCAAAGGGCAGGGCAATGCTGGTAGGACCTTGCACGGGCACTGGACGACTTCTAGGACAAAATCCTCCTCTTGGAAGCCAGCTGACACAGATGGGCAGAGCTGGTGACAGCTAGCAAGTACCTCACAAGGAAGGAGACAAATCATTTCCCTCCTTCCTTTTCCCAGTCTGACTAGAAGCATTTTCTGATTTTCCCCAAAGAAGCAGGAAGGAATTGCACCATGGGAGGACAAATCCCTTTGTCCTAGCCAAGAGAGGATGGTGAGGTACCCACTGTCCTGTCCCTGAAGCTGCTGTGGGTGAGCAGAGCACAGCCAAAGGGCTGTCGCAGGCAGTGGGGCTGTGCCCTGTGCTGCCATGGCCCAGCTGCTCTGTGCCAGAGGGGCCGCAGCGCCCCAGGCGCAATGTCCAGTGCCAGGGCCAAGCGCTGGGCCCCGAGATCTGAGTGCAGCAGGGAGGTGCCCTGCGTGTGCCCAGGCTGCAGAGCAGGCAGCTGGCACGCAGGTGCCCAGCTCAGAGGCACCAGAGGAGCAGGGCTGCTCTCCCCGTGCTCCACAGGCATGGCTGGGCAGCTGGAGCCGGGGCACAGCTGCGGCTGCAAGCGCTCAGCACAGCTGCCCAGAGCCCTGCAGAGCCCAGGGCCACGCTCAGCTCCCGGGGCCAGCAGCCCTTGCCTGCACTTACCTACAATGGGCAAGAAGCCCACGCACAGGGCACTCCACATGGCCAGGCCCGCTCTCCGTGGCCTCTCTGCAGCTTCTCTGCGCCTGCACAACAGCTCTGCCCACACCTGCCCTGCCTGGGCCTCTGGCACTGCTCTCAGGCCCAGGCCCTGCTGGTCCCTCCCTCTGCCTGTGACAGCACTGAGGGGGAGAGGAGGGGCACCAGGAGCACAGCTTGAAGCTCTTGCTGCCCTCCTGGCTGTCTCTCACCCTGCGTGGTCCCCATCTTTCTGTGAAGCCCTCTCCATACTCACACTTTGTGTGATCCTGTGAAAGAGCCTCAGGCTTGTTTTGGAGTGGCTCAGTGGGAACACTAAATTGGGAAATTCCATTCCTAAACCCCAGCACCCTCATTTGGCATCCAATGTGGGGCATGAAGGGTTGAGATAAGAACAGATCTGCCCAGAGTGGGCTGCAGACCAATCTGATCTCAGCATTAGCTCTATCAGGTATGGAGCCACGGGTGCCAATGCTGCTGGGGCTGTTCCTGTGGCTGTGGGACCTAACCCTGTGTCTGTTCTCATATGAGCTCCCCATGATGATATTGTGCAGGGCTGTGGGCACTGAGAAGGGGACTGGGGAGAGGACAGGTGACTCGTGTCAAGTGTTAGAGTAAGATACTGTCACAAGGATGATCTAGTAGTGCTTCCAGGCAGGTGGAACCCCATAGCCAGAGACTCTATTTGTCATCAAAATAAAACTGTGTGTGCACAGTGCCTCTTAGAGGTCTCCATATAATGAACGCTGGGGTGTCTCTGCTCGGTCTCCTTGCAGGTTATGTTTCAATACAGGTCACAAAAGAGGAATTTCCCTGGTTGTCACAGGCTTTGGCATAGCCAGGGATCATGTAAGGCCCTCCCTACAGAAATCCCAGAACTGACATCTATTTTCTAAGCTGTCTTTGGAAAGACAGACATTGCCAGGAGCTCTGCACTCCCCAGTCCTGAGTGGTTTTGCAGGGGAACATCAGGTTTCCAATACTTCAGTTCAGATAACTTCTGCTGACTGAAATATTTGGGAAAGAGAGAACGAGGACTTTCCTTGCAGTTAGGTAATTAACCATCCTGCTAACGAGTTTCTGTGGTGGATATGCCCAGTTCAGCTCTTCCTTGTATATCCCAACTTGTTCCACACTTCTTTAAGTGGATGAATTTCTTATGGGAGGTTTTCAGAAATGCAATAATGATGGTGTCCTGAATGCAACCCCACGTAGTTCTCCTTCCTGCACCCAATCAGGGCACACATCACTCACTGCATCCTGAAAAAGATCCAGATAATAACAAGTCTGTAGCTGAATTATCCTACACATTGTGGTTCTTCCTTCGGTAAACCTTCTGTTTCCTCCTGTCATTTTCTACATACCACTTTTCATTACCAGCATTCCCCCCTCCTTCAGTATTTCCTGACATTTGGAAAAGAGAAATGCTTCTCAGAGAATTCGGCAAAACCACAGTTTCTCACCTGTGAATCCAAGGCAAAATCTGACAGGAAACACCATTCTGATCATAAATCAGGAATGGGGACTTACTAAGATATTTAGCCTGATCTGTACAGGACACTGTCAGGAAGCCCAGGTGTGAGACTGCTGCAGTATTTCAGATTGAGATTCCTAAGGAATTTTGAAAGCAGTGCTGCAAGTGCTTCCCATATTTTACTCCATTTCTTCTGTTACAAATAACTTCCAGCTCTAAGCCTGCTTTAGTTTGAAGTTCAAATGAAGCTTCTTTGAATCTGACTTTAGTTTTTCCGGTCTTTCAGCTTCCTGATCCTGTTCTTTCCAAAGCCTCTGTATCGCTTTGCAGGAGTTCCCAACTACTCCTGCTGTCAGGGGCAGGATGCAAAAGAAGAGCAAAGAAGTTTAATTTGTGGCATGACCAGGCACACCACTTCTTGTGGGGTCTGGATGGCTTCTTTGGTTGGTTGTTTTTTTGGTTTTATCTCATGTTTGAACTATTTTCAGGATTTCAGAAATTTGCAAGTGTTGTGAGAACAATAAACACTTTGGCCAGAAGGTAGCAGGAGAGACCAGAGAAAGGAGTTCAGTTTACATCAATAGATCTACCAGGAACTTTTTAGTATTTCAGGACACAAAACAGGTTAGATTATACCCAGCAGATGCAGTAATGTGATTATTAGATTGTACTTCAAATGCTGTAAAAGACAGCAGAAGGATTCAGTGGTACAAAAAGGTATTTAGTATTGCCCAATGTCATGGAGTTCTTAATAATGTTTTCCCGTGTAACCTCTTGGAGAGAGCTTTATTCTTTCAGGATGCTTTTAATGTTCACTGCCACTGGAGAGAGCTCTCACCATTTTGAGTTGCTGAGCAGGGCAGATGTCAGACACCACACTCTGTGTTTGACTCACTAAGGGGCAGGAAAAATAATGTGCTAGAGGTGAAAATTTTCCTCAAATTACTTTAAAGTTTTATTGAAGTGGCTGGTCAAGTCACCAAAACAGTGGGGGAAAAAAAGCTCTCCCACAGGATTTTTTAATGTTAGAGAATCAAGGCATTACTTTATTCTGGCTAAGACGTGTAACAGAAATAATTTCATCCACACATTGCACAGGTTGTGCAGAGAAAATCCTTCCATCACACAGGGTCTTCAAAAGTTTTCTTATACTTCTACAGTCAAAACCCAGGGAAATCCATTGGTTCAATGCTCATTGCGCACAGGCTCCACAGTTTGTAGTGTTTGGTTTTTATTGATCCTTGCAATTTCGATGTTATTTTGGTTCTCAGTCTTGGTTCTCTCATGGATCTTTTCCCAGACCAGGTGTCTCTGACCATGCCAGAACTGGTGTTTGGAACTGATGTTCATTAATGCTCATTATCTTTTGTGTATCTTCTGTGCTGCTCCCAGTCTGCTGAGATGTGGAGCTCATCAGGCTTGGTGTGCTGGAACAGCCCTTTGAAAAGAAAACTTCAGTTCCTTTCCCCCTTGGCAAAGGTGAACAAAACCCCTGACTAACGGTATAGAAAGAAAGTTTGAACTTCTTCTCATTGGTCCCAGTATGAGAAAGGTGTCACAGAAATGCAGAAGGACTGGGGCTGGAAGGGACCTCTGGAGGTGACTGGGTGTCCCCTGCTCTAGCAGGACTGTCTGGAGCTGTTTGCCAAGGACCATGTCCAGGTGGCTTTTGAATGTCTCCAGGGTCAGTGGCTCAACCTCTGCAGATCTGCAAAGGCTCTATAAGCACAGTCAACCATGGATGCAAATCAATCTCTAGGAGAAGAGAAGTAGTACGGTAAAAATGCATTGTACCAAAGAGTTCTGCTTATAATCATCCTGTATTATTCTAGAATCAGGACAATATTTTTTTTTCAGATGTCAGGATAATGCCACATGCAAATGTGCTTCCTTTAACAGAGAGTATTTTAATGACCTTTACCTCCTCTGCATCTGATTCCACTGGATTTGTCTAAGGGAATATTGTCAAAATAGGAATCTGCCTGAGAGATTGGGAACAGGTGTGGAGTGTTGGAGAAAAATGTTCTGGGTGTCATTAGAAAATCAGTATAGAAATATTGGTGAACGGCTCCCCCTGATTGATGTTCTGGTGGTAGAATGCACTAAATGTGCATTTCATTGGATTTGGATTTGCCATGCAAATTTCAGCTTCTGCAAGGGCTGGGGCTCTTCTCTGGGTGTCTGCAGGGCCTGAGGGTGAGCGCTGAGCAAGCTCAGCGCAGCAGCCCTTGCTGTGGCCTGTGCAGAGGCTCTCTTGAGGGCTGCAGGAGCTCAGGCAGGGACAGCAAAGCCTTCTCTCCCCTTCAGGATGTGGTTACCTTGTGTTTTCAAAAGCAGGGGAGGGTTGATGCTGCCTGGTGTGACTGAGTCAGAAATGGTGACCACAGCATCCTGCCTGTAGCCTGTGAGAGGGGCATGAGCTGGGGAAGGTGTGGGCTGGGCTCTGTTAGCCCAGAGCCAAGTTGCTATGGAAACTATCACTCCATCAAACCACCCCAAATGATTTTCTGGTGGCCCCTTCCTCCTGTCCCTGAGTTCAAAACAACAGCAGGGTTTCTTCTCTGCTGACAGGAGCATTTTCCCTCCCTCATGCCTTCAGCAAGGACTCTCCTCACTGAAGCTCCTGAATGTGCCAGAGACATTTCCCTGCACAAAGTCTGCAAAAGACAAATACAACCAACAGGATATCTGCAATATAAAAGCTGTGTTTCGATCCCAGTGGGCTTTTAGGGGAGTTAGATTTCAGCAAGTTCCATCCTAGTGCCAGAAGAAAAAGCACAGAAAACCCACGGAATTTTGTGCTCGCACAACTTTATTTTTGTCACTATTAAAGGAACCTTAAATGCACATGCAATAAATGCAGCAGAAGAAATACAGGCTTAATCAAGAAATGAACATTATCTAGTTGAATGAAATCACTTCAGATTCTACACAGCTCTTCTTATCTGCAATACACACTTTGGGTATTGAAATTATCTAAAACCCTAAGCTACAAATGGCAGCTCCTGGGCTGGAATTCCCCCAGCAGTGCTGCTCCAGTTCCACAAGCAGTAACACAACATGCCTGGGAAAGGTGCTTTTCAAAGGCCATCTGTCTCCAGTGAGCACTGGAGTTTTCAAAGCTACTGAAGCAGGTTGGACACTGGTGTGCAAATGGCAGAAGAGTGGAGGGATCTGCTTAGCAGGAGGAGGAGGATAAATCCACTGTCCTCAGTGTTCAGAGGAGAGGAAACAGCAAAAGCACTTAAAACTCTTGAGTGTAAATCAGCTGGCCAGGCAGGAGTGCAGAGTGTTGCATGTCTTCAGGGGAAGGTGCTGCCTTGTGTCCTGGCTGGTCTCTGTCAGCAGCTCTGGCCCTGCTTGTTCAGCCCCCTTGTGCTGCTGGTTCATGTTCTTTCCTGCTCTTCTTTGGGTTCATTCCCCATGTCTGGAATAGCAAAGGGAGGTTTAAAGTACATTTACTGAAATTGGGCCTCTGAACCGGTGTTTGAGAGCTGTGAGCTCCCTTACCTCAGAAAAGAAACAACTTGATGCTCATGAGAGCATTGAAGGCGATGCTCTTTGCCAGCAGGACTCTCAAACCCAGCACAGCCACGGACAGCATGTTCACTCTCTGCCCTCCAGCATCTGCTCAGTGACCAGAAAAGAGGGGAGACATCATGGTCTGGGTTTTGGTGCTGTGATCTTGGCAGAGAGTGGAAAATCACAGGTGAGAGTTTCAGGGAAAGGAAGAGGAGCAAAGGAACAGCTGAGAGAGAATATGGCAACAACAGGGGAGCAACCTTGGAATAGCAGCCAGTGTCTGGTGAAAGTGTTGTGTTCTTAGTCCTCTGCCCTGCAGAAAATGCATTTCCATGCCTTTATCCCCCAGAGAGCAACGTAACTTCACATCCTGTTTGGGTAACTCACCTTGTGCTGAGATGTTTGTGCTGTTGCAAACCCTCTCACTGGCCCCTGACTCTGTTCTGGTGCTGTTTGGTTCCCCAAATCCTGTTATTGGTTCTTCAGCCTCCTCTACTGTAGCATGATAAAGAAAAGGCAATTTAAACTATATATACCATTTACACAGGATATAAAAAATGTTAAATGATATTTCTCATAGAAAATCAGAGGAACGTACTGACTGGGCCTCAGCTGGTCAGGATTAATTCTGAAATTAATATGAACAGACAAGTGCTTCATGCAGTTGCAGGAGACAGAAAAATTCCTGCATTGTTTTGTTTTAATATTTGAATGACCTTCAGGTGTAAAAAAGCAATCTCACCAAATATAACAATTCATTTAATTAAGAAACCCTCACAACACACCCCACCTTTAACTTTCTGTTGGTATTCAAAGGGCTGTTCCAGAGTGTGATGCAGGAGGTTTCCTGCTATAGGCAGGAATATACTGTCATAAGGAAATTCACAGTTTAAATAAATAGATTGTGTCTTTCTTCTTCTCCCCAGAAAAGTATCTCAAAGTAATTTAACAGTTGAAAAACCATTTCTTATAGATGCTTTGAAACATCCTTCCCTGCTCTCCCTGGTGAAATCCCAAATGTCTTTCTTATTTCTGCTGGCTGCCCAGGCCAGTGCTGTCCAGAAGGAGAACACCAGGCCCCACAGGCCACTGTCTCCAGAAATAAGTGACAGCTGTGCCACCAAACTGTACCTGGCTCTGCTGTTATCGTGAGGTCATCGAATTTGGCCGTGCAGGTCACTTCTGTGTCTTTTGTCACCCTGACCACTTTAATTCCATTGTACAACCCCTGTGATGTCAAAATGGATGGGCTCTGTTCATAGACCACCTCCTGAGAGGGCATCTCCAATCTGATGTTCTTTGTAGTGGAGTTCCTTGCCAAACAAGCTGCTTTCCCAGATCTGCCATCTTCTTCCAGTTTCTTTGATTTCATCACAATGACTTGAGGGTCAGATGTTTTTAAAACGTCTGAAAAGAAAAGCAAGGTTTGGACAGGATTGATTTTACTGCAGGCTTGCCTGGGTGCTGAGTGACCCAAAATTCACATGTACTCCATCTGTGACTAATTTGTAACATTCTCATTTACTCTTTTTTATGTCATTATCCCTTGGCATTCGAGGTACAATTAACAAAAGAAGATTGTTGAAACTCACCACCAGCTGTCTTACAAGAAAACTATTGGTGTCAAAAAAAATTTAGTTGCCAACAAATAATTGTGGTACCATAATTTGTTTATTAGAAAAAATAACCTTCCTGCTAGGTCAGGTCACAAGTGGAGATTCAAGGGTGATCTCAAAAACCAATGTCATGATTTAACTCAGATTAGTAACTTGAATTAGACTAAAACCATGGAACTGAAAGGAATCCTCCAGCAGCCTTCCTTGCTAGAAAGGGCTCAGCTTATGAAAAGCTGTCAGACACTTCCACAAAGATGGATGTGTCTGCTTTGACAGGAGCATCCTGAGGGGACTCTTGGGTAAACGAGGTGCATGAGGCTTTTCATTTTACATGGTATCTGCTTTGCAGGTGGGTCAAGAGATCCCCCTGCTGTAACATTTTGTTCATCCCAGGGTACTGATGGAAGTTTGATCAAGGAGCTCTAATTTTACACCCTTTTCCCATCAGCCCTGTGCCACTGCTGAGGAACTGAGGTGAAAGACAAACCGTGATCTGCCACAACTTCATGGGTCAGCTCTCCTGATCAAACAGGCAGAACTACACACTGTGCACATCTCCAGCAGCCAGACACCCACCAGAAATCCAACACTGCCTTCTCAGGTGTTCTACCAAGCATTGGCCAGAGCCTGTCAGTCCTGTGCATTCTGTGTTCTCTGAGAAGAGCTTTTCATGTGGTCTCCACTCCAGGCTTTGCAAACAGTCAGAGCACAACCAGGCTGCTTCTCTGCAAGAGCTACCTGGGCAGGATCTTCAGCAAGCAATAATGCACACAGTGCAACTGTAGTTCAGAGAGCAGAAGATTTGTTTTATCTGACCCCAGAATGGTCACACTAGTCTCATTTGTCTGCCTTCCCTGACAATACAGCCATGAATTCCTACCACTGCTTGCTTCTGGAAGGGATTAATCTTTTATGTTTATGTTTAAATTTATTTGAACAAAAAGGGGGAGGTTGCTGACATCCTGGAAATTTTGACTTCAACACATTAAGTATTTCAGCAGACTCAAAAGGGACTTTGATACTTTAGGTTCAATGTATTTTTCTACCAAACATAATTCCAGAGTTTCTGTGCAGCTCTGAAAGTATCCTGTCATTAGCTGGGAAAAAAAAACAAACATTGAACAAACATTGAACAGCAAGGAAAGAAGAGGTCTTTCTGCAGAATGGCAAATTTTCATTGCTTAGACCCTTTGGAATTGGAAGAGCAGTGAGATTGTTCCCAAAAACACACTTATTCCCATGCAACATATCCTACAGACATGGAGAGATATTAGGCAGCACCCAAAGCAGTCCCACGTCTTTCTGGAGGTAGAGTCGGAGGTTTTAGGGATGTAAAATAACATGGGACATTGTTGCCACACTTTAAAGACATGCAGACCTCTAAAAGCAAAGTAACAATGCCTGAGAGATGCATCTGATACTTTAGGATCACCGAGATCAATATCAAAAACCCTTCTGCCACCCCAACATTCACATTTCCCTAGAAAAGTTTAGGGTGACCTGCACCTTTATTGTTCACTACAGAACTCCAAACAAATATAGAAATAAGTAATGCTGCTGATAATCCCTACTCACCACATTGCACTTTTCAGAACCCACACAACCTGGGGGCCAACTGTCTTTCATTCCAGGAGCTCTTGGATATGAGGCACTTGTGAGAATTTTAGCCCAAGGCTATTTCACCTCCTTCCTGCTCTGTCCCCAGGGCAGTGGAATGCCTTACCTGGGGACACTCTCAGTGTGGTGGGGCCAGTGTCAAACCAGAACTTCTCCAACCAGGAGTTACAGATCTGTAGCAAAACTCCTCATCCTGGGAGCTCCTCACTGAGCTCTGCATTCCTGCCCCAAGTCAGTCAGTGCGAGCCCGCTGGAGAATTGGACACTGGGCAGTGAATTTGGGCCAGAGTGCTGCCCAAAGTGGGAATAAGTTATCACAGGCTCAGCAGTGCCCTGCTGGTGTTTGGGGATCATGGAATAATGGTGCTGTGCAGAGTCAGCCCAGAGGTTCCTGGGAAAGCTTCCTGAGCAGATCCAAGCTGAGGGTTTGGCTTGAAAGCCTGGCTGGAGAGCGAGTGCATTCAAGGGATTATTGCAGCTGAAAATTCTTTCAGTGAACCCAAACCTTTAAATTCCCTTGTTCTCCCCCACATTAATTTACTGTGAAGTTTTAGAAATAAAGAAATGTCACTTACTTGGTTCAACTGTGAGAATCGTCCCTGGTCCAAATATAAGCTTCTCTGTCCTCACACTGCTAAGGCTTATTCCAATAACTCAGTCTTTCCTCATGGTGTTCAAAAGTGTTGTAAAAGCAGGTGATGAAAAGCCGTTAGTCCTAATTATCCATGGGTGCAAGTCCGTGAGAGGATCCAGAGGTCCACTTACTTCCAAAACTGGAAAGGGAATAAAGGTTAATTGAATTGTTCAGTGATTTCAAAAGACTTGATTGAGTATAGACCTTTCAACTTCTCCCTTTCTTCCACCTTTTACAACATTCATGAGCTCTTTTATGTATCCAGGATACAAGGAAATATAATAAGAATGTTGTTCTTCTCTTCTTAATCCTTAGCGTCACCCGTCTCCTTTCTTTCCCAACATTTGTCACCTCCTTTCCCTCTTTTTGTTTTTGTACAGGTCCCTATGCTGTTTATATCATTGTGGTACCTGTACCCAAAAGCACAGTGATATATTTCATAACAAAAACTGTGTCTGTTCCACTACACAGAATATTGGATTATACAAGCAGTCACATGACATCTTCAGTGGTTTAGGACCCAACATACCACATAAAGAAACACCACATGGCTTTCAAGGCAGGATCTCAAAAAATATCAGAGAGTTTGAGTTGTAAATGAGAACGTGGGTATTACGTGACACCTATGAAAGGTGTGATGGAGTTTAGGTGGATAGAAAGCAGAAAAATAATCAGTACCTCTGATGTTTTTTCAGGGCATTTCTTACAATGCAGTCTATTCCCCCTAGTACTCCCCTTGTAGGTACTAGTGATAGTGTGAACGGAGTTTTGGAATGTAGCAGGCTAACTCTGAGGATCTTGGAAGGAACGAATTAAAAGCAGAGGATGCAGAAGGGTTGTAAATTGCTGAACTGACCTTCCAGCTGGGAATTACCCTTGACAGCCGAGGGTGAACTGCATCCAGTGATACTCTAACATGAACCAAGTTTACATGCCAGTGTCTCTCCTTGCCTCTGCCTGGCTGTTGCTCAGGGATTCCCCCAGGTTAGCAAGGTCATGGAAATAAATGTACTCTGAGTGTGTCTGTGGCTGTTTCATCTGCTGACAGTGCTGCCTAACATAAGTGATGGTGGCTGTCCTAGTTTGATACACAGATGTCTGCCAAGGAAAGTGGGAACCTCTCTTGGAATGGAGAATATGATCCCCTGCCCTCCATATTAATATAACTTTGAAATAAAGGGGCTTTCAAGGAAAGATATGGGAAGAGGAATAACAGTTCTTTACTAGTATGTGTATGTATAATAATCCAAACAAGCAAACAACAGCAGTAGCACCAAACAGAACCGGACACCCAGGCCCGGCCTCTCTGGGCCACAGGCGCTTTCCCCTTTGGTGCAGTTCCGGGCACAGCCAGCAGGGGCGCTGCTGGCTCCCGGCCGGGCAGGGCGGGTGCAGTGATTTCCCCGCGCCAGCAGGGGGCGCTGTGGCGCAAACTTGGCCGCCTCTCTGCATGTGGGTTAATGGTGGGTGGGCAGGCAGGAGAGATGCAGAAGGGGCTCCCTGTACAATCCCACAGGAGCAGCCGGTCCTGGTGCCCCTCCTGGTACCAAAACCAGCTCTAGCAGGAACCTTGGAGCAGCAGGCTTCAATGGCAGAGGTGAGAACACTCACAGTGATAAACCGAGTGTAGGGGAAACTCTGAAGCTGTGGCAGGAGTCACGGGTGTCTGGGCAGACAAGGGGTATCAAGTTATAGTGTTGCAAAAATCCCTGCAGCAGTGGCAGACAACTGCAGGGCTGGGTGGGGGATTACTCCTTTGGACAGCTCACTGGCAATGGCTGATCCTGGCATCAGCAGAGGGTGCAGCCCTGCGTGCTCCTGCCTCCCTGCTCCTGGTGTAGCACACACGGGATCTGGGCTCTCAAATGACAGAGAACCAGAGAATCAAGCTGGCAATCACTACTCAAAGTGACAAAGGAAAAGAAAGAAAGAAAGAATAACAGGCAAAAAGCACAGGGCAACAGTGACTCCAGTCAGATGCGCTTACCCTGTGGCTCCTGAGTTGAGCAGCCCCTCTGGAAGGAAGCAGCAGCCCCTGGCCCCCAACTCTCAGGGAATCCCTGCTGCCCCTCATCCATCACAATACTTCCTGAGCAAGGGGAGGCAGTGACCATTCTGAACACAAAGACAAAACCATGAATGGATAGGGAATTTAGGCCATTTTCAAAGCAGAAATATGGGTAGAAAACATGAGAGGAATGGGAAGAAATAGGTGAGGCTTTCGTGGGACAAATGGGACATCCCTGGGCTCTGGTCTTCATGGGGTGCTTAAAGTGTGTCAGGTGTCTGATGGCAGGACAGCACAGCTGGGCACACACAGTCAGGAGTTTTCTGGCATGTACTGATGTGAACTTGCTAACACAAATGGCTGGTGAGCTGGACCTCTGTGTGCCACTGAGGAAGAATTGGTGCTGGGGCAGCCTTGGCTGCAGTGACCATGCACTGTTAGAGCTCAGGATGCTGGGAGAAGAGAGCAATGCCAAAACAGGACTGGAGCCCTGGGCTTCAGGAGAGCAGAGTCTGGGATTTTCTGGGAGGAATCCCATGGGTTATGGTCCTGGACAGAGAAGGAGAGCTGCTCACATTCAGAGATTAGCTCTTTGAGCCTCAAGCATGGTTCCTCTTGACAAAGCAGTGAGTCAAGCTTTGTGTCAGACTTCCAAAATGATGAACAAAGGGCTCCTGAATAAACTCATAACTGGTAAATACAGAAGGTTCCTGTCAAGTTGTTCAACTGACCGCGATGATCAAATGTCTAAAATGACCTGTTTGCAAGAGCCAAGATCTCAGGTTGAATGGTGAGGAAATTAGTCTTGAAAAATTAGGTGGGGTGTTGTGCTGTTTCAGTAATTCTGGTAAATCAGATTTGTGTATGTGCACATAGTTTTCTAAGGAAAAATAGATGAGGTAAAGCTACAATGATTTCCTCCTTCAAGAGAAGGGAGGGAGACAGTTTTTGTGTGGTGGTTCAGTTGTTTTCAGTCATTGTGGTAAGTAGCCCACCACTGTGCTAGACAGTTCTACAAAAACATCTGGGGGGAGTTCCAGTGCCAGGTGATGTCTCCTCTTTCATGTCTTTGTGGTGCTGCCTTTTGTTTTCCTGTGCCTCTACATTGCTCTGCTTCTGAACATCTAACAATGTTCCAGAGGATTCTCTACACTAAAAATAAAAAAATTAACCTAGCCTGTTTTGGCAAAGGAGACAGTTATTGTTCATCTAACTAGAATATTGCTTGAACACTTTGGCAAGGAATATTGTTGTTAGAAGTGCCTCACAGACAGGATCTGGTTACTGGTTTGCTTTTTGGCACACAAGAGAGTTTGGGTTAAATACTTGAAAGGTTTTCTGGGAAGCATCTCTCCAGCTTATGAATTTTCAAGTTATTTTCATTCTATATTTTCTAATTCTTCTAGACCTTCAAGCATTACTCTCCTCAAAGCCTATTTGCATGCCAGAGGAAAAAGCAGTTCCATGTTTAAGAATTGTTCAGTATTTATTTTGGTTCAGCTGATGGTGCTTTATTTGATTCTATTTGCTGTTGTTATACTTGACTGAAATTGGCTTTTAATTTGATTGTTATCTTAATCATATAATTAGTGGTAGCCTACAATTGTGGAGCATTTTCCTAATCCTCCTGCAATAATCAGGGATCTTTCAAACTTTAGTAGTTGGTGTAGGTTCGGGTTTTTCCTCTTCATTCTCTCAGGGATTTTTCTCCATTTTGTTGCCTGTAAGTTCCTTGCCACAGGAGAATGCTTAGAGCAATATTACCAAGAGAAGTTACTTTAAATTAATTTCCCTAAAAACATGACTTTGAATAGAAGGGGAAGCACAAGCATTCTCATTTCACTGGTCTATTGGCTGCTTCCTGGAGCTGGACAAGTCTGTTGCTGGCCATGGCTTGTTGGTGGGGGCTGCAATCCTGGGCAGAGTAGATGGAAGGAAATTCAATTGGGAAAAGATGAGTAGAAGCTCTTTCTTTCTCCCTTGCACAAACCAAAGGCCAGTGCTGGAGGACAGCAAGGGATAAATGTGACAAAAGCAAGGGATTCATGTGACAAATTTCCCTGCCATCAATTTCTTGTCTCTACTTAATGGGCCCAGATCTCCCAGGCTCCCATTGAATGTCAGTTGTTCCCTCCCTTGTGTTCATGGCCCTTCACTGCATTTGTTCCCCTCTGTCCATGTCCTTCCCAGGCTTGGGAGCCCAACATGGGACACATTGGTCCCAGTCCCAGCAGTGCTGAGCTGAAGAGGATTCCTTCCCAGTGAGCAAGGAGTCAGGACAACAAGCCAGGAGGCTGCATGGACAAACAAGGCTGGGAAAAAACGCGGGTCCAGTGCTGAATGGGATGGGGGCCAGGTGACAGAGGGTACGGGACAGGGCTGAGGTCCTGAATGCTTTATTCACCTCAGGCTTCAGCAGCCAGATCAGCCTTCTGGAATTTCATTTCCCACAGCCCTGGAGGAGGAATACGTACCCTTGCACAATCAATATCACTGAGCCTTTCTCTAGGCCATAATGAAAGGATTTGTGCAGAAGGTTTCCAGGGCAGTCAGTGCTGGGAGCTCAACTGAATGAAGAATGCACAACATCCACTCTCTCCTCACCCACCAAGACCCTTTGTCTCACTGTAGAATGCTGTCAATGTGGCTAACCCAATTCCCACTTCTCAAAGCCATGCTGACTGTCCCTGAGGAAAAAGTGCTGGGAAGCAAGGCAAGGCACAGAGGAGAAGTGAGTCCATGCTGGACAGGAACGCTGGCAACACACACTAAACCTGCATTTCCCCAAACTTCAGCCTCTGCAGCTCCCAGCACAGATCCTCCTGCACCATCAATGGCACCAGCCCTTCCAGCAGCCCTCCCTCCAGTGCCTTTTAGTGCCACCCAGCCAGAGGGAGGTTTCCTGCACCTGCCATTGCCTGACAAGAGCCCTGCGGAGCAGCTGCCAGAAAGAAATGCTGACAGATCTGTCTTCCCCATATGCTGGTTTTTGGTTCACTCTGCTGCAGAGCTGCTCCAGGGTGATTCTTGCTCCACAGTAATACGTTGCTGCGTCATCTGGGGTTGCTGCCAGAAGCTGCAGTGTCGTCCGGGAACTGTCCGAACTTCCCTGAAAGTGATCTTGGAAACCTTCTCCATAGGAATCTTCACCATCTACGTAAATCCATTCCAAAGAGCCCCATCGGTCCTGACGGTACCAGTACATGTAGTAGTCGTCCATATCACCTCCCTTCATGCTGCACTCAAAGGTGAATTCATCTCCCTCTCGCACGGTCACTCCCTTGGGGTTCTGCTCCAAGGTCACCTGGCCAGTGACTGCTGCAGAGAGCAAGAACGAGCCACAGTCACTGCAAGATCCAGCAAAGGTCAGCGTAATTCTGGTGGAGCTTTGGACTGGCACTGGACCTGCGGGAGCACAAAATCCTCCTCTTGGAAGCGAGCTGACACAGATGGGCAGAGCTGGTGGCAGCTAGCAAGGCTCACAAGGAAGGAGACACCTCATTTCCCAGTCCTTCCTTTTCCCAGTCTGACAGGAAGCATTTTCTGATTTTCCCCAAAGAAGCAGGAAGGATTTACACCACGGGGCAATAAATCCCTTTGTCCTTGCCAAGAGAGGATGGTGAGGCACCCACTGTCCTGTCCCTGAGGCTGCTGTGGGTGAGCAGAGCACAGCCAAAGGGCTGTCGCAGGCAGTGGGGCTGTGCCCTGTGCTGCCATGGCCCAGCTGCTCTGTGCCAGAGGGGCCGCAGTGCCCCAGGAGCAGTGTCCAGTGCCAGGGCCAAGCGCTGGGCCCCGAGATCTGAGTGCAGCGGGGAGGTGCCCTGCGTGTGCCCAGGCTGCAGAGCAGGCGGCTGGCACGCAGGTGCCCAGCTCAGAGGCACCAGAGGAGCAGGGCTGCTCTCCCCGTGCTCCACAGGCATGGCTGGGCAGCTGGAGCCGGGGCACAGCTGCGGCTGCAAGCGCTCAGCACAGCTGCCCAGAGCCCTGCAGAGCCCAGGGCCTCGCTCAGCTCCTGGGGCCAGCAGCCCTTGCCTGCACTTACCTACAATGGGCAAGAAGCCCACGCACAGGGCACTCCACATGGCCAGGCCCGCTCTCCGTGGCCTCTCTGCAGCTTCTCTGCGCCTGCACAACAGCTCTGCCCACACCTGCCCTGCCTGGGCCTCTGGCACTGCTCTCAGGCCCAGGCCCTGCTGGTCCCTCCCTCTGCCTGTGACAGCACTCAGGGGGAGAGGTGGGGCACCAGGAGCACAGCTTGAAGCTCTTGCTGCCCTCCTGGGTGTCCCTCACTCTGTGTGCTGCAGTAACCGACCATTTGTTGGGCAGGAAATGCTGTGTTGAACTAAAGGTGATGTGGTTCTGAGGGGCCAGCCCTGGCTTTTCTCTCTGAGTGTCTCACAGGCTGCTGCTGGGACTTTGGAGTGACCAGCGGGGCTGTCAGCTTGTCCTCCCCCTGCCCTGGCTCTGCTGGCCTGCTGCTCCCACATGGGACACCCCAGGATCTCAGCTCAGCTTGGCCAGGGCTCCCCTTGTCCAAAGTTCTCCTCACCCTCCTCCCTGCACTCTGGCCCTGCAACCTTCTGGCTCCCCAGTGATGACACTTCTCCAGCTGCCTCTTCCTCTCTAAGCCCTCCTGGACCCTGCCCTGCAGCAAAGGCAGCCCAGGACTCTGCAGGTGCTTTGCATGTTCCACTTAAGAAGAGACTGGAGCCAGACAGTCACCAGGCTGACTGCAGGACAGAAAAACCTTGAACCTCTTCTATAGCGTAGAACATTGCAATTGAGACTCCGGAGAAGTAAAGCCTCTGTGCTGGGAAAGGAGGTCTTGTGAAAGGCCAGGATCACTGGTGCTGTGTGGGGATGGCACCTGATTTTTTAGGAACACCCCGGAATCACTTTGGAATTCACCATCTCCAAATTTCGTGGGTGCTGAGCCAGGCCCGAGCAGATTTATGGTAAAGCCCAGCTGGGTTTCCTGTCCCCGTGTGAACAGCGCAGAAATACCGGGCAGAGTCGCGGGGCTGCAGGGTCAGCAGGGAGAGATAAACCTCGGACCGGGAATTGTCCCGGGACATCTTGGCCCGCCCCTGCACTGACTGGTCAAAATATAGAACTCTGGGATCAGAACCAATAAAGGACACCCACGCCAGGCTCCCTCCGGGTGACTGACGGTACCAATAAATTCCATGACTCCTAAATGGGTATCCGGATCCGCGGCAGGAGAGGGTGACGGAGTCCCCGGGCGCTCGCTGCCCTCCGCCGGCCTCCTGCAGCCTCGGCTGTGCCCAGAGCCCTGCGGAGGGAGAGCGCAGGGATCGGGCAGGGCGCGCCCGCAGACCGAGGGCGCTGTCCCGGTGTCCCGGTGCCCCCGGCCCGGCACAGCCACAGCCGCCAGCCCACAGCCCCTGTCCCTGCGTCTGCCCCGGCCTTTGCCCGTGTTCCCTGCCCTGCCTCTGCTCCTGTCCTTTCCCCAGACTCTGCCCTTGTCCCTGTTCCTGTTTTTGTTCTTGTCGCTGTCTCTGTCCCTCGTTCCCCGGGCCGGGCTCGCTGCCCTCCCCGGCCGGCTCTCACCTGCCGGCCACAAGGCCAAGGCCAAGGCCAGCAGCCCCGGCCCCGGCCCGGCCACCATCGCTGCGGGCGCCGCGGCAGCCGCACAGGAGCCGAGCGGAGCCGCGCTCGGGCCGCTCCCGCCCGGCCCCGCCCGGCCGGGGCAGCGCCGGCGCCTCTGCCCGCCCCGACACACCCGGCCCGGGCCCCGGGGCTGCGGCCCCGCCGGGCGGGACAGGCAGCGCCGGCCGCGCCCGGGCCGCGCACGCAAAGCGGCGCTGAGCGCTTGGACAGCGCCTTCTGCCGAAGGGACCCGCGGGCAACGCGCCCAGAAATTCGCCCTCTGTGTTCCACAGAAGGTCACTGGCATCCGGGGCTGCCGTGGGCAAAATGCTGCCCGCAGCTGAGGGAGGCGATGGCTCCTCTCTCCTCCACACTGCTGAAACCACGCTCGGCTACTGGGGGCACATCCTGACTCCCCAGTTTGTCGTGTGAGTTGTTTTTCACCTGAGCCTGGACACAAGGATGCTGATCATACAGTCAAGAAAGGAATTTATTTTTTTATACTTTAGCTAAGCACACAACTGTGCTGTCACCTAGTCCATGGCAAATCCTGCTGCAGAGAAATGCAGGTCAGATGTGTCCAGTGATTCTTGCTCGCATGATCCCTGAGCGCTTGTCCTGTGCTGGATCCTTACACCCTGGTGTCATGCAGGTGGTGCAGACGAGTGGTCAGTAGTGCAGGGAAGTTCATCCTTTGAAAGTCAGGCCCCATGTAGAGGCTGGAATTTCTCTGGAATTCAGGCTGATTCCACTACTGGACATAGTTCAGTCTCTGGTTTCATTGAATGTTAAATCATCTACCAATTTTCCCTTGTTTTGGGGTATTCTGAGCTGGGAAGAGCTGCCTGGAGTTGGATGATCAGGACAAACCAGCCCTGAGGTCAGAGCTCCCAGTCTCAGTCACTGCTCTTTCTTCTAAGCAGGACAGTATTGCAGTTACCTCTTGACATTCCCAGCTTTTGTCACTGAGGACTTTCAGAAATAACTTGTGCTACAGGAGTGTTGAGGACAACCCTGTGTCCTCTTCAGGCTGCAATTTCAAAGCTGAAAAGGAACCAGGGAAACCGGCAAATGATACAAAGGAAATTTTGGCTGGGGAAACAAGAGGCACACAGAGGAATGAGGAGAGCTATTCTGCATGGGTTTGTTTTCTGTATTTGTGTTCTTTCCTGTTTCTGTGGCGTGTGTTCTATCAGAACCTCGGGTGTGTTGTTGTTCTGTAAGGCTGCAGACGCAGGTACAGGCTGCCGAGCTCCTTCATAAAGGCTCTGTGTGGTCATCAGACCTGATGCCGTTCTTTCTGCAGAGCAGAATGGCCATAAGCAAAGGGGAGCAGAAGAGGAACCAGCACTGTGGCTCCACTGTGCCAGTGGGATGTCAGGAATTAATTCTAGATGTTGTTTGGGTTTTGCATGTTGGTTTTGCCACGATTTCTCAACTCTCTTTCTGTCAAAACACACATTTTCTCACTCCACCCTTTTGTTCCTCTCCCCCATGACAGTGAGAGGGACTGAGTGAGCAGCTGTGTGGGGCTGAGCTGCATGATGGGGACAGGGGCAGGAGGTGCTCACAGCTTTGTCCTTGAATGTCCTCAAGAATGGAACTTACAGAGTCTCAGGTATTTCAACTCAGTGCCAGATCCCCCTCAACATTTTAATCTCCACGCTGAAGCAACCCAGATCTCCCAGGCTCTCCTTGTAAGTCAGCGGTTCCCTCCCTTGTGTTCATGGCCCATCACTGCATTTGTTCCCCTCTGTCCATGTCCTTCCCAGGCTTGGGAGCCCAGCAGGGACACACTGGTCCCCAGTCCCAGCAGTGCTGAGCTGAAGAGGATTCCTCCCCAGTGAGCAAGGAGTCAGGACAACATGTCAGGAGGCTGCACAGACAAACGAGGCTGGGAAAACGTGGGCCCAGTGCTGAATGGGATGGGGACCAGGTGACAGAGTACAGGGGACAGGGCTGAGGTCCTGAATACTTTATTCACCTCAGACTTCAGCATCAGCAGCCAGATCAGAGTACAGGAATTTCATTTCCCACAGCCCAGGAGGAGGGATATGTATCCTTGCACAATCCATATCACTGAGCCTTTCTCTAGGCCATAATGAAAGGATTTGTGCAGAAGGTTTCCAGGGAAGTCAGTGCTTGGTGCTCAACTGAATGAAGAATGCACAACATCCAGTGTTTCCTCACCCAGCAAGACCATTTGTCTCACTGTAGAATGCTGTCAATGGGGCTAAGCCCATTTCCCACTTCTCAAACCATGCTGACTGTCCCTGAGGAAAAAGGGCTGGGAGCCAAGGCAAGGCACAGAGGAGAAATGAGGCCATGCTGGACAGGAGCCCTGGCAAGGTGCACTAACCATGCACTTCCCCAAACTGCAGCCTCTGCAGTTCCCAGCACAGATCCTCCTGCACCATCAATGGTGCCAGCCCTTCCAGCAGCCCTCCCTTCAGTGCCTTTTAGTGCCACCCAGCCAGAGGGACGTTTCCTGCACCTGCCATTGCCTGAGAACAGCCCTGGGGAGCAGCTGCCAGAAAGAAATGCTGGGAGATCTGTCTTCCCCATCTGCTGGTTTTTGGTTCACTCTGCTACACAGCTGCTCCAGGGTGGTTCTGCTCCACAGTAATACGTTGCTGCATCGCCTTGTTCTGCTGCCAGGAGCTGCAGTGTGAAGATGTTCTCGGAGCTCTCCACTCTTGCTTTAAAACGATTTTTGAAACTGTCTCCATAGTGACCAACCTCCCTGAAAATCCATTCCAGAGAGCCCCGTGGGCCCTGACGGTACCAGTACATCAAGTAGTTGCTCATAGAGTCCCCCTTCATGCTGCACTCAAAGGTGAATTCATCTCCCTCTCGCACGGTCACTTCCCTGGGCTGCTGCTCCAAGGCCACCTGGCCAGTGACTGCTGCAGAGAGTAAGAACAGCCCACAGTCACTGCAAGATCCAGAAAAGGTCAGGGCAGCGCTGGTGGGGTTTTGGACTGGCACTGGACATGTGTGAGGACAAAATTCTTCTCTTGGAAGCCAGCTGACACAAATGGGCCGATCTGGTGGGAGGTAGCAAGAATCACAGGGAAGGAGACAAATCATTTCCCTCCCTCCTTTTCCCACTCACACAGGAAGCTTTTTCTGATTTTCCTCAAAGAAGCAGGAAGGATTCACACCATGAGGCAATAAATCCCTTTGTCCTTGCCAAGAGAGGATGGTGAGGCACCCACTGTCCTGTCCCTGAAGCTGCTGTGGGTGAGCAGAGCACAGCCAAAGGGCTGTCGCAGGCAGTGGGGCTGTGCCCTGTGCTGCCATGGCCCAGCTGCTCTGTGCCAGAGGGGCCGCAGTGCCCCAGGAGCAGTGTCCAGTGCCAGGGCCAAGCGCTGGGCCCCGAGATCTGAGTGCAGCGGGGAGGTGCCCTGCGTGTGCCCAGGCTGCAGAGCAGGCGGCTGGCACGCAGGTGCCCAGCTCAGAGGCACCAGAGGAGCAGGGCTGCTCTCCCCGTGCTCCACAGGCATGGCTGGGCAGCTGGAGCCGGGGCACAGCTGCGGCTGCAAGCGCTCAGCACAGCTGCCCAGAGCCCTGCAGAGCCCAGGGCCTCGCTCAGCTCCTGGGGCCAGCAGCCCTTGCCTGCACTTACCTACAATGGGCAAGAAGCCCACGCACAGGGCACTCCACATGGCCAGGCCCGCTCTCCGTGGCCTCTCTGCAGCTTCTCTGCGCCTGCACAACAGCTCTGCCCACACCTGCCCTGCCTGGGCCTCTGGCACTGCTCTCAGGCCCAGGCCCTGCTGGTCCCTCCCTCTGCCTGTGACAGCACTGAGGGGGAGAGGTGGGGGGCAACAGGAGCACAGCTTGAAGGTCTCAGTGCCCTCCTGGCTGTCTATCACCCTGCGTGGTGCAGGAAGAAGCCATTTGTTGGGCAGGAAATGCTGTGTTGGGCTAAAGGTGACATGATTCTGTGGCGCCAGCCCTGGTCTTTCTCTCTGGCAGTCTCACAGGCTGTTGCTGGGACCTTGGAGGTGACCAGGGGGGCTGTCAGCTTGTCCTTCCCCTGCCCTGGGTCTGCTGGGCTGCTGCTCCCACATGGGACACCCCAGGATCTCAGCTCAGCTTGGCCAGGGCACTCATTATCCAAAGTGCTCCTCACCCTCCTCCCTGCACTCTGGCCTGCAACCTTCTGGCTCCCCAGTGATGACACTTCTCCAGCTGCCTCTTCCTCTCTAAGCCCTCCTGGACCCTGCCCTGCAGCAAAGGCAGCCCAGGACTCTGCAGGTGCTTTGCATGTTCCACTTAAGAAGAGACTGGAGCCAGGCAGTCACCAGGCTGACTGCATGAAAGAAAAACCTGGAACCTCCTCTATAGCGTAGAACATTGCTGTTGGGACTCAGGAGAAGGAAAGCGTCAGTGCTGGGAAAGGAGCTCTTGATGAAAGGCCAGGATCACTGGTGCTGTGTGGGGATGGCATCTGATTTCTTAGGAACAGCCCTGAACCTCTTTGGAATTCACCATCTCCAAATTTCGTGGGTGCTGAGCCAGGCCCGAGCAGGTTTGTGTTAAAGCCCAGCTGGGTTTCCTGTCCCCGTGTGAACAGCGCAGTAATACCGGGCAGAGTCGCGGGGCTGCAGGGTCAGCAGGGAGAGATAAACCTCGGACCGGGAATTGTCCCGGGAAATCTTGGCCCGCCCCTGCACTGACTGGTCAAAATAAAAAACAGTGGGATCAAAACTAATAACAGACATCCACTCCAGCCGGCCTTCGGGTGACTGATGGTACCAATAAATTCCATAATCCCTAAAGGTGAATCCGGATCCGCGGCAGGAGAGGGTGACGGAGTCCCCGGGCGCTCGCTGCCCTCCGCCGGCCTCCTGCAGCCTCGGCTGTGCCCAGAGCCCTGCGGAGGGAGAGCGCAGGGATCGGGCAGGGCGCGCCCGCGGACCGAGGGCGCTGTCCCGGTGTCCCGGTGCCCCCGGCCCGCCACAGCCACAGCCGCCAGCCCACAGCCCCTGTCCCTGCGTCTGCCCCGGCCTTTGCCCGTGTTCCCTGCCCTGCCTCTGCTCCTGTCCTTTCCCCAGACTCTGCCCTTGTCCCTGTTCGTGTCCCTGTCGCTGTCTCTGTCCCTCGTTCCCCGGCCGGGCTCGCTGCCCTCCCCGCCCGGCTCTCACCTGCCGGCCACAAGGCCAAGGCCAAGGCCAGCAGCCCCGGCCCCGGCCCGGCCACCATCGCTGCGGGCGCCGCGGCAGCCGCACAGGAGCCGAGCGGAGCCGCGCTCGGGCCGCTCCCGCCCGGCCCCGCCCGGCCGGGGCAGCGCCGGCGCCTCTGCCCGCCCCGACACACCCGGCCCGGGCCCCGGGGCCGCGGCCCCGCCGGGCGGGACAGGCAGCGCCGGCCGCGCCCGGGCCGCGCACGCAAAGCAGCGCTGAGCGCTTGGACAGCGCCTTCTGCCGAAGGGACCCGCGGGCAACGCGCCCAGAAATTCGCCCTCTGTGTTCCACAGAAGGTCCCTGGCATCCGGGGCTGCCGTGGGCAAAATGCTGCCCGCAGCTGAGGGAGGCGATGGCTCCTCTCTCCTCGGCACTGCTGAAGCCACGCTCGGCTACTGGGGACACATCCTGACTCCCCAGTTTGTCGTGTGAGTTGTTTTTCACCTGAGCATGGACAAAAGGATGCTGAGCATACAGTCAGGAAAGGAATTTATTTTTTTATACACCTGCAGACGAGTGGTCGGTAGTGCAGGAAAGTTCATCCTTTAAAAGTCAGGCCCCATGTAGAGGCTGGAATTTCTCTGGAATTCAGGCTGATTCCACTACTGGACATAGTTCAGTCTCTGGTTTCATTGAATGTTAAATCATCTACCAATTTTCCCTTGTTTTGGGGTATTCTGAGCTGGGAAGAGCTGCCTGGAGGTGGATGATCAGGACAAACCAGCCCTGAGGTCAGAGCTGCCAGTCTCAGTCACTGCTCTTTCTTCTAAGCAGGAGAGTATTGCAGTTAGCTCTTGACATTCCCAGCTTTTGTCACTGAGGACTTCCAGAAATAACTTGTGCTACAGGGGTGTTGAGGACAACCCTGTGTACTCTTCAGGCTGCAATTTCAAAGCTGAAAAGGAACCAGGGAAACCTGCAAATGGTACAAAGAAAATATGGGCTGGGGAAACAAGAGGCATACAGAGGAATGAGGAGAGCTATTCTGCATGGGTTTGTTTTCTGTATTTGTGTTCTTTCCTGTTTCTGTGGCATGTGTTCTATCAGAACCTCGGGTGTGTTGTTGTTCTGTAAGGCTGCAGACACAGTTACAGGCTGCCAAGCTCCCTCATAAAGGCTCTGTGTGGTCATCAGACCTGATGCTGTTCTTTCTGGAGAGCAGAATGGGCATAAGCAAAGGGGAGCAGAAGAGGAACCAGCACTGTGGCTCCACTGTGCCAGTGGGATGTCAGGAATTAATTCTAGATGTTGTTTGGTTTTTGTGTGTTGGTTTTCCCATGACTTCTTAACTCTCTTTCTGTCAAAACACATTTTCTAACTCCACACTTTTGTTCCTCTCCCCCATGACAGTGAGAGGGACTGAGTGAGCAGCTGTGTGGGGCTGAGCTGCATGATGGGGACAGGGGCAGGAGGTGCCCACAGCCTTCTCCTTGAATGTCCTCAAGAATGGAACTTACAGAGTCTCAGGTATTTCAACTTAGTGCCAGATCCCCCTCAACATTTTAATCTCCACGCTGAAGCAACCCAGATCTCCAAGGCTCTCGTTATAGGTCATGTGTTCCCTGCTGTGTGTTCATGGCCCTTCACTGCATTTGTTCCCCTCTGTCCATGTCCTTCCCAGGCTTGGGAGCGAAAAAGGGGACACATTGGTCCCCAGTCCCAGCAGTACTGAGCTGAAGAGGATTCCTCCCCAGTGAGCAAGGAGTCAGGACAACAAGCCAGGAGGCTGCATGGACAAACGAGGCCGGGAAAACGTGGGCCCAGTGCTGAATGGGATGGGGACAAGGTGACAGAGGGTATGGGACAGGGCTGAGGTCCTGAATGCTTTATTCACCTCAGGCTTCAGCAGCCAGATCAGCCAACAGGAATTTCATTTCCCACAGCCCAGGAGGAGAGGCTCTGAGGAGGAATATGTACCCTTGCACAATCCACGTCACTAAGCCTTTCTCTAGACCATAAAGAAAGGACTTATCGAGAAGGTTTCCAGGGAAGTCAGTGCTGGGAGCTCAACTGAATGAAGAATGCACAACATCCAGTGTTTCCTCACCCACCAAGACCCTTTGTCTCACTGTAGAATGCTGTCAATGTGGCTAAGCCCAATTCCCAATTCTCAAAGCCATGCTGACTGTCCCTGAGGAAAAAGTGCTGGGAAGCAAGGCAAGGCACAGAGGAGAAGTGAGTCCATGCTGGACAGGAGCCCTGGCAAGGTGCACTAACCCTGCACTTCCCCAAACTTCAGCCTCTGCAGCTCCCAGCACAGATCCTCCTGCACCATCAATGGCACCAGCCCTTCCAGCAGCCCTCCCTCCAGTGCCTTTTAGTGCCACCCCGCCAGAGGGAGGTTTCCTGCACCTGCCATTGCCTGACAAGAGCCCTGGGGAGCAGCTGCCAGAAAGAAATGCTGACAGATCTGTCTTCCCCATCTGCTGGTTTTTGGTTCACTCTGCTGCAGAGCTGCTCCAGGGTGGTTCTGCTCCACAGTAATACGTTGCTGCATCCCCTAGCTCTGCTGCCAGGAGCTGCAGTGTGTAGCTGTTATGGGAGTTGTCCTTCCTTGCATTAAAGCGACCTTGGAAACCTTCTCCGTAGGAATACCTGTTCCTGCAAATCCATTCCAGAAAGCCCCGTGGGCTCTGACGGTACCAGTACATGAAGTAGTTGCTCATATCACCTCCCTTCATGCTGCACTGAAAGGTGAACTCATCTCCCTCTCGCACGGTCACTTCCCTGGGGTTCTGCTCCAAGGTCACCTGGCCAGTGACTGCTGCAGAGAGCAAGAACGAGCCACATTGACTCTAAATTCCAGGAAAGGTCAGGGCAATGCTGGTGGGGTTTTGGAGTGGCACTGGATCTGTGGTAGGACAAAATCCTCCTCTTGGAAGCCAGCTGACAAAGATGGGCAGAGCTGCAAGGCTCACAAGGAAGGAGACACCTCATTTTCCTCCATCCTTTACCCAGTCTAACAGAAAGCTTTTTCTGAATTTCTTCAGAGAGGCAGGAGAGATTTACACAATGCAGCAATAAATTCTTTTATCCTTCCTAAGACAGGATGGTGAGACACCCTCTGTCCTGTCCCTGAAGCTGCTCTGGGTGAGCAGAGCACAGCCAAAGGGCTGTCGCAGGCAGTGGGGCTGTGCCCTGTGCTGCCATGGCCCAGCTGCTCTGTGCCAGAGGGGCCGCAGTGCCCCAGGAGCAGTGTCCAGTGCCAGGGCCAAGCGCTGGGCCCCGAGATCTGAGTGCAGCAGGGAGGTGCCCTGCGTGTGCCCAGGCTGCAGAGCAGGCAGCTGGCACGCAGGTGCCCAGCTCAGAGGCACCAGAGGAGCAGGGCTGCTCTCCCCGTGCTCCACAGGCATGGCTGGGCAGCTGGAGCCGGGGCACAGCTGCGGCTGCAAGCGCTCAGCACAGCTGCCCAGAGCCCTGCAGAGCCCAGGGCCACGCTCAGCTCCCGGGGCCAGCAGCCCTTGCCTGCACTTACCTACAATGGGCAAGAAGCCCACGCACAGGGCACTCCACATGGCCAGGCCCGCTCTCCGTGGCCTCTCTGCAGCTTCTCTGCACCTGCACAACAGCTCTGCCCACACCTGCCCTGCCTGGGCCTCTGGCACTGCTCTCAGGCCCAGGCCCTGCTGGTCCCTCCCTCTGCCTGTGACAGCACTGAGGGGGAGAGGTGGGGCACCAGGAGCACAGCTTGAAGCTCTTGCTGCCCTCCTGGCTGTCTCTCACCCTGCGTGGTCCCCATCTTTCTGTGAAACTCTCTCCACAGCCACACTTTGTGTGATCCTGTGAAAGAGCCTCAGGCTTGATTTGGAGTGGCTCAGTGGGAGTAATAAATTGGGAAATTCCATTCCTAAACCCCAACAGCCTCATTTGGCATCCAGTATTAGGCATGAAGGGTTGAGATAAGAACAGATCTGCCCAGAGTGGGCTGCAGACCAATCTGATCTCAGCATTAGCTGTATCAGGTATGGAGCCACGGGTGCCAATGCTGCTGGGGCTGTTCCCGTGGCTGTGGGACCTAACCCTGTGTCTGTTCTCATATGAGCTCCCCATGATGATATTGTGCAGGGCTGTGGGCACTGAGAAGGGGATTGGGGAGAGGACAGAAACTCTCAGCCTCTGGAGATGGCTCATGCCAAGTGTTAGAGAAAGATAGTGTCCCAAGGATGATCTAGTAGTGCTCCCAGGTTCTACTCTGGGCACAGACTTTCATCAAAATAAAACTGTGTGTGCACAATGCCTGTTAGAGGTGTCCACTTAATGAGGGATGGGGTGTCTCTACTCCAGACAAGTAGAAAGGTAGAAGGGCTGAGAGCCAAGGAGTGGTGCAGAGCAGAAATGAGATTGTGCTGGACAGGAGCTCTGGCAAGGTGCACTAACCCTGCACTTGCCCAAACTGCAGCCTCTGCAGCTCCCAGCACAGATCCTCCTGCACCATCAATGGTACCAGCCCTTCCAGCAGCCCTCCCTCCAGTGCCTTTTAGTGCCACCCCGCCAGAGGGAGGTTTCCTGCACCTGCCATTGCCTGACAAGAGCCCTGGGGAGCAGCTGCCAGAAAGAAATGCTGAGAGATCTGTCTTCCCCATCTGCTGGTTTTTGGTTCACTCTGCTGCAGAGCTGCTCCAGGGTGGTTCTGCTCCACAGTAATACGTTGCTGCATCCCCTAGCTCTGCTGCCAGGAGCTGCAGTGTGAAGCTGTTCTTGGAGCTCTGCACTCTTCCCTTAAAGCGATCTTGGAAACCATCTCCATAGGCATCTGCAAAGCTCTCGTAAATCCTTTCCAGAGAGCCCTGTGGGCCCTGACGGTACCAGTACATGAAGTAGCTGCTCATACGATCTCCCTTCATGCTGCAGTGAAAGGTGAATTCATCTCCCTCTCGCACGGTCATTTCCCTGGGCTGCTGCTCCAAGGCCACCTGGCCAGTGACTGCTGCAGAGAGCAAGAACAGCCCACAGTCATTGCAAGATGCAGCAAAGGTCAGGGCAGTGCTGGTGGGGCTTTGGACTGGCACTGGATCTGTGGGAGGAAAAAATCCTCCTCTTGGAAGTCAGCTGACACAGATGGGCAGAGCTGGTGGCAGGTAGCAAGCTCACAAGGAAGGAGATCCCTCATTTCCCAGTCCTTCCTTTTCCCAGTCACAAAGGAAGCATTTTCTAATTTTCCCTAAAGAAGCAGGAAGGATTTACAACATGTGGCAATAAATCCCTTTGTCCTTGCCAAGACAGGATGGTGAGGCACCCACTGTCCTGTCCCTGAAGCTGCTGTGGGTGAGCAGAGCACAGCCAAAGGGCTGTCGCAGGCAGTGGGGCTGTGCCCTGTGCTGCCATGGCCCAGCTGCTCTGTGCCAGAGGGGCCGCAGTGCCCCAGGAGCAGTGTCCAGTGCCAGGGCCAAGCGCTGGGCCCCGAGATCTGAGTGCAGCAGGGAGGTGCCCTGCGTGTGCCCAGGCTGCAGAGCAGGCAGCTGGCACGCAGGTGCCCAGCTCAGAGGCACCAGAGGAGCAGGGCTGCTCTCCCCGTGCTCCACAGGCATGGCTGGGCAGCTGGAGCCGGGGCACAGCTGCGGCTGCAAGCGCTCAGCACAGCTGCCCAGAGCCCTGCAGAGCCCAGGGCCACGCTCAGCTCCCGGGGCCAGCAGCCCTTGCCTGCACTTACCTACAATGGGCAAGAAGCCCACGCACAGGGCACTCCACATGGCCAGGCCCGCTCTCCGTGGCCTCTCTGCAGCTTCTCTGCGCCTGCACAACAGCTCTGCCCACACCTGCCCTGCCTGGGCCTCTGGCACTGCTCTCAGGCCCAGGCCCTGCTGGTCCCTCCCTCTGCCTGTGACAGCACTCAGGGGGAGAGGTGGGGCACCAGGAGCACAGCTTGAAGCTCTTGCTGCCCTCCTGGCTGTCTCTCACCCTGCGTGGTCCCCATCTTTCTGTTAAGCCCTCTCCATATTCACACTTTGTGTGATCCTGTGAAAGAGCCTCAGGCTTGATTTGGAGTGGCTCAGTGAGAACACTAAATAGGAAAATTCCATTTCTAAATCCCAACAGCCTCATTTGGCATCCAGTATTAGGCATGAAGGGTTGAGATAAGAACAGATCTGCCCAGAGTGGGCTGCAGACCAATCTGATCTCAGCATTAGCTGTATCAGGTATGGAGCCACGGGTGCCAATGCTGCTGGGGCTGTTCCTGTGGCTGTGGGACCTAACCCTGTGTCTGTTCTCATATGAGCTCCCCATGATGATATTGTGCAGGGCTGTGGGCACTGAGAAGGGGATTGGGGAGAGGACAGAAACTCTCAGCCTCTGGAGATGGCTCATGCCAAGTGTTAGAGAAAGATAGTGTCCCAAGGATGATCTAGTAGTGCTCCCAGGTTCTACTCTGGGCACAGACTTTCATCAAAATAAAACTGTGTGTGCACAATGCCTGTTAGAGGTGTCCACTTAATGAGGGATGGGGTGTCTCTACTCCAGACAAGTAGAAAGGTAGAAGGGCTGAGAGCCAAGGAGTGGTGCAGAGCAGAAATGAGATTGTGCTGGACAGGAGCTCTGGCAAGGTGCACTTAGCCTGCACTTCCCCAAACTGCAGCCTCTGCAGTTCCCAGCACAGATCCTCCTGCACCATCAATGGCACCAGCCCTTCCAGCGGCCCTCCCTCCAGTGCCTTTTAGTGCCACCCCGCCAGAGGGAGGTTTCCTGCACCTGCCATTGCCTGACAAGAGCCCTGGGGAGCAGCTGCCAGAAAGAAATGCTGAGAGATCTGTCTTCCCCATCTGCTGGTTTTTGGTTCACTCTGCTGCAGAGCTGCTCCAGGGTGATTCTTGCTCCACAGTAATACGTTGCTGCATCCCCTAGCTCTGCTGCCAGGAGCTGCAGTGTGAAGCTGTTCTTGGAGCTCTGCACTCTTCCCTTAAAGTGATCTTGGAAACCATCTCCATAGGCATCACCCTCCAAGTAAATCCATTCCAGAGAGCCCAGTGGGCCCTGACGGTACCAGTACATGAAGTAGCTGCTCATACGATCTCCCTTCATGCTGCAGTGAAAGGTGAATTCATCTCCCTCTCGCACGGTCACTTCCCTGGACTGCTGCTCCAAGGCCACCTGGCCAGTGACTGCTGCAGAGAACAAGAACGAGCCACAGTCACTGCAAGTCACATTAATGGTCACGGCAATGCTGATGGGGCTTTGGACTGGCACTGGACTGTGAGAGGACAAATCCTCCTCTTGGAAGCCAGCTGACACAGATGGGCAGAGCTGGTGGCAGCTGACAAGGCTCACAAGGAAGGAGACTCCTCATTTCCCTCCTTCCTTTTCCCAGTCTGACAGGAAGCATTTTCTGATTTTACCCAAAGAAGCAGGAAGGATTTACAACATGGGACAATAAATCCGTTTGTCCTTGCCAAGACAGGATGGTGAGGCACCCACTGTCCTGTCCCTGAAGCTGCTGTGGGTGAGCAGAGCACAGCCAAAGGGCTGTCGCAGGCAGTGGGGCTGTGCCCTGTGCTGCCATGGCCCAGCTGCTCTGTGCCAGAGGGGCCGCAGTGCCCCAGGAGCTGTGTCCAGTGCCAGGGCCAAGCGCTGGGCCCCGAGATCTGAGTGCAGCAGGGAGGTGCCCTGCGTGTGCCCAGGCTGCAGAGCAGGCAGCTGGCACGCAGGTGCCCAGCTCAGAGGCACCAGAGGAGCAGGGCTGCTCTCCCCGTGCTCCACAGGCATGGCTGGGCAGCTGGAGCCGGGGCACAGCTGCGGCTGCAAGCACTCAGCACAGCTGCCCAGAGCCCTGCAGAGCCCAGGGCCACGCTCAGCTCCCGGGGCCAGCAGCCCTTGCCTGCACTTACCTACAATGGGCAAGAAGCCCACGCACAGGGCACTCCACATGGCCAGGCCCGCTCTCCGTGGCCTCTCTGCAGCTTCTCTGCGCCTGCACAACAGCTCTGCCCACACCTGCCCTGCCTGGGCCTCTGGCACTGCTCTCAGGCCCAGGCCCTGCTGGTCCCTCCCTCTGCCTGTGACAGCACTGAGGGGGAGAGGTGGGGCACCAGGAGCACAGCTTGAAGCTCTTGCTGCCCTCCTGGCTGTCTCTCACCCTGCATGGTCCCCATCTTTCTGTGAAACTCTCTCCACAGCCACACTTTGTGTGATGCTGTGAAAGAGCCTCAGGCTTGATTTGGAGTGGCTCAATGGGAGTAATAAATTGGGAAATTCCATTCCTAAACCACAACAGCCTCATTTGGCATCCAGTGTGGGGCATGAAGTGTTGAGATAAAAACAGATCTCCCCAGAGTGCCCAAACTGACCTCAGCATTAGCTGTATCAGGTAAGGAGCCACTGGTGCCAATGCTGCTGGGGCTGTTCCTGTGGCTGTGGGACCTAACCCTGTGGATGTGCCCATATGAACTTCCCATGATTATATTGTGCAGGGCTGTGAGCACTGAGAAGGGCACTGGGGAGAGGACTGAAACTCTCAGGCTCTGGAGGTACTTCCTGTCAAGTGTTAGAGAGAGATACTTGGGATGGTCTAGCAGTGCTCCCAGGCAGTTGGAACCCCATGGCCAGAGAGTATTTGTCATCAAAATAAAACAGTGTGTACACAGTGCCTGTTAGAGGTGTCCAATTAATGAGTGCTGGGCTGTCTCTACTCTGTCTCGTTGCAGGTTATGTTTCAGTACAGGTCATGAAAGTGTAATTTGCCTGGTTGTCAGAGGCTTTGGCATAGACAGGAATCAACTAAGACCCTCATCTACAGAAATCCCAGAATTGACATCTATTTTCAAAGCTTTCCTTTGGGAAGATAGACATTCCCAGGAGCTTTGCACTCCCCGGTCCTGAATAGTTTTTCAGGGGGAAGATCAGGTTCATATTACTTCAGTTCAGACCATATCTGCTGACTGAAATTTAAGGCAAAGATAGAAAGAGAAATTGCCTTACAGCCAGGTAATTAACCGTACTCTTTTTGAGTTTCTGTTTCTGTTAGATCTGATTTTGTCAGGATGTTCATAGGATTTTTGGGCACAAAAGTGATAGGTCAGATTATGCCTAGCAGATGCACGAATATGATTATTACATTGCATTTTTAATGTGGTATAAGAAAACTGGAGGGTTCAGTGGTCCAAAATGGTGTTTAGTGGTGCCCATTCTCATGGTGTTCATCACTGTGTTTTCCCATGTAACCTCTTGGACAAAGCTTGATTCTTTCAGCATGCTTTTAATGTTGTCTGCCACTGGAGAGAGCTCTCACCATTTTGACTTGATCAGCAGGACAGATGTCAACTACCACACTCCGTGTTTGAGAATCAAGGCATTGCTCTATTCTGGCTAGGAGATGCAACAAAAATAATTTCATCCTCACTTTGCATTAGTTGTGCAGAGAAAATCCTTCCATCGCACAATGTTTTCAGTAGAGTTTTCTTGTACTTCTGCAGTCAAACCCTAGGGAAATTAATTGGTTCAAAGACCATTGGTCCCAAGTACCACAGGTTGTAGTGTTTGGTTTTTTATTGATCACTACACATTCAATGTTATTTTGGTTCTCACGAGGCCGGATGTTTGGAGCTGATGTTCAGTAATGGTTGTTATCTTTTGAGTATCTTCTGTGCTCCTCCCAATCTGCTGAGATGTTTTTATATGTCTGCTGAATTTTCTTTATATACTTTTAGTCAAGGGTTTTGTTCACCGTTCCCCAGGGGAAAAGGAACTGAAGCTTCTTTTCAAAGGACTTTTCAGCACTCCAGGCCGCAGGGTGTGAGCTGAGCAAGCTCAGTGCAGCAGCCCTTGCTGTGGCCTGTGCAGACGCTCTCTTGAGGGCTGCAGAAGCTCAGGCAGGGGGAGCAAAGCCTTCTCTCCCCTTCAGGATGTGGTTACCTTGTGTTTTCAAAAGCAGGGGAGGGTTAATGCTGCCTGGTGTGACTGAGTCAGAAATGGTGACCACAGCATCCTGCCTGTAGCCTGTGAGAGGGGCATGAGCTGGGGAAGGTGTGGGCTGGGCTCTGTTAGCCCAGAGCCAAGTTGCTATGGAAACTATCACTCCATCAAATCACCCCAGAATATTTTCTGGTGGCCCCTTCCTCCTGTCCCTGAGTGCAAAACAACAGCAGGGTTTCTTCTCTGCTGACCAGGAGCATTTTCCTCCCTTGTGCCTTCAGCAAGGACTCTCCTCACTGAAGCTCCTGAGACATTTCCCTGCACAAAGTCGGCAAAAGACAAATACAACCAACAGGATATCTACAATATCAAAGCTGTGCTTCTGACCCCAGTGGGCTTTTAGGGTAGTTAGATTTCAGCAAGTTCCATCCTAGTGCCAGAAGAAAAAGCACAGAAAACCCACAGCATTTTGTGCTCACACAAGTTTATTTTTGTCACGATTACAGGAACCTTAAGTGCACATGGAATACATTTAGCAGAAGAAATACAGGCTTAATCAAGAAATGAACATTATCTAGTTGAATGAAATCACTTCAGATTCTACACAGCTCTTCTTATCTGCAATACACATTTTTGTTACTAAATATATCTAAATCCAAAGCTACAAATGGCAGCTACTTAGCAGGAGAATGAGAATAGATCCACTCTCCTCAGTGTTCAGAGGAGAGGAAACAGCAAAAGCACTTAAAACTCTTGAGTGTAAATCAGCTGGCCAGGCAGGAGTGCAGAGTGTTGCATGTCTTCAGGGGAAGGTGCTGCCTTGTGTCCTGGCTGGTCTCTGTCAGCAGCTCCGGCCCTGCTTGTTCAGCCCCCTTGTGCTGCTGGTTCATGTTCTTTCCTGCTCTTCTTTGGGTTCATTCCCCATGTCTGGAAGAGTAAAGGGAAGTTTTAAGTACATTTAATGAAATTGGGCCTCTAAACCAATCATTGAGAGCTGTGAGCTCCCTTACCTCAGAAAAGAAACAACTTGATGCTCATGAGGGCATTGAAAGCGATGCTCTTTGCCAGCAGGACTCTCAAACCCAGCACAGCCATGGACAGCATGTTCACTCTCTGCCCTCCAGCATCTGCTCAGTGACCAGAAAAGAGGGGAGAGATCATGGTCTGGGTTTTGGTGCTGTGATCTTGGCAGAAAGTGGAAAATCCAGAGGTAAGAGTTTCAGGGAAAGGAAGAGCAGCAAAAGAACAGCTGAGAGAGAATATGGCAACAACAGGGGAGCAACCTTGGAACAGCAACCTTGGAACAGCAGCCTGTGTGTGCTGAATGTGTTGTGTTCTGAGTCCTCTGCCCTGCAGAAAATACATTTCCATGCCTTTATCCCCCTGAGAGCAATGTAACTTCACATCCTGTTTGTGTAACTCACCTTGTGCTGAGGTGTTTGTGCTGTTGCAAACCCTCTCACTGGCCCCTGCATCTGTTCTGGTTCTGTTTGCTTCCCCAAATCCTGTTATTGGTTCTTCAGCCTCCTCTACTGTAGTATGATAAAGAAAAGGCAGTTTAAACTATATATACCATTTACACAGGATATAAAAAATGTTTAGATGACATTTCTCATAGAAAATCAGAGGAACGTACTGACTGGGCCTCAGCTGGTCAGGATAAATTCTGAAATTAATATGAGGACACAAGTGCTTCATGCAGTTGCAGGAGACAGAAAAATTCCTGCATTGTTTTGTTTTAATATTTGAATGACCTTCAGGACTAAAAGAGTAAACATGCCAAATATAACAATGTATTTAATTAACAAACCCTCACAACACACCCCATCTTTAACTTTGTGTTAATATTGAAAGGTCCGTTCCAGACTGTGCTGCAGGCGTTTCCTGCTATAGGCTTGAATAATCTGTCATAAGGAAATTCCCATTTTAAAGAAATAGATTGAGTCTTTGTACTTCTCCCCAGAAAACTATCTCAAAATAATTAAACAGTTGAAAAACTATTTCTTTTAAATGCTTTGAAACTTCCTTCTCTGCTCTCCCTGCTGAAATCCCAAATGTCTTTCTTATTTCTGCTGGCTGCCCAGGGAAGTGCTGTCCAGAAGGAGAACACCAAGCCCCACAGGCCACTGTCTCCAGAAATAAGTGACAGCTGTGCCACCAAACTGTACCTGGCTCTGCTGTTATCGTGAGGTCATCGAATTTGGCCGTGCAGGTCACCTCTGTGTCTTTTGTCACCTTGACCACTTTAATTGCATTGTACAACCCCTGTGACGTCAGAATGGATGGGCTCTGTTCATAGACCACCTCCTGAGAGGGCATCTCCAATCTGATGTTCTTTGTAGTGGAGTTCCTTGCCAAACAAGCTGCTTTCCCAGAGCTGCCATCTTCTTCCAGTTTCTTTGATTTCATCACAATGACTTGAGGGTCAGATGTTTTTAAAACGTCTGAAAAGAAAAGCAAGTTTGGAAGGATTGATTTCACTTCAGGCTTTCCCGAGTGCTGTGTGACCCAAAATCCACACGTACTCCATCTGTGACTAATTTGAACATTCTCATTTACTGTCTTTTATGTCATTATTCCTTGGCATTAGAGCTACAAATAACAAAGTAGATTGCTGAAACTCACCACCATCTGTCTCACAAAAAAACTATTGGTGTCAAAAGAATTTAGTTGCCCACAAATCATTGTGGTACCATGACTTGTTTTTTAAACAAAATATCTTTGTCTCCAGGTCAGGTCACAAGTGGAGAATCAAGGGTGCTCTCAAAAACCAATGTCAGGATTTAACTCAGATTAGTAATTTGAATCAGATTAAAACCATGGAACTGAAAGGAATCCTCCAGCAGCCTTCCTTGCCAGAAAGGGTTCAGCTTATGAAAAGCTGTCAGACACATCCACCAAGATTGACATGTGTGCTTTGACAGGAGCATCCTGAGGGGTCTCTTGGCTAAAGAGAGGTGCATGAGGCTTTTCATTTTGCATGGTGTCTGCCTTGCAGGTGGGTCAAGAGATCCCCCGGCTCAAACATTTTGTTCATCCCAGGGTACTGATGGAAGTTTGACCAAGGAGCTCTGATTTTACACCCTTTCCCCATCAGCCCTGTGCCACTGCTGAGGAACTGAGGTGAAAGACAAACCGTGCTCTGCCACAACTTCATGGGTCAGCTCTCCTGATCAAACAGGCAGAACTATACACTGTGCACACCTCCAGCAGCCAGATACCCACCAGAAATCCAACATTTCCTTCCCAGATGTTCTACCAAGCATTGGCCAGAGCCTGTCAGTGCTGTGCATTCTGTTTTCTCTGAGAAGACCTTGAAAGACTTTTCATGTGGTCTCCTCTCCAGGCTTTGCAAACAGTCAGAACACAACCAGGCTGCTTCTCTGCAATAGCTCGCTGGGCAGGATCTTCAGCAAGCAATAACGCACACAGTGCAACTGTAGTTCAGAGAGCAGAAGATTTGTTTTATCTGACCCCAGAATCTCATTTGTCTGCATTCCCTGACAATACAGCCATGAATTCCTACCACTGCTTGCTTCTGGAAGGGATTAATCTTTTATGTTTATGTTCAAATTTATTTGAACAAAAGGGGGAGGTTGCTGACATCCTGGAATCTTTCACTTCAACACATTAAGTTTTTCAACAGAGTCAAAAGGGATTTTGATACTTTAGGTTCAATGTATTTTACTACCAAACATAATTCCAGAGTTTCTGTGCAGCTCTGAAAGTATCCTGTCATTAGCTAGGAAAAAAAATCATTCAACAGCAAGGAAAGAAGAGGTCTTTCTGCAGAATGGTAACTTTATATTCCTTTGTCCCTTTGGAATTGGAAGTGCAGTAAGATTGTTCCTAAATCTACATTTATTCCAATGCAACATATCGTACAGACATGGAGAGATATTAGGCAGCACCCAAAGCAGTCCCACGTCTTTCTGGAGGGAGAGCAGGAGGTTTTAGGGATGTAAAATAACGTGGGATATTCTTGCCGCACTTTAAAGACATGCAGACCTCTGAAAGCAAAGCAACAATTCCTGAGAGATGCACCTGATACTTCAGGATCACAGAGATCAATATCAAAAACACTTCTGCCACCCCAACATTCACATTTCCCTAGAAAAGCTTGAGGTGACCTGCACTTTTATTGTTCACCACAGAACTCCAAACAAATATAGAAATAAGTTATGCTGCTTTTAATCCCTACTCCCCACATTGCACTTTTCAGAACCCACACAATTTGGTGGCCAATTTTCTTTCATTCTGGGAGTTCTTGGCTATGAGGCACTTGTGAGAATTTTAGCCCAAGGCTGTTTCACCTCCTTCCTGCTCTGTCCCCAGGACAGTGGAATGCCTTACCTGGGGACACTCTCAGTGTGGTGGTGCCAGTGTCAAACCAGAACTTCTCCAACCAGGAGTTACAGATCTGTCTCAAAACTCCTCATGCTGGGAGCTCCTCACTGAGCTCTGCATTCCTGCCACAAGTCAGTCAGTGCAAGCCTGCTGGAGAATTGGACACTGGGCAGTGAATTTGGGCCAGAGTGCTGCCCAAAGTGGGTATAAGTTATCACAGGCTAAGCAGTGCCCTGCTGGTGTTTGGGGATCATGGAATAATGGTGCTGTGCAGAGTCAGCCCAGATGTTCCTGGGAAACCTTCCTGAGCAGATCCAAGCTGAGGGTTTGGCTTGAAAGCCTGGCGTGAGAGCAAGTGCCTTCAAGGGATTTTTGCAGCTGAAAATTCTTTCAGTGAACCCAAACCTTTAAATTCCCTTGTTCTCCCACACATTAATTTACAATGAAGTTTTAGGAATAAAGAAATGTCACTTACTTGGTTCAACTGTGAGAGTCGTCCCTGGTCCAAATATAAGCTTAGCTCTCCTCACAGTGCTATGGCCTATTCCAATAACTCACTCTTTTCTCATGGTGTTCAAAAGTAAACAGGTGATGAAAAGCCATTCGTTCTAATTATCCCTGGGTGAAAGTCCATGAGAGGTTCCAGAGATAGATTTACTTGCAAAACTGGAAAGGGAAAAAATCTTAATGGAATTGTTCGGTGATTTTAAAAAGCTTGTTTGAGTATAGAACTTTCAACTTCTCCCTTTCTTCCACCTTTTACAACCTTCATGAGCTCTTTTATGTATCCAGGATACAAGGAAATATAGGAAGAATGTTGTTCTTCTCTTCTTTATCATTAGAGTCACCCGTCTCCTTTCTTTCCCAACATTTGTCACCTTCTTTCCCTCTTTTTCTTTTTGTACAGGTCCCTGTGCTATATCATTGTGGTAACCGCAGCCCAATCCACAGTGATATATTTCATACCAAAAACTGTCTCTGTTCAACTCCACAGAATATTAGATTATACAAGCAGTCACATGACATCTTCAGTGGTTTGAGAGCAAACACACCACGTAAAGAAACACCGCATGGCTTTCAAGGAGGGGTCTCAAATAATATCAGAGAGGTTGAGTTGTAAATGAGAACGTGGGTATTATGTGACAGCTATGAAGGGTGTGGTGGAGTTTAGGTGGATAGAAAGCAGAAAAATAATCAGTACCTCTGGTGTTCTTTCAGAGCATTTCTCACAATGCAGTCCAATTCCCCTACTTCTCTTCTTGTAGGTACTAGTGATCGTATGAACAGGGTTCTAGGATGTAGCACGCCTACTCTGGGGGTGATGGGAGGAATGGATGAAAAATAGAAGACGCAGGAGGGTCGTAAATTGCTGAAGTGACCTTCCAGCTGGGAATTACCCTTGACAGCCCAGGGTGAACTGCACCCAGGGATCCTCTAGCATGGATGCAGTTTACGTGCCAGTGTCTCTCCTTGCCTCTGCCTGGCTGTTGCTCAGGGATTCCCCTAGGTTAGCATGGTCATGGAAATAAATGTACTCTGAGTGTGTCTGCGGCTGTTCCATCTGCTGACAGTGCTGCCTAACATAAGTGATGGTGGCTGTCCTAGTATGAAAGACAGATGTCTGCCAAGGAAGGTGGGAACCTCTCTTGGAATGGAGAATATGATCCCCTGCCCTCCATATTAATATAACTTTGAAATAAAGGGGCTTTCAAGGAAAGATATGGGAAGAGGAATAACAGTTCTTTACTAGTATGTGTATGTATAATAATCCAAACAAGCAAACAACAGCAGTAGCACCAAACAGAACCGGACACCCAGGCCCGGCCTCTCTGGGCCACAGGCGCTTTCCCCTTTGGTGCAGTTCCGGGCACAGCCAGCAGGGGCGCTGCTGGCTCCCGGCCGGGCAGGGCGGGTGCAGTGATTTCCCCGCGCCAGCAGGGGGCGCTGTGGCGCGAACTTGGCCGCCTCTCTGCATGTGGGTTAATGGTGGGTGGGCAGGCAGGAGAGATGAAGAAGGGGCTCCCTGTACAATCCCACAGGAGCAGCCGGTTTTGGAGCCCCTCCTGGTACCAAAACCAGCTCTAGCAGGAACCTTGGAGCAGCAGGCTTCAATGGCAGAGGTGAGAACACTCACAGTGATAAACCGAGTGTAGGGGAAACTCTGAAGCTGTGGCAGGAGTCAGGGGTGTCTGGGCAGACAAGGGGTGTCAAGTTATAGTGTTGCAAAAATCCCTGCAGCAGTGGCAGACAACAGCAGGGCTGGGTGGGGGATTGCTCCTTTGGACAGATCACTGGCAATGGCTGATCCTGGGATCAGCAGAGGGTGCAGCCCTGCGTGCTCCTGCCTCCCTGCTCCTGGTGTAGCACACACGGGATCTGGGCTCTCAAATGACAGAGAACCAGAGAATCAACCTGGCAATCCCTACTCAAAGTGCCAAAGGAAAAGAAAGAAAGAAAGAATAACAGGCAAAAAGCACAGGGCAACAGTGACTCCAGTCAGATGCGCTTACCCTGTGGCTCCTGAGTTGAGCAGCCCCTCTGGAAGGAAGCAGCAGCCCCTGGCCCCCAACTCTCAGGGAATCCCTGCTGCCCCTCATCCATCACAATACTTCCTGAGCAAGGGGAGGCAGTGACTATTCTGAACACAAAGACAAAACCATGAATGGGTAGGGAATTTAGGCCATTTTCAAAGCAGAAATATGGGTAGAAAACATGAGAGGAATGGGAAGAAATAGGTGAGGCTTTTGTGGGACAAATGGGACATCCCTGGGCTCTGGTCTTCATGGGGTGCTTAAAGTGTGTCAGGTGTCTGATGGCAGGACAGCACAGCTGGGCACACACAGTCAGGAGTTTTCTGACATGTACTGATGTGAACTTACTAACACAAATGGCTGGCGAGCCGGACCTCTGTGTGCCACTGAGGAAGAATTGGTGCTGGGGCAGCCTTGGATGCAGTGACCATGCACTGTTAGAGCTCAGGATGCTGGGAGAAGAGAGTAATGCAAAAACAGGACTGGAGCCCTGGGCTTCAGGAGAGCAGAGTCTGGGATTTTCTGGGAGGAATCCCATGGGTTATGGTCCTGGACAGAGAAGGAGAGCTGCTCACATTCAGGGATTAGCTCTTTGAGCCTCAAGCATGGTTCCTCTTGACAAAGCAGTAAGTCAAGCTTTGTGTCAGACGTCCAAAATGAAGAACAAAGGGCTCCTGAATAAACTCATAACTGGTAAATACAGAAGGTTCCTGTCAAGTTGTTCAACTGACCGCGATGATCAAATGTCTAAAATGACCTGTTTGCAAGAGCCAAGATCTCAGGTTGAATGGTGAGGAAATTGGTCTTGGAAAATTAGGAGGGGTGTTATGCTGTTTCAGTAATTCTGGTAAATCAAATTTTTGTATGTGCACAGAGTTGTCTAAGGAAAAATAGATGAGGTAAAGTTACAATGATTTCCTCCTTCAAGAGAAGGGAGAGAGACAGTTTGTGTGTGGTGGTTCAGTTGTTTTCAGTCACTGTGGTAAGTAGCCCACCACTGTGCTAGACAGTTCTACAAAACATCTGGGGGGAGTTCCAGTGCCAGGTGATGTCTCCTCTGTCATGTCTTTGTGGTGCTACCTTTTGTTTTCCTGTGTCTCTACATCGCTCTACTTATGAATATCTAACAATGTTCCAGAGGATTCTCTACACTAAAATTAAAATAATTAACCTAGCCTTTTTTGGCAAAGGCGATAGTTAATGTTCATCTAACTAGAATATTGCTTGAACACTTTGGCAAGGAATATTGTTGTTAGAAGTGCCTCACAGAAAGGATCTGGTTACTGGTTTGTCTTTTAACACACAAGAGAGTTTGGGTTAAATACTTGAAAGGTTTTCTGGGAAGCATTTCTGCAGCTTATAAATTTTCAAGTTATTTTCATTCTATATTTTCTAATTCTTCTAGACCTTCAAGCATTACTCTCCTCAAAGCCTATTTGCATGCCAGAGGAAAAAGCAGTTCCATGTTTAAGAATTGTTCAGAATTTATTTTGGTTCAGCTGATGGTGCTTTAATTGATTCTATTTGCTGTTGTTATAGTTGACTGAAGTTGGCTTTTAATTTGACTGTTATCTTAATCATATAATTAGTGGTAGCCTGGTATTGTGGAGCATTTTCCTAATCCTCCTGCAATAACCGGGGATCTTTTCAACTTTAACAGTTGGTGGAGGTTAGGGTTTTTCCTCTTCTTTCTGTCAGGAAATTTTCTCCATTTTGTTGCCTGTAAGTTTCTTGCCACAGGAGAATGCTTAGAGCAATATTACCAAGAGAAGTTACTTTTTAATAATTTTCCTAAACACATGGCTTTGGAAAGAAGGGGAAGAACAAGTATTCTCATTTCAGTGGTCTATTGGCTGCTTCCTGGAGCTGGACAAGTCTGTTGCTGGCCATGGCTTGTTGGTGGGGGCTGCAATCCTGGGCAGAGTAGATGTGATGATCTAATAGATGTCCTGGTCTCCTTCCGTCGACAAATGGTGGAGAATGCAGGCAACGCCGAATCTCTGTCCTTTTTTCTCAGATTAAAAGAAAAAGGGGATTACGCCACAGTCAAGGAAGTTGGGTTTGGGTCCTTGCAGCCGGGACGGTGCTGGAATTTGAAGCACCCTTGAGGATCACAACGGTGAATCAAGCCAATACGTGCCGCTGGAGCCTGAAGAGCTGCAACAGTGCGCGCTGACTAATAGGTATGGATAGGCAAGCGGCATAAGATTTATTCGCCGCGTATTTAGAACGGCGAGGAATAAAAGGGATAGATTTTAAAAAGGAGTTACCAGGGTTATTAGCTTACGGCCATGCTAAAGGTATCTTTGCTAATCCACATACAGTTCATGAGCTAGCAGAGTGGAAGAAGTTTGGGGAAATACTGTGGGATACAGTGTTAGACGATGATAAAGAAATTAGGGAAGTTATGGCGGGTGGTGTATAACACATTACTTCAGCAGGTCTCTGAGAGAAAGGCAGCAGAAAGGGTGACAGGAGCCCATAGGAGGAATATAGGGTATGGTTGTGAGGATGATCCCTTAGCACCTTCTGTAACTAAGATACTTATGCCTAAGGGTCCCCAGGAAAGTGGTGTGGAGGATTTTCCTATAGGCACAGTGGAACCGTCTGCACCGTTCCTGTCAGAGGGGGAGGGCGAGTTGGATGGTGGGGGTAAGAGCAAGCCAGCTTTGCCTCCGCCACCAGCTTCAGGTGGGTCGGATGGTGGGGATGGGAGCAAGCCGGCTTTGCCTCCGCCGCCAGCTTTGCCTCCGCTGCTTCCCCCGAGCGAGCCAGCTCCAGTGGGGGGGTCGCTTCCCCCACGTGAGTCGGCTCCGCTCGAGCCGGCTCCGGTTTCACTGTCAGCTCCAGCGGGGGGGCCGCTTCCCCCGCGTGAGCCGGCTTCTGCTCCACCGCCTTCCCCGTGTGAAAACTCGGTGTCTGTACCGAAACGTCAGCAGCATAGCACCCTTAAAGAGTCAGATCCCATCCCAGGGGCACACCGTGATCTATGGGGGGAGATGGCTAAACAGAGGAGGGAAGCTTGGGCTGCCCTGGCAAAAGAAGTAATGCAAATGGGGGATGGTGAGGCGGTGGAAGTAGCTTCTAGTCTTGCATGTCCGGTCACATACACACCACAGTATGATGCACAGGGGAACCTTACGCATAATATAGCGGAATATACTCCCTTAAATTGGAAGCTGTTAGCTCAGCTACGTTCTACGGTTAGTCAGTTTGGAGTAAAAAGTGAACCTGTTAGGCAAATGCTAGATTATCTTTTTAATACTCAGGTTTTATGCCCTAATGATTTAAGAGGAATAGTTCGGTTGATATTCACTCAGCATCAGCAGTTATTGTTTAACGCCCATTGGCAAGCTTTGGTGAATGAGTCGGTTGCTGTACAACGAGCCCAGGGAGACCCATTACATGGAGTAACAGTAGAGGAGCTGATGGGCTTAGGGGCATATTTGCGTACAGAGGCACAGATGATATTGGGAGCAGATAAACTTAGAGAGTCTATGCAGTTAGTGCGTGCTGCAATAGATATGGTTAAAGAGCTGGGAGAGTTACCGGCTTATATGGGCATTAAACAAGGTAGAGAAGAATCATTTGGGAATTTTATCGATAGAGCAGCTACTGCTATAGATCGGGCTGGTGTTGCAGGGCACTATTGAAGCAGTGTGCTTTGCAAAATAGCAATCCAGCAGCACACAGAGTGTTAGCTACTTTAGGGGCAAATTGGACTATTGAGGAGGCATTAGAGTGAATGGCATTAATGCCAACAGCTTCACAGGCATTTATAGCAGATGCCTTAAAGGAATTAGGATTAGGGTTACAAAAGCAAGCAGAGTCTACTCAGAGTCAGGTGTTAGCTGCTCTTGCTCCTCTCCGAAGCGGCTCACTGGCAGTCACGCAAGGAGTTTCGAGACCATTCATCAAGTGTTACCGATGCAGCAATGAGGGACAGACACAAGTTGCCGCCGTGACATCGGAGACACCAGCTGCTGCCGTAACATTGCTGCTACCTCCTGTCTGCAACCCACAACAACAGGGAGCTTCGGCTTGGACTTAGCAGCAGCAGTAGACGTCACACTAATGACGAACAGGCCTGAGAGGATACCAACTGGAGTAAAGGGTCCTCTTATATTAAATGGACAAACATGTGGAGCATTGTTACTAGGACATTCCTCAACAACCATGTTGGGATTATTTGTTTTGACTGGTGTTATTGATGCGGATTATAAGGGGAAATACAAATCATGGTTTACACCCTTTATCCTCCGATTAAAAAAACAAAAGGACAACGCATCGCACAATTGGTACCACTATCACAAATGACATCGGGAATACAATCATTTACTGGGCAAACACGGAATGAAAAAGGTTTTGGCTCTACTGGTGTTACACTTTTGACTGTGGATTTACAAAATAGACCAAAGCAAAAAGTTAAAATTACTTATGGGCATCAAAGCATAACCCTTTATGGATTATTGGATACAGGAGCAGATACCAGCATCATTTCTCCAGAAGCGTGGCCACAACATTGGCCTCTATTTCCATCATCAAACATGCTCACAGGAGTAGGAGGATTTACATTGGCAAGCAGATCGCCACTTTTGTCTGTGTGCATTGAGAATCAACAAGTATCTGCTGTGTTTTCAATTGTTCAACTGCCTCCTACAGTTTCCTGTTTAATTGGAAGGGACATTTTAACACAATTGGGAGTGGTGTTAACTAACCATCACCCTTTGGGCCTCTGGTGGACCGCCTCACGGAGGAGGACAAGGAGCGACTGGGGAAGAAACTGCTTCTAGTCCTACGACCCCTACTGTTACAGTTGAAGGGGTACTCGGAAGTGGTGGACAGAGCACTGACACATCACTACCGGACAGCCCAGGAGTTGATTGGTTTTATTGACTCATTATCAACTTTTCTCTTAACAAATCCAGCGGAAGAACATTGCCTTGACTGTCACAATCCACATTGTGCTGCCTGGATAGCCCTACGTTGTGGGAGTTCTGAAAGAACTTTTTGGATAGAACAATCACTATTATGGGATTTGTGGTGTCACATTTGTAAGCACGAGCACACATGGGGTAAAAGCTGGCAAGATGAATTAAGGAGACAAACAGCGCAAAATGCATATATAGCTTTAAATCTTTATGAATCTCCTGAACAGAAAATTCTTGCTTCTTATCGATGGGAGATACAATGTATTGTGAATAGAATTAAGGTTCAAAGTAAATCACATATAGTTTCTATAAGGTGTAGGAAATTAGTACCTTTAACACAGCATTCAATTGTAGGACCCTTCAAGGGGAATCCTGATAGAGCATTAGATTGCTGCATTGACAAGTTGCAAAAATTGAGTTTGCAAGTGGCAGGACCAGTAAAATCAGGAGCAGCAAGATTGAAAACAGATAAGAAAAAGAAGGCAAAAAGGGAACGATCTCATCTGAGTAAGGATATCAGTGATTGCTAATTAATTTTCTATGATTAGGACAATTTTACAGTTGTGGGACCCTCGGGAGGATATAGTTGTTGAAGAAGATTATGAACAAGAACTACGATTACGAAATAAGATACGCCTTGTATTAAAGAAAGAGCTTGAACTATTAGCCTCATATAGTAAAAAAGCTGAAGAGGCTTTGCAATCACCACCATTGAATTGGTTGCATTGGATTGAAGAAACAGACTTTTATACTGGTCCTTACTTACATTCACTTCCTTGTTATGTTTGTAAAAGGGATGTTGATAAGTGCTATGCATGGATAGCTTTGCATTGTGCAGATTGTAATCAGGTTGATTGGTATTCACAGAGGTCAATAGGATATTAATGGTGTGCACCTTGTTTTGGAAGGTGGATTCGAAATTTTATCTGGGTTAGAGCTCTTGAACAAAGTACTGGCCTGCCAGGACGGACAGGATTACAGCTTTTTGAGAGTACAGAACAAGTGGTCATAGCATGTCTTAGGTGGAAGTTGCAGGAAATACTTAGAATATTTGAAATTAAGAAAGCCTCACACATCATAGCAGCTCACTGTAAGGCTGATTTGCCTTCAAATTATCTCATGCTATACCTGTGAGCAAGGATGCTGTTTTAGAATTAGATCAGTATATTCAAAAATTGACTAAGCCTTACAATAGACAAGCTAGCAAACCAGGGAAAAGACAGCGAAGAAAGGAAAAACAAAGCAAGCAGAAAGAAAAATGAGGCTTGTTCTTGTTATACTGCTCAATGCTGTAGCAAGTGAAGCAGTAGGAATAACACACTTTAGTCAACCAAGAGAAAATTTATGGGTGACACTTGCTAATCAAACTAACCAATCATCACTCTGTCTTAGTCTTGGAGGAGTCACTAACCCATTTCGAACATGCCTGGTGGGACTTCCGGTGTGGTCTCCTGGAGAATTTTGCAGTTTGATAAACAATCAAACCTTATGTATGTCTAACATGTCAAACATCACATTGCCAGTGCAACAAGAGTCAGAGTGATGGCTATCGTCAATGCTTACTAATCCAATCACTTAACACCTCTCTGCATTCTCCTCCTGAGGAATTGGATCTTTTCGGAAGTACAAACGCCAGTATGTCTAACACTACAGCTGGCGGATGGTTTAGCTTCAAATTTTCGGCTGCTCAGAATTTAAACCAACCTAAAGAAACATGGGCCACCCTAGATTCATCCCTGAATGTGAGTGAATTCTCTCAGCAGCATTACAGTCAATGTAACAGCACAAAAATCACGGCACCGATGAAATTACCCACAGGAATATTTTTGATTTGTGGAGACAGGGCGTGGAATGGTATACCAGCTAAACCACAGGGTGGACCCTGTTATTTGGGAAAATTGTCATTGTTTCACCCTAATGTGTCTTTGCTAATGCAGCTGAGTCAAAATTCAAACAGGAAAAGACGTAGCATACATGATTTAGACTGCAGCCAGATAGGAGATCCACGGTTTTGGGGTACATTCAAACAAGTGGTGGTTTCAACTTTCTTGCCAGGAGGATCTGCTAATAAAGCTATGAATTTAGTAAAACAATTAGGATGCTGGGAAAAGGATGAGCTGAACAAGACATCACAAATTCTAGATATGCTAACTGCAGATGTGCAAAGTGTTAACCATGCTGTTTTGCAAAATAGAGCTGCTGTAGATTTTTTGCTCTTAGCACAAGGGCATGGATGTGAAGAGTTCGAGGAAATGTGTTGCATGAATCTATTTGATCATTTGGTGTCCATTCACACTAAGATAAAAGAACTGCAACAGGGAATTCACAATCTCAAGGAAGAAGAAGGTTTAGGAATTGACGAATGGCTTAAAAGCTTAGGACTTGGGCTATGGCTGAGGAACCTTGTGACATATACTATAGGACTGCTGGGTGTAATTTTACTGTTTTTGCTTATTTTGCCTTGTATCTTTAACTGTATTCAAAACATGGTCAGCCATACAATAGCAAAAACCTAGCAAACTAACCTCCTTGCTCAAGAAGAAAATGGGAGAAATGTGGAGAGTATTATTAATAATTGGTTAACTGAGAAAGGCCACGCTGACATAATGCCGCTGGTTAAGATGAGAGAGGGAAGTCAGCAGTCAGTAAGCTGAAAGGAGAAGTCAGCAGCCGGTGACCAATGACAGGCAAGGACAGAATGCCCTTGCCACAACATGAGGATAGGGAAGAGAGATTCTTCCTGAGAATATGTAGAAAGTATCAAAAGTATAACCATAAGAATGCAGAAGTAGACGTAGTTGCTGATATGTAACTAACCAATCCTGAGCTCAACTTTTGCAATATGTATGAAGCTCATTATGAATTGTATTTAACCTGCTGTACTGATCAATAAAATTGGGCCTGTGATGATCTAATTGATGTCCTGGTCTCCTTCCGTCGACATAGATGGGAGGAAATTCAATTGGGAAAAGATGAGTAGAAGCTCTTTCTTTCTCCCTTGCACAAACCAAAGGCCAGTGCTGGAGGACAGCAAGGGATTCATGTGACAAATTTTCCTGCCATCAATTTCTTGTCTGTACTTAATGAACCGAGATCACCCAGGCTCTCCTTATATGTCAGCTGTTTCCTCCCTTGTGTTCATGGCCCTTCACTGCATTTCTTCCCCTTTGTCCATGTCCTTCCCAGGCTTGGGAGCCCAACATGGGACACATTGGTCCCCAGTCCCAGCAGTGCTGAGCTGAAGAGGATTCCTCCCCAGTGAGCAAGGAGTCAGGACAACAAGCCAAGAGGCTGCATGGACAAATGAGGCTGGGAAAACGTGGGCCCAGTGCTGAATGGGATGGGGACCAGGTGACAGAGGGTATGGGACAGGGCTGAGGTCCTGAATGCTTTATTCACCTCAGACTTCAGCAGTCAGATCAGCCTTCAGGAATTCAATTTCCCAGAGACCAGGAGGAGAGGCCAGGAGGAGGAATGTGTACCCTTGCATAATCCATATCACTGAACCATGACCATAATGAAAGGATTTGTGCAGAAGGTTTCCAGGGAAGTCAGTGCTGGGAGCTCAACTGAATGAAGAATGCACAACATCCAGTGTTTCCTCCCCCAGCAAGACCCTTTGTCTCATTGTAGAATGCTGTCAATGTGGCTAAGCCCTATTCCCACTTCCCAAACCCATGCTGACTGTCCCTGAGGAAAAAGGGCTGGAAACCAAGGCAAGGCACAGAGGAGAAATGAGACTGTGCTGGACAGGAGCCCTGGCAAGGTGCACTAACCATGCACTTCCCCAAACTGCAGCCTCTGCACCTTCCAGCACAGATCATCCTGCACCATCAATGGCACCAGCCCTTCCAGCGGCCCTCCCTCCAGTGCCTTTTAGTGCCACCAAACCAGAGGGAGGTTTCCTGCACCTGCCATTGCCTGACAAGAGCCCTGGGGAGCAGCTGCCAGAAAGATCTGTCATCCCCATCTGCTGTTTTTTGGTTCACTCTGCTGCAGAGCTGCTCCAGGGTGGTTCTTGCTCCACAGTAATATATTGCTGCATCGCCTTGTTCTGTTGCCAGGAGCTGCAGTGTGGTCCAGGGATTCTGCACTCTTCCCTTAAAGCGCTTTTTGAAACCTGCTCCATAATCATCCTTTTCCTCGTAAATCCATTCCAGAGAGCCCCGTGGGCTCTGACGGTACCAGTTCATGTAGTTACTGTTCCAATCACCTTCCTTCATGCTGCAGTGGAAGGTGACTTCATCTCCCTCTCGCACGGTCACTTCCCTGGGCTGCTGCTCCAAGGCCACCTGGCTAGTGACTGCTGCAGAGAGCAAGAACGAGCCACAGTCACTCCAAGTCACATTAATGGTCACGGCAATGCTGATGGGGCTTTGGACTGGCACTGGACCTGTGAGAGGACAAATCCTCCTCTTGGAAGCCAGCTGACACAGATGGGCAGAGCTGGTGGCAGCTGACAAGGCTCACAAGGAAGGAGACACCTCATTTCGCTCCTTCCTTTTCCCAGTCAGACAGGAAGCTTTTCTGATTTTCCCCAAAGAAGCAGGAAGGATTTACAACATGGGACAATAAATCCGTTTGTCCGTGCCAATACAGGATGGTGAGGCACCCACTGTCCTGTCCCTGAAGCTGCTGTGGGTGAGCAGAGCACAGCCAAAGGGCTGTCGCAGGCAGTGGGGCTGTGCCCTGTGCTGCCATGGCCCAGCTGCTCTGTGCCAGAGGGGCCGCAGTGCCCCAGGAGCTGTGTCCAGTGCCAGGGCCAAGCGCTGGGCCCCGAGATCTGAGTGCAGCAGGGAGGTGCCCTGCGTGTGCCCAGGCTGCAGAGCAGGCAGCTGGCACGCAGGTGCCCAGCTCAGAGGCACCAGAGGAGCAGGGCTGCTCTCCCCGTGCTCCACAGGCATGGCTGGGCAGCTGGAGCCGGGGCACAGCTGCGGCTGCAAGCGCTCAGCACAGCTGCCCAGAGCCCTGCAGAGCCCAGGGCCACGCTCAGCTCCCGGGGCCAGCAGCCCTTGCCTGCACTTACCTACAATGGGCAAGAAGCCCACGCACAGGGCACTCCACATGGCCAGGCCCGCTCTCCGTGGCCTCTCTGCAGCTTCTCTGCGCCTGCACAACAGCTCTGCCCACACCTGCCCTGCCTGGGCCTCTGGCACTGCTCTCAGGCCCAGGCCCTGCTGGTCCCTCCCTCTGCCTGTGACAGCGCTGAGGGGGAGAGGAGGGGCACCAGGAGCACAGCTTGAAGCTCTTGCTGCCCTCCTGGCTGTCTCTCACCCTGCGTGGTCCCCATCTTTCTGTGAAGCCCTCTCCATATTCACACTTTTTGTGATCCTGTGAAAGAGCCTCAGGCTTGATTTGGAGTGGCTCAGTGGCAACTCTAAATTGGGAAATTCCATTCCTAAACCACAACAGCCTCATTTGGCATCCAGTGTGGGGCATGAAGGGTTGAGATAGGAACAGATCTGCCCAGAGTGCCCAAACTGACCTCAGCATTAGCTGTATCAGCTATGGAGCCACTGGTGCCAATGCTGTTGGGGCTGTTCCTGTGGCTGTGGAACCCTGTGGATGTTCCCATATGAACTTCCCATGATGATATTGTGCAGGGCTGTGGGCACTGAGAAGGGGACTGGGGAGAGGACAGAAACTCTCAGGCTCTGGAGGTACTTCCTGTCAAGTGTTAGAGAGGGATACTTGGGATGATCTAGCAGTGCTCCCAGGCAGTTGGAACCCCATGGCCAGAGAGTATTTGTCATCATAATAAAACAGTGTGTGCACAGTGCCTGTTAGAGGTGTCCACTTAATGAGGGCTGGGCTGTCTCTACTCTGTCTCATTGCAGGTTATGTTTCAGTACAGGTCACGAAAGTGTAATTTGCCTGGTTGTCAGAGGCTTTGGCATAGATAGGAATCAACTAAGTCCCTCATCTACAGAAATCCCAGATTTGACATCTATTTTCAAAGCTTTCCTTTGGAAAGACAGACATGCCCAGGAGATTTGCACTCCCCAGTCCTGAATAGTTTTGCAGGGGGAAGATCAGGTTCCTATTACTTCAGTTCAGACCATATCTGCTGACTGAAATATGAGGCAAAGAGAGAAAGAGAACTTGCCTTACAGCCGGGTAATTAACCATACTCTTTTTGAGTTTCTGTTTGTGTTAGATCTAATTTTGTCAGGATGTTCATAGGATTTTTGGGCACAAAATAGATAGGTCAGATTATGCCGGGAAGATGCAGGAATATGATTATTACGTTGCATTTTTAATGTGGCATAAGAAAACTGGAGGGTTCAGTGGTACAAAATGGTGTTTAGTGCTGCCCATTCTCATGGTGTTCTTCACTGTGTTTTCCCATGTAACCTCTTTGACAAAGCTTTATTCTTTCAGCATGCTTTTAATGTTGTCTGCCACTGGAGAGAGCTCTCACCATTTTGACCTGAGCGGCAGGACAGATGTCAACTACCACACTCCGTGGTTGAGAATCAAGGCATTACTTTATTCTGCCTAGGAGATGCAACCAAAATAATTTCATCCACACATTGCATGGGTTGTGCAGAGAAAATCCGTCCATTGCACAATGTTTTCAGTAGAGTTTTCTTGTACTTCTACAGTCAAACCCTAGGGAAATTTATTGGTTCAAAGACCATTGGTCCCAAGTTCCACACTTTGTAGTGTTTGGTTTGTTATTGATCACTACACGTTCGATGTTATTTTGGTTCTCACCAGGCCTGATGTTTGGAGCTGATGTTCACTAATGGTCGTTATCTTTTTAGTATCTTCTGTGCTCCTCCCAATCTGCTGAGATGTTTTTATATGTCTGCTGAATTTTCTTTATATACTTTTAGTCAAGGGTTTTGTTCACCGTTCCCCAGGGGAAAAGGAACTGAAGTTTCTTTTCAAAGGACTTTTCAGCACTCCAGGCCGGAGGGTGTGAGCTGAGCAAGCTCAGTGCAGCAGCCCTTGCTGTGGCCTGTGCAGAGGCTCTCTTGAGGGCTGCAGGAGCTCAGGCAGGGACAGCAAAGCCTTATCTTCCCTTCAGGATGTGGTTACCTTGTGTTTTCCAAAGCAGGGGAGGGTTGATGCTGCCTGGTGTGACTGAGTCAGAAATGGTGACCACAGCATCCTGCCTGTAGCCTGTGAGAGGGGCATGAGCTGGGGAAGGTGTGGGCTGGGCTCTGTTAGCCCAGAGCCAAGTTGCTATGGAAACTATCACTCCATCAAATCACCCCAGAATATTTTCTGGTGGCCCCTTCCTCCTGTCCCTGAGTGCAAAACAGCAGCAGGGTTTCTTCTCTGCTGACAGGAGCATTTTCCTCCCTTGTGCCTTCAGCAAGGACTCTCCTCACTGAAGTTCCTGAGACATTTCCCTGCACAAAGTCGGCAAAAGACAAATACAACCAACAGGATATCTACAATATCAAAGCTGTGCTTCTGACCCCAGTGGGCTTTTAGGCCAGTTGGATTTCAGCAATTCCATCTCAGTTTCAGAAGAAAAAGCACAGAAAACCCACAGCAGTTTGTGCTTGCACAAGTTTATTTTTGTCACTGTTACAGGAACCTAAATTGCACATGTAATAAATTTAGCAGAAGAAATACAGGCTTAATCAAGAAATGAACATTATCTAGTTGAATGAAATCACTTCAGATTCTACACAGCTCTTCTTATCTGCAATACACATTATTGGTATTGAAAGTATCTGAAACCCAAACCTACAAATGGCAGTTCCTGGGCTGGAATTCCCTCAGCAGTGCTGCTCCAGTTCCACAGGCAGTAACACAACATGCCTGGGAAAGGTGCTTTTCAAAGGCCATCTATCTGCAGTGAGCACTGGAGTTTTCAAAGCTACTGAAGCAGGTTGGACACTGGTGTGCAAATGGCAGAAGCGTGGAGGGATCTGCTTAGCAGGAGAATGAGGATAAATCCACTCTCCTCAGTGTTCAGAGGAGACGAAACAGCAAAAGCACTTAAAACTCTTGAGTGTAAATCAGCTGGCCAGGCAGGAGTGCAGAGTGTTGCATGTCTTCAGGGGAAGGTGCTGCCTTGTGTCCTGGCTGGTCTCTGTCAGCAGCTCTGGCCCTGCTTGTTCAGCCCCCTTGTGCTGCTGGTTCATGTTCTTTCCTGTTCTTCTTTGGGTTCATACCCTATATCTGGAAGAGCAAAGGGAGGTTTTAAGTACATTTAATGAAATTGGGCCTCTGAACCAGTGATTGAGAGCTGTGAGCTCCCTTACCTCAGAAAAGAAACAACTTGATGCTCATGAGGGCATTGAAGGCGATGCTCTTTGCCAGCAGGACTCTCAAACCCAGCACAGCCATGGACAGCATGTTCACTCTCTGCCCTCCAGCATCTGCTCAGTGACCAGAAAAGAGGGGAGAGATCATGGTCTGGGTTTTGGTGTTGTGATCTTGGCTGAAAGTGGAAAATCCACAGGTGAGAGTTTCAGGGAAAGGAAGAGCAGCAAAGGAACAGCCGAGAGAGAACATGGCAACAACAGGGGAGCCCAGAGTCTGTCTCTGTTGCTTTTAGCTTCCTTGGGCTTGTGTGTAACTGCAGGAGCAACCTTGGAACAGCAGCCTGTGTGTGCTGAATGTGTTGTGTTCTGAGTGCTCTGCCCTGCAGAAAATGCATTTCCATGCCTTTATCTCCCAGAGAGCAATGTAACTTCACATCCTGTTTGGGTAACTTACCTTGTGCTGAGATATTTGTGCTGTTGCAAACCCTCTCACTGGCCTCTGTTATTGGTTCTTCAGCCTCCTGTTCTGTAGCATGATAAAGAAAAGGCATTTTAAACTACATCAACCTTTTACAAAGGATATTAAAAAAAATTTAGATGACATTTCTCATAAAACATCGGAGGAAAGGACTGATTTGGCCTCAGCTGGTCAGGAATAATTCCAACATTAATTTGAGGAGAAAATTTCTCCATGCAGCTGCCAGACAAAGAAAAACTGTGCATTCTTTTGGTTTTAATATTTGAATGACCTTCATGGCTAAAAGAGCAATCCCACCAAATATAACAATTAATTTAATTTAAAAATCCTCACAACACACTCCACCTTTAACTTTTTTTGGTTTTAGAAAGGCTGTTCCAGCTTGTGCTGCAAATTTGCTGCTATTGGCTTGAATATTCCGTCATAAGGAAATTCACATTTAGAACAAATGGATTGTGTGTTTTCTTCCCAGAAAAGTATCCCAAAGTAATTAATTAGTTGAAACCATTTCTTATAGATGTTTTGAAACATCTTTCAGTTCTCCCTGCTGAAATCCCAAATGTCTTTCTTATTTCTGCTGGCTGCCCAGGGCAGTGCTGTCCAGAAGGAGAACACCAAGCCCCACAGGCCACTGTCTCCAGAAATAAGTGACAGCTGTGCCACCAAACTGTACCTGGCTCTGCTGTTATCGTGAGGTCGTCGAATTTGGCCGTGCAGGTCACCTCTGTGTCTTTTGTCACCCTGACCACTTTAATTGCATTGTACAACCCCTGTGACGTCAAAATGGATGGGCTCTGTTCATAGACCACCTCCTGAGAGGGCATCTCCAATCTGATGTTCTTTGTAGTGGAGTTCCTTGCCAAACAAGCTGCTTTCCCAGAGCTGCCATCTTCTTCCAGTTTCTTTGATTTCATCACAATGACTTGAGGGTCAGATGTTTTTAAAACGTCTGAAAAGAAAAGCAAGGTTTGGACAGGATTGATTTTACTGCAGGCTTACTTGGGTGCTGAGTGACCCAAAATTCACATGTACTCCATCTGTGAGTAATTTGTAGCATTAGCAATCACTTTTTGTGGTCTTTATTTCTTGCTGCTTCTTCCAAAAGATCAAAATAAAGACAGAAATTGGTATGGGGCGATACTTAATAGGGGATTTAATCGCACAGGATCACAACTACCTTTTGCCAAAGCTTGTGCTTGTAAATGCACTCTTGATTTTATAATGGACCTACAAACAAGAGGGGAACTTTGATGAATGCCACTCCAAGACTCCACTTATTCTGCTTTCTCCGCCATTTAATTCCAAATCATAACAGTTCTATCAGGGTTGCTCTTGCATATTCATGAGACATAAGTGAATACTATATTTTCTTTTACTCTCCCTCCCAGATGCTCAACAGAAATCAAACGCATTAACTTGGTGACCAGTTCGGTTGAATCCAACTTCTTAAGAACTTATTAAGATTAAACTAATATAGAAATGTTGCATAAGATTTTATTTCTTGCTTTTGTACCCTTCTCTGCTATCAGTTTTGTATTTTTAATTCTGACAAAATAGATAGTCTTAGGAACTTGTGTGCCAACTTCCACAGACACTTAATTTCCCTTTAGGCAGTCTAAGTGTGAGTTTAACCCAACAATGACTATGGCAATCTTATTAAGAAGCCTTAATAAGTGGATAGATGTATGTCCCAAAGAAATTCAGAATGATAGCAGACAGAACTTGAACTGGAGTTCAAGTTCTTTGGCAACACTGAGAAGTGGAATAAGAATATTTTTACATATAAATTGTCTAGCTGCATGCAAAAGATTACACAGAGAAAGTAAAATTAGTGAGTGGAAAGCATGAATGAGTGTCTGCATAAATTTTGGGGGGAATAAAATATTTGCAAAGGGGGAAAATGAAAGAGTAGCAACTCAGAAAATGGTAATATATAAAGGATACCTACTTGGCTCCACGGTCAGTTGAGTTCCATTCCCAAAGATAAGAGCAGCAGTAACACACAGTTAAAATGGGTAAATCAAAAAGGGCTCGCTTTGCTATTCTTCCCCCACACATTTCCTTCTCAGTTGCACCATGATTGGCCAGATCCTGTCAGTCCTGTGCATTCTGTGTTCTCTGAGAAGACCTTCTCTGAGAAGGACTTTTCATGTGGTCTCCTCCCCAGGCTTTCCAAACAGCCAGAACACAACCAGGCTGCTTCTCTGCAATAACTTCCTGGGCAGGATCTTCAGCAATCAATAATGTACACAGTGCAACTGTAGTTCAGAGAGTAGAAGATTTGTTTTATCTGACCCTGGAAGGTCTGAGCCTTAGTTTGCATTCCCTGACAATACAGCCATGAATTCCTACCACTGCTTGTTTCTGGAAGGGATTTGTGTTTTATGTTCTGAAAATTTATTTGAAGAAAATGTTGTACTTCTCCTCCTTTTGTCAAAGGAGGAGCCCTCTATTCCAGAAAGTAATGGGACTTAGCATTCTTAATGAATGTTTAATCTGGAATAAACCAAACAGTACCAAAAGGAAAACCTTCTCTATCCTTAAATGAGAATAAGCCTGGAGTATCCCACAGTGGCACTAATGGTTGTTATTTTATGTCATTTTGATTTGGGGAGTTGGCAAAAGATTGGAAAGTATTTGTGCTGTAAACACCTTAAAATGCATATTAATATCTCCCAAAGGAATTCAAAACCCAAAAGGGAAGGTTGCTCACATCCTGAAAACTTTGGCTTCAACTTCCTGACTGTTTCAGCAGCCTCAAAAGGGAGTTTGATACTTAAGGCCCAGCATCTTGTAACATCAAAGTTAATACCAGAATCTCTGTGCAGATCTGAAAATACCCTGTCATTAGCTAGGAAAAGAAAATCATCAAACAGCATGGAAAGATAGGTCTTTCTTCAGAATGGTAACTTTGCTTGGGGGGACATGTATCTTTTTTGCACATCACGGAACTCCAAAGAAAGATAGGAATAACTAAGGCTTCTTATAATCCCTACTCCCCACACTGGTCTTTTCAGAACCCACACAACCTAGTGGGCAATTGTCTTTCATTCCAGGAGCTCTTGGATATGAGGCACTTGTGAGAATTTTAGCCCAAGGCTATTTCACCTCCTTCCTGCTCTGTCCCCAGGACAGTGGAATGCCTTACCTGGGGACACTCTCAATGTGGTGGTGCCAGTGTCAAACCAGAACTTCTCCTACCAGGAGTTACAGATCTGTCTCAAAACTCCTCATCCTGGGAGCTCCTCACTGAGCTCTGCATTCCTGCCCCAAGTCAGTCAGTGCAAGCCCGCTGGAGAATTGGACACTGGACAGTGAATTTGGGCCAGAGTGCTGCCCAAAGTGGGAATAAGTTATCTCAGGCTCAGCAGTGCCCTGCTGGTGTTTGGGGATCATGGAATAATGGTGCTGTGCAGAGTCAGCCCAGTTGTTCCTGGGAAACCTTCCTGAGCAGATCCAAGCTGAGGATTTGGCTTGAAAGCCTGGCTGGAGAGTGAGTGCATTCAAGGGATTATTGCAGCTGAAAATTCTTTCAGTGAACCCAAACCATTAAACTCCTCTGTCCAGCTACACCTCAATTTTCAATAAAGTTTGAGGAATAAAAAATGTCACTTACTTGGTAGAACTGTGAGAGTCGTCCCTGGTCCAAATATAAGCATCTCTGTTCTCACAGTGCTAAGACTTATTCCAATAACTCACTCTTTCCTCATGGTGTTCAAAAGTGTTGTAAATCATGAGATAGAAAGCCAAATAGTTTTTCTAATTATCCATGGGTGCAAGTCTGTGAGAGGATCCAGAGGTACATTTACTTCCAAAACTGGAAAGGGAAAAAAGGTTAATTGAATTGTTCAGTGGTTTCAAATAGCTTGATTGAGTATAGAATTTTCAACTTCTCTCTTTCTTCCACCTTTTAGAATCCCCTTGAACTCTTTTATCTTACAAGGGTAAAAGGCATTATAGAAAGAATATTCTATTTTTCTCTTTAATGATTATAGTCAGCCATCTCCTTTCTTTCCCAAAATATCTCAATTTTCCCCCTCTTTTTGTTTTTGTACAGGTCCCTATGCTGTTTGTATCATCGTGGTACTCCGGCCCCTGTACACAGTGATCTATTTCCTTGTAAAAACTGTCTCTGTTCAACTACATAGAATTCAGGATTATACAGGCAGTCACATGACCTCTTCAGTGGTTTCAGACCCAACGTACCACATGAAAAAACACCTTTCAAGAAAGGATATAAGATAATATCAGAGAGGTTGAGTTGTAAATGAGAACTTGGGGATTACATGACACCTCTGAAAAGTCTGAGAGAGTTAAGCTGCATAGAAAGCAGGAAAAGAATCAGAACTTTTCATGTTATATCAAAGCATTTCTGAAGATTCTCCTGACTTGCTGAAAGCTGTTCCCTTCTTCCCCTTTGTTTCAGTGCTCAGAAGCAGGAGGAATGTGCCCTCTGGTCTCTTAGAACTGGTTCCTGGGGTCATTTAATACCTTAGGAAGTCTTTGTGGTGTTTTAGCTAAGAGGAGAAAGTAGACAAGCTGATTATTCTTTGTTGTGTAGAGACACTGACACCTTGGGAGTGAGGATCAAAGAGTGAAGGAGATGTTGTACATTGATCAAATCCTTCATGATATTCAACTGTATCATAAAGCCTTGACAGCCAGAGCTGAACCAGCTGTGTTCCCTCCCAAATTTTGTGTACCTATACACTGATGTGTGGAATGAGGAGCAGAAGAGGCCTTGACTCTATGTAAGCACTGCTCAGCAATAACTCGAACATCTCTGAATTACCAACACACTTTCCAACACAGATTCAAAACATAGTTCTATTCCTGCTATGAAGAAAATTAGCCATACTCAAACCAAAACCATCATATTCTTTGAAAAAAAAAATCACAAACCAAAACACCCTCTTTCCCTGGTTCTTTCTGCCTATGGGAGATGTTGAGAAGGAAGGAAGAAGTTAACACGTTAATGATTTGGGGGTTGCTTGTGGGAGACTACTGTTGTTATTGCTGTAGCACCTCTGCATCTGTTTCTGCAAAAGACAGCCAGACTAGTTTGAGAAGTCTGGGAAGAGCCTTGCCTTGCAGCAACCACAAAAGATCTGGCTAGATTAAAGCCCCTCCTTCCAATTCTGCCCTGGCGCTGCCTGCATTTCAAGCACTGTGCCCTTTTCAAGATCTCTCATGCTGCAGAAATAGGTGGCTGTGTCTGCAGCCGCTGGTGAGAGCAGTTGCAGCCACAGCTGGTTCCTGGAGGGGTCTGCAGAGCTGTTGACTCGGCTCTGGAAGGATGCAGCGATGTGCTGGAGCCCTGTGAAAGGATACTGCATCACCAGGTGCTGCAGCTCTTTGCCAGGAGTCTGCCGGATCCAGTCCCACGCGTAGTTGCTGTCGGTGATGGCTACACCAGAGATGTGGCAGGTGAGCCAGACAGACTCTGAGATCTTCCCCACTGTAGGGCCTGAGGCCGCTGTCTTCACCTGAGAAAGGCCACCTGCAGGCCCAGAGACAAGGGTAAGAAAAAAGCAACAGCTTAAGCAATCAGTCTACTCCACCATGTCCCCGTGGTTCTGCTTGTCATGTCCAGGATCCAACAGCTGCAAACCCATCTGCTCAACAGCTCTGTCTCCCTGTAGAACCTCAGATCGGGGAGACACACACACAGCTTCCACATTCTCCCAATGAGCTCCCAAATAACGCTCTAGAATTCCCCATTTCCTCTGCTCACCCCTCAGGCAGTAAAACCCATGGGCTGGACTGAGAGGACATGAGCTGTGCCTAAAACCACAGCAGGACTATTCACACACCCGACCTTTTGGACTGGCTACCTGTTATACTGGAAGCCAAGGGAAACAGGAAAATTGCTTCAAAGCTGAAGCAGTTAGGGGGAATGGGAAGTGAGTTGGCATGACACATGCCAAGAAGATAAACATAAAGGTTACAGCTCATTTGTGGAAAGCAAAAGGCAGGATTTCCCTGTGAGAATCAAACATTTGAAAACTCTGTGCTGTGTCTACAGCAACCCTGAACATCTGGGCAACACAGGCCCCTTCCAGCTCCGAGGCAGAGAGCTGGGATGCTCTCAGGTGGTTTGTGTTCAGCGTCAGCTGGATTTGTGTCTCCGTGCGAACAGCACAGAAGTAGCAGGCGGTGTCCCCGGCACGGAGGAGGTGCAGGCTGAGAGATGCCACAGACTGGGAGTTGTCCCTGGAGGCTGTGGCTCGACCTTCCACTGCTGCCCCAAACTGAATCTGTGATGCGTAATGGCTAATCCAGGACACCCACTCGAATCTGCCCCTGGGCGCCTGACGGTACCACCGAACATAATGATTCTCGAAGGTTAATCCGGATCCGCGGCAGGAGAGGGTGACGGAGTCCCCGGGCGCTCGCTGCCCTCCACCGGCCTCCTGCAGCCTCGGCCGTGCCCAGAGCCCTGCGGAGGGAGAGCGCAGGGATCGGGCAGGGCGCGCCCGCGGACCGAGGGCACTGTCCTGGTGACCCTGGATGCCACACAGTGACAAAACCCGCATGGTGACAAAACCTCCTGCCCCATCTGCGTCTGCCCGTGTCCCTGCTCATCCTTGCCCCAGTCCCTGTCCCTACCTGTCGCTGTCACTGTCCTTCATTGCCCTGGGCTGGGCTCGCTGCCCTCCCTGCCCGGCTCTCACCTGGATTCCTCCCCAGTGAGCAAGGAGTCAGGACAAGGTGTCAGGAGGCTGCACGGACAAACGAGGCTGGGAAAACGTGGGCCCAGTGCTGAATGGGATGGGGACCAGGTGACAGAGTACAGGGGACAGGGCTGAGGTCCTGAATGCTTTATTCACCTCCGGCTTCAGCAGCCAGATCAGCCTACAGGAATTTCATTTCCCACAGCCCAGGAGGAGGAATATGTCCCCTTGCACAATCCATGTCACTGAACCATGGCCATAATAAAAAGATTTGTGCAGAAGGTTTCCAGGGAAGTCAGTGCTGGGAGCTCAACTGAATGAAGAATGCGCAACATCCACTCTCTCCTCACCCAGCAAGACCCTTTGTCTCACTGTAGAATGCTGTCAATGTGGCTAAGCCAAATCCCAACTTCCCAAAGCCATGCTGACTGTCCCTGAAGAAAAAGGGTTGGGAGCCAAGGCAAGGCACAGAGGAGAAATGAGGCCATGCTGGACAGGAGCCCTGGTGAGGTGCACTAACCCTGCACTCGCCCAAACTGCAGCCTCTGCAGCTCCCAGCACAGATCCTCCTGCACCATCAATGGCACCAGCCCTTCCAGCAGCCCTCCCTTCAGTGCCTTTTAGTGCCACCGAGCCAGAGGGAGGTTTCCTGCACCTGCCATTGCCTGACAAGAGCCCTGGGGAGCAGCTGCCAGAAAGAAATGCTGGGAGATCTGTCTTCCCCATCTGCTGGTTTTTGGTTCACTCTGCTGCAGAGCTGCTCCAGGGTGGTCTGTGCTCCACAGTAATACATTGCTGCATCGCCTGGGGTTGCTGCCAGGAGCTGCAGTGTGAAACGGAACCTCTCCACTGATCCCACAAAACGATCTTGGAAACCTTCTCCAAAGATTTCACCCTCCTTGTAGATAAATTTGAGAGAGCCCCCTGGGCCTTGACGATACCAGTACATGTTGTAGCCTAGGGCAGACCCTCTCTCCAAGCTGCACTGGAAGGTGACTCCATCTCCCTCTCGCACGGTCACTTCTCTGGGGTGCTGCTCCAAGGCCACCTGGCCAGTGACTGCTGCTGAGACCAAGAATGAGCCACAATCACTGCAAGATTCAACAAAGGTCAGGGCAATGCTGGTGGTACAGGACAAGTGCTAGGACAAAATCCTCCTCTTGGAAGCCAGCTGACACAGATGGGCAGAGCTGGTGGCAGCTAGCAAGGTTCACAAGGAAGAAGATACCACATTTCCCTCCATCCTTTTCCCAGTCTGGCAGGAAGCATTTTCTGATTTTCCCCAATGAAGAAGGAAGGATTTACACCATGAGGCAATAAATCCCTTTGTCCAGTGCCAGGGCCAAGCGCTGGGCGCCGAGATCTGAGTGCAGCAGGGAGGTGCCCTGCGTGTGCCCAGGCTGCAGAGCAGGCAGCTGGCACGCAGGTGCCCAGCTCAGAGGCACCAGAGGAGCAGGGCTGCTCTCCCCGTGCTCCACAGGCATGGCTGGGCAGCTGGAGCCGGGGCACAGCTGCGGCTGCAAGCGCTCAGCACAGCTGCCCAGAGCCCTGCAGAGCCCAGGGCCACGCTCAGCTCCCGGGGCCAGCAGCCCTTGCCTGCACTTACCTACAATGGGCAAGAAGCCCACGCACAGGGCACTCCACATGGCCAGGCCCGCTCTCCGTGGCCTCTCTGCAGCTTCTCTGCGCCTGCACAACAGCTCTGCCCACACCTGCCCTGCCTGGGCCTCTGGCACTGCTCTCAGGCCCAGGCCCTGCTGGTCCCTCCCTCTGCCTGTGACAGCACTGAGGGGGAGAGGTGGGGCATGAGGACTAGAACCTGAAGCTCTTGCTGCCCTCCTTGCTGTTTCTCACCCTGGGTGCTGCAGTAACAGACCATTTGTTGGGCAGGAAATGCTGTGTTGGGCTAAAGGTGATGTGGTTCTGAGGGGCCAGCCCTGGCTTTTCTCTCAGAGTGTCTCGCAGGCTCTGGGACTTTGGAGGTGACCAGGGGGGCTGTCAGCTTGTCCTTCCCCTGGCTCTGGCTCTGCTGGGCTGCTGCTCCCACATGGGACACCCCAGGATCTCATCTTGGCTTGGCCAGGGCACCCCTTGTCCAAAGTTCTCCTCACCCTCCTCCCTGCACTCTGGCCCTGCACCTTCCTGGCTCCCCAGTGATGACACTTCTCCAGATGCTTCTTCCTCTCTAAGCCCTCCCGGACCCTGCCCTGCAGCAAAGGCAGCCCAGGACTCTGCAGGTGCTTTGCATGTTCCACTTAAGAAGAGACTGGAGCCAGACAGTCACCAGGCTGACTGCATGACTGAAAAACCTTGAACCTCTTCTGTAGCGTAGAACATTGCAGTTGGGACTCAGGAGAAGGAAAGCGTCAGTGCTGGGAAAGGAGCTCTTGATGAAAGGCCAGGATCACTGGTGCTGCGTGGGGATGGCACCTGATTTCTTAGGAACAGCCCTGAACCTCTTTGGAATTCACCATCTCCAAATTTCTTGGGTGCTGAGCCAGGCCCGAGCAGGTTTGTGTTAAAGCCCAGCTGGGTTTCCTGTCCCCGTGTGAACAGCGCAGAAATACCGGGCAGAGTCGCGGGGCTGCAGGGTCAGCAGGGAGAGATAAACCTCGGACCGGGAATTGTCCCGGGAAATCTTGGCCCGCCCCTGCACTGACTGGTCAAAATAAAAAACAGTGGGATCAAAACTAATAACAGACATCCACTCCAGCCGGCCTTCGGGTGACTGACGGTACCAATAAATTCCATAATCCCTAAAGGTGAATCCGGATCCGCGGCAGGAGAGGGTGACGGAGTCCCCGGGCGCTCGCTGCCCTCCGCCGGCCTCCTGCAGCCTCGGCTGTGCCCAGAGCCCTGCGGAGGGAGAGCGCAGGGATCGGGCAGGGCGCGCCCGCGGACCGAGGGCGCTGTCCCGGTGTCCCGGTGCCCCCGGCCCGCCACAGCCACAGCCGCCAGCCCACAGCCCCTGTCCCTGGGTCTGCCCCGGCCTTTGCCGTGTTCCCTGCCCTGCCTCTGCTGTGTCCTTTCCCCAGACTCTGCCCTTGTCCCTGTTCGTGTCCCTGTCGCTGTCTTTGTCCCTCGTTCCCCGGCCGTGCTCGCTGCCCTCCCCGCCCGGCTCTCACCTGCCGGCCACAAGGCCAAGGCCAAGGCCAGCAGCCCCGGCCCCGGCCCGGCCACCATCGCTGCGGGCGCCGCGGCAGCCGCACAGGAGCCGAGCGGAGCCGCGCTCGGGCCGCTCCCGCCCGGCCCCGCCCGGCCGGGGCAGCGCCGGCGCCTCTGCCCGCCCCGACACACCCGGCCCGGGCCCCGGGGCCGCGGCCCCGCCGGGCGGGACAGGGGGCGTGCAGGATGGGACGAGAGACAGCGCCGTGCGAGGCTTTATTTACTGTTTGTGAGCAAAGAGCCGTATAGACATGACGTGTCCCGGCTTAACCCTCTTGCTTAGATCCTGGTTTTATTTCTCCCACTGTCTCGCCAGTGAGTCCCTGGGGTTGGGCAATAAGCTGCGATCGGGCAGAGCAGCACCAATATTGCCAGCTGAGCAAAGGACTATTCCACGCTGTAATAGGTGGTTCTCAGAATTAAAGCTCATGGAAAGGAGGAAATGGAACATTTGGAGTGATAGCCTTTGTCTTCCCAAGGAATCATTCTGAGAGAGAAAGACAGTTTTTCCTAGAAATGGCTAAAAATCCTGCCTATGAAGGAGAAGTAAGGCATAAATTCTTTTTTTTTTTTTTCTGTATAGTGGAACCAGCTTTCTTTGTCTTTCATCTGTTGAAATGGAACATCTCTCCAAGTTAAAAAGGCGGTCAGAGCTGGCCCTGTTTACCATGGAGATGCAGAAGCTGGTTGGGGTTGTCATAAGTGTACAGAAACACAAGGACATGGCCAGGCTGTTTTCAGTTCATGCCCTTCGGCGGGAGCACAAACAGAAAATCACAAGAGGTTCTCACTGAACATCAGAGAGAAATGCTTTTTCACAGTGTGAGAGTGCCCAAACACTGGCACAGGCTGCTCGGGCACCTCCTGGAGTCTCTGTGCTTGGAGATGTTCACATATTGTTTGATCATGACACTGGGAAGTGGAGGCTGTGGAGAACCGAGGCTGGACAGGGTTGATTCTGAAGGACAGCAGCTCTTGGGAAGGAACCAGGCTGGAGCCATTGAACTGCAGCCTGTGAGGGAGGAGGGGAACAAGAAGCAGTAGAGATGAAGAGCACTGATTCATTGTTAAGTAATGATCCCAAACCTGATTTCCTGTTGTCTGTTTCTTTTTGGAGAGAACAGGCAGAGAATTCAGGAATTCAGCCTTGAGGATGAATCTTGCAGCAAACAGGGATAAAGTGGGAGCAAGGCACTTTGTAATTGCTTACAATTCTACTCTAAATCAAATTGGCAATAAATCAGAAGCCCTACAGTGTGCAGTACAGGCCAGAAATACCTGAGGTACACAGCGATGGCATCTGACTTCTTGGAAACAGCCCTGAGACCCACTGGCTCCAGCCCCGGCAACTCTCACCTGCACAAAATGTAAGACAGCCTCTGGCCGGGAGGTTTCTGTTAAAGCTCATCTGCATTTCCTGTCCCCGTGGGGCGGCACAGAAATACCGGGCAGCGTCCCGAGCTCGCACGGACCGCAAAGAGAGATAAGCCTCGGATCGGGAATTGTCCCGGGACATCTCGGCGCGGCCCATCACTGCTGCCCCGTACTCCTTTGCAGAACCCCTGGGACGGCTGATATAGGACACCCACTCCAGGGGGCCCCCGGAGAACTGACGGTACCACCAAATAGAATGATCCTCGAAGGTGAATCCGGATCCGCGGCAGGAGAGGGTGACGGAGTCCCCGGGCGCTCGCTGCCCTCCGCCGGCCTCCTGCAGCCTCGGCTGTGCCCAGAGCCCTGCGGAGGGAGAGCGCAGGGATCGGGCAGGGCGCGCCCGCAGACCGAGGGCGCTGTCCCGGTGTCCCGGTGCCCCCGGCCCGCCACAGCCACAGCCGCCAGCCCACAGCCCCTGTCCCTGCGTCTGCCCCGGCCTTTGCCGTGTTCCCTGCCCTGCCTCTGCTCCTGTCCTTTCCCCAGACTCTGCCCTTGTCCCTGTTCGTGTTCATGTCCTTCTCGCTGTCTCTGTCCGTCGTTCCCGGGCCGGGCTCGCTGCCCTCCCCGGCCGGCTCTCACCTGCCGGCCACAAGGCCAAGGCCAAGGCCAGCAGCCCCGGCCCCGGCCCGGCCACCATCGCTGCGGGCGCCGCGGCAGCCGCACAGGAGCCGAGCGGAGCCGCGCTCGGGCCGCTCCCGCCCGGCCCCGCCCGGCCGGGGCAGCGCCGGCGCCTCTGCCCGCCCCGACACACCCGGCCCGGGCCCCGGGGCCGCGGCCCCGCCGGGCGGGACAGGGGGCGTGCAGGATGGGACGAGAGACAGCGCCGTGCGAGGCTTTATTTACTGTTTGTGAGCAAAGAGCGGTATAGACATGACGTGTCCCGGCTTAACCCTCTTACTCAGATCCCGTTTTTATTTCTCCCACTGTCTCGACAGTGCGTGCCCTGGGTTGGGCAGTAGGCTGCGATGAGACACAACAGCAACACTTCCGTCAACTGAGGAAAGGAGTATTCCACACTGTAATATTTGGTTCTCAGAAAATGGAAATGGAAATGGGAATGAGGAAATGGGACATTGGGAGTGATGGCTTTGTCTTCCCAAGGAATCATTCTGTGAGAGAAAGACGGTTTTTCCTAGAAATGGCTAAAAACCTCCCTATTGATGGAGAAATAGGGCAGAATGTCCTTATTTCTCCTGTACTGAGGACTCTGCTTTCTTTGTTTTTCAACTGCTGATGTGGAGCTTCTCTCCAAGTTTAAAAGGCTGTCAGAGCTGGACATGTTTAGCGTAGAGAAACAGAAGCTGGTTGGGGTTGTACCTTTGACAGCAAATAAGCCTGGCAGCAAAGAGAGATAAAGTGGGAGCAAGGCACTTTGTAATTGCTCACAATTATACTCTAAATCAAATTGACGATAAATCAGAATCCCTGCAGTGTGCAGTAAAGGCCAGGAATACATGTGGTGCACAGCGATGGCATCTGACTGCTTGGAAACAGCCTTGAGACCCAGCTCCAGCCCCTGGTAACTCTCACCTGCACAAAATGTAAGACAGCCTCTGGCCGGGATGTTTGTGTTAAAGCTCATCTGCACTTCCTGTCCCCGTGGGACGGCACAGAAATACCGGGCAGAGTCCTGAGCTTGCAGGGGCCGCAAAGAGAGATAAGCCTCGGATCGGGAATTGTCCCGGGACATCTTGGCCCGATCCTTCACCGCTGCCCCGTAGTCCTCTATAGTGCCCTTAGGGGAGCTGATAAAGGACACCCACTCTGGGCTGCCTCCGGGCGCCTGACGGAACCAGAAAATATAATAATCCTCGAAAGTGAATCCGGATCCGCGGCAGGAGAGGGTGACGGAGTCCCCGGGCGCTCGCTGCCCTCCGCCGGCCTCCTGCAGCCTCGGCTGTGCCCAGAGCCCTGCGGAGGGAGAGCGCAGGGATCGGGCAGGGCGCGCCCGCAGACCGAGGGCGCTGTCCCGGTGTCCCGGTGCCCCCGGCCCGCCACAGCCACAGCCGCCAGCCCACAGCCCCTGTCCCTGCGTCTGCCCCGGCCTTTGCCCGTGTTCCCTGCCCTGCCTCTGCTCCTGTCCTTTCCCCAGACTCTGCCCTTGTCCCTGTTCGTGTCCCTGTCGCTGTCTCTGTCCCTCGTTCCCCGGCCGGGCTCGCTGCCCTCCCCGGCCGGCTCTCACCTGCCGGCCACAAGGCCAAGGCCAAGGCCAGCAGCCCCGGCCCCGGCCCGGCCACCATCGCTGCGGGCGCCGCGGCAGCCGCACAGGAGCCGAGCGGAGCCGCGCTCGGGCCGCTCCCGCCCGGCCCCGCCCGGCCGGGACAGCGCCGGCGCCTCTGCCCGCCCCGACACACCCGGCCCGGGCCCCGGGGCCGCGGGGGAAGGGGGGACTCAGGGGGGCTCGGCGAGGGACGCTGGCAGCTGCGTAGGCAGAGCACCAGAGGCGTCCCGGGAGATGAAGGCTGCTGTCCCGGGGCTACCAGTGTGCCTCCATCGCTCTCCTGGCTTCTTGCTCTGGGAGCCCTTTCAAAGGTGTTGACGCCTCAGTACTGCTAAGAAAACCCTGCCAAAATTCTAAATACTGCAACAGTACAGATCATAATCAGGATGGGGATCCGTGCATCTTTTCTGTCCTGAGTAGAGTCCCCCTGGAGGCTGTGACATTGTTGGGTTTCCAGCATCCCCCCAATTATAATATTTCCTAACTTCCTATCATCTTTTCCGGGATGTTATTAAAACAGTTCTCCATCATGATATGGAAGAATTTTTTTGTCGCTCACTAAGGTGGAAGAAGTATTTGGACCACAGATCATTTACAATGAAATACTTGACATTTTTAAGATGCTTTCCATCAATTTTGAGCCTCATTGCTTGTTCATTGTAAACAGTAATTTTTCAGTGAAGGGAATATGTGTGTGGTATATCTACATTATGTTCAAATCCAATTCCTACTAATAGCCAGGCTGAACTCCAGTAAATAATGTCCTGAATGCTATTTTTCCACCTTCTTTGGCACTTCATGAAATCCTAATATGATGATGTGTTGAAATACGGAGATTTTCTCTTAGAGAGTGTCCCATGTTGAAACCCATCCCGTGTATTTGAGGCTGTAATTCTTATCTCTTTTAAAATCTGCTATCCTCTGCATATTCTGAGAGATTCAGGCAATACCTTCTAGCTTCAAAGAGATCCAGCGCCCCCTGGGGCAAAACGTCCTGGATGAGGGAGGGTCTTCAGGAATTAAAGTAAGGGGAATAGTCTGGAGAAAGGAGGCTCTCAATAACCTTTGAATGATCATGGTGTTTGGAGAGGTACCCGAGGACTGCTGGTGGAAAGTAAATGTCACTATCTGAAAGGAGGACAAGAAAGAGGACCCAGGGAGCTTACCTCAAGCCCTGAAATGCTGATGGAGCACCTAATCCTAGAAATAATTTCCAGGCACACGAAGTACAAGAATGTTTGCAGGACTCACTAAGGGGAACTCACACTTGACAGACCTGATAATGAATTTCTATGCTGAAATGATTGGCTTTGTAGATGAGGGGAGAGCAGTGTGCATTGTTTACCTTGGCTTCAGGCAGGCTTTCAACACTGTCCTTCCAATGTAGGTTCTCCTAAGAGAAGCTGATAAAATCTCAGCTGAGTGAGTAGATGGTGATCTGGACAGAACAGTGGACAGAGGATCCCTAAGAGTTGTGACCAGTGGCAGGAGGTCTAGTTGGAAGTCAGTGTCTAGCAAGGCACCCCAGGGATCAGTATTGGGTCGATTTTAGCATCTTTAGCCATCTTTAGGAAGATGAGAATAAATATGATCCCCAGCAAATTCTTTAATGAAACAAGAGTAGTAGGAGGGGCTGCTACACAGCAGGGTGGTGCTGCCACCCAGAGGGACCTCAGCAGGCTGGACAAATGGAACCTGAGGCAGCTCAAAAGTGGAATAGAGTTAAATTTTTTTACAGTACTGCTGATGGCACAGGCAGGGGGATGTTTTAGCTGTTGCTCAACAGAGCTGACAGAACATCGAGGCCTTCTCTGATTTGCAGACTGTCCCAACTGTGAATATGCTCAGGATGGACAAGATACTAAGAAGAGAAACAGCCAGGACACGTGATGCCAAATAAGTAAAGGATTATTCCATACAGTAATACATCATTTTCATAAATAAGACTCAGAGAAAGAAGAAGGAAAGGGCCTTTTTGGAGTTACGGCATATGGCACAACAGTGCAGCCTCACAATGTGAGAATAACCGAGCACCAGTGCAGATTGTCCAGGCCTCTTGTGGAGTCTCCATGCTTGGAGAAACTCACAAACTGTTTGGTTGTGGCCTGAGGGAAGTGGAGCCTGTGGAAAAGCCAGGTTAGAGCAAGGTGATTCTGAAGGAGCCATATGACAAGTGTAGGAATTGACCCCTTTCCCACTGGCCCTCTGCCTTTTGGACAGAAGAGGGAGAGAAATCAGGAGTGCAGGATTGAAGACAAACCTGGGATGAAGCAAGGCTTCAGCAGGGCGAAGGTGTTTTAATGCTTTTTGATGTTGTCGTCACTCACAATTCCACTCTGTTTCAATTTGGCACTAAACTGGAATCCTGGCAGTGTGCAGCTAAAGCCAGGAACACCTGCCTTTGATCTGACTCTTTGTGAACACACCTGGGAGCCATCAACTCCAGGCTCCTGGTGACTCTGACCTTCCCTCCATCTAACACACCCCATGCCAGGCCCCGGGAGGTTTGTGTTACAGCTCAGCTGGGTTTCCTGTCTCTGTGTGAATGGCACAGAAGTAGCGGGCAGAGTCGCTGGGCTGCAGAGCCCGCAAAACCAGAGACAACAGAGACTGGGAATCATCCCGTGAGACTGTGGCCCGACCCTGCACTGCTGCTCCGTACTTTACATTGCCGAAGTAGTCGATGAGAGACACCCACTCTGGGAGGCCTCCGGGTGACTGACGGTACCAAAAAATTGCATAACTACTAAAGATGAATCCGGATCCACGGCAGGAGAGGGTGACGGAGTCCCCGGGCGCTCGCTGCCCTCCGCCGGCCTCCTCCAGCCTCGGCCGTGCCCAGAGCCCTGCGGAGGGAGAGGGCAGGGATCGGGCAGGGCGCGCCCGCGGACCGAGGGCGCTGTCCCGGTGTCCCGGTGCCCCCGGCCCGCCACAGCCACAGCCGCCAGCCCACAGCCCCTGTCCCTGGCTCTGCCCCGGCCTTTGCCCGTGTTCCCTGCCCTGCCTCTGCTCCTGTCCTTTCCCCAGACTCTGCCCTTGTCCCTGTTCGTGTCCCTGTCGCTGTCTCTGTCCCTCGTTCCCCGGCCGGGCTCGCTGCCCTCCCCGCCCGGCTCTCACCTGCCGGCCACAAGGCCAAGGCCAAGGCCAGCAGCCCCGGCCCCGGCCCGGCCACCATCGCTGCGGGCGCCGCGGCAGCCGCACAGGAGCCGAGCGGAGCCGCGCTCGGGCCGCTCCCGCCCGGCCCCGCCCGGCCGGGGCAGCGCCGGCGCCTCTGCCCGCCCCGACACACCCGGCCCGGGCCCCGGGGGATGTTGTTTGTGGGCGAATTGTGGAAATGCCTCCCTCTACTTCTGCCCCCTTGTCCTACACCGCTTTCTTCCTCACCGCAGAGCTCGCCACAAGCCCTGAATCATTCTTCTTCCCAAGTCGCACAACCAAATCTTGCCGGTTTTTCTTGCTGGGCTGTGCTGCTCTCCTGTGGACGACTTGTGACAGCGGGCTGTGTCTGCTGTGACTTCCACTTAGGGGAAACAGGAGAGGAACAGGGGGACATGGTGGTAGGGACATCTTGGGGCTGCACTTCTTGAGCTTTCAGGATGAAAGCCTCCTTGTCATCCTTCCTAGAGTGGGAAATAATCCCAGAAACTTTAGAGTCTGCAAATCAGGACTTCTGTGGATTCACAAACCCCAACTTTCCCCACATTTTCCTGTCTGTATCTTTGTTGCCTCTGCCTGACCCACCTTCACCCCATGGTATGCCACAGAGTCCTGTTACTCCTTTGGCATTCACCTGACTTGTGAACCTAAAAGCTGAGAGTTGATAAGGAGGAACCAGTCAGATTTCCAGGGCACCCTTGGCGTCTTTTTCTGTTGTTCTAGGCAGGACACAAGGAGGTGTCCCTCAGGTCCCAGCAGTATGGTGATGCCCAGTGTACTGCAGGTAAGGTTTCCTGGTGGTAAAACCTCTTGTGAGCAACAGGACCACAGCGGCTCCAGGAGTTCTCCTCATAGAAAAGGCCAAGCTGAGTTCTACTTTGGCCCTGGGATGGCTAAACCAACTTGCCTTTGAGTTTCCAACTCTACCAAACAGTGAGCCCAATCCAGAGGAAGCTCTCATCATGATCATCATCTTCATCCTTGTCTTCAATCAGTTTTCATTATCTGATTATCTCAAGGCACTGCATTAAATACACAGAACCTCTTGCCTGCAGTGCTGTTGGTTGCTTAGGTATTTCAAAGTTTCAGTAGCTTTTTTCTTCATTGGTATTTTTCAAAGTAGCAGATTTCATGGTGGCTGGGGTGTGGGAGGATCGATAATTCCACTATGTGCAGCACAGAGAAGGTTTCCCTGCCCAGTGCTGAAGGCATTAAGGCAAAAGCTGCTTTTGTCTTCTTTGACTGCTCTACAAGGAGGAGCAAGATGAGGATTTGTGATCCATTGGGTTCTTGTGTCAAGGGCTAGAGCTGGCCAGGAGCAAAGCAGAGACACAGATCCCCTGGCTCTGCCCACAACTTGGTCAAGGCTTTGGACAGGCTGCCCCAACAGCACTGGATTCTGCAGTGTCAGCTCCCTAGAAGTGCAGGTAAGGATTGACACTGCAATTGGATGTTATATCCAGATATGTTGATTGTTTTCTTGTGGGATGTTCTGTAGGAAGAAGTAAGAAAAATCTTGTTTCAACTCATCTGCAGAGAGTCCCATGGTCCTGCCTGTCTGAGTCCCTGCTCTGAATACCTCTGCATGGATGAGGACTTGGAGAAAAATAGGCAGGATTTGAGATGGGAGAAGTCGGAAAGGCTGATCTAAGAAGGAGAGGATCATTTCAGGCATGAAAGCAGAGCTGAGGCTGGAGGATGGAGAGCCTCACCCCTCCTGTGCTGCTGGCGACAGAGATTTTGTACGAACGGAAATTTGCCTCAGCTCAAGGTGGTGCCTCAGAGTGCAGTAATAAATCGCAGTGTCCTGAACAGACACTCCTGCTATTTCCAAGGGGGCTGTGTTGTTTTTGTAGACCACAATAGAGAATCGGCCACTGCGGTACTTGTCATCCCCTGTGGTTTTATGTGCTTGCAGGAGATACTTCAGAGTATCTCCCGGGAACTGGCGGTACCAGAAGACGTCACTTTCCTTAGTGTTGTACTGGCAAGGAAGAACCACTTGCTGTCCAACTTTGACTAGCACCTCAGAGAAGAATTGCTTCGTGGGATCACCTCCAACAAGACCTGCAACACAGGCATAAATGTGTCTGCAGAGTTTGCTTCCTTCTCTCCCTTGCTCTGCATTTAAAACTGCCCCAATGTTTTCTGTCTTTCCAAAGAAATGGAAAGTTCAGATATCTACATCCATCCCCCTTCTGTATTTCTCCCTGACATCATGATGTTGTTGGTAGACACCTCCAAATAACTTACTAAAAACCACGAGAGACAGCAGGAAGGACACGAATACACCCACCTGACTGGATTAGCAGGACACACGCTGGCACAGCCATGGTGAAGATCATTTTTCCCAGCTCAAGAATCCTTTTCATTCACAAGACAGCACACAGCAGAACACTCTTGGTAGCACAATGAAAAAGGCACCACCTTGCAGAGAGAGTGCAGTGCATGGGTCACACCTCTGGGGTGTGGAGGACTGGAATGAGGCTCTTACATCTTTTGCCTTTTCTTGTCTCCACAGCAGATAGTGGACAGTCTCAGTGGCTTCCTGTACTTTTCCTTGGGCTTTCTTCTCTGTTCACAGCATTTACTGTGCAAGGTAATATCTCTGCCTTGCTGCAGAGTGTGTCTGCTTCTGTGTGCTCCTTGATGGTGAGCAGGCTTCTGAAAGCACAGCAGCTCCTCAGAGCATCCTCAGAGCATTCAGGGCTCTGGGAACACAGGTGTCATGTTCTTTTCAAAGAGTTTTGGGTTTCTCTTAGTTTAGCCTGTGGTATTTTGAGAGCAGTTGTTCAGTGTTTCTCTACACATGAGAACTCAGGAGTCAAGGGAGGGAGTTGATTGGTGGGGAAAGTGTGTTTTAATGGGTGAACATATACATTTCTAAAATAGGGTGGTGTAGTCCTGGTTCCAATGGGTTGGCTTAGTGTTGGCTGGGGGAGAGCATGGGGGAGAGCAAACTGAGGAGGAGGAATCTGCAGCCCCATCCACAGTGCAGTTCTGTACTTGTGCAAGGCGTAAGGGCAGGACTTGGAGCTTTCCAGCCACTGTTGGCATAGGGAAAAGGAAAGGGACTGACATGGGGACAGAGACAGGAGACAAAACCATGGTGTGTGGATCTGGTGAGCAGAGAAGTGCCAAAGAGCATCTCCTGAGCAGCGCCCCTCTCCAGCCTCCTGGCAAATCCTGAGCTTTTGCTCTTTCTCATTTTGGTTCATACTCTGACTAAAATAGAGAGATCTTCACTGCTGGGCATCTGATTCTGCAGCAATGTACTTTTTATCAGGCAAGGCTGCAAGGTGAGGGTGGCCCTGTAAATCAAAGATCCTCACTGAAGTCTGCCCAGGTAGTGAACATCCCCTGGCCAAAGCAGCCGCTGTTCTTTGAGGACCCAGTGATGCCCATGTCTTGGTTTGGAAAGACAGGTGTCTGCTAAGGAAGGTAAGACCCTCCTCTTAAATGCAAAATGTAAATTCCCTCCCTCTGAATCGTTATAAATTTGAAATTAAGGAGTTCTCAGGCAAAGATATGGGAGCAGGAATAACAGTTCTTTATTAGGGAAGAAAATAAAAATAAAATTAACAATGCAGTAAACCAAAACAACACTAACAGAGTCAGAATATGACCTGACGCCCTGTTGGTCAGGGTGTTGGTAGCAGTCCAATTGGAATTATGGCTGCAGCCCTCCAGGAGTGCCAGGTGTGGTTCTGTTGGAGCAGGGATCCTGTAGAAGGATGTGGTCTTCCTCTGAAGATTCAGTGGAAGAGGCAGCTGTTCCTCTGGGAATCCAGTGGAAGGCTGTTCTGCTGTCCCAGAATCTCAGATTATATCCAAGTAGGAATGCTTGGCTCCTCCCCCTGGGCGGAGCATCTCCCAATGAAATGATGGAATTTTATGAGCCATGCAGGGACACTCACTGGCCATGAACAGAAGAGATCTCCTGGAGGGAGGATGGGTTGTGGAAGAGATAAAGAAAACTGCCCAATGAACAGAAGATAACAGATGGCAAAGAGAAAACATATTGCTTGGCAATCTAGGACAGCCCAGAAGGTGCCCAGGCTCACTGGTCCCTGACAACCCACAGGACCAGTCACTGTGACCAGTGATTTCAGTGCAAGGGGCAAATGTTTGTGACAGACTGCCCAGCCAATGTGAGCACTTTGAAAGCTACAGTGGGAAGGGGCTGGTGCCTGTGGGAGGGCAGTCAGGTACTCGTGTTTCCCCTTTTGTGTCCTATAGCTGGGGAGGAACAACCCCAAGCACCAGTATGTCCTGGGAGCTGCCCAGTTGTTAGGCAGATTGGCAGAAAACAGCCAGGGGGGTTCTGCTGGATTGTTCTGCTGGATTCCATGCTGACAGTGAGCCAGTAATGCTACCTTGCCTCCAAGAAAGAAGTTAAAAGGCAAACCCTATCCTTGTGTACTCTCTAGCACTTGGGACAAGAGCTGTGTCTTGTGCTGGTGAGGAACAGAGACAAGAGTTCCAACTATGGGATTGCACTCCAAATACTCTCAGACCGAATTAAGCCAAGAATCCAAACTGTTATGAAGACATCCTGGTTGGGGCAGGAAAGCTGAGCTTTACAGGTGCAGGATAGAGATGGTAGAAGATCCAGCAGGTTGCATTTCAGTGCCTCTGCTGTGGCCAGATCTCTGCCAGGTTTGATTTGTTCAGCTGCGCTGAATCTCCCGGTCCTGTCTGCTTTGTGGAGCTTGTGGGCAGAGCAGCAGAGGAAATCCCTGCTGTGACCAGCAGTTGCCTTGTGAGGAGGGACACACAAACACACACGTGCTCGTGTGACTTACATCATTAATGCAGAAATCTGCATCGAATCCTGCAAAAATCTGCACCCAAAGCCACTTGCGGCGCCCGGGACGAGCGGGGCTCGGCGGCCCCGGCGGGCGGAGCGGCAGCGCCCCCTGCTGGCCCCGCCCGGCCCCGCCCGCCGCGGTTCGTGCCCGGCCGCAGCCCCGGCTCCTCTGCCCGTGGCCCCCAGCGCGCAGTAATACACGGCCGCGTCCCCGCGCCGGGGCTCAGCGAGCCACAGCCAGCTCGAACGCCGATCTGCCGACACCGACAGCTGTCCTGCACCACCCGGCAGCTCTTTGGTCTCTTTCATAGTGAGTGCGAGGAGTTCAGGTGCTTGGTCAGGGAGCTGACGGTACCACTGGATCCAATCAGACCTCTGGATTTTGGAATGTGAGCAGGTGATGTTGATGCCGGTGCCTTCGGTGGTCTCCAGGAATGGCTCCTGTTGTACCTGGGCTCTGGCCACAGCCACTGCCACGGAGAAAAGCACAATCACTTCTCTATAAGAGAAAATGCCATTCAGGGGGAGATGGGAGAAGACGACAGATCAGCATGAACATGGATATGTTCTGGATATAAAGTATGGAGAGATAATTTCACTGAGAGTGTTTATTGGAGGACAAGGAGCTATGAGGGGTGTTTTGAGGAAAATCAGACTGAAATTATAAAACTACACTAGCTGAGAAGGAAGGAGGGAGGAAGGGATGGATGGATGGATGGATGGATGGATGGATGGATGGATGGATGGATGGATGGATGGATGGATGGATGAAGACATAGAGTAAGAAAAGCAAACGGCAAAGCAGTGACTTCACTAAGGGAAGAAAGTGCAGAGGAGGGACAGAGGGTAAAAAAGAACCGAAAAGGAGCAGGAGACCAAGAGATGAATCCTGAGAGGTGGCCGGAATCACACAGCCCGCTGACCAAGAAGCCCCGCGGCCGCCAACACCACGCACCGATCAGAACCACGGCCAGCGCCGGCAGCCCCGCGGCCCGAGCCCGCCGCATGCCGCCGCTCCGCCGGCCGAGCCTCGCTGTGCCCCTGAGCCCCGGCTCTGCTGCGGCCGTGCCGCCTCCTCTGCGCCGCCCCAGCTCCGCCCCGGGGCTGAGCCCTGCGCCGCTGCCGCTCGGGCTCGGGCCGAGCCCTGGCAGGGAACGGAGCGGAGGCGAGCGCGGGGCCTACGGGGCGGGGCTCGGAGCTGTGGCCACGGAGACAGCGGGGACAATGTGCAGACCTGGAGCCCTTTGTCCCGGGAAGCACAGGACTGACTGATTATGTTGTCCCTTCTCCTCCACCATCTATTCCTTCCCGTTCCCCCTCCACTGGTACGTGCAGATTTCCGATTTGTCCTTCATGACATGTGTTTGTAAGAAGGGACAAGGGGCACAAGAGGCAGAGGGCTCTGCTGGCAACAAGAGCCGGAGCTCCCTGCCTGCCAAAGAGAGCATCTCTGCTGGCAAAGATTAAAAAGGCAGAAAAACACTTGTGCAACATCCGCGGAAAGGGAGGACAGAGAGTCTGTGAGAGAAACAACTCTGCAGTCAGGAAAGTGAGTGAGGAAGGAGGGAGAGGAGCTGCTGCAGGCACCAGAGCGCTGCTATTTCTGCAGCATGTGATGAAGACCGTGATGAGGGAGGTTGTCCCCCTGCAGCCTATGAAGGTGTGTGGTGGAGCAGAGCACCATCTCATGGAAGATCCAAAGCCACAGCAGGGGGATGTGTCCTTAAGGAAGGTGTGACCCCAGGAAAAGCTCCACTGGAGCAAGGTCCTGGCAGGACTGTGCCTCCATGGACAGGAGCCCATTCTGGAGCTGATTTTCTGCCAGGATCTGTGGACATGCCGGGGACCCATCCTGGAGGCACCTCTTCCTGAAAGTCTGCACTCCATGGACAGGAGGACAGAGGCAAGAGGAGAAGCAACCGGACATGGGCTGTGTGGGAATATGTAATCTCACTGATGTATTTCTGAGACAGTGATGGTCAACATTTGTAATCAGGCCAGAGGGAGCTCTGTTGCCCAGAACCCACAGAGCCCTTTCTGAAGCAGCAAGAGGTGGCTTGGCAAAGACCCTGCTGCCCTTCCTGCCACACACAGACCACCTCAGCGTGAACACGGAGCTATGACCGGGCGGGGCTGTTTGCTGCCGTGAGGAGCTCAGCTGGATACAGGCCGGGCTGAGGAGAAGGACTGAGCACGGTCTGTGACTCCAAGAGGGAGCTGCCGGTGTTGGTATCGGTGGGTGCCGGAGTGGGTATCGGTGCTGGTATCGGTGCCGGTGTCGGTTCTTGTGGCGGTGCCGGCCCGGCAGCCCGGGACGAGCGGGACTCGGCGGCCCCGGCGGGCGGAGCGGCAGCGCCCCCTGCTGGCCCCGCCCGGCCCCGCCCGCCGCGGTTCGTGCCCGGCCGCAGCCCCGGCTCCTCTGCCCGTGGCCCCCAGCGCGCAGTAATACACGGCCGCGTCCCCGCGCCGGGGCTCAGCGAGCCACAGCCAGCTCGAACGCCGATCAGCCGACACCGACAGCTGTCCTGCACCATCCGGCAGCTCTTTGGTCTCTTTCATAGTGAGTGCGAGGAGTTCAGGTGCTTGGCCAGGGAGCTGACGGTACCACTGGATCCAGTCAGAGCTCTGGATTTTGGGATCTGAGAAGGTGATGTTGATGCCGGTGCCTTCGGTGGTCTCCAGGAATGGCTCCTGATGTACCTGGGCTCTGGCCACAGCCACTGCCACAGAGAAAAGCACAATCACTTCTCTATAAGAGAAAATGCCATTCAGGGGGAGATGGGAGAAGACGACAGACCAGCATGAACATGGATGTGTTCTGGATATAAAGTATGGAGAGATAATTTCTCTGAGAGTGTTTATTGGAGGACAAGGGGCTATGAGGGGTGTTTTGAGGAGAATCAGACTGAAATTATAAAACTACACTAGCTGAGAGGGAAGGAGGGAGGAAGGGATGGATGGATGGATGGATGGATGGATGGATGGATGGATGGATGGATGGATGGATGGATAAAGACATGAAGTAAGAAAGGCGAAGTGCAAAGCAGTGACTTCACTAAGGGAAGAAATTGCAGAGGAGGGACAGAGGGTAAAAAAGAACCGAAAAGGAGCAGGAGACCAAGAGATGAATCCTGAGAGGTGGCCGGAATCACACAGCCCGCTGACCAAGAAGCCCCGCGGCCGCCAACCCCCACGCACCGATCAGAACCACGGCCAGCGCCGGCAGCCCCGCGGCCCGAGCCCGCCGCATGCCGCCGCTCCGCCGGCCGAGCCTCGCTGTGCCCCTGAGCCCCGGCTCTGCTGCGGCCGTGCCGCCTCCTCTGCGCCGCCCCAGCTCCGCCCCGGGGCTGAGCCCTGCGCCGCTGCCGCTCGGGCTCGGGCCGAGCCCTGGCAGGGAACGGAGCGGAGGCGAGCGCGGGGCCTGCGGGGCGGCGCTCGGCTCTCGGCACGTCGGGAGCGGCGGGGCCGGCCTGGGGGGCGGGGATCGGGCTGGGACCGTGGAGATCAGGACTGACAGTGCCTGGGCTTCCTTCGCTCCCATCATCTGTTCCCTGATATTCTCCCTTTGCTGTCATGTGGGGACTCCTAAAATATCCTTCAGGGCACTGGAAGGAAACCCACACATGCGGATGCAGGGCCTGGGCATAAATCCTCAGCCTTTCTCCTTGTCTATGAAACCAATGTGATGCAACTCAAGAGAGATCAGCTGTGCAATGGCCTGGAGAGACCTATCTCTGTGTCCGTGTGTCCATTTTTCTGTTTGGCTGTGTTTAGAGCAGCTGGAAAATAAGGTCTCCGGAAGCAGGGACTGCATTTCAGTGCCTCTTCCCTGGTCAAATCTGCAGACTGCTGAATCATTGTCCAGTTAGAGCTAGGCTCCTTCTGAGCCTCAGCAAATGCTGCTCTGTGATGCTCAGGGCAGAGCAGTGGTGAGAGTCTCCAGTGTGATCAAGGCATATAACTTGTGGAAGAACACCACACACACACACACACACACACACACACAGAGGCTCCTGCACATCACTGGTGGGTTCATGCAGGAATTCGTGCTTTCACACGTATGCGTGTGGATGCTGCCTGAACACGAGTGCACAAAAAACAGGAGCACAGGCAAGGACACTATCAGCCATGGACAACACTGAGGGTTACTCGGAAAGAACTGCAGCAGGGCTGGAGCCTTGTGGGAAAGGACAAGGAGTAAGGCAAGGCACTGGCATGGTTTGTGTACTCACAGACTGAACACAGGGTAAGATGTCCAGCAAATCACAAATACTTTTATGAAGTCGATTTTACCATGGCAAGGACAGAACCAGCAGCCCAAGGACGACAGATGGGGAGGCAAAAAAACCAGTGACCATCAGGATGAGCTGAGGAGGGAAGGGAGGGCATGTGTGTGAATATATATTCATTTTAGGATGTGCTTTATGAGTGCACATCTCTGGATGGGAATGTTCATGACGATGTGCATGCACAGACTTGGGTGCAGAAGGAGAAATAGGAGTCAGTGTCTGTGTTAGCACATCAGGGGGGACATGGCAGAAGGATAAGTGTCTGTGCCTGAGTCTCCTATGGAAATGTGTGTGCATACAACTCTTCATAAATGAAGAGCTATGAGTAACTCGTTGGGTGTGTGCAAGCTCCAGAGTGTGTTTTTTGCACTCATGTATGTGCAGTAGGAGTTCTTTAATTACTTCTCGTACTCAGAAAGCTGCTTTCTTCCCAAAAACGCAGTAGGGAGAATCAGGATGTGATGGAAGTGAAAAGAAGCAACAGCAGTCAAAGTGAGGGCCTTTGGCTGCCACGGGCGCTGTCGGTGCTGCGGGCTCGGGGCAGAGGAAGGAGCTGCGGGGGCGCGGCCCGGGAGCCCGGCGGGCGGAGCGGCAGCGCCCCCTGCTGGCCCCGCCCGGCCCCGCCCGCCGCGGTTCGTGCCCGGCCGCAGCCCCGGCTCCTCTGCCCGTGGCCCTCAGCGCGCAGTAATACACGGCCGCGTCCCCGCGCCGGGGCTCAGCGAGCCGCAGCCAGCTCGAACTCATGTCTTCCGACACCCTCACATGTCCTGCAATGGTCGGCAGTGCCTTGAAACCTCTAGAAACAAGTGCGAGGACTTCGGGTGCTTGGCCCGGGAGCTGACGGTAGAAATGAATGTACTCGCCCCTCAGTTTATAGGAGTGTGAGCAGGTGATCTCGATGCCAGTGCCCTCGGTGGTCTCCCGGAATGGGTCCTGCTGCAGCAGGGTACTGCCTGAAGCCACTGCCGGAACAGAAAATGGATGAACTTTAAATTCTATACAGCCGCACTACAAAGATCAAATCCCGCAGAAACAGTCAGGAACGTCCAGAGCGATGATGATTGAAACAGGACCGAGGGGATTTCAAGATAGGCAGGAATGAAATTGTCCATTATTGGCTGGTGGAGAGATGAATGCGTGAATGACAGGAAGAATGGTGCATTCACTGGAGAAAGGAAGGAAGTGGGAGAAAGAACAAAAAGAAAAGGAGTTAGGAGGGGCAAGGACTGACTTTGTAAGTAATAAAGAACGAGAGGACTGGAATGCTTCTGCAGAGTTGAACATAGAATAGAATTAGATTTCTGCAGGAGTATGAGAAGGAAAACGGGAAGGATGAACGGGAGATCAGCACTAGGGGAAGGTCAGTGAATAAGCCAGGCAGGACGGCAGCTTGCAGGGACCAACGGGAGCACCTCAAACCCAGACCGCGGCCCTTTCGGCACCCCCACGCACCGATCAGAACCACGGCCAGCGCCGGCAGCCCCGCGGCCCGAGCCCGCCGCATGCCGCCGCTCCGCCGGCCGAGCCTCGCTGTGCCCCTGAGCCCCGGCTCTGCTGCGGCCGTGCCGCCTCCTCTGCGCCGCCCCAGCTCCGCCCCGGGGCTGAGCCCTGCGCCGCTGCCGCTCGGGCTCGGGCCGAGTCCTGGCAGGGAACGGAGCGGAGGCGAGCGCGGGGCCTGCGGGGCGGCGCTCGGCTCTCGGCACGTCGGGAGCGCGGGGCCGGCCTGGGGGGCGGGGATCGGGCTGGGACCGTGGAGATCACGACTGACAGTGCCTGGGCTTCCTTCACTCCCATCATCTGTTCGCTCACATGCTCCCTTTGCTGTCATGTGGGGACTCCCGAGTTGTCCTTCGGGGTGCTGGAAGGAAACCCACACACATTGATACAGGACGTGGGCATAAAGCCTCAGCCTTTCTCCGTGTCCCTGAAATGAATGTGCTGCAGTTCAGGGGAGAGCAGCTGTGCACTGGCCTGGAGAGTCCTGTCTGTGTGTCCATGTGTCCGTGTTTCTGTGTTTAGAGCAGCTGGAAAAGAGGGGCTCAGGACCCAGGGACTGCGTTTCAGCGCTTCTTCTCTGGGCAAATCTTTTCCAGGCTGCTGCATCATTGTCTAATTACACCTTGGGCTCCTTCTGAGTCTGGGCAAATGCTGCTCTGTGATGCTCAGGGCAGAGCAGTGGAGAGCGTCTCCATTGTGATCAACGCATTTCACCGGTTGTGTAACACAACAGGGCACACACACACAGACACAGGCACACACACAGAGACAGGGGCGAAATTCATACACGAATTTGTGCTCCAACATGGATTCCTGCAGACCCTGCCTGTACACAAGTGCACACAAACCAAGAGCACAGGCAAGGACACAATGAGCCATGGACGCTTCTGAGGAAACCTGAGAACAACTGCCGAAGGATGGAGCCTTGTGGGGAAGGACATGGAGTCAGGCAAACCCTGGCATGGCTTGTGTACACACAGGCTGGGCACAGGGTAAGATGTCAGAGAGTCATGATTACTTTCCTGAAGGCAATTTTAAGAGGACAGGGTCAGAATCAGCAGGCCAATGCCGACAGATGGGGAGGCAAAAACCAGGGACCATCGGGGTGAGCTGAGGAGAGAAGAAGGGAAAGTGTATATGTAAGTTTGTGGAAATAGATCCGTTTTTGGATGTACTTTATGTGTGAATATGACTGGACAGGAATGATCACACAGATGTGCATGCACACACTTGGGTGCAGCAGCCAGAATAGGAACGAGTGTGGGTATTTGCACATGACTGGGGACATGGCAGAAGGAGAAGTGTCTGTGCCTGGGTCTCCTTTGGAAATATGAGTGCACACACCTCTTCATAAATGCAGAGCTATGAGTTACTCTTCGGGTGTGTGCAAGCTGCAGAGTGTGTTTGTGGTACTGTGAACTCTTATACGTGCACCATTAGTTCTTTAATTACGTTTTCCTCTACTCAGGGAGATGCTTTATTCCCAGAAAGGCATCAGGGAGGCTCAGGGATGTGATGGAAGTGAGGAGAAGCAACAGCAGTCAAAGTGAGGGCAGCAGGCCCGGAGTGCGCGGGCCTTTGGCTGCCACGGGCGCTGTCGGTGCTGCGGGCTCGGGGCAGAGGAAGGAGCTGCGCAGGCGCGGCCCGGGAGCCCGGCGGGCGGAGCGGCAGCGCCCCCTGCTGGCCCCGCCCGGCCCCGCCCGCCGCGGTTCGTGCCCGGCCGCAGCCCCGGCTCCTCTGCCCGTGGCCCCCAGCGCGCAGTAATACACGGCCGCGTCCCCGCGCCGGGGCTCAGCGAGCCACAGCCAGCTCGAATTCCGATTTGCCGACACCGACAGCAGTCCTGCATTGTCCGGCAGCTTTTTCGAGTCTTTGTGAATGCTCATGAGGAGTTCGGGTCCTCGGCCAGGGAGTTGTCGGTACCAGTAGATCAATTCGCTGCCCTGGATTTTGGGATGTGAGCAGGTGATGTTGATGCCGGTGCCCTCGGTGGTTTCCAGGAATGGCTCCTGTTGTACCTGGGCTCTGGCCACAGCCACTGCCGCAGACAAAAAAGGAATCAGTTTTCTTTTACAGAAAGTGACAAGCAAGGACTGATGGGAGAGGAGAACAGATCAGAGCGAGCTTGGATATGTTTTGATATTAGAGTATGGAGACATGATTTGTCTAAGAGCGCTTGTTTGAGGATACGAACCTACGAGGGATGTTCTGAAAGTAAATTAGAAGGAAATGTGAGAAACAGAGTGGCTGAGAGTGATGGATGGATGGATGGATGGATGGATGGATGGATGGATGGATGGATGGATGGATGGATGGATCCATACAAAGAAGAAAAGACAACTTGGGAAGCAGTGTTTAACAGAGGGGAAAAAATACCAGGGCAGAGGATGGGACAGAGGGTAAAGAAGGACCGAAAAGGAACAAGAAGATGAGAAATGAATTCTGAAATGGGGCGGATTTCGCATAGCCCGCTGAGCCTCCCGCCACCCCCACGCACCGATGAGCAGCACAGCCAGCGCCGGCAGCCCCGCGGCCCGAGCCCGCCGCATGCCGCCGCTCCGCCGGCCGAGCCTCGCTGTGCCCCTGAGCCCCGGCTCTGCTGCGGCCGTGCCGCCTCCTCTGCGCCGCCCCAGCTCCGCCCCGGGGCTGAGCCCTGCGCCGCTGCAGCTCGGGCTGGGGCCGAGTCCTGGCAGGGAGCGGAGCGGAGGCGAGCGCGGGGCCTGCGGGGCGGCGCTCGGCTCTCGGCACGTCGGGAGCGGCGGGGCCGGCCTGGGGGGCGGGGATCGGGCTGGGACCGTGGAGATCAGGACTGACAGTACCTGGCTTTCCTTCGCTCCCATAATGTGTTCCCTCCTATCCTCCCTTTACCGTCATGTGCGGACTCCCGAATTGTCCTTCAAGGCACTGGAAGGAATTCTACACACACGCATACAGGACCTGGGCTTAAAGTCCCAGCTTTCCTTGGGGTCCATGAAATTTATGTGATGCACCTCAGAGGAGAGCAGGTGTGCACTGGCCTTGAGAGACCTGTCTGTGTCTTTGTGTCTGTGTGTCTATTTACGTGTGAAAACTCCCAGCCATGCTCTGGCACTCCCAGCATTTCAAACGGAATTAAACTAAAAATCTAAACTTGCTCGAAATCATACTTATTGGGGTTGGCAATATGCATTGGCAGAGTGTGATGTTTAGAGCAACTTAAAAAGGAGGGATCAGGAAGCAGGGACTGCATTTCAGCACCTCTATCCTGGACAAATCTCCTGCAGTCTACTGCATCATTTTTTAACTGCACCCGGGCTCCTTCTGAGTCTGGAAACCAGGTGAGTCTGATGCCCCTTCCATTTCTCTTTCGCTTACAAAATTACCCACACAACAAATGTCTCAGCAGTGGTTGTTTTCTTCTGTACTCAGTCCACTCTCCTCGGGAATGTATTCACCAAAGACAAAGGAACGGCTGAGGTGTTTTACACCTTCTTTGCCTCAGTGTTCAAGATGAGGATTGATTATCTTCAGGAGAAGTGGCCTCCTGATCTGGGAGACAGGGAAGGGCAGCAGCATGGAACCCCTGTAATCCAGACCGAGGAAGTTAAATATTTGCTAAGCCACTTAGGGCTTCACAAGATTTTGGTGCTGGATGGGTTTGGTGCAAGGGAGATCAGGCAGCTGGGGCAAAAGCTTCTTAAGATAGTGCTGATAGGAAGGGCTGAGGGAGGTTGGTGACTCCAAGCTGGAGCTGCTGTTGCCGGTTATGCTGGCGGTGTTGATCACATTGCCGGAGTGGGTGACCGTTCTGATGTGCATTGCCGGTGCCGGTGCCGGTTCTGTTGCCGGTGTCGGTTCTGGTGGCGGCCCCGGCCCGGCAGCCCGGGACGAGCGGGGCTCGGCGGCCCCGGCGGGCGGAGCGGCAGCGCCCCCTGCTGGCCCCGCCCGGCCCCGCCCGCCGCGGTTCGTGCCCGGCCGCAGCCCCGGCTCCTCTGCCCGTGGCCCCCAGCGCGCAGTAATACACGGCCGCGTCCCCGCGCCGGGGCTCAGCGAGCCACAGCCAGCTCGAACTCCGATCTGCCGATACCAACAGCTGTCCTGCAATGTCCGACAGTGGCTTGGATCCTCTAGCAGCGGCTGCGAGGAGTTCAGGTCCTCGGCCAGGGAGCAGACGGTACCACTGGATCCAATCGTTGGTACTGATTTTTTCATGTGAGCAAGTGATGTTGATGCCGGTGCCCTCAGTGGTCTCCATGTAGGGCTCCTGCTGTACCTGGGCTCTGGTCACAGACACTGCCACGGAGAAAAGAAAAATCAGTTTTCTTTTACAGAAATTGCCATTCAAGGACAGATGGGGGAGGACAACAGGTCAGAGCGAACTTGGATATGCTTTACGAATCAAGTATGGAGGCATGATTTGTCTGAGAGTATTTCACTGACGATAAAGATCTATGAGTGATGTTGTAAAGGTAAATCAGAAGGAATTCTGAAAAACAGACTGGCTGAGAAGGATAGAAGGATGGATGGGATGGGATGGGATGGGATGGGATGGGATGGGATGGGATGGGATGGGATGGGATGGGATGGGATGGGATGGGATGGGATGGGATGGGATGGGATGGGATGGGATGGGATGGGATGGGATGGATGGGTGGATGGATGGATGGATGGATGGGATGGATGGGTGGATGGATGGATGGATGGGATGGATGGGATGGATGGATGGATGGATGGATGGATGGATGGATGGATGGATGGATGGATAGATGGATGGATGGATGGATGGATGGATGGATGGATGGATGGATGGATGGATGGATGGATGGATGGATGGATGGGTACCGACATAGAAGACGAAAGAGAATGTGGGAAGCAATGATTTACAGAGAGAAAAAATATAGGGGCAGACGAGGGGACGGAGGGTGAACAAGATCCGAAAATGAACAGGAGGGTAAGCGATGAATCTTGAGATGGGGACGATCTCACATAGCCCGCTGACCCGGCCACAGTCCCCATGCACCGATCAGCACCACAAGCAGAGCCGCCAGCCCCGCGGCCCGAGCCCGCCGCATGCCGCCGCTCCGCCGGCCGAGCCTCGCTGTGCCCCTGAGCCCCGGCTCTGCTGCGGCCGTGCCGCCTCCTCTGCGCCGCCCCAGCTCCGCCCCGGGGCTGAGCCCTGCGCCGCTGCCGCTCGGGCTCGGGCCGAGCCCTGGCAGGGAACGGAGCGGAGGCGAGCGCGGGGCCTGCGGGGCGGCGCTCGGCTCTCGGCACGTCGGGAGCGGCGGGGCCGGCCTGGGGGGCGGGGATCGGGCTGGGACCGTGGAGATCAGGACTGACAGTGCCTGGGCTTCCTTCGCTCCCATCATCTGTTCCCTGATATCCTTCCTTTGCTGTCATGTGGGGACTGCGGAATTATCCTTCAGGGCATATGAATGTACCACATACACACGGATACAGAACCTGGTCATAAAGCCCCAGCCCTTTTCTGCATTCACGAAACTGATGCGATGAAGCTCAGGGGAGATCAGCTGTGCACTGGCCTTTAGACACCGGCCGGTATGTCTCTGTGTCCATGTGTCTGTGTGTGTGTAAGCACTCCCAGTCATGCTGAGGCGCCCCCAGCATTTCAAATGGAATTAAACTAAAAATCCAAACTTGCTCGAAACAAAACTTATTGGGGTTGGCAATTTGCAGTAGCAGATTGTGATGTCTAGAACAAATTAAAAAGCAGGGCTCAGGAAGCAGGGATTGCATTTCAGCACCTCTACCCTGGATAAATCTCCTTCTTGCTGCTGCATCATTGTTCTACTGCACCCAGGCTTCTTGTGAGTGCCGAAACCAGGTGAGTCTGAAGCTCCTTCCCTTTCTCTTTCTCTTACAAAATTACCCACACAACAAATGTCTCAGCAGTGCTTATTTTCTTCTGTACTCAACCCACTCTCCTCGGGAATGTATTCACCAAAGACAAAGGAACGGCTGAGGGGTTTTACACCTTCTTTGCCTCAGTGTTAAAGATTAGGATTCATTATCTTCAGGAGAAGTGGCCTCCTGGTCTGGGAGACAGGGAGGGCAAGCAGCAAGGAACCTATGTGATCCAGACGGAACAAGTTAAAGATTTGGTAAGCCACTTCGAGGCTCACAAGACCTAGGGATTGGATGGGATTGGTGCTGGGGAGATGAGGCAGCTGGGGCAAAAGCTCATTAAGGCAGTGCTGAGAAGAGCAACTGAGGGAGGTCGGTGACTCCAAGCTGGAGCTGCCGATGTCAATGCCAGTATGGATGTCAGTGTCAAGGCCGGTGTCAATGTCAGTGTCGGTTCTGTTGCCGGTGTCGGTTCTGGTGGCGGTGCCGGCCCGGCAGCCCGGGACGAGCGGGGCTCGGCGGCCCCGGCGGGCGGAGCGGCAGCGCCCCCTGCTGGCCCCGCCCGGCCCCGCCCGCCGCGGTTCGTGCCCGGCCGCAGCCCCGGCTCCTCTGCCCGTGGCCCCCAGCGCGCAGTAATACACGGCCGCGTCCCCGCGCCGGGGCTCAGCGAGCCACAGCCAGCTCGAACTCCCGTCCTTCGACATCGACACCTGTCCTGCAATGTCCGGCAGTGCCTTGGAGCCTCCATAAATCATTGCGAGGAATTCGGGTGCTCGACCCGGGAGCTGACGGTAGAAATGGATGTATTCGTTGCTCGCTTTTTTGGGATGTAAGCAGGTGATATTGATGCCAGTGCCCTCGGTGGTCTCCAGGAATGGCTCCTGCTGCACCTGGGCTCTGCCTGAAGCCACTACCGGTGAAAGAAAAAGGACAAACCTGAAATCCTACAATGCACAGTACAAATCGTGCAGAAACAGGAACCTACAGAGAAGTTTAGGAAAAGAGTTCCCACAGGATTTCAAGATACCCAGAAAGAGAAGTGTCCAGTAGTCGTTTGTGGAAAGAGGAATGTGTGAATGACAGGAGGATCGGTGGAGTCGCTTGGAGGATGTGGGAGAAAGCAAAAAAAGTTAGAATAGTAAGAAGGGGTAAGAACAGACTTTCGTGAGTTATTAAAAAGCAGCGCTTTTGCAGGATAGTGCAAAGAATAGAACCCAGAGATTTCTGCCGGACTTAGGGATGGAGAAGAGGGAGGGATGAATGGGGGAACAGCTCTCGACAAGACGTCAGTGAATAAGCCAGGCAGGACGGCAGCCTCCGGGGGCTTCTGTAATCACCCCATCCCCACCCGGCGGCCCTTTCGGCACCCTCACGCACCGATCAGAACCACGGCCAGCGCCGGCAGCCCCGCGGCCCGAGCCCGCCGCATGCCGCCGCTCCGCCGGCCGAGCCTCGCTGTGCCCCTGAGCCCCGGCTCTGCTGCGGCCGTGCCGCCTCCTCTGCGCCGCCCCAGCTCCGCCCCGGGGCTGAGCCCTGCGCCGCTGCCGCTCGGGCTCGGGCCGAGCCCTGGCAGGGAACGGAGCGGAGGCGAGCGCGGGGCCTGCGGGGCGGCGCTCGGCTCTCGGCGCGTCGGGAGCGGCGGGGCCGGCCTGGGGGGCGGGGATCGGGCTGGGACCGTGGAGATCGGGATTGACAGTGCCTGGGCTTCCTTCGCTCCCATCATCTGTTCCCAGATATCCTCCCTTTGCTGTCATGTGGGGACTCCCGAATTGTCCTTCAAGGCACTGGAAGGAAACCCACACACATGGATACAGGACGTTGGCATAACGACCCATTCTCCGTGTCCCTGAAACCAATGTGATGCAGATCAGGGGACATCAGTTGTGCACTGGCCTGGAGAGTCCTGTCTGTGTGTCCGTGTATATATTTGTCTGTGTGTGTGTGCATTTAGGGAAGCTGGAGAAGGAGGACTCAAGAAGCAGGGACTGCGTTTCAGCCCCTCTTCCCTGGCTAAATCTCCTACAGGCTGCTGCATCGTTCTCCAATTACACCCGGGCTCCTTCTGAGTCTTGGAACATGCTGCTCTGTAGTGCTTATGGCTGAGCAGTGGAGAACATCTCCAGTGTGATCAACACATTTCACTTGTGGAGCAATCACACTGGGACCTAGACAAAAAGACAGACACAGGAACAGACACACACACAAAGAGGGGGAGATAGAGAGGCTTCTGTATATTGGGGAGGATTCATGCACGAATTTGCGCTCCCACATGGATTCCTTTGGACACTGCCTGAACAAAAGTGTGCACAAAGCAGGAACACAGGCAAGGACACAATCAGCCATGGACACTGCTCAGGAAACCTGGGAACAACAGCGGAAGGCTGGAGCGTTGTGGGGAAGGACAAGAATTCAGAAAAGGCCCTGGCATGGTTTGTGTACTTATAGGGTGAACAGAAAGTAAGATGTCCAGAGAGGCACAAATACTTCCCTGAAGGCAATTTAAACAGGGCTTGGTCGGAAACAGCAGCCCAATGCTGACACGCGGGGAGGCAAAAAGCAGTGACCACCAGGCTGAAAAGAGGAGGGAAGAAGGGAGGGCGTGTGTGGGAATAGATCCATGTTGGCATGTGCTTTATGTGTGCTCATGTCTGGACAGGATTGTTCACGTAGATGTGCATGCACAGACTTGGGTGCAGGAGGAGGAATGGGAGCGAGCATGCGTGTTTGCACATCAGTGGGGACATGGCAGACGGAGAAATGTCTGTGTCTGGATATCCGTCGGAAATGTGTCTGCACACACCTCTTCATAAATGCAGAGCCTTGAGTTACTCTTTGGGAGTGTGCAAACTCCAGAGTGTGTTTTTGGTACCGTGAATGCATGTATGAGGAGGAGTTCATGAATTACTTCTTATCCAACTCATGGTGCTGCTTTATTCCCAGCAAGGCGTCAGGGAGGCTCAGGGATGTGATGGAAGAGAGGAGAAGCAATAGCAGTCAAAGTGAGGGCCAGCAGGCCCGGAGTGCGCGGGCCTTTGGCTGCCACGGGCGCTGTCGGTGCTGCGGGCTCGGGGCAGAGGAAGGAGCTGCGGGGGCGCGGCCCGGGAGCCCGGCGGGCGGAGCGGCAGCGCCCCCTGCTGGCCCCGCCCGGCCCCGCCCGCCGCGGTTCGTGCCCGGCCGCAGCCCCGGCTCCTCTGCCCGTGGCCCCCAGCGCGCAGTAATACACGGCCGCGTCCCCGCGCCGGGGCTCAGCGAGCCACAGCCAGCTCGAACGCCCGTCCTCCGACACCGACAGCGATCCTGCAATGTCTGACAGTAGCTTGGAGCTTTTAGCAGTGAGGGCGAGGAATTCGGGGCTTTGGCCCGGGAGCTGACGGTAGAAATGGATGTAATCGCCCAGCCGTTTGTTGGTATGTGAGCAGGTGATGTTGATGCCGGTGCCCTCAGTGGTCTCCAGCAATGCTTCCTGCTGCACCTGGGCTCTGCCTGAAGCCACTGCCGGGGAAACAAATGGATCAACTCTAAATTCTACACTGCCCCAGTGCACAGATGAAATTCCACAGAAACAGTCAGGAACGTACGTAGATTATAAGAAAAAGAGTACCGCTGGGATTTTAAGATAAGCAGGAAGAGAAATCTCCATTACTGGTTTGTGGAGAGATGAATGCCAGAATGCCAGGAAGAATTATGCACTCCGTGAAGAAAGGAGGGAAGTGGGAGAAAGAACAAAAAGAAAAGGAGTTAGGAGGGGCAAGGACTGACTTTGTAAGTAATAAAGAACGAGAGGACTTGAATGCTTCTGCAGAGTTGAACATAGAATAGAGTTAGACTTCTGCAGGAGTATGAGATGGAAAACGGGAGGGACGAACGGGAGATTAGCACTAGGGGAAGGTCAGTGAATAAGCCACGCAGGACGGCAGCTTGCAGGGACCAACGGGATCACCCCAGCCCCAGACCGCGGCCCATTCTCAGCCCCCACGCACCCATGAGCAGCACAGCCAGCGCCGGCAGCCCCGCGGCCCGAGCCCGCCGCATGCCGCCGCTCCGCCGGCCGAGCCTCGCTGTGCCCCTGAGCCCCGGCTCTGCTGCGGCCGTGCCGCCTCCTCTGCGCCGCCCCAGCTCCGCCCCGGGGCTGAGCCCTGCGCCGCTGCCGCTCGGGCTCGGGCCGAGCCCTGGCAGGGAACGGAGCGGAGGCGAGCGCGGGGCCTGCGGGGCGGCACTCGGCTCTCGGCACGTCGGGAGCGGCGGGGCCGGCCTGGGGGGCGGGGATCGGGCTGGGACCGTGGAGATCGGATTGTCAGTTCCTGGGCTTCCTTCGCTCCCAACATGTGTTCCCTCACATCCTCCCTTTGCTGTCATGTGGGGACTGCGGAATTATCCTTCAGGGCATATGAATGTACCACATACACACGGATACAGAACCTGGTCATAAAGCCCCAGCCCTTCTCTGTGTTCACGAAACCGATGCGATGCAGCTCAGGGGAGAGCAGCTGTGCACTGGCCTTTAGACACCGGCCGGTATGTCTCTGTGTCCATGTGTCTGTGTGTGTGTAAGCACTCCCAGTCATGCTGAGGCGCCCCCAGCCTTTCAAATGGAATTAAACTACAAATCCAAACTTGCTCGAAACCATCCTTATTGGGGTTGGCAATTTGCAGTAGCAGAGTGTGATGTCTAGAACAAATTAAAAAGCAGGGCTCAGGAAGCAGGTTTTGCATTTCAGCACCCCTACCCTGGATAAATCTTCTTCTTGCTGCTGCATCATTGTTCTACTGCACCCAGGCTTCTTGTGAGTGCCGAAACCAGGTGAGTCTGAAGCTCCTTCCCTTTCTCTTTCTCTTACAAAATTACCCACACAACAAATGTCTCAGCAGTGCTTATTTTCTTCTGTACTCAGCCCACTCTCCTCGGGAATGTATTCACCAAAGACAAAGGAACGGCTGAGGGGTTTTACACCTTCTTTGCCTCAGTGTTAAAGATTAGGATTCATTATCTTCAGGAGAAGTGGCCTCCTGGTCTGGGAGACAGGGAGGGCAAGCAGCAAGGAACCTATGTGATCCAGACGGAACAAGTTAAAGATTTGGTAAGCCACTTCGAGGCTCACAAGACCTAGGGATTGGATGGGATTGGTGCTGGGGAGATGAGGCAGCTGGGGCAAAAGCTCATTAAGGCAGTGCTGAGAAGAGCAACTAAGGGAGGTTGGTGACTCCAAGCTGGAGCTGCCGTTGCCGGTGTAGGTTCTGGAATGGGTCCCGGTCCAATTGCCGGTGCCGGTGTCTGTTCTGGTGGCGGCCCCGGCCCGGCAGCCCGGGACGAGCGGGGCTCGGCGGCCCCGGCGGGCGGAGCGGCAGCGCCCCCTGCTGGCCCCGCCCGGCCCCGCCCGCCGCGGTTCGTGCCCGGCCGCAGCCCCGGCTCCTCTGCCCGTGGCCCCCAGCGCGCAGTAATACACGGCCGCGTCCCCGCGCCGGGGCTCAGCGAGCCACAGCCAGCTCGAACTCCCGTCCTTCGACATCGACAGCTGTCCTGCAATGTCCGGCAGTGCCTTGGAGCCTCCATAAATCATTGCGAGGAATTCGGGTGCTCGACCCGGGAGCTGACGGTAGAAATGGATGTATTCGTTGCTCGCTTTTTTGGGATGTAAGCAGGTGATATTGATGCCAGTGCCCTCGGTGGTCTCCAGGAATGGCTCCTGCTGCACCTGGGCTCTGCCTGAAGCCACTACCGGGGAAAGAAAAAGGACAAACCTGAAATCCTACAATGCACTGTACAAATCGTGCAGAAACAGGAACCTACAGAGAAGTTTAGGAAAAGAGTTCCCACAGGATTTCAAGATACCCAGAAAGAGAAGTGTCCAGTAGTCGTTTGTGGAAAGAGGAATGTGTGAATGACAGGAGGATCGGTGGAGTCGCTTGGAGGATGTGGGAGAAAGCAAAAAAAGTTAGAATAGTAAGAAGGGGTAAGAACAGACTTCGTGAGTTATTAAAAAGCAGCGCTTTTGCAGGATAGTGCAAAGAGTGGAACCCAGAGATTTCTGCCGGACTTAGGGATGGAGAAGAGGGAGGGATGAATGGGGGAACAGCTCTCGACAAGACGTCAGTGAATAAGCCAGGCAGGACGGCAGCCTCCGGGGGCTTCTGTAATCACCCCATCCCCACCCGGCGGCCCTTTCGGCACCCTCACGCACCGATCAGAACCACGGCCAGCGCCGGCAGCCCCGCGGCCCGAGCCCGCCGCATGCCGCCGCTCCGCCGGCCGAGCCTCGCTGTGCCCCTGAGCCCCGGCTCTGCTGCGGCCGTGCCGCCTCCTCTGCGCCGCCCCAGCTCCGCCCCGGGGCTGAGCCCTGCGCCGCTGCCGCTCGGGCTCGGGCCGAGTCCTGGCAGGGAACGGAGCGGAGGCGAGCGCGGGGCCTGCGGGGCGGCGCTCGGCTCTCGGCACGTCGGGAGCGGCGGGGCCGGCCTGGGGGGCAGGGATCGGGCTGGGACCGTGGAGATCACGACTGACAGTGCCTGGCTTTCCTTCGCTCCCTCAATGTGTTCCCTCACATCGTCCCTTTGCTGTCATGTGGGGACTCCCGAGTTGTCCTTCGGGGTGCTGGAAGGAAACCCACACACATTGATACAGGACGTGGGCATAAAGCCTCAGCCTTTCTCCGTGTCCCTGAAATGAATGTGCGGCAGTTCAGGGGAGAGCAACTGTGCACTGGCCTGGAGAGTCCTGTCTGTATGTCCATGTGTCCGTGTTTCTGTGTTTAGAGCAGCTGGAAAAGAGGGGCTCAGGACCCAGGGACTGCGTTTCAGCGCTTCTTCTCTGGGCAAATCTTTTCCAGGCTGCTGCATCATTGTCTAATTACACCCTGGGCTCCTTCTGAGTCTGGGCAAATGCTGCTCTGTGATGCTCAGGGCAGAGCAGTGGAAAGCGTCTCCATTGTGATCAACGCATTTCACCGGTTGTGTGACACAACAGGGCACGCACACACAGACACAGGCACGCACACACACAGACGGGGGGAAATTCATACACGAATTTGTGCTCCAACATGGATTCCTGCAGACCCTGCCTGTACACAAGTGCACACAAACCAAGAGCACAGACAGGGACACAAAGAGCCATGGACGCTTCTGAGGAAACCTGAGAACAACTGCCGAAGGATGGAGCCTTGTGGGGAAGGACATGGAGTCAGGCAAACCCTGGCATGGCTTGTGTACACACAGGCTGGACACAGAGTAAGATGACCAGAGAGTCATGATTATTTCCTGAAGGCAATTTTATGAGGACAGGGTCAGAATCAGCAGGCCAATGCCGACAGATGGGGAGGCAAAAACCAGGGACCATCGGGGTGAGCTGAGGAGAGAAGAAGGGAAGGTGTATATGTAAGTTTGTGGGAATAGATGCGTTTTTGGATGTACTTTATGTGTGAATATGACTGGACAGGAATGATCACACAGATGTGCATGAACACACTTGGGTGCAGCAGCCAGAATAGGAACGAGTGTGGGTATTTGCACATGACTGGGGACATGGCAGAAGGAGAAGTGTCTGTGCCTGGATCTCCTTTGGAAATGTGAGTGCACACACCTCTTCATAAATGCAGAGCTATGAGTTACTCTTCGGGTGCGTGCAAGCTCCAGAGTGTGTTTGTCGTACTGTGAACTCTTATGCGTGCGCCGGTAGTTCTTTAATTACGTCTTCCTCTACTCAGGGTGCTGCTTTATTCCCAGCAAGGCGTCAGGGAGGCTCAGGGATGTGATGGAAGTGAGGAGAAGCAACAGCATTCAAAGTGAGGGCCGGCAGGCCCGGAGCGCGCGGGCCTTTGGCTGCCACGGGCGCTGTCGGTGCTGCGGGCTCGGGGCAGAGGAAGGAGCTGCGCAGGCGCGGCCCGGGAGCCCGGCGGGCGGAGCGGCAGCGCCCCCTGCTGGCCCCGCCCGGCCCCGCCCGCCGCGGTTCGTGCCCGGCCGCAGCCCCGGCTCCTCTGCCCGTGGCCCCCAGCGCGCAGTAATACACGGCCGCGTCCCCGCGCCGGGGCTCAGCGAGCCACAGCCAGCTCGAACTCCCGTCCTCCGACACCGACAGCGATCCTGAAGTGTCCGACAGTGGCTTGGAACCTCTAGCAGTGAGGGCGAGGAATTCGGGGCTTTGGCCCGGGAGCTGACGGTAGAAATGGATGTAATCGGCTCTCAGTTTCTTGGAATGTGTGCAGGTGATGTTGATGCCGGTGCCCTCGGTGGTTTCCAGGAATGGCTCCTGCTGCACCTGGGCTCTGCCTGAAGTCACTGCCGGGAACAGAAAAAGCACAATGCTAAAATCATCCAATGCCCTACTTCACAGAAGAAAGCCTGCAGATACAGTGAGGAATGCACAGAGATGATGAGAGAAAAAGTACTGAGGGGATTTTAAAGTAAGCAGTAACAGAAATCTCCATTTCTACTTTGTGAAGATATGAATGCCAGAATGCCAGGAAGAATGGTGCACTCCCTGATGAAAGGAGGGAAGTGGGAAAAACAACACAAAGAAAAGGAGTTAGAAGGGGCAAGGACTGATTTTGTAAGTAATAAAGAACGAGAGGACTTGAATGCTTCTGCAGAGCTGAACATAGAATAGAATTAGACTTCTGCAGGAGTATGAGATGGAAAACGGGAGGGATGAACGGGAGATCAGCACTAGAGGAAGGTCAGTGAATAAGCCAGGCAGGACGGCAGCTTGCAGGGACCAACGGGATCACCCCAGCCCCAGACCGCGGCCCATTCTCAGCCCCCACGCACCGATGAGCAGCACAGCCAGCGCCGGCAGCCCCGCGGCCCGAGCCCGCCGCATGCCGCCGCTCCGCCGGCCGAGCCTCGCTGTGCCCCTGAGCCCCGGCTCTGCTGCGGCCGTGCCGCCTCCTCTGCGCCGCCCCAGCTCCGCCCCGGGGCTGAGCCCTGCGCCGCTGCCGCTCGGGCTCGGGCCGAGTCCTGGCAGGGAACGGAGCGGAGGCGAGCGCGGGGCCTGCGGGGCGGCGCTCGGCTCTCGGCACGTCGGGAGCGGCGGGGCCGGCCTGGGGGGCGGGGATCGGGCTGGGACCGTGGAGATCAGGATTGACAGTCCCTGGGCTTCCTTCACTCCCATAATGTGTTCCTTCATATCCTCCCTTTGCTGTCATGTGGGGACTCCCGAATTGTCCTTTAGGGCATTTGAATGAAACCCACACACACGGATACAGGACCTGGGCATAAAGCCCCAGCCTTTCTCCGTGTCCATGAAACCAACGTGATGCAGCACAGGGGAGAGCAGCTGTGCACTGGCCTGGAGAGACCTCTCTGTGTGTCCGTGCATCTGTGTGTCTGTGTATGTGTAAGCACTCCCAGCCATGCTGAGGTGCTCCAATAATTTCAAATGGCATTAAATTAAAAATCCAAATTTGGGTCGATCCATCCAGGTTGGGGCTGGCAATTGGCAGCAGTAGAGCGTGATCTTTAGAGCAATTGAAAAAGGAGGGCTCAAGAAGCAGGGTCTGCATTTCGGTGCCTCTTCCCTGGACAAATCTGGAGGTCTACTACATCATTGTCCAATTATACCCCTGCTCCTTCTGAGTGTGGGCAAATGCTGCTTTCTGATGCTCAGGGTAGAGCAGTGGAGAGCATATCTACTGTGATCAATGCACTCCACTAGCTGAGTAACATAAGAGGACACACACACTGACAGAGAGACAGAATACACGAGCACACAAACCAGGAACACACGCAAGAACACAATCAGCCATGGATACTGATGGGGGATCCTGGGAACAACTGCATCAGGGCTGGAGCCTTGTGGGGAAGGACAAGGAGTCAGGAAAACTCTGGGCATGGTTTGTGTACTCACAGGCTGAACACAGGGTAAGATATCCATTGGGATACAACTACTTTCCTGAATGCAAGTTTAACAGGGGAGGGTCAGAACCAGCAGCCCAAAGCTGACACACAGGGAGGCAAGAACCAGTGACCATCTGGGTGAGCTGAGGAGGGAAGAAGGGAAGGTGTATATGTAGGTGTGTGGGATAGATCTGTGTTGGGATACGCTTTGTGCGTGCACATCTCTGCACAGGAGTGTTCACGTAGATGTGCACGCACAGACTTGGGTGCAGGAGCGGGATTAGGAGAAATTGTGGGTGTTTGCCCATCAGTGAGGACACAGCAGAAGGAGAAGTGTCTGTGCCTGGGTCTCCTTTGGAAATGTGTGTGCACACACCTCTTCATAAATGCAGAGGTATGAGTTACTCTTTGGGTGTGTCCAAGCTCCAGAGTGTGTTTTTGGCACTTGTGTACGTGCAGTAGCATTTCTTTAATTACTTCTCGTACTCAGGAAGCTGCTTTATTCCCAGAAAGGCATCAGGGAGAATCGGGGATGGACTGGAAGTGAGGAGAAGAAACAGCAGTCAAAGTGAGGGCCGGCAGGCCCGGAGCGCGCGGGCCTTTGGCTGCCACGGGCGCTGTCGGTGCTGCGGGCTCGGGGCAGAGGAAGGAGCTGCGCAGGCGCGGCCCGGGAGCCCGGCGGGCGGAGCGGCAGCGCCCCCTGCTGGCCCCGCCCGGCCCCGCCCGCCGCGGTTCGTGCCCGGCCGCAGCCCCGGCTCCTCTGCCCGTGGCCCCCAGCGCGCAGTAATACACGGCCGCGTCCCCGCGCCGGGGCTCAGCGAGCCGCAGCCAGCTCGAACGCCGATCTGCCGACACCGTCAGACTCCCCTTTGGCTCCAGCACGGGTTTTGTGCCTACGACAGCTATTGCTATCAGCTGGGGGGCTTGGTGTGGGAATTGGCGGTACCACTGGGTAGAGTCGGCAGCAGTTTTGGGGTTCTGGCAAGTGATGTTGATGCCGGTGCCCTCGGTGGTCTCTGCCCACGGCGTCTGCTGCACTTGGTCTGTGTTCGCGGCCACTGCTGGGGAAGGACAGAGAAAGCACAAACATGGTAAAACCGTGGGATTCTGAGGTTTCTTTTGCCAGACAGAGTCGGGAACAGTGGCCAAAAGTCAGAGGCAGACTCGAAGGGAATGTGAGGAATTCGAAATTCATGCATGCCTAGATAAGGCAGAAGTTAGGTCTGCACATGCACAGATGGATGGAGAAATTAGGAGTTTAAGTGAAGAAAAGAATGGTGTATATTCAGGGTAAAAATAAATGCTGGATGTATAGAGCAAGGTACAGGTGCATAGAAAAGCAGGAATACATGCAGGCAGGCTTTACCAACGCAAATGATGAAGGCTTGCTGGGATGAGAGATGGCAGGGAGACCAGGAGAGAGAAGGAGTTGGGGAGGAGAGGGGAAAATCCGTGCCAGTCTCCCTGGAGAATACTCCAGCCCCATCCCCGGCTCCCTTGGTGCCAACCCCAACGCACCGATGAGCAGCACAGCCAGCGCCGGCAGCCCCGCGGCCCGAGCCCGCCGCATGCCGCCGCTCCGCCGGCCGAGCCCCGCTGTGCCCCTGAGCCCCGGCTCTGCTGCGGCCGTGCCGCCTCCTCTGCGCCGCCCCAGCTCCGCCCCGGGGCTGAGCCCTGCGCCGCTGCCGCTCGGGCTCGGGCCGAGTCCTGGCAGGGAGCGGAGCGGTGGCGAGCGCGGGGCCTGCGGGGCGGCGCTCGGCTCTCGGCACGTCGGGAGCGGCGGGGCCGGCCTGGGGGGCGGGGATCGGGCTGGGACCGTGGAGATCAGGATTGACAGTGCCTGGCTTTCCTTCGCTCCCATAATGTGTTCCCTCACATCCTCCCTTTGCTGTCATGTGGGGACTCCGGAATTATCCTTCAGGGCATTTGAATGTAACCCATACACACGGATACAGAACCTGGTCATAAAGCCCCAGCCCTTTTCTGCGTTCTCGAAACTGATGCGATGAAGCTCAGGGGAGATCAGCTGTGCACTGGCCTTTAGACACCGGCCGGTATGTCTCTGTGTCCATGTGTCTGTGTGTGTGTAAGCACTCCCAGCCATGCTGAGGCGCCCCCAGCATTTCAAATGGAATTAAACTAAAAATCCAAACTTGCTCGAAACAATACTTATTGGGGTTGGCAATTTGCAGTAGCAGAGTGTGATGTCTAGAACAAATTAAAAAGCAGGGCTCAGGAAGCAGGGATTGCATTTCATCATCCCTACCCTGGATAAATCTCCTTCTTGCTGCTACAGCATTGTTCAACTGCACCCAGGCTTCTTGTGAGTGTCGAAACCAGGTGAGTCTGAAGCTCCTTCCCCTTCTCTTTCTCTTACAAAATTACCCACATGACAAATGTCTCAGCAGTGCTTATTTTCTTCTGTACTCAGCCCACTCTCCTCGGGAATGTAGTCACCAAAGAAAAAGGAACGGCTGAGGTGTTTTACACCTTCTTTGCCTCAGTGTTAAAGATTAGGATTCATTATCTTCAGGAGTGGCCTCCTGGTCTGGGAGACAGGGAGGGCAAGCAGCAAGGAACCTATGTGATCCAGACAGAGAAAGTTAAAGATTTGCTAAGCCTCTTCGAGGCTCACAAGACCTAGGGATTGGTGCTGGGGAGATGAGGCAGCTGGGGCAAAAGCTCCTTAAGGCAGTGCTGAGAAGAGCAACTGAGGGAGGTCGGTGACTCTAAGCTGGAGCTGCCGTTGCCGGTGTAGGTTCTGGAATGGGTCCCGGTCCAATTGCCGGTGCCGGTGTCTGTTCTGGTGGCGGCCCCGGCCCGGCATTCCGGGACGAGAGGGGCTCGGCGGCCCGGGCGGGCGGGGCGGCAGCGCCCCCTGCTGGCCCCGCCCGGCCCCGCCCGCCGCGGTTCGTGCCCGGCCGCAGCCCCGGCTCCTCTGCCCGTGGCCCCCAGCGCGCAGTAATACACGGCCGCGTCCCCGCGCCGGGGCTCAGCGAGCCACAGCCAGCTCGAACTCCCGTCCTTCGACATCGACAGCTGTCCTGCAATGTCCGGCAGTGCCTTGGAGCCTCCATAAATGATTGCGAGGAATTCGGGTGCACGACCCGGGAGCAGACGGTAGAAATGGATGTTTTCGTTGCTCGCTTTTTTGGGATGTGTGCAGGTGATATTGATGCCAGTGCCCTCGGTGGTCTCCAGGAATGGCTCCTGCTGCACCTGGGCTCTGCCTGAAGCCACTACCGGTGAAAGAAAAAGGACAAACCTGAAATCCTACAATGCACAGTACAAATCGTGCAGAAACAGGAACCTACAGAGAAGTTTAGGAAAAAGAGTTCCCACAGGATTTCAAGATACCCAGAAAGAGAAGTGTCCATTAGTCGTTTGTGGAAAGAGGAATGTGTGAATGACAGGAGGATCGGTGGAGTCGCTGGGAGGATGTGGGAGAAAGCAAAAAAGTTAGAATAGTAAGAAGGGGTAAGAACAGACTTCGTGAGTTATTAAAAAGCAGCGCTGTTGCAGGATAGTGCAAAGAGTAGAACCCAGAGATTTCTGCCGGACTTAGGGATGGAGAAGAGGGAGGGATGAATGGGGGAACAGCTCTCGACAAGACGTCGGTGAATAAGCCAGGCAGGACGGCAGCCGCCGGGGGCTTCTGTAATCACCCCATCCCCACCCCGCGGCCCTTTCGGCACCCCCACGCACCGATCAGAACCACGGCCAGCGCCGGCAGCCCCGCGGCCCGAGCCCGCCGCATGCCGCCGCTCCGCCGGCCGAGCCTCGCTGTGCCCCTGAGCCCCGGCTCTGCTGCGGCCGTGCCGCCTCCTCTGCGCCGCCCCAGCTCCGCCCCGGGGCTGAGCCCTGCGCCGCTGCCGCTCGGGCTCGGGCCGAGTCCTGGCAGGGAACGGAGCGGAGGCGAGCGCGGGGCCTGCGGGGCGGCGCTCGGCTCTCGGCACGTCGGGAGCGGCGGGGCCGGCCTGGGGGGCGGGGATCGGGCTGGGACCGTGGAGATCAGGATTGACAGTGCCTGGGCTTCCTTCGCTACCATCATCTGTTTCCTCACATCCTCCCTTTGCTGTCATGTGGTGACTCCCGAATTGTCCTTCAGGGCACTGGAAGGAAATCTACACACACGGATACAGGACGTTTGCATAACGACCCAGTCTTTCTCCGTGTCCATGAAACCAACGTGATGCAGATCAGGGGAGATCAGCTGTGCGTTGGCCTGGAGAGTCCTGTCTGTGTGTCCGTGTGTCTGTGTGTCCGTGTGTCTGTGTGTCAATGTGTCTGTGTGTATCTCGGTGTGTGTGTCTGTGTGTGAGTACTCCCAGCCATGCTGTGGCACTCCCACCATTTCAAACGGCATTAGCTAAAAATCCCAATTTGGGTGAAACCATCCTTGTTTGGGTTGGCAATATGGACTAGCAGAGTATGATTTTTAGACCAGCTGGAAAAGGATGGCTCAGGAAGCAGGGTCTGCATTTCAGCACCTCTTCCCTGGATAAATGTCCTCCAGGCTGCTGCATCATTGTTCAACTGCACCCAGTCTCCTTCTGAGTCTGGAAACCAAGTGAGTCTGAAGCCCCTTCTCTTTGTCTTTCTCTTACACAATTTCTCTTACACAATTTCTCTTACACAATTTCTCTTACACAATTCCCCACTTGACCAATGTCTCAGCAGTTGTAGTTTTCTTCTGTGCTTACTCCACTCTCACGAGGAATATATTCACCAAAGACAAGGGAATGCCTGACGTACTTAATACCTTCTCTGCCTCAGTCTTCAAGATTAGGATTGATTATCATCAGGACCACTGGCCTCCTTATCGGGGAGACAGGGAAGGAGAGCATCATGGAACCCCTGAAAATCAGACTGAGGATGTTAAAGATTAGCTAAGCCACTTAGTGGCTCAAAAGGCTTTCGGATTGGATGGGATTGGTACTAGGGAGAGCAAGCAGCGGGGGCAAAAACTCATTAAGTCAGTGCTGAGAAGAGGGGCTGAGGGAGGTGGGTGACTCCAAGCTGGAGCTGCTGTTGCCGGTTCTGGTGTGGGTCCCGGTCCCATTGCCGCTCTGGGTGTCCGTTCTGATGAACACTGGCGGTGCCGGTGCCGGTTCTGTTGCCGGTGTCGGTTCTGGTGGCGGCCCCGGCCCGGCAGCCCGGGACGAGCGGGGCTCGGCGGCCCCGGCGGGCGGAGCGGCAGCGCCCCCTGCTGGCCCCGCCCGGCCCCGCCCGCCGCGGTTCGTGCCCGGCCGCAGCCCCGGCTCCTCTGCCCGTGGCCCCCAGCGCGCAGTAATACACGGCCGCGTCCCCGCGCCGGGGCTCAGCGAGCCACAGCCAGCTCGAACGCCCGTCCTCCGACACCGACAGCGATCCTGCAATGTCTGACAGTGGCTTGGAACCTCTAGCAGAGAGGGCGAGGAATTCGGGGCTTTGGCCAGGGATCTGACGGTAGAAATGGATGTAATCGCCGCTCACTTTCTTGGTATGTGTGCAGGTGATGTTGATGCCGGTGCCCTCGGTGGTTTCCAGGAATGGCTCCTGCTGCACCTGGGCTCTGCCTGAAGCCACTGCCGGGAACAGAAAAAGGACAAGGCTAAAATCCTCCAAAAATCCTCCAATGCCCTACTTCACAGAAGAAAGCCTGCAGATACAATGAGGAATGTACAGAGATGATGAGAGAAAAAGTACCGAGGGGATTTCAAGATAGGCAGGAAGAGAAATCTCCATTTCTGCTTTGTGAAGAGATGAATGCCAGAATGCCAGGAAGAATGGTGCACTCCCTGGAGAAAGGAGAGAAGTGGGAAAAAGAACAAAGAGAAAAGGAGTTAGAACGGGCAAGGACTGACTTTGTAAGTAATAAAGAACGAGAGGACTTGAATGCTTCTGCAGAGTCGAACATAGAATAGAATTAGATTTCTGCAGGAGTATGAGATGGAAAACGGGAGGGACGAACAGGTGATTAGCACTAGGAGAAGGTCAGCGAATAAGCCAGGCAGGACGGCAGCTTGCAGGGACCAACGGGATCACCCCAGCCCCAGACCGCGGCCCATTCTCAGCCCCCACGCACCGATGAGCAGCACAGCCAGCGCCGGCAGCCCCGCGCCCCGAGCCCGCCGCATGCCGCCGCTCCGCCGGCCGAGCCTCGCTGTGCCCCTGAGCCCCGGCTCTGCTGCGGCCGTGCCGCCTCCTCTGCGCCGCCCCAGCTCCGCCCCGGGGCTGAGCCCTGCGCCGCTGCCGCTCGGGCTCGGGCCGAGTCCTGGCAGGGAACGGAGCGGTGGCGAGCGCGGGGCCTGCGGGGCGGCGCTCGGCTCTCGGCACGTCGGGAGCGGCGGGGCCGGCCTGGGGGGCGGGGATCGGGCTGGGACCGTGGAGATCAGGATTGACAGTGCCTGGGCTTCCTTCACTCCCAACATGTGTTCCCTGACATCCTCCCTTTGCTGTCATGTGGGGACTTCCGAATTGTCCTTCAGGGCACTGGAATGAAATCCACTCGCACGGATATAGGACCTGGGCATAAAGCCCGAGCCTTTGTCCTTGTCCACAAAACCAATGTGACGCAGACCAGCGAAGAGCAGCTCTGCATTGACCTGGAGAGACCTGTGTGTGTCCATGACCATGTGTTCCTGTGTATGTGTGAACACTCCCAGCCATGCTGTGGCACTCCCAGCATTTTAAACGGAATTAAACTACAAATCCAAGCTTGGGTGAAACCATCCTTATTGGGGCTGGCAATTTGCAGTGGCAAAGTGTGATGTTTAGAGCAACTTAAAAAGGAGGGCTCAGGAAGCAGGGACTGCATTTCAGCGCCTCTACCCCCTGCAAATCTCTTGCATCACTGTTCAATTGCACCCAGGCTCCTTCTGAGTACGGAAACCAGGTGAGTCTGAAGCCACTTCCGTTTCTCATTCTCTTCCTAAATTACCCACATGAGACATGTCTCTGCCGAGATTGTTTTCTTCTGTTCTCAGTCCACTCTTTTGAGGAATATATTCACGAAAGACAAGGGAACGGCTGAGGTGCTTAACATATTCTGTGCCTCAGTCTTCAAGAATTGGACTGGTTATCATCAAGACAACTGGCCTCCTGATCTGGGAGGCAGGGAAGGGCAGCAGCATGGAACCCCTGTAATCCAGACGGGGGAAGTTAAAGATTTGCATAGCCACTAAGCGTGTCAAAAGATTTTGGGACTGGATGGGTTTGGTGCAAGGGAGATCAGGCAGCTGGGGCAAAAGCTCCTTAAGGCAGTGCTGATAGGAGGGGCTGAGGGAGGTTGGTGACTCCAAGCTGGAGCTGCTGTTGTCAATGCCAGTATGGGTGTCGGTGTCAAGGCCGGTGTCAATGTCAGTGTCGGTTCTGGCGGCGGCCCCGGCCCGGCAGCCCGGGACGAGCGGGGCTCGGCGGCCCCGGCGGGCGGAGCGGCAGCGCCCCCTGCTGGCCCCGCCCGGCCCCGCCCGCCGCGGTTCGTGCCCGGCCGCAGCCCCGGCTCCTCTGCCCGTGGCCCCCAGCGCGCAGTAATACACGGCCGCGTCCCCGCGCCGGGGCTCAGCGAGCCACAGCCAGCTCGAACGCCGATCTGCTGACACCGACACATGGCCCGCATTGTCCGGCAGCTCTTTGGAGTCTTTGTGAATGCTCACGAAGAATTCTGGTCCTCGTCCCGGGAGCTGACGGTACCAGTAGATGGTTTGGCTGGTCTGGATTTTGGTATGTGTGCAGGTGATGTTGATGCCGGTGCCCTCGGTGGTCTCCAGTGAGGGCTCCTGCTGTACCTGGGCTCTGGCCACAGCCACTGCCAGGGAGAAAGCAACAATCAGTTTTATTTATCAGAAAATGCCTTGCAGAAAGAGATGGGAGAGGTAGACGGAACAGCGTTTACTGAGATGGGTTCTTATAATTGAGTATGGAGAGAATATTTCTCCGACAATGTTTGTCCGGGGACAAGAATCGATGATGGATGTTTTGAAGGACAATTGATATTTTTAAGAGGAGAAAGGGATGGGGAAAATAGATCTGCATGAAGGGATGGATGGATGGATGGATGGATGGATGGATGGATGGATGGATGGATGGATGGATGGATGGATGGATGGAAAATTGGAGTGGCATAGGCAAACTCGCTGGGAAGGATTTCACTGAGGCAAAAAAAAAACCCTATGGCAGCAAAGGAGGGGTCAGAGAGCAAAAACAAAAACGAGAAGGAGAAGAAGGGTAAGGGAAGAATCTTAGGGCAAGTGGGGTCTAGCATAGCCTCCCGACCACCCCCACTGCTGCTTTCCCCGCTCACCGTTCAGAACCACGGCCAGCGCCGCCAGCCCCGCGGCCCGAGCCCGCCGCATGCCGCCGCTCCGCCGGCCGAGCCTCGCTGTGCCCCAGAGCCCCGGCTCTGCTGCGGCCGTGCCGCCTCCTCTGCGCCGCCCCAGCTCCGCCCCGGCCGCCTCTGCCCCCGCCTCTCACGGCACCGGCACAACCAGCGACACAGGGACCTTTGGCACGGCCAGGGACAAGGGAGAGCTGTGTCCCATCGCACACAGCACCGACACCGCCTGGGAAGCAGATCCACCCTGCACACACCTGCATTGGGCGGCTGCCGGCCCCGCTCAGGCTGTTTGTGAGCCTGGGCAGCTGCTGCTCTGTGCTGGTCAGGGCCAGGGCAGTGCTTGGTGTCCCTGGCATGGTCAGGACATTCCCTCCCGACGAGGGACACACACGGACAGACACAAATATTTGTGTGCAGTCATACAGAAATCTGTGTTTCTCATGTGTCCCTGCAAATGGGGCTGCTCCAACAGCTCACAAGGCAGGAACACACCAAGTAGTGATATCAGCTGTTGGCTTTGTTAAGGCCACACGGTGCCAGATGCAGCAGGGCAGGAGCATTGTGTGGAAGGACAAGGTCCCAGCCAAGCCCCGGGCAAAGTTTTTGTTGTGTTGCTCTTTTTTAATATCCATTTTATTATTATAAAACATTTAAAATCTTAAAAACAAGTGATTGGCGTTTTTCACAGTGTGGACATGGAACTGTGGTCTGGCGGGGCTGTTTGCTGCCATGAGGAGCTCAGCCGGACACAGCCCAGGCTGAGAAGAGGGGCTGAGCCTGGTCCGTGACGCCAAGCTGAAGGTGCCGGTGTCGGCGTCAGTGTCACTGCCGGAGGGGGTGTTGGTGCTGCTATGGGTGCCGGTGCTGCTGTTGGTGCCGATATCCGTTGCTGTTGTGGGTGTCGGTTCAGGTGTCAGTGCAGGTGTCAGTGCTGGTCCCATTGCCAGTGCCGATGTCAGTACTGATGTCCATTGCTGGCGTTAGTGTTGGTTCTTGAGTCAGTGCTGGTGCCGATGTCCATTGCCAGTGCCGGTGTCGGTGCCGATGTCCATTGCTGCTGTTGCTGTCAGTTCTGGTGAAAGTGCAGGTGCTGGTCCTGGTCCCATTGGCTGGTGCCGATATGCATTGCCAGTGCCAGTGTCGGTGCTGATGTCCATTGCTGCTGTTGCTGTCAGTTCTGGTGAAAGTGCAGGAGCTGGTCCTGGTCCCATTGGCGGTGTCGGATCTGATCTCCATTGCCGGGGCTGATGCCCATTGCCGGTGTCAGCTTCATTTACGGTGTCAGTGCAGGTAATGGTCCCGGTCCCATTGCAGGTGCCGGTGGCGGCAGCCCGGGACGAGCGGGGCTCGGCGGCCCCGGCGGGCGGAGCGGCAGCGCCCCCTGCTGGCCCCGCCCGGCCCCGCCCGCCGCGGTTCGTGCCCGGCCGCAGCCCCGGCTCCTCTGCCCGTGGCCCCCAGCGCGCAGTAATACACGGCCGCGTCCCCGCGCCGGGGCTCAGCGAGCCACAGCGAGCTTGAACTCCGATCTGCCGACACCGTCAGACGCCCTTTAGGGACTCGCACCGCCTTGGGAGCTTTTGCAGTGACTGCCAGGAGTTCGGGTCTTTGGCCAGGCAGCTGACGGTAAAAGTGGATGAAATCGCCAGTCCGGATATTGGCATGTGAGCAGTTGATGGTGATGCTGGTGCCCTCCGTGGTCTGCAGGAATGGCTCTTGCTTCAGCTGAGCTTTGACCACAGCCACTGTCAGGGAAAGAAAAAGAAAAAACCTCAACTCCTACGTTCTGCCTAGCTCTGCTAATCCACAGAACACCGCCCGCAGAAGCAGCCAGGAACACAGAGAGATGAGGAGGAAAACAGTTCCCAGAGGATGTCTCCCAGAGGAGATATGTAGGAATGGAAGTGTCCATTCATCGCTTGTGCAGAGATGAATGCGTGAATGACAGAAGGATTAGCAGAGCCACGGGAGAACGGGAGGTTGTGGGACAGAGCACAATAAGACATGAAGAAAATTAACAAGGGGTAAGAACTGACTTCAGCAGTTATAAAGAAGGAATGTTTGTGAAGGGTTTGGCATGGAATATAAGTTTGGGATGGAAAAGAGGGAGGGATGAATGGGAGAAGAGTTCTCAGTGAGAGGTCTGTAAAGAAGCAAGGCAGGGCGGCAGCCTCCAGGCCCCTGCGGGATCCCCCCAGCCCCGCTCACCGATGAGCAGCACAGCCAGCGCCGGCAGCCCCGCGGCCCGAGCCCGCCGCATGCCGCCGCTCCGCCGGCCGAGCCTCGCTGTGCCCCTGAGCCCCGGCTCTGCTGCGGCCCTGCCGCCTCCTCTGCGCCGCCCCAGCTCCGCCCCGGCCGCCTCTGCCCCCGCCTCTCACGGCACCGGCACAACCAGCGACACAGGGACCTTTGGCACGGCCAGGGACAAGGGACAGATGTGTCCCATCGCACACAGCAGCGACACCGCCTGGGAAGAAGATCGACCTTGCACACACATGCATTGGGCGGCTGCAGGCCCCGCTCACGCTGTTTGTGAGCCTGGGCAACTGCTGCTCTGTGCTGGTCAGTGCTCGGTGCCCCTGGCATGGTCAGGAAATTCCTTCCTGGTCAGGGACACACGGACAAACCCTGGGCCGTGCTCTCCAGTGTGGAGCCACTGACAAATCCGTGCTTCTCGTGTGTCCATGCAAACGGGGCTGCTCCAAGAGCACACCAGGTAGGGACACAAAACCAGCCCTGGGCTCTGCTGAGGACACGTGGGGCCAAAAGCAGCAGGGCTGGAGTGTGGAACGACAAGGTCCCAGCCAAGGACAGCGGGTATTTTTCTTTCCTTAGAGACTACACAATATGGAAATGAGTCAAAATTGTCCAAAACTTTTTCCTAAGGGAAATGCTAGGATGGATGCTACAAAAACCATCAGCCAATGTACGCACATGTGGATGAAAATTCTGGTGAGCATCGGGGTGAGATCAGAGTCCCTTTCTCAAGCTCAGCCTTGCCCTGACACATCCCCTCCCTGCCCTGGGTTGTTGCACAGCTGAGGAAGCTCCCTGCACCAGGGTGTCTTGCACAGCACAGAGGTACAAGGCAGAGTCAGAGAGCTCCACTTCCTCCAGCTGCAGGACACTGGATTTGCCCGTGGTGTTCAGCTGCGTGGTGAAACGGCCGCTGCGCTTGGGGCCAGCCCCTGCTTGATAGGAGATCAGCTCTGGGGCTTCGCCTTTCCTCAGCTGGTACCACAGCAAGCCATAAAAATTACTGGTTTGGTATTTGCATGTGGTGTGGAAGGGGTGTCCCTGCTTCACCAAGACTGGTCCATGTTCCTGGGTGACCGTGTCCTGCCCCGTGGTGCCTGGAAGAAAGTGAAGGTGAGGAGCTCCACAGGGAAAGACAATGGGAAGCAAATGGAAGTGGATGGAAATCCCTGGTGGAGAAAGCTCCTGCATTGGAGCAGAGTCCTGAGAGATTTTGGGCAGGAGTTCGGAGCTCTCTGCTCTGCATCACCCAAAGGAGAGCTGGGCTGTGTCCCTGCTCCTGCTCCCTCTGCTTAAAGGACCAGGGAACAGGCTGCCATGCCTGAACTTTGTGTGCTGGAACCAGCATCCCTCCAGCTGCCTGAGGTGCCCAGCGAGGTACGGCAGAAAGGTTGATCCTGCTTTCCCCATCGCTGTCATGCCTGAAAGCTCCTGAGCACACACAAAGCTGAGCTTGGGAAGAGGGAGCCCTGGTTGTGTCCATGGCAGCGAACATGGGGAGCTGCGGCAGAGCTGTGTCAGCCTGGAGGCAGAATGGAACACCCTGATAATGTAATGGCATGAAAATCTGTGAGGTGCCCGGGGCAGATTAGACAGAATGTGGGAATTTACATCTAAATGGGAAGAGTGCTCTGTTGTAGAGACAGCTGCGATCTCTTGAAGTGACTGCAGGAGGACGAGCAGAGAGGGTCAGAGGCAGATGGATTGAAGGTCAGAGAAATCACATAGAAAGGACTGAGATTTCACTTCTCTCCTTTCCCTTTTCCTTTACAAACCAAGGAGCTTCTTCAGGAAACACTTGCAAAACCGCACAGAAAAGCAGATTTTCTTTTTGCCTTTATTCAAGGTGTTTCCCCTTTATTCACTGCCACTTCCCCCATGGTCCTGATTTCGCTTTTGAGGATATCCTGGGTGAAGGAAGAAGAAGAAGAAGAAGAACAGGGGAGCCTTGGGGAAAAGCCAGGACTTACCCAGGAGCTGTCCCAGGAAGACGGTGAGGATGAGATATGCGAGCTGCATGCCGAGAGCAAGCTGCTGAGTGACCAAGTGTTTGCTGAGCGAGGCAGAGGCAGGAAGGAGGTCCCAGCCCCGAGAGAACAGAGCTGCGGAAACGACGCTCGGCGGGAGCAAAGGGAGCAGCGGCGGGAGCAGGCAGAGCCATGGCCTGTCCTTGCCTGCCTGAAATGCTCCTTGTGCGTTTCTGGCTCCTCCAGCAGCAGCCGCCGAGGCTCCCTCAGCCATTGGCATTGTGAGCATTCCGTGCCCCTGGGGCATCAGTGATGGGAAGGGGCTGTTCCTGCTCAGCTCGCAGTGGAGTCCTCAGCTCCGCAGCTGCAACGGGCAGCTCTGCTGCACACCCAGGCCTGGGCATTCAGGAGCTCGGGGGCTTCTTCCCCGCTGAGGTTTCTCTCCTTTCTGAGATGTCCTCAGCTTTGTGGTGTCATTGCTAATCTCCAAATCCTGATGGGTGTTGGAGAGCCCCATGGCTGGAGGCTGCACAGGCTCACACGCATTCCTTGGTGGGTGCTCCCTAACCCCACAAGACCCCCTCAAACCTCCATTATCCTCATGTTCCTCTTGTCCCTTCTTTTCAGTGACAAAGCTCAACCTGAGCCAATTCACAGCCCTTTCCTAATGGCCTATCAATTTGAAGCTGGGGAGCTCTGAGCTCTCTCTTTCTCCCCTTATCACCTGCTGCCAGATTGGTGTCATTGTGTGCTTTGTTCATCACTTTCCCTTTTCTTTATCCTTTCCTTGGAAAGGAAAATGGTCCTCATGTGAGCCTTAGGGAACCAGACATTCTCAGCTTTCACATGCCCTGACTGTGGCCTCGGCTGAACTTTCTCAGCCCAAGGAGTTTCTGAAGATGCTGAAAGGCTCCTGTCCCCAAAGGAAATGGGGTCTCTAGAGCAACTCTCTGGGGGGAAACATCAAGTGGAGTTCAGTCTTTCAAGTGTTGTCTCCCTGCAGTGCTTGCAGCGCTGCTAATTCCTGGCATTTGTTCTTCTGGATGTTTAATAGGTTACTGAAGTGAAGGGAAAGGGGCAAATCGAGTTCAGGGGGAGGGTTGGTATAAGCAAACCCTTCAATGATATGAAATGCTCCTCTGCTCCAACCGATTTATTGTTTTCCCTCCCGAATGTTCTACTCTTTCAGGAAGATGCTGAATGCACATCCATGGATGTTTGTGGACATCTGAGAATGAGAACAAAATGTAGAGAAGTGAATTCCATCCTCCGGCGGCATTGAAAGTACACCTGCCTTACACAGCCAGTTGAGAATTCAGCTTGCAGTGTGGAACAGAGACATTTCTGCAGAGACAGACATTTTTTTGTCACCTCAATGCAAACAACTCTCAGGCACTGACCTATTGACCTGACAGCACTCCATGGATTAGCCCCTGTGTGCCCGTCGGTTCTGCTGCTTTGTCAGCTCCCAGTCCTGGCGCTGTCAAGGAGCAGCCGGAGCTGGGCCAGACTGTGTGTGTGGGGGCTGTGTGAGATCAGGTTGTGGGCGGGTGTGAGGCGTGTGGGAGGCGTGTTTGGGGATGTGCGGTGTCGGTGCTGTGGGCTCGGGGCAGAGGAAGGAGCTGCGGAGGCGAGGCCCTGGGGCCCGGCGGGCGGGGCGGCAGCGCCCCCTGCTGGCCCCACCCGGGTAAATGACGGTGCCGGTGTCGATGGTGTTGTCGGTCCCGGTCCCATTGAGGGATCGGTACCGATGTCCATTGCCGGTGCCTGTGTCCCTGTCCCAGTGCCGGTGCCTGTGTTCTGTTCTTGTGGCGGTGCCGGCCCGGCAGCCCGGGACGAGCGGGGCTCGGCGGCCCCGGCGGGCGGAGCGGCAGCGCCCCCTGCTGGCCCCGCCCGGCCCCGCCCGCCGCGGTTCGTGCCCGGCAGCAGCCCCGGCTCCTCTGCCCGTGGCCCTCAGCGCGCAGTAATACACGGCCGCGTCCCCGCGCCGGGGCTCAGCGAGCCACAGCCAGCTCGAACTCCGATCTGCCGACACCGACAGCTGTCCTGCACTGCCCGGCAGCTCTTTGGTATCTTTCAGAGTGAGTACGAGGAGTTCAGGTCCTTGGCCAGGGAGCTGACGGTACCACTGGATCCAGTCAGTGGGTTGGATTTTGGTATGTGCGCAGGTGATGTTGATGCCGGTGCCCTCGGTGGTCTCCAGGAATGGCTCCTGATGTACCTGGGCTCTGACTGCAGCCACTGCCAGGGACACAAAAGGAACAAACTTTAACTCCTACTTTCTACCCAGCTCTGCCAATCCCCAGAACAAAGTCCGCAAAAGCAGCCAGGAACACAGAGAGATGAGGAGGATAACGGTTCCCAGAAGATGTCATGGAAATACGTAGGAATGGAGGTGCGCATTAATGGCTTGTTGGGAGATGAATGTGTGAATGACAGAAGGATTAGGAGAGCCACGGGAGAACAGGAGGATGTGAGAGAAGGCACAAAAAGAGAAGGAGAATATTAGAAGGGGGTAAGGACTGACTTCATGTGTTCTAAAGAAGGAATGTTTGTGCAGGTTTTGGCACAGAATAGAAGTTTGGGATAGAGAAGAGGCAGGGGTGAATGGGAGAAGTGTTCTCAGAAAGAGGTCTGTGCAGAGGCCAGGCAGGGCGGCAGCCTCCGGGCCCCTGCGGCATCACCCCATCCCCACGTACCGATGAGCAGCACAAGCAGCGCCGGCAGCCCCGCGGCCCGAGCCCGCCGCATGCCGCCGCTCCGCCGGCCGAGCCTCGCTGTGCCCCTGAGCCCCGGCTCTGCTGCGGCCGTGCCGCCTCCTCTGCGCCGCCCCAGCTCCGCCCCGCCTCTCACGGCACCGGCACAACCAGCGACACAGGGACCTTTGGCATGGCCAGGGACAAGGGACAGCTGTGTCCCATCGCACACAGCAGCGACACCGCCTGGGAAGCAGATCCACCCTGCACACACCTGCATTGGGCGGCTGCCGGCCCCGCTCACGCTGTTTGTGAGCCTGAGCAACTGCTGCTCTGTGCTGGTCAGTGCTCGGTGTCTCTGGCATGGTCAGGACATTCCCTCCCGATCCACGGACACACACGGACAGACCCAGGGCCGTGCTACCCCATGTGGAGCCACAGAAAAATCCGTGCTTCACATGTGTCCATGCAAACGGGGCTGCTCCAAGAGCACACAAGGCAGGGACACAAAACCAGCCCTGGGCTCTGCTGAGGACACGTGGGGCCAAAAGCAGCAGGGCTGGGTTGTGGAAGGACAAGGTCTCAGCCAAGGACAGCGGGTATTTTTCTTTCCGTAGAGACTACACCATATGGAAATGAGTCAAAATAGTACAAATTTTTTTCCTAAGGGAAGTGCTAGGATGAATGATACAAAAACCATCAGACCATTGTACGCACATGTGGATGAAAATTCTGGTGAGCATCGGGGTGAGATCAGAGTCCCTTTCCCAAGCTCAGCCTTGCACTGACACATCCCCTCCCTGCCCTGGGTTGTTGCACAGCTGAGGAAGCTCCCTGCACCAGGGTGTCTTGCACAGCACAGAGGTACAAGGCAGAGTCAGAGAGCTCCACTTCCTCCAGCTGCAGGACACTGGATTTGCCCGTGGTGTTCAGCTGCGTGGTGAAACGGCCGCTGCGCTTGGAGCCAGCCCCTGCTTGATAGGAGATCAGCTCTGGGGCTTGGCCTTTCCTCAGCTGGTACCACAGCAATCCCCGTAAAATACTGGTTTGGTATTTGCATGTGGTGTGGAAGGGGTGTCCCTGCTTCACCAAGACTGGTCCATGTTCCTGGCTGACCGTGTCCTGCCCCGTGGTGCCTGGAAGAAAGTGAAGGTGAGCAGCTCCACAGGGAAAGACAATGGGAAGCAAATGGAAGTGGATGGAAAACCCTGGTGGAGAAAGCTCCTGCACTGGAGCAGAGTCCTGAGAGATTTTGGGCAGGAGTTCGGAGCTCTCTGCTCTGCATCACCCAAAGGAGAGCTGGGCTGTGTCCCTGCTCCTGCTCCCTCTGCTTGAAGGACCAGGGAACAGGCTGCCACGCCTGAACGTTGTGTGCTGGAACCAGCATCCCTCCAGCTGCCTGAGGCGCCCAGCGAGGTACGGCAGAAAGGTTGATCCTGCTTTCCCCATCTCTCTCATGCCTGGAAGCTTCTGAGCACACACAAAGCTGAGCTTGGGAAGAGGGAGCCCTGGTTGTGTCCATGGCAGCGAACACGGGGAGCTGAGGCAGAGCTGTGTCAGCCTGGAGGCAGAATGGAACACCCTGATAATGTAATGGCATGATAATCGGTGAGGTGCCCGGGGCAGATTAGACAGAATGTGGGAATTTACATCTAAATGGGAAGAGTGCTCTGTTGTAGAGACATCTGAGATCTCTTGAAGTGACTGCAGGAGGATGAGAAGACAGAGGCAGAGGCAGATGGATTGAAGGCGAGAGAAATAACATAGAAAGGACTGAGGTTTCTGTCTCTTCCCATTCCCTTTATAAATTGGATAGCTTCTTCAGGAAACACTTGCAAAACCACAAAGAGACGCAGATTATTCTCAGCCTTTTCCCTTTATTCACTGCCACTTCCCTGATGGTCCTGATTTGGCTTTCGAGGATATCCTGGGTTGAAGAAGAAGAAGAAGAAGAAGAAGAACAGGGGAGCCTTGGGGAAAGCCAGGACTTACCCAGGAGCTGTCCCAGGAAGACGGTGAGGATGAGATATGCGAGCTGCATGCCGAGAGCAGGCTGCTGAGTGACCAAGTGTTTTCTGAGCGAGGCAGAGGCAGGAAGGAGGTCCCAGCCCCGAGAGAACAGAGCTGCGGAAACGACGCTCGGCGGGAGCAAAGGGAGCAGCGGCGGGAGCAGGCAGAGCCATGGCCTGTCCTTGCCTGCCTGAAATGCTCCTTGTGCGTTTCTGGCTCCTCCAGCAGCAGCCGCCGAGGCTCCCTCAGCCATTGGCATTGTGAGCATTCCGTGCCCCTGGGGCATCAGTGATGGGAAAGGGCTGTTCCTGCTCAGCTCGCAGTGGAGTCCTCAGCTCCGCAGCTGCAATGGGCAGCTCTGCTGCACACCCAGGGCTGGACATTTGGTATCTCATGCATTTCTTCCTCGCTGAGGTTTCTCACCTTCCTGAGGTGTCCTCAGCTCTCTGGGGTCACTGCTAATCTCCAAATCCTGATGGGTGTTGGAGAGCCCCATGGCTGGAGGCTGCACAGGCTCACACGCATTCCTTGGTGGGTGCTCCCTAACCCCACAAGACGCCCTCCAACCTCCATTATCCTCATGTTCCTTTTGTCCCTTCTTGTCACTGACAAGGCTCAGCCTGAGCCAATTCACAGCCCTTTCCTAATGGCCCATCAATTAGAAGCTGGAGAGCTCTGAGCTCTCTCTTTCTCCCCTTATCACCTACTGCAAGATTGGTCTCATTGTGTGCTTTGTTCATCACTTTCCCTTTTCTTTATCCTTTCCTTGGAAAAGAAAATGGTCCTCATGTGAGCCTTAGAGAAACAGACACTCACCTTTCACAAGCCCTGACTGTGGCCTCAGGTGAGCTCTCTCAGCCCAAGGAGTTTCTGTAGATGCTGAAAGGCTCCTGTCCCCAAAGGAAATGGGGTCTCTAGAGCATGTCTCTGGGGGGAAACATCATGTGGAGCACAGTCTGTCAAGTGTCTCCCTGCAACACTTGCAGCACTGCTAATTCCTGGCATTTTCTTTTATTTATACATGAGAAATTACCGGTGTGAAGGGAAGGGGAAAAATCAGTTTTAGGGGACTGGTGAGTGTGACAGTGTCCTCAGGGGATTTGAAATGCTCCACTACTCCAACCGATTTATTATTTTCCCTCTCGGATGTTCTACTCTTTCAGGAAGATGCTGAATGCACATCCATGGATGTCTGTGGACATCTGAGGATGAGAACAAAATATAGAGAGGTGAATTCCATCCTCTGGTGGCATTAAAAGTACACCTGCCTTACACAGCTAGGTGACAATGCAACTTGCATTATGGAGCAGAGACATTTCTGCAGAGACAGGCATTTCTTTGTCACCTCAATGCAAACACCTCTCATGCACTGACCTACTGACCTGACAGCACTCCATAAATTAGCCCTTGTGTGCCCGTCGGTTGTGCTGCTTTGTCAGCTCCCAGCCCTGGCGCTCTCAAGGTCCAGCCGGAGGTGAGGCCGGACTGTGTGTGTGGACAGTGTGAGTGCAGGTTGTGGGCTGGTTGTGAGGAGTGTTGGGGTCTGTGCGGGGCTGTGCGGTGTCGGTGCTGCGGACTGGGGGCAGAGGAAGGAGCTGCGGAGGCGCGGCTCGGGAGCCCGGAGGGCGGAGCGGCAGCGCCCCCTGCTGGCCCCGTCCGGCCAATGACGATGCCGGCGTCGATGGTGGTGTCGGTCCCGGTCCCATTGAGGGATTGGTACCGATGTCCATTGCCGGTGCCGGTGCCGGTCCCATTGCCGGTGCCTGTGTTCGGTTCTGGTGGCGGCCCCGGCCCGGCAGCCCGGGACGAGCGGCGCTCGGCGGCCCCGGCGGGCGGAGCGGCAGCGCCCCCTGCTGGCCCCGCCCGGCCCCGCCCGCCGCGGTTCGTGCCCGGCCGCAGCCCCGGCTCCTCTGCCCGTGGCCCCCAGCGCGCAGTAATACACGGCCGCGTCCCCGCGCCGGGGCTCAGCGAGCCACAGCCAGCTCGAATTCCGATCTGCCGACACCGACAGCGATCCTGCACCATTCGGCAGCTCTTTGGACTCTTTCATAGTGAGTGCGAGGAGTTCGGGTCCTTGGCCAGGGAGCTGACGGTACCACTGGATCCAATAACCGGTCTGGATTTTGGGATGTTAGCAGGTGATGTTGATGCCGGTGCCCTCGGTGGTCTCCAGGAATGGCTCCTGCTGTACCTGGGCTCTGACTGCATCTACTGCCAGGGAGACAAAAGGAACAAACTTTAACTCCTACTTTCAACCCAGCTCTGCCGATCTCCAGAATAAAGCCTGCAGAAGCTGTCAGGAACACAGAGAGATGTGGAGGAAAACAGTTCCCAGAGGATGCTACGGAGATAAGTAGGAATCGAAGTGTGCATGAATGGTTTATGGAGAGATGAATGCGTGAATGATAGAAGAATAGGCGAAGTCCCTGAAGAATGGGAGGATGCGGGAGAAAGAACAAAAAGGCAAGAATATTAGAAAGAGGGAAGGAGTGCTTTAATGTGGAAGTTGTGGAAGGACAACGTCTCAGACAAGGACAGCGTGTATTTTTCTTTCCTTAGAGACTACACAATATGGAAATGAGTCAAAATAGTCCAAGACTTTTTCCTAAGGGAAATGCTAGGATGGATGCTACAAAAACCATCAGACGATTGTAGACACATGGGGATGGAAATTCTGGTGAGCATCAGGGTGAGATCAGAGTCCCTTTCACAAGCTCAGCCTTGCCCTGACACATCCCCTCCCTGCCCGGGGTTGTTGCACAGCTGAGGAAGCTCCCTGCACCAGGGTGTCTTGCAGAGCACAGAGGTACAAGGCAGAGTCAGAGAGCTCCACTTCCTCCAGCTGCAGGACACTGGATTTGCCCGTGGTGTTCAGCTGCATGGTGAAACGGCCGCTGCGCTTGGAGCCAGCCCCTGCTTGATAGGAGATCAGCTCTGGGGCTTCGCCTTTCCTCAGCTGGTACCACAGTAAGCCAGTAAAATAACTGGTGTGGTATTTGCATATGGTGTGGAAGGGGTGTCCCTGCTTCACCAAGACTGGTCCATGTTCCTGGGTGACCGTGTCCTGCCCCGTGGTGCCTGGAAGAAAGTGAAGGTGAGCAGCTCCACAGGGAAAGACAATGGGAAGCAAATGGAAGTGGATGGAAATCCCTGGTGGAGAAAGCTCCTGCATTGGAGCAGAGTCCTGAGAGATTTTGGGCAGGGATTCGGAGCTCTCTGCTCTGTATCACCCAAATGAGAGCTGGGCTGTGTCCCTGCTCCTGCTCCCTCTGCTTGAAGGACCAGGGAACAGCCTGCCATGCCTGAACTTTGTGTGCTGCAACCAGCATCCCTCCAGCTGCCTGCAGTGCCCAGCGAGGTACAGCAGAAAGGTTCGTCCTGCTTTCCCCATCTCTCTCATGCCTGAAAGCTCCTGAGCACGCACAAAGCTGAGCTTGGGAAGAGGGAGCCCCGGTTGTGTCCATGCCAGCGAACACGGGGAGCTGAGGCAGAGCTGTGTCAGCCTGGAGGCAGAATGGAACACCCTGATAATGTAATGGCATGAAAATCTGTCAGGTACCCGGGGCAGGTTAGGCAGAATGTGGGAATTTAGATCTAAATGGGAAGAGTGCTCGATTGTAGAGACATCTGAGATCTCTTGAAGTGACTGCAGGAGGATGAGAAGAGAGAGGCAGAGGCAAATGGACTGATGGGGAGAGAAGAGAAAGAGAAGTCTGAGGTTTCACTCCTCTCCTTTCCCTTTTCCTTTACAAACCAAGGAGCTTCTTCAGGAAACACTTGCAAAACCACAAAGAGACGCAGATTATTCTCAGCCTTTTCCCTTTATTCACTGCCATTTCCCCCATGGTCCTGATTTGGCTTTTGAGGATATCCTGGGTTGAAGAAGAAGAAGAAGAACAGGGGAGCCTTGGGGAAAAGCCAGGACTTACCCAGGAGCTGTCCCAGGAAGACGGTGAGGATGAGATATGCGAGCTGCATGCCGAGAGCAGGCTGCTGAGTGACCAAGTGTTTTCTGAGCGAGGCAGAGGCAGGAAGGAGGTCCCAGCCCCGAGAGAACAGAGCTGCGGAAACGACGCTCGGCGGGAGCAAAGGGAGAAGCGGCGGGAGCAGGCAGAGCCATGGCCTGTCCTTGCCTGCCTGAAATGCTCCTTGTGCGTTTCTGGCTCCTCCAGCAGCAGTCCCCGAGGCTCCCTCAGCCATTGGCATTGTGAGCATTCCGTGCCCCTGGGGCATCAGTGATGGGAAGGGGCTGTTCCTGCTCAGCTCGCAGTGGAGTCCTCAGCTCCGCAGCTGCAATGGGCAGCTCTGCTGCACACCCAGGCCTGGGCATTCAGGAGCTCAGGGGCTTCTTCCCCGCTGAGGTTTCTCTCCTTTCTGAGGTGTCCTCAGCTCTCTGGGGTCACTGCTAATCTCCAAATCCTGATGGCTTTTGGAGAGCCCCATGGCTGGAGGCTGCACGGCCTCTCAAGCATTCCTTGGTGGGTGCTCTATAACGTTACATGACCCCCTCAAACCTTCATTATCCTCATGTTCCTCTTGTCCCTTCTTATCACTTGTAAAGCTATGCCTGAGCCAATTCACAGCCCTTTCCTAATGGCCCATCAATTAGAATCTGGAGAGCTCCGAGCTCTATCGTTTTCCCTTTCTCACCTTCAGCCAGATTGGTGTCATTGTGTGCTTTGTTCAACACTTTCCCTTTTCTTTATCCTTTCCTTGGAAAGGAAAATGGTCCTGATGTGAGCCTTAGGGAACCAGGCACTCTCTCCTTTCACATGCCCTGATTGTGGCCTCAGCTGAACTTGCTCAGCCCAAGAAGTTCCTGAAGATGCTGAAAGGCTCCTGTCCCCAAAGGAAATGGGGTCTCTAGAGCATGTCTGTCGGGGGAAACATCATGTGGAGCTCGGTCTTTCAAGTGTATCCCTGCAACACTTGCAGCATTGTGTTTTCTTTTCAGTATGCGTGAGATATTACTGATGGGAAGCGAAAGGGTCCAATGAGTTTTGGGGGACAGGTGAGTGTGACAGTGTCATCAGGAGATTTGCAATGCTCCTCTACTCCAACGGATTTATTATTTTCCCTCCTGGATGTTCTACTCTTTCAGGAAGATGTGGAATGCACATCCATGGAGGTCTGTGGACATCTGAGGATGAGTACAAAATGTAGAGAAGTGAATTCTATCCTGGGTGGCATTAAAAGCACGCCAGCCTTACACAGGCAGGTGAGAATTCAGCTTGCAGTGTGGAGCAGAGACATTTCTGCAGAGAGAGGCATTTCTTTGTCACCTCAATGCAAACACCTCTCAGGCACTGACCTACTGACCTGACAGCACTCCATGGATTAGCCCCTGTGTGCCCATCGGTTGTGCTGCTTTGTCAGCTCCCAGTCCTGGCGCTCTCAATGTCCAGCCGGAGGTGAGGCCGGACTGTGTGTGGGGACTGTGTGAGCGCAGGTTGTGGGCGGGTCGTGAGGAGTGTTGGGGTCTGTGCGGGGCTGTGCGGTGTCGGTGCTGCGGGCTGGGGGCAGAGGAAGGAGCTGCGGAGGCGCGGGCCGAGTGCCCGGCGGGCGGAGCGGCAGCGCCCCATGCTGGCCCCGCTCGGGTCAATGACAGTGCCGGTGTCGATGGTGGTGTCGATCCCGGTCCCAATGCCGAAGCCGGTGTCCATTGCCGGCGACGGTCCCGGCCCCATTGCCGTTGCCGGTGCCGGTGTCGGTTCTTGTGGCGGCCCCGGCCCGGCAGCCCGGGACGAGCGGCGCTCGGCGGCCCCGGCGGGCGGAGCGGCAGCGCCCCCTGCTGGCCCCGCCCGGCCCCGCCCGCCGCGGTTCGTGCCCGGCCGCAGCCCCGGCTCCTCTGCCCGTGGCCCCCAGCGCGCAGTAATACACGGCCGCGTCCCCGCGCCGGGGCTCAGCGAGCCACAGCGAGCTCGAACTCCGATCTGCCGACACCGACAGCTGTCCTGCACCACCCGGCAGCTCTTTGGTCTCTTTCATAGTGAGTGCGAGGAGTTCGGGTCCTTGGCCAGGGAGCTGACGGTACCACTGGATCCAATAACCGGTCTGGATTTTGGGATGTGAGCAGGTGATGTTGATGCTGGTGCCCTCGGTGGTCTCCAGGAATGGCTCCTGCTGTACCTGGGCTCTGACTGCATCTACTGCCGGGGAGACAAAAGGAACAAACTTTAACTCCTACTTTCAACCCAGCTCTGCCAATCTCCAGAATAAAGCCTGCAGAAGCTGTCAGGAACACAGAGAGATGTGGAGGAAAACAGTTCCCAGAGGATGCTATGGAGATAAGTAGGAATCGAAGTGTGCATGAATGGTTTATGGAGAGATGAATGCGTGAATGATAGAAGAATCAGCGAAGTCCCTGAAGAATGGGAGGATGCGGGAGAAAGAACAAAAAGGGAAGAATATTAGAAAGAGGGAAGGAGTGCTTTAATGTGGAAGTTGTGGAAGGACAACGTCTCAGACAAGGACAGCGTGTATTTTTCTTTCCTTAGAGACTACACAATATGGAAATGAGTCAAAATAGTCCAAGACTTTTTCCTAAGGGAAATGCTAGGATGGATGCTACAAAAACCATCAGACGATTGTAGACACATGGGGATGGAAATTCTGGTGAGCATCAGGGTGAGATCAGAGTCCCTTTCACAAGCTCAGCCTTGCCCTGACACATCCCCTCCCTGCCCGGGGTTGTTGCACAGCTGAGGAAGCTCCCTGCACCAGGGTGTCTTGCAGAGCACAGAGGTACAAGGCAGAGTCAGAGAGCTCCACTTCCTCCAGCTGCAGGACACTGGATTTGCCCGTGGTGTTCAGCTGCGTGGTGAAACGGCCGCTGCGCTTGGGGCCAGCCCCTGCTTGATAGGAGATGAGCTCTGGGGCTTCGCCTTTCCTCAGCTGGTACCACAGCAAGCCAGTAAAATAACTGGTGTGGTATTTGCATATGGTGTGGAAGTGGTGTCCCTGCTTCACCAAGACTGGTCCATGTTCCTGGGTGACCGTGTCCTGCCCCGTGGTGCCTGGAAGAAAGTGATGGTGAGCAGCTCCACGGGGAAAGACAATGGGAAGCAAATGGAAGTGGATGGAAAACCCTGGTGGAGAAATCTCCTGCACTGGAGCATAATTCTGAGGGATTTTGGGCAGGAGTTCGGAGCTCTCTGCTCTGCACCACCCAAAGGAGAGCTGGGCTGTGTCCCTGCTCCTGCTCCCTCTGCTTGAAGGACCAGGGAACGGCCTGCCATGCCTGAACTTTGTGTGCTGCAACCAGCATCCCTCCAGCTGCCTGAGGTGCCCAGCGAGGTACAGCAGAAAGGTTCATGCTGCTTTCCCCATCGCTGTCATGCCTGAAAGCTCCTGAGCACACACAAAGCTGAGCTTGGGAAGAGGGAGCCCTGGTTGTGTCCAGGGCAGCGAACACGGGGAGCTGTGGCAGAGCTGTGTCAGCCTGGAGGCAGAATGGAACACCCTGATAATGTAATGGCATGAAAATCTGTGAGGTGCCCGGGGCAGGTTAGGCAGAATGTTGGAATTTAGATCTAAATGGGAAGAGTGCTCGATTGCAGAGACAGCTGAGATCTCTTGAAGTGATTGCAGGAGGATGAGAAGAGAGAGGCAGAGGCAGATGGATTGAAGGCGAGAGAAATAACATAGAAAGGACTGAGGTTTCACTTCTCTCCTTTCCCTTTTCCTTTACAAACCAAGGGGCTTCTTCAGGAAACACTTGCAAAACCGCACACAAAAGCAGATTTTCCTTTTCCCTTTATTCAAGGTCTTTCCCCTTCATTCACTGCCACTTCCCCCATGGTCCTGGTTTGGCTTTTGAGGATATCCTGGGTTGAAGAAAACGAAGAAGAAGAACAGGGGAGCCTTGGGGGAAAGCCAGGACTTACCCAGGAGCTGTCCCAGGAAGACGGTGAGGATGAGATATGCGAGCTGCATGCCGAGAGCAAGCTGCTGAGTGACCAAGTGTTTTCTGAGCGAGGCAGAGGCAGGAAGGAGGTTCCAGCCCCGAGAGAACAGAGCTGCGGAAACGACGCTCGGCGGGAGCAAAGGGAGCAGCGGCGGGAGCAGGCAGAGCCATGGCCTGTCCTTGCCTGCCTGAAATGCTCCTTGTGCGTTTCTGGCTCCTCCAGCAGCAGCCCCCGAGGCTCCCTCAGCCATTGGCATTGTGAGCATTCCGTGCCCCTGGGGCATCAGTGATGGGAAGGGGCTGTTCCTGCTCAGCTCGCAGTGGAGTCCTCAGCTCCGCAGCTGCAATGGGCAGCTCTGCTGCACACCCAGGCCTGGGCATTCAGGAGCTCAGGGGCTTCTTCCCCGCTGAGGTTTCTCTTCTTTCTGAGGTGTCCTCAGCTTTGTGGTGTCATTGCTAATCTCCAAATTCTGATGGGTGTTGGAGAGCCCCATGGCTGGAGGCTGCACGGCCTCTCAAGCATTCCTTACTGGGTGCTCTATAACCTTACATGACCCCCTCAAACCTTCATTATCCTCATGTTCCTCTTGTCCCTTCTTATCACTTGTAAAGCTATGCCTGAGCCAATTCACAGCCCTTTCCTAATGGCCCATCAATTAGAATCTGGAGAGCTCCGAGCTCTATCGTTTTCCCTTTCTCACCTTCAGCCAGATTGGTGTCATTGTGTGCTTTGTTCATCACTATCCCTTTTCTTTATCCTTTCCTTGGAAAGGAAAATGGTCCTGATGTGAGCCTTAGGGAACCAGGCACTCTCTCCTTTCACATGCCCTGATTGTGGCCTCAGCTGAACTTGCTCAGCCCAAGAAGTTCCTGAAGATGCTGAAAGGCTCCTGTCCCCAAAGGAAATGGGGTCTCTAGAGCATGTCTGTCGGGGGAAACATCATGTGGAGCTCGGTCTTTCAAGTGTATCCCTGCAACACTTGCAGCATTGTGTTTTCTTTTCTGTTTGCGTGAGATATTACTGATGGGAAGGGAAAGGGTCCAATGAGTTTTGGGGGACAGGTGAGTGTGACAGTGTCATCAGGAGATTTGCAATGCTCCTCTACTCCAACGGATTTATTATTTTCCCTCCTGGATGTTCTACTCTTTCAGGAAGATGTGGAATGCACATCCATGGAGGTCTGTGGACATCTGAGGATGAGTACAAAATGTAGAGAAGTGAATTCTATCCTGGGTGGCATTAAAAGCACGCCAGCCTTACACAGGCAGGTGAGAATTCAGCTTGCAGTGTGGAGCAGAGACATTTCTGCAGAGACAGAGATTTCTTTGTCACCTCAATGCAAACACCTCTCATGCACTGACCTACTGACCTGACAGCACTCCATAAATTAGCCCATGTGTGCCCGTCGATTGTGCTGCTTTGTCAGCTCCCAGCCCTGGCGCTCTCAAGGTCCAGCCGGAGGTGAGGCCGGACTGTGTGTGTGGACAGTGTGAGTGCAGGTTGTGGGCTGGTTGTGAGGAGTGTTGGGGTCTGTGTGGGGCTGTGCGGTGTCGGTGCTGCGGGCTGGGGGCAGAGGAAGGGGCTGCGGAGGCGCGGCTCGGGAGCCCGGCGGGCGGAGCGGCAGCGCCCCCTGCTGGCCCCGTCCGGCCAATGACGATGCCGGCGTCGATGGTGGTGTCGGTCCCGGTCCCATTGAGGGATTGGTACCGATGTCCATTGCCGGTGCCGGTGCCGGTCCCATTGCCGGTGCCTGTGTTCGGTTCTGGTGGCGGCCCCGGCCCGGCAGCCCGGGACGAGCGGGGCTCGGCGGCCCCGGCGGGCGGAGCGGCAGCGCCCCCTGCTGGCCCCGCCCGGCCCCGCCCGCCGCGGTTCGTGCCCGGCCGCAGCCCCGGCTCCTCTGCCCGTGGCCCCCAGCGCGCAGTAATACACGGCCGCGTCCCCGCGCCGGGGCTCAGCGAGCCACAGCCAGCTCGAATTCCGATCTGCCGACACCGACAGCTGTCCTGCACCACCCGGCAGCTCTTTGGACTCTTTCAGAGTGAGTGCGAGGAGTTCGGGTCCTTGGCCAGGGAGCTGACGGTACCACTGGATCCAATCACTGGTCTGGGTTTTGGTATGTGAGCAGGTGATGTTGATGCCGGTGCCCTCGGTGGTCTCCAGGAATGGCTCCTGATGTACCTGGGCTCTGACTGCATCCACTGCCGGGGAGAAAAAAGGCATAAACTTTAACTCCTACTTTCTACCCAGCTCTGCCAATGCCCAGAACAAAGCCCGCAAAAGCAGCCAGGAACACAGAGAGAGATGAGGAGGAAAACAATTCCCAGAATATGTCATGGAGATACGTAGGAATGCAAGTGTCAATTAATCGCTTGTGGGGAGATGAATGTGTGAATGACAGAAGGATTAGGAGAGCCACGGGAGAACGGGAGGATGTGAGATAAGGTAGAAAAAGACAAGGAGAATATTAGAAGGGGGTAAGGACTGACTTTATGTGTTATAAAGAAGGAATGTTTGTGCAGGTTTTGGCATAGAATTGAAGTTTAGGATGAAGAAGACGGAGGGATGAAAGGGAGAACAGCTCCCGGGAAAAGGTCTGTCCAGAAGCCAAGCAGGACGGCAACTTCCAGGCGCCTCCCCATCCCCACGCACCGATGAGCAGCGCGGCCAGCGCCGCCAGCCCCGCGGCCCGAGCCCGCCGCATGCCGCCGCTCCTGCCGAGCCCCGCTGTGCCCCTGAGCCCCGGCTCTGTGCTCTGACTGTGCCGCCTCCTCTCCTCTCCTCTCCTCTCCTCTCCTCTCCTCTCCTCTCCTCTCCTCTCCTCTCCTCTCCTCTCCTCTCCTCTCCTCTCCTCTCCTCTCCTCTCCTCTCCTCTCCTCTCCTCTCCTCTCCTCTCCTCTCCTCTCCTCTCCTCTCCTCTCCTCTCCTCTCCTCTCCTCTCCTCTCCTCTCCTCTCCTCTCCTCTCCTCTCCTCTCCTCTCCTCTCCTCTCCTCTCCTCTCCTCTCCTCCGGGCTGTCTCAGAGCGCTCGGGCTGTGCACAGACACACCTTGGTGTCCTGGCAAATGGACTCTCCCCCTCCTCCAGCTGGGACATCCCAGCGAGAATCAGCCGGCACAGATCCAGCTGCAGCCTGAGGCAGCAAGAGCAGCCTGAACCAGGAGATGGAGCAGCTTCCCCGAGCTGTCTCTACACTCAGAGTCTGGAAACAGCAGCCAGGGATTTTCTGCAGATGGCAGTGAGGATGCTGGAAGCCCCATGTTCCAGCAGCTGTTTGCAGCTGAGTCTCCTGTTGCAGAGAACTTCCAGAGTCTAGTCTTTATTCCTTGTTTCCTTTCCACAGGTGGTTCCAGGATTTTTTGGGAACAGCTTGGGCAACAGGGGCCAGTTCACTGCCTGTTCTTGGTTATTCAATGTGACCACCAATCTTGTGGAGAGTGTCCTCCTTCCCACTATTCACAACATTCATGGTAACATGCAACACTGATGGTCCTACTGCTGATCCCTGAGAGACCCCAGAGCTGTCTGCCAGCTTGGGTTTGGATCAATGGCCACAATTCTTTGGGCCTGGTAGGCCAGACAATTTTCCACTCACCTTACCCCTCTCTTACTGATCACTTTTTTCACCAATACGGTCACAGAGGAAGGGCAGCAGAGGAGGCCACTGCAGCTGTTTTCCCCCCCAGTGCTGCATAAAGGAGAGCAGTCACCATTCTTGAGCTCCTGGCTGTCACCTCTCTTGAGCTCCTGGCAACACCTGGTGCAGTGGAGCTGGGGATACAGTTGGACTTCTTTGGCACAAGGGAATTTGCACTTTCCCTTTTCAATTGCATGAGTTTCTCATCAGCACATTTCTCCTGTTTACTGAGGTCCCTCTGGATGCTGGCCCGACTCTCTCTGATGCATAAACCTCTCTTCCCAGTTTGGTGTTGTCTGCAAACCTGCTGAGGGTCCACTCTGTCCTATCAACCACATCACCAGGGAAGTTGATAAACAGGACCCATCAAGTCCTGACCATTTGGATGCACCGCCAGTCACTGGTGTCCAACTTTATTTTGTGCAGCTGATCACTGATCCCTGTGCCTGGCCAGTAAGTTTTCATTCTACCTCACTGTCTGCTCACCCACCATCAGCTTCTCTGTGAGGCTCCTACAGGAATCCACACAAAATATCAAAGGCTTTGCTCACATCCAGGTAGAGAAGACCCACCATTCTTTCTTCCTCACCATTCTGTCACATCACCACAGCACTTTGTCAAGAAGATCAGGCATAACTTCCTCTTGGTGAAGTCACACTGACCTGTCCCTGGTGACTTCCTCACCCCTGACATGCCTTGATTAGGAGAGCTTTCCAGGACAAGCTGCTCTATCACCTTCTAAGTGGCTAAGGTGAGGCTGGGAAAGTTGTAGCTCCCTGGGTTCTCCTTTTTTCCCTTTTTGAAGACACAAGTGGCATTTGCTTTGCTCCAGTATCCAGTCACCATCCTCAGCTGAGGGTAACTAAGAGTGACCTGGCCATGACAGGAGCCAGGTCCCTTACCACATTCCAACAAAGCCTAAATATGTGCAGTTTGCTAAGGATTCATTGCCCTGATCTCCTTCCATCAGGGGTGCGTGTTCCCTGATCCTGACTTTACCCCCAGTGTACATCTGGTGTTCCTTAAGGCTGAGGCAAAGAAGGCCTTCAGCACCTCAGCTTTTTCTCTATCCTGTGTAACTCACTCAGCAGCAGTCCTACACTTTCCTTGCTCTTCCTTTTGTCACCTTTGTCCTTGGAAGCCCCTTTATTATGCCATTTGCCTTCCCTTCTGACAGCTGAGTGAAACCTTCCACCTTTTCTCCCCCTTTCTGTATCCCTGGTGCATGACAGGAGAAGGCAAAGCCAGTCACCTGAATTGTCCTGGGCTCTCTGTTTGGGGGGATACAGTCAAACCCAGCAACAAGGCCACTTCTTTGAGACCAAGGCCCCTGAGATCCCAATGGAGTGACCCAGACTGACATAATTTACTTTTAATGGACTCCTGCAGCGTGTGGCGTGAGTCTTGTGCTGACGCTGATGTGTTTTGATGCAGAAATGCTTGGGCCTCTCATCTTGTCATGCAAAAGATGCCTTCATTGAGGAATGTGCCAGAAATAAAGCAGGAAGTGAAAACACAGCAATTTAAGAAGCCAAACCACAGCTCACAGCATTAAATGAGATGGTTTGCATTCAAGATGAATTTGTCAGAAAATGATCACCTCCAGAAGGGATACCTCTGGCAACCTGAGTCAGTAAAGGTCCGTGGTGAAAGCCAGCCCAGCTCTTTTCTCTCTCATCCCCTTCTCTTGCCTCCATCTCCTTGGGAATCAGGTCAGTCTGAAACCCTTTCTCCTTCCCTGCTTTCTCTAAAAGGAGATCACCTCAATGGACCACCCAGTTGATTCCAGTGGTCTTCTATGATGGTTCTGTTCCATCTCTTTCTCTCCTCAGCTGGACAGAAGAGAGAAAATACAAGAGGCTTCTGGGTCAAGATAAGGACAGGGAAGATCACTCATCAATCACCCTCATGGGAAAACCCAACTCAGATAGGGGAAATTAATTTGATTTATTGCAATCCAGTCAGTGTAGGGTAATGAGAAATAAACCTAAATGAGAAATAAACTTAAAATCTAAAACCGCCTTTCCCTCCACTGCTCCCCCCTTCTTCAGCTCAACTTCACTGCTAATTTTCTCCTCTCCAAATGACAGGGATTTGGAGTTGTGGTCAGTTCAACATGTCTCTGTGGCTCTTTTGTCCTTAGGAGAAGAAACTCTCACATACTTGCCCTATGCCCCATGGGAGACAGTACCCCCAAAACTTCTCCAATGTGAGTTTTCCACATGGGCTACAGTTCTTCACAAGTCCTGCTTGCAAACCTGTGCTAGCACAGGCCTGTCGCTCATATAGGAGCCTGACAGGATTCTGATCCAACATAGGATCACCTGGAGCACCTACCCGCCCTCTTCACTGAGATCCTTCACTGAGGGTTGTTTCTCTCACCTCTTCCCTCCCCTCTCTTCTGGCTTCCACAATAGGTTTTTTCTCCCTTCCTAAACGTGTTATTCCAGAGATGCTTCCACCATCACTGATGAGCTCAGCCTTGGTCAGTGGTGCATAAGTCTTAAATCCATCTGGTGTTGGCTCCCCCACAACCAAAACCTTGCCATGCAGCCCAAATCCACAGGGTGCAAGGCAAACAGAGCCAGGCACTTCTCTGAGGGGCCCAGCGATGGGACCACAGGACAAAAGCACAGGCTGGAACACTGGTGTGAAATATAGGAAAGTTCTTCTTAGTGTTGAGGGTGACCCAAGCACTGGCTCACATTGCCCAGATGACTTGAGGATTCTCCCACCTTGGGAGGACAACAGGAGAGCTTTAGGAGCAAGAGAATGAAACCCAACACTGCAGCCCAAATGCCTGAGATTCTGAACACAAACAGTGGAGCAAGTTGTGAGAAATGGAGGAAAGAGACATGGCATATCATATAATTTTGCAATGATATCATGGCATATCTTTGGGTGACCAGTCAAGGTTTGAAGCCCTGGGAGCATCTACATCCCTTGCAATCAACAAAGCCACAGGCAACACCACCAGCGAGCTCCAGGCTAACTTCATTTCCCTGCATGCCCCCATCCAGCACTTGAGTGGAGGATTCTGCAGACACTGACACATTCCTGCCCTGGAAATCCTGAGGCATCTCAATCTCAGCACTCAGAAGAAGCCTCCATGAAGAAATGTCTATGAATAAGCCAGGAAATGAAAAGGTGGCAACACGGAAAACAAGCACCCAGCCCATGTCATTAGCTGGGATGTTTTCCATACATCATGAGCACCTTAAGGAATTATCACTTTCATAGAAGCCACCTCTGGGCCTGGGGCAACTCAGAGTGACTATAAAAGCCAGCCTGAATTCACGCTCTCTCATCCACTTCTCCTGCCTCCTTCTTGGGATCCAGGTGAGTCCAAAGCCCTTTCCCCTGTCCTTTTCTGGAGAAGGAGATGCATGTTCCTATAGCCTGTGAGAAGTCTTAGTGCTGCTGCTGAGGGGTCAGAGAATAACTAAGATGTCAAGGATTTGGCTGAGGGAGCTCTTTATTGAAGAAATATTGTGACACTTTGTAGAACTGTGTCAGGATGAGGCTGAAAACTCCTTTCTCTTACTGCCCAGTTTCTCCCTTCTGGCTTAAGCAGGTACCATTGCAATTCTTGCAGCAGGATGATGGATTCATGGCTGATGGCTCCTCACATGTGCCTGTGCTCTGCTTCCTTCCCTTCCCTCTCTCCCAGGTGCACCTGCAGCCCCAAGCCATGTCCTGCTACCCCCGGTGCCAGCCCTGCCAGCCCTGTGGGCCCACCCCGCTGGGCAGCAGCTGCAATGAGCCCTGTGTCAGGCAGTGCCAGGACTCCACCGTCTTCATCCAGCCCTCGCCCGTGGTGGTGACCCTGCCCGGGCCCATCCTCAGCTCCTTCCCACAGAACACCGTGGTGGGATCCTCCAGCTCTGCTGCTGTTGGCAACATCCTCAGCTCTGAGGGAGTGCCCATCAATTCTGGGGGCTTTGACCTCTCCTGCATCACCAACCGCTACGGTGGCAGCAGATGCCGTCCCTGCTAAATCCACTGGTGCAGCCCTCACGAGGAACCCCAGGAACCCAGAAGCTGATGCTGGACTGAGGACAGAGCTCCTGGCCATCAGATTCAGAGGTGCTGAGAAACCAGTGCTGCCCTTCTGAAGGAGGGCTGGTGGGGCTCTCTGAAACCATGGCCAGTGTTTGCTTTCGCTGCCTTTCTCTTCCACCTCTCTCTTGTCTTCCATACTTCTGGACTGTAAGGCTTTCAGAGCCTCTCTGGGGGATCTGCTAACCCCTGCCTGCTGTAGGCCAGGCAGATGGATATCCCCTTGGCTCTCCAGTGGCTCTCCAGTGTCTGTGCCAAAGTGGGCCCAGACTTGCTGCAGTTTCATGTGGTCTCTCACCACCACCACCAGTAGCCTCCTCTGTAAGGGAACTAATTTCCCACTTCAATGACAATAAAGCTTTCTGCATCTCATCCTCAGCCTCCATGTAATCCTTTTTTGGTGTCCTTGTCTCAAGTTGCTGAGACCAAAAGGTGTCGCCATGGGTGGTAGAGGAAAAGGTGGGGACACAAGTATTGATTATTCCCAGAGGAAGGGGAGGGTGGGAAACCCAGAAGTGGGGCCCATTCAGGCACTGTCCCTTGGAGATAAGGAAGACATCCCTGACTTCTCCACAGACAGCAGGGATCAGGCTCAGCCTTCCAACATTTCTGCTCAGCTATGACTCCTTGGTCTCAGAGCATGTCCTGCAGATGGGGAGTACAACCCATCTTCAGGAGACTCTGTAGACTCTTCCCAGTCACTGATGGGACATCAGGCCACCCGGGGGACTTACCCCATCCCAAAGCAAAGCAGGTGTGCCAGGAAATGGCAAGAATCATCTTTCTGTAGACACAAATCCTGCAGCTGACCAATGGTGGCCCCTCTGAACTCCCCAAGTAGGACAAGCTCACAGCAGGGCCTGCATTCCTGGTCATGTGTGCATGGCTTGCTTCATTAAGCAATCACAGGTGAACCCACCGACTCCAGCACCTCCACCCCATGGCTAAACCCCACATCCATTTCCATGGGTAGGACAGATAAATAGCAGGCAGATGGCTTCATGGTCAGCAAATAGGTTCAAGCTGAGAACTTTTCTCCATTAGCTGCATCTCCACCTCAAACCAAGTGCCGGTCTGTTTTCTCTCAACCACACTGAAGCCTGGGACACAGGACTTGCAGAAAAGTCTCTGCCAAGTCCAACACCTGTGTGGTGGTCCTGGACAGTGCAGACAGACTCTCTGGAGGTCAATCTAACTCAAGATGTCTAGAGGATGAGAAGTGTGTGGTCTAAGCCAGCTAACCAGTTTGTCTTGAGTGCCAGCAGAAGAAAAATAGGTGTCTGTAAGGCCTGTATTGCCTGATCTGTAAGGGATCATTTCTTGTAAGGGTTGAGCTAAGGCTTGAGGGTGCCTATTTCTCTCAGCTGATGAATGGAGCAGAGATGAGTACCTCAATAGAAGACACCTTTTCTGGAGTCAGGGGAAATCAATTTTCCTCTACTAATGTCTTGTCTGATTTTGAACTTAGATCTTAGTTCTTCAGTTAAAGCTGAAGACAGAGGCCTTAACTGCATTTAAAGGCTCTGAAATGAGGTAGGTGAGTCCTGTACCTTACTGTCTCTGTATTCATGCGCCCAGAGTTGCCTTTAGTTTTCACCCTGGAGGTTTCACGACCCCCTGAGTATCCAGCACCAAATGCTTGACCCCAGCCTCTTGGAACATGACTGTTTCAGACATCTCCATACCAGCTGAGTTCCTGACAAGGAACATGACTATTTCAGACATCCCCATGCCAGCTGAGTTCCTCACAAGGTTCTCATACCACAGCTGCAGCTAGGAGGCAAACACCCAGCCTAGCAGCCGCTTAGGGAATTGCATTGCTGTTCTTTAATTGGCCTGTGTGAAGAGAGAGTACCATTCATCTCTGACGAGCCCATAAGGCCTCCCAGAGGTCAAATTCCCTGGAGCACACCAGAGGGAAAACAGAAAACAGTCTCCAAGGTGTGGCCATCTGGAGCTTCATTGTGTTAATGAGGTGGGTGTGGGGATGTTCTTATGCTAATGGTGCTGGCGACTCTCTGGTGCATGATCTCATTATATGAAGAGAGTTTACACTTTGTGCGTGTGCACACAGAGCTTCCTTTAGTGGAATTACAGTGTTGGCAGTGAGAGGGAAGAAGATCAGGAGTGGAAGCTGTCAGATCCTACTGGATGGAGAGGAAACCAGGTCAGGCAGTTGCCATCAGCTTGAAGTGAGTCAGCAAGGGGAGAGCTGCTTGTCCACACACCTTCACCTGAATCCAGAGTTCCCCACAATAAATCTACAATAAATCCTTGCAATGCTCTCCATTAGCCAAGGGGACCATGGCTACCTTGGGAGGATGGTGCATGAAAAAATGTCATTTGGATCATTTCCACTGGCAAATCTGGTGAGTGAAGCCTGCCCAAGGCCTGTGGCACAGATTTCCAATGCTTTGCATGTTTAAGGAGAGCTGGTTTAAGGGAGACTTCTTTACTCTTTAAGTAGATGAGATTTTTAGCATATATTGCTGGGGAGGAAGATAGGAGAGAAAGGGATGATTCAGGTGGTGATTTAGTGCAACTGTCTTCCACATCCACCTGAAAATATGTTCTCTCTAGAGAACTAATCAAGAATTTTCCCTTGTCTGCAGCAACAGTTCAGCAGAGCTACCTTTAACGGGATTCAACTCAGAGGATTTTGCCTTCAGTCACTGAGTTGAGATGTCTAACACCCAGGTGCTTACTAGACTCCTGCCTTAGACCTCAGAGACAACCTGGCACTTCTTGAGAGCTTTTAGCCACGCTTTTAAGACAAAATGAGCCATGTCTCCCTCATGCTTTTTCTCTGTCTGTGAAGAAAGAAGTAAGGGGGGGTAAGCTGAGGAGCTGAGATAGGAGTATTTTATTTCAGCTTAGTCAGCAGAAATCCTTCCTCTGACTCTGAAATGGCAAAATTGCAAAGAGGTGGATCACACCCCGAGTAGTGATGCTGAGAAGTAGACACCAGTGAGGGAAATGGAGGCATTTGCAAAAGCTTCCTGTGCTGAGACTTAGAAAAAAGCAAATATAGGAGACCTGGCATACCAACCTGCTGCCCTGTGTGGCTGCATTTCAATCTCAATCCCTTGTAATAAACTGACATAGAAGAGGTGAGAAAATCTCTTGCAGTGTCACAGTATCATGATAGTATTTGTGTTTCTCATTTGATGAAACCACACCTCAGTATTGCCTGCCTTGGAGACTACAAGTTATGTTATTGCCTTCCTATTTGTAGACAGCTTTTCCTGCCTTTTCCTTTCTACTTGTAAGAGCTTTTTCCATAGCTGAAGTGTCTCAGCCTGGTGCCCATATTTTCCTAAGTGGGATTCTCATCTCACAGAAGTGACTACATTCCCCATGCTGTAAAGGAGATGCACAATCTAAAAAAAATACTTCTCCAATTGTTCATTTGTTGGGGTACACCTGATTTTCAGGGTTAGATCTAGTTGTGTTTCATCAGGGGAGGATTTCTATGAAAATTTTAACATAAGAAAAGTGCCATTTTCCCACGCTGTGCACCAACTGCTTTTTTGGGGATGGTGATTTTTTTTTCACTACTTGTAGCATGCAAACTTTCACAGAAACTTTTCTTTCTTTCCAGACAGACCTCAGCACTCGGAAGGACATGGCAAATAGGACAAGTGTAAAAGAATTCATCCTTCTTGGCTTCCCAGGGACATGGCAATTCCGAGTCTCCTTTGTGGTGGTGTTTGCACTGATGTACACCCTGACAGTGATAGGTAATGCATCCATCATAGCCCTTGTGTGGAGAAGCAGCAACCTACACACCCCAATGTACTTTTTTCTGTGTAATCTCTCCTTCCTGGAGATCTGGTACACTACGGGTGTTGTTCCCAAAGCCATAGGAGTCATGCTGGGGACTAGCCAGACCATCTCCTTCAGTGTCTGCATCCTCCAGTTGTTCTTTCTTCTCTCTCTAGGCTCCACTGAGTGTTTTCTCCTGTCTGTCATGGCCTATGACCGCTACCTGGCCATTTGCTGCCCCCTGAGGTACAGCTCCCTCATGAGCAGCGTCCTCTCTGTCCAGCTGGCACTCAGCTCCTGGCTGGGAGGATTTTTGGCCATTTCCCTGCTGGCCTTTCTGACATCCAGGCTGACTTTCTGTGGGCCAGATGTCATCAATCATTTTCTATGTGATATAGATTCCTGCCTTGCCCTCTCCTGCAGCGATACGTGGCCTGTGGAGCTGGCAACCTTCCTGGTCTCCATAATTGTTGTGGTGGCCTCCTGTGTGGTCACCTTGGTGTCCTACATGTACATCATCTCCTCCATCATGAGGATCCAGTCAGGCCATGGCCGGAAAAAGGCCTTTTCCACCTGCTCTGCCCATCTCAGTGTTGTCACCATCTGGTATGGCTCCACCATGTTCCTGTACGTCAAACCATCAGCCCAGAACTCCCTGGATGTGAACAAAATCGTGAATACCTTTAACACAGTGGTAACTCCTTTGCTGAACCCCTTCATTTACACACTCAGAAACAAAGAGGTGAAGCTCGCTCTGGGACGAGCTTTCCAAAAAAAGTGAAGTGGCTTTTTTCACAGGGCATCAGTTGAACAAACAGATTCATCCCTGCCCTCCCATGACTTCTGCCCTGCAGAAGATCCCCATCTGAAGTGTAGGTCTGTGTGGGCATCCCAGGCACTGAGAAGCCACCAATGAGCTCATATCACCTTACAGCCATTTCTGGCTTGGCTGAGCCTCAGTTCTGCTCTCCCACCACTCTCTGTTCATTCTCAGGTAATTCAGAATGCCTTCCAGCCCTTTAAAGTGCTGTGCTTGGAAAGGGTCACAAATGAAAACAGGTGGAGGAGTGGTACTCCCACAGGTTTCTACCCCAGTTTGCCAGGTGCTCAATTTTGTCAGGGTTTGCATGAATCTCCTAAAGAAATCCCAGGAACTTTAGGAAACATTGCTTTAGGAAGTAGACATGTTTTTCTCCATTTAGCCTGATGTTTTGTGATGTATCTATGCCACATTCTTGTAGCTATTTCATCATATTCATGTAGCTATTTCATCATAAATCATACTCTAATTCAAGATAAAATTTGGCAAGGTCTGACATCTCTACTTATAGCCATTTTTTCCTAGCATAAGACTGCAAACAAAATTTGCATAATTCCTCTTCTTTCCTCTCCTTAGTATCTGAATCTACTCTCTTATTTTTAATTAAAATTACGCAAAACTGCGTGCTTCATTCTAGATGTGTCAGGGCATTTCCACATCTAAAACCCCACATCATTTTTAGCAGTACATTGTTCCACCCATTTTGGGCTTTGTTGTGGAAAAACTTTAATGTGATTGGCAAAGCACTCAAAGTGCAGAGCTGTGGAAGGCTGGCTGGGAAGCAAGTCTCTCTTTACACCCATTGGGAGGACATTAGCACTTCCAAACAGCACTTGCTTTTCCCCTCCCAATTTTAATTTCAGAACAGATTAACCATGTTCTCAAAGCTTTTCTTTTGGCACACTGACAGTGAGGATAGTCCATGTAACCACTTCATAATGAGAAGGGATCAGCTCATCATGGTAAACACACCTTTACGGAAAGTGTAGGGTTAATTTCACCTGTGCATAGAGCTCTCCAATTGAGATGATTGAGTCTGAACTGAACATTTACTCCTCCTTTCTAGAAGCAATGGCACTTCTGGGGGAGATTCCCAAACCTCCTGCATCCACCTGGGCACTTGGCATTTAGTCCTGTATGCAGGCCCAGGCACCACTGCCCAGGGCACAGGCAGATTCCCACCCTTTGTCTGCTGTGCTCTTTTTCAATGGCATTTGGGAAAACGCCTGGGACAGCAGAAAGAGTCTGAGACTGGATTTATCCTCAGACAGACACCACTGCTTGTCATTTCTGCCTAGGAATGATGCATTTTGGAAAGAATTGTGTGTTTGGAGTGTTGAATCCCTCTACAGTCCTGGAAAGCAACAAACTGCAGGATCTGAAATGTCCAAGACATCCAATACACAGCAGAGTGCAGGACACTGAGACCTGCTGTGAATTCCTCATCAACACTGCTTAGCGCCCTCTGAGATAAACAGCAGCATTCAAAGCCTCACACAGGGCTGTCAGAACAGATCCTTGTCACTTGGGAGAGGCAGGCTATGCTGGAACAGCAGCAGAAACACAAATGAGTACCCTGAGGTTTCTTGGGCAAAGGGGGTGATGCTCCATGAGCAACAGATTCCAATTCAAAGGGTGGGATCCATCTGGAAACTCAGCACCCTTGAGCTGAGTTTCCATAAGAAGTGCTGTAGTGGGGTTGCCCAAAAATAGGTCCCCAAATCATTCCTTTAGCTCATGGGAGGAGAGGAGGTCACTGAGATGTTACCAGATGCTGGACAGAGAAACTGGCACAGACTCAGGAACATGGGAGCTCCCTCCAGCACTGGTGATTTCCCTGAAAAGGAGAGACATGAAAAAGAGTGGGACCACTCTCTGGCAGTGGATGAGTGCAGGAAGAATCTTGTCCAGAGCCTGGCTGGTGGCTGTTTTCCACTTGCTGATGCAGGGTAAGGAAGAGCCCTTCCCAACTTGGGCTTCTGCCACAATGTCAAAACCATAAGAGCAATTGTGCTTCCCATCAAAGGCCTCATTCTCCAGCTGTGGCCATCAGTGGAGGCCCATGGAGATGAAATGGGAAGAAGAGCCAGCAGGCTACTTGCTCTGAGAATTGCAGTGTTATTGTAAGCAGAGAACATTGACAAGGCTTGTTTGGCTTGTTAATGGTGTAGCCTCCAATAGGTCTTCCCCAAGTCATGTTTATTGGACAGTTTTTATCATCAAAATCCCTGGATCTAGAAGCAACTGTGAAAATCACATGAATATGTGCTTCACTACAGCATCCACTTCCAGAGATGGGGCAGCCAGATCTCTAAACAACATGTGCAGGGCCTCACCACTCTCAGAGGGAAGAATTTTTTCTTAATAACCCGTACAAATCTATTCTGTTTCAGTGGGAAGCCATTCCCCCTTGTCCTGTCACCCCATGCCCTTGTAAAAAAGAGAGAGTTCATCTCTTGTATCCTCTTTGGGCACTGTAATGTGATTTAAGGTATCCCCAGTACCATATTCAGGCTAAACACATTCATCTCTCCCAGGCCTGTCTCCATGGCAGAAGGGCTGCAGCCCTCTGAGCGACTTTGTGACCTCATCTAGACCTACTTCAGCACCTTTACAGTGGGGACCCCAGAACTCGACACAGTGCTCACTGGGGTCTCACAAGAGAAGAAAACTGGGGGAGAACCACTTCTCTATAGCTGGTAGTAAATCTTCTTCCGAGGCAATACAATTCTGGGATGCAATTCCAGGGCTGCATGTGAATGTTGCTGGTCATGTCCAGCCTCTCATTCACCAGCACACCCAAGTCCTTCTTGGCTGGGCTGCTCCCAGTTTACTCATCAGGCAGACTTTGTCCATCCTTGGGGGTGACCCAAGTCAAATTCAGGACCTTACACCTGGCCTTTTTGAGCTTCATGAGGATTTCATGGGCCCACCTGTCTGTCCTGATGAAGTCAAGGTTGTAGGAGCACAACACACTGTGGGCTCTGCTGAGGACACCTGGGGACAACTGCAGCAGGGTTGGGGCATTGTGAGGAAGGACAAGGAGCCAGACAAGCCCATGACATTTTCTGTGCTGCACAAAGAGGGCACGAGTTAAAACAAGCCAGAATTTTCTCCTGATAGCAGAGTTAGGCACACTGGGGTGAAAACCAGTTGCCAGTAGCAGAGTGCATGGACAGAGAGAGGGAAGAGGTGACCAGAGAGAAAGAGAAGGACAGGACATATCCTCATGCACAGGAGTCCTTGGGCAGCCAGCTGAGGAAAGCTGGAACTCAAATAGCCCCACCAGAGTTATCCAGACTGTAATATCACTTTCCTGGTCTGGGCCCATGCAGTACATAAACTGAGTCTTCTGCCTGCACTGCTGCATTCCTGCCTTAGAAATCCTGGGGCCTTTAATCCCAGGGATCAGAAGAAACCTCCACTGGGGAACAGGCACGGAACAAACCTGGAAATGAAAAGGCAGCAGCGTAGGAAATGAAAGCACAGCCCATATCATTAGGTGTGCTGGTTTGCATTCAAGATGAGCTTGCTGGGAAATTGTTACCTCTGCAAAGCCTGCCCCTGCTCCTGCGGCAGTCAAGGGCAGGTATAAAAGGCAGCACAAATCTCTGCTCTCTCATCCCCTTCTCTTGCTTCCTTCTGCTTGGGAACCAGGTGAGTCTGAAGCCCCTTCTCTTTCTCTGCCAAAGTGAGATCTCTGCTTCGTGGGTATCTCAAGTGATGGCTTTCTCATATTTGGGGATTGGAGCATCTGGTCCTGAGAGAGGAAAGCGGGGAGGAGGCTGGCATGGGGAGAGGCTGGTGATGGTGCCTTTTGCTTTCTTTGCCTGGCAGAGAACTTCCTGAGCCAGGCTGCTCTTTGTAGGGCTCCTGGACCAGTCTCCAGCTTCCCATTCATGGTGGCCATGGCTCTTTTGTGATGGGGTAACCAGGCTGCTCCTCACCCACCCAGCCAGCTTTGTGCTCTGTTTCCCCTCTGCTCTCTCTACCAGGTGCACCTGTGACTCCAAGCCATGTCCTGCAACACCCAGTGCCGTCCTTGCCAGCCCTGTGGCCCCACTCCACTGGCCAACAGCTGCAATGAGTGCTGTGTCAGGCAGTGCCAGGACTCCACTGTTGTTATTCAGCCACCTGCTGTGGTGGTGACCCTCCCTGGGCCCATCCTCAGCTCCTTCCCACAGAACACCGTGGTGGGATCCTCCACCTCTGCTGCTGTTGGCAACATCCTCAGCTCTGATGGAGTTCCCATCAATTCTGGGGGCTTTGACATCTCCTCCATCACCAGGCGCTACGGTGGAAGGAGGGGCCTCCCCTGCTAATGGTGCTGGTCTTGGGAAATATCCCCAGGATCTCCAGGCATGGTGCTGGACAAAGGAAGAATCTTCAGGTCATTTCTTTCAGAGGAACTGACCATCTTTAGTTCCTCCTGAATATGCTGGAAAGAAGGGCCCAGCTTACGCACTTCAAAAGCCCTATGTCTTTCCTACATATCTCCTTGTTTCTATTTTCATTGTGTCCTTCTGCTCCCCTCGGCTGCAAGGATCCTCCAAGCCAGCCTGCACTCTACAGGCAAGGCAAATGGATGCCCTGCATGGACTTCACCATGGCCAAGAGGTGAAGTGTCCTGCTTGTCCCTCCAGAACCTGCACTGAGGGCCTGTGCTTGTAAAAACCTTGACTCCTTCTTTAAACTCAATAAAGATTTTTGCATCTCAGGCTGGGTCTCCAGGTTTTCCTTCACTCCCCATATGCCCTTGCAAGCTGCCTGGGTAAAATGGTGTTGATCCTGGCAGGGGAAAAGGTGACAATGTGGTGAGATCCTGCTTTCAGAAAAATGTGAAGTTGGGATACACTCAGAGGGTCTTATGCAGGGAAGAATTCTGGGGCAGGATGCAAAACATCCCCAGTTGAAAGGTGATCAGCCCGTTCCCTTCAGTGTCTTTGCCCAGATATACCCTCAACACCTCCTGCAAAAACCTCATGTAACAATGAGAATTTCATGGGAGGTCCTGGAAACAAACCAACCTGTAGGATCATGGGAATGCAGCACCTCTTGCTCCGGTCAGTGCTGTGCTGGGGTAGACAGAAAATGTTCCCAAAGGATGTCAGAAGTGTGGTTGTGTGGAATGGTCTCAGGCCTCATCTTCATCTTCACTCCACTGCCCAGTGTCAGACCATGGCCAGCACAAATGGGCAGCTGGGATCAGTTTCTCACTGCAATCCTACTGCCTCACATAAGGCCCATGGCAGGGCCCAGGTTTTGGCAGGCATGCAGGCCTGGCACCACTCACAAGTCAGCTCTGGGATTAACAACCCTGGGCCTCACACTGGAGTCCCTGTGAACCCTCATGGGCCAGGGCAGTCCAAGGACAGTAATGGAAGCCCACAGACCATTCACTGCTTGGGAGTACCTTGTTGCTCCCAACCATAGATGGAACAGCTCAGCTCAGGCTCAGGGCCTCAAAGGCCCTGCTGTGTAAGGTCCTTTTCTGGACCAGTGCTGCTCAAGAAAAGCTCTGTGCAAAGTCATTCTGGACACACTCAGAAGTATCTGTGGCAGACAAGTTTTGTTCATTAATGTCTCTCTTGCTTAGTCTGATGCTCTTGGGCATTGTTTTGATCAAAAGCACATCAGAGGCCTCAGTCAGGAAGGGCTGGATAAACAGAATCCATCCATCCATCCATCCATCCATCCATCCATCCATCCATCCATCCATCCATCCATCCATCCATCCATCCATCCATCCATCCACGATGGAGACTGTTTAAATTGCCCATTTCCCATCTGGGAGTCTGGAATGCAGACAGGTGTAATTTTCTTCCAGAAAGTGAGGTTGTGAAGTCCTTTGGTGGCATTTCCTCCTTTTGCCTGTTTGACCTACAGTCAGTCAGGAAAACAGAGGTATCAGGGCACTGAACATATATCTCTTGGCAATCAGGTTGATGGGGACTGTGCAAGCCAAGTTCTGCAGGCTTCTGCAGTTCTATGAATGTACCCTGTGCATACCTGTTGGAAATCCTCACATTTTAGCCATCCGTTCACTGTTTATAGATGGTGGGTAACAGGACGGATGACAGCATGGCACAGAGTGTCCCTAGTGAAAGTTTGGCCTACTAATGTACAACATTCTTCATTTTTTCCGTGATGTGATCATGGCAGTAATCTCTGAGATTCTGTGAAGAACATCTGGTTTCACTATTAATGCAGAAATTTTGGGGTTTTTTTACTGTGATACTCCAAAATTTCTTTTTTGACGTCTACTCTCAGCTTAAGTGGGTAATTAAAAGGTTGGGACATCTCATATGTCTACAGTTCCCCGAATGTAGGGAAGGAGCTGATGAAGGCAAAGCTAAGCTCTAAAAGCAGCTGAAGCATGAAGGGACCAACAGGAAAAGTTCCCTGAACACTTTCCTGCTGGAGATTTAGGGAAGAGTCTCTGAACTCCTCCATCTCTTTGGCCAATATTCTTGTGATGCCCAGCCTCAGCTTTTCACCCGCAAGACTTGCACTGTCGCTGGGTAAATTGCTAATATAGAGATGATCCAGCTCCTTGCTCTGCCTGGCACCCTTGCAATCCTCCACTCTCTCTGCTCCTCAGGCAGACCCAGGGCACAAGCAGCACTCCTACCTGGGGACACTGTGACAGCTGCACCACAGAGCAACTGCTGGGGCACCCCATCTGCCAATAACCCTGTTCATTGGCTTCCCCTCTGCAACACACAGTGTCTCTGTCCTTCTATCCAGTGCACACCAATAACATGCACTGTGATTATTTAATCCAGTACCTATTTGGGCCAAGATCCCAGCCTGACACAGCTCCACGCTGATGATCTGGATCAATACATTTGACATTGGCTCAGGCGTGAAGGAAGGTTGTGTCCCACACCTGGAAGCACCAACAATTCACTGGAAGCAGATCCATTTGGACATGGCCTGAACAAGGAGAGTAAATAGGATTCCTTATTCTTTCTCCAGGATAAACCAAATCTCATCCTTTTGAACTCTCTAGCAGCTGTGTCCTGACCTGGTGAGGCACGCAGAGAGGGGCTGCCCATCATGCTGAGGCAGTCCCAATCCTGTTACACTCAACTAAATTCAGGATCTAAATTGGTAATCCTAATTGGTAATTTAGATTACCAATCCTAAATTGGTAATCTAAATTGGGGCTTAGCATCACCATCAGTGGCATATGAGCTCTGAAGGATCAGGACAAGCAAGGTTCAGGAAATTGATTGATTACAGTGTCTCTTTTTGGACAGATTTCCAGGAGGTTGATGCCATTACCTTTCAGCTGCGTTACCTTCCTGCTGCTTTGCAGAGCTTGTGAAGGAGCTGTGGAGAATGTCCCTGCCATGAGCAACACAATCTGTTTGTGAGGAGAGACAGAAAAGGACATGGGTTCATATACACCTGTCAAATATGCACCTGTGCTGCATTCACATTAGTCTGGTTGCACACAAGAGGACCAAAGACATGAACACATGTAGGAGGAACACACCCTGCTGTGAACTCTGCTGAGGACACCAGGAGACAGGCGCAGCAGGGCTGGAGCCTTTTGGGGAAGGGCAAGGCCCCAGGCAAGCTCCCAGCATTGTTTGTGTACTCACAGACTGCTCAGAGAGCGGACAAGTCAAAACAAGCCAGAAGTTTTTCCTGAGGGCAGAGTTAGGTAGGATGGGGTCAGAGCCTGCAGCCCAGCGCACACACATGGGGAGACAACAACAAAAAACCATCAGGGTGAGCTGAGGAGGGAGGAATAGGGAAGGACATGGCCCATCCTCATGCACAGGAATCCTTGGGCATCCAGCAGCAGACTGGATTTTTAAAGAGGAAATACAAAGGACCCAGGGAATCACAGACTAGTAGACCTCACCTCTGTGCCTGGGGAGATCATGGAACAGATCCTCATGAAAGCAGCTGTAAGTCATACTCAGACAAGGAGGTGATCCAAAACAGACAGCAAGGCTGCTCTTAGGGCAAGTCATGTCTGAGCAATCTGGTGGCCTTCAAGGATGGAGTGACTGAAACACTCAGCAAGGGAAGACTGTGTCATCTTCCTAAACTTCTGTCAGGCCTTCAACACAGCCCACACAAAATCCTTGTCTCCAAAGTGGAGAGACTGGGGTAGTGGGTTGACCCTGGCTGGTTGCCAGGCACCCACCAAAGCCACTCTGTCACTCTCCTCTACAAATGGACAGGGGAGAGAAAATATAACAATGGTTCATGACTTGAGATAAGAACCAGAAGAGACCTCTCACCAAATACTGTCACAGGCACAACTGACTCAACTAACACATATTAATTGAATTTATTACCAATAAAAGCAGAGCGGGATAATGAGAAGTAAAATAAGTCTTATAAAAATAACCCAAAAACCTGAACATCTTCTTCCTACCTCCCCCTTCTTCCCAGCTTTATCTCCTCCTCCCCCTCAGCAGAGCAGGGAGACAGGAATGGGGGTCATGGTCAGTTCACTGTGAAAATGGCTGGATGGACAAAACTTTGGTCTGTGGCTCTATGACCACATGGGGGTAGGGGAACAGGGACATGTCTCAAGGCTCTGTCTTGGGACTGGTGCTTTTTATTATCTTTTTCAATCACAGGGATATTAGATTTTGTGTCCCCTTGGCATGTTTGCAGATGACACAAAGCTGAGCTGACACTACAGAAGGAGATTTCCATCCAAGGAGACCTGCAGAAACTTGAGAAGTGGGCCCATGAGAACCGGATGAAATTTAAGAAGTTCAAGCACAGGGTGCAGCACCTGCATTGTGGGAAATCCCACACATGAGGACAGACTGGGAGATGAACCCATTGAGAGCAGACCTGTGAAGAAGGAATTGGGAGTTCTGGTGGATGAAAACCTGGACGTGAGCCAGCAGTTTGCACTTGCAGTCCAGAAAGCCATCCTGGGCTGCATCACAAAAGGCCTGACTGGCAAGGTGAGGGCAGTGATTCTCCTTCAGCATGAGAAAGACATAGACATGTTAGAGCAGGTCCAAAGGAGGCCACAAAGATTCTCAGAGGGCTGGAGCAACTCTGCTCTGAAGACAGGCTGAGAGATTTGGGGTTGGTCTGCATGGAGAAGAGAAGGCTTTGAGGAGACCTCATTGAGGCCAGTCAGTGTGTGAAGGGGGCTTACAAAAAGATGGATGCTGGCTTTTTACACAGGCAGATACTGATAGGAAAAAGTGGAACGGTTTAAACTAAAAGAGGAAAGATGTAGATTTGATGTTAGGAACAAATTCCTCACTCAAAGGGTGGTGAGGCAATGGAACTTCACATAGAAGCTGAGGCTGCCACATCCCTGAAAATGTTCAAGGCCAGCTTGGATGGGGCTTGGAACAATCTCATCTAGTGAGTGTCACTGCTTCTCTTTATGAAGGAGTTCCATCCAGACCAAGCCATTCTGTGATTATATGATTCTATGAGTGCTGCAGTTTCTTCCTGAAAACAACACTTCAAACAACCCCAGAAGAGTGATCAGGATAGCATCACTTTCCTGGTCTGGGCCCATGCAGTACATAAACTGAGTCTTCTGCCTGCACTGCTGCATTCCTGCCTTAGAAATCCTGAGGCCTTTAATCCCAGGGATCAGAAGAAACCTTCATTGGGGAACAGGCACGGAACAAACCTGGAAATGAAAAGGCAGCAGTGTAGGAAATGAAAGCACAGCCCATATCATTAGGTGTGCTGGTTTGCATTCAAGATGAGCTTGCTGGGAAATTGTTACCTCTGCAAAGGCAGCCCCTGCTCCTGCGGCAGTCAAGGGCAGATATAAAAGGCAGCACAAATCTCTGCTCTCTCATCCCCTTCTCTTGCTTCCTTCTGCTTGGGAACCAGGTGAGTCTGAAGCCCCTTCTCTTTCTCTGCCAAAGTGAGATCTCTGCTTCGTAGGTATCTCAAGTGATGTTGGCTTTCTCATATTTGGGGATTGGAGCATCTAGTCCTGAGAGAGGAAAGCGGGGAGGAGGCTGGCATGGGGAGAGGCTGGTGATGGTGCCTTTTGCTTTCTTTGCCTGGCAGAGAACTTCCTGAGCCAGGCTGCTCTTTGTAGGGCTCCTGGACCAGTCTCCAGCTTCCCATTCATGGCGGCCTTGGCTCTTTTTTGATGGGATAACTAGGCTGCTCCTCACCCACCCACCCAGCTTTGTGCTCTGTTTCCTCTTTGTTCTCTTTGCCAGGTGCACCTGCAGCCTCAAGACATGTCCTGCAACACCCAGTGCCGACCCTGCCAGCCCTGTGGCCCCACTCCACTGGCCAACAGCTGCAACGAGCCCTGTGTCAGGCAGTGCCAAAACTCCACTGTTGTTATTGAGCCACCTGCTGTGGTGGTGACCCTTCCTGGGCCAATCCTCAGCTCCTTCCCACAGAACACCGTGGTGGGATCCTCCACCTCTGCTGCTGTTGGCAACATCCTCAGCTCTGACGGAGTTCCCATCAACTCTGGGGGCTTTGACATCTCCTCCATCACCAGGCGCTACGGTGGCAACAGATGTCGTCCCTGCTAAAGATGCTGAGAGAGCCCCAACGAGACATCCTGAGGAACTCAGAACACGGTGTCAGGCAGAGGATCTTGGTTTTGAGTGCTGTTTGCACAAAAGCTGACCAAACTTGCCTTTCTCTCCCTTTCCATTGTATGCATTGGTTCCTATGTGCTTCTATGTTCCCCAAAGGCCAGCTTGATAGGGACCATTTGGTTTCTCCCCTTTGTGGGGCAGATAGACCAATATTATGCAGGAACTATTCCAGAGTCAAGGAGTGCAGACTCTCTGCTGCCCTTGGTGCTGCCTGTGCTGCTGACTTCCAATTTTTAGTGGCTTTGTTTCCTTCTTTCATTTCATTAAAGTTCTGCTGCATTCAAGTTTGGTGTCTGTGTGGTCCTTCCCTTGGCTGCACTTCTGAATGCCAAAGGAGAAAGGTGTCGCTCAGTCATGGAAGTGGGTGAGGGCATAAGAAGACCCTTCTCCATTCACCGAGCAATGGAATTTTGGCGCACCATGGAGGTGCAGTTATTAAGGGTACAATCTCTTGGAGCTGAGGAAGACATCCCCTGGTTGCTCTGCTTTCAGACACCATCAAGCCTTGTCTTGATGTATGTTTGCTCATAAATACCCAGAAAGCTGGGAGACCTTGAAGTAATAGCAGCCCCATGATTTCCTGAGCAAAGGTGCTCCTGTCAGTGCTCCTGTCTCCCTCTCCTCTCCCTCTCCTCATCATTGCTGGGTGACAGTGATATGCCCTATGGTGTTTGTTAAGTGGTTTGTTCTGTTGTTCTCCATGAGTTGGTTTGTCCCTGGGTTTTACCCTCCCTCAAAGCTGTCCCTCATGCCATTCCCCACCCCTTGTTCCAGCTCTTTCCCTGCCTGTCAAGGCAACCCAGCCCCTTATTCCTGAACCTTCCCTGCCACTCTTACCTTGGGCCAATCCCAGACTGCGACACCCCTTTGGAATTCCCCTAAACTTCGAAGCCCCATTGGCCCATGTGACTTACCTTGTCCTCCCGCCTACCCTGATTGGTTCTGATCTGTTGATGTAATCCCCTCACTCCTCCCCTGATATCTCTCTATTGGTTGTTTTTTTGTATCCACCCCCTGATTTGTAACTGTATAAAATCCAAACCCAGTCACACTCAAGAGTTTTTTATTCCTGATATCTTCGCTAGGAATAAGCTCTTCTGTATTGGAACCTCAACACCAGAGAGCCTTCTCCTTTTCCTTTGCCCAACCCCTGCTATGGCTGTGACATTCTTCGCTATAGAGCAAGCAGCTCCTCAGTTTCAGTTGCAGGTAAAATCCAAATCTCAGTTGTTTCCTCACTCCTGGAGTGGTGCCAGAATTTCTCCAGTGTTAGCCCAGGATCCAGTGGCTGTATCACTGGATTAGGTAAGGGAGTGGAGGAGAACGAAGAGATGAAGCTGTCGGCTGGACCCAGGAATTCTTGTTTCCCATCACAACTTGTTGCCCGATGTCTTCCTGATGGCCTTTAGCTGCTGAGTTGCCAGGGGAGACTTCATCAGCTCCAAGGAAAAGGAAGAAAAATCCACTGCAGGGAATCCCATTCTCTGTTTCTTCCACCTATTTTCCCTAAGTAGACTGCAAGATTTTCTAGAGAACAAAGGAGGACTTGGAGGCCCAGGTTTCGATGCAAAACAACTTTATTCAGTGTAAAGAAGAAAAGGAGGTAGCTCACAGAGAGCATCAGATGCAGCCACTAAGATGCAGTAGAGCTCCTGCATAGTGTGCATCTGCTTGCCCAAAAGAGGGAGGGAGGGTCATATGTCGCCATTACACTGGCCTGAGGAGACACAGACAGCAAAGAAAAGAGGAAAAAATGGGAGGGGAACAATGGCTTCATATTGTAAAGACAGTGTTCCAAATCCTTATCTCCTGCCCAGGTCTGTCTTCTGAGGTCTTGGAATCTCTTGCCGAGGGATGTTGCCAGCAGATTTAGCAGGGACGGCATCTGCTGCCACCATAGCAGTTGGTGATGCAGGAGAGGTCAAGGCCCCCAGAGCTGATGGGCACTCCCTGAGAGCTGAGGATGCTGCCAACAGCAGCAGAGCTGGAGGATCCCACGGCGGTGTTCTGTGGGAAGGAGCTGAGGATGGGCCCAGGCAGGGTCACCAGCACAGCAGGCGGCTGGATGGCCACATGGGAGTCCTGGCACTGCCTGACACAGCACTCAGTGCAGCTGCTGCCCAGGGGGCAGGGGCCGCAGGACTGGCCGCAGGGGTTGCAGGGCTGGCAGCAGGACATGGCTCGAGGTCACAGGTGCACCTAGGATGGAAGGAAGGGAGAAGCAGAATGTGAGGACACATGAGAAGCAGTACTGCACCCAAACACCCTGCAGCCAAGGCACCTCCTGGCCCCCACTGCAGTGCCCAGCTCAAAGCCCAGGAGCCACCTCAGCCAAGTCCCAGCCTCTCTCTGTCTGCACAAGACCTTCTCTCCCCTGCCCTCTCCCAGCACAAGCAGCTCCCAGCCCTGCGCTACGACAACCCCTCTCAGCTAAGACCTCCAGTCAGGCAAGAGCTGCTCGTGAAGCAGCAGGAGGAGAAGAGGCTTCGCACTCACCTGATTCCTGAAGTGGAGAAGGTGAGAGAAGTGGATGAGAGAGCAGACACTTGGGCTGTCTTTTATAGCAGTTTTGAACTGCCTAGGGCGCAGAGGCACCTTAGTGGAAGCCATAATTTTCTGACCAGCTCATGACAAATATGCGCCATTCCAGGTAATGGTATGAACCGTGTCCTGGTTTCCTGCACTGCTGCCTTTTCATTTCCTGGCTTCTGCCACGTGCTTGCCTAGGTGAAGATCTCATTCTGTAAGTGCTGGGATGAGCATCTGAAGGATTTCTGAGGTAGAAGTTTCAGATCAAAGTCTGTTGGCATTCCTTGTGGGCAGGTGATACTCACTTGGCTAATTTCTGAGCGGTTTGGTTTTGTCTAAGTTGTCAGGAAATGGTCACTGCTCTTGTGCTTGTTGCCTACACACCCAAGGACTGCCACGTGAGGGGACATGACAGAGCTTCCTTCCGTCTGCTCTTTCTTAGCACTTGTTTTCTGTGTCTCTCCAGGCCAGTCTAAGTGGGGATATTTTGCCCTCTCTCCCTCTGCACGGCAGGCAGATGGACACCACGCAGGAGCTCCACTGCATTATAGTGACTGCCCCGGTGGTCTCCTTTTCTTCCTTAGACTCATTAAAGTTGTTGTGCTTTCATGCCTTGGCCTCCAAGTTCTCCTTTGTTTTGTGGCAACTCTTCCAATCTGCTCCTGTGCAAAGTTAAAAAAGGCAGGGGGTGGGAGTCCCTGCAGTGGATTTTCCTCTGTCTTCTTCCCCTTGGAGCTAATGAAGACAACCTTGACTACTGTGCAAACAGAGGCCCCCAATGAAATCACAAGTTCAAAGGGTGGCAGCAGTGGGCATAGGATATAAACATTCCTTTGCCTTCAGCCTTGAGTAATGCTCTAATCCGTACCATGCCCTGGCTATCCATGGTCTCCTTCATGCAGAAAAGAAACTCTTCAAGGCACTGCTGGGCTCAGAATAACTCAGGTACAGAGTGTCCCATGAAGCCTGTGAGGTTCCACACATGCTCCTGCCCTGTCAGTTTAGGACAGAGACGTGATCTTTCTCCATCTTACTGGCCCCTGTGCACATCTTGCTATGTCTAGAAACGAAGGCTTCATCTGCTCCTGCTGAGACCCAAGTGGTCTCAGTTGCCAGCACTCAAATCGTCTCCAGTTCATCTTCACTCGGTGTGTGACCCTCATGGACAGCCCCTCCATGTTGGTCTTTGTGCTGAAACTCTCAGTGCTCATGGTAGATCCCATTTAATCACTAAAATACTGTGACAAGGTCCTCTCCACAAGTCCTGTTCTCCAGGGAGAAAAGGCTACACACCTTCAGTCTTTCCTCATAGCATAGCTTCTCCAAATCTTTGCCTTTCTTTGACACTTACAATGGGGTGGGAGCAGCTGCTGGATCAGGATGTGCAGAGGCCACATGAGGGGACTTGGATGAAGCAATGGCTTTCTTGGGTGCAGGTGGGCCAGTCAGCAGAACCACCTGGGTGAAGACGGCCACAAACCCAATGTACATATGACCAAGGTTTGTAAGAAGCAATGGTTTTCCTGGTGACAAGTCTCCATCAGCTTTGATGCAGCAGTGGAGGAGTGCCAGATCTTCACAAAGGAAACATGACGAGGAAGAACAATTGCAGTAAGGTCTGCAGGTACCAATTGCTCCATGCAGGGCCATTCTTCACTAGGGTTAGCAGATATGTGGAGAAGAAAAGGTTCATTGTATGTGTAGTAATTCCTGATTGCACTGATCTTTTGATTGTCTCATTCTTAATTGTCTAATTCAAATGCCCAAGACTCCTGATAGCTTCACAGTCACAGAATCATGAAAATGACTTCAAGATCATCAAGTCCAACACTAAATCTAACACTGCCTGCTCTACCACTAACCCATGTTCCCATGTGCCACATTTACACTTCTTTGAAATCACCTCCAGGAGTGGTGACTTAACCACCTCCCTCAACAGTGTGTTCCAATGCTTGATACTGAATTTTTCCCTAATATCCAATCTAAACCTCCCCTGGTGCAAGTTGAGGCCAATTCCTCCTGTCTTATCACTTGTTACTTGGGAGCAGAGACTGACACCCACCTTGCTACAGCCTCCTTTCATGAATTGTTAGAATGATAAATTTTCCCCTTGGCCTCCTTTTCACCAGACACAATAAATCCAGTTCTCTCTAAAAGGTAGCTCATAGGTGGAGGTTTTATCACATGTCACTGGAGAGATGAGAGAACACAATTTTTCTGAGTACTCTTAGTACAGCCCTAGGGTCAAACCCTCCCAGCAGAAGCCCACCTGAGTATAACACTGAGTGTTGATCACAGAGTAATGAAGGAAGCAAAAGAAAAACTGTTTCATGTCACGTGCAGAACCTTGGACATGTGTACAAAAAAATGAGAGCAGGGTTGATTTCTGGCAACCACAGGAGTCCTGAGGAATGACACAGGTACACATTACCTGGATGCCACTGGCCCTTAATCTAAACCTTCTTTGTCCACTGATGTCTTTCTGCCCTGAAATCCTTGATGCTGTCATCCTGGCACTTTGAAAAATGACCCTTCATATGGGAAAGCACGTGGCAGAAGCCAGGAAATGGAAAAGCCACAGTGGAGGAAACTGGGACACAGTCCCTACCATTAGCTGGGGCAGTTCAGATTTGACATGAGCTGGTCAGAAAATTATGACTTCCACTAAGTTGCCTCTGCGCCTGAGGCAGGGCAGGACTGCTATAAAAGGCAGCCCAAGTCTCTGCTCTCTCATCCACTTCTCTCACCTCCTCCTCAGGAATCAGGTGAGTGCAAAGCCTCTTCTCCTCAGCCTCTTGCTGCTGCTGCTTCAAGAGCAGCTCTTGCCTGGCTGGAGGTCTCATCTGAGAGGGGCTGTCATAGCGCAGGGCTGGGGTGTGCTTGTGCTGGGAGAGGGCAGGGGAGAGAAGGTCTTGTGCAGACGGAGAGAGGCTGGGACTTGGCTGAGGTGGCTCCTGGGCTTTGAGCTGGGCAGTGCAATGAGGGCCTTGGTGTCAGGGTGTTTGGTGGTAGCGCTGGTTCTCCTTTGTCCTCACATTGTGCTTCTCCCTTCCTTCCATCCTAGGTGCACCTGTGACTTCGAGCCATGTCCTGCTGCCAGCCCTGCAACCCCTGCGGCCAGTCCTGCGGCCCCTGCCCCCTGGGCAGCAGCTGCACTGAGTGCTGTGTCAGGCAGTGCCAGGACTCCCATGTGGCCATCCAGCCGCCTGCTGTGCTGGTGACCCTGCCTGGGCCAATCCTCAGCTCCTTCCCACAGAACACCGCCGTGGGATCCTCCAGCTCTGCTGCTGTTGGCAGCATCCTCAGCTCTCAGGGAGTGCCCATCAGCTCTGGGGGCCTTGACCTCTCCTGCATCACCAACTGCTATGGTGGCAGCAGATGCCGTCCCTGCTAAATCTGCTGGCAACATCCTTCGGCAAGAATTTCCAAGACCTCAGAACATGGTTCTTGGCAGAACATGATTCTGGGCAGGAGACAGAGCTTCTGGACATTCTATTTACAGCTTTAGGATGATTTCTTTCTCCTACTATTCCATCTTCTTTCTGTGCTGTCCATGTGTCCCCCAGGCCAGCCCAGGGGACCTGTCTGCCTCTCGTCCTCTTTAGGGCAGGCAGATGGACCCCCTGCACGAGCTCCACTGCTTCTTAGTGGCTGCTCCTGGTGCTCTCCATGAACCACGTCCTTTTCTTTACACTCAATAAAGTTCTTTTGCATCCAAGCCTTGGCCTCTGAGTCATTCTTCATTTTCTGGCAAGCCTTCCATATTGCTTAAGGAGAATGGTGGAGGAAGAAGAGGGTTCAACTCCCTTGAAGCTGACAATGTCATACCTGGCTACTCAACAGCCAAAGGTCATCAGGAAGACCATGGCTCCAAAGTTTGAAGAAGTTGTTTAGGGAAACAGCAATGTCTGGGGAGAGCCTATAACCTCATTTCTTTTTTCTCCTCCCCTCCATTACCTGGTCTACAGACCATGGCCTGCACACAGGAGCGTGGGTAGATGAGAGAAACTCCCTTAGCACAGGCAGGACACAGCTGTTATCCCAGACATGCAGGGCTGAGGTAATTCACAAGTTTCCTATCACTCATATGCAGGCTAATGCAGTGGTAAATGAATTTCAGCTGAATTTGTGCCAATGTCTTAGGGCTTTATTATAAATTTGTGACATTTCTCACCAGTATCAATGTATGTAATATGTCCATCGAGTTCTTTCTGGATGAGGCCTTTGGTCAAACCAGTGCCCACTGCTGCTGGGTCAACCTTTGACTGCTCTTGGTGACCATCCAAATAAAATGTCCCAACAATTGTGTTTCCTGTCTTTCTTTGGTTGCTTATTCACCCTGTGATTTTTTTTACATCAGGATGAATGGTAATCAAAATTTTCTGTCCATTTTCTCGAGCTTTCTTCAATAGCATTTTTCACATCCAAGTGAAGTTCATTCAGTAGGAATAGGCTGCTGCTCTTAAGCCAATGCATAATTAAATCATAACAATTGGTAAGATATAAGAGGAGCTAAATAACTGAAATCACATCCCATAATGTCAACAAAGTTACAAGCACAAATACTAGGGCACTTGCATGTACAATAATGTTGTTTACAAATACAAAATCACAAGGGGTTCTCACACAAGCACATCCATTCCATCAGGCCCATAATCTGTGCTCTAGGGTCTAGAGTGCATCTCCATTGGGATTTAATCCTGACACAATTATTTGTTATATGGTATATACTGAAGCGCCATGCACTGTTACAACATAAACTGTGGCTTACGATTAGTGGGGTCAGAGAGGAAAATTAAGAGTTGCTACTATTATCTAGTTGCTAGGAGTAGAATTCCCTTTTGCATTATCCCAGGTTACCTTTTGAATGCCACCTTCTTTTGTAATTGCTGCTCCTGTAAATTGCACCCACAGGAGAGAAGTGGGTGTAATGCAGAATGCATATGGTTACTATATTGATTAACATAAACAAAAGCAGCCAGGGTTTCAACTTGTGGGTTGAGATTGTTTATGTGTCAACTAAATTTGGTTCCTGCTGGCAATGATTCCTCCAACAAAAATGATAAGCAGTTCTTTGGTAAGTAACTCAATTTTCAGTGGGGTGTGCTGGCGCAATTCCCAGTAATGTTCCTGGAAAGATAAAACAGTACAAGTCTCAGCAGAGCTGGCCTAGACAGGTTAACCCTTAATTGCTCAAGGTGTATAACCATGGGTGAGTGTCTGCTCCAAGAGCGGCTGTTGAACTGGGACATTTCCTACACTGATCTTGCTGGGAGGGACCCTCACCATCTGCTTGGGTGCCTCAGGAGAAGCCTGGGACCCCAGTGTGCTCCCTCTCTCTGGAAGGAGCATCTCCTGGCTGTTCGCAGGAGCCCTGATGCTGCTGCCATCCTCAGGACATCACATGGGAGACCTGAGAGCCAGGGGAAAACTCAAAACAATCCGCTTCCTCCACCTTTGCTGTCCTTTGGGGGCTGCCCAGCCCTGCTGTTTTCTGCCCCTGCTCTGATGGTTTTGCCACGTTTTAATTCAACTCCCCATCTCTGCCTGGACCCCCACTGCTCCTGCCATGGCTTCAGGGTTTTTTGCAATGCTTCATTTGCCTCCATGAGCCTGGTCACCTCTGTTGTTCCAGCTCACCACTCGGAGGTTCCTCCTACAGCGCATTTCACCACCCATAGTGTTTTGAGGAGATAACCAAAAACTCCACAACTTTGTGAAAGTTGTAAAGCTGGTATGTTTATTACAGCACCAGACACATGTGGAGATTGCTCTCCTTAAAAGACATGCGTACTTCTGGGAACTTCAGTTCCCTTTTTATTCCCCTCTCAAATATGTATGTATACAATTTCACAATAGGTTCATACATATTCATTTTTACGAATTTCCCGTGACATTTGCCGCTAGTTCTTCTTTATCAGAAAGAATTCCTAGGTCAGGCTGACCTGCTCTTACAGCATTCTCTCTGTCTTTCTTTATCACCTTCTACCTCCCCTCCCTTATCTCTGTCCTTCACTGAAGCAGTTTCTCTGAGCCTAGGCTTTGCAGTCAGGCTACATAGCTATGTTCTCTAACCACAGACTCAAAGATGTACGTTTCACCTAAATCAAAATGGTTTTCTACTCTGGAGAATTTCTACTCTGTCTCAGTAGTGGCACTGAGACCGGCTGCTCTCTGTGACTGTTGCAAAGGGAGCCACCTCCCCTCTCCTCCACCGCCATCGCCACCATCGCCTCATGAGGGAGCTGAGCTCACGCCACAGCTCCACCTGCTGGCGCGGGGGAATCATTGCACCCGCCCTGCCCAGCCAGGAGCCAGCAGTGCCCCTGCTGGCTGTGCCCGGAACTGCACCGAAAGGGAAAGTGCCTGCGGCTGAGAGAGGCCGGGCCTGGGTGTCTGGTTCTGTTTGCTGCTGTTGTTTGTTTGAATTGTTATTAATGTATTTATTAGTAAATGACTGTTATTCTTTTTCCTCCGTCTTTGTCTGACAACCCCATATTATCAAAGTTATAATAATTTGGAGGGAAGGGTATAGTATTTTCCATTCCGTGAAGGTTCCCACCTTCCTTGGCAGACACCTGTCTTTTAAACAAAGACAATTGTCGATATATGGTAGAGTGAAAGAGAAGCAAGAGAGAGAGATTAAATGTGAGAAAGAAAGGAAGACAGGTCACCAGTGCTGGCTCAAGAATTGATTCAGCTGATGGAGTATCCAGGCAGAACAAGGCCATTTGTTTCAGAAAAGTGCTGTCCTGCCTCCACATGGCCCCTTCTCCAGCCACATCCCATTTGTTCTCACAGCTTCTTAGCAAGAACCCTCAGGTGGTTGCACAGCCATCAGTCTGGGTTTGAGACATGAACAAGAGTCCCTCCTCTTCTGTGCTTCTAGACCAGTGCTCAGTGAGGAGGACATAGATGGTGTCTGTGCCATGCGCTCTGGGCAGGAAGAACATGGGGGGAACCAAACAAGATCCATGGGGACATTATGTGCCTGAGCTGTTATTTTGAGCCCAGCTGTGCCTTCAGGAGTTCCTGAAGATGCTGTGAGAAAAAACAGGATGTGGCTGGAGAAGGGGCCATACAGAGTTGGGACAGCACTTTCCTGGAACAACTAACCAACCTTGCTGTAGCTCCTGAAGAGACGCAAAACATGAAACAATACAAGGAGATGAATAAGGTCACAGTGTGCACATGGGCTGTAGGGGGATCAAGGTCGCCAAAAACCCCTGAAACTTCCAACCCAATTCCAGAAAAGTCTGAAAGAACAGACTATGTACGAGGACTCGTTTGCATAGAAAGCGAGAAACCTATAATTGGGGTAGACAAATCTATCCATGAAAAGGTATCCCTCCAAATCTTGGCACCGGCCTCAGGACCTTGGACATTCACTGGACTGGACTAGCACAGGTGGATAGATGCTGGTACCAGGACTGACATCTCACCCACTGGATTGGTGATGGTACCAGGACTTTTTTTTCTCTCTGGTTCTCTCTCTTTATCTCTTTTTTTTCACCAAGCTACTTAATCCAAAACCCATTGCCATGTGCTTATATAGTAGGCCTGGGACTACTGTAACATAACCAAGATCCACACTAAGTGTATAATTTACAAATAAAACATTGGTTTTTTATGCAGACCCTCTGACTTTTGCCATTCCTTTTGACCTTGAGCATTTATGAACTTTGAGTGTTTTCTACACCTTAAGGGTGGGACCCCACGGCCTGTGTAACTTGATTCGCAGATGCTGATCGCAATTTCTACACCACCTCAGCCCTGCATGTCTGGACAGCAGATGGGTCCTGCCAGGTGCTGAAGGACTCTGTGAGGTACCTGTCTCATCTGCCTTTGACCACATGTGCTGCTCATGGGCCCTAGACTGGGTAATGCGGAGGTGGAGAAGGAAGAGATGAGGCTGTGGGCTGGTCCCAGACATTGCTGTTTCACTTCCCCATTCCTGACACCCTTTGGAGCCATCTTTTCCCTGTTTGTCATTGGCTGTGCAGTAGCCAGGGATGTTCTTCATCAGCTCCAATGGAAAAGACAGAAAGGAAAATCCACTACAGGGAGACCTACACTCTGCCCATCCACCCTCTACCCTGAGTAGACTGGAACAGTTGCCACGGAAAGAAGGACAACTTAGAGGCCAAGGCTTGGATGCAAAACAACTTTAATGAATGTAAAGTAGAAACAGAGTTGGCTCACAGAGGCCAACAGGAGCAGCCACTAAGATGCAGTGGAGTTCCTGCAGGGTGTCCATCTGCCTGCCTGAAAGAGGGAGGGAGGGCAACGAGTCCCCCTAGGCTGGCATGGGGAGACATGGAGACCAGAGGAAAGACAAAAAAAAGTAGAAGGGAACAATGGCTCAGACACTAAATACCATGTCTTAAATCTCTATCTCCTTCCCAGAGCCAGGTTCTGAGGTTCTTGCTTAAAGACTTTAGGCAGCTTTAGCAGGGACGACATCTGTTGCCACCATAGCAGTTGGTGATGCAGGACAGGTCAAAGCCCCCAGAGTTGATGGGCACTCCACCACAGCTGAGGATGTTGCCAACAGCAGCAGAGGTGGAGGATCCCACGGCGGTGTTCTGAGGGAAGGAGCTGAGGATGGGGCCAGGCAGGGTCACCACCACGGCTGAGGGCTGGATGGCCACATGGGAGTCCTGGCACTGCCTGACACAGCACTCATTGCAGCTGCTGCCCAGCGGGGTGGGGCCACAGGGCTGGCAGCAAGGTTCACAGGGCCTGCAGCAGGACATGGCTGGGGGTAACAGGTGCACCTAGGATGGAAGGAAGGGAGAAGCAGAGTGTGAGGACAAAGGAGAACCAGCGCTACCACCAAACACCCTTCAGCCAAGGCACCTCCTGGCCCACATTGCAGTGCCCAGCTCAAAGCCCAGGAGCCACCTCAGCCAAGTCCCAGCCTCTCTCTGTCTGCACAAGATCTTCTCTCCCCTCTGCTGTCCCAGCACAAGCAGCTCCCAGCCCTGGGCTCTTGTAGCCCCTCTCAGCTGAGACCTCCAGCCAGGCAAGAGCTTGCCTTGAAGCAGCTGGAGGAGCAGGAGAGGTTTCCCACTCACCTGATTCCTGAAGAGGAGTAGAAGGAGCTGAGAGAAGTGGATGAGAGAGCAGAGACTTGGGCTGCCTTTTATAGCAGTCCTGCACTGCCTCAGGCGCAGAGGCTCCTTAGTGGAAGTCATAATTTTCTGACCAGCTCATGTCAAATGCAAACTATCCCAGCTAATAATGGGGTTGTGTCCTGTTTTCCTGCACTGCTGCCTTTTCATTTCCTGGCTAATTCCGCGTGCTTTCCTATATGAAGATCTCTTTCTGTAAGTGTCAAGATGAGAGCATCAATGATTTCCAAGGCACAAAGACGTCAGCACAGGCAGAAGTGTGAGATTAATTGTTATTGACATTCCCTGTGGGGAGATGATGTTTACCTCTGTCATTCCTGTGGTCTTGGAGGTGGCAAAGTTGTCAGAAAATGGTCACTGCTCTTGTACTTCTCTCCCACGTGCCCAAGGACTCTGCTGTGAGGGGACATACTGCGTTTCCACAACAGAGATCTCAGCTAATGATGTTTCCTGACCTTATTTGAATGTACATTTTTTTGTTTGTTCCATGAAGACATGTGTGAGTACACGTGTGTTAAGTCTAGGCTTGTAGTAAAATGCCTGGTGAAATTAATGTGAAGGTAATTCTTGGAGATATTCAAAAACATTTTTAACAAGGCAGTCATTTTTCACAACCAATGTGAGTTCATGAGAGGAAAGCCCTCCTTGTCAGACTTAATTTCCTTTCACAACAAGGTAACCCACCTAGCTGATGAATGGAAGCCAACTGGTGTAATCTTTTATGCAATTCTCTGAAGTTTTTTGATACCATTTCTCACAGGATCCTTCTGGATAAATACATTGTGTGATGGGTGAGCAACTGGCGCATGGGTCAGGCACAAAGGGTGACAGTGGAGGGGTCACACAGAGTGAAGAGGTCCTGGAGATGATTTGAGTGCTGGCAATTGAGACCACTGCTCGGGTCTCACTAGGAGCAGGTGAAGCCTTGGTTTCTGGACATAAGAAGAGCCAATCACTAATGGCTCTGAAGATCAGCATGCTGTTGGCCAAGACTGGGCCAATGAGAGAAGTCGGTAATGGCTCTGTGATGATGATATAGGAAGAAAATCAAAAAAAAGTCACACAGTTTTTCTCCTCATAGGGAAGAGGAGGAGTTGAGAACATGTGAGGGAAACAACATGGCAACACCAAGATCAGTGGAGAAGGAGGGGCAGGAGGTGCTCCAGGCGCCAGAGCTGAGATTCCTCTGCAGGATGTGGTGAGGACCATGGTGAAGCAGCTGTGCCCCTGCAGCCATGGGGATCCACAGGGGATGCAGAGATCCACTCAAAGCCCCTGGAGATCCACAGGGAATACAGAGATCCACCCACAGCTCATGGGGATCCATGGGTAATGCAGAGATCCACCCGCAGCTCATGGGGAAAGTACCCATGTCGGAGTGGGTGGAGGCCTGGAGGATGCTGTGATCCAGTGGGAAACCTGGTAGAGAGAGGGGGCCCTGCTTCCAGGCTGGAGTAGTCTGTCCTTGGAGGAGTGCACCCCACGGAAAGATAGACCCACATTGCAGCAGTTTTGGGAGGACTGATTGCCCATGGGAGGGACTCCCATTGCAGGTGGTGTGGTAGGGCTGCTGCTCGTGAGAGTGGACCTGCACTGGAGAAGTTTCACGGAGAACTGTCTCCCACGGAAGGGGCCCCATGGCCTCACATGGGAAGGACTCCTCTCCAGGAGTAGCAGAAGAAAATCTCAGTGATGAACTGACCCAAAAACCCCCATGTCCTATCTCCCTGTGCTGTCAGTGGGAAGGATGGAGGGTCTGGGGGTGAAAAAGATGCATAAAGTGATTGTTTTGCTTCTCATTATCCTCCTCTGATTCTGGTAGTAATAAAGTCACTTTGAAACTTTAAATTGAGCCTGTTTCGCCCTTGAAGTGTTTTCTCCTGGTTCTTACCTCACTCATAAACCCTTTGTTATATTTTTTTCCCTCTCCACTGCCCGGCTGTGGCAGGGGAGGGTGAGTGAGCAACTCTTCTGCGTGCCAAGTGTCAACACACAACAATTGCATAGCTTGAGTGTGCTTGATACCAATTCCAACTTGTGAAATATCTGAGAACTAAATGTAACAACAGCAGCTGGGCCCTTTAACCATGTGCTAGAGGAGGTGTGAGGTACATATCTGTACCTGTGTGCAGGCCATGTACACCAGGCAACAGAACAGAGGAAAAGGAAGAGATAAAGCTGTGAACTGTTCCCAGGCACTGTTGTTTTCTATCTCCACTACCAGTATGTTTTGGATTGGTGGTCTAATCACCATTGGCTATAGAGTAGCAGAGGATGTCTTCATCAGGTCCAAGGGAAAGGGCACAAAGTAAAATCCACTGTAGGTACTCCCATTCTCTTCTTCCTCTATCTTTTCGTGAGCAGACTGGAATAGTTCCTACTACGAGTATGAGGGACAGACACTAAGATGCAGTGGAGATCCTGCAGGTTGTCCTTCAGCCTCTCCTGTGGAAGGAGAAAGGGCAAAATATCCTCACTAGACTGGCCCAAGGAGATAAAGACAACAAAAGAAGGAGAAAAGTGGAAGAAGGAAATAGCAACCTGAAGCTCTGTCAAGTGCCCAAACAATGGAGACCTTGGGCATGAAGTTGAGAAGCGCATGAATGGTGCCCATTTCCTGACAGCTTTGCCATAAACAAATCCACAGGCATGAAACAGGTTCACATCACCTGCCCACAGGGGATGCTGCCAGCCCTTGATCTGAGCATTGTGTCTGTGCTGATGTCTTTGTGCCCTGAAGTTCATGAACCTCTCATCTTGACACTTAGAGAAGTTTGCATAAAAGAAAGCACGTGGAATGCACTAGGAAACAAAAAGCAGCAGTGCAGGAAAACAGGACACAGCCCCATTATTAGGTGGGATAGTTTGCATTTGACATGAGCTGGTTGGAAAATTATGGCTTCCACTAAGGTGCCTCTATGCCTGAGGCATGGCAGGTCTGCTATAAAAGGCAGCCCAAGTCTCTGCTCCCTCATCCACTTCTCTCACCTCCTCCTCCTCAGGAATCAGGTGAGTGCAAAGCCGCTTCTCCACCTGCTTCAAGAGCAGCTCTTGCCTGGCTGGAGGTCTCAGCTGAGAGGGGCTGTCGTAGAGCAGGGCTGGGAGCTGCTTGTGCTGGGAGAGGACAGGGGAGAGAAGGTCTTGTGCAGACAGAGAGAGGCTGGGGTGGCTCCTGAGCTTTGAGCTGGGCACTGCAATGGGAGCCAGGGGGTGCCTTGGTGTCAGAGTGTTTGGTGGTAGCGCTGGTTCTCCTGTGTCCTCACTTTGTCCTTCTCCCTTCCTTCCATCCTAGGTGTACCTGTGAGCCCGAGCCATGTCCTGCTGCAGACCCTGTGAGCCTTGCTGCCAGCCCTGTGGCCCCTGCCCCCTGGGCAGCAGCTGCACTGAGTGCTGTGTCAGGCAGTGCCAGGACTCCCATGTTGTCATTGAACCCTCCCCTGTGCTGGTGACCCTGCCTGGCCCCATCCTCAGCTCCTTCCCACAGAACACCGCCGTGGGATCCTCCAGCTCTGCTGCTGTTGGCAGCATCCTCAGCTCTCAGGGAGTGCCCATCAGCTCTGGGGGCTTTGACCTCTCCTGCATCACCAACTGCTATGGTGGCAACAGGTGCCGTCCCTGCTAAATCTGCTGACAACCTTGGGCAAGAACCTCCATGACCTCAGCACCTGGTCCTGGTCAGGAGATAGAGCTTTGGGACATTGTAATTTGAATTTCAAGCCATTGTCCCTTTCTTCTCCTGTCTCTTTTTGCTCTTTCCTTTTCTGTCCATGTCTCCTCAAGCCAGTCTAGTGGAGACCTGTTGCCCTCCCCTCCCTCTACAGGCCAAGCAGAGGGACACCTCCACTGCATCTTAGTAGATGCTCCTGGTGCCCTCTCTGAGCCACTCTGAGTATTTTTTTCCTCTACACTCAATAAAGCTTTTTTGCATTCATGTATGTGCCTCTGAGTCCTCCTTCCTTCTGTAACAACTGTTTCAGTCTGCTCAGGGAAAATAGCTGGAGAAAGAAAATGGTGGGATTCCCTGTAGTAGATTTTCCTTTGTGCCTTTTCCCTTGGAGGTGACTAAGTCATCCATAGCTTCTCAGCAGCCAAAGGCTGGGAGACTCCCTCTAAAGGGTGGCAGGAATGGGGAAGGGAAAAACAATTCCTGAGACCAGCCCACAACCTCATCTCTTCCTTCTCCACCTTTCCTTTTCCTGGTCAAGGCTCCGTGGCATGCAAATAGAAGCACAGGCAGGTGAGATGCACTCCCTCAGCACAGGCAGGCAAAGCTGCTGTCCAGACAATGCAAGGCTGAGACAACTCACAAGTTGGTATTGGGATCAGCCATACTCAGGGTACACAGTGGTAAATGACTTTTGGTTGAGTTTGTGCAAATGACTTACTGCTTCACTAAAGGTCCATGTTTCTTCCACTTGTGGATGGATGTTACCTGAACACTGATACCTTCCCTTTTGACCAAACCAGTGCCCAAGAGTATCAGTTAAAGATGATGGACCCTGTTTTTTGTAAGCAGTATGTAGTTTATATATAGCTTAGGCTTTTGCGAAGTATTAAAACAGACTATGTGTTAATGTTAAATGCCTTTATTTATGTTAAGAGCTATGTTGGTTCAATGTACTTGTGGAGTATGTTATCTGAATGACAACAGTGAAAAGAACCAGGAGAAAAAATACCAAGAGAAAAACGCAAGGAGAGATTTCATACTGACCCTCCAGATTATCAGAAAGTGTCAAACAATGGAACAGAGCTTCGAGAAGAAATGAAATATATAGGAATTTCATCTACAGGATGGCATGAAGACAAGTCAAAAGTCAAGCCAGGCAAAAAAGTTCCCAGAATATATAAACCCACAAGAATGTTTGAATATGTATAATCCTCATGAATATGTATTTTTCCAATGTAATGGAGAAGTATGTAAGAAAATTGTTTTAAGCTAATGGGCTGCTCCTGGCAGCTTGCCAAGCACCTCAGCACCGGGTAATGTCTCTTTTATCCCTTATTAAACTTTAAAAAATTTTAAAGAGTGAGCCTGGTTTCTCACATCCACTATTAGAATTGCTAAAAGCTTATAAACATTGTCCAACTTCATCAAAAGCGATGTGGGCAAAATCTGCAGTTAGTTGCAGAGAAAACTTGAACTTTGGCAAAAGATGGGAGGGGGAAGCCCAGCAGAGGAGAAGACCTGGTATCCATACCAGTGGAGGCTGAACTCAAAGAGAAATATGTTGTGGAGCAGCAACTGAAAGATCTGACTGAGTTGCAAATAGCCTTGGGGGCTGAAACAATAGCCCACCTCAGGGCAGACTGAGAATGGAATGCCCAGAAGAAGCTAGCCCAAAACCTGAAAAACCAGTTAAACGAACTTGTCCAAAGCCAAAGAGCTTTGGAGTTGCAAATTAACACTGTTGGGGAAGGTTTGAAGAATTAATTAGAATTTTTCAGCCCTGAGGAAAAGGTGGACCTCCTTAAACTTGATGTCATAGTCCTCAGCCCTCATGAGTTTAATGCAGCAAAACCAAACCCTCCCTGCACCCTTAACTCCATCCACCTGTAAAAATTGAGGAGGCAGAGAGGGAGGCAGGACTCCCCGAGCCTGGTATCTTCACTTCACTCTCCAGACAAGGGGTTTGACTCAGAAAAGCCAACCCTCCTTCACTTCCCGTCACCCCAAGCTCTGCCCACTTGTAAAGACAAAATTCATTTATCAGGAGGCAGAGTACACAGTAATATTATCTCTGCAACGGAACTGCTTAAGTTACAAGGGAAAATTTGCAATTGTCCCAAAGAAAATGGGACAGAGAAGGTTTTTAATATTTTAAAATTTTAATATTTTAATATGATGGGGGTTGTCTTGGTTTAAGATAATTTAAAGAGCTGGGCAATCTAAAATGAGTGATCTTCCCTTAATTCCAACCAACCCCTTTCCCCCAGTAAAGAACAAAATATGAGTAGATATAAGTGAAAAAAATAGCAGTTTACTAACGAACAGAACAGACAAAAATTAACATTAAATTACTGCTCTATACAAAATTACTGAACCTCAAAAAACCCATGGGAACCAAGAGAGACATGAAATTCCAGAAATATCCTTCCCAAGGTGTCTGCATGGTTTGAGGGGCAAGGGGAAGACGGCATCACACCCTTTCCTTTCAATATGGCAGGTGACAATGTGATCCTGGGAAAAAAGGGACAAGATAATGGTAAATCCTACTCAGAAAGGCAAGAACCTGCAGAGGAGTTCTAGTGGCTGAAGAAGACCTGACAGCTCACTGGGGTCTGCACTGCTGCCGCTTCCTCCTGCCATTCATGGGGCTCTCCTGGTGCTGCTGCTGTGCTCTGCGCTCTGCCTGTGGTGGAACAGAAAGGACATGTCTGTCCACAGCAGCATAGGGTGATCTGACCCCAGGAACTTGCTCACTTTTTCACTGCTGGAAAGTTTTTGAGGATCATTTCAAAAAAGTTGCTAATTGTGAAATGCAGTCTTTACAAGTGGCTACAGTCGTAAATCCAAAGTAACTGCCTTCAACGCCAAGATCCCACCTTCACCAAAAGGTGAAGAAATAGAGAAAAGAAGGTGAAGAAAAGAAAAATTTGCCATGAAAGAGAAAGAGTCTCTGTTTCCACATTCTTCTTTCTTGGACTGGGGGCTAATCCATCTTGACCAGCTTGCTGGAGCGTGGCTGTCTGTGGCGACAGGCAGCTCCTGTGTGATTCACCTCCAGACAGCTCAGAACTGCTACCTGTAGTCTCTCTGAGACCATGGAACAAAAACAAAAAGAGAACCCAAAAATGAAGAAGCCTTTCCCAAAGCAAGACCAAGAGCCCATCGAGACAATAGCCCATGGGGGTATTCGGTTCACAGGAATGGGGACTGCTCCTGCATAGCCTGAATATGGCAGATATTGATATCAGCTTGTGATTCACCTCAGCTTCGCATGTCTGGAAGGCAGCTGGGCCTTGCCAGGAGATGAAGAAGTGTATGGGTTGCATATCTCATCTGTCTTTGACCCTCTGTGCGAACCACAGACCAGTAGACCATATGATGGAAGGGAGGAGAAGGCAGAGGTGAAGTTGTGGGCTGTCCCCAGAACTTGGTTTCCCATCTCTATTGCTGCGACCCTTCAAAGCCAGGGTTTCCCTGAAGGCCATTCTCTGTGGGGTAGCCAGGGAAGATTTTGACAGCTCCCAAAGTAAAGTCATGAAGTAAAATTCACTGCAGGGAGTCCCTTGTTTTCTCCAGCTTTTTCCTTGAGTTGACTGGAAGAGTTGCCGTGGAAAGAAGGAGGATTCGGAGGCCATGGCTTAGTTGCAAAACAACTTTATTAAGTCCAGAGAAGAAAAGGAGGTGCCTGAGAGAGAGCACGTGGAAGATCAGTAGGATGCAGTAGAGTTCCTGCAGGGTGTCCATCTGCCCACTCTAAAGAGGGAGGAAGAGAAAGGGCAACAAGTTCTCCCATGTTGGTCTGGGGACACACAGATGGCAAAATAAAGAGATGGAGAGGAGAGAGGAGGAGAAAGGCACAACTTGGCTTGAAACTCTAATTACAATGTCCCAAAGCTCTATCTTCATCCCAGAACTAGGTTCTGAGGTCTTGGAGGTTCGTGCCCAAGGATGTTGCCAGCAGATTTAGCAGGGACGGCATCTGCTGCCACCATAGCAGTTGGTGATGCAGGAGATGTCAAAGCCCCCAGAGCTGATGGGCACTCCGCCACAGCTGAGGATGCTGCCAACAGCAGCAGAGGTGGAGGATCCCACGGCGGTGTTCTGGGGGAAGGAGCTGAGGATGGGCCCAGGCAGGGTCACCAGCACAGGGGAGGGTTCAATGACGACATGGGAGTCCTGGCACTGCCTGACACAGCACTCATTGCAGCTGCTGGCCAGCGGGCAGGGGCCACAGGGCTGGCAGCAAGGGTCACAGGGCTTGCAGCAGGACATGGCTCGGGCTCACAGGTGCACCTAGGATGAAAGGAAGGGAGAAGCAGAGTGTGAGGACACAGGAGAACCAGAGCTACCACCAAACACCCTGCACAATGTGGGCACCTTCTGGCCCCCACTGCAGTGCCCAGCTCAAAGCCCAGCCAAGTCCCAGCCTCTCTCTGTCTGCACAAGACCTTCTCTCCTGCCTTTTCCCCTCTGCCCTCTCCCAGCCCTGCACTATGACAGCCCCTCTCAGCTGAGACCTCCAGTCAGGCAAGAGCTGCTCTGGAAGCAGCAGCAGGAGGAGGATTAGAAGAGGTTTCCCACTCACCTGTTTCCTGAAGAGGAGGAGGTGAGAGAAGTGGATGAGAGAGCAGAGATTTGGGCTGCCTTTTATAGCAGTCCTGGCCTGCCTCAGGCGCAGAGGCTCCTTTGTGGAAGTGGTTATTTTGTGACCAGCTCATGGTAAATGCTAACCATCCAAGCTAATAATGGGGCTGTGTACTTGTTTCCTGCACTGCTGCCTTTTCATTTCCTGGCTTCTGCCATATGGCTTCCTATATGAAGGTCTCCTTCTGTAATTGCTATGTTGAGATGGTCAGTGATTTCCGGGGCAGAAAATGGCAGAACACTCTGATCAAGGGCTGGTGGCATCCCTTGTGGTCAGGTGATGTTCACTTGGGTCATTTCTGATTGGATTCTTTATGGCAAAGTTTTCAGGAAATGGGCATCACTGTTGTGCTTCTTGCTCACATGCCTAATAACTGCAACATGAGGGGTCATGACAGAGCTTTTGATGTTCTTTCCATCTTCTACTCTGCTCCTTCTTACCTCCTGCTCTCTATGTGTCCACAGGCCAGTGTAGTGGGGATGTGGTGCCCTCTCTCCCTCAGCATGAATCAGATGGACACCCTGCAGGAGCTCCACTGCATCTTAGTGGCTGTTCCTGGTTCCTTCTGTGAGCCACCTCCTCTTCTTCCTTAGATTCATCAATGTTCCACATCCAAACCTGGACTTCCAAGTTGTCCTGTGTTCTGTGACAACACTTCCAGTCTGCTCAGTGAAAAAGGTAGAGAAGCTGGGGATTTGCTATTAAACAAGTTTTATTTCTTCAAGAAGTTTTTGCAGCAGTGGGAGAAGATGTTGGAAAATTCTTTTGACCTTAACACCTAGTGTATGATCCCTATATTCTGGGTTAATGCTTAGTTTTGTAGCAGGCAGTGCTTAGTACAAATACCAGAGACTTATGTGGCCTAATGCTTCCTCATTTACTTGTATCAGTGATTAATATGGATTGGCCAATATCTTAGTTTTGAGTACAAGGTTTGTGTGTCAGAGTGATGACAGTAGACAAGAATGATGGAGTATTACTTTATGGCCTGACCATATATTTGGGATACTCTCAAAAAGAAAAGATTCATCAGAAGATCTGAGACCACATCCAAACAAGTTGATGGAAATATTTAACCTATGTGCCTGTATTAAAAAAAAAAAAGGATGAATATGTATTAGTTTTTGAAATACAACCTGCTCTGTTAGGTTAGTGGGCATGCTTTGAGGAGACATCCCCATGCATCCAGCTCTCTAATAAAGAAAGATCAGCTTTCTGACGTAGCTTTCTGAAATTGATTAGAGAGTTTATTTCCCGGTTTTTGGTGGCAGCAGGGTTTGAGCACCCTGGTCTGGTGGAACGTGTCCCTGGCCATGGCAGTGGGTGGGACAAGATTGTCAAACCTAAACCCTTTGATGACAGTGATCTGTGGGCTGTCCTTGGCAGGCCCTGTCTTCACCAGGTTCCATTTTCCTTTATCTGTCTTGCAGTCCCCTTTGGGCACGGGTTTGGTCAAAGGCTTCCATTGGGAAGGCATTGATGGACAGATTACATTACAGAATACATGGCAGAAATGTGAATTAACAGTGAAGCCCTAAGTCTTCTGCACAAACTCAGCCTAAAGTCATTTACCACAGCCTATCCTGAGTATGGCTGATTCCAATTCTAACTTCTGAAATATCTCAGCACTGCATCTTAGGACAGAGATGGGCACTGCATGAACTGAGGGCCCCTATAAGATTGAGATGTGATCCTCGTCTGCCTGTGCTGCTGTGTGCAGGCCGTGGACCCTAGACTGGCTAATGGAGGGGAGGAGAAAGTAGGGATGATGTTATGGGCTGTTTCCACACATTGCTGTTTCCCAGCTGTTGGGAGGAAAAAGTTGAAACTGAAAGTCTTGGAGAGCAGGGTGATAGATTTGCACAAAAGTGACCTTGTAGGTGGGGAGGCTGAGAACATGCATGTGGGAAACTTCACATTTTATATTTACTGCTGATTATCCTGTGTCTCTTTTGAGAGATAATATAAAAGCTATCAGGACCTTGAGAGGCATCTGTCACAGACAGTCTTAGTCTTGAGCCTCCTGCTGGGAGAATGAGAGATCCAAAAACTCAAATGACACAAAAGCACAGCATTGTGATAAACTACATGTGCAAGAGGCCCCTTGACATACTGGGACAGGCAGTGACCCACCAGGATTGGACTGACCCTAATGGTGCCACTGTTCCTCTCTTATGTGTCTCTGCAGCCTGGCAGTGCCTTGGAACCTGTGAGTTAATGAGGTAATGAAATAAATCTACTCTTTGCATTTCAGCTGTGGTTTGGTGACTTGGACTTATCAATTCACATACGAACCCACTCCTGGTACCCTTTGGAGCCTTGCTGTTCCTGATGGCCATTGACTGTGCAGTACCCAGGCACGTTTTTCTCAACTCCAAGACAAAAGGGCGAAAAGTAAAATTAACTGTAGTAACTCACTCCCACCCTCTGCTTCTCCTCCTGTTATCCTGAGCAGACTGGAAGATTTTCAGTGGAAAGAAAGAAAACTTGGAGGACAAGGCTTGGATGCAAAACAACTTTATTGAGTTGAAAGAAGAAAAGGGAGTGGCGCCCAGAGAGCAACAGCAGCAGCCACTAAGGAGCAGAGGAGTTTCTGCAGGGTGTCCACCACCCTGTCCTAATGAGGGAGGGAGGACAACACATCTCTATGCTGATTTGGGAAGATATGGGGAGCAAAGGAAAGAAAGAGAAGGGTAAAAGAAGGGAACAATGCCACAATGCCACGAAGCTGTAAAGAAAATATCCCAAAGCTCTAGGCCCTGACCAGAGCCAGGTTTGGAGATTTGGAAGATTCTTTCCCGAGGAGGTTGCTGGCAGATTTAGCAGGGACGGCATCTGTTGCCACCATAGCAGTTGGTGATGCAGGAGATGTCAAAGCTCCCAGAGCTGATGGGCACTCCGCCACAACTGAGGATGTTGCCAACAGCAGCAGAGGTGGAGGATCCCACGGCGGTGTTCTGTGGGGAGGAGCTGAGGATGGGCCCAGGCAGGGTCACCAGCACAGCAGGCGGCTCAATGACCACGTGGGAGCTCTGGCACTGCCTGACACAGCACTCATTGCAGCTGCTGGCCAGCGGGCAGGGGCCACAGGGCTGGCAGCAAGGGTCACAGGGCTTGCAGCAGGACATGGCTCGGGCTCACAGGCGCACCTGGCACAGAGGGCAGGGAGAAGCACAAAATGAGGACACGTGAGGAGCAGCACTGCACCCAAACACCCTGAAGCCAAGGCACCTCCTGGCCTACACTGCAGTGCCCAGCTCAAAGCTCAGGAGTCACCTCAGCCAAGTCCCAGCCTCTCTCTGTCTGCACAAGACATTCTTTCCACTGCCCTCTCTTAGCAAAAGCCACTCCCTCTCAGCCGAGACCTCCAGCCAGGCAAGAGCTGCTCTTGAAGCAGCAGCAGGCAGAGAGGAGGTTTCCCACTCACCTGATTCCTGAAGAGGAGGAGGAGGAGGTGAGAGAAGTGGATGTGAAAGCAGAGACTTGGGCTGCCTTTTATAGCAGACCTGCCCTGCCTCGGGCCCTGAGGCACCTTAGTGGAAGTCATAATTTTCTGACCAGCTCATGTCAAATGTGCACCATCTCAGCTAATGGTAGGGATGCTGTCCTGATTTCCTGCACTTCTGCCGCCTTTTCATTTCCCGGGTAATTCTCTGAGCTTCCTACATGAAGGGTCATTTCTCTAAATGCTGGGATGAGAGATTCAAGAGTTTCTTTGGCAAAACCAATGCTGGCTGTATTTGGAATGCTCACACCATCACTTGACAGCATCCTCTGTGGACAAATATGTTCACCTGTGTCATTCCTGTGGGTTTGGTTTTTTCAAGTTGTCAGGAAATGGGCGTCAGTCTCGTGCCTCTTGCCACCATGCCCAAGGACTGACATGTGAGGGCTCATGACACATAATTTTCAGTTGCTTTTCCCATCTCTCCATGATGGTCACTCACTGCTGCACCGAGGTCTGCATGTGCTGCGAGGGTTGGTCCCCAGTTGCTACACAAATAATGCTCAGAGAAAAATTTTGTTGCCTCACTTGACTCATGGTCTTTCTGTGCAATCTCTGTGGGTCCTCTGGAAATATTGTGAGTTGTCTGGGGCCTGATCCTTGTCATGGACACCTGAGTAATTTTCTGCCACACGTCCCCAGTATCTCATCTGCTCAGTTCCCAGAACTGCGCATCTTTTCTGTCTGTTCCTGAGTCTTTGCTGACTCTCTGAAACCCTAGAGATCTTTGCATTATTCCATGCTGGTGTGTTTGAGGTGTGTTTGAGCACACATGGATCATTCTTTGCTTGGGTGACCCTCTTGAGGGCATGTGCAGATCAGAGCAGCAGGACTCTTTCCTGGAGTGTGCATTATCTCACATAGAAATGTTTCCTTTGCCATCAGGACTGGCACTTTTTATGGAATCTACAGGTAAATGGCCATGGCTCCCAGCTGCCAGAGAACTAGCACTGAAATGAGCTTCTGTCTCCTGCACTCTCCATTTCTTTTTTTATGGAAAGGGAGAAACACCAAGGCAGTCTGCCCACTTCTGCAGTTTGTTATCATTCAGTGGGTCCCCTTCTGGTGGAATGCTGCTGGTGGCCAGGATGCGACAAACGCTCTTTCTGTCCAGGCCAATGTCACATGCATTTCTACATCTCAGCATCCTGGTGCTGACTGAGCATGGCTGAGACCCCCCAGGGAATTGTTCTTGGACCAAAGGAACCCCTATTCAGGTGTTACTCTGCTAGGAGATATAGGACAGTTGGATCTACCCACATAGGATAGGTGAGTTCTGCTCTCTTCCCTTTAGAGGCTGTTGAGGATTAGAATCTTTTTGTTTGAGGCTTTTTCCTCCACGAATTTTGCACCATGATTTGCTAGGAAAGAGTAAGATCTAGGTACTTGAGAATGACAAAGAAGTGGCCAAGCTCATGGGAGGAGGACATCTGGCTGCACATCTCTTGTCTGTGGGTTTCTCCTGGTGACCAGATATGTTGAGATATTTGGAGTGGGAAAATGGGTTTGGGCGCAGTTCCTGGCTCTCTTTCTCTCTCCACTTTTAGCAGGGAAAGGAACCTCAGCGCTGTGGGGAGAATTTGTCACCACTGCGGGTTTCCGTGTCCTGTTACCTTTATCTACTGCGAGTGGAGCTCTGCTCGTAAAAGCAGCCATTGCCCTGGGACCTCGTTAACACTCTCCATCACTCTAAAAGGTTCTTTTCACCACATGTTCTGGTGCTCAGAATCTCCGCCCCTCCTTTCCTTACACTGCTTGGAGCCAGGCTTCCACTGCTATCCCCCTGCTGATTCTTTGTCGCTACTCTGGGTTTTGCTGCACAGTAGCCCCCTGCCTGTTGAGATATCCCACAGATCATGCTACAGCTGCAGAGCTTAAACAAGTTCCATCCCCCAACCAGGGATTTTTACTTGTTCCTGCCATTCTGGCTTGCAGATCCCGAGAGTCCAGCTGGGGCACTGGATCGCCTGCTCCTCGGGATTTGTAAATCCCAGCATTTCTTCCATGGCTTCCCGTCGTGGCCAAGCCGCCATTACCGCATGACGCCTGAGCTCGCACCACAGTGCCCTCTGCTGCCATGGGGGAATCATCGCACGCGCCCTGCGTGGCCAGGAGCCAGCAGTGCCCCTGCTGGCTGTGCCCGGAGGTGCAGTCCCCTCAGCCCTGCGTGTCTGGGCAGCAGCTGGGCCCTGCCGAGTGCTGAGGGACTACGTGAGGTTTGGATCTCATCGTGTTGTTCCCCAGAGTGCTGGCCACAGGCCCTAGGCCAGGCATGGAAGGAAGATTAGGAAGAGATGAGTTGTGGGCTGTCCCCAATTCTTGATTTTCCCCATATCCCCTCCATTGGAGCCAAAGTCTCACTGATGGCCATTTGGCTGCTGAGTCCGAGATGTTCTTCATCAGCCTTACGGGAAAAGGGCACAAAATAAAAGCCTATGCAGCGAGCCCCAAACATTGCATCCTGCATCTTTTTCCTGAGCAAACTGGAGGAGTTGTTCCAGAACAACAGACGACTCAGACACAAAGGCTTGAATGCAAGACAATTTTAATAAGTTGAAAGAAGAAAAGGAGATGGTTCACAGAGAGCACCAGGAGCAGCCACTAAGATGGAGCTCCCATGTGGTGTTCTTTGCACTGCCCTGCAGACGAAGGATGGATGGCAGGTCCAGACTAGACTGCCTTGAGGAGAGACGGACAGAAATGGAGAGGAGAATTCAACAAGGAAGGGAAGATCCAAAGCTCTAAATACAATTTTCTGAAGCTCTACTTCCTGCCCATGCTTTGAAGTCTTGGGCATTGTTGCCGGAAGACATTGCCAGCAGGTTTAGCAGGGACGGCATCTGCTGCCACCATAGCAGTTGGTGATGCAGGAGATGTCAAAGCCCCCAGAGCTGATGGGCACTCCGCCACAGCTGAGGATGTTGCCAACAGCAGCAGAGGTGGAGGATCCCACGGCGGTGTTCTGTGGGGAGGAGCTGAGGATGGGCCCAGGCAGGGTCACCAGCACAGCAGGTGGCTCAATGACAACGTGGGAGCTCTGGCACTGCCTGACACAGCACTCATTGCAGCTGCTGGCCAGCGGGCAGGGGCCACAGGGCTGGCAGCAAGGGTCACAGGGCTTGCAACAGGACATGGCTTGGGCTCACAGGTGCACCTGACAGAGGGCAGGGAGAAGCACAAAGTGAGGACACGTGAGAAGCAGCACTGTACCCAAACACCCTGCGGCCAAGGCACCTCCTGGCCCCCATTGCAGTGCCCAGCTCAAAGCCCAGGAGCCACCTCAGCCAACTCCCAGCTTCTGAGGGTCTTCCCAAGACCTTCTCTCCCCTTCCCTGTCCCAGCACAAGCAGCTCCCAGCCCTGCACTACAACAGCACTTCTCAGCTGAGACCTCCCGCCTGCAAGTAGCAGGAGGAAAAGGGGGAAAAGAGGCTTCCCACTCACCTGATTCCTGAAGAGGAGGCGGAGGTGAGAGAAGTGGATGCGAGAGCAGAGACTTGGGCTGCCTTTTATAGCAGTCCTGCACTGCCTCAGGCCCAGAGGCACCTTAGTGGAAGCCACAATTTTCTGACCACCTCATGTCAAATGTGCACCATCCCAGTTAATGGTAGGGATGCTGTCCTGATTTCCTGCACTTCTGCCTTTTCATTTCCTGGCTAATTCTCTGTGCTTTCCTACATGAAAAGTAATTTCTCTAAGAGCTGGGATGAGAGATTCAAGAGTTTCCTGGGCAAAACCAATGCTGGGTGAACTTGGAATGTTCACACCATCACTTGACAGCATCCTCTGTGGAAATATATGCTCTCCAGTGTCATTCCTGTGGGTTTGGTTTTTTCCAAGTTGTCAGGAAATGGGCGTCAGTCTCGTGCCTCTTGCCAACATGCCCAAGGACTGACATGTGAGGGCTCATGACACATCATTTTCTGTTGCTTTTCCCATCTCTCCATGATGGTCACTCACTGTTGCACCGAGGTCTGCATCTGCTGCGAGGGTTGGACATGTTGCTACTCTAACATTGCTCAGACAAAAATTGTGTTGGCCTCATTTGGTTCGTGGTCTTTCTGTGCATTCACTGTGGTTTCTCTTGGAATATCAGGAGTTGTCTGGAGGCTGATCCTTGTTAAGGAGACCACACATGTTTTGGCCGCACTTGCCTCTAGTGTCTCCTCAGCTGAGTTCCCAGAATTTCACATTTTTTCTGTCTGTTCCTGAGTCTTTTCTGACTCTCTGGGACCATACAGATCTTTGCATTATTCCTTGCTGGTCTGTTTCAGCACACATGCCTCCTTTTGTGCTTGGGTGACCCTCCTGAGGGCATGTGCAGGTGAGATCAGTAGGATTCTTCCCTGAAGCGTTCATGATCTGAGAGACAAACATAGTTCCTTTGCCATCAGGAATGGCACTTTGTATGGAATCTATAGCAGAATGGTCATAGCTCCCAGCTGGCAGAGAACTAGCACTGAAATGAGCTTCTGTCTCCTGCACTCTCCATTTCTTGTTTTATGGAGAGGGAGAAACACCAAGGCAGTCTGCCCACTTCTGCAGGTTGTTATCATTCAGTGGATCCGCTTGTGGTGGAATGCTGCAGGTGGCCAGGGTGGGACACAGGGTCTTCCTGTCCAGGCCAATGCCAGATGCATTTCTACATCTCAACAGCCTGGTGCTGAGTTAGCAAGGCTGAGACCCCCAGGAAATTGTTCTTGGACCAGAGGAACCCTTTTTCAGGTGTTGCTCTGCTGTGAGATATAGGACTGTTGGAACTACCTATATAGCACCGCTGAGTGCTGCTTCCTTCCCTTTAGAAGCTGTTGAGGGTTAGAATCTTTCATTTTGATTCATCTTCCTCCAGGAATTATCTCCTATAACTTGCCTGGAAACATTAACGACTGGGTACTTAAGAAAGAGAGAAGTGCCCAAGCTCAGTGGAGGCGGGCTGCACTTCTCTTATCTGAGGGTTTCTCCTGGAGGCCAGAGGTACTAAGATATTTGGAGTGGTGAAAATGGGCTTGGGTGCAGCTTCTGGCACTCTTTCTCCCTCAGCTTTCAAAGAGGAGAAAGCCTGCAGAGCTGTGAGGAGACTTTGTCACCACTGCCAGGTACTGTCGTTTACTGCCTTTCTTCTACTGTGAGTGGACCTCTGCTAGTAGGAGTAGGCGTTGCACTGGGACCTTGTAAAAACAATACCTCGGTAAAAGAGGTGCTTTTCACCATATGTTCACGTGCTTGGAATCAGCACCCTACCTTTCCTTGCACTTTTAGGAGCTGAGCTGCCACTGCTGGGCCCCTGCTTCTAATTCATCACTGCTCTGGATTTTGCTGCACGGCAGTCCTACAGCCCCTGCCTGCTGAGACGTCGTGCAGTTCCAGCTGCTGCTGCAGAGATACAGATATATCTCATCCACGCCCCTGGAATTATTGCTCTTTCCTGCCATTCCAGCTTTCTGCTCCTCAGAGTTCTTCTGGGACACTGGGATCTGCTGCCACTCGGGCTTCCCAAACCAAAGCCTTTCTTCCATCCCTTTCCATCTTGGTCAAGCCGCCATTACCACATGGCCCCCGAACATGCACCACAGCGCCCTCTGCTGCCATGGGGGAATCATCGCACGTGCCCTGCCCCACCAGGAGCCAGCAGCGCCCCTGCTGGCTGTGCCCGGAGGTGCGGTCCCCTCAGCCCTGCATGTCTGGGCAGCAGCTGGGGCTGGGCCCTGCCGAGTGCTGAGGTGCCATGTGAGGTTTGGATCTCATCTCCTTGTTCCCAGGTGTGCTGGCCAAAGACTGCAGGCCAGGAAAGGAAGGAAGGAGAGGAAGAGATGAGTTATGGACTGTCGAAAGATGTTGGTTTTTGCCATCTCCACTGTTCTGGAGCCAAAGTGTCCGTGATGGCCATTTGGTTGCCTAATAGCCAGGGATGCTCTTTATCAGCTCCAAGAGAAAGGGGCACAATATAAAACCCATTACAGCAAGCCCCAAACATTGCTTTCTGCATATTTTTCCTGAGCTAACCGGAGGAGTTTCCCCAGAACAACACACAACTCAGACACAAAGGCTTGAATGCAATACAGTTTTATTAAGTTGAAAGAAGAAAAGGAGATGGCTGTCAGAGAGCACCAGGAACAGCCACTAAGATGGAGCTGCCATGTGGTGTTCTTTGCACTGCTCTGCATATGAAGGAATCGTGGCAGGTCCACACTAGACTTCATTGGGGAGAGGGGAACAGAAAAAGAGAGGAGAATAGAGCAAAGAAAGGATGGCCTAAAGCTCTAAATACAATTTTCCGAAGCTCTACTTCCTGCCCAAAACCATGCTTTGAAGCCTTGCGCGTTCTTGCCGGGAGACATTGCCAGCAGGTTTAGCAGGGACGGCATCTGCTGCCACCATAGCAGTTGGTGATGCAGGAGATGTCAAAGCCCCCAGAGCTGATGGGCACTCCGCCACAGCTCAGGATGTTGCCAACAGCAGCAGAGGCAGAGGATCCCACGGCGGTGTTCTGTGGGGAGGAGCTGAGGATGGGCCCAGGCAGGGTCACCAGCACAGCAGGTGGCTCAATGACAACGTGGGAGCTCTGGCACTGCCTGACACAGCACTCATTGCAGCTGCTGGCCAGCGGGCAGGGGCCACAGGGCTGGCAGCAAGGGTCACAGGGCTTGCAGCAGGACATGGTTTGGAGTCACAGGTGCACCTGGCACAGAGGGCAGGGAGAAGCACAAAGTGAGGACACGTGAGAAGTAGCACTGCATCCAAACACCCTGCAGCCAAGGCACCTCCTGGTCCCATTGCAGTGCCCAGCTGAAAGCCCAGGAGCCACCTCAGCCAACTCCCAGCCTCTCTCTGTCTGCACAAGACCTTCTCTCCCCTGTCCTCTCCCAGCACAAGCAACTCCCAGGCCTGCACTGTGACAGCTCCTCTCAGCTGAGACCTCCAGCCAAGCAAGAGCTGCTCGTGAAGCAGCAGGAGGAGGAGGAGGACAGGTTTCCCACTCACCGATTCCTGAGGAGGAGGAGATGAGAGAAGTGGATGAGAGAGCAGAGATTTGGGCTGCCTTTTATAGCAGTCCTGACCTGCCTCAGGCCCAGAGGCACCTTAGTGGAAGCCACAATTTTCTGACCAGTACATGTCAAATGTGAACAATCCCAGTTAATGTTAGGGATTCAGTCCTGATTTCCTGCACTGCTGCCTTTTCATTTCCCGGGTAATTCTCTGAGCTTTCCTACATGAATGGTCATTGCTCTAAATGCTGGGATGAGAGATTCAAGGATTTCCTGGGCAAAAACCAATGCTGGGTGTATTTGGAATGCTCACACTACCACTTGGCAGCATCCGCTGTGGAAAAATATGTTTACCTGTGTCATTCCTGTGGGTTTGCTTTTTTCCAAGATGTCAGGAAATGGGCATCAGTCTCGTGCTTCTTGCCCACATGCCCAAGGACTGCCATGTGAGGCATCATGACACATAATTTCCTACTGCTTTTCCCATCTCTACATGATGGTCACTCACTGTTGCACACAGGCTGGCATCTGCTGGGAGAGTTGGACCCTGTTGCTACTCTAACATTGCTCAGAGAAAAATTGTATTGGCCTCCTTTAGCTCATGATATTTCGGTGCCCTCTCTGTGGGTCCTCTGGAAATACCAGTAGTTGTCTGGGGCCTGATCCTTGTCAAGGATACCTGAGTAATTTTCTGGCACACGTGTCCCCAGTATCTTGTCTGCAGTTCCCAGAACTGCACATCTTTTCTGTCCGTTCCTGACTCTTTGCTGACTCTCTGGGACCCTAGACATCTTTGCATTATTCCATGCTGGTGTGTTTGAGCACACAGGTAGCATTCTGTGCTTGGATGGCCCTCCTGAGGTCATGTGCAGGTCGGAGCAGTAGGACTCTTCCCTGCAGTGTTCATGATCTCAGAGAAAAACATATTCCCTTTGCCATCACAATGTCACCTTCTATGCAATTTACAGCTAAGTCGTCATGGCTTCAAGCTGTCAGAGAACTAGCGCTGAAATCAGCTGTAACCTCCTGCTCTCTCCATTTCATTTTTTATGGAGGGAGAAACATCAAGGCACTCTGCCCACTTACACAGTTTGTTACCATTCAGTGGATCCTCTTCTGGTGGAACATTGCTGGTTACCAGAGTGGGAAACAGGCTCCTCCTGTCCAGGTCAATGCTGACTGAGTAGGGCTGAGACCCCCCAGGAAATGGTTCTTGGGCCAAATGTACTCAAAATGAGGTTTTGGTCTGCTGTGAGATATAGGACAGTTGGATCTACCTACATAGCATAGCTGAGTGCTGTTCCCTCCCCTTTAGTGGCCATTGATGGTTATAATCTTTTTGTTTGATTCTTCTTCCTCAAGGAATTTTGTCCCCTAATTTGCTAGGAAACATTAATGACTGGGTGCTTAACGATGACATATGAATTGGCCAAGCTCGGGAGAGAAGAGCATCTGGCTGCACTTCTCTTCTCTGAGGGTTTCTCTTGGAGGCCAGAGATGCCAATATATTTGGTCTGGGATAATGGGGTTGGCTGCAGACTCTGGCACTCTTTCTCTCTCTGCTTTTGGAGCAGACAGAGACTGCTGCGCTCTGGGGAGAATTTGTCACTACTACGGAGTTCAGTCTCCTGCTGCCTTTTTTCTACTGTGAGTTGTGCTCTGCTGTAAGAGCAGCTGTTGCACTCGGAACTTGTTAACACTCCACCGCTCTAAAACAGGCAGTTTTCACCATATGTTCAGGTGTTCAGAATGCCACCCTGCCTTTCCTAGCACTGCTAGGAGCCGAGCTACCTCTGCTGGGCCCCTGCTGCCTCTTTGGCTCTAATCTGGGTTTTGCTGCACCATAGACCCCTGCCTGTTGAGATATCACACAGATCATGCTACAGCTGCAGAGCTTACAATATGTCTAATCCACCAACCCGGGTTTTTTACTCATTCCAGCCATTCTAGGTTGCAGCTCCCGTGAGTCCAGCTGGGGCATTTGGATCAGCTGCTCCTTAGGATTGTAAAGCAAAGCCTTTCTTCCATCCCTTCCCATCTCGGTCAAGACGCCATTACCGCATGACCACCGAGCTCGAGCCACAGCGCCCTCTGCTGCCATGGGGGAATCATTGCACACGCCCTGCATGGCCAGGAGCCAGCAGTGCCCCTGCTGGCTGTGCCCGGATATGCCGTCCCCTCAGCCCAGCGTGTCTGGGCGGCAGCTGGGCCCTGCGGAGTGCTGAGGGACTGTGTGAGGCTTGGATCTCATCTCCTTGTCCCCAGGAATGCTGGCCACAGGCCGTAGGCGAGGCAAAGAAGGAAGGATGGGAAGAGATGAGCTGTGGGCTGTCCCTTGGTGGTGTTGTTTTCCATTCCCACTCCTTTGGGGCCAACGTCACCATGATGACCTTTGGATGCTGAGTAGCCAGGGATGTTCTCCATCAGCCCCAAGAGAAAAGGGCACAAAAAAAAATTCCTCTCTGAAGAGCCCCAAACACTGCATTCTCCCCCTTTCTTATTGGGCATACTGGAGGAGTTGCCCCAGAACAACAGACGACTCAGACACAAAGGCTTGAATGCAAGACAGTTTTAATAAGTTTACAGAAGAAAAGGAAATGGCTCACAGTGAGCACCAAGAGTAGCCACTAAGATAGAACTCCCATGTGGTGTTCTTTGCACTGCTCTGCAGAGGTAGGAAGGATGGCAGGTCCACATTAGGCTGCCTGGGCAAGGGGGGGAGAGAAATGAAGAGGAGAATAGAACAAGGAAGGGATGATCCAAAGCTCTAAATACAATTTTCTGAAGTGGTATTTTGCTGCCCAAAGTCATGCTTTGAAGCCTTCCGTATTCTTGCCAGCAGACATTGCCAGCAGATTTAGCAGGGACGGCATCTGCTGCCACCATAGCAGTTGGTGATGCAGGAGATGTCAAAGCCCCCAGAGCTGATGGGCACTCCACCACAGCTGAGAATGTTGCCAACAGCAGCAGAGGTGGAGGATCCCACGGCGGTGTTCTGTGGGGAGGAGCTGAGGATGGGCCCAGGCAGGGTCACCAGCACAGCAGGTGGCTCAATGACAACATGGGAGCTCTGGCACTGCCTGACACAGCACTCATTGCAGCTGCTGGCCAGCGGGCAGGGGCCACAGGGCTGGCAGCAAGGGTCACAGGGCTTGCAGCAGGACATGGCTCACGGTCACAGGAGTACCTGGCACAGAGGGCAGGGAGAAGCACAAAGTGAGGACACAAGAGAAGTCGCACTGCACCCAAACACCCTGCAGCCAAGACACCCCCTGGCCTCCATTGCAGGGTGCAGGTCAAAGCCCAGGAGTCACCTCAGCCAAGTCCCAGCCTCTCTCTGTCTGCACAAGACCTTCTCTCCCCTGCCTTTTCCCAGCAAAAGCAGCTTCCAGTCTTGCAGCAGCCCCTGTCAGCTGAACCCCACAGGTCTCAGGCAAGACATGCTCTTGAAGCTGCAGCAGGAGGATGCAGAGGAGAAGAGGCTTCCCACTCACCTGATTCCTGAAGAGGAGGAGGTGAGAGAAGTGGATGAGTGAGCAGAGACTTGGGCTGCCTTTTATAGCAGTCCTGCCCTGCCTCAGGCACACAGGCACCTTTGTAGAAGCCACAATTTTCTGACCAGCTCATGTCAAACGTGCACCAATCCCAGTTAATGGTAGGCATTCAATCCTGGTTTCCTGTACTGCTGCCTTTTCATTTCCCTGCTAATTCTCTTTGCTTTCCTACATGAAGGGTCATTTCTCTGTGGGCTGGAATGAGAGATTCAAGGATTTCCTGGGCATAAACCAATGCCGGGTGCATTTGGAATGCTGAGATCATAACTTGGCAGTATCCTCTGCAGAAATATGTGTTCACCTTTGTCATTCCTGTGGGTTTGTTTAGTCCAGGTTGTCAGGAAATGGGCGTCCGTCTCATGCTTCTTACCCACATACCCAAGGAATGCCGTGTGAGGAGACATGACAGATCATTTTCTTTTTCCAATCTCTCCATGATGGTCACTCACTGTTGCCCAGAACTCTGCATCTGCTGCTAGGGATGGACTCTCTTGCTATTCAAACAGTACACAGAGAAAAATTTTGGCTCATGGTTGTCCTCATTTGGCTCATGGTTTTTCTGTGTAATTGCTGGGAGTTCGCTGAAATTACCAGGAGTTGTCTAGGGCCTGATCCTTCTCAAGGAGACCTGAGTAATTTTCTGCCACACCTGTCCCCGGTATCTCCTCAGAGGTGTTCCCAGAACTGCACATTTTTTCTGGCTGTTCCTGAGTCTTTGCTGACTCTCTGGGACCATACAGATCTTTGCATTATTCCAGGCTGGTGTGTTTGAGCACACGTACATTTTTCTGTGCTTGGGTGACCGTCCTGAGGGCATGTGCAGGTCAGCGCAGCAGGACTCTTCCCTGGAGTGTTCATGATCTCAGATAGAGATCCTTTGCCATCAGGAATGGCTCTTAGTATGGAATCTACAGCTGAATGGGCATGGCTTCCAGCTGGCAGAGAACTAGCACTGAAATCATCTTCTGCTTCCTGCACTCTCCATTTCTTGTTTTCTGGAGAGGGAGAAACACCAAGACAGCCTGCCCACTTCTGCAGGTTATCATTTAGTGGATCCCCTTCTGGTAGAACGTTGCAGGTGGCCAGGGTGGGACACAGGGTCCTCCTGTCCAGGCCAATGCCAGATGCATTTCTACATGTCAGCATCCCGGCGCAGACCTAGCTGGGCTAAGACTGCCTAGGAAATTTTTCTTGGATGAAAGGAACCCATATTCAGGTGTTTCTCTACTGTGAGTTATAGGACAGTTGGATCTACCCACTTAGCATAGGGTGGTGCTGCTCCCTTCCCTTTAAAAGCTGTTGATGGTGCTCAACTTTTTTTTGATTCTTTTCCCTCAAGGAATTTTATCCCAAAATTTTCTAGGAAACATTAATGACTGGGTACTATAGAAAGAGAAAAGAAATGGCGAAGTTCAGGTGAGAAGGGCATTAGGATGCACTTCTCTTATCTGAGGGTTTCTCCTTTGGCCAGAGATGCTGAGACATTTGGACTGGCAAGACGGGCTTGGTTGCAGCCCCTGGCTCTATTTGTCTCTCAGCTTTTGTAAGGGAGAGACAATGCAGAGTTGTGGGGAGAATTCATCACCACTGTAGGGTTCTGTCTCCTGCTGCCTTTCTTTTACTGTGCGTGGAGCTCTGCTCATAGGAGCAGGCATTGATTTGGAACCTTGTTAACACTCTACCTCAGTAAAAGAGGGACTTTTCACCTTATATCCATATGTCCAGGTGCTCAGAATCCCGTACCCCACCTTTCCTTGCAATGTTAGGGTCAGGACTCCACTGAAGGACCCCTGCTGCTTCTTCAGCACTGCTCTGGATTTTGCTACAATGTAGCTATGCAGCCCCTGCCTGCTGAGACATCCCACAGTTCCAGCCACAGCTGCAGAGATCCAGATAAATCTCATCCACTACCCTGGAATATTTGCTCGTTCCTGCCATTCCAGCTTTCTGCCCCCCAGGGTCCATATGGGACACTGGGATCAGCTGCCCTTTAGGATTGTAAACCAAAGCCTTTCTTCCATCCCTGCCCGTCTCGGTCAAGCTGCCATTACCGCATGGCCCCATCGCTCACACCACAGCGCCCTCCGTTGCCATGGGGGAATCATCACATGCGCCCTGCATGGCCAGGGGCCAGCAGCGCCCCTGCTGGCTGTGCCCAGAGGTGTGGTCCCCTCAGCCCTGCGTGTCTGGGCTGTGGCTGGGCCCTGCCGAGTGCTGAGGGACTGTGTGAGGTTTGGGTCTCATCTCCTTGTTCTCCAGAGTGCTGGCCACAGGTCCCCAGGCCAAGCAATGAAGGAAGGATAGGAAGAGATGAGTTGTGGACTGTCCCCTTGCGTTTTTGTTTCCCATCCCCACTCCTATTAAGCCAAAACCTTCATGATGGCCTTTGGCTGTCAAGTAGACAGGGATGTTCTCCATCAGCTCCAATGAAAAGGGCAAAAAGAAAATCCACTGAAGCGAGCCCCAAACATTACTTTCTCCACCTTTTTCCTGAGCAAAATGGAGGAGATGTCCCAGAACAACACACAACTCAGACACAAAGGCTTGAATGCAATACAGTTTTATTAAGTTGAAAGAAGAAAAGGAGATGGCTGTCAGAGAGCACCAGGAACAGCCACTAAGATGGAGCTGCCATGTGGTGTTCTTTGCACTGCTCTGCATATGAAGGAATCGTGGCAGGTCCACACTAGACTGCCTTGGAGAGTGAGGGACTGAAATGGAGAGGAGAATGGAATAAGGAAGGAGTGGTCTGATGTTCTAAATAGAATTTTCTGAAGCTCTATTTCCTGCCCAAAACCATACTTTGAAGTCTTGGGTGTTCATGTCGGAAGACATTGCCAGCAGGTTTAGCAGGGACGGCATCTGCTGCCACCATAGCAGTTGGTGATGCAGGAGATGTCAAAGCCCCCAGAGCTGATGGGCACTCCACCACAGCTGAGGATGTTGCCAACAGCAGCAGAGGTGGAGGATCCCACGGCGGTGTTCTGTGGGGAGGAGCTGAGGATGGGCCCAGGCAGGGTCACCAGCACAGCAGGCGGCTCAATGACAACGTGGGAGCTCTGGCACTGCCTGACACAGCACTCATTGCAGCTGCTGGCCAGCGGGCAGGGGCCACAGGGCTGGCAGCAAGGGTCACAGGGCTTGCAGCAGGACATGGCTCACGGTCACAGGTGCACCTAGGATGGAAGGAAAGGGAGAAGCACAAAGTGAGGACATATGAGAAGCTGCACTGCACCCAAACACCCTGCAGCCAAGGCACCTCCTGGCCTCCAATGCAGTGCCCAGCTGAAAGCCCAGGAGCCACCTGAGCCAAGTCTCAGCCTCTCTCTGTCTGCACAAGACCTTCTCTCCCCTGCCTTTTTGCAGCAAAAGCCGCTCCCCGGCTTGCACCAGCCCTGTCAGCTGAAACCCAAAGGTCTCAGGCAAGAGCTGCTCTTGAAGCAGTAGCCAGAGGAGGAAGAAGAGAAGAGGCTTGACACTCACCTGATTCCTGTAGAGGAGTCTAGAGAAGTGGATGAGAGGGCAGAGATTTGGGCTGCCTTTTATAGCAGTCCTGCCCAGCCTCAGGCCCAGAGGCTCCTTAGTGGAAGCCACAATTTTCTGGCCAGCTCATGTCAAACGTGCACCAATCCCAGTTAATGTTAGGGATTCAGTCCTGGTTTCCTGCACTGCTGCCTTTTCATTTCCTGGCTAATTCTCTGTGCTTTCCTACATGAAGGGTCATTTCTCTGTGGGCTGGGATGAGAGATTCAAGGATTTCCTGGGCAAAACCAATGCTGGGTGCAGTTGGAATGCTCAGGCCATCAGCTGGCAGCATTCTCTGCAGAAAAATATGTTTACCTGTGTCATTCCTGTGGGTTTGGTTTTGTCCAAATTGTCAGGAACTGGGCGTCAGTCTCGTGCTTCTTGCCCACATGCCCAAGGACTGCCATGTGAGAGGGGTCATGACACATAATTTTCAGTTCCTTTTCCCATCTCTCCATGATGATCATTCCCTGTTGCACACAGGACTGTATCTGCTGGGAGGGTTGGACCCTGTTGCTAGTCAAACAGTGCCCAGGGAAAACTTAGGTGTCCTTTCTTTGACTCATCATCTTTCTGTGCACTCTCTGTGGGTCCTCTGGTAATATCAGGAGTTGTCGGGGGCCTGAACCTTGACAAGGATACCTGAGTAATTTTCTGCCACTCTTGTCCCCAGTATCTCCTCGGCAGAGTTCCCAGAACTGCACACTTTTTCTGTCTATTCCCGAGTCTTTGCTGACTCTGTGTGTGCATACAGATCTTTGCATTATTACATGCTGGTGTGTTTGAAGTGTGTTTGAGCATATGTGCATCATTCTGTGCATGGGTGACCGTCCTTAGGGCATGTGCAAGTCAGAGCAACAGGACTCTTCCCTGGAGTGTTCGTGATCTCAGAGAGAAAGATGTTTCCTTTGCCATCACTAATATCACTTTGTATGGAATCTACAGAGAAATGGTCACAGCTTGAAGCTGTCAGAGAACTAGCACTGAAATCAGCTTCTGTCTCCTGCACTCTCTGTTTCTTGTTTTCTGGAGAGGGAGAAACACCAAGGCAGTCTGCCCACTTCTGCAGGTTGTTATCATTCAGTGGATCCCCTTCTGGTGGAACATTGCTGGTGTCCAGCAATGCTGGTGTCCAGGGTGGGACACAGGTTTCTCCTGTCCAGGCAAATGGTAGATGCACTTCTACATCTCAGCAACCTGGTGCTGACTGAGTATGACTGAGACCCCCCAGGAAATTGTTCTTGGACCAAAGGAACCCATATTCAGCTGTTGCTCTGCTGTGAGATTTAGGTCAGTTGGATCTACCACATAGCATAGCTGAGTGCTCCTCCCTTCCTTTTAGAAGCTGTTGATGGTTATAATCTTTTTGTTTGATTTTTTTTCCTCTGGGAATTTTATCCCAAAATTTGCTAGGAAACAATAATGACTGGGTGCTTAAGAAAGAGGAAAGAAGTGGCCAAGCTCAGGGGTGATGGGTATCTGGCTGGATTTCTCTTATCTAGGGTTTGTCCTGGAGGCCAGAGATGTCGAGATATTACGACTGTGAAAATGGGAGTGCGTGCAGCCCCTTAGTGTCTGTCTGTTTTCAGTGGGCAAAGGGACCATAGCGCTGTGCGGAGCATTTGTCAGAACTGCGGGTTTCCCTCTCCTGCTGCCTTTCTCCTTCTGCGAGTGGAGCTCTGCTTGTAAGAGCAGCCGTTGCACTGGGACCTGTTTAATACTCTATGTCACTAAAAGAGGGACTTTTCACCATATGTTCAGATGCTTGAGATCCCCACTTGAGCTTTCCTTGCTTTGTTTGGAGCTCGGCTGCCACTGTTGGGCCCATGTTTCTTCTTCAGCAATGCTCTGGGTTTTGGTGCACTGTAGCCCTGGCCTGCTAGGAACTCCTCCAGTTCCAGCTACAGCTGCAGAGCTTCTGATAGATCTTGTCCACTACCGCAGGATTTTACTCTTTCCTGCTCTTCTAGCTTGCTGCTCCTGAGAGTCCTGATGGGGCACCAGGATCAGCTGCCCCTCAGGTTTTTTAAAGCAAGGCATTTCTTCCATCCTTTCCCATCTCAGTCACACCACCATTGCCGCATGACCCCCGAGCTTGCGCTACAGCGCCCTCTGCTGCCATGGGGGAATCATTGCACACGCCCTGCGCGGCCAGGAGCCAGCAGCGCCCCTGCTGGCTGTGCCCGGAGGTGCCGTCCCCTCAGCCCTGCGTATCCGGGCAGCAGCTGCGCCCTGCTGAGTGCTGAGGGACTGTGTGAGGTTTGGATCTCATCTCCTTGTCCCCAGGAATGGCTGCCACAGGCCTTAGGCGAGGCAAAGAAGGAAGGATGGGAAGAGATGAGCTGTGGGCTGTCCCTTGGTGGTGTTGTTTTCCATTCCCACTCCTTTGGGGCCAACGTCACCATGATGACCTTTGGATGCTGAGTAGCCAGGGATGTTCTCCATCAGCCCCAAGAGAAAAGGGCACCAAAAAAATTTCCTCTCTAGAGAGCCCCAAACACTGCATTCTCCCCCCTTCTTATTGGGCAAACTGGAGGAGGTGCCCAGGAACAACAGACGACTCAGACACAAAGGCTTGAATGCAATATAGTTTTAATAAGTTTACAGAAGAAAAGGGCTCACAGAGAGCACCAGGAGCAGCCACTAAGATGGAGGTCCCATGTGGTGTTCTTTGCACTGCTCTGCAGAGGTAGGAAGGATGGCAGGTCCAGACTAGACTGCCTTGGGGAGTGAAGGACTGAAAAGGAGAAGAGAATTGCACAAGGAAGGGATGGTCCAAAGCTCTAAATACAATTTTCTGAAGCTCTATTTCCTGCCCAATACCAAGCCTTGAAATCTTGGGTGTTCATGCCGGAAGACATTGCCAGCAGGTTTAGCAGGGACGGCATCTGCTGCCACCATAGCAGTTGGTGATGCAGGAGATGTCAAAGCCCCCAGAGCTGATGGGCACTCCGCCACAGCTGAGGATGTTGCCAACAGCAGCAGAGGTGGAGGATCCCACGGCGGTGTTCTGTGGGGAGGAGCTGAGGATGGGCCCAGGCAGGGTCACCAGCACAGCAGGCGGCTCAATGACAACGTGGGAGCTCTGGCACTGCCTGACACAGCACTCATTGCAGCTGCTGGCCAGCGGGCAGGGGCCACAGGGCTGGCAGCAAGGGTCACAGGGCTTGCAGCAGGACATGGCTCACGGTCACAGGTGCACCTAGGATGGTAGGAAAGGGAGAAGCACAAAGTGAGGACACATGAGAAGTAGCACTACACCCAAACACCCTGAAGCCAAGGCACCTTCTGGCCCCCATTGCAGTGCCCAGCTGAAAGCCCAGGAGCCACCTGAGCCAAGTCCCAGCCTCTCTCTGTCTGCACAAGACCTTCTCTCCCGTGCCCTCTCCCAGCACAAGCAGCTCCCAGCCTTGCATCAGCCTATCTCAGCTGAAACCCACAGGTCTCCGACAAGAGCTGCTCTTGAAGTAGCAGCACCAGGAGGAAGAGAAGAGGCTTCCCACTCACCTGATTCCTGAAGAGGAGGAGGAGGTGAGAGAAATGGATGTGAGAGCAGAGACTTGGGCTGCCTTTTATAGCAGTCCTGACCTGCCTCAGGCCCAGAGGCACCTTTGTTGAATCATAATTTTCTGACCAGTACCTGTCAAATATGAACCATCCCAGTTAATGGTAGGGGCTGTGTCCTGATTTCCTGCACTGCTGCCTTTTCATTTCCTGGCTAATTCTCTCTGCTTTCCTAAATGAAGGGTCATTTCTCTAAATGCTCGAATTAGAGATTCAAGGATTTCCTGGGCAAAACCAATGCTGGGTGCATTTGACATGCTCATACCATCACTTGGCAGCATCCTCTGTGGACAAATATGTTCACCTGTGTCATTCCTGTGGGTTTGGTTTTGTTCAAGTTGTCAGGAACTGGGCGTCAGTCTCATACTCCTTGCCCACATGCCCAAGGACTGCCATGTGAGGGCTCATGACACATCGTTTTCTGTTTCTTTTCCTATCTCTCTGTGATGGTCACTCACTGTTGCACACCGGTCTGCATCTACTGGGAGGGTTGGACGATGTTGCTAGTCAAACATTGCTCAGAGAAAAATTGTATTGGCCTCTTTTGGCTATTGGTCATTTTGTTCAATCTCTCTGGGTCCCCTTGAAATACCAGGAGTTTCGTGTGGCCTGATCCTTGTCAAGGATAACTGAGTAATTTTCTACCACACTTGTCCCCAGTATCTCATCTGCAGAGTTTCCTGATCTGCACATTTTTTCTGTCTGTTCCTGACTCTTTGCTGACTCTCTCGGACCATACAGATCTTTGCATTATTCCATGCTGCTGTGTTTAAGCACATGTGTATCCTCCTGTAGTTGGGTGACCCTCCTGAGGTCATGTACAGGTCAGAGCAACAGGACTCTTCCCTGCAGTGTTCATGATCTCAGATAGAAACATGTTCCTTTGCCATCAGGAATGGCACTTCGTATGGAATCTACAGGTAAATGGTCATGGTTCAAGCTGGCAGAGATCTAGCACTGAAATCATCTTTGGACTCCTGCACTCCCCATTTCTTCTTTTTTGCAGAGGGAGAAACACCAAGGCAGCCTGTCCACTTCTGCAGGTTGTTATCATTTAGCTGATCCCCTTCTGGTGGAATGTTGCAGGTGTCCAGGGTGGGACACAGGTTCCTCCTGTCAAGGCAAATGGCAGATGCACTTCTACATTTTAGCAGATGGTGCTGACTGAACAACCATGAGATCCCCCAGGAAATGTTCCTGGAACCAAAGGAACACATATTCAGGTGTTGCTCTGCTGTGAGATATAACAACATAGCATACCTGAGTGCCTGTTCCCTCCCCTTTAGAGGCTCTTGAGGATCAGACTTATTCTTTTTGATGCTACTTGCTTAAGGAATTTTGCACCATAATTTACTGGGAAATATTAATGACTGTGTTCGTAAGAAAGAGAAAAGAAGTGGCCCAGCTCAGGGAAAGATGTCATCTGGTTGCACTTCTCATATCTGCGGGTTTCTACTGGTGGCCAGAGATGCTCAGACAGTTGGATGTTGGAAAAAGTAGTTAGGTGCAGCCCCTGGCTCTCTTTCTTTCTCCACTAATGGAGGGGAGAGAGACTATAGTCCTGTGAAGAGCATTTATCACCATTGTGGGGTTCTATCTCCAGCGACCTTCCTTCTACAGTGAGTGGAGCTCTGTTTGTAAGAGCAGTCATTGCCCTTGGACCTTGTTAACACTCTACCTCAATGAAAGGGATTTTTCACCATGTGTTCAGTTGCTCGGAATGCAGACCTCATCTTCCCTTGCAATGCTTGGAATTGGGCTGACACTGTTGGGCCTCTGTGGCTTTTTCTGCACTACTCTGAGCTTTGCTGCACTGTAGCTCCCTACCTGCTGAGACATCCCTCAGTTCCAGCTACGGCTTCAAAGATTCTGATAGATCTCACCCACCAGCTCAGGATTTTTACGCATTCCTGCCGTTAAAGCTTGCTGGTCCTGAGAGTCTAGCTGGGGCAGCCGGATCAGCTGCCCCTCGAGATTTGTAAAGCCAAGCCTTTCTTCAATCCTTTCCCATCTCTGTCTAGCTGCCATTGCCACATGGCCCCCGAGCTCGAACCACAGTGCCCTCTGCTGCCATGGGGGAATCATCGCACGCTCCCTGCCCGGCTGCGAGCCAGCAGCGCCCCTACTGGCTGTGCCTGGAGGTGCGATCCCGTCAGCCCAGCGAGTCTGGGCAGCAGCTGGGCCCTGTCGAGTGCTGAGGGACTGTGTGAGGTTTGGATCTCATCTTCTTGTTCCCAGATGTTCTGGCTACACACCCTAGGCCAAGCAATAAAGGAAGGATGGGAAGAGATGAGTTTTGGGCTGTCTTCTAGCGTTTTTGCTTCCCATCCCCACTCCTATAGAGCCAAAGCCTTCATGATGGCCTTGGGCTGCCCAGTAACCAGGGATGCACTTTATCAGCTCCAAGAGAAAGGGGCACAATATAAAATCCTCTCCAGCTGCCCCCAAAAATTGTTCTCTTGATCTTTTTCCTGTGCAAACTGGAGGAGGTGCCCAGGAACAACAGACGACTCAGACACAAAGGCTTGAATGCAATATAGCTTTAATAAGTTTACAGAAGAAAAGGGCTCACAGAGAGCACCAGGAGCAGCCACTAAGATGGAGGTCCCATGTGGTGTTCTTTGCACTGCTCTGCAGAGGTAGGAAGGATGGCAGGTCCAGACTAGACTGCCTTGGGGAGTGAAGGACTGAAAAGGAGAAGAGAATTGCACAAGGAAGGGATGGTCCAAAGCTCTAAATACAATTTTCTGAAGCTCTATTTCCTGCCCAATACCAAGCCCTGAAGTCTTGGGTGTTCATGCCGGAAAGACATTGCCAGCAGGTTTAGCAGGGACGGCATCTGCTGCCACCATAGCAGTTGGTGATGCAGGAGATGTCAAAGCCCCCAGAGCTGATGGGCACTCCGCCACAGCTGAGGATGTTGCCAACAGCAGCAGAGGTGGAGGATCCCACGGCGGTGTTCTGTGGGGAGGAGCTGAGGATGGGCCCAGGCAGGGTCACCAGCACAGCAGGCGGCTCAATGACAACGTGGGAGCTCTGGCACTGCCTGACACAGCACTCATTGCAGCTGCTGGCCAGCGGGCAGGGGCCACAGGGCTGGCAGCAAGGGTCACAGGGCTTGCAGCAGGACATGACTCGGGCTCACAGGTGCACCTAGAATGGAAGGAAGGGAGAAGGAGAAAGTGAGGACACATGAGAAGTAGCACTGCACCCAAACACCCTGCAGCCAAGGCACCTCCTGGCCCCCATTGCAGTGCCCAGCTCAAAGTCCAGGAGCCACGTGAGCCAAGTCCCAGCCTCTCTCTGTCTGCACAAGACCTTCTCTCCCTTGCCCTCTCCCAGCACAAGCTGCTCCCAGCCCTGCGCTCTTGTGGCCCATCTTAGCTGAGACCTCCAGCCAGGCAAGATCTTGCCTTGAAACAGCAGCAGCAGCTGCAGAGGAGGCTTCCCACTCACCTGATTCCTGAAGAGGAGGTGAGAGAAGTGGATGAGAGAGCAGAGACTTGGGCTGCCTTTTATAGCAGTCCTGACCTGCCTCAGGCCCAGAGGTAACTTTGTGGAAGCCGTAATTTTCTGACCAGTACCTGTCAAATATGAACCATCCCAGTTAATGTTAGGGATTCTGTCCTGATTTCCTGCACTGCTGCCTTTTCATTTCCCGGCTAATTCTCTGTGCTTTCCTACATGAAGAGTCATTTCTCTAAGTGTCGGGATGAGGGATTCAAGGATTTCCTGGGCAAAACCAATGCTGGGTGCATTTGGAATGCTCAGACCATCACTTGGCAGCGTCCTCTGTGGACAAATATGTTCACCTGTGTCATTCCTGTGGGTTTGGTTTTGTTCAGGATGTCAGCAAATGGGCGTCAGTCTTGTGCTCCTTGCCCACATGCCCAAGGACTGCCATGTGAAGGCTCATGAGACATCATTTTCTGTTGCTTTTCCCATCTCTGCATGTTGGTCACTTACTTTTGCACACAGTTCTGCATCTGCTGGGAGGGTTGGACCCTGTTGCTACTCAAAGAGTGCTCAGGGAAAAATTGTGTTGGTCTCATTTGGCTCGTCAGCTTTCTGTGCCCTCTCTGTGGGTCCTCTGGCAATATCAGGAGTTGTCTGGCGCCTGATCTTGGTCCAGGACAACTGAGTAGTGTTCTGCTAAGCTTGTCCCCTGTATCTCCTCAGCGGAGTTCCCAGAACTGCACGTCTTTTCTGGCTATTCCTGACTTTTTGCTGACTCTTTGGGACCATACAGATCTTTGCATCATTCTATGCTGAAGTGTTTGTACAGACAGACCGCATTCTGTTCTTGGGTGACCCTCCCGAGGGCATGTGCAGGTCAGAGCAGCAGGATTCTTCACAGGAGCATTCAGGATCTCAGCAACACACGTCTCCTTTGCCATCAGGAGTGGCATTTTGTGTGGAATCTACAGCTAAATGATCACGGCTTAAAGCTGGCAGAGAACTAGCACTGAAATCAGCTTCTGCCTCCTGCACTCTCCATTTCTTCTTTTATTGAGAGGGAGAAACAGCAAGGCAGCCTGCCCACTTCTGCAGGTTGTTATCATTCAGTGGATCCCCTTCTGGTGGAATGTTGCTGGTGGCAAGGTAGGACACAAGTTCTTCCTGTCCAGGCACATGCCAGATGCACCTCTACATCTCAGCAGCGTGGTGCAGACTGAGTATGGCCGAGACCACCCTGCAAATCGTTCTTGGAGCAAAGGAACCTATATACAGGTGTTGCTCTGCTGTGAGATATATGGCAGTTGGATCTACCTACATAGCATAGCTGAGTGCTGTTCCCTTCCCTTTAGTGCTGTTGAGGGTCAGAATCTCTTTGTGTGATGCTTTTTCCTCCAGGAATTTTGTCCCATAATTTGCTAGGAAAGATTAAGGTCTGGGTAGTTGAGAATGACAAAAGAAGTAGCCAAGCTCAGGGGAGGTGGGTATCTGCCTGCATGGCTCATATCTGAGGGTTTCTCCTGGAGGCCAGAGATGCCAAGATCTATTTGGAGCGGGAAAATGGGGTTGGGTGCAGCCCCTGGCTCTATTTCTCTCTCTGTTTTCTGAGGTGAGAGCGCAGCACAGTGGGGAGAATTTGTCGCCCCTTTTGTGTTTTGTCTCCTGCTGCCTTTTTTCTACTGTGAGGGAAGCTCTGCTTGTAAGAGCAGGTGTTGCACTGGGACCTTGTTAACACTCTACATCACTAAAAGGGGGACTTTTTACCATATGTCCAGGTGCTTGGAATCCTTACCTCACCTTTCCTTGCTCTGCTTGGAGCCAGGCTGCCACAGCTGGGCCCCTGCTGCTTCTTTGGCACTGCTCTGGGTTTTACTGGACTGTAATCCCACAGCTCCTGCTTGCTGAGACATCCTGAAGTTCCAATAAAAGCTGCTGAGCTTCTGATAATTCTCATCCACAACCCCAAGATTTTAGCTGGTTCCTGCTTTTCCAACTTGTTCCTCCTGAGAGTCCAGCTGGGGCACTGAATCATCTGCCCCTCGGGCTTCGCAAGCCAAAGTCTTTCTTCCATCCCTTCCAATCTCGGCCAAGCCGCCATTACCACTTGATCGCCAATCTCGCACCACGGTGCCCTCTGCTGCCATGGGGGAATCATCGCACGCGCCCTGAGTGGCCAGGAGCCAGCAGCGACCCTGCTGGCTGTGCCCGGAGGTGCGATCCCATCACCCCTGCGTGTCTGGGCAGCAGCTGGGCCCTGCCGAGTGCTGAGGGACTGTGTGAGACTTGGATCTCATCTCCTTGTTCCCAGATGTGCTGGCTATAGACCCAAGGCCAGGCAATGAAGGAAGGATAGGAAGAGATGAGTTGCGGGATGTCCCCAGGCACTGTTATTTCCCATCCCCACTCCTTTGGAGCCAAATTCTCCATGATACCCTTTGGCTGCCAAGTAGCCAGGCATGTTCTTCATCAGCTCCAAGGGAGAAGGACATCAAATTAAAATCCGCTCCAGCGAGCCCCAAACATTGCGTCCTGCATCTTTTTCCTGAGGAGAATGGAAAAGTTGCCGCAGAACGACAGATGACTCAGACACAAAGGCTTGAATGCAAGACAATTTTAATAAGTTTACAGAAGAAAAGGAGATGGCTCTCAGAGAGCACCAGGAGAAGCTACTAAGATGGAACTCCCATGTGGTGTTCTTTGCACTGCTCTGCAGAGGTAGGAAGAATGGTAGGTTCAGACTAGACTGCCTTGGGGAGTGAGGGACAGAAATGGAGACGAGAGTAAAACAAGGAAGGGATGGTCCAAAGCTACAAATAAAATTTTCTGAATCACTATTTCCTGCCCAAATCCAAGCTTTGAAGTCTTGGGTGTTCTTGCCGGAAGACATTGCCAGCAGGTTTAGCAGGGACGGCATCTGCTGCCACCATAGCAGTTGGTGATGCAGGAGATGTCAAAGCCCCCAGAGCTGATGGGCACTCCACCACAGCTGAGGATGTTGCCAACAGCAGCAGAGGTGGAGGATCCCACGGCGGTGTTCTGTGGGGAGGAGCTGAGGATGGGCCCAGGCAGGGTCACCAGCACAGCAGGCGGCTCAATGACAACGTGAGAGCTCTGGCACTGCCTGACACAGCACTCATTGCAGCTGCTGGCCAGCGGGCAGGGGCCACAGGGCTGGCAGCAAGGGTCACAGGGCTTGCAGCAGGACATGGCTCGAGGTCGCAGGTGCACCTAGGATGGAAGGAAGGGAGAAACACAAAGTGAGGATACATGAGAAGCAGCACTGCACTAAAACACCCTGCAGCTAAGGCACCCCCTGGCCCCCATTGCAGTGCCCAGCTCAAAGCCCAGGAGCCACCTGAGCCAAGTCCCAGCCTCTCTCTGTCTGCACAAGACCTTCTCTCCCCTGCCCTCTCCCAGCACAAGCCTTGCAACAGCCCTGCGCTCTTGTAGCTCCTCTCAGCTGAGACCTCCACCCAGGCAACAGCTGGTCTTGAAGCAGCAGCAGCAGGCAGAGGAGAAGAGGCTTCCCACTCACCTGATTCCTGAAGAGGAGGAGGAGGTGAGAGAAGTGGATGAGAGAGCAGAGACTTGGGCTGCCTTTTATAGCAGTCCTGACCTGCCTCAGGCCCAGAGGCAACTTTGTGGAAGCCGTAATTTTCTAACCAGTACCTGTCAAATGTGCACCATCCCAGTTAATGGTAGGGGCTGTGTCCTGGTTTCCTGTACTGCTGCCTTTTCATTTCCTGGCTAATTCTCTGTGCTTTCCTACATGAAGGGTCATTTCTCTGAGTGCTGGAATGAGACATTCAAGGGTTTCCTCGGCAAAACCAATGCTGGGTGCATTTGGCATGCTCATACCGTCACTTGGCAGCATCCACTGTGGAAAAATATGTTCACCTGTGTCATTCCTGTGGGTTTGGTTTTTTCCAAATTGTCAGGAATTGGGCGTCAGTCTCGTCCTCCTTGCCCACATGCCCAAGAACTGCCATGTGAGTGGTCATGACACATCATTTTTTTTTGCTTTTCCCATCTCTCTGTGATGGTCACTCCCTGTTGCACACAGGTCTGCATCTGCTGCGAGGGTTGGACCCTGTTTCTACTCGAAGAGTGCTCGGAGAAAAATTTTGTTGGTCTCATTTGTCTCATGGTCTTTCTATGCCCTCTCTGTGAGTCCCCTGGAAATACCAGGAGTTGTCTAGGGCCTGATCCTTCTCAAGGATATGTGAGTAATTTTTTGCCACACATGTCCCCAGTATCTCATCTGCACAGTTCCTAGAGCTGCACAGTTTTTCTGTCCATTTTTGACTCTTTGCTGACTCTCTAGGAACATGCAGATCATTGCATTATTCCAGACAGGTTTCTTTGAGCAGTTGTGCCTTATTCTGTGCTTGTGTTACCCTCCTGAGGGCATGTGCAGATCAGAGCAGCAGGACTCTTCTCTGCAGTGTTCATGATCTCAGAGAGAAATGTTTCCTTTTCCATCACGAATAGCACTTTGTATGGAATCCACAGCTGAATGGTCATGGCTTGAATCTTGCCGAGAACTAGCACTGAAATCAGCTTCTGTCTCCTGCACTCTCCATTTCTTGTTTTATTGGGAGGGAGAGACACCAAGGCAGCCTGCCCACTTCTGCAGATTTTTATCATTCAGTGGATCCCCTTCTGGTGGAACTTTGCTGATGGCCAGGGTGGGACACAAGTTACTCCTGTCCAGGCATTTGCCAGATGCACCTTTACATCTCAGCAACCTGTTGCTTGTGGAGCTGGGCTGATCCCCCCCACAAATGGTTCTTAGACCAAAGGACCCCAGATTCAGGTGTTGCTCTGCTTTGAGATATATGGCATTTGGATCTACCCACATAGGATATCTGAGTATTGCTCCCTTCCCTGTTGAGGGTTAGAATCTTTTTGTTTGATGCTTTTACATAAGGAATTTTCCCCCATAATTTGCTAGGAAATATTTATGATTGGGTAGTTGAGAATGACATAAGAATAGCCAATCTCAGGGGAGGAGGGCATCTGGCTGCACATCTCTTATCTGTAGGTTTCTCCTGTAGGCCAGATTTGTCGAGATATTTGGAGTGGGAAAATGGGGTTTGGTGCAGCCCCTGGCACTCTTTCGCTCTCTCACCTTTCAGAGGCAAGAAAGACTGCAGTGCTATAGGGAGAATTCATCACCACTGCATGGTTTCATCTCCAGCTGCTGTTCTTCAAGCATGGGTAAAATGCTGCTTAAAAGAGCAGGCTTTGAACTGGGACCTTGTTAACACTCTACCTCAGTAAAAGAGGGACTTTTCACCATATGTTCAGATGCTCATAATCTCCACCTCTCCTGTCTGTGCAGTGCTTGGAGCCAGGCTGCTGATGCTGGCCACCTGCTGATTCTTTGTTGCTACTCTGGGTTTTGGTGCATTGCAGCCCACTTCCTGTTGAGACATCCTGCAGTTACAGCTACAGCAGCAGAGCTTAAAATAAATACCATCCGCCAACACGGGATTTTTACTCATTCTTGCCATTCAATCTTACAGATCCCAAGAGTCCAGCTGGGACACTGGGATCAGCTGCCCCTCAGAATTTGTAAAGCCAAGACTTTCCTCCATCCCTTCCAATCTAGGCCAAGCCGCCATTACCACGTGACCCCCGAGCTCGCACCACAGCGCCCTCTGCTGCCATGGGGGAATCATCGCACGCTCCCTGCCCGGCCGGGAGCCAGCAGCGCCCCTACAGGCTGTGCCCGGAGGTGTGGTACCCTCAGCCCTGCGTGTCTGGGCAGCAGCTGGGCCCTGCTGAGTGCTGAGGGACTGTGTGAGGCTTGGATCTCATCTCCTTGTTCCCAGATGTGCTGGCCACAGGCCCTAGGCCAAGCATGGAAGGAATGATAGGAAGAGATGAGTTGTGGGCTGTTCACAGGTATTGACGATTCCCGTCTCTACTCCTTTGGAGCCAAAGTCTCCATGATGCTCATTTGGATGCCAAGTAGCCAAGGATATCCTTCATCAGCTCCAAAGGAAAAGGGCAGAAAGTAAATTCCACTACAGCAAGCCCAAAACATTGAGTGCTCCATCTTTTTACTGAGCAAACTGGAGGAGTTACCTCAGAACAACAGACGACTCAGGCAAAAATACTTGAATGCAAGACAATTTTAATAAGTTTAGAGAAGAAAAGGAGATGGCTCTCAGAGAGCACCAGGAGCAGCCACTAAGATGGAGCTCCCATGTAGTGTTCTTTGCACCGCCCTGCAGAGGTAGGAAGGATGGCAGGTCCAGACTAGGCTGCCTTGGGGAGTGAGGGACAGAAATGGAGAGGAGAATTGCACAAGGAAGGGATGGTCCAAAGTTCTAAATACAATTTTCTGAAGCTCTATTTCCTGCCCAAAACCAAGCTTTGAAGTCTTGGGTGTTCTTGCCGGAAGACATTGCCAGCAGGTTTAGCAGGGACGGCACCTGCTGCCACCATAGCAGTTGGTGATGCAGGAGATGTCAAAGCCCCCAGAGCTGATGGGCACTCCGCCACAGCTGAGGATGTTGCCAACAGCAGCAGAGGTGGAGGATCCCACGGCGGTGTTCTGTGGGGAGGAGCTGAGGATGGGCCCAGGCAGGGTCACCAGCACAGCAGGCGGCTCAATGACAACGTGGGAGCTCTGGCACTGCCTGACACAGCACTCATTGCAGCTGCTGGCCAGCGGGCAGGGGCCACAGGGCTGGCAGCAAGGGTCACAGGGCCTGCAGCAGGACATGGCTCGGGCTCACAGGTGCACCTGACACAGAGGGCAGGGAGAAGCACAAAGTGATGACACATGAGAAGCAGCACTGCACCCAAACACCCTGCAGCCGGCACCTCCTGGCCCCCATTGCAGTGCCCAGCTGAAAGCCCAGGAGCCACCTCAGCCAAGTCCCAGCCTCTCTCTGTCTGCACAAGACCTTCTCTCCCCTGTCCTCTCCCAGCACAAGCAGCTCCCAGCCCTGGGCTCTTGCAGCCCCTCTCAGCTGAGACCTCCACCCAGGCAACAGCTGGTCTTGAAGCAGCAGCAGCCGGAGGAGGAGAAGTGGCTTTGCACTCACCTGATTCCTGAAGAGGAGAAGGTGAGAGAAGTGGATGAGAGAGCAAAGGCTTGGGCTGCCTTTTATAGCAGTCCTGCCCTGCCTTGTGCCTAGCAACACTTAGTAGAACTAATAATTTTCTGACCAGGTCATGTCAAATATGCACCATTCCAGGTAATTGTATGGGCTGTGTCCTGTTTTCCTGTCCTTCTGCCTTTTCATTTCCTGGCTAATTTCTCATTCTTTCCTACATGAATTGCTACTTCTCTGAGTTGTGGTGTTAGAGGTTCTATGATTTCCAGGGCAGAAAGACGTCATCACGGGCAGAAGACTCTGATCAAGGGCCAGTGGCATCCCATATAGACAGGTAGTATTGACCTGTGTCATTCCTGGGGGTTTATTTTTTGTCCAAGTTGTCAGGAAATGGGCATCACTCTTGTGCTTCACTTCCACGTGCCCAAGGACTCCCTTGTAAGGGGACATATTTTATGTCCCCCGCAGAGTTCCTAGCTGGTGATGCTTCTTGGCCTTATTTGAGCACGCAGATTATTGTTTGGCTCCGTGCAAATATCTGTAAGCCCTCGTGTGTCTGTCTGAGCTCGGGAACCCTCTTCCTGGGAGCATGTGCAGGTCATGGCCATGGAACTCTCCCCTTGTGTGTCCTTGAGCCCCACAGTGCTGCCCCTTGCACTTATAGAAGGAGCCAATTCACAGCTCAATTGTGCAGCCTTTGGCCTTTCAGAGAAGTGTCCAGGGAACTGAAGCACAGCCTGCACCTCCTGCACTCTTCCGTTTTTGCTTTATATTCAGGGTGAAAGGCCAATAAATCCTTCTGGCCTCGGCAGATTGTCATCCCTGAATCAATCCTTTCTGGTGCAGTGTTGCTGGTGACCAAGAGGGGACACAGCCTCCTCATGTCGGGGCCAGTGCAAGATGCACTTGTACAGCTCAGCAACCTGGTGCTGAGGCAAAGGTTGAGATCTTCCTACAAGTATGTCTTGAACTGAAGGCACCATGTACCTCTATTGCTCCACTGAGAGATGTAGGAGAATTTCTCTGGAGGAGTCAACAGATTTGAGTCAAACTCTTTGGGTTCTCTAGTCCAGGTTTTCTATATCCCCACTCAAAAAAAAAAAAATGAATCTCAGGGCCTAGAAATTGTGCCTTGGGAGCAGGAAAATGTGACTTAGGACAAACTGATGAATTCCTGCTTCATTTTCTTATGCAGGTCCAGCAGATTGCACAGAAAGAAACTCTTGCATTCCAATTGGAACCCTCCATTCTGCATCCCACTGTGCTGCTTAAGGGTGGTGGAAATAGAAGAACCAGGAACAAAGGAAAAGAAAGAAAAAGAGGTGGAGATGGATTAAAGTAATTTCAGTGCTTTTTTTTCCCCCTGTTTCTCACAATAAGGTGAATGTTCTCCAAGTCAAGCCTGGTTTTTCCTCTGATGGTAATGATGAGTAATTCCACTGTTTTTACCTTAACCCACAACCTTTTCCAAATTATTTTCCCATGACCCATAAAAGATGGAGACTGAGACAGCAGCTGGGTGCGTCTGAAAGCTAGTTAAGGTCTCTGTGCTTTTGTAACAATTATGGTAATGAGAAATGTCTTTAGTGTTTTTCATTTACACAGCATTTTTCTGATTTCTGTGTGTCCCAGCAGAAGCAAATCTCTTTCTCTCACTGTTCCCCTCAGAGGACAGTGGGCAATGTTGTCATTTGGCTTTTGTGCTTGTGGTGCACCCTTTCTTGCAGGACATGTTTAATGAGGATCCAGAGAGGAACGGAGCACACTGTCCCAGTTTAGAGGCAAGTTTAGGAGAAAAACACTCTGGAATGTGTGTTTAGTCTAAAAAAATAGTTCCAGCAATCATTTTCCACAAATAAGAAATGAATGCTAGCGAATGAAAGCGAAGAAAACCCCAACCATTTATTAACAGATTGCCCACACTGCATGGGAAAAGGTAAATAAATGTTAGATATTAAACTGTCAGACCTTGCTCCCCTCTCCCTTCCCCTCTCCCCACCAGGAAAAAAACCTAAAATGCCAGGCAAAGAAAAAAAAAACCACAACAGCTTGCCACATGGTGAGGAGAAAGATGGCACTGGCTCCTGTCTCAGGAGGAACATCAATTCCGAAGTTTCACACAGCTTCTTGGGAAAACAGATGAGAACCTGGTGAATCCCTGGTTTTGGTCCCCTCTTCATAGCAGATAAAGCAGGAAGGGAAAAAACCTTCTGCTTAAACTAACAAAAAACCCAAGCAGACAAAGCAAAAAAGTCAGACTCCCCAGCACTCCTGACACTTGGGGAGTGAGGCTTGAAAAAGCCTGCTGAAGAACTGAATGCTCCTCCATCCCCTGGGACACACCTTAGAGATAAAACAACCATATCTGGGGCATGAAGCAGATGGTAAGGGAATAGACTAATCATGGTAAAACCACCCCAAGACACACACACAGCCAGAAGCTGGAACGCAGTAGATTCTAATGAGTCTAAAGAGAAAAATAAATTTTGAAGAGGAGGCAAGAGTAAAAAACTCAGCATGGACAGCCCAAGGTCAGTCCCCAACAGAGGCAGAAGTGAGGGAAGTCTGCCCTAGGCTAGTCTAGGATCAAGGATAGGAATCAAGGCTGAAAAAAGCAGAAAATAAAAAAGGAAAAAGTGGGAAAGGAGAAAGCAGTGGAAAGGAATGGGAGGCATGGACCATGTTTTCAGAGTGTCCAGGCAGGTCCTTTCTGAAGAGCTTTCCCTTTGAAGGACAGGAGGCACATGTTTAGCCCATCTGAAAGCCATGGCCACAATATCCTTATTTGGAGTCTGGAATCATCATCTGAGCTCCTTCTCTGGTCTTTTATGGGAGTCTTTAGCAAGATGGGCATCTCCGGCAGCAATCGTGGCAGCTGGTGATGCAGGAGATGTCAAAGCCCCCTGGGTTGATGGGAACCCTGTCAGAGCTGAGGATGCTGCCAACAGCAGCAGTGGTGGAGGATCCAGCCAGTGCCAGCCACTGACACCCTCAGCCCCCAGTTCCTTCTCTGCAGGAACCTGGACAGGGCCACAGCACCCACACCTCTCATGGACAAGCCCAAAACCAGGACATCCTTTTCATGCCACCTCCAGGCAGTCTTGGGGCTCTCAGCAGTTTCCCAGGGTCCTTGTTCCTGACTCATGCAGAAGGGTTGATATGTCAGGGTTCTGTTTTCTCTGTGGGAATGGGGGAGTCCACTGGCCACAGAGGCCTTTGCCCCACAGTCCAGGAGCTGTGAGAAATGCATACTGTCACTGAGAATGAGGGATGTAGAGAGAAACTGTTAACTGTGTCTGGGAGGTGGATGGTGGAATATGGGGGAGTTTCTCATCTCCCAAATCCAGAAGGGGAAACAGTGGCAGCCTTCAACATGGAGTGAGGATGGTTTCAGTTTTGGTTCTGTCGTCATGCTCACTTGATCCTGTGTAACCATTCAACACTGCCTGTGAACTAAGAAGCTGACCAGAAGACTAATGTAATGGACGTGTTTGAAGAGAGAAGGTTGTGGAATATCCCCAGGCACTGCTGTTTCCCATTCCCTGTCACCATTTGACATCATCTTCTCATGATGATCACTATTTGGGGGAAGCCAAGGAGGTGTTTGGGAGCTCCAAAAGATAAAGCACAAAGTAAAGTCCACTTTGGAGTTTCCACCCACGGCTTCCTCCACCTTTTGAACTGAGCTGAATGGAAGTGTTCCAGCATAAGGAGGGACAAAGCAGAGAGCCAGCTTTGGATGCAAAAAATATTTATTAACTGTAAGGAAGAGAAGGAGGTAGCTGAAAGAGGATATCAAGAGCAGACATGGGGACACAGTGGGGGTGTCCATTTGCCTGGACTCCAGAGACAGAGAGGGAGGCAAACAGATCACACTAGGCTGGCATTGGGTGGTGCAGACAGGAAAGGCAGGGAAGGGAAGAGAGTGGAAGAAAAGAGCAGTAAATCAAGGGCACAAATCCATTGTTCCAAAGATCCATCTTCAGTGCAGCTCCACATTCTGAGGTTGTGGAGGTTCTGGCCCAGGGATGTTGCCAGCAGCTTTAGCAGGGACGACAACAACTGCTGCCATAGCAGTTGGTGATGCAGGAGATGTCAAAGCCCCCAGAGCTGATGGGCACTCCGCCACAGCTGAGGATGCTGCCAACAGCAGCAGAGGTGGAGGATCCCACGGCGGTGTTCTGTGGGGAGGAGCTGAGGATGGGCCCAGGCAGGGTCACCAGCACAGCAGGTGGCTCAATGACAACGTGGGAGCTCTGGCACTGCCTGACACAGCACTCATTGCAGCTGCTGGCCAGCGGGCAGGGGCCACAGGGCTGGCAGCAAGGGTCACAGGGCCTGCAGCAGGACATGGCTCACGGTCACAGGTGCACCTAAAATGGAAGACAGGAAGAAGTACAAAGTGAGGACACATGAGGAGCAGCACTGCACCCAAACACTCTGCAGCCAAGGCCCCTCCTGGGCCCCATTGCAGTGCCCAGCTCAAAGCCCAGGAGCCACCTCAGCCAAGTCCCAGCCTCCCTCCGTCTGCACAAGACCTTCTCTCCCCTGCCCTCTCCCAGCACAAGCAGCTCCCAGCCCTGCACTACGACAGCCCCTCTCAGCTGAGACCTCCAGCCAGGCAAGAGGTGCTCGTGAAGCAGCAGGAGCATCACCAGAAGAGGCTTCGCACTCACCTGATTCCTGCAGAGGAGGAGGAGGTGAGAGAAGTGGATGTGAGAGCAGAGACTCGGGCTGCCTTTTATCGCAGTCCTGCCCTGCCTCAGGCCCACAGGCACCTTAGTGGAAGTCATAATTTCCCGACCAGCTCATGTCAAATGTGCACTAATCCCAGTTAATGGTAGGGATTCAGTCCTGCTTTCCTACACTGCAGCCTCTATTTCCTGGCTTCTGCCATGTGCGTTCCTATCTAAAGACTCCTTTTACAGCCAGGAATGAGAGATCCAAGAATTTCCGGGATATAAACACGTCAGAGTAGGCAGAATGCTTGGATCATGGTCTGGTGGCATTCCATGCAGGCACATGACCTGAATCTGTGTCATTCCTGTGGGTTTCTTTGTGGCAAAGCACTCAGGGCATCACTCTCATTCTTCCTGTTTTCCTGCCCTTCTCTCCCGCATCCCTTTGTGACATCCCATGAGTTTTCACATGCAGCCTGTTTTCCTGACGCAATTTGGGAATGGATAGGGGACAGAAGGTGTTCTTTGTGGTCTTGCTTCCCCTCTATTACATCTCCCTTTGGTCAGTACTCCATGCGTGTACCTGCTGCTTGTTCCTGCTCTTGCCCTGGGCTGGGCTACGAGCTGTGCTGGGTGGCCCTTGGCTGGATGGATGGTGCCCATCAAGCTGCTCTGTCAATCCCCGTTCTCAGGCAGAATGACAAGATAAAACCAAACTGATAACACCATGATGCTTGATAGAAAGCAGTTTGCCAAAGGTAAAGTGCAAGATTATGCATTCCCAAGTACACTGGGAAAGAAAATCAATTTATGGCTTCCTTTCCTCAGGAAGTGATGGCTGCCAATTTCCCAGGAAGCAGGGCTTCCACCTGTGTCATGGTTGCTCATGATGGCACACTTTGTGACCAAGGCTGCAGAAATGGGCTCTGTGAGAAGAGTCCAGTGGCTCCAGACAGCTGTGACTGAGTCAGCTCCAGCTGTGTCCAAAGGGGACTCAGCACTGCCCAGCACTGAGCACATTTGTCCCACTGCTGATGCCTCTGTGCAAGCAGATTTCATTAGAAATGTTTTTGGGTGGAAGGCAACTGCAAGAGCATTTCTTTCCTGTTCCCCCTTCCTCAATAGTTGGCCACCCACTAAACCAGTTGAGTTTAAACCCCCCTCTTGATCCAATTTGTGTCCAGACTGGTCTTGCACACTTGCAGGGCTGAGCAATCTAAACCCTTTCTGGGCAAGGTGTTTCTATGCCTCTGCCATCTCACAGAGAGACGATATCTTTGCCAGGTCCAGGGGAAAGGGAAAAATAAAATTTTACTGCGGGAATTGCAATGCTGAGCTTCCTGCCCCCTTTTTCCAGTAAGCAAACTGGAGGACATGTCAGATAAAGAAGGAGGAATCAGAGCCAGCATTTGAATGCAAAAGGAACTTTATTGAGTCAAAAGAAGCAAATATGGAGGGTCAGGGAGGGCATCCAAGAGCAGCAACTAAGATGCAGCAGGGATGTCTGATGTCCTGGGTTGTGAAGGGAAGGAAGACAGCAGGTCCCACTAGGCAGGCATTGAGTGGTAGTGATGAAAGGAGAGGAAGGCATGATAAAAAAAAAGAGGAGGACCAGAAGGAGACAATAGTCCAAAGCCTTAAATCAGTTAACCCAGAATTCCATTTTCATTCCAGAACCATGTTCCGAGGTCTTGGAGGTTCTTGCCTGATGATGTTGCCGACTGCATTTTAGCAGGGACGACAGCACTTGCTGCCACCACAGCAGTTGGTGATGCAGGAGATGTCAAAGCCCCCAGAGCTGATGGGCACTCCCTCACAGCTGAGGATGCTGCCAACAGCAGCAGAGGTGGAGGATCCCACGGCGGTGTTCTGTGGGGAGGAGCTGAGGATGGGCCCAGGCAGGGTCACCAGCACAGCAGGCGGCTGAATGACAACGTGGGAGCTCTGGCACTGCCTGACACAGCACTCAGTGCAGCTGCTGGCCAGCGGGCAGGGGCCACAGGGCTGGCAGCAAGGCTCGCAGGGCTGGCACTGCTGGCACTTCTCAGAGCAGGACATGTCTGGAGCCTGGCGCTGCACCTGGCACAGAGGGCAGGGAGGAAGCAGAGCACACGCACACCTCAGACACAGCCCGCAAGGCAGCCCCAGCAGCACAAGGCCCCTGCTGTCTGCACAGCTGCAGCCTGGCCAGCCCCAACCTGGGCATCCTTTGCCTCAGCCCAGCACCCTCCTTCCCAGCTCAGCCAGGCCCAGCTCTGCTCCTGCCTAAGCTGCAGGAAAATCAGCCCCTCAGGCCAGCCTCAGCCTCTGGCCGGAACACACACTCTGCCCTCTGCCCACACCAGCACCAGTGCAGAACAGCCCCAGAAGAACAAGGAGCAGCAACAAGGGCCAGAAAGCTCAGTGCTGCCTTGGAGAGAAGAGAGGACACAGGGGCTTCCAACTCACCTGGTTCCCAAGGAGCAGGAGGTGACAGAAGTGGATGAGAGAGCCCCCAGTGTGGCTGCCTTTTATCTTGGTCCCACTGTGCCTCAGGGCCCACAGTTTGTGCTGTGGGCCCTGAGGCAGTGACGATATTCCTGCATGATCCCAAACGAATGGAAAAAATCTCTGGGAATGGTATGGCATGAGTTGGATTTTCCCTCTACCATAACTTTGCATTTCCTGGATTACCTCATTCCCAATCCCTCACCGACAATTCTTTTGAGTGCTTGTATGTGAGTTTCCATGATTCCTGGGGGCAAGGATGTGTCAGTGTGGTCATAAAACATGAAGTGTGTGCAGAAGGGATCACAAGGAGGCAGTTGATGGCTGCCTGAGGCATTCTTGGGAATATTTTCTGTTCCTGCTGACTGGAAGTGCCTCATCTGCTCCCAGCCCTCCAGTCTTTGGCTCATCACCCAACGGCTCTCCTTCATGCCTTGCCTTTGAGGTAAAACGTTTTGCATTCCTCCTTGGTCTTCACAGTGCATGAGACTCCCGTAGCAGGGCTACTTGAGCTTGTGTCCTGCTTGGTGTTGCCAGAATCTGCTCTGGCTGGGAGCTCCCCATCATCTCCTCAGTGCCACCCTTTCCTCAGGCCTCTGCCCCATGTGCTCCCCCACAATCATGTGCGTGGCAGTGTGGCTGTGGCACAGTGTGTGCCAGTGTCTGCACATGCCTGTGCTTGTGCCCTGCTGGGAACAGCCCCTGAGAGCCTCTGGCCTGCACGGGGATGGTTGTGCACAGGGCAGGGCCCTTGTGTGCAACCCCCCTGCCCGTGTGCCTGTGCCCGTGTGCTGGGCTCTGTGCTCTGGGCTCATCTCTGAGCACCCCTGGCCAGGCTGGCAGTGTGTCAGTGCCCTGGCTGTGTGTGCACAGCTGGGCCTGAGCTGAGCTCTCAGCCCAGCCATTGCACGGCCTGGTGGGCCTTCCCTGCCCAGCAGGGCCAGCCACTGACACACACTCAGCCCCCAGTTCCTTCTCTGCAGGAGCCTGGACAGGGCCACAGCACCCACATCTCTCAGAGACAATGCCAAACCCAGGCCACCCCTTGGATGCCACCTCCAGGCAGCCTTGGGGGCCGTCTGCTCTTTCCCAGGGTCCTCATTCCTGCCCCACGGAGAAGTTTTGATGTGGCAGAGTACTATTTTCTCTGTGGGAATGGGGGAGTCCACTGACCACAGAGGCCTTTGTCCCATGGTCCAGGAGCTGTGGGAAATTGATGCTGTCACTACGAGTGAGGAATGTGGAGAGAAAGTGTAAACCGTGTCTGGGCGGTGGATGCAGGAATATGGGGCAGGTTTCTTCTCTCCCAAATCCAGAAGAGGAATCAGTGGCAGCCTTCAACATGAAGGGAGGATGGTTTTGGTTTTGGTTCCGTCCTCATGCTCACTTGATCCTGTGTAACCATTCAGCGCTGTCTGCATACTAAGAAGAGGAGCAGATTAATGTGGGGGTGGTGTTTGAAGAGAGGATGATATGGGCCATCCCCAGGCACTGCTGATTCCCATTCCCACTCCTGTCACCATTTGACATCATCTTCTCCTGATGATCAGTATCTGGGAGAAGCCAGGGATGTATTTGGGAGTTCCAAAAGATAAAGCACAAAGTAAAGGCACTCCACCACGGAGGGTCCACCCATGTATAGCTCCAGTGTTTGCCCTGAGCTGAATAGATGATTTCCCACACAGAGAAGGAGGAAACAGAGGGCCAGATTTAGATGCGAAAAAAATTTATTGAGTCTAAGAAGGAGAAGGAGGTAGCTGAAAGAGGATATCAGGAGGAGACATGAGTGCACAGTGGGGGTGTCCATTTGCCGGTCCTGCAGAGGGATGGAAGGAGGTCAAACAGGCCCCACTAGGCTGGCATTGGGTGGTGCAGACAGGAACAGAAGGCAAGGGAAGAGAGTGGAAGAAAAGAGCAGTAAATCAAGGGCACAAATCCATTGTTCCAAAGATCCATCTTCAGTGCAGCTCCACTTCTGAGGTTGTGGAGGTTCTTGCCCAGGGATGTCACCATCAGCTTTAGCAGGGACGACAACAACTGCTGCCATAGCAGTTGGTGATGCAGGAGATGTCAAAGCCCCCAGAGCTGATGGGCACTCCGCCACAGCTGAGGATGTTGCCAACAGCAGCAGAGGTGGAGGATCCCACGGCGGTGTTCTGTGGGGAGGAGCTGAGGATGGGCCCAGGCAGGGTCACCAGCACAGCAGGCGGCTCAATGACAACGTGGGAGCTCTGGCACTGCCTGACACAGCACTCAGTGCAGCTGCTGGCCAGCGGGCAGGGGCCACAGGGCTGGCAGCAAGGGTCACAGGGCCTGCAGCAGGACATGGTTTGGGCTCACAGGTGCACCTGGCACAGCGGGCAGGGAGAAGCACAAAGTGAGGACATATGAGAAGCAGCACTGCACCCAAACTCCCTGCAGCCAAGGCACCTCCTGGCCCCCATTTCAGTGCCCAGCTCAAAGCCCAGGAGCCACCTGAGCCAAGTTCCAGCCTCTCTCTCTCTGCACAAGACCTTCTCTCCCCTGCCCTCTCCCAGCACAAGCAGCTCCCATCCCCTCACTACGACAGCCCCTCTCAGCTGAGACCTCCAGCCAGGCAAGAGCTGCTCGTGAAGCAGCTGGAGCATCACCAGAAGAGGCTTCACACTCACCTGATTCTAGCAGAGGAGGAGGAGGTGAGAGAAGTGGATGAGAGAGCAGAGACTTGGGCTGCCTTTTATAGCAGTCCTGCCCTGCCTCAGGCCCACAGGCACCTTAGTAGAAGCCATAATTTCCTGACCAGCTCATGTCAAATGTGCACCATCCCAGTTAATGGTAGGGGCTGTGTCCTGCTTTCCTACACTGCAGCCTCTATTTCCTGGCTTCTGCCATGTGTTTTCCTCTCTAAAGACTCCTTGTAGGGCCAGGAATGAGAGTTCCAAGAATTTCCAGGATATGAACACATCAGAGTAGGCAGAATGGTTGGATCATGGTCTGGTGGCATTCCATGCAGGCACATGACCTGAACCTGTGTCATTCCTGTGGGTTTCTTTGTGGCAAAGCACTCAGGGCATCACTCTCATTCTTCCTGTTTTCCTGCCCATCTCTACCGCTTCCCTTTGAGATATCCCATGAGTTTTCATGTGCAGCCTGTTTTCCTGGCCCATTTTGGGAATGGATAGGGCGCATAAGGTGTTCTTTGTGGTCTTGCTTCCCCTCTATTACATCTCCCTTTGGTCAGTACTCCATGCGTGTACCTGCTGCTTGTTCCTGCTCTTGCCCTTGGCTGGGCTACGAGCTGTGCTGGGTGGCCCTTGGCTGGATGGATGGTGCCTAGCCAGCTGCTCTGTCAATCCCCTTTCTCAGGCAGAATGACAAGATAAAACCAAACTGATAACAAGTTGAAGCTTGAGTGTTGGAAGTTTGCCAAAGGTAAAGTGAAAGATTTTGCATGCTCGAGTACACTGGGAAAGAAAATGAAATTATGGCCTCCTTCCCTCAGGAAGTGATGGCTGGCAATTTCCCAGGAAGCAGGGCTTCCATCTGTGTCATGGTTGCTCATGATGGCACATTTTGTGACCAAGGCTGCAGAAATGGGCTCTGTGAGAAGAGTCCAGTGGCTCCAGACAGCTGTGACTGAGGCAGCTCCAGCTGTGTCCAAAGGGGATTCAGCACTGCCCAACACTGAGCACATTTGTCACACTGCTGATGCCTCTGTGCAAGCAGATTTCATTAGAAATGGTTTGGACGGGAAGGCAACTTCAAGGCCATTTCTTACTCACCTCCTTCCCTCAACAGAGGGGCACTGATGAAACCCACTTAACGAGTTTTCTCCAAGCTTTTTCCAATTTGGTCCTGCACGCTTCCAGGGCTGAGGCATCCAAACCATTTTGGGCATGTTAAAAACATTGCCTCAGTGTCCTCACAGAGAGGGACATCTTTGTCAGCTCCAAGGGAAATGGAAAAATAAAATTACAAGGCAGGGATTGCAACGCTGTTCTTCCTCCACACTTTTGCAATTGAGCAAAGTTGAAGAGTTGTCACGGAAAGAAGGAGAAATCAGAGACCAAGGTCTGAATGCAATAGAAATTTTATTGAGTCAAAATTAGAAAATATGGAGGATCAGAGAGGGCGCTTGAGAACAGCAAAAAAGATGCAGTAGCATGTCTGACCTACTGCGTTGCCAAAGGAAGGAAGCCAGTAGCTGCCACTAAGCTGGCATTGAGTGGTGGTGACAGAAAAGGAAGGGAAGAGAAAAATGAGAGGAGGACTATAAGTAAACAATAGTTCAAAATTCTAAATCCAATCTGTAAAGATCTGACTTCATTCCATCATAACGGTCCGAGGTCTTTGAGGTTCTTGCCAGAGGATGTTGGCAGCAGCATCTTTAGCAGGAACGACAGCACCTGCTGCCACCACAGCAGTTGGTGATGCAGGAGATGTCAAAGCCCCCAGAGCTGATGGGCACTCCCTCACAGCTCAGGATGCTGCCAACAGCAGCAGAGGTGGAGGATCCCACGGCGGTGTTCTGTGGGGAGGAGCTCAGGATGGGCCCAGGCAGGGTCACCAGCACAGCAGGTGGCTGAATGACAACGTGGGAGCTCTGGCACTGCCTGACACAGCACTCATTGCAGCTGCTGGCCAGCGGGCAGGGGCCACAGGGCTGGCAGCAAGGCTCGCAGGGCCGGCACTGCTGGCACTTCTCAGAGCAGGACATGTCTGGAGCCTGGCGCTGCACCTGGCACAGAGGGCAGGGAGGAAGCAGAGCACACGCACACCTCAGACACAGCCCGCAAGGCAGCCCCAGCAGCACAAGGCCCCTGCTGCCAGCACAGCTCCGGCCTGGCCAGCCCCAACCTGGGCATCCTTTGCCTCAGCCCAGCACCCTCCTTCCCAGCTCAGCCAGGCACAGCTCTGCTCCTGCCTAACCTGCAGGAAAATCAGCCCCTCAGCCCAGCCTCAGCCTCGGGCCAGAACACACACGCTGTAACCTCTGCCCACACCAGCACCAGTGCAGAAGAGCCCCAGAAGAACAAGGAGCAGCAACAAGGGCCAGAAAGCTCAGTGCTGCCTTGGAGAGGGTGGAGGAGAAAGGGGCTTCCAACTCACCTGGTTCCCAAGGAGCAGGAGGTGACAGAAGTGGATGAGAGAGCCCCCAGTGTGGCTGCCTTTTATCCTGGCCCCACAGTGCCTCAGGGCCCACAGTTTGTGCTGTGCAGGTGACGATATTCCTGCATGATCCCAAACGAATGGAAAGATCTCTGGGAATGGTATGGCATGAGTTGGATTTTCCCTCTACCATAACTTTGCATTTCCTGGATTACCTCATTCCCAATCCCTCACCGACAATTCTTTTGAGTGCTTGTATGTGAGTTTCCATGATTCCTGGGGGCAAGGATGTGTCAGTGTGGTCATAAAACATGAACTGTGTGCAGAAGGGATCACAAGGAGGCAGGTGATGGCTGCCTGAGGCATTCTTGGGAATATTTTCTGTTCCTGCTGACTGGAAGTGCCTCATCTGCTCCCAGCCCTCCGGTCTCTGGCTCATCACCCAACGGCTCTCCTTCATGCTTTGCCTTGGAGGTAAAACCCTGTTTGCCTTCCTCCTCAGCCTTCACAGTACATGAGAATCCTGTAGCAGGGCTACCTGAGCTTGTGTCCTGCTTGGTGTTGCCAGAATCTGCTCTGGCTGGGAGCTCCCCTGCATCTCCTCGGTGCCACCCATTCCTCAGGCCTCTGCCCCATGTGCTCCCCCACAATCATATGCGTGGCAGTGTGGCTGTGGCCCAGTGTGTGCCAGTGTCTGCACATGCCTGTGCTTGTGCCCTGCTGGGAACAACCCCTGAGAGCCTCTGGCCCGCACGGGGATGGTTGTGCACAGGGCAGGGCCCTTGTGTGCAACCCCCCTTCCCGTGTGCCTGTACCCGTGTGCTGGGCTCTGTGCTCTGGGCTCATCTCTGAGCACCCCTGGCCAGGCTGGCAGTGTGTCAGTGCCCTGGCTGTGTGTGCACAGCTGGGCCTGAGCTGAGCTCTCAGCCCAGCCATTGCACGGCCTGGAGGGCCTTCCCTGCCCAGCAGGGCCAGCCACTGACACACACTCAGCCCCCAGTTCCTTCTCTGCAGGAGCCTGGACAGGGCCACAGCACCCACATCTCTCAGAGACAATGCCAAACCCAGGCCACCCCTTGGATGCCACCTCCAGGCAGCCTTGGGGGCCGTCTGCTCTTTCCCAGGGTCCTCATTCCTGCCCCACGGAGAAGTTTTGATGTGGCAGAGTACTATTTTCTCTGTGGGAATGGGGGAGTCCACTGACCACAGAGGCCTTTGTCCCATGGGCCAGGAGCTGTGGGAAATTGATGCTGTCACTACGAGTGAGGAATGTGGAGAGAAAGTGTAAACCGTGTCTGGGCGGTGGATGCAGGAATATGGGGCAGGTTTCTTCTCTCCCAAATCCAGAAGAGGAATCAGTGGCAGCCTTCAACATGAAGGGAGGATGGTTTTGGTTTTGGTTCCGTCCTCATGCTCACTTGATCCTGTGTAACCATTCAGCGCTGTCTGCATACTAAGAAGAGGAGCAGATTAATGTGGGGGTGGTGTTTGAAGAGAGGATGATATGGGCCATCCCCAGGCACTGCTGATTCCCATTCCCACTCCTGTCACCATTTGACATCATCTTCTCCTGATGATCAGTATCTGGGAGAAGCCAGGGATGTATTTGGGAGTTCCAAAAGATAAAGCACAAAGTAAAGGCACTCCACCACGGAGGGTCCACCCATGTATAGCTCCAGTGTTTGCCCTGAGCTGAATAGATGATTTCCCACACAGAGAAGGAGGAAACAGAGGGCCAGATTTAGATGCGAAAAAAATTTATTGAGTCTAAGAAGGAGAAGGAGGTAGCTGAAAGAGGATATCAGGAGGAGACATGAGTGCACAGTGGGGGTGTCCATTTGCCGGTCCTGCAGAGGGATGGAAGGAGGTCAAACAGGCCCCACTAGGCTGGCATTGGGTGGTGCAGACAGGAACAGAAGGCAAGGGAAGAGAGTGGAAGAAAAGAGCAGTAAATCAAGGGCACAAATCCATTGTTCCAAAGATCCATCTTCAGTGCAGCTCCACTTCTGAGGTTGTGGAGGTTCTTGCCCAGGGATGTCACCATCAGCTTTAGCAGGGACGACAACAACTGCTGCCATAGCAGTTGGTGATGCAGGAGATGTCAAAGCCCCCAGAGCTGATGGGCACTCCGCCACAGCTGAGGATGTTGCCAACAGCAGCAGAGGTGGAGGATCCCACGGCGGTGTTCTGTGGGGAGGAGCTGAGGATGGGCCCAGGCAGGGTCACCAGCACAGCAGGCGGCTCAATGACAACGTGGGAGCTCTGGCACTGCCTGACACAGCACTCAGTGCAGCTGCTGGCCAGCGGGCAGGGGCCACAGGGCTGGCAGCAAGGGTCACAGGGCCTGCAGCAGGACATGGTTTGGGCTCACAGGTGCACCTGGCACAGCGGGCAGGGAGAAGCACAAAGTGAGGACATATGAGAAGCAGCACTGCACCCAAACTCCCTGCAGCCAAGGCACCTCCTGGCCCCCATTTCAGTGCCCAGCTCAAAGCCCAGGAGCCACCTGAGCCAAGTTCCAGCCTCTCTCTCTCTGCACAAGACCTTCTCTCCCCTGCCCTCTCCCAGCACAAGCAGCTCCCATCCCCTCACTACGACAGCCCCTCTCAGCTGAGACCTCCAGCCAGGCAAGAGCTGCTCGTGAAGCAGCTGGAGCATCACCAGAAGAGGCTTCACACTCACCTGATTCTAGCAGAGGAGGAGGAGGTGAGAGAAGTGGATGAGAGAGCAGAGACTTGGGCTGCCTTTTATAGCAGTCCTGCCCTGCCTCAGGCCCACAGGCACCTTAGTAGAAGCCATAATTTCCTGACCAGCTCATGTCAAATGTGCACCATCCCAGTTAATGGTAGGGGCTGTGTCCTGCTTTCCTACACTGCAGCCTCTATTTCCTGGCTTCTGCCATGTGTTTTCCTCTCTAAAGACTCCTTGTAGGGCCAGGAATGAGAGTTCCAAGAATTTCCAGGATATGAACACATCAGAGTAGGCAGAATGGTTGGATCATGGTCTGGTGGCATTCCATGCAGGCACATGACCTGAACCTGTGTCATTCCTGTGGGTTTCTTTGTGGCAAAGCACTCAGGGCATCACTCTCATTCTTCCTGTTTTCCTGCCCATCTCTACCGCTTCCCTTTGAGATATCCCATGAGTTTTCATGTGCAGCCTGTTTTCCTGGCCCATTTTGGGAATGGATAGGGCGCATAAGGTGTTCTTTGTGGTCTTGCTTCCCCTCTATTACATCTCCCTTTGGTCAGTACTCCATGCGTGTACCTGCTGCTTGTTCCTGCTCTTGCCCTTGGCTGGGCTACGAGCTGTGCTGGGTGGCCCTTGGCTGGATGGATGGTGCCTAGCCAGCTGCTCTGTCAATCCCCTTTCTCAGGCAGAATGACAAGATAAAACCAAACTGATAACAAGTTGAAGCTTGAGTGTTGGAAGTTTGCCAAAGGTAAAGTGAAAGATTTTGCATGCTCGAGTACACTGGGAAAGAAAATGAAATTATGGCCTCCTTCCCTCAGGAAGTGATGGCTGGCAATTTCCCAGGAAGCAGGGCTTCCATCTGTGTCATGGTTGCTCATGATGGCACATTTTGTGACCAAGGCTGCAGAAATGGGCTCTGTGAGAAGAGTCCAGTGGCTCCAGACAGCTGTGACTGAGGCAGCTCCAGCTGTGTCCAAAGGGGATTCAGCACTGCCCAACACTGAGCACATTTGTCACACTGCTGATGCCTCTGTGCAAGCAGATTTCATTAGAAATGGTTTGGACGGGAAGGCAACTTCAAGGCCATTTCTTACTCACCTCCTTCCCTCAACAGAGGGGCACTGATGAAACCCACTTAACGAGTTTTCTCCAAGCTTTTTCCAATTTGGTCCTGCACGCTTCCAGGGCTGAGGCATCCAAACCATTTTGGGCATGTTAAAAACATTGCCTCAGTGTCCTCACAGAGAGGGACATCTTTGTCAGCTCCAAGGGAAATGGAAAAATAAAATTACAAGGCAGGGATTGCAACGCTGTTCTTCCTCCACACTTTTGCAATTGAGCAAAGTTGAAGAGTTGTCACGGAAAGAAGGAGAAATCAGAGACCAAGGTCTGAATGCAATAGAAATTTTATTGAGTCAAAATTAGAAAATATGGAGGATCAGAGAGGGCGCTTGAGAACAGCAAAAAAGATGCAGTAGCATGTCTGACCTACTGCGTTGCCAAAGGAAGGAAGCCAGTAGCTGCCACTAAGCTGGCATTGAGTGGTGGTGACAGAAAAGGAAGGGAAGAGAAAAATGAGAGGAGGACTATAAGTAAACAATAGTTCAAAATTCTAAATCCAATCTGTAAAGATCTGACTTCATTCCATCATAACGGTCCGAGGTCTTTGAGGTTCTTGCCAGAGGATGTTGGCAGCAGCATCTTTAGCAGGAACGACAGCACCTGCTGCCACCACAGCAGTTGGTGATGCAGGAGATGTCAAAGCCCCCAGAGCTGATGGGCACTCCCTCACAGCTCAGGATGCTGCCAACAGCAGCAGAGGTGGAGGATCCCACGGCGGTGTTCTGTGGGGAGGAGCTCAGGATGGGCCCAGGCAGGGTCACCAGCACAGCAGGTGGCTGAATGACAACGTGGGAGCTCTGGCACTGCCTGACACAGCACTCATTGCAGCTGCTGGCCAGCGGGCAGGGGCCACAGGGCTGGCAGCAAGGCTCGCAGGGCCGGCACTGCTGGCACTTCTCAGAGCAGGACATGTCTGGAGCCTGGCGCTGCACCTGGCACAGAGGGCAGGGAGGAAGCAGAGCACACGCACACCTCAGACACAGCCCGCAAGGCAGCCCCAGCAGCACAAGGCCCCTGCTGCCAGCACAGCTCCGGCCTGGCCAGCCCCAACCTGGGCATCCTTTGCCTCAGCCCAGCACCCTCCTTCCCAGCTCAGCCAGGCACAGCTCTGCTCCTGCCTAACCTGCAGGAAAATCAGCCCCTCAGCCCAGCCTCAGCCTCGGGCCAGAACACACACGCTGTAACCTCTGCCCACACCAGCACCAGTGCAGAAGAGCCCCAGAAGAACAAGGAGCAGCAACAAGGGCCAGAAAGCTCAGTGCTGCCTTGGAGAGGGTGGAGGAGAAAGGGGCTTCCAACTCACCTGGTTCCCAAGGAGCAGGAGGTGACAGAAGTGGATGAGAGAGCCCCCAGTGTGGCTGCCTTTTATCCTGGCCCCACAGTGCCTCAGGGCCCACAGTTTGTGCTGTGCAGGTGACGATATTCCTGCATGATCCCAAACGAATGGAAAGATCTCTGGGAATGGTATGGCATGAGTTGGATTTTCCCTCTACCATAACTTTGCATTTCCTGGATTACCTCATTCCCAATCCCTCACCGACAATTCTTTTGAGTGCTTGTATGTGAGTTTCCATGATTCCTGGGGGCAAGGATGTGTCAGTGTGGTCATAAAACATGAACTGTGTGCAGAAGGGATCACAAGGAGGCAGGTGATGGCTGCCTGAGGCATTCTTGGGAATATTTTCTGTTCCTGCTGACTGGAAGTGCCTCATCTGCTCCCAGCCCTCCGGTCTCTGGCTCATCACCCAACGGCTCTCCTTCATGCTTTGCCTTGGAGGTAAAACCCTGTTTGCCTTCCTCCTCAGCCTTCACAGTACATGAGAATCCTGTAGCAGGGCTACCTGAGCTTGTGTCCTGCTTGGTGTTGCCAGAATCTGCTCTGGCTGGGAGCTCCCCAGCATCTCCTCGGTGCCACCCATTCCTCAGGCCTCTGCCCCATGTGCTCCCCCACAATCATATGCGTGGCAGTGTGGCTGTGGCCCAGTGTGTGCCAGTGTCTGCACATGCCTGTGCTTGTGCCCTGCTGGGAACAACCCCTGAGAGCCTCTGGCCCGCACGGGGATGGTTGTGCACAGGGCAGGGCCCTTGTGTGCAACCCCCCTTCCCGTGTGCCTGTGCCCGTGTGCTAGGCTCTGTGCTCTGGGCTCATCTCTGAGCACCCCTGGCCAGGCTGGCAGTGTGTCAGTGCCCTGGCTGTGTGTGCACAGCTGGGCCTGAGCTGAGCTCTCAGCCCAGCCATTGCACGGCCTGGAGGGCCTTCCCTGCCCATCAGGGCCAGCCACTGACACACACTCAGCCCCCAGTTCCTTCTCTGCAGGAGCCTGGACAGGGCCACGGCACTCACATCTCTCAGGGACAATGCCATACCCAGGCCACCCCTTGGATGCCACCTCCAGGCAGCCTTGGGGCTCTCAGCTGTTTCCCAGTGTCCTTGCTCCTGCCTCATGGAGAAGGGTTGATATGACCGGGTTCTGTTTTCTCAGTGGAGAGGAGGAAGTCCATTGATCACAGAGGCCTTTGCCCCTTAGTCCCAGAGCTGTGGGTATTGATGCTGTCAAGGAGAATGTGTGATATGGAGAAAGTGTTGTCGGTGTCTGGGCGGTGGAGACCAGAGGATGGGAAGGTTTATCCTCTCCCACATTCAGAAGGGGAAATTGTGTCAGCCTACAACAAAGTATGAAGATGGTTTTGGTTCTGTCCCCATGCTCAGTTGTTCCTGTGAAACCCCTCATCCCTGCTTGTCTGGTTGAAACCTCAGCAGAAAACTAATGTGAGGGTGGTGTTTGAAGAGAGAATGATGTGGAATTATTCCAGGCACTGCTGATTCCCACTCCGGTGAATTTTGACATCATTTTCTTCTGATGATCACTATTTGGGGGAAGCCAGGGATGTGTTTTGGAGCTCCAATAGAAACGGCACAAAGTAAAGGCCTCCATGGAGTGTCCACCCTCAGCTTCCTCAAGCATTTGCTGTGAGGTCACTGGAAGAATTTCTACACAAGGAAGGAGAGATCAGAAGGCCAGGTTTGGATGCAAAACAACTTTATTGAGTCTAAGGAAGAGAAGGAGGTAGCTGAATGAGGACACCAGGAGCAGCCAGTGGGGCCCAGTGGGGATGTCCATTTGCCTCGCCTGCAGAGGGACAGAAGGAGGTCAAACAGGCCCCACTAGGCTGGCAAAGGGAGGTGCTGACAGGAAAGGCAGGGAAGGGAAGAGGGTGGAAGAAAACAGCAGTAAATCAAGGGCACAAATCCATTGTTCCAAAGATCCATCTTCAGTGCAGCTCCACATTCTGAGGTAATGGAGGTTCTGGCCCAGGGATGTTGCCAGCAGCTTTAGCAGGGACGACAACAACTGCTGCCATAGCAGTTGGTGATGCAGGAGATGTCAAAGCCCCCAGAGCTGATGGGCACTCCGCCACAGCTGAGGATGTTGCCAACGGCAGCAGAGGTGGAGGATCCCACGGCGGTGTTCTGTGGAGAGGAGCTGAGGATGGGCCCAGGCAGGGTCACCAGCACAGCAGGCGGCTCAATGACAACGTGGGAGCTCTGGCACTGCCTGACACAGCACTCATTGCAGCTGCTGGCCAGCGGGCAGGGGCCACAGGGCTGGCAGCAAGGGTCACAGGGCTTGCAGCAGGACATGGCTTGGGCTCACAGGTGCACCTGGCACAGAGGGCAGGGAGAAGCACAATGTGAGGACACATGAGAAGCAGCACTGCACCCAAAAACCCTGCAACCAAGGCACCTCCTGGCCCCCATTGCAGTGCCCAGCTCAAAGCCCAGGAGCCACCTGAGCCAAGTCCCAGCCTCTCTCTGTCTGCACAAGATCTTCTCTCCCCTCTGCTGTCCCAGCACAAGCAGGTCCCAGCCCTGGGCTGTTGTAGCCGCTCTCAGCTGAGACCTCCAGCCAGGCAGGAGCTGCTCTTGAAGCAGCAGAAAGAGGAGAGGCTTCCCACTCACCTGATTTCTGAAGAGGAGGAGGAGGTGAGAGAAGTGGATGAGAGAGCAGAGACTTGGGCTGCCTTTTATAGCAGTCCTGCCCTGCCTCAGGCCCACAGGCACTTTAGTAGAAGTCATAATTTTCTGACCAGCTCATGTCAAATGTGCATAATCCCAGTTAATGGCAGGGGCTGTGTCCTGGTTTCCTGCATTTCAGCCTCTATTTCCTGGCTTCTGCCTTGTGCATTCCTATCTAAAGACTCTTTCTAGGGCCCGAAATGAGAGATCCAAGAATTTCCGGGATATAAACATGTCAGAGTAGGCAGAATGCTGAGATCATGGTCTGGTGGCATTCCATGCAGGCGCAGGACCTGAACCTGTGTCATTCCTGTGGGTTTCTTTGTGGCAAAGCACTCAGGACATCACTCTCATTCTTCCTCTATCCCTGCCCATCTCTACCGCTTCCCTTTGTGACATCCCATGAGTTTTCACATGCAGCCTGTTTTCCTGGCCCATTTTGGGAATGGATAGGGGATAGGAGGTACTTTTTGTGGCCTTGCTTCCCCTCTATTATATCTCCCTTTGGTCAGCACTCCATGCCTGCTTCTGCAGCTCGTTCCTGCTCTTGCCCTGGGCTGGACTGTGAGCTGTGCTGGGTGGCCCTTGGCTGGATGGATGGTGCCCAGCAAGCTGCTCTGTCAATCCCCTTTCTCAAGCAGAATAACAGGATAAAACCAAACTGATAACTTCTTGAAGCTTGAGAGAAAGCAGTTTGCCAAAGGTAAAGTGAAAGATTATGCATTGACAAGTACATCAGGAAAGAAAATAAACCTATGGCCTCCTTCCCTGAGGAAATGATGGCTGGCAATTTCCCAGGAAGGAGAGCTTCCTCCTGTGCCATGGTTGCTCATGATGGCACACTTTCCACATAAAGCTATAGGAATGGGCTCTGTGAGAAGAGTCCAGTGGCTCCAGCCAGGTGTGACTGAGTCAGCTCCAGCTGTGTCCAAAGTGGACTCAGCAATGCCCAACACTGAGCACATTTGTCACACTGCTCATGCCTCTGTGCAAGCAGATTTCATTAGAAATGGTTTGGGCTGGAAGTCAACTTCAAGACCATTTCTTTCTTGTCCTTCTTCCCTCAACAGAGGGGCACAGATGACACCCACTAAACCAGATTGCACAAAGCTGTATACATCCTGGTCTTGCACACTTCTGGGGTTGAGGCCTCCGAAACCATTCAGGGCAAGTTACTGCAATGCCTCATGGTCCCCTTTCCCTTGGGGCTGACCAAGATGTGCCTCACGTAGAGGTACATCTTGGTCAGCCCCCAGGGAAAAGGGAAGAAATTAAATTGCACTACAGGGATGGCAGTGCTGTGCTTCCTCCACCCATTTCCAATTAAGCAAAGTGGAAGAGTTGTCACAGAAAGAAGAAGAAATCAGAGGACTAGGTTTGAATGCAAAAGAAACTTTATTGAAGCAAAATAAGAAAATATGGAGAATCAGAGAGGACACTCGAGAACAGCAAGTCAGATGCAGTAGAATGTCTGACATGCTGTGTTGTCAAGAGAAGGAAGCCAGAATGTCTACCTATGCTGGCATTGAGAGGTGGTGACAGGAAAGGAAGGGAAGAGAAAAATGAGAGGAGGACTATAAGAAAACAATAGTTCAAAGTTCTAAATCCAATCTGTTAAGTTCTGACTTCATTCCATCATCACGGTCCGAGGTCTTTGAGGTTCTTGCTGAAGGATGTGGGCAGCAGCATCTTTAGCAGGGACGACAGCACCTGCTGCCACCACAGCAGTTGGTGATGCAGGAGATGTCAAAGCCCCCAGAGCTGATGGGCACTCCCTCACAGCTGAGGATGCTGCCAACAGCAGCAGAGGTGGAGGATCCCACGGCGGTGTTCTGTGGGGAGGAGCTGAGGATGGGCCCAGGCAGGGTCACCAGCACAGCAGGCGGCTCAATGACAACGTGGGAGCTCTGGCACTGCCTGACACAGCACTCAGTGCAGCTGCTGGCCAGCGGGCAGGGGCCACAGGGCTGGCAGCAAGGCTCGCAGGGCCGGCACTGCTGGCACTTCTCAGAGCAGGACATGTCTGGAGCCTGGCGCTGCACCTGGCACAGAGGGCAGGGAGGAAGCAGAGCACACGCACACCTCAGACACAGCCCGCAAGGCAGCCCCAGCAGCACAAGGCCCCTGCTGCCTGCACAGCTGCCGCCTGGCCAGCCCCAACCTGGGCATCCTTTGCCTCAGCCCAGCACCCTCCTTCCCAGCTCAGCCAGGCCCAGCTCTGCTCCTGCCTAACCTGCAGGAAAATCAGCCCCTCAGCCCAGCCTCAGCCTCTGGCCAGAACACACACTCTGCCCTCTGCCCACACCAGCACCAGTGCAGAAGAGCCCCAGAAGAACAAGGAGCAGCAACAAGGCCCAGAAAGCTCAGTGCTGCCTTGGAGAGAATAGAGGAGAAAGGGGCTTCCAACTCACCTGGTTCCCAAGGAGCAGGAGGTGACAGAAGTGGATGAGAGAGCCCCCAGTGTGGCTGCCTTTTATCCTGGCCCCACAGTGCCTCAGGGCCCACAGTTTGTGCTGTGGTGGTGATGATATTCCTGCATGATCCCAAACGAATGGAAAGATCTCTGGGAATGGTATGGCATGAGTTGGATTTTCCCTCTACCATAACTTTGCATTTCCTGGCTTACCTCATTCCCATTCCCTCACAGACACTTCTTCTTAGTGCTGGTATGCAAGATTCCATGATTCTTGTGGTCGAGGATGTGTGAGACTGGGCCATAGACATGATAGACATGAACTAAGTGCAGACGTGATCCTGGGGATGCAGGTGATGCCAACGTGGGGCACTCTTTTGGATTTTTTATGTTTCTGATGACTGCAAGGGCCCTTGCTTTCCCAGCCCTCCAGTCTTTGGCTTAGCACCCTACGCCTCCCTTGAGTATCATCCTTGTCCTTCTCTTAAAATCTTTTAGTACTCCTTCTCTGCATGCACAGTCTCTGAGGGACCTGTTGCACTGCTGTGTTAACCACAGTGTCTGTGAGTATCTGCACATCCATGTGCTTTTGCACTTGTGTGAACACACCCCTGAGTGCTGCAGTCCTGCATTTGGAGTGTTCTCCACATAGGAGAGCACTTGTCTGCAACCATACTCTAGGGAATTCTATTCATGCATTGCTGCACTGTGAGTGATGTCTAGAGAGAACAATACACTGGATTAAGCAAGAAAAGTTGAGGTGTTTTTCAGTGCTTCCTACTACTCCAAGTTTTGACTGCAGTCCCAAGCCTCGGGAGCCACCAAGATGGTGCTAGAGCTGGGCTTGGGATACTGGACTTCCCTGGAGGCTCTGGGAGTCCTGGAGATTAATGGCTACACATTAATGATTGGCAGCCCAATTTCAGATCTTGCTCCTTTGTATTAGCAGGAGGTTTGGGGATTAGAGCAGGAGGAAGCTGAATGTCTGGATCTCTATTCTTTGAGTCCCTCCTGAAGGGAAGATGGGGTGAACAGATATGGCCAACTGCCAATTGCCATATCTTAATATTCAAGTTAATTTCCTACATATTTCCCCAACCCTGTTCACCTCAGAATGGAGAATCATAGAGTGGCTGCAGGGCACTGGCTGTCCAGCCAAGATCAACCCAGCACAGGTGGTAATAACAATCAAGGATTGTTGGTAAGAGCATGTGGAGAGAAAGACCAGCATATGACTGGAGAAGGGACCTAGGGAGGTAGGGCAGCACTTTTCAGGGAGAAGTATCCTTGCTGAAGCTACTGGAAAGAAACAAAATAAAGCACAAGAAAACAGCAGGAATGAGGCGGAGAAATGGGCATGGATTGTTGAACAATTATGCTGACTTTGGAGGGAGGAATAAAAATGCAACATGTGCCTGCATGGAATGCCATCAGACCATGGTCCAAGCATTCTGCCCACTCTGACGTGTTTATACCCCAGAAATTCTTGTTTCTCTCATCCTGGCCCTAACAGAAGACTTCAGATAGGAACGCACATGGCAGAAGCCAGGAAATGAAAAGGCAGAAATGCAGGAAATCAGGATACAGCCCCTACCATTAACTGGGATGGTGCACATTTGAAATAATCCGGTCAGAAAATTATGACTTCCACTAAGGTGCCTGTGGGCCTGAGGCAGGGCAGGACTGCTATAAAAGGCAGCCCAAGTCTCTGCTCTCTCTACCACTTCTCTCACCTCCTCCTCCTCTTCAGGAATCAGGTGAGTGCGAAGCCTCTTCTCCTCCTCCTCCTACTGCTTGAAGACCAGTTCTTGCCTGGCTGGAGGTCTCAGCTGAGAGGGGCTACAAGAGCCCAGGGCTGTTGCAAGGCTTGTGCTGGGAGAGGGCAGGGGAGGGAAGGTCTGAAGGTTGTTTGGGTGCAGTGCTGCTTCTCACATGTTATCACTTAGTGCTTCCTCCCTGCCCTCTGTGCCAGGTGCACCTGTGACCGTGAGCCATGTCCTGCTGCAAGCCCTGTGACCCTTGCTGCCAGCCCTGTGGCCCCTGCCCGCTGGCCAGCAGCTGCAATGAGTGCTGTGTCAGGCAGTGCCAGAGCTCCCACGTTGTCATTCAGCCGCCTGCTGTTCTGGTGACCCTGCCTGGGCCCATCCTCAGCTCCTCCCCACAGAACACCGCCGTGGGATCCTCCACCTCTGCTGCTGTTGGCAGCATCCTCAGCTGTGAGGGAGTGCCCATCAGCTCTGGGGGCTTTGACATCTCCTGCATCACCAACTGCTATGGCAACAGTTGCTGTCGTCCCTGCTAAAGCTGATGGTGACATCCGTAAGGAACAACCTCCACAACCTCAGAACATGGCGCTGGAATGACGATGGAAGTTTTGTAACGTTAAATTTATGCTGTTAGCTGTCTGTTGCCTTCTACGACTCTCTTCCCTTTCTTTTGCATCCTTTCCTGTCACCACCATGCAATGTCAGCTTAGTGGGACCTGTTAGCTTCTCTCCCTCCCTGTCTCTGGAGGCCAGGCAGATGGACACCCCCACTGCACCATAGTGGCTGCTCCAGATGCCTTCCATGAGCCTCCTCCTTTTCTTCTTTAGTCTCAATAAAGTTGTTTTGCATCCAAACCTTGGCATCTGATCCTCTTTTCATCTATAGCACGTTCTTCCAGGGAGATCAGGAGAACACGTAGAGAAGTAGAGGGTGGAACTCCCTAGAGTGGATTTGACTTTTTGCCCCTTACATGGTAGCTGTTAAACACATCCCTGGCTACTCCACTGAAATGACTCTCAGGGTGAAGATAGCAGGGAATGGAAACCAGGGAGGCCTGGGGAAAGCCCACACCTCTTCTCTTCCAACTGTCCTCACATTTAATATTCGTCCCAGCTTCTGTCCAGACAGGCAGGCCTGAGGGGTTTCATGATTAGTATTCTATCAGCCACACAAAAGAGCTGATTGGGAACAGCTTTTCTCTGGGGTCCTTTGCTGGTTCATCCAGGAACTGCCAATCTTCCTCTAATGTCGCAAAATGCAACCAAGTGGGGATTTTTTTTACCATGCCGCTTTTAGATTGTCTACTACTTATTTCCAAGATTTTTAGAGAAGTGCTGAGAAGTCGATTCATCTAGGATCTGCACGGGCAAGTTCCTCATCAAGTTTTTGCCATTGGCCATGTGGCCCCGCCTCCATGCTCTGAATAATGCAAAATGCACCAGGCATACAGTTAATGAGATTTTTTATCATATGCAGTGATTACACATTCATATTCATTAGTGAGCCAAACACACTTGACTTATTTTACATAGTTGCTGTCCTTATCACCTGTCCTTTTATACTTCTTTGGATTCAGTCCTCTAGCCGGATTTCCCTCTTAGGCAGCTGGTCCTCCTCTGCAACATTTGAGTCAGGCCAATATTGTTGTATAGCAGAACTTCTGTTTTGTCAGACCTCAAGGTCTGAGCTAGCATCCTGCTTGCCATTTCTAAGACTTCTGTTTGCCTAAGTTACATACTTAAGGTACTTTTCACCACCCAAACATGGTCAAACTCTTTTCCCCACAGACCTCCTTCTCTTTGACAGAAACATTTTCCCAGAGCTCCTGGCTGAGGACAAAGGCCTGTGTGGCCACAGGACTCCTCCCACTCTGATGAGACACCAGATGTCTGTCACCTCAAAGCATCCCCATGAGGCAGGAGCAAGGTCTTGTGAAAAAGCTGATGGCCCCAAAGCTGCCTGGAAGTGGCATCCAAGGGATGGCCAGGGTTTGGAATTGTCCTTGAGAAATGTGGGTGCCGTGGCCCTGTCCAGGCTCCTGCAGAGAAGGAACTGGGGGCTGAGTGTGTGTCAGTGGCTGGCCCTGCTGGGCAGGGAAGGCCCTCCAGGCTGTGCAATGGCTGGGCTGAGAGCTCAGCTCAGGCCCAGCTGTGCACACACAGCCAGGGCACTGACACACTGCCAGCCTGGCCAGGGGTGCTCAGAGATGAGCCCAGATCACAGAGCCCAGCACACGGGCACAGGCACACGGGCAGGGGGGTTGCACACAAGGGCCCTGCCCTGTGCACAACCATCCCCGTGCAGGCCAGAGGCTCTCAGGGGCTGTTCCCAGCAGGGCACAAGCAGAGGCATGTGCAGACACTGGCACACACTGGGCCACAGCCACACTGCCACGCATATGATTGTGGGGGAGCACATGGGGCAGAGGCCTGAGAAAAGGATGGCACTGAGGAGATGCTGGGGAGCTCCCAGCCAGAGCAGATTCTGGCAACACCAAGCAGGACAGAAGCTCAGGTAGCAGTGCTACAGGAGTCTCATGCACTGTGAAGACTGAGGAGGAAGGCAAACAGGGTTTTACCTCCAAGGCAAGGCATGAAGGAGAGCTGTTGGGTGATGAGCCAAAGACTGGAGGGCTGGGAGCAGATGAGGCACTTCCAGTCAGCAGGAACAGAAAATATCCCAAAGAATGCCTCAGGCAGCCATCACCTGCCTCCTTGTGATCCCTTCTGTACATAGTTCATGTTTTATGACCACACTGACACATCCTTGGCCCCAGGAATCATGGAATCTTGCATACAAGCACTCAAAAGAATTGTTGGTGAGGGATTGGGAATGAGGTAAGCGAGGAAATGCAAAGTCATGGTAGAGGGAAAATCCAACTCATGCCATACCATTCCCAGAGATCTTTCCATTTGTTTGGGATCATGCAGGAATATCATCACCACCACAGCACAAACTGTGGGCCCTGAGGCACTGTGGGGCCAGGATAAAAGGCAGCCACACTGGGGGCTCTCTCATCCACTTCTGTCACCTCCTGCTCTTTGGGAATCAGGTGAGTTGCAAGTCCCTTTCTCCTCCACCCTCTCCAAGACAGCATTGAGCTTTCTGGCCCTTGTTGCTGCTCCTTGTTCTTCCGGGGCTGTTCTGCACTGGTGCTGGTGTGGGCAGAGGGCAGAGTGTGTGTTCTGGCCAGAGGCTGAGGCTGGGCTGAGGGGCTGATTTTCCTGCAGCTTAGGCAGGAGCAGAGCTGGGCCTGGCTGAGCTGGGTAGGAGGGTGCTGGGCTGAGGCAAAGGATGCCCAGGTTGGGGCTGGCCAGGCTGGAGCTGTGCAGGCAGCAGGGGCCTTGTGCTGCTGGGGCTGCCTTGCGGGCTGTGTCTGAGGTGTGCGTGTGCTCTGCTTCCTCCCTGCCCTCTGTGCCAGGTGCAGCGCCAGGCTCCAGACATGTCCTGCTCTGAGAAGTGCCAGCAGTGCCGGCCCTGCGAGCCTTGCTGCCAGCCCTGTGGCCCCTGCCCGCTGGCCAGCAGCTGCACTGAGTGCTGTGTCAGGCAGTGCCAGAGCTCCCACGTTGTCATTCAGCCGCCTGCTGTGCTGGTGACCCTGCCTGGGCCCATCCTCAGCTCCTCCCCACAGAACACCGCCGTGGGATCCTCCACCTCTGCTGCTGTTGGCAGCATCCTCAGCTGTGAGGGAGTGCCCATCAGCTCTGGGGGCTTTGACATCTCCTGCATCACCAACTGCTGTGGTGGCAGCAGATGCTGTCGTCCCTGCTAAAGATGCTGCCACCAACATCCTCTGGAAAAATCTCCAAGACCTCGGACCGTGATGATGGAATGAAGTCAGAACTTAACAGATTGGATTTAGAGCTTTGGACTACTGGTTTTTTTCTTCTCCTCCACTCATTTTTCTCTTCCCTTCCTTTCCTGTCACCACCACTCAATGCCAGCCTAGTTGGACCAGCTGACTTCCTTCCCTCGCAGACCAGGACGTCAGACATCCCTGCTGCATCTTAATAGCTTCCCTCATATGCCCTTCCAACTCTCCGTATTTTCTTCTTTAGACTTAATAAAGTTCCTTTTGCATTCAAACCTTGGCCTCTGATTTCTACTTCTTTCTGTAACAACTCTTCCAAAGTGTCCATTGGAAAACAGGTGGAGGAAGCACAACGTTGCAATCCCTGCCGCTTTCTTTGTGCTGTTTTTTTCATTCAGTTTGGTTTGTTCCTTTTCTTTTGGTGTTGACAAAGGTGTTCCACTCTGTGTCGATGGTGAGGCATTGCAATAACTTGCCCTGAACGGTTTTGGATGCCTCCACCCTAGACGTGTGCAAGACCAGGGTGGACACAGCCTGAAGAAAGCAGGATTAGTGGGTGGCATCAGTGCCCACCTGTTCAGGGTAGGAGGATGGGACAGAAATGGTCTTGAAGTTGCCTTCTGGACCACACCATTTCTAATGAAATCTGCTTTCATGGAGGCATCAGCACTGGGAGAAATGTGCTCCGTGTTGGGCAGTGCTGAGTCCCTTTGGACACAGCTGGAGCTGACTCACTCACACCTGCCTGAAGCCAGTGGACTCTACTCACAGGGCCCATTCTTGCAGCCTTGGTTACAAAGTGTGCCATCAAGAATAACCATGACACAGGAGGAAGCCCTGCTTCCTGGGAAATCGCCAGCCATCACTTCATAAGGGAAGGAGGCCATAAAGTGATTTTCTTTCACGATGGAAATGGGCATGCATAACATTTACCTTTAGCAAACTGCTTTTTATCAAGTGTCATGTTGTTATCAGTTTGGTTTTCTCATCTTTCTGCCTGAGAAAGAGGATTATTAGAGCAGCTTGCTGGGCACCATCCATCCAGCCAAGGGCCACCGAGAACAGCTCAGAGTCCAGCCCAGGGCAAGAGCAGAAACGAGCTGCAGAAAAAGGCATGGAGTGCTGACCAAAGGGACACGTAATACAGGGGAAGCAAGACCACAAAGAATACCTCATGTTCCCTGTCCATTCCCAAAATGGGCCAGGAAAACAGGCTGCACGTGAAAACTCATGGCATGTCACAAAGGGATGCGGAAGAGATGGGCGGGGATAGAGGAAGAATGAGAGTGATGCTCTGAGTGCTTGGCCACAAAGAAACCCACAGGGATGACACAGGTTCAGGTCCTGTGCCTGCATGGAATGCCACCAGACCATGATCCAAGCATTCTGCCTACTCTGTCGTGTTTATAGCCTGGAAATTCTTGGGTCTCTATTTCCTGGCCCTAGAAAGAATCTTTAGACAGGAACGCACAGGGCAGAAGCCAGGAAATAGAGGCTGCAGTGCTGGAAACCAGGACACTACCCCTACCATTAACTGGGATGGTGCACATTTGACATGAGCTGATCAGGAAATTATGGCTTCTACTAAGGTGCCTGTGGGCCTGAGGCAGGGCAGGACTGCTATAAAAGGCAGCCCAAGTCTCTGCTCTCTCATCCACTTCTCTCACCTCCTCCTCTTCAGGAATCAGGTGAGTGAGAAGCATCTCCTCCGCATCTCCTCCTCAAAGAAGAGATCTGTTCTGGCTGGAGGTCTCAGCTGAGAGGGGCTGTCGTAGTTCAGGGCTGGAAGCTGCTTGTGCTGGGAGAGGGCAGGGGAGAGAAGGTCTTGTGCAGACAGAGAGAGGCTGGGACTTGGCTGAGGTGGCTCCTGGGCTTTGAGCTGGGCACTGCAATGGGGGCCAGGAGGTGCCTTGGCTGCAGAGTGTTTGGGTGCAGTACTGCTCCTCATGCGTCCTCACTTTGTGCTTCTCCCTGTCTTACATTCTAGGTGCCCCTGTGACCGTGAGCCATGTCCTGCTGCAAGCCCTGTGACCCTTGCTGCCAGCCCTGTGGGCCCTGCCCGCTGGCCAGCAGCTGCAATGAGTGCTGTGTCAGGCAGTGCCAGAGCTCCCACGTTGTCATTGAGCCGCCTGCTGTGCTGGTGACCCTGCCTGGGCCCATCCTCAGCTCCTCCCCACAGAACACCGCCGTGGGATCCTCCACCTCTGCTGCTGTTGGCAACATCCTCAGCTGTGGTGGAGTGCCCATCAGCTCTGGGGGCTTTGACATCTCCTGCATCACCAACTGCTATGGCAGCAGTTGTTGTCGTCCCTGCTAAATCTGCTGGCAACATCCTCAGGGAAGAACCTCCAGAACCTCAAAACGTGGAGCTGTAATGAAGATGGATCCTTGGAACAATGGATTTGTGCCCTTCATTTACTGCTGTTTTCTTCCAATCTCTTCCCTTGCCTTCCCTTCCTGTCTGCACCACCCAATGCCAGCCTAGTGGGGCCTGTTTGCCTCCCTCCACCCCTCTGCAGGCCAGGCAAATGGACACCCCCACTGGGCCCCCATGTCTGCTCCTTTCGTCCGCTTTCAGCTACCTCCTTCTCTTCCTTAGACCTAATAAATTTTTTTGCATCCAAAGCTGGCTCTCTGCTTTATCCTTCCTTTGGTTGGAAAACTTCCATTCAGCTCAATTCAAAAAGTGGAGGAAGCCGTGGGCGGGCACTCCGTGTTGGCCTTTACTTTCTGCCTTTCCTATTGAAGCTCCCAAACACATCCCTGACTTCCTGAAAATAGTGATCATCTGGAGAAGATGATGTCAAATGGTGGCAGGGAATGGGAAACAGCAGTGCCTGGGGATATTCCACAACCTCCTCGCTTCGAACACCTCCTTCACATTAGTCTTCTGCTCAGCATTCAGCCAGACAAGTAGGGGTGAAGCGTTTAACAGGATCAACTAAGCATGAGGACAGAACTAAAGCCATCCTCCTACAGTGTTGGAGGATGCCACAGTTTCCCCTTATGGATTTGGGACAGGAGAAACTCTTCCATGTCCTGGACTTCATCTCCCATACACAATCAATAGCTTTTCTCCACTTGACCCATTCTCGTTGACATAAATATTTTCCCACATTTTCTGGCTCAGGAAAAAGGCTACTGTGTCCACACAACTCCCTAGGCCCACAGGGCCAGCAGTACACTCCAACCTCAAAGCATCCCCATGAGGCAGGAGCAAGGACCCTGGGAAACAGCTGAGAGCCCCAAGGCTGCCTGGAGGTGGCATCCAAGGGATGGCCTGGGTTTGGCATTGTCTCTGAGAGATGTGGGTGCCGTGGCCCTGTCCATGTTACTGCAGGGAAGGAACTGGGGGCTGAGTGTGTGTCAGAGGCTGGCCCTGCTGGGCAGGGAAGGCCCACCAGGCCGTGCAATGGCTGGGCTGAGAGCTCAGCTCAGGCCCAGCTGTGCACACACAGCCAGGGCACTGACACACTGCCAGCCTGGCCAGGGGTGCTCAGAGATGAGCCCAGAGCACAGAGCCCAGCACACGGGCACAGGCACACGGGCAGGGGGTTGCACACAAGGGCCCTGCCCTGTGCACAACCATCCCCGTGCAGGCCAGAGGCTCTCAGGGGCTGTTCCCAGCAGGGCACAAGCACAGGCATGTGCAGACACTGGCACACACTGGGCCACAGCCACACTGCCACGCACATGATTGTGGGGGAGCACATGGGGCAGAGGCCTGAGGAATGGGTGGCACTGAGGAGATGCTGGGGAGCTCCCAGCCAGAGCAGATTCTGGCAACACTAAGCAGGACAGAAACTCATCCACTGTGAGGGCTGAGGAGGAAGGCAAACAGGGTTTTACCTCAAAGGCAATGCATGAAGGAGAGCCGTTGGGTGATGAGCCAAAGACTGGGGGGCTCAGAACTGATGAGGCACTTCCAGACAGCAGGAACAGAAAATAACCCCAAGAATGCCTCAGGCAGCCATCACCTGCCTCCTTGTGATCCCTTCTGCACACAGTTCATGTCTCTGACCCACACTGACACATCCTTGCCCCCAGGAATCATGGAATCTTGCATACCAGCTCTCAGAAGAAGTATCCATGAGGGATTGGGAATGAGGTCAGCCAGGAAATGCAAAGTCATGGTAGAGGGAAAATCCAACTCATGCCATACCATTCCCAGAGATCTTTCCATTCATTTGGGATCATGCAGGAATATGATGTCACCTCCACAGCACAATCTGTAGGCCCTGAGGCACTGTGGGGCCAGGATAAAAGGCAGCCCAACGGGGGGCTCTCTCATCCACTTCTGTCACCTCCTGCTCCTTGGGAACCAGGTGAGTTGCAAGCCCCCATCTCCTCTATTCTTTCCAAGGCAGCATTGAGCTTTCTGGCCCTTGTTGCTGCTCCTTGTTCTTCTGGGGCTGTTCTGCACTGGTGCTGGTGTGGGCAGAGGGCAGAGTGTGTGTTCTGGCCAGAGGCTGAGGCTGGGCTGAGGGGCTGATTTTCCTGCAGCTTAGGCAGGAGCAGAGCTGGGCCTGGCTGAGCTGGGAAGGAGGGTGCTGGGCTGAGGCAAAGGATGCCCAGGTTGGGGCTGGCCAGGCTGGAGCTGTGCAGGCAGCAGGGGCCTTGTGCTGCTGGGGCTGCCTTGCGGGCTGTGTCTGAGGTGTGCGTGTGCTCTGCTTCCTCCCTGCCCTCTGTGCCAGGTGCAGCGCCAGGCTCCAGACATGTCCTGCTCTGAGAAGTGCCAGCAGTGCCGGCCCTGTGACCCTTGCTGCCAGCCCTGTGGCCCCTGCCCGCTGGCCAGCAGCTGCACTGAGTGCTGTGTCAGGCAGTGCCAGAGCTCCCACGTTGTCATTGAGCCGCCTGCTGTGCTGGTGACCCTGCCTGGGCCCATCCTCAGCTCCTCCCCACAGAACACCGCCGTGGGATCCTCCACCTCTGCTGCTGTTGGCAGCATCCTCAGCTGTGAGGGAGTGCCCATGAGCTCTGGGGGCTTTGACATCTCCTGCATCACCAACTGCTGTGGTGGCAGCAGGTGCTGTCGTCCCTGCTAAAGATGCTGCCGCCAACGTCCTCGGGCAAGAACCTCCAAGACATTGGAACATGGTGCTGGAATGAAAATGGAATTCTGGACTGTTTTATTTAAGGCTTTGGGCTTCTGTTTTCCTGTTCTCCTCCACTCATTTTACTCTTCCCTTCCTTTCCTGTCACCAGCACTGAATGCCAGCCTAGTTGGACCTGCTGTCCTTCTTTGGTCGGCAGCCTAGGACATCAGACATCCCCACTTCTCCATAATGGCTTCCCTCAGGGGCTCCTTGTCAGCCTTCTCCTTCTCTTCTTTTGATTCAATAAAGTTATTTTGCATTCAAACCTTGGCCTCTGATTTCTCCCTCTTTCCATGACAACTTTTCCAGTTTGCTCACTAGAAAGAAGTTGAGAGGAAACATAGAATTGAAATCCTGGCGGTGCAATTTTATCTTTTCCCTTTCCCTTGGCGCTGACAAGGATTTCCCTCTCTTTCATGCTAATGTGGCATTGTAATAAATTGCCCTGAAATCTTTTAGACTCTTCAACACTGGAAGTGTGCAAGAGCAGGGTGGACACAGCTTGGAGGAAACTGTTTTAGTGTGTGCCGAACTGTTGAGCAAGGGAGGAGTGGAAAGAAATGGTTTTGAAGTTGCCATCCAGCCCAAACCATATCTCATGAAATCTGCTTTCACGGAGGCATCAACAATGTGACAAATATGCTCAGTGCTAAGCAGGGCTGAGTCCCCTTTGGACACAGCTGGCTCAGTCACAGCTGCCTGGAGCCAGTGGACTCTTCTCACAGGGCCCATTCCTGCGGCTTTCTGTGGAAAGTGTGCCATCATGAGCAACCATGGCACAGGAGGAAGCCCTGATTCCTGGGAAATTGCCAGCCATCACACCCTGAGAGAAAGAGGCAATACGTTTATTTTCTTTCCCAATGTAATAGTGCATGCATAATCTTCCCCTTTACCCTTGGCAAACTCCCTTCTATCAAGCTTCATGTTGTTATCAGTTTGGTTTTATCTTGTCATTCTGCCTGAGAAAGGGGATTGACAGAGAAGTTTGCTGGGTGCCATCCATCCAGCCAAGGGCCACCGAGCACAGCTCGCAGCCCAGCCCAGGGCAAGAGCAGGAACGAGCTGCAGAAGCAGGCATGGAGTGCTGACGAAAGGCAGACATAATAGAGGGGAAGTAAGACCACACAGAACACCTTCTGTCCCCTATCCTTTCCCAAAATGGGCCAGGAAAAGAGGCTGCATGTGAAAACTCATGGCATGTCACAAAGGGATGTAGGAGAGATGGGCAGGGGATAGAGGAAGAACGAGAGTGATGCCCTGAGTGCTTTGCCACAAAGAAACCCACAGGAATGACACATGTTTGGGTCATGAGCCTGCATGGAATGCCACCACACCATGATCCAAGCACTCTGCCTACTCTGACGTGTTTATATCCCGGAAATTCTTGGATATCTCATTGCTGGCACTAGAAGGAGTCTTTAGATAGGAACGCACAAGGCAGAAGCCAGGAAATAGAGGCTGCAGTGTAGGAAAGCAGGACACAGCCCCTACCATTAACTGGGATTATGCACATTTGACATGAGCTGGTCAGGAAATTATGACTTCCACTAAGGTGCCTCTGGGCCTGAGGCAGGGCAGGACTGCTATAAAAGGCAGCCCAAGTCTCTGCTCTCTCATCCACTTCTCTCACCTCCTCCTCAGGAATCAGGTGAGTGGGAAGCCTCTTCTGCTCCTGCAGCTGCTGCTTGTTTAAGACCTGCTCTTGCCTGGCTGGAGGTCTCAGTTGAGAGGGGCTGTCGTAGTGCAGGGCTGGGAGCTGCTTGTGCTGGGAGAGCACAGGAGAGAGAAGGTCTTGTGCAGACAGAGAGAGGCTGGGACTTGGCTGAGGTGGCTCCTGGGCTTTGAGCTGGGCACTGCAATGGGGGCCAGGGGGTGCCTTGGTTGCAGAGTGTTTGGGTGCAGTGCTGCTTCTCATGTGTCCTCACTTTGTGCTTCTCCCTGTCTTCCATTCTAGGTGCACCTGTGACCGTGAACCATGTCCTGCTGCAGGCCCTGTGACCCATGCTGCCAGCCCTGTGGCCCCTGCCCACTGGCCAGCAGCTGCAATGAGTGCTGTGTCAGGCAGTGCCAGAGCTCCCACGTTGTCATTGAGCCGCCTGCTGTGCTGGTGACCCTGCCTGGGCCCATCCTCAGCTCCTCCCCACAGAACACCGCCGTGGGGTCCTCTGCCTCTGCTGCTGTTGGCAACATCCTCAGCTGTGGCGGAGTGCCCATCAGCTCTGGGGGCTTTGACATCTCCTGCATCACCAACTGCTATGGCAACAGTTGTTGTCGTCCCTGCTAAAGCTGATGGTGACATCCCTGGGCAAGAACCTCCACAACCTCAGAACGTGGAGCTGCACTGAAGATGGATCTTTGGAACAATGGATTTGTGCCCTTGATTTACTGCTCTTTTCTTCCACCCTCTTCCCCCCTTCCTTTCCTTTCCTGTATGCACCTCCCAATGCCAGCCTAGTGGCACCTGTTTGCCTCCCTCCAACCCTCTGCAGGCCAGGCAAATTGACACCCCCACTGGGCCCCACTGGCTGCTCCTGATGTCCTTTTCAAGCTTCCTCCTTCTCTTCCTTAGACTCAATAAAGTTGTTTTGCATCCAAACCTGGCCCTCTGCTTTCTCCTTCCTGGTGTGAAAACTGCGATTCAGTGCAGGGCTAAAGGTGGAGGAAGCTGTGGGCGGACACTCCATGGTGGAGTTCCTTTATTTTGTGCCTTTTCTATTGGAGCTCCCAAATACATCCCTGGCTTCCCCAAAATACTGATCATTAGGAGAAGATGATATCAAAGTTCACAGGAGTGGGAATGGGAAACAGCAGTGACAGCGGATATTCTACAACCTCCTCTCTTCAAACACCACCCTCACATTACCCTTCTGCTCAGGCCTCAACCAGACAAGCAGAGGTGAGGGGTTTCACAGGATCAACTAAACATGACAGAACCAAAATCATTCTCCCACCATGCTGGAGTCTGCCAGTGTTTCCCCTTATGGATTTGGGACAGGATAAACTCTCCCATATTCCGGCCACCACCTGCCAGAAACAGTCAAATGTTTTTCCTCACTTGACTCATTCCGTTTGACAGCAACATTTTCCCTGAGCTCCTGGATAATGGGGCAAAGGCCACAGAGGTCAGTGGACTCCCCAATCCCCACATGGCCACCAGAACAATGTGACCTCAAAGGCTTCCCATGAGGCAGGAACGAGGACCCTGGGAAACAGCAGATGGCCCCAAGGCTGCCTGGAGGTGGCATTGAAGGGATGGCCGAGGTTTGGAATTGTCCTTGAGAAATGTGGGTGCTGTGGCCCTGTCCAGGCTCCTGCAGAGAAGGAACTGGGGGCTGAGTGTGTGTCAGTGGCTGGCCCTGCTGGGCAGGGGAGGCCCCCCAGGCCGTGCAATGGCTGGGCTGAGAGCTCAGCTCAGGCCCAGCTGTGCACACACAGCCAGGGCACTGACACACTGCCAGCCTGGCCAGGGGTGCTCAGAGATGAGCCCAGAGCACAGAGCCCAGCACACGGGCACAGGCACACGGGCAGGGGGGTTGCACACAAGGGCCCTGCCCTGTGCACAACCATCCCCGTGCGGGCCAGAGGCTCTCAGGGGCTGTTCCCAGCAGGGCACAAGCACAGGCATGTGCAGACACTGGCACACACTGGGCCACAGCCACACTGCCACGCACATGATTGTGGGGGAGCACATGGGGCAGAGGCCTGAGGAAGGGATGGCACTGAGGAGATGCAGGGGAGCTCCCAGCCAGAGCAGATTCTGGCAACACCAAGCAGGACAGAAGCTCAGGTAGCCCTGCTACAGGATTCTCATGTACTGTGCAGGCTGAGGAGGAAGGCAAACAGGGTTTTACCTCCAAGGCAAAGCATGAAGGAGAGCCGTTGGGTGATGAGCCAGAGACTGGAGGGCTGGGAGCAGATGAGGCACTTCCAGTCAGCAGGAACAGAAAATAACCCCAAGAATGCCTCAGGCAGCCATCACCTGCCTCCTTGTGATCAGTTCTGTACTTAGTTCATGTCTCTGACCCACACTGACACATCCTTGCCCCCAGGAATCATGGAAACCCACATACAAGCACTCAAAAGAATTGTCCGTGAGGGAATGGGAATGAGGTAAGCCAGGAAATGCAAAGTCATGGTAGAGGGAAAATCCAACTCATGCCATACCATTCCCAGAGATCTTTCCATTCATTTGGGATCATGCAGGAATATCGTCACCTCCACAGCACAAACTGTGGGCCCTGAGGCACTGTGGGGCCAGGATAAAAGGCAGCCCAACGGGGGGCTCTCTCATCCACTTCTGTCACCTCCTGCTCCTTGGGAACCAGGTGAGTTGCAAGCCCCTTTCTCCTCTATTCTTTCCAAGTCAGCACTGAGCTTTCTGGCCCTTGTTGCTTCTCCTTGTTCTTCTGGGGCTGTTCTGCACTGGTGCTGGTGTGGGCAGAGGGCAGAGTGTGTGTTCTGGCCAGAGGCTGAGGCTGGGCTGAGGGGCTGATTTTCCTGCAGCTTAGACAGGAGCAGAGCTGAGCCTGGCTGAGCTGGGAAGGAGGGTGCTGGGCTGAGGCAAAGGATGCCCAGGTTGGGGCTGGCCAGGCTGGAGCTGTGCAGGCAGCAGGGGCCTTGTGCTGCTGGGGCTGCCTTGCGGGCTGTGTCTGAGGTGTGCGTGTGCTCTGCTTCCTCCCTGCCCTCTGTGCCAGGTGCAGCGCCAGGCTCCAGACATGTCCTGCTCTGAGAAGTGCCAGCAGTGCCGGCCCTGCGAGCCTTGCTGCCAGCCCTGTGGCCCCTGCCCGCTGGCCAGCAGCTGCACTGAGTGCTGTGTCAGGCAGTGCCAGAGCTCCCACGTTGTCATTGAGCCGCCTGCTGTGCTGGTGACACTGCCTGGGCCCATCCTCAGCTCCTCCCCACAGAACACCGCCGTGGGATCCTCCACCTCTGCTGCTGTTGGCAGCATCCTCAGCTGTGAGGGAGTGCCCATCAGCTCTGGGGGCTTTGACATCTCCTGCATCACCAACTGCTGTGGTGGCAGCAGGTGCTGTCGTCCCTGCTAAAGATGCTGCCGCCAACGTCCTCGGGCAAGAACCTCCAAGACATTGGAACATGGTGCTGGAATGAAAATGGAATTCTGGACTGTTTTATTTAAGGCTTTGGGCTTCTGTTTTCCTGTTCTCCTCCACTCATTTTACTCTTCCCTTCCTTTCCTGTCACCAGCACTGAATGCCAGCCTAGTTGGACCTGCTGTCCTTCTTTGGTCGGCAGCCTAGGACATCAGACATCCCCACTTCTCCATAATGGCTTCCCTCAGGGGCTCCTTGTCAGCCTTCTCCTTCTCTTCTTTTGATTCAATAAAGTTATTTTGCATTCAAACCTTGGCCTCTGATTTCTCCCTCTTTCCATGACAACTTTTCCAGTTTGCTCACTAGAAAGAAGTTGAGAGGAAACACAGAATTGAAATCCTGGCGGTGCAATTTTATCTTTTCCCTTTCCCTTGGCGCTGACAAGGATTTCCCTCTCTTTCATGCTAATGTGGCATTGTAATAAATTGCCCTGAAATCTTTTAGACTCTTCAACACTGGAAGTGTGCAAGAGCAGGGTGGACACAGCTTGGAGGAAACTGTTTTAGTGTGTGCCGAACTGTTGAGCAAGGGAGGAGTGGAAAGAAATGGTTTTGAAGTTGCCATCCAGCCCAAACCATATCTCATGAAATCTGCTTTCACGGAGGCATCAACAATGTGACAAATATGCTCAGTGCTAAGCAGGGCTGAGTCCCCTTTGGACACAGCTGGCTCAGTCACAGCTGTCTGGAGCCACTGGACTCTTCTCACAGGGCCCATTCCTGCGGCTTTCTGTGGAAAGTGTGCCATCATGAGCAACCATGGCACAGGAGGAAGCCCTGATTCCTGGGAAATTGCCAGCCATCACACCCTGAGAGAAAGAGGCAATACGTTTATTTTCTTTCCCAATGTAATAGTGCATGCATAATCTTCCCCTTTACCCTTGGCAAACTCCCTTCTATCAAGCTTCATGTTGTTATCAGTTTGGTTTTATCTTGTCATTCTGCCTGAGAAAGGGGATTGACAGAGAAGTTTGCTGGGTGCCATCCATCCAGCCAAGGGCCACCAAGCACAGCTCGCAGCCCAGCCCAGGGCAAGAGCAGGAACGAGCTGCAGAAGCAGGCATGGAGTGCTGACGAAAGGCAGACATAATAGAGGGGAAGTAAGACCACACAGAACACCTTCTGTCCCCTATCCATTCCCAAAATGGGCCAGGAAAACAGGCTGCATGTGAAAACTCATGGCATGTCACAAAGGGATGTGGGAGAGATGGGCAGGGGATAGAGGAAGAATAAGAGTGATGCCCTGAGTGCTTTGCCACAAAGAAACCCACAGGAATGACACAGGTTTGGGTCGTGAGCCTGCATGGAATGCCACCACACCATGATCCAAGCATTCTGCCTATTCTGACGTGTTTATAGCCCGGAAATTCTTGGATCTCTCATTGCTGGCACTAGAAGGAGTCTTTAGATAGGAACGCACAAGGCAGAAGCCAGGAAATAGAGGCTGCAGTGTAGGAAAGCAGGACACAGCCCCTACCATTAACTGGGATTATGCACATTTGACATGAGCTGGTCAGGAAATTATGACTTCCACTAAGGTGCCTGTGGGCCTGAGGCAGGGCAGGACTGCTATAAAAGGCAGCCCAAGTCTCTGCTCTCTCATCCACTTCTCTCACCTCCTCCTCTTCAGGAATCAGGTGAGTGGGAAACCTCTTCTCCTCCTGCTTGTTTAAGACCATCTCTTGCCTGGCTGGAGGTCTCAGCTGAGAGGGGCTGTCATAGTGAGGGGATGGGAGATGCTTTTGTGGGAGAGCACAGGAGAGAGAGCCTCTCTTTGTCTTGTGCAGACAGAGAGAGGCTGGGACTTGGCTGAGATGGCTCCTGGACTTTGAGCTGGGCACTGCAATGGGGGCCAGGGGGTGCCTTGGCTGCAGAGTGTTTGGGTGCAGTGCTGCTTCTCATGTGTCCTCACTTTGTGCTTCTCCCTGTCTTCCATTCTAGGTGCACCTGTGACCGTGAGCCATGTCCTGCTGCAGGCCCTGTGACCCTTGCTGCCAGCCCTGTGGCCCCTGCCCGCTGGCCAGCAGCTGCAATGAGTGCTGTGTCAGGCAGTGCCAGAGCTCCCACGTTGTCATTGAGCCGCCTGCTGTGCTGGTGACCCTGCCTGGGCCCATCCTCAGCTCCTCCCCACAGAACACCGCCGTGGGGTCCTCCACCTCTGCTGCTGTTGGCAACATCCTCAGCTGTGGCGGAGTGCCCATCAGCTCTGGGGGCTTTGACATCTCCTGCATCACCAACTGCTATGGCAACAGTTGTTGTCGTCCCTGCTAAAGCTGATGGTGACATCCCTGGGCAAGAACCTCCACAACCTCAGAACGTGGAGCTGCACTGAAGATGGATCTTTGGAACAATGGATTTGTGCCCTTGATTTACTGCTCTTTTCTTCCACCCTCTTCCCTTCCTTTCCTTTCCTGTATGCACCTCCCAATGCCAGCCTAGTGGCGCCTGTTTGCCTCCCTCCAACCCTCTGCAGGCCAGGCAAATTGGCACCCCCACTGGGCCCCACTGGCTGCTCCTGATGTCCTTTTCAAGCTTCCTCCTTCTCTTCCTTAGACTCAATAAAGTTGTTTTGCATCCAAACCTGGCCCTCTGCTTTCTCCTTCCTGGTGTGAAAACTGCGATTCAGTGCAGGGCTAAAGGTGGAGGAAGCTGTGGGCGGACACTCCATGGTGGAGTTCCTTTATTTTGTGCCTTTTCTATTGGAGCTCCCAAATACATCCCTGGCTTCCCCAAAATACTGATCATTAGGAGAAGATGATATCAAAGTTCACAGGAGTGGGAATGGGAAACAGCAGTGACAGCGGATATTCTACAACCTCCTCTCTTCAAACACCACCCTCACATTACCCTTCTGCTCAGGCCTCAACCAGACAAGCAGAGGTGAGGGGTTTCACAGGATCAACTAAACATGACAGAACCAAAATCATTCTCCCACCATGCTGGAGTCTGCCAGTGTTTCCCCTTATGGATTTGGGACAGGATAAACTCTCCCATATTCCAGCCACCACCTGCCAGAAACAGTCAAATGTTTTTCCTCACTTGACTCATTCCGTTTGACAGCAACATTTTCCCTGAGCTCCTGGATAATGGGGCAAAGGCCACAGAGGTCAGTGGACTCCCCAATCCCCACATGGCCACCAGAACAATGTGACCTCAAAGGCTTCCCATGAGGCAGGAACGAGGACCCTGGGAAAGAGCAGATGGCCCCAAGGCTGCCTGGAGGTGGCATTGAAGGGATGGCCGAGGTTTGGAATTGTCCTTGAGAAATGTGGGTGCTGTGGCCCTGTCCAGGCTCCTGCAGAGAAGGAACTGGGGGCTGAGTGTGTGTCAGTGGCTGGCCCTGCTGGGCAGGGAAGGCCCCCCAGGCCGTGCAATGGCTGGGCTGAGAGCTCAGCTCAGGCCCAGCTGTGCACACACAGCCAGGGCACTGACACACTGCCAGCCTGGCGATGGGTTGCTCAGAGATGAGCCCAGAGCACAGAGCCCAGCACACGGGCACAGGCACACGGGCAGGGGGGTTGCACACAAGGGCCCTGCCCTGTGCACAACCATCCCCGTGCGGGCCAGAGGCTCTCAGGGGCTGTTCCCAGCAGGGCACAAGCAGAGGCATGTGCAGACACTGGCACACACTGGGCCACAGCCACACTGCCACGCACATGATTGTGGGGGAGCACATGGGGCAGAGGCCTGAGGAAGGGATGGCACTGAGGAGATGCAGGGGAGCTCCCAGCCAGAGCAGATTCTGGCAACACCAAGCAGGACAGAAGCTCAGGTAGCCCTGCTACAGGATTCTCATGTACTGTGCAGGCTGAGGAGGAAGGCAAACAGGGTTTTACCTCCAAGGCAAAGCATGAAGGAGAGCCGTTGGGTGATGAGCCAGAGACTGGAGGGCTGGGAGCAGATGAGGCACTTCCAGTCAGCAGGAACAGAAAATAACCCCAAGAATGCCTCAGGCAGCCATCACCTGCCTCCTTGTGATCAGTTCTGTACTTAGTTCATGTCTCTGTCCCACACTGACACATCCTTGCCCCCAGGAATCATGGAAACCCACATACAAGCACTCAAAAGAATTGTCCGTGAGGGAATGGGAATGAGGTAAGCCAGGAAATGCAAAGTCATGGTAGAGGGAAAATCCAACTCATGCCATACCATTCCCAGAGATCTTTCCATTCGTTTGGGATCATGCAGGAATATCGTCACCTGCACAGCACAAACTGTGGGCCCTGAGGCACTGTGGGGCCAGGATAAAAGGCAGCCACACTGGGGGCTCTCTCATCCACTTCTGTCACCTCCTGCTCCTTGGAAACCAGGTGAGTTGCAAGCCCCCATCTCCTCTATTCTTTCCAAGGCAGCATTGAGCTTTCTGGCCCTTGTTGCTGCTCCTTGTTCTTCTGGGGCTGTTCTGCACTGGTGCTGGTGTGGGCAGAGGGCAGAGTGTGTGTTCTGGCCAGAGGCTGAGGCTGGGCTGAGGGGCTGATTTTCCTGCAGGTTAGGCAGGAGCAGAGCTGGGCCTGGCTGAGCTGGGAAGGAGGGTGCTGGGCTGAGGCAAAGGATGCCCAGGTTGGGGCTGGCCAGGCTGGAGCTGTGCAGGCAGCAGGGGCCTTGTGCTGCTGGGGCTGCCTTGCGGGCTGTGTCTGAGGTGTGCATGTGCTCTGCTTCCTCCCTGCCCTCTGTGCCAGGTGCAGCGCCAGGCTCCAGACATGTCCTGCTCTGAGAAGTGCCAGCAGTGCCGGCCCTGTGAACCTTGCTGCCAGCCCTGTGGCCCCTGCCCGCTGGCCAGCAGCTGCACTGAGTGCTGTGTCAGGCAGTGCCAGAGCTCCCACGTTGTCATTCAGCCACCTGCTGTGCTGGTGACCCTGCCTGGGCCCATCCTCAGCTCCTCCCCACAGAACACCGCCGTGGGATCCTCCACCTCTGCTGCTGTTGGCAGCATCCTCAGCTGTGAGGGAGTGCCCATCAGCTCTGGGGGCTTTGACATCTCCTGCATCACCAACTGCTGTGGTGGCAGCAGGTGCTGTCGTCCCTGCTAAAGCCGCTGCCGCTAACATCCTCCGGCAAGAACCTTCAAGAACTCGGAACATGGTGCTGGCATGACAATGGAATTTTTTATTTTTGGATTTAAGTCTTTTGACTACTGTCTCCTTCTCCTCCTCCTCTTTTTTCTCTCCTCCCTTCCCTTCCTGTCACCACCCCTCAATGCCAGCCTCGTGGGACCTACTAGCTTCCTTTGCTCGACAGCCCAGTACATCAGACATCTCCACTTCATAGTAGCGGCTTCCCTCAGGGGCTCTCTTTGAGCCTTCTCCTTCTCTTCTTTTGACTCAGTAAAGTTCTTTTGCATTCAAATATTGGCCTCTGTTTTCTCCTTCTTTCTGTTTCAACTCTTGTAGTTTGCTCACAGGAAAAAGGGTAGAGGAAGCGCAGCATTGCAATCCCTGAAGTGCAATTTTGTTTGTTCCTTTTCCCTTGGTGGTTACAAAGATGTCTCTCTCCATGAGGACAGTGAGGCATTGAAATAACTTGCCCAGAAAGGGTTTAGATTCCACAGCCCTGCAAGTGTGCAAGAATGGGATGGCCACAGCTTAGTGCAATCTAGTTTGGTGGGTGGCATCAGTGCCCAACTGTTGAGGGTAGGAGGATGGAGAAGAAATGGTCTTGAAGTTGCCTTCCAGCCCAAATCATTTCTAATGAAATCTGCTCTCACAGATGCATCAGCAGAGTTACAAATTTGCTCAGTGCTGGGCAGTGCTGAGTCCCCTTTGCACACAGCTGGAGCTGATTCAGTCAAAGCTGTCTGGAGCCACTGGACTCTTCTCACAGAGCCCATTTCTGCATTCTTAGTTACAAAGTGTGCCATCATGAGCAACCACGGCACAGGAGGAAACCGTGCTTCCTGGGAAATTGGCTGCCATCACTTCCTGAGGAAAGAAGACCATACATTGATTTTCTTTCCCAGTGCACTTCTCCATGCATAATCTTTTCCTTTTGTTTTAGCAAACTGCCTTCTATCAATCTTCAAGTTGTGATCAGTTGGGTTTTATATTGTCTTAATGCCTGAGAAAGGCGATTGATAGAGCAGTTTGCTAGGCACCATCCATCCAGCCAAGGGCCACGCTGCACAGCTTGCAGCCCAGGCCAGGGCAAGAGCAGGAACGAGCTGCAGAAGCAGGCATGGAGTGCTGACCAAAGGGAGACATAATAGAGGGGAAGCAAGGCCACAAAAAGTACCTCCTATCCTCTATCCATTCCCAAAATGGGCCAGGAGAACAGGCTGCACGTGAAAACTCATGGCATGTCACAAAGGGATGCGGGAAGAGATGGGCAGGGATAGAGGAAGAATGAGAGTGATGTCCTGAGTGCTTGGCCACAAAGAAACCCACAGGAATGACACAGGTTTGGGTCGTGAGCTTGCATGGAATGCCACCAGACCATGATCCAACCATTCTGCCTACTCTGACGTGTCCATATCCCGGAAATTCTTGGATCTCTATTTCCTGGCTGTAAAAGGAGTCTTTAGATAGGAACGCACATGGCAGAAGCCAGGAAATAGAGGCTGCAGTGCAGGAAAGCAGGACACTGCCCCTACCATTAACTGGGATTATGAACATTTGACATGAGCTGGTCAGAAAATTATGGCTTCCACTAAGGTGCCTGTGGGCCTGAGGCAGGGCAGGACTGCTATAAAAGGCAGCCCAAGTCTCTGCTCTCTCATCCACGTCTCTCACCTCCTCAGGAATCAAGTGAGTGGGAAACCTCTTCTCCTCCACCTGCTGCTGCTACTTCAAGACCAGTTCTTGACTGGCTGGAGGTCTCAGCTGAGAGGGGCTGTCGTAGTGGGGGTCTGGGAGCTGCTTGTGCTGGGAGAGGGCACGGGAGAGAAGGTCTTGTGCAGACAGAGAGAGGCTGGGACTTGGCTGAGGTGGCTCCTGGGCTTTGAGCTGGGCACTGAAATGGGGGCCAGGAGGTGCCTTGGCTGCAGGGAGTTTGGGTGCAGTGCTGCTCCTCATATGTCCTCACTTTGTGCTTCTCCCTGCCCTCTGTGCCAGGTGCACCTGTGAGCCCAAGCCATGTCCTGCTGCAGGCCCTGTGACCCTTGCTGCCAGCCCTGTGGCCCCTGCCCGCTGGCCAGCAGCTGCAATGAGTGCTGTGTCAGGCAGTGCCAGAGCTCTCACGTTGTCATTGAGCCACCTGCTGTGCTGGTGACCCTGCCTGGGCCCATCCTCAGCTCCTCCCCACAGAACACCGCCGTGGGATCCTCTGCCTCTGCTGCTGTTGGCAACATCCTCAGCTGTGGCGGAGTGCCCATCAGTTCTGGGGGCTTTGACATCTCCTGCATCACCAACTGCTATGGCAGCAGTTGTTGTCGTCCCTGCTAAAGATCTGCTGGTAACATCCCTGGGCAAGAACCTCCACAACCTCAGAAGTGGAGCTGCACTGAAGATAGATCTTTGGAACAATGGATTTGTGCCCTTGATTTACTGCTCTTTTCTTCCACCCTCTTCCCTTCCCTGCCTTTCCTGTCTGCACAACCCAATGCCAGCATAGTCGGGCCTCTGTCTCCCTCCATCCCTCTGCAGGCCTGATAAATGGACAACCCCACTTGGCCCCCATGGCTGCTCCTTTTGTCCTCTTTCAGCTACCTTCTTCTCTTCCTTAGACTCAATAAAGTCATTTTGCATCCAAACCTGGTCCTCTGCTTTCTCATTCCTTGTGTGGCAACTCTTGCACTCAACTCAGGGCAAAAGCTGGAGGAAACTGAGGGTGGACACTCCGTGGTGGCCTTTACTTTTTGCCTTTTCTATTGGAGCTCCCAAAGACATCCCTGGCTTCCCCAAAATGTTGATCATTAGGAAAAGATGATGTCAAATGTTCACAGGTGTGAGAGTGTGAAACAACAGTGTCTGGGGATATTCTACAACCTCCTCTCTTCAAACACCTCCCTCACATTTGCCTTCTGCCCTGCTTGTAACCAGACAGGAAAGGCTGTGTTTTGTCACAGGGTCAACTGAGTATGCGGACAGAACCAAAACCAAAACCATCCTCCCACCATGCTGGAGTCTACCAGTGTTTCCCCTTCTGGATACGGGAGAGGACAAATTTCCTCATCTTCCTGGCCTCAACTTCCCAGACGTGTTCAAATGTTTTTCTCCAGTTGACTCATTCTTTTTGACAGCACCATTTTCCCACAGCTCCTGGCTCAGGACAAAGGCCACTGTGGCCAGAGGACTCCCCCATCTCCTCAGAGACAAAAGAACCCTGTCACCTCAAAGCCTTCACATGAGGCAGGAACAAGGACCGTAGGAAACAGCTGAGGGCTCCAAGGCTTCCTGGAGGCGGCATCAAAGGGATGGCCTGGTGTCCTGGGTTTACTATATGATGCTTTTATCCCAAATTGTCTTGTTCTCTTTATGCTGAATAAAAAGTTTTGCACCTTTAAGTCTTGATACAGAGAGTGAAGGGGGGAGAGAAGAAGTGTGCAGTTTGTTTTCAGACACTGCACTCACCCCTCCTCATTCCTGCTCCTGGACTGTTGCTCTCTGAGGATGGACAGACTGTGGGACAGAACTGTCCTTTGTTTCTTTGTTTTAGTTAGTTTAGCTAGCTGTGGCAAAGATGTTCCTTGGACTGTGGGTTTTTTTCCCTTTTCTTTGGACTTTTTGACACCTTTGAACAACCAGCAGAAAGCTGACAGCTCCAACTGGGGCCTACTAAGCTGGGCCTGGGCCCGACATTTCCAGCACTGGAGGGACTGATAAGAGACAGGAGATTTAAGGAGATTTTCTGAGTTTTCCATCTCGTGGGGAGAAGCAAGACATTATATTGTTTAATATTTTTTAGGTTTTATTGTTTAATAAACAGTTTTTTCCACTCTTCTCTAAGGAGGTATTTTCTCCTGAACCAGTTGGGGGAGGAGCCAATTGAATCTGCTTTTCTAGAGGAAACCCTTTGGGAATTCTCTCCAAAATTTACCCTGAAGTAAGACACCCAGGTTTGGGATTGTCATTGAGAGATGTGGGTGTACTGGCCCTGTCCAGGTTCCTGCAGAGAAGGAACTAGGGGCTGAGGGTGTGTCAGTGGCTGGCACTGCTGGGCGGGGAAGGCCCTACAGGCCGTGCTCCCAGCCAGGGCAGATTCTGGGAACACCAAGCAGGACAGAAGCTCAGGCAGCTCTGCTACAGCAGTATCCAGGATTTTGCAAGATTATGGTGAGAGCAAAGAGGTTTCATTAAGTAGACAAGTCACATAGTGGGGCCGATTGTTTCATGAGCAAAAGAAATGAGGGCTGAGAACAGAGGAGGCCCCTCAACCAGCTGGGATCACAAAAATCTGGCAGCATTACAAAACTCCAGTACTGTGCCCTAGGCTGGCATCACCTGCCATCCTTTGGATCCATTGTGCACTTAGTTTATGTCTTATGATTACACTGACACATTCTTGCCCCAGGAAACATGGAATTTCACATACCAGCACTAAGAAGTAATATTCGTGAGGCTATGGGCTGGAATCAAGCATTGCTGATTCCCACTCACCCCCTTTCACCCCCCATTTCTGTCAAGTTTGGCAGCCATTTTCCTCTCCTGGCAGATTTAGTGGAGTACTGAGGGATGTGTTTGTGAGCTCCATGAGCAAAGGCACAAAGTAAAATCCACTCTAGGGAGTCCCAAGCTCTGCTTACTCCACCTTTTGCCCTGAGCTCACGGGAGGTGACACAGATAAAAAGAGAATCAGAGGCCAAGTCTTGGATGCAAAACAACTTTATTGAGACTAAAGAAGAAAAAGGAGGTGGATCCAGAGAGCACCAGGAGCAGCCACTAAGGTGCAGTGCGGGTGGCAATTGCTGGTTACCAGAGCAAGGGAGGTAGAGAAGCCAACAGGTCCCACTAGGCTGGCATTGAGTGCTATTGACTGGAAAGGAATGCAAGAGACAGAAGAGAGGAGAAGAAGAAAACAAAAGTCAGAGGCCCTACATTCAGTCCCAAAGTTCTGTCTTCATTTCAGCTCCATGTTCTGAGGTTGTGGAGGTTCTTGCCCAGGGATGTTGCCAGCAGATTTAGCAGGGACGACAGCAACTGTTGCCATAGCAGTTGGTGATGCAGGAGATGTCAAAGCCCCCAGAGCTGATGGGCACTCCCTCACAGCTGAGGATGCTGCCAACAGCAGCAGAGGTGGAGGATCCCACGGCGGTGTTCTGTGGGGAGGAGCTGAGGATGGGCCCGGGCAGGGTCACCAGCACAGCAGGCGGCTGAATGACAACGTGGGAGCTCTGGCACTGCCTGACACAGCACTCAGTGCAGCTGCTGGCCAGCGGGCAGGGGCCACAGGGCTGGCAGCAAGGGTCACAGGGCTTGCAGCAGGACATGGCTCAGGGTCACAGGTGCACCTGGCACAGAAGACAGGGAGAAGCACAAAGTGAGGACACGTGAGAAGCAGCACTGCACTCAAACTCCCTGCAGCCAAGGCACCTCCTGGCCCCCATTGCAGTGCCCAGCTCAAAGCCCAGGAGCCACCTCAGCCAAGTCCCAGCCTCTCTCTGTCTGCAAAAGACTTTCTCTCCCTTGCCCTCTCCCAGCACAAGCAGCTCCCAGCCCTGGGCTCTTGTAGCCCCTCTCAGCTGAGGAGCTACCAGCCCCTATCAGCCAGGCAAGAGCTGCTCTTGAAGCAGCAGAAGGAGCAGAAGAGGCTTCCTACTTACCTGATTCCTGAAGAGTATGAGGTGAGAGACGTGGATGAGGGAGCAGAGACTTGGGCTGCCTTTTATAGCAGTCCTGCCCTGCCTCCGGCCCACAGGCACCTTCGTGGAAGCCATAATTTTCTGACCAACTCATGTCAAATGCAAACTATCCCAGTTAATGGTCGGGGCTGTGTCCTGGTTTCCTGCATTTCTGCCTTTTCATTTCCTGGCTTCTGCCTTGTGCATTCCCATTTCCTATCTGAAGAGTCATGTTAGGTCCAGGATGAGAGTTCCAAGAATTTCCAGGATGTAAACAGATCAGCACAGGCAAAGTGCTTGGATCATGGTCTGGTGACATTCCATACAGGGACGTGATGTTCACCTGTGTCATCCCTGTAGGATTCTTTGTGGCAAAATTTTCAGTGCATCAGGCTTGTTCTTCTTGCCCACTGGCACAAGGGCAGGCACGTGAGATATGAGGAAACACCCTTTTCTCCTTCGGCCCCATCTCTCTCTGGCAAAGAGTGAAACTCTTTGTTTCACTCAGACGAGCTTCTGCTTGCAGGGTATTTTTCTTCTTGCTAGATTTACCGTGTCTCAGGAAAATTGTGCTGGTCTCATTGACCTCATCCTATTTCTGTACACTTTCTGTAGGTGCTTTGGGAAGACAAGACCATTTCTGTATCTGGGTTCCTTCACAGGTGCTTGAGTTCTCTTCTCTCAGAGCTGTCCCCAACAAGTCAACAGCGTGCTCAATTTTTGACAGTTTTATTTTACAAATGTTCAGATTCCAAGGTCCAAGGGAGGCCTTCCTAAGTGCATATGTGTCAGTCTGTGCATGTGCGCACCGTGAGGGTATAGGAATGTGCCCCCTGATGACAGAGTGAACAAATTATCCTTTGTCTCCTTAAGGAAAAAAGCCCAGAAGTTTCTCTCCTCAATTGGGTAAAAAGACACCTCATAAGACCTTGAAGACTTCACCTCAAACCTAAAGATACCCAATTGGACAGAAGCCAAAATGTTCCACCTAAGCAATTCACTAGAAAAAGAAGAAAACAAAAGAAGCAATCACTTTTGTGGGGTGTTTTTACCAGGCGCAAGAACCTCTTACCCCTAACTCAGTTCTTCTCTGTAAAGAGCTTTGTTATTTCACCTTTTATTAAAACTTTTCTGTTTCCAACTACCTCAAAAGCCATCCTACTAATTTTATACCATCAAAGTACCTAAGCTATCTCAAGTGTGTTATGTTTCTCTAAGAACTCATAAGACCTGGCTGGAGGAGAAAATATAACATGAGGCCACATGAAACTTCTCATTGTTTGTCTCCCTGTGGTGTGTCTTTTAATCCCACAGAGGCACTGGCTGCCCTGGAGAGCCAATGAACAGCTGAACAGTGCTGCTTTGACCTTACAGAGAAATGTCTGGAGATCTGAAATGCAAATTCTGCCTCCTCTACCCTCCACGTCTTGCTTTATGTTCAGGGAGAAAGCCCAGAAATCCTGCCAGCAGGCCTTCATCCCAAATGGATTCCCCTCTGCTAGAGGGTTGCTGGTGAGTGGGTGTCATGTCCCACGCGTAAGGGGGAGGGAACTGCCAGGATTTGTACATGCTGGTGGTTGAGAGGAAAAACAAAGTCAGAGACTCCACAGAAGATTTCACATTTTATTAATAAATTGCACACTTGGCATTGAAATAGGACTAGGAATAGGAATAGGAATAGAAATAGAAATAGAATAGGAATAGGAATAGGAATAGGAATAGGAATAGGAATAGGAATAGGAATAGGAATAGGAATAGGAATAGGAATAGGAATAGGAATAGGAATAGGAATAGGAATAGGGAAGCGCAAGGCCAAGGCAAAGGCCAGGCCAAGGTGGACAGGGAAGAGAAAATAAGATGGGAAACAACTTGAGGCTCGAGGCAGTTGGCTAAAGCAAAAGGGTGCATAACAATGTGCTGTTGAAATTTTTATTCTTCTGATTGTGCTTCACACTGTGTAGGACACTCTCCCTGAAGTAAAAGTGGTGAGGTTTGGTAGCTGGGGCAGAAAACTGTAGGAATGGGCTCTGGGACAAGAGTCCAGTGTCTCCCACCACATGTGACTGAGTCAGCTCCAGCCAAAAGGGGCTCAGCACTGCCCAACACTGAGCACATTTGTCACACTGATAATGCCTCTGTGAAAGCAGATTTCATTAGAAATGGTTTGGGTTTGGGAGGAAAGGGCTAAGAGCAGAAGAATTAGGAGGATGAATGTAGGTTTGCTGAAATGACTTTGCAGCTGAGGATGCCAAAGCATGGAGGATATCAGTGTGGGAAAAACCATAAAGGATGCCTTCTGCTGTTTTATTCTGTGTTTGGAGAAGCAGAATCTCTGTGTAGAGACAATGCCAGTGTTTGAAGAGACTCGGAGGGCCATCTCATGGACATGCTTGAGCTCCCTATTTTAGGGGAGAAAAAAATCAAAGCTCAGAGATCACAAAAAGCACAGGGAGATCACAGCATTGGTGTAAAGAGGAGCCCTGCCAGCAGGTACTGATCTGAAGCAGGACAACACTCCCAACTGTGCATCCCTGCCCAACTGTTGATTGCATTTCCTCTTCAGAGTGAGGTAAAGCAATAAATTTACTCTTTGCCTTTCCACTATGGTTTGTGCCTGTTCCATCTGCACAACTGTGTCAACTGAAACACTTGGAATAGAAGGGAACTTAAACATTTCTTTGTTTGCAACAATCCACCCAGCACACAAAACATGGGCAAGAATGGCCCCCACCAAAACAAGTGGCTGAAAGCCCTGAGCAACCTTGCCTTGAACATTTCCAGGAATGAGAAATCTACAATTTCCCTAGGAAACTTGTTCCAATGCCTGATCACCCTCAGTGTCAGGGTATCTTTGTCAGCTTCAAGGGAAAAGGCACAAGGAAAACCCATAGCAGTGAGTCCTGCTCTCTGCTCTTCCACTGTACTCCTTAGGAGACTAGAAGTGTTGTCACAGAATGAAGGAGAAATCAGAGGCTGAGGTTTGAATGCAAAAACTTTATTGAGTATAAAGAAGAAAAATGGGTACATCAGAGAAAGCACCAGGAACAGCTACTAAGATGAAGTGGGGGTGTCCAGAGGCCTGGCCAGCAGATAGAGGAGGGGAAGGGAGGGGGCCACTAAGGTGACATTGGCTAGTGTCAACATAAAAGGAAGGGAAGAAAGAAGATAGAGCAGAAGAAGGAACTAATAGCTAAAAAGTCTAAAGCCAATGTCCCAAAATTTGTCTTCATTCCAACTCCATATTCCGAGGTCTTGGAGGTTCTTGCCGGAGGACGTTGGCAGCAGCAGCATCTTTAGCAAGGACGACAGCACCTGCTGCCACCACAGCAGTTGGTGATGCAGGAGATGTCAAAGCCCCCAGAGCTGATGGGCACTCCCTCACAGCTGAGGATGCTGCCAACAGCAGCAGAGGTGGAGGATCCCACGGCGGTGTTCTGTGGGGAGGAGCTGAGGATGGGCCCAGGCAGGGTCACCAGCACAGCAGGCGGCTGAATGACAACGTGGGAGCTCTGGCACTGCCTGACACAGCACTCAGTGCAGCTGCTGGCCAGCGGGCAGGGGCCACAGGGCTGGCAGCAAGGCTCGCAGGGCCGGCACTGCTGGCACTTCTCAGAGCAGGACATGTCTGGAGCCTGGCGCTGCACCTGGCACAGAGGGCAGGGAGGAAGCAGAGCACACGCACACCTCAGACACAGCCCGCAAGGCAGCCCCAGCAGCACAAGGCCCCTGCTGCCTGCACAGCTCCAGCCTGGCCAGCCCCATCCTGGGCATCCTTTGCCTCAGCCCAGCACCCTCCTTCCCAGCTCAGCCAGGCCCAGCTCTGCTCCTGCCTAAGCTGCAGGAAAATCAGCCCCTCAGCCCAGCCTCAGCCTCTGGCCAGAACACACACTCTGCCCTCTGCCCACACCAGCACCAGTGCAGAACAGCCCCGGAAGAACAAGGAGCAGCAACAAGGGCCAGAAAGCCCAATGCTGTCTTGGAGAGGGTGGAGGAGAAAGGGGCTTCGAACTCACCTGGTTCCCAAGGAGCAGGAGGTGACAGAAGTGGTTGAGAGAGCCCCTAGTTGGGCTGCCTTTTATCCTGGCCCCACAGTGCCTCAGGGGACATGCAGCTGTCTATGCTGCATAAGTGACAATTTTCTTTTATGATCTCAATGAACGGAAACATGTCCCAGAAGGTTGTGGCATGAGTAGCTGCTTCCCTTTACCATGACTTCGCATTTCCTGGCCTCCATCATTCCCATTCCCTCACAGACAGTTCTGAGTGATGGTATGTGAGATTTCATGTGTCCTGGGGGAAAGGATGTGTCAGTTAGGACAGAAGACATGAAGTGTGTGCACAGTGGATCCCAAGGAGGCAGGTGATAGCAGCCTGTGGCATTCTGCTGGAGTTTTGTAATGCTACAAGATTTTTGTAATCCCTGCTTGACTGGATGAGTCCCATCTGCCCCCAGCCCTCCAGTCTCTGTCTCTGCATCCAATGGCTCCTCTGACTATGTGCCCTGCACCCTTGCTGAAACCTCTTTGCTCTCTTCATCATCCTGCACAATCCTTGAGAGCCCTGTAGCACTGCTGCCTGACCTTCTGCCCTGCTTGGTGTTTCCAGACCACACTGACTTTTGTCCTCAGCCAGGAACTATGGGAAAATGTTTCTGTCAAAGAGAATGAGGCATGTGGGGAAAACAGTTTGACCATGTCTGGGAGGTGGAAGTAAGGAGGTTGAAAAAGACAGTCGAAAAGAACAGCATTTCATTCTGATAGGAGTAGTATCACATAACAGCACAGCCTTGGAGAAGTACATTAAGGATATAACTTAGGCAAACAGAAGTCATGCAAATGGCAAGTAGGGTGGCAGCTCAGCTCTTGAAATCTGACAGAACAGAAGTTCTGCTAAACAACAATATTGGCCTGACTCGAATGTGGCAGTGGAGCACCAGGTACCCAAGAAGGACATCAGGCTTCAGGACAGACCCTCAAGAAGTATAGAAGGACGTCTGCCAAGGACGGCAACTATGTAAAATAACTCAAGTGTGTTGGGCTAGCTTATGAATATGAATATATAATCACTGCATATGATAAAAAAATCTCATTAACTGAATGCCTGGTGCATTTTGCATTATTCAGAGCATGGAGGCGGGGCCACATGGCCACTGGCAAAAACCTGGTGAGGAATTTGCCCATGCAAATCATGGATGAATAGGCTTCTCAGCACTCCTCTAGGAATCTTTGAACTAGTGGAACATTTCGGCAATGGTACCTAGAAGCAGCAGTTCTTCTTCTAGTCAGAGAAGAGGAGGAAGTGAGGACATGCAAGGGAAAGCAACATGGTGGCACCAAGGTCAGTGGAAAAAAGAGGGAGAGGAAGTGCTTCAAGTGGTGGAGCCAAGATCCTTCTGCAAGACGTGGTGAGGACCATGGTGAAACAAACTGTCCCCCTGTAATCCATGAAGTCCATGGTGGATGCAAAGATCCACTGGAGCACATGGGAAAAGGGCTCACGCTGGAGCAGGTGTATGCTGGGGAAAGCTGTGATCCAGTGAGAGACCAAATACAGTGAGAGGGCTCCTGCTTCCAGAGAGAGAGGGAGAGAGCCCTTGCTTCCAAACTAGAGCAGCCTATCCTTAAGAGACTGCACCCCATGGCTGAGTGTCCCATGCCATAGCAGTTTGGGGAAGACTGTTTACCCAGGGGATGGACCCCATGGCATAGCAGAGAAAAGACTCCTCTCCCTGAGCAAACAGAAGATCTTGAGTTAGGAACTGAGCAAAACCCAAATGCCCTGCCTCCCTTCACTGTCAGGGAGAAAGAGGGAGGGGCTGTGAGTGAAAAAAAGATGGTTTAAAGACTTACTTCTCATCATCCTCCTCTGACTCTGTTAATAATAAATTTACTTTAAACCTTTAAATTTGAACCTGTTTTGCCCTTGGAGTGTTTTTCTCTCAGTCCTTACCTAACTCATGAGCCTCTTGTTAATTTTTTCCCCTCTCCTCTGCCCAAATATAGCAGAAGAGGGTGAGCCAATGAATTTTGTCGGTGCCTGGCATTTGGGCAGTATCAAACCACAACATACTTGGAAATAAGTAGTAGACAATCTAAAAGGGGCATGGTAAAAAAATCCCCACTTGGTTGCATTTTGCGACCTTGGAGGAAGATTGGCCATTGATGGATGAACCAGCAAAGGACCCCAGAGAAAAACTGTTCCAAATCAGCTCTTTTGTGTGGCTGATAGAATGCTAATCATGAAACCCCTCAGTCCTGCCTGTCTGGACAGAAGCTGGGATGAACGTTAAATGTGAGGACAGTTGGAAGAGAAGAGGTGTGGGCTTTCCCCAGGCCTCCCTGGTTTCCATTCCCTGCTATCTTCACCCTGAGAGTCATTTCAGTGGAGTAGCCAGGGATGTGTTTAACAGCTACCACGTAAAGGGCAAAAAGTCAAATCCACTCTAGGGAGTTCCACCCTCTACTTCTCTACATGTTCTCCTGATCTCCCTGGAAGAATGTGCTATAGATGAAAAGAGAATCAGAGGCCAAGGTTTGGATGCAAAACAACTTTATTGAGACTAAAGAAGAAAAGGAGGAGGCTCACGGAAGGCATCTGGAGCAGCCTCTATGGTGCAGTGGGGGTGTCCATCTGCTTGGCCTCCAGAGATAGGGAGGGAGAGAAGCTAACAGGTCCCACTAAGCTGACATTGCATGGTGGTGACAGGAAAGGAATGCAAAAGAAAGGGAAGAGAGTCATAGAAGGCAACAGAAAGCTAACAGCATAAATTTAACGTTCCAAAACTTCCATCTTCATTCCAGCACCATGTTCTAAGGTCTTGGAGGTTGTTCCTTACGGATGTCACCATCAGCTTTAGCAGGGACGACAGCAACTGTTGCCATAGCAGTTGGTGATGCAAGAGATGTCAAAGCCCCCAGAGCTGATGGGCACTCCCTCACAGCTGAGGATGCTGCCAACAGCAGCAGAGGTGGAGGATCCCACGGCGGTGTTCTGTGGGGAGGAGCTGAGGATGGGCCCAGGCAGGGTCACCAGCACAGCAGGCGGCTGAATGACAACGTGAGAGCTCTGGCACTGCCTGACACAGCACTCAGTGCAGCTGCTGGCCAGCGGGCAGGGGCCACAGGGCTGGCAGCAAGGGTCACAGGGCTTGCAGCAGGACATGGCTCGGGCTCACAGGTGTACCTAAGATGGAACGAAGGGAGAAGCACAAAGTGAGGACTCTTGAGAAACAGCACTGCTCCCAAACACTCTGGAAGCATGAGAACCTCCTGGCCCCCACTGCAGTGCCCAGCTCAATGCCCAGGAGCCACCTGAGCCAAGTCCCAGCCTCTCTCTGTCTGCACAAGACCTTCTCTCCCTTGCCCTCTCCCAGCACAAGCAGCTCCCAGCCCTGGGCTCTTGTAGCCCCTCTCAGCTGAGACCTCCAGCCAGGCAAGAACTGGTCTTCAAGCAGCAGGAGGAGGAGGAGAAGAGGCTTCGCACTCACCTGATTCCTGAAGAGGAGGAGGAGGTGAGAGAAGTGGATGAGAGAGCAGAGACTTGGGCTGCCTTTTATAGCAGTCCTGCCCTGCCTCAGGCCCACAGGCACCTTCGTGGAAGTCATAATTTTCTGACCAGCTCATTTTGAATGCGCACCATCCCAGTTAATGGTAGGGGCTGTATCCTGATTTCCTGCATTTCTGCCTTTTCATTTCCTGGCTTTTGCCATGTGCGTTCCTATCTGAAGTCTTCTGTTAGGGCTGGGATGAGAGGCACAAGAATTTCTGGGGTATAAACACGTCAGAGTGGGCAGAATGCTTGGATCATGGTCTGATGGCATTCCATGCAGGCACGTGTTGCATTTTGATTCCTCCCTACTAGGTCAGCATAATTGGTCAATAATCCATGCCCATTTCTCCGCCTCATTCCTGCTCTTTTCTTGTGCTTTATTTTGTTTCTTTCCTGTCACCACAGCAAGGACACTTCTTCCTACCTCCCCTAGGGCCCCTTCTCCAGCCACATGCTGGTCTTTCTCTCCACATGTTCTTACCAACAATCATTGGTTGTTATTACCAGCTGTGCTGGGTTGACCTTGGCTGGATGGCCAGTGCCCTGCAGCCACTCTATGATTCTCCATTCTGAGGCGAACAGGGATGGGAAAATAAGAAGGAAAATGACTAGAATATTAAGATTTGAATGTTTGCTAAAACATACTCAAAAGATTGTGCATGCAGTAGTAAACTGGAAGAAAATCCCACTTCTTATGCTCTACTTCCAATCAGAAAGTTCTATCTGGCCACTTCCCAGGAAGCAGGGCGTGAGCACATGTAGTGGTGTTATTTGAAGGTAAACATTGCAAATTACAAATGCCCACCCCTGTGACTCCTTTCTTTAGCTGCTGTGTCTGAGCTCATGTCATATGGCACAGAATATCCTTTTTACTCAGTTTGGGTCAAGTTGTTTGTGTTTTGTCCACTCCCCTCATGATCTTGCCACCCTCCAGCTCCTGATGGGGAAGGGAATATTGGAGAGGCAGTGCTGGTGCTGTGTGAGCGGTGCTCAGCAGAAGCCAAAGGACTGGTGTGTTACCAGCACCTTTGTAACACCCAGTGCACAGCACAGCCCTGCTAGGGCTGCTGTGGGGAACATGAACAGACTCAACACAGCCACAAGTCTTGGCTGGCCCCAGGGGTGTCCAGCTCTCCGTGCTGGAGACATACACATCAGCCCTTATCCCCTAGACTTGTCCACTGGGATGAGACACAGTCTCATCCTGCCCAGGCCAATGCTACCACTCAGACTGGTGAAGTGGGTGCCAAGACCTTGCAACAAATGCATGGATGGAATTTAAGGGATCAGGATACAGATACTGCCTTACTCTGAGATGTAGCATAGATGTTCTGGGTGGCACAGGGACAGTCAAAGAGCTGTGAACTCTCTTTAGTGTACAAGCACCAGAATGTCCTTATCTCCCAAAAATGGTGTTCCCAGCCACTATGTCCAGGATAGCAGTGACACATCATTCAGGACCATAAGGCCAAAAACACAGCTCCTCTTTCATGGGGAAGGTTAGTAAAATTCCCTCTTTGCTGCAAGACCACTTATATAATTTTTCTTTAAGTTATATTCATCCTGGTCTTAAGCCTGGACCACTGTTAGACTGTTAGAAATTTTTATTCATCCAATTGTTTTTCACACCGTAATGGATCTTCACTCTTGTGTTGAAGTGGCAAAGTTTGGCAATGGGGGAAAAGGCTGCAGGAATGGTCTTTGGGACAACATTCCAGCAGGTCCCACCATGTCTGGCAGTCAGCTCTGACTGTGTCCAAAAAATCTCCCATAAATGATACCTTCTGCTGTTTTATCCTCAGTTTGAAGAAGCAGAAGCTGTGTAGAAACCACGCTAATGTTTAGAAAGACATGGAGGCCCTCACAAAGACATATTTGAGCGCTGGTCAAAGAGGAGCTTTGCCAGGAAGGACTGAGCCCAAGGGGGAGGATGTTCCCACTTGTGCATCTCTGCCCAAGCGTTGCTTCAACCTCCTCCAGGGAGTGAGGCATGGAAATAAGTTTACTCTTTGCCTTTCCACCATGGCTTTTGGGTGTTCGTTCCGCACAATTCTGTCAACTCAAGGGAACCTCAATAATATTTAATTTCATTTTCAAATCCACAGCAAACCAACCAAGTGGCTCAAAGTCCTGAGCAACCATGCCTGAACATTTCCAGGAATCCAGGAATGAGAAATCTACACATGCTCCAGGCAACTTGTTCCAATGCCTCATCACCCTCACTGTCCACAGATGTCTTTGTCAGCTTGACGGGAAAGGGCACAAGGAAAATCCATAAGAGCAAGTCCCACTCTCTGCTTTTCCACTGTACTCCTGGGGAGTCTGGAAGAGTTGCCACAAAATGAAGGAGAAATCAGAGGCCGAGGTTTGAATGCAAAAAACTTTATTGTGACTAAAGAAGAAAAGCAGGTAAGTAGGGAACAGAACCAGGAGCAACCGCAAAGATGCAATGGGGGTGTGCAAGGCCTGGCTGGCAGATAGAGGGAGGAAAGGATGGGGAGAAGAGATGTCATTAGGCTGGCATTGGGTGGTGGGGAAAGGAAATGAAGGGAGGAGAGAGGAGAAGATGGAATTAATAGCAAAAAAGTGTAAAATCAAAGTTCCAAAATTCTGTCTTCATTCCAGCACCATGTTCTGAGGTCTTGGAGGTTGTTGGCCGATGACATTGGCGGCAGGATCTTTAGCAGGGACGACAGCATCTGCTGCCACCATAGCAGTTGGTGATGCAGGAGATGTCAAAGCCCCCAGAGCTGATGGGCACTCCACCACAGCTGAGGATGTTGCCAACAGCAGCAGAGGTGGAGGATCCCACGGCGGTGTTCTGTGGGGAGGAGCTGAGGATGGGCCCAGGCAGGGTCACCAGCACAGCAGGCGGCTGAATGACAACGTGGGAGCTCTGGCACTGCCTGACACAGCACTCAGTGCAGCTGCTGGCCAGCGGGCAGGGGCCACAGGGCTGGCAGCAAGGCTCACAGGGCTTGCAGCAGGACATGGCTCGAGGTCACAGGTGTACCTAAAATGGAAGACAGGGAGAAGCACAAAGTGAGGACACATGAGAAGCAGCACTGCACCCAAATACTCTGCAGCCAAGGCACCTCCTGCCCCACATTGTAGTGCCCAGCTCAAAGCCCAGGAGCCACCTCAGCCAAGTCCCAGCCTCTCTCTGCCTGCACAAGACCTTCTCTCCCCTGCCCGCTCCCGGAAGAAGCAGCTCCCAGCCCTGCGCTACGACAGCCCCTCTCGTCTCAGACCTCCAGCCAGGACATATCTCATTTTCGAGGAGGAGATGTAGAGAACATGCTTCCCACTCACCTGATTCCTGAAGAGGAGGTGAGAGAAGTGGATGAGAGAGCAGAGACTTGGGCTGCCTTTTATAGCAGTCCTGCTTTTCCTCAGGCCCAGAGGCACCTTTGTGGAAGTCATATTTTAATGACCAGCTCATGTCAAATGTGAACCATCCCAGATAATGGTAGGGGCTGTGGTCTGATTTCCTGCATTGCTGCCCTTTTCATTTCCTGTCTAATTCCATCTGAATTCCTATCTGAAGACTTCTGTAAGTGCTGGGATGAGAGACCCAAATATTTCCAGGATACAGACCATGTCAGCTCAGGAAGAAGGTTCAGATGGTGGCATTCCATGTGGTCTGTTGATGTGAACCTGTGCCAAAAACTCTGTATGGTTTTTTGTACTAGAATTGTCAGGAATGTACACTGCTCTCATTCCTGCATGCTCAGGACTGACATGTGAGGGTACATTCAGCATCCTTCTCTGTTTTTCTCCCTGACTCTGTCAGTCAGTCATTGCTGCACTGACCACATTGGTGCACAAACATTGTCACAGGAAAATTCAGCTCATCTCATTTGTCTCATCCTCTTACTGTGCAGTCTCTGTGGGTCTCCTGTGAACACCAGCAGTGTGTCTGTGACCTGGTCTTTCCTTGGTATTCCTGAGTCCTCTCCCCCCAGAGTTGCTCCCTACATGTCTTCGGCAGAGTTCTGAGTTGATGGTATTTTTATGGCCTTTTATGAATATATAGAATTTTGCTTGGCTCCATGTAGCCACGCATGAGCACACGGGTCAGTCTGTGTGTGCGGGTGTGTGTGCATTTGTATGTGTGCAAACCTCATCATGAGGGCACGTGAAGATTCCCTCAGTCAGCCCTGCCCTTGGTGTGTCCTTCAGCACCACAGAGTAGCCAGGTATCTTTGCCAGAAGAAGCCAATCTACAACTGAATGGTGCTTGCAGGGAAGTACCTGACATAGAACTGAAACACAGCCTCTGTCTCCTTCATCCTCCATTTCTTGCTATATGTTCCAAGAATGTCTTCCTACCTCTGCAGATTTTCAATCTTTAATTGAAAATTAAGGGATAAAAGGGACAATATCCAGCCCTGGGGTGCCTAGCAAGCTGCCAGAAGCATATTGTTAGCTTAAAACAATTTTCATATATACTTTTTCATTAAATTCGTTACATACATATTCATGAGGGTTATACATATTCAAACATTCCTGCGAGTTCTTTTACATGTTCTGAGAACTCTTTAGCTTTGTTCGACCCTTGATCTGTCATGCAATAGTGTAGATTTGATTTCTTGGAGTTGTGTATATCATTTCCTCACAATATATATGCCATTTTCTTATGTGTATGCCATTTCCTCACAACAATAAACAGAATTATTGATCACCACACAGTCAATGGCAGGAGTCTTTTTCACATCCCTTCTTTTAGTGTTATCTATATGGTTCCTTCTATGTTATCTAATCATACAGACAGTTTTAGATAATTCCATATACTTATCTGAGTTTTCTCACTATTGTCAGCTAGTTACAAAGATAAAAACGTTCAGTAAGAGTTAATATTACAAAGTCTTTATTTTAATATTTTGTAAAAGCCAAAACTATAATATATTTATCACACTAATATATATAAACTACACATGGCCAGAGCATTTGCCACAAAAGCTGACAAATTATACTATATACAAAACCAGTTAAAAGTGATTAAAAATTGTACTAGATCAATATTGTTGTGATTAATAATAATCTGCAAAAGCTAATACACAACAGCAAAAGCCCACAACTCTCCAGTTATTTATAGCACACATAATTCTCCAAGGCTATATTGTTCCATTAATTTGGTAAGAGTAAAATGCTGTTCTGTTCTGCTGTTCTTATCAGGCATTCAAACATTTGGCCTTGATTTCAGGGCCTCGTGGCCTCAGGGAGTAGTGGAGAACTCCAGCATTAGCTGGCATCATCGCACAGGGAAACCACCCACTGTCTCTCCTCTTGAAGGGTTTTCATTAAAAGCAAGCTTCCTGGCAAAGTGGTTTGGCCTTTGGCAGATGCAGCCTTTCAGAAGCTGCAGCTCCCTGCTCTGACTCCTGCCAAGTTCAGCTGTTTGCTATCAGTGTTCCCAGGCAACCTGCAGCTTTCCTTTCCCCAGAGGCTTACATTCCTGGAAAGGCCACTATCCACATCTGAACCCAGTCCCTAAGCCAATTCCTTCACTGCTTTTGAGCTTGAGCATTTTAGAATCCTGAGTATTTCCCTCTCCTTAATGAAGGCAAGGTGCTACCTCAAGTGTGCTCAACTTGACTGGCAGATGCTGATCCCAAATTCTGCACCACCTCAGCCCTGCATGTCTGGACAGCAGCTGGGTCCTGCCAGGTGCTGAAGGACTCTGTGAGGTACCTGTCTCATCTGCCTTTGACCACATGTGCTGCTCATGGGCCCTGGACTGGGTAATGCAGGTGAGGAGAAGGAAGAGATGAGGCTGTGGGCCGGTCACAGACATTGCTGTTTCCCTTCCCCATTCCTGCCACCCTTTGGAGCCATCTTTTCCCTGTTTGCCATTGGACGTGGAGTAGCCAGGGATGTTCTTCATCAAGTCCAATGGAAAAGGCAGAAAGGAAAACCCACTACAGGGAGTCCCACGCGCTCCCCATCCACTTTTACCCCGTGCAGACTGCAATATTTTCCATAAAAAAAGGAAGATATGGAGGCCAAGGCTTGGATGCAAAACAACTTTATTGAGCGTAAAGTGGAAAAGGAGGTGGCTCACAGAGGCCAAGAGGAGCAGCCACTAAGATGCAATGGAGCTCACGCAGGATGTGCACCTGCCTGCCCTGCAGAGAGAGGGAGGGCAACATGGCCACACTTGTCTGGCCTGGGGAGACACAGACAGTGAATAAAAGAGAGGGGAGAGTAGAAGATGGAAAGAAAAGCCTGCAGCTCTAAATATAATCTCCCAAAGCCCTGTCTGTGCCCAGAATGAGGTTCAGAGGTCTTTGGAGGTGCCAAGGATGTTGCCAGCAGATTTAGCAGGGACGGCACCTGCTGCCACCATAGCAGTTGGTGATGCAGGAGATGTCAAAGCCCCCAGAGCTGATGGGCACTCCGCCACAGCTGAGGATGTTGCCAACAGCAGCAGAGGTGGAGGATCCCACGGCGGTGTTCTGGGGGAAGGAGCTGAGGATGGGCCCAGGCAGGGTCACCAGCACAGCAGGTGGCTCAATGACAACGTGGGAGCTCTGGCACTGCCTGACACAGCACTCATTGCAGCTGCTGCCCAGGGGGCAGGGGCCACAGGGCTGGCAGCAAGGGTCACAGGGCTTGCAGCAGGACATGGCTCGAGGTCACAGGGGCACCTAGAATGGAAGACAGGGAGAAGCACAAAGTGAGGACACATGAGAAGCAGCACTGCACCCAAACACCCTGGAAGCATGAGAACTCCTGGTCCCCATTGCAGTGCCCAGCTCAAAGCCCAGGAGCCACCTGTGCCAAGTCCCAGCCTCTCTCTGTCTGCACAAGACCTTCTCTCCCTTGCCCTCTCCCACCACAAGCAGCTCCCAGCCCTGGGCTCTTGTAGCCGCTCTCAGCTGAGACCTCCAGCCAGGCAAGAGCTGCTCTTGAAGCAGCAGCAGCAGCAGGAGCAGAAGAGGCTTTGCACTCACCTGATTCCTGAAGAGGAGGAGGAGGTGAGAGAAGTGGATGAGAGAGCAGAGACTTGGGCTGCCTTTTATAGCAGTCCTGCCCTGCCTCAGGCCCACAGGCACCTTCGTGGAAGCCATAATTTTCTGACCAGCTCATTTCAAATCTGCACCAATCCCAGTTAATGGTAGGGCCTGTGTCCTGGTTTCCTGCACTGCATCCTTTTCATTTCCTGGCACATGCCATATTCTTTCCCCCTTGAGGTCTTTTGTAAGTGCTAGGAGGACAAGCCCAAGGATTTCCGGGAGGTAAACACATCCACACCTGCCAAATGCTCAGATCAAGGGCCGTTGGCATTCCATGCATTCAGCCGATGTGAACCTGTGTCATTCTTGTGGGTTTGTTTGTGTCAAAGTTGGCAGGAAATGGGCACCAGTTTTTTGCTTCTTGCCCAAGGACTGCCATGTGAGGGGATATGTTGTGTCAACAGAGACCCCAGGGGCTGACTTCTTCCTGTCCTCATAGGAGTGCACATAATTTTGAGTTGTTCCCGGCAGACCAGTGAACTGAAGTCCCTGAATGGATCTTCTTATGCTGGAGTGTTTCTGGTGACTGGGATGGGACACAGGCTCCTCCTCTCCAGACCAATGCTGGATGCACTTGTACAGCTCATCTCCCTGGTGCTGAGTGAGGAGGTGGTTGCATCTCACAGCAAATGGGTGTTGAACTGAATTGACTGGGACGTGGGTTGTGCTCTGCTGTGAGATGTAGGACAGACTCTCTTGTGTGGTACTGGGGAAGTCAAAAATCTTTGAGTCAAACTCCTTTCACGTTTAAGGACCAGGACCTCCATATGCCCCCAAAATTGCATGTCTAGCAACTGTGCATGGAAGAGTAGGAAAGTGTGACTTTTTTTAGGCTAACTGCCAAAATCCTGCTGCTTTTTCATGATCAGTTCTGTTGAAGTCGATCTTTGGCAAAAAATAACTTGTGTTCTGACTGCAACCCCTCATTCTCTATCTTGTTGTGCTACTTAAACATGAAGGAAATAGAAGAGAACCAGAGCTGAGGCATCTTGCAGACAGCCCATTCCCAACTCTTATCACACAGAGCACCTCTGGGACAGGAAAGGTTATTCACATGGGCTGGCAAGGTGGCACGGACGAGCCACCACCAGTTCCTGCAATGGTCCTCGAAAGAGAGCACCAGTCAGAACAACCCTTGCTCTCTCACTGCAATTGCAATCCCATCCTGGGACAGTTTCATAGCAGAAGCTCTTTCCTCCACCATTTCCTCTTCTCTGAGGCAATAATCCCAGCCCCTCACAGCAAGAGGATCTTTTTCCCATCTCTGGCTGCATGGGGAAAATTGGGATGCCAGGGGAGAACTGAGGCCCCTTCCTGCAGAGCTCAGCCTTGCACCAAAGGGTGCGAGGTCCTCCTGCCTGGATGCCAACACAGGAGAATTCTGCTTTGCGTCTATCCCTCACTCCCACCTCTCCTGAAGCGTGGAGCTCATAGGGAACACCCTTTAATGCTCAAACCTCAGAAATCTGGGACCACAAAGACAGTGGAGACTTCTGAAAAGCCTGTCTGGGAAACACAGAGTGGACTGGCCAGAAGAGAGGATCAGTGAGGGATGGATGTTTGGGAAAAGAAAACAATAGAGTTGCATTGGGGAACATTTGTTGAAGACACTGACAATGAAAAAAATAAAACAGGATATTGAGAAACAGAAAAAAAAGAAAAAAAATGCAACCCCTTCTCCCCCAAAACAGCCCTTGAATTAAGTTCAGTGTCCTTGACCATGGCAGGGGGGGTTTGGACTAGATGATCTTTAAGGTCCCTTCTCAGCCTTAACATTCTATGATTCTTTGATTTCATTATTCAGTTCATCCACACCTCTTTCTTAAAGATTCAAGTTCCATCCTTCATTAATGAATCACCTATATCTTCCAGCCCTCCATGGCACTGTGGGCTGTGGAATGGAGGAGTTTTGGTCAGAGCACAACTGTTCTTTTCTGCCTCCTCGCATTTTTCTCTGTTCCAGGATGAGCTCTTCCTACAGGCTGCAGTCCTTCAAGGTAGGTATGGATGCCAATACAGAAGAACTCTACTTTGCCATATTTTTATATGAACAAACTCATAGAAATTACACAGCTTTACATTACGTGCCTCCATGGGATGCCACCAGCCCAGGACGTAGGCATTCTGCCTGTTTTTATAATCCCAGAAATTCCTGGGCCTCTCATCTCAGCACTTAAAGAAGAATTCATATAGGAAAGCACGTGGCATGTGCCAGGAAATGAAAACGAGGCATTATAGGAAGCCAGGACACATCCGCCACCATTAGATGGGATGGTGCCTATTTGACATGAGTTGGTCAGAAAATTATGACTTCCACAAAGTTCCCTGTGGGCCTGAGGCAGGGCAGGACTGCTATAAAAGGCAGCCCAAGTCTCTGCTCTCTCATCCACTTCTCTCACCTCCTCCTCCTCAGGAATCAGGTGAGTGCAAAGCCTCTTCTCCTCCTGCTGCTGCTGCTTGAAGAGCAGCTCTTGCCTGGCTGGAGGTCTCAGCTGAGAGGGGCTGTTGTAGAGCAGGGCTGGGAGCTGCTTGTGCTGGGAGAGGGCAGGGGAGAGAAGGTCTTGTGCAGACAGAGAGAGGCTGGGACTTGGCTCAGGTGGCTCCTGGGCTTTGAGCTGGGCACTGCAATGGGGGCCAGGAGTTCTCATGCTTCCAGAGTGTTTGGGTGCAGTGCTGCTTCTCATGCGTCTCACTTTGTTCTTCTCCCTGTCTTCCATCCTAGGTGCACCTGTGACCTCGAGCCATGTCCTGCTGCAAGCCCTGTGACCCTTGCTGCCAGCCCTGTGGCCCCTGCCCCCTGGGCAGCAGCTGCACTGAGTGCTGTGTCAGGCAGTGCCAGGACTCCCATGTGGCCATCCAGCCGCCTGCTGTGCTGGTGACCCTGCCTGGGCCCATCCTCAGCTCCTTCCCCCAGAACACCGCCGTGGGATCCTCCACCTCTGCTGCTGTTGGCAACATCCTCAGCTGTGGCGGAGTGCCCATCAGCTCTGGGGGCTTTGACATCTCCTGCATCACCAACTGCTATGGTGGCAGCAGGTGCCGTCCCTGCTAAACCAAACATCCTTGGGCACAAACCTCCAAGACCTCAGAACCTAACCTAGTTCTGAGCTGAAGATAGAGCTTTGGGACATTGTATTTACATCTTCAAGCCATCATTCCCTTCTACTTTTCTTTCTCCTCTGTTTGCTGTCTGTGTCTCCCCAGACCAGTCTAGTGGGGACATGTTGCCCTGCAGGTTGGGCAGATGCACGCTCTGCAGAAGCTCCACCGCTCCTTAGTGGCTGCTCCTGGTGCTCTCTGTGAGCCACCCCCTTTTCTTCTTTCAACTCAATAAAGTTGTTTTGCATCCAAGCCTTGTCCTCCAAGTTCTCTTTCTTTCCATGGCAACTCCTCCAGTTTGCTCAGGACAAAAAGTGGAGAAGCAGAGGGTGGGAGTTCCTGCAGTTGATTTTACTTTCTGCCCTTTTGTCTTGTAGCTGACGAAAACTATTTGGGTACTGCACAGTCAGTGGCCATCAGGTACAGCGAGGCTCCAAAGGGTACCAGGAGTGGGTTGGTGTGTGAATTGATACATCAAAGTCACCAAACCACAGCTGAAATGCAAAGAGTAGATTTATTTCATTACCTCATTAACTCAAGGGTCCCAAGGCACTGCCAGGCTGCAGAGACACATAAGAGAGGCACAGTGGCACCATTAGGGTCAGTCCAATCCTGCGTCAGAAAGCTGACATTACTTTATTAGAGAGCTGGATGCATGGGGATGCCTCCTCTAAGCATGCCCACTAACCTAAGAGACCAGTTTGTATTCCAAAAATTAATACATATTCACATATTCATCCTTTTATAAATAATGTCCATATTTTAAATATATCCATGGACTTGTTTGGATATGGTTCCAGATCTTCTGATGAATCTTTTCTTTTTGAGAGTATCCCAAATATGTGGTCAGGTCATAAAGTACTACTCCATCATTCTTCAGTCTGACACACAAACCTCGTTCTCATGTTGGGGTTTAGGATTTTTCTTTTGTTTTTATCTCTCACGGATTTTTCTCCCATCTCTTGCCAAGAAACCATAACAATAGATACTTAAGAGAGACAAAAGAAATTGCCACGGGAAGAGTGCAGCTCTTAGCTGGGGAGTTTCTCTTGGAAGGGCAGAGATACTGCCAGATTTTGGCTGGGTTAAAGAGATTTGCAGCTCCTAACTCTCTTGGTCTCTTGGCATTCAGAGGAAAGCAGGCTGCAGTCACTGTGGGGGGAGTTCACCAGAACTGTGAGGCTCCATCTCCTGCTGACTTCTCCTACCTGAGTAGGAGACTGAAGTATGACTGAAGCTCTGTTTGTGGGGGTGGCCATTGCACTGGGACCTCCATCTCATTAGAGGGAGACCCTTTTCACCATCTGCTCATGTGCCTCAGGCAAAACTTAATCTCAGGCCCTTACCCAGGCCCTTTCCCCCTCCAGGATCCCGGGCTCTTTTCCCCTCCAGGAAAGCCTCTCCTGGATGTGTCTGGGAGCTGGACTGCTGCTGATGCTGAGTTTCTGCTGCCTCTTGCTTGCTTCCCTGGGTGAGCTCATCCTGCTGTTCCAGCCGCCGTTCTGAGGTTCCTGCTGCAGCCCATTTCCCCATCCAGCCCCGTTCTGAGATTCCCATTGAAGCCCATTTCGCCATCCAGCCCTGTTCTGAGGTTCCTGCTGAAGCCCATTTCTCCATCCAGCCCCGTTCTGAGATTCCCACTGAAGCCCATTCCACCATCCAGCCCTGTTCTGAGATTCCCACTGAAGCCCATTCCGCCATCCAGCCCTGTTCTGAGGTTCCTGCTGGAGCCCATTCCGCCATCCAGCCCCGTTCTGAGGTTCCTGCTGGAGCCCATTCTGCCATCCAGCCCGCCCACCATTACCGCGTGAGGGACCCGAGCTCGCGCCACAGCGCCCTCTCCTGGCCCCGGGGAATCACCGCACCCACCCTGCCCGGCCGTGAGCCAGCAGCGCCCCTGCTGGCTGTGCCCGGAACTGCACAAAAGGGGAAAGCGCCTGCGGCCGAGAGAGGCAAGGACAGGTTGTGTGATTCTGTTTGGTGTTATTTGTTTGTTTGAGTTGTTATACATATATTTATTAGTAAAGGTCTGTTATTCCTTTTCCTACATCTTTGTCTGAAATCCCCTTAATTTCAAAGTTAACATAATTCGGAGGGAAGGGGGTCATTGACAAATGTTACACATTGCTTTTCTCTGCAGAGCCTGATTGTGGCAGACACTGATCCCAGCTTGTGGATCATCTCAAGCCCTGCATGTCTGGACAGCAGGTGGGCCCTGCCAGTACTGAAGGATTGTACAGATGTCATAAGGGTGTCATGTCTTTGACCACATGTGCTGCTTATGGACTGCCACTCATGTGCTGGGGTCAGGGCAGGAACAGGCGAGAGGCAGAATGGTAGAAAAGGCAAATAAGGCTTTATTCAAGAGAACCGCTCAGTTTTTATAGAGTGGTACATTAGATTCCATTATATTGGCTAACTAACAGAAACGTCTTTCTCACGCACTGTCCTTCAGAGGAACAGAAAAATAAAGTACTAAAACACCACCTGCAAATTGTTTAGAGTCAACAAGTTATCACATCTTTCCAGCTCCCTAAAACTTCTCACAAGCCTCTGTGAGAAATGCTTGCCATTTCTCTCTCTCTGTCCCATGGCATCCACAATGGACCAGGTAATGGAGAGGAGCAGAAGGAAGGGATGAGGTTGTGGGCTGTTATCACCAAAATGAAGATTGTTTCTCATATTCACTGCTGCCACTCTTTGCATCCAGGGTCTCCCTGATGGCCACTGGCTGCAGAGTAGCCAGGGATGTCTTCATCAGCTGCAAGGGAAAAGACACAAAGTAAAATCTGCTACAGGGAATCCCACTTAGAGCTTCTCCACCTCTTTTCCTGAACAGACTGGAAGTGTTGCCACAAAACACATGATGAAAAAGAGTCCCAGTTAGGGATGCACAAATAATTTGGTGAGTCTAAGAAGAAAAGGAGGTGGCTCACAGAAGGAACCAGGAGCAGCCACTAAGATGTAGTGGAGTTCCAGTGGGGTGTCCATCTGCCTCTCAGGCTGAGGGAGAGAGGGCAACACATCCCCTCTAGACTGGCCTGGAGAGACACAGAGAGCAGGTGGAAAGAAGGAGATGAGTGGAAGAAGAAAACAACACGCCAAACCTCTGTCATGTCCCCTCACGCTGGATTTCTTGGGCATGCGACCAAGAAGAACAAGACCAGAGCCCCTTTCCTGACAATTTTGCCACAAAAAAACTATTCAGAAATTACACAAGAGAACATCACCTGCCCACAAAGGATGCTGCTGGCACCTGATCAGAGACTTCTGTCTGTGCTGACGTCTTTCTGCCCCGGAAATCCTTGGGTTTATCCTGTCGGCACTTACAGAAGTAGCCTTTCATATAGGAAAGCAAGCGAAATTACCAGGAAATGAAAAGGCAGCAGCGCAGGAAACCAGGACACAGCCCCTACCATTAACTGGGATGGTGCACATTTGACATGAGCTGGTCAGAAAATTATGACTTCCACAAAGGAGCCTCTGGGCCTGAGGCAAAGCAGGACTGCTATAAAAGGCAGCCCAAGTCTCTGCTCTCGCATCCACTTCTCTCACCTCCTCCTCCTCTTCAGGAATCAGGTGAGTGGAAAACCTCTTCTCCTCCGCCTGCTGCTGCTTCTTCAAGAGCAGCTCTTGCCTGGCTGGAGGTCTCAACTGAGAGGGGCTACAAGAGCCCAGGGCTGGGAGCTGCTTGTGGTTGGTAGAGGGCAGAGGAGAGAAGGTCTTGTGCAGAGAGAGGCTGGGACTTGGCTCAGGTGGCTCCTGGGCTTTGAGCTGCAATGGGGGCCAGGAGTTCTCATGCTTCCAGTGTTTGGGTGCAGTGCTGCTTCTCATGCGTCCTCACTTTGTCCCTCTCCCTGTCTTCCATTCTAGGTGCACCTGTGAGCCCGAGCCATGTCCTGCTGCAAGCCCTGTGACCCTTGCTGCCAGCCCTGTGGCCCCTGCCCGCTGGCCAGCAGCTGCAATGAGTGCTGTGTCAGGCAGTGCCAGAGCTCCCACGTTGTCATTGAACCCTCCCCTGTGCTGGTGACCCTGCCTGGGCCCATCCTCAGCTCCTTCCCCCAGAACACCGCCGTGGGATCCTCCACCTCTGCTGCTGTTGGCAACATCCTGAGCTGTGGTGGAGTGCCCATCAGCTCTGGTGGCTTTGACATCTCCTGCATCACCAACTGCTATGGTGGCAGCAGGTGCCGTCCCTGCTAAATCTGCTGGCAACATCCTTCGGCAAGAATGTCCAAGACCTCTGAACCTTGTTCTGGGCAGAGATAAAGCTTCTGGACATTGTAGTTGGAATGTTTGACCATCGCTTCCTTGTTCTACTCTCCTCTCCTTTTCTGTCCCTCACACCCCAAGGCGTGGGACACTCCCAGTGTGGACCTGCCATCCTTCCTTTGTCTGCAGAGCAGTACAAAGAACACCACATGGGAGCTCCATCTTAGTGGCTGCTCCTGGTGCTCTCTGTGAGCCATCTCCTTTTCTTCTTTAAACTTATTAAAAATGTGTTGCATTCAAGCCTCTGCCTCTGAGTCATCTGTTGTTCAGCAACTCCTCCAGTTTGCTCAGGAAAAAGATGGAGAAAGCAATGTTTGATGCTTGCTGCAGTGGATTTTATTTTGTGTCCTTTTCCTTTGGAGCTGATGAAGAACATCCCTGGCTACTTGGCATTCAAAGGCCATCATGGAGACTTTGGCTCCATAGGAGTGGGGATGGGAAACAACAACACCTGGGACAGCCCACGACTCATCTCTTCCTCTCCTTCCTTCATTTCCTGGCCTTGGGCCTGTGGCCAGCACACCTGGGAACAAGGAGATGAGATCCAAACCTCACACAGTCCCTCAGCAGTCAGCAGGGCCCAGCTGCTGCCCAGACATGCAGGGCTGAGGGGATTCACAAGGAAGGATTGGTAACACACTCAATCTGTGCAGTGGAGTCTCCATCAACGTGAATTCAACTCCTCCAAAAGGATCTAATGTTTTGTTCCAGGTGTCCATCTTCCCTGTGCAAGTGACTTGTGGCTTCACTACTAATGCCAACATTTAGGAATGTTTTCAGCTGTACTTCAAAATGTATGGTTAATCCTTGGCCTTTAGCTCCAGGCAATGGTGCAAATACCATTCCCTGAGTATCCATGTTCTCTTGGCCGCAGAAAATGAACTCCTGAAGGCTTTTCTGGGCTCCAAATACCAGCTCAGGTTCATAGGTCTCTGTGATGCATGAAACCTTCCTCCCATGCTCCTCCTGCCTGGATCTCCAGGCAGAGACAGTGGCTTTGTCCATCTGATGGGATACTGGCTCACCTTGCTCTGTCCCAAAACCAAGGCTTCACCTGCTCCTATGAGACCTGCTGCCCAAGCACTGCTCTCAGTTGCCAGAACCAAACCATCTCCAGTCCCATTTCGCTCTGTGTGTGACCCCCACGGGCAACGCCTCCACATGGCTCCATTACCAAAACCTTCTACCCTCTGGAATAATCTTTATAGCCAAACTGGGGAGATACAAGCTGGAGAAGTGGAGTTTAAGCTGGCTGAAAATTCCACTAGGAGGATTCTCACCATAGCTAAATACTGCATCTCCCACACAGGCACCTTGATCCACTAAATTTGCATCACCAGAATATCTTGATTTTACCAGAAACAAAGGACAAAGGCTCAGACAAAAGAATACAGAAATAAATGCCACTGTCTTGAGAGCTGATTAAAATCCTTCTGTTTACCATCTCCTGTGCCAGTAAATGCAAACAAGGCAACAAAACAAGAAAAGCTCCCTAATTAACCACATGGGAAGGATTTACCCTCCAGTTCTTAATGAGTGGTGAGAAACATTCCACACTTCATTAGGGGCAGGGCCATGTGATGCCTTTAGGGGGATCATAGGTTTTAAAACCATTGCAGGCTACCCAGGCATCAAGAGCTCTGAGTCTGATGCTACTGTACAAAAATTGTTCCTTTGGGATCTCTAGATGGACCCATCCGTGCCAAGGGGATCCATTTCTGTATAATATCTCCTCAGGAGTACAGTGAAAAGCACAGATTCAATACCCATATAACACCCAAGGGAAGGATGAATAAAGAGGTAGGTAAAGGATATTGTTGGTTTCTTATGAGACTTAAAGATTATTTGCATGACTTTGTCAAATATTTCCCATCCTTGCTGAGTACCCCTCATTCATCACAAACATTTCCCTGGCAGTCAAAACCAAATCTCCACCTGCAACACAAAGCCTGCAATCAGGTTTTCACACACAAGATGAGTTCTTTTCTACTCAGTCTTTTCCAGCTGGGGCCCTCACACCCTTACTTCATCCCAGAGCTCTGTAGTCACTCCAGAAACACTTTTGGCCATTATCCCTGGAGCCCACATCAAAGAGCAGCAAATGGTGTTGCTCCAAAGGCAGGGCAAGCTCAGCAGCCTTCTTCCTCAACAAGAAACCTCTCGAAACATCAGGTCAGGTTAGGAGACTGCTGCTTAAGCTTCCTAGAAGAGGGAGTCTCCTGAAGATGCAACAGGTATTTTCTCCTTCAAGGAGGAAAAATTGTTTGAGCACAGGTCCCCCTGGCAAATTCCCAAATTTTGGGGAATTTTTGTCTTTTTGTCCTCACCAGTTTGCAGGTGACAGCACCTGCTCTGAAGTTAAAGTCCACAGGGGAGCAGTAGCCTTTTTTCTATTGCCAAAACTCATCTTCCAGCCTTCCTCCCCCTGAGCTGGTTGGTCCTGGTCCCCCTCTGCCCTGCCTTTCTTGCTCTGTGCAGCTGAAGCTCTTGGCTCCATGGGACAGGCACTGGAATCAGATCCACTCAGGGCTTCCATGCTCAAGCTGGGCAGGATTTCTTGGCATTTCTCCTAATGCTCTTTGAAGCTTTATAACATGGAGAATGAAAGAGCAGCCCAGCCTGCAGGGCCGGGCTGTGGGGATGGCCATCACATCCTGTTGTGATGAGTGCCAGAAATGTACAAACTCATTTGAGCTCATCTGCAGAGCATTGCATGCAAATTTATCCATGCCATGCATGCAAAGGAATTTATCATCCACCTAAGTGCATCCATCAAGCAAAAATGCCCTTGTGTGACCACTGTGGGTTCAACAGGCACAAGCCTGGCTGGGCTGGAGCACACCAAGGCACTGCATGGCCCAAAGATGGATTGGCTGAGGATCCCCAGTCATGGCCTGAAGAGTGGAAGAAGCCAAACAACCTGGGGAATCTCTTCCAAGTTTGGTGAATGAAGGAAAAATATTGAAGCTCAGCAGTGCAGTTCAGCTGCCTGGAAGAGAAAAACCAATCAGCAATCAGGTGCTGGGAGGGAGAGAGGGAAAAGTTCATTGTGTGTCCTTTTGGGATCCATTTGGTGTCCAGACAAAGATTGCAGGGCTGAGAGGAGCTTGGCCTTTTGGCAGTGTGGTTGAAAACACCACCCCAGGCCTGCCCCAGGCCACTGGTCCTGGTGTATAGAGGGCTTTTACAGCAATTGGAGTGAGTGTTCTGCCCACAATTACATGCTCCTGTCCCAGAAATTTTAGGAAATCTCATTTTAACCTCAAAGCAAACATCCAGGAGGGAAATATCATAGTGTAAACAAGGAAGCGAAAGGCACCAGGAACTTGGAACACAGCCTGTATCATCTGGGATGCCTGACATTTCAGAAGAGCGTGTCAAAATTTTTCTGTCTGCTCGGGCAAACTTCCTGAGCCTGGGGCAGCATAAAAACCAATGCAGGTCCTTGGTGTCTCATCCACTTCACTCTCCTTTTTCTCCTTAAAAACAAGGTGAGTCTGCAGGCCCTTTTCCTTCTGTTACTCCCAGAGGATGAAGGCATTAGTCAGACTGTTATTCTTTTTCCCATATCTTTGCCTGAAAGCCCCATAATTTCAAAGTTACAATAATATGGAGGGAAGGGGCTAACATTTTCCATTCCAAGGGAAGTTCCCACCTTTCTTGGCGGACATCTTTCAAACCAGGATATTTTTTACTCCCCTTACCTCCATTCTGCAGCAGATGAGATGGAACCCTGTTCTCTTCCATTTGTGTGAATGGATCCTGTGCTCTGGGCTGACAGAATGTTCATGGGCTGTCATTTGCAGAGTGCTTGGGACATAAAGACAAGGATTATTTTTGCCATCCAACATAAATGGGCCATCTAAAAGAGCCCTGTGTGCCATCCCACTGCTGAGCATGACTGTGTGTTCTGATAGAGCTGCTGGCCTAGTTTGATTTTTTGGAATCCTTTCTACATTGTTTTTGCACTTTATCCAACTGGATCACAGTGCAAGGTGTATCTTTATTTGTTACAGAGGGCTCGACCTCATAAATTAATTCAGTTGTTACAAATTGGCAGAGTTTAGAGTGAGGTGGTGTGGAGTTTGGCTTTACTGCATCAAACTTTTCTGACAATGAATAAAGGATGGGGAGATCATATAGAATGTAGTCTGCCTTCCACTCTACTTCATTAGCAAGGCTGGAAAACTCCTCATTCTCCAGCTCCACAATGAGACAGGGAGTTTGCAAATTTAATTCTCTTTCTATTTGGAAGAAGTCAAACAACTGGTTCTTCAAGTTTTCAGCCAATCTCTTTTTAGCATTCAATTCCTTTTCAGCTTTCTTTCCAAGGTGTTCGACTTCTAATTTGCAAAGCTTTAGTTAAGTAAAACAAAGACTAAATGCCTTGGATTTCATTGCTGGGCAACATGCTTCTCTCACCAAAATGGCAGTGTGTTTTTCCTTTTCTATTACCGTGTCCCACATTTTCTTGACTATACTGTGCCTCTGTAAATACTCTGTTTTGTCTGTTTCTCAAAATTTGCCATCCTGCCAATTACACCAAATTGTCACTGGTGAAGAGGGAGCTTCAGACAGAGTATTTTAGAGAAGTCCTGCTGAGTTGTGAGATGCAGAGAGAACACCCTGGCTTTCTAAATTCCTCCTCAAAGAGGAGCCTGGGTTAGGCTGCATCCAATCTTAGCCCTAGACTGGGAGTGGTTTAAGTCACTTTGTCCCATAGGATTAATAAGGGAAAATTTTAGATACATATATATACTCATGTATATATTATACATGAGTATATATATATATAATATATATACACACACACACACATATATATATATATATAATGGCTATGTATATGTAAAATAAATTATTATGACAAATTATTAGACATAATATATTAATCAGAATTATTTACTACACATTGTAAAACCTAAAACTATTAGTACTGTGTAGAATAGGATAATGTACTATATCAAAGCAATGATATTACAGCAATTACATTAAAGCCAGCAAAAATAAAGAACTATTGAAATAGATAATAGTGCAACTCAGCATACCAGGGCTCATGGGCAGATCTCTTTTACTTGACATAAAGGAGCAGTCTTGAAGGGACATTTCCACTCCAAGGCAGGAAAGTTCATACACACATCCAAGCAGGAAAATGTTAGAATAACCTATTGTCTAAAATTGGACTGGACTTCTATAGTACAGAGGGATTGACTCTCAGTCATGTGTCTGTCATTGCAGCAATGTAAGGATGTTGATTGGGGTTTGGTGAGCCCTCAATCCACTACTGATTGATGAGCCTGGCAAATAAGGCATTCTCCAAGTTGCTTGACCACATTACAGGGCAGAATATCCTGCCATAGTGTCTCATCCTTCCATGACTCCAGGGAGACCCAGGGCTCTCCTCTGTGCCTGACACATCCCCCCAGAGCAACACCTTTCTCTCTGGCAGCTGGAGACAGCATAGGGAGAGGGAAGGACCACACAGAGGCACAGGCTGGGATGCAGCAAAACTTTAATGAGTTGGAAGAGGGAAAGGAAGTCCTCTGAGTAGGTACCATAGTGCAGAGAGCACCAGAGGGATGAAGGAGACTCTGTCCCTTGGTCACAATGCAGTTCACACCTTGGATGTGGCTTAGCCAGTGATCACAGAGAAGAAAAAGAGAGGAAGAAGAGCGGGAGAAACAAGGAATTCAGTCAAGGTTTCAGAGACCCCATACACCCCACCTCCAGTGCAGGTGGATGCTTAGTGCCTCTGGAAGCAATGGTCAGGATCTCCACGCTCAGTCCATTTCCATCTTCGGGGTTGTGGGGGTTCTTCTGTGGGGCAGCAGCTTCAGCAGACCCTGTTCCAGCGGGGCCTGGCGATGCAGGAGATGTCAAAGCCCCCAGAATTGATGGGCACTCCCTCAGAGCTGAGGATGCTGCCAGCAGCAGCAGAGCTGGAGGATCCCACCACAGTGTTCTGTGGGAAGGAGCTGAGGATGGGCCCAGGGAAGGTCACCACCACAGGGGAGGGTTCAATGACGATGGTGGAGTCCTGGCACTGCCTGACACAGGGCTCATTGCAGCTGCTGCCCAGGGGAGTGGGGCCACAGGGCTGGCAGGGCTGGTAGCAGGACATGGCTCTGAGTCACACGTGCACCTGGGAGACAAGAAAGAGACAAGACGGGGATGGTTGAGGAGACACCTCTCCACCCACCACAAGGGAGCCAAGACACAGCCTGGCCTGTGCAGGGAGGACCACACGACTCTTTGCCTGCTCCCCACCACTGAGCAAGGACAGACAGGACCACAAAAACACTTTCTTAGTCAACACAACAAGAGTTCCCCCAGCCCAGACACAGCCCCTCTACACATCAAAACCTCTCTCCACCTCTCCTCCCCTCCCCAAACAGGCAGCCTCAAGCCCAGCATAGGACAGAGCCTCCAACTCACTTGCTTCCAAAGGAGAAGAAGGGCAGTGGAGTGGATGGGAGAGTGAAAAGCTGGGACGCCTTTTATACTGGTCCTGCACTGCCCCAGGTCCAGAGGAAGTCTCTCTGGAAACAATAATTTTCTGAGAAGCTCATTTCAAGTGCAAAACACTCCGATTAATGTGATGGACTGCGCTTTGTTTTCCTGCATGGCCGCATTGCCATTGCCTTCCTTGGCCACGCACGTTTCTCCCTGAAGGCTCCATTTTAGAGCTGATCATGGAAGCCCATTGACCTGTGAGACAGAAGCTCTTTTGTGCAATCAGAAGATGAGTCTGGAGTGCCAGAGGCACTGCCTGCAGTCTGGGGACATTGGCTTGGGGCATTCCCATGGGCAGGAAGGGCCCTGCTGCTCCAAGCCCTGGAATGCTTGCTCAGATGCTGAAGGGTTACTGAACGTGCTGATGGGCCACATCCCTTCCTCCCACCCTCCAAAATCTCTGATTCACACTGGCCATTGTCTTTGCAGGCTGGTCATCAGCACTGCTGCTCTCGTCTCTTTTCCTTTTAATGCTGCCCTCAGAAGTCCTTGGTGCACTTGTTGTGCCTCATCCACCTCATGGACTCTCTCTGATATTCCCCTACAAACACAAACAACCTCATCATGAACTCATCCACCCCATGGACTCCCTCTGATAGTCCCCTACAAACACAAACAACCTCATTGTTTCCTCTCCCAGGATGCTCCAGCCTTGCCCACCTAAGAGATTTCTCTAGAGGTTTCTCTGAGTCTCCTCTGCCACACAAGCCCACAGCTGCTCAACTGGAGGCTCTTTTTTCAGTGGTGTTTTCACCACATCAAGGCCTCTTCTGCTTCTCACACTTAGTGGAAGCACAAGAACTAGGGAGGAGACAGCTGGGACAGCAAAGGCAATGGCCGGTATCAACCAGACATTTTGGAGGGTGGGAGGAAGGGATGTGGCCCATCAGCACGTTCAGTAACCCTTCAGCATATGAGCAAACATACCAGGGCTTGGAGCAGCAGGGCCCTTCCTGCCCATGGGAATGCCCCAAGCCAATGTCCCCAGACTGCAGGCAGTGCCTCTGGCACTCCAGACTCATCTTCTGGTGGCACAAACGAGCTTCTGTCCCACAGGTCAATGGGCTTCCATGATCAGCTCTAAAATGGAGTCTTCAGGGAGAAACGTGTGTGGCCAAGGAAGGCAATGGAAATGCGGCCATGCAGGAAAACAAAACACAGCCCATCACATTAATTGGAGTGTTTTGCACTTGAAATGAGCTTCTCAGAAAATTATTGCTTCCAGAGAGACTTCCTCTGGACCTGGGGCAGTGCAGGACCAGTATAAAAGGCGTCCCAGCTTTTCACTCTCCCATCCACTCCACTGCCCTTCTTCTCCTTTGGAAGCAAGTGAGTTGGAGGCTCTGTCCTATGCTGGGCTTGAGGCTGCCTGTTTGGGGAGGGGAGGTGGAGAGAGGTTTTGGTGTGTAGAGGGGCTGTGTCTGGGCTGGGGGAACTCTTGTTGTGTTGACTAAGAAAGTGCTTTTGTGGTCCTGTCTGTCCTTGCCCAGTGGTGGGGAGCAGGCAATGAGTCTTGTGGTCCTCTGAGACAGAGTAGAAATTCTCCAGAGTAGAAATCCATTTTGATTTAGGTGAAATGTACATCTTTGAGTCTGTGGTTAGAAAACATAGCTATGTAGCCTGACTGCAAGGCCTAGGCTCAGGGAAACTGATTCAGTGAAGGATAGAGATAAGGAGGGGAGAGAGAAGGTGATAAAGAGAGACAGGGAAACTGCTGTGAGAGCAGGTCAACCTGACCTAGGAATTCTTTCTGATAAAGAAGAACTAGTGTGGAGTTCATGATAATGAATATGTATGAACCTATTGTGAAATTGTATGCATGTGTATTCGAGACGGGGATAAAAAGGGACCTGACGTCCCCAGAAGTACACGTCTTTTAAGGAGAGCAATCTCCACATGCGTCCGGCGCTGCAATAAACATACCAGCTTTACAACTTCCACAAAGTTGTGGACTTTGGGTTATCTCCACAAAACACCTCCCTGCACTGGCTGCATCTCCCAGGCCAGGCTGTGTCTTGGCTCCCTTGTGGTGGGTGGAGAGGTGGCTCCTTAACCATCCCCATCTTGTCTCTTTCTTCTCTCCCAGGTGCACTGAGACTCAGAGCCATGTCCAGCTGCCAGCCTTGCCCTCCTTGCTACCAGCCCTGCGCCCCTTGCAACTGGCCCTGCAACCCCTGTTTTCAGCCTTGCAACCCCTGTTACCAGCCTTGCAACCCTTGTTACCAGCCTTGCAACCCTTGTTTCCAGCCTTCCAACCCCTGTTTCCAGCCCTGTGGCCCCACTCCCCTGGGCAGCAGCTGCAATGAGCCCTGTGTCAGGCAGTGCCAGAGCTCCACCATCGTCATTGAGCCCTCCCCTGTGCTGGTGACCCTTCCTGGGCCCATCCTGAGCTCCTTCCCACAGAACACTGTGGTGGGATCCTCCTCCTCTGCTGCTGCTGGCAGCATCCTCAGATCTCAGGGAGTGCCCATCAGCTCTGGGGGCTTTGACCTCTCCTGCATCACCAGGCCCCGCTGGAACAGGGTCTGCTGAAGCTGCTGCCCCACAGAAGGACCCCCTGGAACCCAGAAGATGGAAATGGACTGAGTATGGTCATTTAGAGTCACTGAGGATCCATGGCATTTGGGAAGAGCTGTGCCTGGGCTCTCAAACCATGGCCTTTGTCTAACTTGCCTGTTTCCCTCCTGTTCTTTTTTTGTCTCTGCTCTCATGTCCTCCCCTGGGCTGTGATCACTGGCTAAGCCCCATCCAAGGTGTGACTGCACCCATGGCCAAGGGACTCGTGGCCAAATCTCCTACATCCCCCTGGTGCTCCCTGCACTATGGTGCCCACTCAGAGGACCTGCTTTAATTCTTAATTAAAGTTTTTCTGCATCCCAGCCTGTGCCTCTGTGTGGTCCTTGTCTCTCCCCAGCTGCCAGAGAGAAAGGTGGGTGTGGGTCTTCTGTTTCACATCAGCAGATTTAATTTGCATATCAGGAAAAGTCTTTCCCTAGAGAGTGGTCAGATATTGAACAGGCTCCCCAGGGAATGGTCACAGTCTCAAGGCTGCCAGAGCTCAAGGAACATTTGGACAATGCTCTCTGGCACGGGGTTGGGATGGCTGTGGTGTCTGTGCAGGGCCAGGATTTGGACTTGGTGATTCTTGTGAGTGCCTTCCAGCTCAGGGTACACCACCATGATATTTTCTGAAAAATCTCTTCACCGGGTTTTCTTCTCCTGGGAAGCTGGGAAGCCTCAGCTTCTCCATGTTTTGCTCCTCTGGAATGTGATCTGGAGATTGTTTACCCAAACATGTGATTTGTTTTTAATTTATGGCCAATCACAGTCCAGCTGTGTCGGACTCTGAGTCAGTCACGGGTTTTTATTATTCATTCTTGTTTAGTCTTCTGATGTATCCTTTCTCTTTCTTTAGTATAGTTACAGAATAGAATAGAATAGAATAGAATAGAATAGAATAGAATAGAATAGAATAGAATAGAATAGAATAGAATAGAATAGAATAGATCAGCCTTCTGAGAAACATGGAGTCAAATTCTCATCTCTCATGTTATCCTGGGGACCTCACAACACCACAAGGATTTTCTTGTGGTGATTCTATGAAGCTGGGCTCCAGATGCAGTTTCTATTTCACCTCCACAGACAGACACATCCAGTCAATGAACCTTGTTCTGATGGCAGTCACACTTCAGAGGATGGACAAAGGGGTGAAAAGATTCTGTGGTGGAAATTTTATCTCTCCATCTGCCAAGACCATACATCCTTGTAGATTATACTTGCCTACATTGACCTGGTCTCACTGCACTGTTCCAAGGGCTGAAAGAAACTATTGAAGACTCCACTAAGTCCAACAATTCAGTGACAAAACTTTTTTGGTCTTTGCAGAGGTTTTTATGCCACAAAAAAAAAAAAAAAAGGAGGGATTGTTTCCAGGTGGAGCATTTAATCATAAGTAAAGGGATTCTGGCATGTGTGTTTTGTGTGTAGTGACAAAGAAATGGAAATTTCATGGCATAGAAAGGATTGGTAGATATGGACCAAGTTATCCTGGTGGACTAGAGAAAGAGTGGTGCTCCAAGTGAACTTTCCATCCACAAAGATTAAAGCTGGCCCTGGATGCCATTAGCAATAAAATCCCTTTGGCATCTGGAATGTCATCATCCTGCAAGTTTTGCAAGATTTAGAAAGCAGAAATTAATCCAGTGTCTGACTAAGGAAACTTGCTGCAAGCCTGTGTTACCAGTCACTTCAAAGCTATCCCCAAACACCTCCCAGAACAAAGACTGAGCAACATCTCTCTCCCTGGTCGTCTTGGGAGAGCATCTGCAGGAAAAAATGACACAGAAGCAATGGCTCAAATGCAGCATAATTTTAATGAGTCAAAAGAGAGAAATTAGGTCATTTCAAGCTATGATCATGGTGCAGTGAGCACGAGGGACAGATAAGAGATTTTGCCCCATGGCTGTGGCTGAGAACCCTAGAAGGTTCTGAGAACCCTAGAATGTCCATCTGCCTGCCCTACAGAGGGAGCAGGGCCAGCAGGTGCTCTCCTGGCTAGATGTGTGGGGCTCACAGCCCTGGGAGCACAAGGGAACAGGGACACAGGAGGGAAAGGAGAGAGTGGCAGGGGACAGAGGCAGGGATGGGCTGTGCTTGCCAAGAGTCCTTCTGCAAGGGCTGCTGGGCTTGCTCAGCCCTCCAGGAAGCACCAAGGCCATGCTCCATCCCCAGTGAAGAACCATCCTGCTGAGTGCTTAGGTTCACACCCTGGAATCATCACCAGCAGCTTCAGCAGGGGAAGGACCTCCTGCCACAGATGCCACTGCCCAGGCCAGAGAGGCCAAAGCCCCCAGAGCTGATGGGCACTCCCTGAGAGCTGAGGATGCTGCCAACAGCAGCAGAGCTGGAGGATCCCACGGCGGTGTTCTGGGGGAAGGAGCTGAGGATGGGCCCGGGCAGGGTCACCACCACGGGCGAGGGCTGGATGAAGACGGTGGAGTCCTGGCACTGCCTGACACAGGGCTCATTGCAGCTGCTGCCCAGCGGGGTGGGCCCACAGGGCTGGCAGGGCTGGCACCGGGGGTAGCAGGACATGGCTTGGGGCTGCAGGTGCACCTGGGAGACAGAACAGTGGGATAGAAAAGCACAAGCAAGTACAAGCCTGTAACACCACCAGAAAGGAGAGAATACAGCTCACACAAAGTGCTGGAAGGATCATAAGGAGGCCCACAGGCTTCTCCTTCTCTGTGGGGCCCCAGTCGTCCATTTTTCTGAGTCTGGACTGAACGCACTTGGGACAGTAATTCATGTTCAGACTCAGGTGTTTATTATTTCTTATCAGTAAAACAATCTCACTACTGTGAATTGGGCAGCTTTTCATTAGAAGGCACAAAATGACCAACAATCTCTGGTTACAAGGTCTTTTAAGACTAAACTCTCCAATTAAGAACTGACACCTGTGGATGCCATGGGACAGAGAGAGAGGAACGGCAAGCATTTCTCACAGCAGGCTGTGAGAGGTTTTAGGGAGCTGGAAAGATGTGATAACTTGTTGACTATAAACAATTTGTAGGTGCTGTTTTTCTACTTTCTTTTTCTGTTCCTCTCAAGGACAGTGCATGAAATGGATGTTTCTGTTAGTTAGCCAATAGAATAGAATCTATTGTACCACTCTATAAAAACCACACGGTTCTTTTGAATAAAACCTTCTTTGCCTTTTCTACCATCCTGCCTCTCACCTGTTCCTGCCTCAATCTCAGCACACGAATGGCAAACACCTAGATTATTTTCCCTTTTAACCCAATAACTGATCCCAAAGTGGACTTTTCTGCCCAATTACAAAATGCCACCCAAATCCATGAAGAAGGAAGAAGAAGAACCATGAATAAGAAACCCCGGATGACACTCTGTGCCCTCTTGCATCCATCCACAACGTACTAAAAATCCCAAAACCTCAATTTCTAACGAAGGGATGCACATACAGTAGTCTATAATCTATTTTACACTTTTGTGGATTCTAGTCTATCTTGAAGTTTAGTTTTCTCCATGAATGAGGGTCCAAGTCAGTGCTTCCCTGGGCACAAGGACATGCCAGAGCAGACAGAAAAATATTCCTAGTGCCCTGGGTTTCCACAGCTCTCCAAAAGAGACCTGCAAAACACAACCAAGCTCTGGGAGATCCCTTCCTAGCCCAAACCACAGGAGACACCTAACTGAGCTCCAAGCTCTCTCCATGTCCCCCCTTTTGCACCTTTCCCTGTCCCACAGAGAGCAAGGGAATGGTATAGAAAGCAAGGACCCCAGAACCAGGTATAGGACAAAGACACAACTTTGTGCTGAAAAATCCCATGGAAGCACAATGATGAGAATGAAGAAAAGAAGAATAAAGAGCTTCAGACTTACCTTGTTCCCAAGGAGACTGTGTGCAGGAGAGGAGTGGATGAGACAGTGAGGAGATGGAACTCCTTTTATAGTGCTCCTGTCCTGCCCCAGGCCCACAGGCACTGCATGAGGGCAGTAATTTTCCAACAGACTCATCTTCAAAGCAAAATATCCCACCTAATGCCCCAGGTTGTGCTTTGTTTTCCATCACCATTGCCAGTGCATTTCCTTGTTTCTGACGCACCCATTATGCTATGCAGGCTCCTTTCATGTTCCAGGATGACAGATCCAATGATTTTCCAAATGGATCATGCCCCTGTCACCAGAAGATGTACCCTCAGGTGCAGGAGGGGTCTGTGCAGATGTAGGACATGGAACTGGGAAATCTGGTCATGTTCTTTTCAAACCCCACTGCAGAAAGGCTTGGCTCTTCCCCTGCCAATGCAGGGGTCTGTCTTGGGTACACAAAGGCTCCTGTGCCTAATGAAATGACTTCTCCTTCTCCCTCAATCCTTTACAGATTTACTTGGAAGAGTCATCTCCTCTCATGGCAGTCTCTGGGAGTCTCATATGTCCATCAACATGAAGAAAGAAAATGTCATCCTTCCTAAGGACCACGATCACAATTCTGGTGTGGTCCCCCCTCACTACATGAGGGGTGTGTTGAGGCTTGGCACAGCACCTTGTTTGTCCCACTCTCCTCCTCACAGTGCCACGAGCTTTGGCTGCATGCCTTAAACCCTGACCAGCACGAGAGACTTTTGCAAAACATGTTGACTGCCCTGTGAGCCCCTGAAGCTGTGGGAGTGCTGGCAAGAAGCTCATGCTGTCAGCAATGGCTCTGGTGGCTGCCTGAAGCTGTGTACTCGGGTACAGCCCAGTTCTTGCACCACTTTTCATGGGTTATGGATGGATCTGCCCTTGCTGGAGGGCAATTGTGTCCCTGCAAGGGCCATGGGTCTGCAGACATCACACCCTCCTGGCTTGGCCTCACACCAAAAGGCTGACACACAGCCAGCCCAAAATTAGAGCATGAGTTGCCGCTGGTAGGGAGAGTCTCCCCCTGGAAATTTGCCTGCTGAAGGCATTCCCTTGCCCTCTGGGATGCATCCCAGCTGCCTCCGTGTCTGCAGGGCAGGGAAGTGCATCACTCCTTGATGTGGTTTGAGAGCAGGTTTGGTACCCAGGGCTTTTCTGAGTGCATCCCCTCCCTCAGTGTTCTGAGGTGCGTGGCACTGCAGGGCTATCACTGACAGCTCTCATTTATTAGGGAGCTGGACGAGTTCCTGCTTCCCCAAGGGTTGCTGGCCTGCTCTCTAAGCAAGTCTTTTTGGGCATGGCAAACAAGGTGTGCTGAAGCACAGATGCCAAGAGAATACTCAGTGCATAGGAGTAATAGTTGCCTCCTCAAGCCAGGTCTCAGAAGCTCTTGGAGGGCTATTACTCACCCAGGATAGCTCAGCCACCTTTGGAAGCATAAAATCAGGACCATGGCTTCTGCTGCAGTGTTGGAAACAAAAAGGTTTAATAAAAGGCAAAATAACAAAGCTCTTTACAGAGAAAAACCAATCCAGGTGCAAGAGGTTCTTGCTGCTGGTAAAACACCTCACAAAAGCTATTCATTTCTTTGTTATCTTTTTTTTCTAGTGAATTGCTCAGGTGGGACTTTTTGGCCCCTGTCCAATTGGTTATCCTTAAATTTGAGGTGAAGTCCCCTAGGTCTATAAAATGTCTTTTTACCCAATTGAGGAGAGAAACTTCTCGGCTTCTTTCCTTTTAAAGGGGACAAAGGATAGTTTTGTCACTCCATCAACAGAGGGCACATTCCTATACACCATTGATGAGGGACCATTGATGAGTCCCAACCAGTGGGGAGATTTTTTTCTGCAACCCCTCCTATCCCTCCACAGAGCATTCGGGAGACCTTCTCAACACAGCAAGGTCTCTTTGGCCAGCAGGATGAGGTTTGTGCATCCACTGCACCCTCCAAGCCTCTCCCCAAGGCATCTCTCACAAGAGAAAAGAGAGCTGAGGCTCTAGGACTGTAGCATAGTTCAGTCTCCAGCCCATACTGCTGGAAGAAGTTTTTAATTTCCAAGTGCAGATCTTGCTGTTTGTTCTTCTTGAGTGCTAGACGGCCTCTGTGGCCCAGTTCTCCAGACAGTCAGTAATTCACTTTATAGAAACCATGACCCAGAATACATTAGCAGGCTTTCACTGGTTGACTCTTGTCAGGCAGTCTTTTTTTTGACAGCCATTCACTGCTGAGAAGGCTCCCCCATCTTCTCAGAACTCTTTTAGGGGATGCAGCAGCCTGGGAGATGTTGTAGGTGAAGACTGAGAGAGGCATTGTCTCCTCTATCGCCACACTTCTGAGATCACCTTCCATCATCTGAAATGGGCATCCCACGATACTGTCAGATGCCATTTCCACAAGGGCCCAGGGCTGTCCCATGGTGCCCTCCAGAACCCCTGCTCTCTGCTGTGAAGTTCTTTAGCAGCAAATCATCTCCAGGAGGAGTTTTTTCTTCCCCCAGTAGGACTTGTTCAGGTAAACCTTTCTTGCTGGTGACTTTCCAAGTGGCCCAATCTCTTGACAGCAATTCCTGCTAGTAAAAATCAAGGCCAAGGATTCCTTGAGTATCTCCACTTTTCCTGTAACCCTTGTCCTCAGTGAGGCTGCTCCAGTCAGCCTTTGGACTTCTCAGCTACCTGGAAGAATTTCTTGTGCCCATCATGTATTTTGCCTGTTCTGGTTCTGCTGTATTCTATATTCTGTATTCTCTGTATTCTGCTCTGGTACATACCCAGCCAGGCTTTGATTTTCCCTAGTCCTGCATACTCAGACAAACTGGCAAACATTCTCCCCAGAAAAAAAGCTCAATAATAGGAAGAGAGCTGAAAATTCTTGCTGCAAGGGGAGCTGCATAAAATTGCAATTCACTCCAAGCCAACACCCCCTGTGTTCATGGGACCCCACCACACTTCAAACACATCTTCTGCCTTCACTGACACAGCATCACCAAGGATATCCTTGGGTGCCTCATCTCAGCACATGAAAGCAGAGCAGGAATGTGGAAAATGAGGAAATTAAATGGCAGCACAGGTTGACAGAAACCAGAAAACAACCTGCGCCACCAGGTAGAACATTTTGTTTTTGAGGTGAGTCTGCAGGAAAATTATTGCTGTCATGCAATGCCTGTGGGCCTGGGGCAGTGCAGGAGCAGTATAAAAGCAGGTCCTTCTCCTCACTCTTTCATCCACTCCTCTCACCTCCATCTCCTTCAATACAAGGTGAGTCTGAAGCTTTTTCTCCTCTTTCTTTTCCTATTCCTCCAATGCACCTCAGCTCATATCTGCTCCACTCCTACATGGGGTCTTGGAACTGCTGTCATGGGAGAGGAAAGGGGAGGAAGTTCTGTCATCATCAGAAACTTGGTTAAGTGTCTATGTGGGGTCCTATGTGGGGTCTTGGAACTGCTATAATAGGGGAGGAAGTTCTGTCACCACCAGAGGCTGAAATTTGTTAAAGTGTCTCATGGCAATGGGCGAGGAAGGAACCTCTTCGGGCTTGGTTGCTGTCCAGGGGGTTCTTTTGGGCAGAAAGGAATGGGATACCTGTGGATCTCACTGCAAAGTTCCCAGCCTTTTTCTCCAACTTGTCTTTTTTCTCCGACTTATCTCACTCTTAGTTGAGTGCAAGACTGCTCTTCACCCACAGTTTCTGTTCTGCTTCTCATTTCTCTCTCCCAGGTGCACCTGCAGCCCCAAGCCATGTCCTGCTACCCCCGGTGCCAGCCCTGCCAGCCCTGTGGGCCCACCCCGCTGGGCAGCAGCTGCAATGAGCCCTGTGTCAGGCAGTGCCAGGACTCCACCGTCTTCATCCAGCCCTCGCCCGTGGTGGTGACCCTGCCCGGGCCCATCCTCAGCTCCTTCCCCCAGAACACCGCCGTGGGATCCTCCAGCTCTGCTGCTGTTGGCAGCATCCTCAGCTCTCAGGGAGTGCCCATCAGCTCTGGGGGCTTTGGCCTCTCTGGCCTGGGCAGTGGCATCTGTGGCAGGAGGTCCTTCCCCTGCTGAAGCTGCTGGTGATGATTCCAGGGTGTGAACCTAAGCACTCAGCAGGATGGCTCTTCACTGGGGATGGAGCATGGCCTTGGTGCTTCCTGAGGGGCTGAGCAAGCCCAGCAGCCCTTGCAGAAGGACTCTTGGCAAGCACAGCCCAGCCCTGACTCTGCCCTCTTCCCATCTTTTGTCTCCCTCTCCTTGCTCCTTTGTGCTCCCTGGGGCTGTGAGTCCCACACATCCATCCAGGGGAGGACCTGCTGGCCCTGCTCCCTCTCTGGATCAGGCAGATGGACATCTTCTGAGATCTTCACCACAGTTATCTGGTGCTCCTTTAACTCAGATTTACCTAGTTTTCATCTTTTGACTCATTAAAGTTCTACTGCATTTGAGCCATTGCCTTTTTGTCATCATTTCCCCTGCACACGCCCTCACAAAATGACATGGGAGGTTATTGGGTGTGCTTGTGCAGGAACCATTATCACAGGATAGTCTTGACAATGCTTAGAGGGTGATCCTCTGTTTTTCAAGCTTCTCTACCTATCTAGAGCTGAATGGAATGATTCAACACAGTTCATTGGCTAGAGCTCCACCAGAGATGCTGGGAAAAGGGGAGATTTCCTCGACCCTTAATATTTGTCTCTCGGTGCCCCAGAAAAACTGAGACCATTGTGTCAGCCACCTCTTGGGACTTCTGCTGGTCAAAGTGACCCCAAGATATGTTAGAAAGTCTCTTTTCCCAGCCTGGCAGTCAAAGAAGGAGTCAGAACTCTTCAGTTCTCATTCTCAAGTTTGTTTATTGTTTCTTATCTATAAAATTCTTTCTCTGGCCTGCCGAGGTCCATTCAGCAGGTCAGACAGAGGCCCACTGGTGTTACCTTTTTATACTAAAAACCACGTGTACATTATTTACTATAACTTCCCAATACCTATCATCTATGTTAGACAGTGAGCTTCTACTTTAAACCAATCTAAAAGTGCCAACATCACAGCAGAAGATGGAGGCCAAGAAGAAGAAGAAGAAGAAGGAGAAAAGCTGGACACACCCAGATTCCTCCATCTTGCCTCCTGAACCCCCATTCCAAAAACCTCAAAAAATCTATTTTCCACCCTGTGACAAACTAACTATTATTCTACTTAGACTTTTGTGGCTTGCAGATCCTCATATAAGGTTGGTAATTTTTTCATAATCAAAGTCACAGGTGTCTTGGGCTCTGTGCCAAGGTCTCTGAGGCCCCTGGCAGGGGTTTGGGCAATCCATCAGAGCCAGAGGGATGTCCTGAATCCCAACAGCCACTCTGTCAGTGTCCAATTAGGGGGGCCCTGCACTGAGCCATCCTGCTGGACTGGAAGGCAGCTCTATTGACTCAGTCAGGGAAACACCATCAGAGTGAAGGAGACCCCTCAGCAATCTTTCCACTTTTTGACCCCTAAGTGGGTCTTCCACTGTATTTGAGTAAGTTCCCTGCTGCCAGAGACTGCAAACACCACTGAAACACTGACAGTTTATGGAATAATACTCTGGATAATATAAAATCGTGAAAGGTTACAGTTCAAGGACTGCCAGTGTGCCAGGGAAGAAGAATCACATGGGAAAATCCTCCCACTGGTTCAGCTGAATTGATGAAAGGGCTGTGCCATGCCATAGAACATGCTCAGCAAAAAACTGTAGGCAGTTTCTCCAAAGTAGGTGTTCTCCAGAGCCTGGCTGGGTATTGGTCTGCTGGTGCAAGGTAGTGGTTGATTGCATTTATACAACTTGTGATTTTTTCCTCTTTTCTCCCCTTCACTCAAATCATCAGTGACCTGGTCCCATTCACCTCCTTGTCCACGATTTTTTTCCACTACTGGGACAATTACCATAGGGTATTGTTTGGGTCCCTACCTCAGCCCTGGTGTTCTCAGGTGTGGTTTTCGGTGTCTGCCCCAACTACTGTGTTCTTAAATGTAGTTCACATGCATGGTGACATTCTCAGAAGTGATTTGGACCCCTGTCCTCTGATAGTGCTGGTGAAGCTCCAGAGGTGTGTTAAAAGCTGTCACCAGCCACCTCAGGATAAATTTCACTCTTGTCACACCAGAAAATTCTCTCTTCTTGCACCACCCTGACACCAGATACCTCAAACACCACATTAAGTCAATAAAGTTAATGAGTATTTTTCAACACCTCACACTAAGATGAAAAAGGATTCTTGACAAACAATCTGTTAATAAATGCTCCCCTGCCAGCCGCCTCCTCCTTTCTCTCAGCATTTTTTGCTGACCATGATGTCTCATGGTATCAAAAATTCCTTTGGTCAGCGTGGGTCAGCCAGCCTGGCTATGTCCTCTCCCATGCTCTTGACCACATCCACCTTCATGACATTTTGTAGAGGAGGGTGGAGAGCCAGGGTTGATGCTGGGCAAGAACTGCCCAGAAAAACCCAAAATATTTCTGTGTTATCAGCACCATTCTAGCTCCAACTGCAAAGAATCCATAGAAGGGTTAATTTGGTGAAATTGAACTCCATCTTGTGTAAAACCTACACAATGCTATTATCTGTAGTCATGATATTTTCTGAAAAATCCTTTCCTCAGGATTTTTCCTCCTGAGAAGCTGTGAGGCCTCAGGAACAAAATGTAAACAATGATTATCTGCTGCTGTGGAATGCAACAGGTGCATCTGTGATTGGTCTCATGTGGTTGTTTCTAATTAATGGACAATCACAGTCCAGCTGGCTCCAACTCTCTGTCCAAGCCACAAGCTTTTGTTATTCATTCTTTTTTTTTCTATTCTTAGCCAGCCTTCTGATGAAATCCTTTCTTCTATTCTTTTAGTATAGTTTTAATAGAATATATATAATAAAATAATAAATCAGCCTTCTGAAACATGGAGTCAGATCCTCGTCTCTTCCCTCATCCAAAAACCCCTGTGAACACTGTCACAATTATTCATCACTGCATATTCATCCCAAGCAAACCCTCAAAAAAACAGCTTTTAAAAACATATTTTCCCCTGGGCATGTTGAGAAAGAACCTGCAGAGGAAAGAATGACACAGACACACGGGCTGGGATGCAGCAGAAATTTAATGAGACAAAACACAGAAACAAGGTTGGTCCATCTGGAGGTCCCAGTGCAGAGAGCACGAGGGACAGAAGGGAATCTGTGCCCCAGGAGGTGTCACCTGCCTGATCCAGAGACAGAGCAGGGCCAGCAGGTGCTCCCCAGGATGGCTGTGTGGGACTCACAGCCCCAGGGAGCACAAGGGAACAGGGACATAGGAGGGAAAGGAGAGAGTGGCAGGGGACAGAGTCAGGGCTAGGCTGTGCTTGCCAAGAGTCCTTCTGCAAGGGCTGCTGGGCTTGCTCAGCCCCTCAGGAAGCACCAAGGCCATGCTCCATCCCCAGTGAAGAGCCATCCTGCTGAGTCCTTAGGTTCACACCCTGGAATCATCACCAGCAGCTTCAGCAGGGGAGGCTCCTGATGCCACAGATGCCACTGCCCAGGCCAGAGAGGCCAAAGCCCCCAGAGCTGATGGGCACTCCCTGAGAGCTGAGGATGCTGCCAACAGCAGCAGAGCTGGAGGATCCCACGGCGGTGTTCTGGGGGAAGGAGCTGAGGATGGGCCCGGGCAGGGTCACCACCACGGGCGAGGGCTGGATGAAGACGGTGGAGTCCTGGCACTGCCTGACACAGGGCTCATTGCAGCTGCTGCCCAGCGGGGTGGGCCCACAGGGCTGGCAGGGCTGGCACCGGGGGTAGCAGGACATGGCTTGGGGCTGCAGGTGCACCTGAGAGAGAGGGAAGAGGGGAACAGAGCATGAGAGGTGTTTGAAGGGCAGGCTCACCACACTGTGGCTCCATCCAAGCTCGAGATGCAGTGATGTCCACAGGTTCTTCCTCACATTTCATAGAATCACAGAATCACAAGGCTGGAAGAGACCTTCAAGATCATCCTACCCAGCCCCAACACCTCAACTAAACCCTGGCACCCAGTGCCACATCCAGGCTTTGTTAAACACATCCAGGGATGGTGACCACCACCTCTCCAGGCAGACCATTCCAGAATTTCATCACCTTTTGCATGAAAAGCTATTTCCTAATATCCAACCTATATTTCCCTTGATGAACCTTGAGACTGTGACCTCTCATTCTGTCAGTGCTGCCTGGAGAAAGAGCCCAACCCCAGCTGACTACAGGTAACCTTCAGGAAATTGTAGAGAGTGATAAGGTTTAGCCCACAGGTTCCCTGCCAAGAGTAACCAATCTCAGAACGTTCCTGCCCAGACTATCACTCACTTCAGCAGAGACCCAGCCTCTCTCCATGCGACCCTCTCTCACATTCCACCTCTCACAGAGCAGCCCCACAATGCAGCAAAGGACCAAGTGACAGGTATGCACAGGAAAAGAGAAGGAGGAGGAAGGAGAGGAGAAAAGTGACCCAACTCACCTTGATCCCAAGCAGACTGAGGCAAGAGGAGTGGATGAGAGAGTGAGGATGAGCTCTCTCTTATATTGCCCCTGCACTGCCCCAGGCCCACAGTCACTGCACAAGGGTAGTAATTTTCCTACAGACTCACCTCCAAAGCAAAATATCTTCCCTAGCACCACAGGCTGTGCTTTTATTTCCATCAACACTGCCATTTGTTTGCCTCATTCCTGACGTGATCATTAGGCATCCAAGGATTCCTTTCAAGTATTGAGATGAAAGACTGAAGGATTTCCCATGCAGGGATGCATCAGCACAGGCAGAAGATGTGCTGGAGGTGTCTCTGGAAGGAAGGGATCATGGGACCAGGGAAAATTGGTAACACTGATTTCCACCTTCTTTGGCAGACAGTAATGTCCTGCTGAGGGCAAGGTGTGAGTGTGGCTGTTGGGAGCTCTGGGCTTGGCTACAGTCCAGTGTTGGAGATGTTTTCTCTTTGCATAGCAGGAGCTGCCCTTGCTGGAGGGAGACTCATCCTTACAGACATCACACACACTCCTGGCTTGGCCTTTCACCAAAAGGCTGACACGCAGCCAACCCAAAATTAGAGCATGACTTGCCACAGGTAGGGACAGTCTCTCCCTGGAAATTTGCCTACTGAAGGCATTCTCTTGCCCTCTGGGATGCATCCCAGCTCCCTCCATGTCTGCAGGGCAGGGAAGTGCAGCACTCCTTGATGTGGCCTGGTTTTGTACCTCTTGAGCACATCCCTTATGCTCAGACCTCCTCTTGGTTTCTTGTGTTTTTCCTGGACCTTTCTTAATCCTTGCCCACAGGATACCTAAGCTGCTGCCAGCTTTTCTAACTTCTTTTACTCTTCACAGGTGCCTCCATCCTGCCAGACACCTGACTGGGTGTAAATCAAAGGCAACTCCAACGAAGGGGAGAGAAAACGATTCATCTAACTCCGTTGATATCAGAAGGCTAATTAATTACTTTATTATACTATACTATATACATTTCATCTAAACTGAATCTGCCAAGCACTCACTCTGCACACACTGCACAGAATCTCGTGGCTGTTGGTGACAGTCCTGACACACACACACACACACGCCTGGCCCTGACAGGCCAAGGAAACAAACACCATCGCTGTGGGTAAACAATCTCCACATTGCATTCTACAAACACAGGCACAGCAAGTGATAAGAAACGTATTTTCCCTTTCTCTGAGGTTCAGAGAATGTGAATCTCAGAAAACCTCGGGAAGAATTGTGCCTTGCTTTTCTCTGTGAAGGGAAATGTGTCAGCAGGGCTGTCCCTGCAGAGGCAGCTGCCAATAGGGGCAAGGAACTGCCCTGAGCCAACATGCCCTGCCTGCAGGGACCCTCTGGCCTGGGGGCACCTCCTGTGCCTGCAGGGACACCTCTGGTCTCGGGGGTACTCAGGCCTGGCCTGGCACATGTGGAAGGAGCTGCAGCACAGAGCAAGTGTGTCAGAAATGAGGAAGTGAAATGGCAGCCCGGATGGAAACCAAACCACAATGTGTGGCGTTAGGGCGGGTATTTTGCTTTGGAGGTGAATGTGTTGGAAAATTACTGTCCTTGTGCAGTGCCTGGGGGAATGGGGCAGTGCAGGAGCTGTATAAAAGGGGGACCTTCTTCTTGCTCTCTCATTCACTCCTCTCACCTCCATCTCATTGAGAACAAGGTGAGTCTGAAGCCCTTTCTTTTATTCTTCCTTTGAGTTCTCAGAGCCTATCTGCTCCTGTGGTTCCATGTGGGTTGTGGAGAGCTGCTTGTTATGGGAGAGGGAAGGGGCAGAATTTGGGCATATAGAGAGGCTGGGTTTTGACTTAGATGTATCCTGAGCTGTGAAAGGGCCCAGGCTTGGTCACTCTTAGGGGGATTCCTTATGGCTGAGTAGGAATTGAGGCTGGTGGGTGTCTCTAAACATCATTGTGCAATTTTGCGCTTCTGGCTTTTCTCCAGATGATGGAGGAACAGTGTCCCCTCACTCAGCCCTGAGTCTGCTTCTCTCCTCTCTCTTTCACAGGTGCATCAGCAGCCCCAAGCCATGTCCTGCTACCCCCGGTGCCAGCCCTGCCAGCCCTGTGGGCCCACCCCGCTGGGCAGCAGCTGCAATGAGCCCTGTGTCAGGCAGTGCCAGGACTCCACCGTCTTCATCCAGCCCTCGCCCGTGGTGGTGACCCTGCCTGGGCCCATCCTCAGCTCCTTCCCCCAGAACACCGCCGTGGGATCCTCCAGCTCTGCTGCTGTTGGCAGCATCCTCAGCTCTCAGGGAGTGCCCATCAGCTCTGGGGGCTTTGGCCTCTCTGGCCTGGCCAGTGGTATCTGTGGCCTCCCCTGCTGAAGCTGCTGGAAGCTGGAAGTTTCCTTCCCTGGGAAGGAACCCAGGGACTCCTAGGATGGTCCAAGCCCAGGGATAGAGCATTATTGCTCTATCTACCACTCAGAGTGACTTCTTTCTCACCTTTTGACTCATTAAAGCTCTGCTGCATCCCAGCCTGTGCCTCTGTGTCATCCTTTCCCCTGCACATGCTCACCCAACATATCCAGCGAGAGAGCTGTTGCTGTGTGGCTCTGGGAGGGTGTTGTTGGAAGAGGTGTTGCCATGGTTGTCAACATCACATTCATTATGTTAACACAGCATTGATTACTCATATTTAGTGTCACCTGTCTAAATTACTCTGCCTCTCTCTATGTGCAGGAATTGCCCCACACAGTTCAATGACCACCAATACTCCAAAAATACTTTTAGTTCTCCCAACAAATCTTTCAAGTTTTCTCTTGTTGTCAGCAAGCTTGTGCCCTCAGCTTCTCATCCAGGAAAGGAAGGAAATGTTCCAGCCCACTCACCACCCTGGTCAATCTTCATGTATTTCACTTCCCTTATTGGAGATCTTTTTGAGTTACGGGGCAGTAGGCAGCACAGCATGCTTGATGCCATCTGGGGAGTGCTGAGCAGAGTGGGATCTTTGCTCCCATTAATATCCTGTTCACAGTTGTGCTCTGATAGCCCAGGATGTTGATGACACTCCTTGGTGCCCAGGAACACTCTTGGCAGCTCCACCTGTTTTGATGGTGTTACGAAAAAAGCACCTCATCCTTTTCAGAGACTGAAGTGTGGGGACTCACAGACATGAACTGATGCCAGCAGAGCAAAGCCAGTTTATTGCACAAGTATTTACAAGCCACTACATTTGTACAAAATCTTCCTCTCAGACTCCTTTGTCCCAGTCCCTTTAGAAACAAAATCTTCTTGATTATCATTCCCACACTAGTAATGTCCTTGTTACCTCTTTCACCAGCAAAGCCCTTGTTAATCTTCCCTCATCAGAGTGGTCAGCATCAGGGGGTCAGAGTGACCAGACACGATGTCTTCACTCCTGTTCTTGCCTTGAGTTTATCTCCCCCTCAGTTTTTATTCTACCAGGGCCAAAACGTTGGTGGCACTGCCCGGCTCTGCTTCTGTAGCTGTCTGATCTTCCACACTGAACCATGGGACAGGGTTGGCTGCTACAAAGCCACCATCATGTGGAAGGAGCTGACAGCTGGTCTGTTAGCCAGAAAGAGTGAGCTGAAGAAGAGAAGCTGGTAAGAGTCACCTCTGCCCCTGAAAGGAGTTCTAGCAAGGTCACTGACATGGAAACCAGGGAGAAGAAAAATAAACAGGGGCGCATTGAGTTGGATATTGGTGGAAAACAGTGGTGGAGACCTCCCTACACCAATGAACATTATGCTGATTTATTGTGGCCAATGAATGGGTATAAACTTTATGAGAAGTTATAAAAGACCAGAAGCTGTTAAAATAAACAGTGAGAAGCCTTCTGAAGTGCATGGTGTTCTTCTGTGTGTTGTGACCATCTCAACAGCAACAATTTCAAATCTGGACTCTCTGAGGACATGTGTCACCGTGCCCACCTGCATCCTGCAGCAGTTCAGCCATTCCCCTCCCTCAGCTGCTCCTGCACAGCCCTTGGAGACCCTCAGCCCACACCTGATGCCTCTCCCTGCCTCCCTGTCCCCAGAAACTCTCCCAGGAAAGTTGCATTCTGGAAATCCACAATATCAGAACAGCCCGGGAGAAGGAAGGACTGAGAACAGACCTTTAAGAAAGGCATGGGAACACTGGAGATTGAAAAGTGGACATGAGTCAGCAATGCATGTTTGCAGCTCAGAAATTCCATCAGGTTCAGGGCTGCACAAACAGAAACATGACCAGCAGGTAAAGGAGGAGATTCTCCACTTTATCTGCTCTTCTTAAACCCAACCTGGAACCCTGAATCCAGTCATGAGTCCCTAATCCAAAGCAGGCATGGACCTGTTAGAGCAGCTCCAGACAAGGGCTGCAGAAATGATCACATGGATGTATTGTCCCTACCATGGAGAAAGGCTGAGGCACTTGAGTTTTTCAGGCAGGGGAAGAGCAGGCTCTGGGGACACCTTTGATATGTAAAGGGGAAGAATGAAAAAGTTGGAGAGAGATGTTTTCTAAAGGCCTGTAGTTATTGGACAAAGAGCAAGAGTTTTAAACTGAAATAGGATAAATACAGAAGGGACATGAGGAAGAATTTTACTGTGATGAGTGGGACAAGACACCAGGAAATGTTGCCTAGAGAATGATGGGGTGTCCCATCTTGAGAAGGGTTCAAGGACAGGTTTACTCCAACCTTATGTGATGCAGTGAAGGATGTTTGTGTCATAGCAAAAGAGTTGGACTGCATAAACTTTAATGGTCTCTTCCACTCAGCCCCATTATGTGATCTCATGACAAGAGGGGTCTGTGAGAAGGCAGCCCAATGCCCTCTGTCCCTCCCTTTCAGAAACCTTTCAGATCCAAAGGATCTGCTGGAGTCTGATGGGAATGTAGTACCTCTGTCTGGACAGTAAAAAATTCACTGTTGAGTATTTGTATCACAGTGCTGAGCTGAGAAAGGAAAAGAAGTGCAAAGTGGAGATAAAAAACAAGAGGTTTGTCCCTGGAAAATGTAGAGAAATTCTATCCTCGTCCAAAGAGGCAGAGAAACTCAGAACCCAGAGGGTCCCTCAGTGCACACTGAGCACTCACAATGCCAGCCTGAGCTGACAGCCAGTCCAAAACCAGCCCAAACAACACCCCCCAGAAACACCCCGGGGCAACATCTCTGCCTTGGGCAAAGGATGACACAGAGGCACAGGATGGGATGCAGCAGAATTTAATGAGTCAAAATAGGGAAAAGAGGGGGATCCAGGTGGAGGTAGCAGCTTCAGCAGGGGAGGCTCCTGGTGCCACAGATGCCACTGCCCAGGCCAGAGAGGCCAAAGCCCCCAGAGCTGATGGGCACTCCCTGAGAGCTGAGGATGCTGCCAACAGCAGCAGAGCTGGAGGATCCCACGGCGGTGTTCTGGGGGAAGGAGCTGAGGATGGGCCCGGGCAGGGTCACCACCACGGGCGAGGGCTGGATGAAGACGGTGGAGTCCTGGCACTGCCTGACACAGGGCTCATTGCAGCTGCTGCCCAGCGGGGTGGGCCCACAGGGCTGGCAGGGCTGGCACCGGGGGTAGCAGGACATGGCTTGGGGCTGCAGGTGCACCTGGGAGAGAAGGAACAGAGGAGCAGAACGTGAGGTGAGTTTGAAGAGCAGCCTCATCACACCAGGAGGGAGATCCTTTCTCTCAGCCCCTATGAGCACCACCAAGAAGGCCAAAGCCAGGGATGACCCCCCTTCCAACCTACAGCTCAGGAGGCACCTCAGTCTATATCCAGCCTTCCTACATAACACATCTCCCCTCTCCCATAGTAAGCAGCCTCAAGACACAACAGGGAACAAGGACAGAGATATCTGATAAAAAAATACCAAGAATTACAAGGTCAAAGAGAAAGGGAAAGAGAAAAAGCACAAGGAGAAGCCAGAGAAAGACAAGAAAGGGCTCAAAACTCACCTTGTTCCCAACAAGATGGAGCTGAAGCAGTGGATGGCAGAGTGAGGAGAAGGTGCTGCTTTTATACTGCTCCTGCACCACCCCAGGCCCACAGGCATTGCACAGGGGCACTCATTTTCCTACACACTCATCTCCAAAGCACACTGTCCTCCCAAATGCCCCAGGCTGTGCTTTGGTTTCTGTCAACGCTGCCATTTCATTTCCCCATTGCTGACATGGCCATTAGGCCACAGAGCATCTTTTGAAGTGTTGCCATGAGAAGCCTGAGGCTTTCCCCAGCACCATCACGTCAGTACAGGCAGAAGATGGGCCCCCATGTGCTCCAGAGGGCTGTGGGCAAATGTGTGGGGAGTGTTTTTACAAACACCTGCGAGGAAACATGGTCGTGTCTTCCCACCAAAGCAATCCCCTCCTGAGCACCTGAAGTCTTCCCTCAGTGTGGGTGTGCTGCATCCCCCTGCTGCCTCCCTGCTCAGGCCTCACTTGGTATTGCCTCTCTGGGCAGCTTTGGTGCATTGCTGGTTTCAAATGGCTTTGCCAAGGAAATCTTCTCCTTCAGGGAAGACATCTCCTCGTTTATTTGACAGAGTTTGTCTCCTCTCACTGCCATCTCTGGGGAAGCCCAACCTGTGCTGTCCACAGGCTTGTGGAAGGAGAGCACTGTCCTATCAAAAACCCTTTGATCACCCAACAAATCCTGTGGGCTCAGGTTCCTCTGGTGTCAGCATCTGAGAGATATGTTGGCTGTTGGAACATCACTCTCCCCTTCTCCTCACCCCATGATGTATTTTGGCTGCACCCTGACCTGGGGAGCACAAAAAAACCTCCCCAATTTTTTAAAACTCAGCGCTGAGAACACTCCAGTGCTGCCAAGCTGGTCAGGCTAAAGGCAATGGCCTTTGGGGTTGCCTGCTAGGGTGTGGGGATAGACCAGTACTTGAAGATGGTCTTCCTGGAAAAGAAGTGGAGTTTCCCAAAGGATTGAGGCCTGGCAGGATCCTGAGGCCTGGCAGGATCCTGAGGCCTGGCAGGATCCTGCAGTGCCACATCCCTAGGGATGCTCAGGGAGGGGATGCACTCAGAAAAGCCCTGGCTACAAAACCAGCTCTCAAAATACACCAAGGACTGATGCACAGCCCTGTTCTGCAGACATGGAGGCAGCTGGAGTGTGCCCCAGAGGGCAAGAGAATGCCTTCAGTAGGCAAATTTCCAGGGAGAGACTCTCCCTACCAGTGACAAGTCATGCTCTAATTTTGGGTTGGCTGTGTGTCAGCCTTTTGGTGTGAGGCCAAAGCAGGAGGGTGTGATGTCTGCAGGGCTGTCCAAGGCAGGGCTGAGTCTCCCTCCAGCAAGGGCAGCTCCATCCTGGCCCAGGGAAAAGGGATGCTTGGCAGCTCCCTCACAGGTCAGGGATTCTTGCAGGACGAACAATGTGTATTGAAAAAGTGGCCTGTGCTTGTGTGTCCTGCAGATTATGGCACAAAATGTGCAGGAAATTGCCAAAGATCCCTCTGACACAAAGGACAGTGAGGCCCAATCCTAAAGGGCTTCTTCAGGAATAACAGGATTAAGGAGGGCAACAATCTCCTACCACAAGCCTGTGGACAGCACAGGTTGGGCTCCCCCAGAGATGGCAGTGAGGGGAGACAACTCTGCCAAATAAACCAGGAGATGTCTTCCCTGAAGGAGAAGATTCCCTTGGGCAAAGCCATTTGAAACCAGCAATGCACCAAATTTGCCCAGAGAGGCAATGCCCAGTGAGGCCTGAGCAGGGAGGCAGCAGGGGGATGCAGCACACCCACACTGAGGGAGGACTTCAGGTACTCATGAGGGGATTGCTTTGGTGGGAAGACACGACCATGTTTCCTCACAGGAGTTTGTAAAAACACTCCCCACACATTTGCCCACAGCCCTCTGGAGCACATGGGGGCCCATCTTCTGCCTGTACTGACGTGATGGTGCTGGGGAAAGCCTCAGGTCTCTCATCTCAACACTTCAAAAGATGCTCTGTGGCCTAATGGCCATGTCAGCAATGGGGAAATGAAATGGCAGCGTTGACAGAAACCAAAGCACAGCCTGGGGCATTTGGGAGGACAGTGTGCTTTGGAGATGAGTGTGTAGGAAAATGAGTGCCCCTGTGCAATGCCTGTGGGCCTGGGGCGGTGCAGGAGCAGTATAAAAGCAGCATCTTCTCCTCACTCTGCCATCTACTGCTTCAGCTCCATCTTGTTGGGAACAAGGTGAGTTTTGAGCCCTTTCTTGTCTTTCTCTGGCTTCTCCTTGTGCTCTTTCTCCTTCCCTTTCTCTTCCACCTTTAATTCTCTGGGATTTCTGATCAGATATGTTTGCCCTTGTTCCCTGTTGTGTCTTGAGGCTGTGTGGGAGAAGGGTCATATGTTGTGGAGCAATCCTGGATATAGACTGAGGTGTCTCCTGAGCTGTTGGTTGGGAGGATGGTCCCTGGCTTTGGCCTTCTTGGTGGTGCTCACAAGGGCTGAGAGAAAGATCTCCCTCCTAGTGTGGTGAGGCTGCTCTTCAAATTCCCCTCATGTTCTGCTCCTCTGTTCCTTCTCTCCCAGGTGCACCTGCAGCCCCAAGCCATGTCCTGCTACCCCCGGTGCCAGCCCTGCCAGCCCTGTGGGCCCACCCCGCTGGGCAGCAGCTGCAATGAGCCCTGTGTCAGGCAGTGCCAGGACTCCACCGTCTTCATCCAGCCCTCGCCCGTGGTGGTGACCCTGCCCGGGCCCATCCTCAGCTCCTTCCCCCAGAACACCGCCGTGGGATCCTCCAGCTCTGCTGCTGTTGGCAGCATCCTCAGCTCTGAGGGAGTGCCCATCAGCTCTGGGGGCTTTGGCCTCTCTGGCCTGGGCAGTGGCATCTGTGGCACCAGGAGCCTCCCCTGCTGAAGCTGCTGAAATCTTCCTTCCCTGGGGAAGGAACCCAGGGACTCCCAGGATGGAACCAGCACAGGGATAGAGCATCAGTGCTCTGTCTACCACTCTGAGTGACTTCTTGTGCTCCTCAGGGCTGTGAGTCCCACTCAGCTATCCTGACCTGCTGGCCCTGCTCCCTCTCTGGATCAGGCAGGTGGAACCTGCTGAGATCTCTGCTACAGCCATGTGATGGAAATTCTGAGCTGCTCTCTGCACTGAGGCCTCCACTCAGAATGACCTTGTTCTCATCTTTTGACTCATTAAATTTCTGTTGCATCCCAGCCTGTTCTCTGTGTCATCTTTTCCCTGTTTTTGGTCTCCCCAGATTCCCAGGGAGGGAGGTGTTGCTCAGGGATGGTTCTGTGTGACAGATTTAGGAGTTGTTTCAATTCCTTTTAGGACAGGAGAGTTACATCTCCTATATCATGGTATTGCTGCTTTATATCCTTCTTGATATGTCTGGAGCTGGTAGAATTAACCAATCCTCTTCACTAGCCCTGTCTACTCCAAGTGTCCTGCAGCAGTTCAGCTCTCCCTCAGCTGCTTCTGGACAGCACTTTGAGTCACTCAGCCCATACCTGCTGCCTCTCTTCCTTCCCAATGTCTTTTCCTGCCACCATCTCTCCAAAAACTTTCCTAGGAAGCCCTGGGCAGAGATATTGAAGGAGCAGGGCAAAGAGGACAAGCACTGCCTGTGGGTCTGTGTGGTGTTACGAGCAGCACTAAGCACTGAGCAGTGGCTTTTATGATCTGCTGACCCAGTGGGAAGGGGGAGAATTGGAAAAGCAAGAAAGTGACACACCCTGGTGTCAAGATCACGACATTCTATGAAGGAATGGGAGAAAAAAGAGAAAACCAAGTGGTTCCAAGTCAATGAATCTTGTGGCAGCAGCAGACCAACGCCAAGTGTCTGAAGAATGGCCAAACTGGGAACACTGTCCACAGATTTATTACTAAGCATGATATTATTTGTGCCCAGTGCTGTGGTGGAATCACCACCCTTGGAGGGATTTAAAAGATATTTAGTTGTGACACTTGGAGACATGGTTTAGTGTTGGGCTTGGAAGAGCTGGGTTAATGGTTGGACCTCTTAATCTTAAAGGTCTTGTCTAAATAAATACTTAAGTGTTTCTGTGATTCTACATGACCTGGAACAGCCCTTTGGTCAGTTGAGGTCCTTTGTCCTTCTGCAGAATGAGCACCAAGGCCAGGAGGGAGGTGTGGGCAAAGCTGGATCTGATGATCAGGGGATCAGTTGTGGAGTCATGGCTTCCTTCCTCACCTGCAAGTTACAGTGAAAGATTTTCAAGAGAATTTTGGGAGCATCCAAGGATTTATACTCATGGGCTCAATGTCCAAGTGGAAACCAGTGATGAGTGGTATACAGCAAGGATCAATACAGGGACCAATATTTGTTAATATGGTCATCAATAACATAGATAGTGGGACTGAGTGGAGACACTCAACAAGTGAATGACACCAAGATGAGGCTTGAGGAAAGTGTTTCAATCCAGAGGGATCTTGGCAGATTTGAGAATGGCACCATGTGAAACTCAGGAACTTCACCAAGGCCAGCACTGGAAGATAAATACTTTAGACCAGAAGGAACCAGAAATATCATGGAGGTAGAAAAATTGGACATGAGCCAGCAATGTGTTCTTGACATCCAGAAATTCAATCATGTCTTGGTCTGCATAAACAGAAACACAGGCAGCAGGTCAGCTCTTGTTAGACCCCACCTGGAACTCTGAACCCAGTCTGGAATCCTCAATTCAAAGTAGGCATGGACCTGTTAGAGCAGCTCCAGACAAGGAATGCAAAAATGATCACACAGATGCATTGCCCCTACCATGGAGAAAGGCTGAAGGACTTGAGTTTTTTCAGGCAGGCTCTGGGGAGACCTTATTGAAGCATTTCAATATATAAAGGGGAGGGAAAAGGAAGCTGGAGAGAGATATTACATCAAGGCCTGCAGTGACTGGACAAGAAGCAACACTTTTAGACAGAAATAGGGTAGATGTAGGAGGGACAAAAGGAAGGAGTTAATGACGTGGTGGGAAATGGAAAATGGCATGTCCCATCATGGGAAGTGTTCAGGGTGAGTTTTAGTGGAATTTTGAGTAACTGGTACAGTCACAGTACTGTTAGGAAGGGTTTTCCTGGCAGCTGATGGGAAGCTGGAAGCTGTGTCCTTGCAGCAACACAACCACTGCTTGGTACCTCCAATGCAGTGCTGAGCTGACTGAGAGACAATGAGAAAGTGTGTGAAGTACAAGTTAGCCACTGAACTCGTTACAGAAGTTCCATTCTGATGCAAAGAGGCAGAGAAAGCCAGAACCCAGAGGGTCACTCAGTGCACACTGAGCACTCAGGAAAAGCTTTGGAGAGATGTAATTGTGGCCTTGCATTACCTGAAGGAAATCTGCAGTCAAGATGGAGAAAGATTATTTACAAGAATATGTAGTGACAGGACAAGGGGAATGCTTTCACACTGTCAAAGAGTATAACAAAAAGTAATCCTTTATTACAAGGGGGGGCAGGCCCTAGCATAGGGTGCCCAGGGAAGCTGTGGCTGCCCCTGGATCCCTGGAGGTGTTCAAGGCCAGGCTGAGATGGCGCTTGGAGCAATCTGGGATAGTGTAAGGTGTCCATACTCATGACAGGGGAAGGAACTGGATGAGCTTTAAGGTCCTTTCCAACCCAATCCATTCTGGGACTGTATCATTCTTTTCAGATCCATTGAGACAGGGAAATTCAGAACCCAGAGGGTTCCTCAGTGCACACTGAGCACTCACAATGCCAGCCTGTGTTCACAGCCAGTGCAAAACCAGCACCAACAACACCCCCCAGAAACACCCCTGGGGCAACATCTCTGCCTTGGGAGAGTGTCTGCAGGGCAAAGGATGACACAGAGGCACAGGCTGGGATGCAGCAGAATTTAATGAGTCAAAATAGGGAAAAGAGGGGGATCCAGAAGGAGACTCCCACGTGGAGCAGCTTCAGCAGGGGAGGCCACAGATGCCACTGCCCAGGCCAGAGAGGCCAAAGCCCCCAGAGCTGATGGGCACTCCCTGAGAGCTGAGGATGCTGCCAACAGCAGCAGAGCTGGAGGATCCCACGGCGGTGTTCTGGGGGAAGGAGCTGAGGATGGGCCCGGGCAGGGTCACCACCACGGGCGAGGGCTGGATGAAGACGGTGGAGTCCTGGCACTGCCTGACACAGGGCTCATTGCAGCTGCTGCCCAGCGGGGTGGGCCCACAGGGCTGGCAGGGCTGGCACCGGGGGTAGCAGGACATGGCTTGGGGCTGCAGGTGCACCTGGGAGAGACAGCAAGAAAAAGTCATGAGGGATGTTTGAAGAGCAGCCCATCACCACACCATGCAGCTACACTGTCAAGCCAAGATGGGAACAAGAGCTGGAGGTGTTGTACTGATGCCCACAGGCTTCTTCTTCCATTTAGTCAAAGAAGTCCCCTGCCAAGAGCAACCAAGCCCAGGGTAACCCCACCTATCCCATCACTCACTTCAGCCAAGTCCCAAACTCTCCCTGTGCTCACTTTCTGTTCCTGTCTCTCTCCCACCATAAGCAGCCCTATGACCTGGCATAGAACAAAGGGGCAGGTAAGTCCAGAAAACAGAAGGAGGGAGAATAGAAAGAGTGAGAGGAGAAAAGTCTTCAAACTCACCTTGTTCTCAACGAGATGGAGAGGAGTGGAGTGGATGTGAGAGTGAGGAGAAGGTGCTGCTTTTATACTGCTCCTGCCCTGCCCCAGGCCCACAGGCACTGCACTAGGGCAGTAATTTTCCTACACACTCATCACCAAAGCAAAATATCCTCCCCTAATGCTACAGGTGGTGCTTTTGTGCCTGAGAACGCTGCCATTTCATTTCCTCATTGCTGAGATTCCTGCTCTGCCTTGCACGATCCTTTCAGTGCCACAATGAGAAGATACCCCATGAAGAATCATGCCAGCGAGTGCAGAGGTACAGGAGGGCTCCTGGGCATGCAGATGTTGGCTTGGGACAGTGAAGTGCTGTTAGTAATTGCAGTGGGTGAGCTCCAAGTCAAGGATAGCCTGAGAAAAGCCAACCCAAACCAGCAGAGGGTAGAAGGGATGCACAGGCCTCATCTACATGGCCTGAGGCTTCCCTCAGGTTGTGGTGGGGGCTCTCCTGAATGCTTTACAGAGTTAAAGGTTTGTAGAAAACATCTCCCCACCATCTGGGACACATCCCTGGGTTTCACATGACACGACTTCTCCTGCCATTAGTGCTTTTTCATGCTTCCTTTCCCCTGAGCCAAAGGCTTCCTCAGCCTGGAGCACAAATCAGCACCCCTGGAGAAGCTGAAACACACCCAGCTCCTGAGTGAGTGAGAGCTGGAAGGACCCTGTGGTACCACATGCCTGGGGATGCTCAGGGAGGGGACAAGTTCAGAAGGACCCAGCTCTCAAACCACATCAAGCAGGGCTGCACTTCCCTGCCCTGCAGACATGGAGGCAGCTGGGCAGCGTCCCAGGAGGGCAAGGGAATGCCTTCAGTAGGCAAATTTCCAGGGACAGACTCTCTCTACCTGTGGGGAGTCACAGCCTAATTTTGGGTTGGCTGTGTGTCAGCCTTTTGGTGTGATGTGTGCAGCCCATGAGCCAGCAGTGCTGAATTCCCCTCCAGCCAGGGCAGCTCCAACCACACCTCAGCAAAACCATCTCCAGTCACTGAGCTACTTCTTGTACAGAGCTCCAGGCAGCTCAAACAGAAATTGCCCTCAGCATGAACTTGTTACCATCACTCCCACAGCTCAGGGGGCTCTCAGGACAATTAGCTTGGTTTGGAAAAGCATCCTTGGCTAGTATGGGGCCAAAGTGTATGGTGATGTGGGGAAAATGGGAAGAACATGGTATTTTCTGAACCTCCACACACTCCTATGAGAGAGAAAAGGGACACAACTCCATGAGACATCTCAAGGAATCCTGGTGTTCAGGAGACCAAAGTTATTTTCCCTCACAACTGCTGGTGGCACACACTGGTAACCCCACAATGCAGCTATGAGAGGGGACAACCTTGCCAAACAAACTGCCACAAGAGGAGAGGACAGGCTTGGTGGGAGGGGATGTTCAGCCTCCTGCAAAGAGGGTAGAAAACAACCAGAACATATTTCCCAAATAGGTGTCAACTGTCTGCACAGACCCCTCCAGCACATGCAACTCATCTTCTGCACGTCCTGATGTGTCACTGCCCAGAAAACCCTTGGGTCTTTCATCTCAGTGCTTGAAATAATCCTTGGAGGCCTGTTGGTCACATCAGAAATGAGGAAATTAAATGGCAGTGTTGATGGAAACAAAAGCACAACCTGTGGCATCAGGGAGGATATTTTGCTTGGGAGGTGGGTCTGAAAGAAAATTAGTGCCCTTGTGCAGTGACTAAGGGCCTGGGGCAGGGCAGGAGCAGTATAAAAGCAGCACCTTCTCCTCACTCTCACATCCACTCCTCTTCTCTCCATCTCATAGAGAACAAGGTGAGTTTGAAGACTTTTCTCCTCTCACTCTTTCTATTCTCCCTCCTTCTGTTTTCTGCACATACCTGCCCCTTTGTTTTATGCCAGGTCATAGGGCTGCTTATGGTGGGAGAGGGACAGGAACAGAGAGTGTGCACAGGGGAGAGTTTGGGACTTGGCTGAAGTGAGTGATGGGATAGGTGGGGTTACCCTGGGCTTGGTTGCTCTTGGCAGGGAACGTCTTTGACTAAATGGAAGAAGAAACCTGTGGGCATCAGTACAACACCTCCAGCTCTTGTTCCCATCTTGCCTTGACAGTGTGGCTGCATGGTGCGGTGATGGGCTGCTCTTCAAAAACCCCTCATGACTTTTTCTTGCTGTCTCTCCCAGGTGCACCTGCAGCCCCAAGCCATGTCCTGCTACCCCCGGTGCCAGCCCTGCCAGCCCTGTGGGCCCACCCCGCTGGGCAGCAGCTGCAATGAGCCCTGTGTCAGGCAGTGCCAGGACTCCACCGTCTTCATCCAGCCCTCGCCCGTGGTGGTGACCCTGCCTGGGCCCATCCTCAGCTCCTTCCCCCAGAACACCGCCGTGGGATCCTCCAGCTCTGCTGCTGTTGGCAGCATCCTCAGCTCTCAGGGAGTGCCCATCAGCTCTGGGGGCTTTGGCCTCTCTGGCCTGGGCAGTGGCATCTGTGGCCTCCCCTGCTGAAGCTGCTCCACCTGAAGTCTCCTTCTGGATCCCCCTCTTTTCCCTATTTTGACTCATTAAATTCTGCTGCATCCCAGCCTGTGCCTCTGTGTCATCCTTTGCCCTGCAGACACTCTCCCAAGGCAGAGATGTTGCCCCAGGGGTGTTTCTGGGGGGTGTTGTTGGTGCTGGTTTTGCACTGGCTGTGAACACAGGCTGGCATTGGGAGTGCTCAGTGTGCACTGAGAGACCCTCTGGGTTCTGAGTTTCCCTGTCTCCATAGATCTGAAAAGAATGATACAGTCCCAGAATGGATTGGGTTGGAAAGAACCTTAAGCTCATCCAGTTCCTTCCCCTGTCATGGGTATGGACACCTTACACTATCCCAGATTGCTCCAAGCGCCATCTCAGCCTGGCCTTGAACACCTCCAGGGATCCAGGGGCAGCCACAGCTTCCCTGGGCACCCTTGTAATAAAGGAATGCTTCTTGATATACAGTCTAAATTTACCCTCTGTCAGTGTGAAGCCATTCCCCTTGTCCTGTCACTATATATTCTTTTAAACAATCTCTCCACATCTTGACTGAAAATTCCCTTCAGGTACTGCAAGGCCACAATTACATCACCCCAAAGCTTTTCCTCTCCAGCAGCCCCAATTCTCCCAGCCTTTCCTCACAGCAGAGCTGCTCCATCCCTCTGATAATCTCAGATTCCTCTGGACTCACTCCAACAGCTCCACATCCTTCCTGTGCTGGGACCCTTGAGTTGGAGGCAGCTCTGCAGTTGGGGTCTCACCTGAGCATGGCAGAATCCCCTTCCTTGTCCTGCTGCCCAAGATGGTTTGGATACCAGAGCACAGTTCTGGTTTGTGGCAGGCCTATCACCCCACAGGCACCCCAAAGCTCTTCTTGGTAGAATAGGATAGGATAGGATAGGATAGAATAGAATAGAATAGAATAGAATAGAATAGAATAGAATAGAATAGAATAGAATAGAATAGAATAGAATAGAATAGAATAGAATAGAATAGAATAGAATAGAATGGAATAGAATAACCCTAGAACATCATAAAATTACCCTGCATGGTCCAGGGACAACCATGCACCTCTGTCCTCTTTAAGCTGAATGTTTGACACAAGTACTCTGCAATGAATGTGTTACTGACAAGACAAAGGACCAGCTTCCCATCAGACTCCAGGAGGTCCCATCCTAACCACAGGATTCCCCAAAGGAGGGACACAGTGCAGTGGGCTGCCTTCTCACAGACCTGTGTTCCCATGGAATCACAGATTGGGTTTGGTTGTGTTGCCCAAAAAATCAGATTTGCGACCCACTCCACAACAGCTGAATAATCACACACTCAGCAGAGACATTATTTATGTCAGAGTTGCACAAGCCTGGATGCTTGGTGGAACTCTCCAAATCAAGCATACCCACCAGACTTTTCATGTCATTATTTGTACACAGAAATTCAGAATTAGAAACTTTCCAAGTACAGCTCTCTATTGGGAGTTCCATACAAGTGACACAACCCCAGTTCAATTCTACACATGCTCAGGGGAAGGCTCTTCACAAGGGTCTTTTTGACCTGTAGCTGTGACTTTCAGTATTGCAAAGAACATAATTCAGCTATAGGATACATGGACCTTCAATATTCTGCCAGGTTAGCAATGTATACATAGACACACATCAACATCTTGATTCACTACATCCTTAAAAACTTGTTTTTCTGCTGATGTCCCTGTGTAAGAGATGCTAACTGCAATCTACCACACATCTTTATTTATTACTGTTGTGTTTTAGGGATGGTATTCTCCAGTTTAGTGGTCTTGCTAAAAAAAAAAAAGTCCACACCGACACTGGCTTCCCCTTCCCTTCCAGCTGGAAACACAAAAGTCAGAGATCAAAGACTGAGATAAGAACAATTTATTGGAAACAGCAATGAGACAAGAATATAAACAGTAACAGCTACAATATTAATACCAAAAGTTATGAGACTAAGAAATTCTTTACAGGAAAGTGAAACAATTTCAGATGGTTTCACCCTCCTCCAGGGTTTTTCCCTCTGGGAGGAACAGCCTTCTTCCTGGAAGCAAGACAGAATAAATATGGAAAGGACATGAGCTGGAATGATAACATGGAGGTGTTGCCCGTGTCCCCTCCTGCTCACCTGGGCCAAACCATAACAATTACATCTTTAAGGCTTGTTATTCCCAGATGTCCTTGACTAGGGGAGGCAGCTGCTGCCTGTTTCACTGGTTAGGGCTCCTTTTTACTGAATTAGGCTGGAAAGTACAGTAAAATCTTTGTCGTGGTTCGACAATGGTATTCTCCAATTTAATGATCCAAATAAAGCCATGTGCTGCTCTCACCCCTTCCCCTCCTTCTGTGGAGGAGAATTGTAGGCACAAAAAGCAAAGATCACAGGCTTAGATAAGTACAATTTACTGGAAGCAGCAATTAGATGTCAGAAGAAGAAATTAGAAAATGGAGTTACCCATTGCATCATTAAGAATATTTAAATTTTGCCTGTGTTAACACGCTATGAACAACCATCTCCCACAATCCCTTCCCACATCCAACCCTGAGCAACACCTCTCTTTTTGAGCATGTTGGGAGAGGATCTGCAGGGGAATAAATGAGAGGGAGACATGGACTGCAATGCAAAAGAACTTTAATGAGTCAAAACAGGAAAATTGGGTCAATCCAAGGTGAGGTGCCAATGCAGAGAGCACCAGGGGCAAACAACAATCTGTTGTGTTTTCCAAGGAGGTGCCCACAAAGGAGTGCAGGGCCTGCAGGTGCTCCCCAGGATGGCTGAGTGGGACTCACAGCCCCGGGGAGCACAAGGGAACAGGGACACAGGAGGGAAAGGAGAGAGTGGCAGGGAACAGAAGCAGGGCTGGGCTGTGCTTGCCAAGAGCCCAGGCTGGCCCTGTCCCTCTGCAAGGGCTGCAGGGCTTGCTCAGCCCCTCAGGAAGCACCAAGGCCATGCTGCGTGCCCAGGGCGGCTCCATCCTGGCACTGCCTGGGTTCCTTCCCCAGCAGCTTCAGCAGGGGAGGCCACAGAGGCCACTGGCCAGGCCAGAGAGGCCAAAGCCCCCAGAGCTGATGGGCACTCCCTGAGAGCTGAGGATGCTGCCAACAGCAGCAGAGCTGGAGGATCCCACGGCGGTGTTCTGGGGGAAGGAGCTGAGGATGGGCCCGGGCAGGGTCACCACCACGGGCGAGGGCTGGATGAAGACGGTGGAGTCCTGGCACTGCCTGACACAGGGCTCATTGCAGCTGCTGCCCAGCGGGGTGGGCCCACAGGGCTGGCAGGGCTGGCACCGGGGGTAGCAGGACATGGCTTGGGGCTGCAGGTGCACCTGGGAGAGAGCAGAGAGAAATAAACACAAGGAGTGGGTAAGGATCCAACTGTTACCTCACCAGGAGAGAGCCAAGGCATGAGCTGGGAATGAGAGCTGAAGGCTGTTTGAGGAGGCACATGGGCTCTTCCCCTCAAGCCCAGGGATGTCCCCAACCAGCCCAAAACTGGGGCAATACTTCTGCCAAGACCCAGCAGTCACACACCTCCCACTCCTTTCCTCCTCTCACAAAGAGCATCTGCAAGATCTCACACGGGACAAAGTCGCAGGTATGTGCAAGAAATCCCAGAGAAGAAGGAGAAAATGGAAAATTGGCTTCAAACTCACCTTGTTCTCAAGGAGATGGAGGTGAGAGGAGTGGATGAGAGAGTGAGGAGAAGGTGCTGCTTTTATACTGCTCCTGCAATGCCCCAGGCCCAGAGTCACTGCACAAGGACAGTAATTTTCCTACACACTCATCTCAAAGCAAAACATTCTAGCCAATGGCACAGATTGTGGTTTGGTTTTCATCTTTTTGCCATTTCATTTCCCCATTTCTGACATTCCCACTAAGTCACGGAGGCTTCTACCATGTAGTGGGATGAGAAGTACAAGGATTTCTTGTGCAGGAGCAGAAGATGGGCAGGAATAGTATGGGCAGGAATCAAGGCTCAAGTTGACCCATGTGGAGTTCTGTACTTCCTTACTGCCTGAGGGATGTGTTCACTCTTGGGACAGTGCCTTTTCTACCCCTCTTTTCACCCCATGATGCATTTTGGCTGCACCCTTTGCACCCTGACCTGGAGGACACACAAAGTCCTGCCACACATTGTCAATTCTGCAAACACCCTGAGCTGTGGCAGTGCTGCCAAGCAAGTCAGGCTGAGGGCAAAGGCCTTTCCCTGCCTGGAGCTGTGGGTCTGGGCTCAGCCCGGTGCTTGAAGATGGTTCTCCAGGGTGTTGGATGGAGCTGCCCTTGCTGGAAGGGAGTTCAGCCCTGCCTTGCACAAAGCCTGCAGACATCACACACTCCTGGCTTGACCTCACACCACAATTAGAGCGTGACTCTCCATGGGTCAGGAGAGTCTGTCCCTGGAAATTTGCCTACTGAAGGCATTCCCTTGCCCTCCTGGGACGCTGCATAGCTGCCTCCATGTCTGCAGGGCAGGGAAGAGCATCCCTCACTGCTGTAGTTTGAAATCTGGTTTTGCATCCAGGGCATTTCTGAGCACACCTCCTCCCTGAGCACTGCATGTTGGATTTTGTAGTGATTTTCTCTATGAGCTTTCCAGATATCAAGTCTGACTGGCCTGTTCTTCCCTGACTCCTTTCATGCCTCTCTTGAAGACAAGACACTCACTGGCTTTCTTCCAGCTCTCAGGTGTGTTCCATGGTCGCTGTGACTTTCAAAGGGAGTTGAGAAAGGCTTTGTACCAGTGAACACATAACATCAGTTCACACACACTCATTTCGACCAGTGTGTTTGGATGTTCCCCCATTGGATTCTGTTCTGCTTGGGGAAATCTTTTCTGTTCCAGTTGTTCCAATCAGCACCAGGAACTTCAGTTCCCGACAGCAATTCCTGATGGTAAAGACCAAGGACATGAACCTTTGAGGATGGTCACCTTTCCTGTACCCCCTGCCCTCAGGGAAGCCCCCCGGTGAATCCTGGGGCTGCTTGTGTCTACAGCTCCATTTACTGACGGACTGTCTGGAGAAGACCTTCTTATTGCCCCTCCATGTGCTCTCCTGATTCATGTCCAGGTGGGCTTTGGCTTTCCTAAAGCCTGGCAAACATCCCCTCCAGAGCAAAGGGCATCAAGGGGAAGAGAGCTGAAACATTGGCACAGCCTGGCTGCCTGGACATGCTGCAGCTCATGACCCTTGCAGAGAACAGAGAGAAGCAAGTGAAATGTCCATAAAAAGCAGATTATTTGGATGCCCTCTGACATGTGCAGTGTGAGACAAGGACTCTTCCTGCAAGGGGTACTGCAAAGAGTTGCTTTTCATTGCCCTAAACCAACATTCCCAGCCTTCATCCAGCACTTGGGTCATGTGCCCTTGCTGACACAGCTCTGCCTGGGATATCCTTTGCTTCTCATCACAGAACATGAAAGGATCCTGCAATGCAGGGCAGGAATGCTGGAAATGAGGAAATGAAATGGCAGCCTTGATGGAAACAAAATGTGAATCGCTGCCCCTATAAGGGATATTTTCCTTTGAAGATGAGTCTGTTCAAAAATTACCACCCTTGTGCAGGATTATGGGCCTGGGGCAATGCAGGATCTGTATAAAAGGAGGCTCTTCTCCCCATTCTCACATTCACTCCACTCACCTCCATCTCCTTGAAACAAGGTGAGTTTGAAGCCTATTTTCCATTTTCTCCTTCTTCTCTGGGATTTCTTGCACATACCTGTGACTTTGTCCCGTGTGAGATCTTGCAGATGCTCTTTGTGAGAGGAGGAAAGGAGTGGGAGGTGTGTGACTGCTGGGTCTTGGCAGAAGTATTGCCCCAGTTTTGGGCTGGTTGGGGACATCCCTGGGCTTGAGGGGAAGAGCCCATGTGCCACCTCAAACAGCCTTCAGCTCTCAGTCCCAGCTCTTGCCTGGCTCTCTCCTGGTGAGGTAACAGTTGGATCCTTACCCACTCCTTGTGTTTATTTCTCTCTGCTCTCTCCCAGGTGCACCTGCAGCCCCAAGCCATGTCCTGCTACCCCCGGTGCCAGCCCTGCCAGCCCTGTGGGCCCACCCCGCTGGGCAGCAGCTGCAATGAGCCCTGTGTCAGGCAGTGCCAGGACTCCACCGTCTTCATCCAGCCCTCGCCCGTGGTGGTGACCCTGCCTGGGCCCATCCTCAGCTCCTTCCCCCAGAACACCGCCGTGGGATCCTCCAGCTCTGCTGCTGTTGGCAGCATCCTCAGCTCTCAGGGAGTGCCCATCAGCTCTGGGGGCTTTGGCCTCTCTGGCCTGGCCAGTGGCCTCTGTGGCCTCCCCTGCTGAAGCTGCTGGGGAAGGAACCCAGGCAGTGCCAGGATGGAGCCGCCCTGGGCACGCAGCATGGCCTTGGTGCTTCCTGAGGGGCTGAGCAAGCCCTGCAGCCCTTGCAGAGGGACAGGGCCAGCCTGGGCTCTTGGCAAGCACAGCCCAGCCCTGCCTCTGTTCCCTGCCACTCTCTCCTTTCCCTCCTGTGTTCCTGTTCCCTTGTGCTCCCCGGGGCTGTGAGTCCCACTCAGCCATCCTGGGGAGCACCTGCTGGCTCTGCACTCCTTTGTGGGCACCTCCTTGGAAAACACAACAGATTGTTGTTTGCCCCTGGTGCTCTCTGCATTGCCATCTCACCTTGGATTGACCCAGTTTTCCTGTTTTGACTCATTAAAGTTCTTTTGCATCGCAGTCCATGTCTCCCTCTCATTTATTCCCCTGCCCAAAAGAGGATCAAGGCTAATCGACAAGAAGAGAGATTTAATCTGTGAAATAGAGAGCAGCCAGCAAACTGTATAAGTCATATCCAGGTGTTAGAAGAAAACTTGCTCCTGGAATTGCCTTGTTAAGGTTTAGGCTGGACATGCTTCATCGATCTCAGAGCTAGGGAGAGGTTAACAAAGCTTGTGAAGGAGGGCAAAACACTGCACAGGACACCAGGAATGTAGAATTTACAGCCTTCAAGGACGTCTGGCAGAACTCCCAAGATAAGGAAGAAACTAACAAAGCCAACTGAGCAATTGTGTTAAAATCAGGTCCAAGAGGGTAAAAGATAATTCCAGCAGGGGCAGATCACAGCCACCAACACACAGACCACTGACCCAGAAGAAAAGGACTGAGCATATGGACTAAATAGCATGAGAAATGAGAGATTCATTAGCCAACAGAAGATAGAATACTAATTAATAAAAGAGCTGTGTTACATGTAGCCAATGAACGACCACTCTCCTTTGTTTGCTAAAATGTACAAGCAGTAAAAATTTTAATATTTGGCATTGTGGAAGTCCACTGAGCACCCAGGCTTGTGCCACTCTGACATAAATGACTGATATTTCCCTCGAGTGTGTAATTATTGGCTTGTAATAGTGCACCAGGTAATCAATGCAATTTTTGTGGGCAACATTATCAGTGTTCTTCCCATGCTAAAGTCAAAGCACAGCACTGTGCCAGCTACTGGGCAATCACAGACAGAATCAACTCCATTCCAGCCAAAATAATTTGTCTTATGTGGTGTGGTGATTAGCTCTTGCAGATGAGGAATGGATATTATGTCTTAAAAGAAACTTTGCTAACGTTTAAAGTTTTTTTGATGTGTGACTTTTTGTCCTCCCTTTAATCCTCTCTTCTCCCCTCTGTGTTGTTGCCACCAGACAACCCTGTGTTATAGATACATATTACAATATTGGCTTTTTACAAATATTAAAATGGATTTTATACATGTGGTGTTAAGTAACTTTGTTATAAAGATATAAGTTTTATTTCTGTTGTTAAAGAAGCTTAGACATAGTAATGAAATAGCTGATATCAGTGTGCTTGTGTTAAAATTGGATGGGGTAACACTCAATGAACACAGGATGAGGACACCTGTACAGATCTGCCAACTATCAGCACTCACTGTCTGAAGACAGAGTGGACCAAGGCCCAGCAACTGGAGGTGATGATAAAAAAGGACTAAAAACAGCACCCAAAAACACACACGATCTGAAAAAGTGAATACAAGGAACAGCCAAGCTAAACAATAATTGGAACACGTAGACTAGTTTGAGGGAAAAGTTTACTCTGCATAATTGTTTATGAACATGCAACAGGCTGATGTAATTAAAAGGTATTCAAGGGGTATCTCCAAAGTTCCAGGGTCCCGGCCCGGGCTCGGGGCCCAGCAGGGCTCCAGGCCCGGCCGCCCTCGACGGCGCCGCGCACGCGGCGTTGCCCCGGCAACCGCGACTGGGCGGGAAGTGCGAGAGCGGCCCGGCCCCACAGGCGACCCCACAACCGACCCCGAGGCGGACTCGGATCCACCGCCGAACCCCACAACCAACCCCGAGTCGGATTCGGATCCACAACCGACCCCGAGTCGGATTGGGATCCACAGCCGAACCCCACAACCAACCCCGAGGTGAACTCGGATCCACAGCCGACCCCCAGGCGCACTCGGATCCACAGCCGACCCTACAACCAATCCCGAGGAGGACTTGGCCCACAGCCGGCTCCACACCGCCCCCGCAGCCGGCCTTGAGGCAGTCCCGGCCCCCACAGCCGGCTCCACGCTTCGTCCGGACGCAGAGCGGACCCAGCCCGGCCCCGCCATGGAGCTTGAGGAGGACTTCGGTGAGGCTCGAGGCTTGGTTGGGGAGGGACGGGGAAAGTGCCCGTCGGTGCGGGCATGGTCGGGACCACAGCGGCGCCACTGGGGTCTGTTCCCCCTGGGGCCGGGTTTGTCCCGCACCCCGAGCCGGGTTTGTCCCCTCTTTGCCCCGGTCCGTCCCCATGCCCAGTGCCTGAGCCGGGCAGGCTCTCTCCCGCTGATTCCAGCCCAGGTCGCCCCACCGGGTGCAGGATTTAACTGAATAAAGCGACTTTGTTTTGTTTGGTTCGAGCGTGGCTTCCCCCCCGTGTCTCCCGGCTCAGCCGCTGCAGGCGGTTTTGGCATCCGTTTCAATGCAGTGTCAGGTACAAGGTTCGCCCTGCACGTGGCATTGTTGTGGTGCCTTTGGTGGTTTCAGCCGTGTATAAATTGCGGCTGCTTGACTGCCTGAGCTGCTCCGGGCTCTGCTCTTCCTCTGCTGCTTGTCTCTGTCCCCTTTCCCTTCACTGGCAACGCATTTGGTCTTGCGTGGCGCCAGTTCAGAGGGAAAAGCGGTTGGAAAAATCTCTTAACAAGTAGTGTTTGGCCTTGTGAATTCCTTAAACAGACAGTGCTTAATCCTGTATTTACATATATCGGTGATTTACATGCACTAGTGGGTATGTTAGCCGGGAGAATACAGACTGTGTGCCTGATAAAGGGTGTATCTTGGCCTGACCACATAGTTGGAATGCATTCAAGGAGAAGAAACCCTCCTCAGAGGGGAGGAGGGGATGTTGGGAGGAGCATCCCCCACGCAGCCAGTGCTAAAAAAAATTAATGCTGCTTTCTCATACTGAAATAACAGTGCTAGTGTTAAATTTTTCACGTTTTCAGTAACAAAGCCACTTGTGATTGCTCTTCCAGGGGCAGCTGAGCCAATGCAAATTCCCCCGAGTTGTCTCTTGAGGTGGGAGGTGCTCAGAGGCAGCAGCACTGCACAGCCCAGGTGGAGACAAGGATCCTGTCTGTCCCTTCTTTTTTCATGTTCCTCTTAGCCTGAATTCTGTTCGTTGGGACTCCTGGAACAGCATTTTTACAGCTGCCAGCCTGGGACCTGATGGAGCCACGTGTGTGAGAGGAGGGCAGAGGCAGCAGCAGCCAGTGCCTAGAGCTGGGTTGGCTCCTGCATAATCCAGTCCTGAATGTGCTGAAAGCCCCTGCAGAGCAGAAAGGATGGGAGCAGCCCAGGCTGCTTGGTGTGTACCCCACAGGCAGTACTGGGGCCTTGTGTCTCCTCCTGGCTGCCTCTCTCCCTCACTGAGAATATCCATATTTATTAATATTTATATTTTAATGTATGTTGTAGACAATTATGTATGCACGGATTCATGCTGCTTCACATTCAATGTTTGTTCCTCAGTGTTTTTGCTGCTTCAGTAACGCCTCAGCTCCTAAATAATTACATGATTAAAAGCTTCATTCAGAGTCTCATGTGGCATGTTAGACACACTGCTGCCTCCAGAGTGTAACTCAGTTCCTTCACATTCTGCCTCCAGCAAAACAAGCTGTTGATGGAAAAAGGATTTGGTTTAGGTGCTGGTGGGTGTGCCATGATGCCACTGATGCTCCTCCAGGAGAGCTGGGAAGTGCTGCTGGCTTTCCCTTGGAGTAAGGGTGGGTGCCTCCCTAATAAGGTAACCTAAAGAGTTGTTACACTCACTGGTGCTGACTCTCCTCTGTTTTAAATAATGTCTCAGTTATGAAAACTTCATGTTTAATTAATTTGGTTATGCAAAGCAGGTGCCTGCCTTAATGAATGGCTTCAAACTAAGAGCAACTAGTTGAACTCCCTCAGACCACAGCCCTGATGTGGTGCTGTGGGGTTTTCCCCAGTGTGTGAGCGATTCTCATCTTCCTAACCAGATGCTCCTCCCTGTTCTCTGTTCCCCCAGATTTGCTGGATCCAGAGAGGTTAATCCAGTGCCCCCTGGTTAAACACCATTGGATCAGAGCACGGAGGTTTCCCTATCACCTGGTGAAGTGTAAGGAGGTGAGCTGGGCAGGCAGTGACTGAGTGACTCTGTGCTTCTCTGTGTTCCTGCTTTTCCTGACAAGTAGCCCTGTTTAACTTTTATTTCATAGAACTTGAGGATTTGTTTAGTGACAGCTCCAGGCACACAGGAATTCACCTGTGACCGTGTTTACAGGGGTCTGAGGATGAGGGAAGAGATGAGGATCTGACTCCATGTTTCAGAAGGCTGATTTATTATTTTATGATATATTTTATATTAAAACTATACTAAAAGAATAGAAGAAAGGATTTCATCAGAAGGCTGGCTAAGAATAGAAAAAGGAAGAATGATAACAAAGGTTTGTGGCTCGGACAGAGAGTCTGAGCCAGCTGACTGTGATTGACCATTAATTAGAAACAACCACATGAGACCAATCCCAGATGCACCTGTTGCATCCCACAGCAGCAGATAACCATTGTTTACATTTTGATCCTGAGGCTTTTCAGGAGAAAAAATCCTAAAGAAAGGATTTTTCATAAAAGATGTGTGTGACACTCACCCATTCACAGTCTGGCTCTGTTGGAAGGAGACAGATCTTTCATGGGTAGTTCAGGGAGGAGACTCTGGTCTCTCCCAGCAGCTCACAGGGAGGCCATGTTCATTTTTCCACTTTCAGGATGAGGTGGGATAGTGATCATCAAGCAGATAAAGCCAGTGTCTAAATAATTAGCAATTAGCAGAGCAGCTTGGGGATTGTCACTGGTCCATCTGAAGATGCCACAGTGTTACTTGCAGTGGCAAGGGTCTGGGTGGAGATTGTCCCTCTTGCTTAGGACAACTTTGTTGTTTCCTTTGCATCCCTTATGCATAAAATCCAATTAACACTTCCACCCAGCTCAGTCTGCCATTGCTCTGTGCAGAACACAGCCCTGACCCAAACAGGGACACTGCAAGCAGAGCAAGTTGGATTTCTTGGCTAGAACTGTTTAAGAATCATGGAATCACAGGATGGTTTGGGTTGGAAGGGACCTGAAAGCCACCCCTGCCATGGCAGGGACTGCCCCAGGGTGCTCTGTAGGGAGTTTGCTGAGGCCCTGTTCTATTTCAGTCAGGATGGCTCAGTTTCTGTGAATGGAAGAAAATTCATCTTCATTTGTATTTAGTGTCTAACCAATACATTGCAATTTCTTGTTCATTTTTGTATTTTTCAAAGCAACACCACAAACATCCCAGTCTTTTTTTTTTTTCTTATGTATCAACAAGAGGTAAGTGAATTTGACAGATGTGGGGCATAATTTTGGTTTTCCCTTGTCCAGAGCAACCCTGAAATTGCAAAGAAATTGGCCACATGTCCCTTCAACGCTCGTCACCTGGTTCCTCAGGCTGACCTCAGCAAGCACATCATGAAGTGCAATGACAAAGCCTTTGTGGAGCAAGATGTGGGTAAGAGACACCCTGGGGACTGAGGTGGAACAACCCAGAAGTGGGAGGCAGATGGTTGTCTGTAGTTTTGTGTGACACAGCAGCTTTGGGGAAGCTTGATCTCATTTGCTTGGCTTTGTTGGGCAGTTTCTTGATAATATGGCAGCTGCTCTGGGTAGGCTTTGCATGTATTTTGTTATCAGGCTTGTTGAATGGAAAGGTTTTACCCAAAACTGTGCAGGAAATGCTTCTGGAAGGAAGAGTGGGATGCATTAATGGCCAGAAGGATGGGCTGCTCTTCTTACAGTTTTCTGTCTTCTGTAGAGGTGCACAGGCAGTGATGCCTGCATCCATGTCAGGAGGTTTCCTCTTCACTGCAGAATTCCTGCTCTGAGTTTCAGAGAGCAGAGTCTTCTCTTTTTCATTTAAAAAAGCAAATTTGAAGTTGCTGCATTTCAGCTGTCCCCAACCTATTTGCTTGCTCTTAAGCCCAGAGGTGTTTTACAGGTTTAGCCAAAGTGTTTAATGGATTTTAATGGATTTAAGGGCTGCTGGTCACTGTGTTTTCTCTCTTTTCCTGAAGTGAGCCGATCCTCTGAGTCCTCGCAGGAGCAGCTGAATAATGGGAGCACATGGCAGGCACCTCCAAGTGCTGAAGACTGGGAAACAGGTGAGGAATTTGCCCATGTGCTGCCTTCTTCCTGGCCAGTGTGAGCCCAGGAGCACTCAGGGCTGCCTTGTAGGACACTTTGCTTATCATTCATGTGAACATGGATCTCTGAACCCAGCAGGCTTGGCTTGGTATAGAGAGCAATCCAAAATGCCTGCCAGAATGAGCATGGGAAGAGATTTCCAAGCATCCCTTCCTCCCATAAGAGCTTTTGTGCCTTATGTGTGGTGATAGCAATGGAAACATTCCTCATAGGTCAACTTTTCCTCCCTCTTGAACATGTAAAAATATGACAGAAATATTCCTGATCACAGAATCCCTGAATGGTTTGGCTTGGATGGCACCTTAAAGTTCATCTCATTCCATGGGCAGGGACACCTTCCACTGGCCCAGAGTGCTCTGAGTCCCATCCAACCTGACCTTGGACACTTCCAGGGATCCAGTGGCAGTCACAGCTTCTCTGGGCACTCTCCCCACCCTGCCAGGGAACAATTCCTGCCCAATATCCCATCCAGCCCTGCCCTCTGGCAGTGGGAAGCCATTTAAGCCACTGATCTGATGGTGGTTTCTGGGCTTTCTTAGTTCTGAGCCACAACATCTGCTCTCTCTTTCACAGACTTGCTGGAGGGATCTGAGTCTACTTTTGTGTGGGGTGTGATCAACTCTGCCATGAGCAGGTAGGGAATGGAAGTTTGATTCTTTACATCAGTTTTGTTTATACAAATATTACAGCCATCTCCCAGCCTCACCTTAATGGCTGCCTTTGCTGCTGTAGAGCCCTGCTGCTGGCTCAGCGTGGCCTGGAGCAGAGCAGGAAACCCTCAGGAGCACTGATACTGCTCCTGTGTGCCTGTGGCAGGCTGCTCTTTGAGTCCTTGGGAGATTCCTTGTGAGCTCCTTCCTCTTGGGGCCTGGCAGATGTGCTGGAGTTGGGCCCTGTGTCAGCAGAATCCTCCCCTTGTGCCCTTTCCAAAGTGTGGTCAGAGTTTGGGGCAGGGGTAACAAGGATGGACAGGAAGGGGCTGCCCTGGCTGGCAAAGTGTTTTAAGGTTTATTTAACAGGTTTATTTAATAGGTTTATTTACAATCCAGCAATAATCCTGCCCCTGGCAGCTCTGAGTTCTGTGTGAGCTCTTCCATAGGGGCTGACCTGGTTCCACCTGTCAGACTCCTTGCAAGACCTTTGAGTTCTCCGAGCACATCCAGCTCTCAGCACCACCAGCAGGGTGGCACGGAGTAATAGTTGCCTCCTCAAGCCAGGCCTCAGAAGCTCTTGGAGGTCTATTCCTCACCCAACATAGCTCAGCTACCTTTGGAGGCATAAAATCAGCAGGATGGCTTCTGTTGCAGTGTTGGAAACAGAGGGGTTTAATAAAAAGCAAAATAACAAAACTCTTTGCAGAGAAAAAACAATCCAGGTGCAAGAGATTCTTGCTGCTGGTAAAACACCTCACAAAAGCAATTTAGTTCCTTTGTTCTTTTCTTTTTCTAGTGAATTGCTTAGGTGGGATTTTTTGGCCATCCTTAAGTTTGAGGTGAAGTCCCTCAGGCCTATGAAATGTCTTTTTCACCTCATTGAAGAGAGAAACTTCTGGGTTTTTTTTCCTTTTTAAGGAGACAAAGGATACTTTTGTCACTCCATCAACAAGGTGACACATTCCTATAGCACAGCACCATCCCCCAGGGCGTTGCTGCAGTAAATGCATAAATGTGAGCCAGAAGTAACCAAATTCACTCAATTCCAGCCCTATCAGTGAGCAGAACAACTCGTTGCCTTCCCGGATGCGGCCCCCTGAGACCCTTCCATACAGTGTGTCTGCAGGCCTGTGAGTACTGAGCTCCTGAATCCCTGGGACAGCTCTTTGTGCCTCCCCCTGCATGGACGGAGCAGCTTCTGAGGGAATCTGCAGCTGGGATCATCCTCTGTGTCCTTCCTTTGAGGCATCCTCTCTGTTTCCTTCCTCCATTCCTGTGGCCCCGCTTAGGCAGAGCTGTTTCCTGGCCACGTGTGCTCTGTCTCTCTAAACACAGCATCCCCATTATCCCCTTTCACCCCTCACTTAAACCAAATTATTCCTTTGCTTTGTGCTCTGTTCACTGTCAGGCTCAGCTAAGTCAGAGCTGAGGTGAAACTGGGTCATTAAACCAGCACCAATGGGAGAAAAAAGTACCAAATTCCACCTAAACCAAATTATTCCTTTGCTTTGTGCTCTGTTCACTGTCAGGCTCAGCTAAGTCAGAGCTGAAGTCAAACAGGGTCCTTAAACCAGCACCAATGGGGGAAAAAAAATACCAAATTCCATCTGGGAGAGGGAGAGAAGGAGCTCCAATGCTGAAATGAAAGATTTTTATTTGCTTTTAGCAGCAAAGCAACAGCTTTGAGGAATGATTGTCCTGGTTCTCACTGGGAGCAACTAAACCTGGTGTTCTCAGGGCACTGCAGGCACAGCTCCTGCACATCCAGAGACAGAATATTCACAGTGTTGGGCTGAATCTGGCAAACAAAACTGAAATGTCACTTTTAGACAAGCCTTGTTGCCAAGGGGACAAATGCAGCCCCTGCAGAGGCCACTGTCCCTTGGGGGAGTGGGGGAAGTTGTTGTATTTTTGTCCATCTCATGCAAAAATTGTATTTTGTCCTTTGCAGAATTCGGAGTATTAGTTCCTCCCCTTGGAATGTAGTTTTGCCCCAGCAGTAAATGTCTCCCTGGTTTGGACAGAAGAGCTCCTGCAGAAAACAGACATGCTCTGGACCTGATGGCAGGACTCTCTACACCTGGCTTTTGTTGCCTGATATATTTCTTGTAACATTTGAATATGTGGAACTGTCCTTGGTTGGCAGATGTTTCCCCCAACCACTTGTTTTAAAAGTTACCCTCACCTTTATTTGGTGAATTTTGTTACTGTTTTTGAAAAAAATAGACTGATAAATGTACACTGAAACCTTCCTAGCCCAACCTTGGGTCATGGTGGCTCCCTGTGAACAGAAAAAACATCATAATTGCCAAGTCTCTGTTTTTTGTAACAAGAAAACTTAGAAGTATTTTACTATGCATCCACATCTTGTTTTTATTTTGTTGGAGTCTGAGTTTCTCCACTCAGGGTATGACAAGCATTCAGGCTGGGTTTTAAACTCTTGTCAGTTGCAGAGACTGCTTTGAGAGCATCCTGACCTCAACTTTTGCACCTTCACACCTTCAGCTTTGCCTTTATCACCTTGCATTTGTCACCTTGGGCCTTACCTTTGTCTCCTGTCTGTGAGGAACTTCCCCAGGCAGACCTTAACTGAAAATCCTCTGCAAATTCCTTGCATCACAAACAACTCCAAACAGAGTGGACATTGAGGTGCTTTTTCCAGTTTCCATTCAAGTTTTGCAGTTTTCTAATGCCTGAAACGTGTTTGAGAGCTCTCAGGTGCCTGTTCTGCTTTGGGGGAGGAAGGGAGTAGGAATGGTTTAAATCAGTAAAAATGCATGTTTGGGACTGAAAATGTTCAGATCAAGCAGTCTATTTCTAAACATGCAAAGTACAAAATGGGATCTAAATATACAACCATAAAGAATTAAGATGCCAGACATGATGTTTTTATAGAAAGAGATTAATGCCTTCATATTTCCCCCTAAAAACTGGATTTCCACCATCTGTATACTACTAGTAGAAAATAATACATGTTGACTTGAATGTGCAAAATTAATATTCTTTTAAAGTTCTGTCAACTTATGTCAAGGTTCTTGTTAGCAATTTAAAATAAAAATGTTTTCAATTGCCTGCAACTGCTTTTCTTTGGAGTCAATAAATGCTGGCATGGGAAGCTCTTGATGAGACCAATCCCAGATGCACCTCTTGCATTCCACAGCAGCAGATAATCATTGTTTACATTTCCTTTCTGAGGCCTTTCAGCTTTTCAGGAGAAAAAACTCCTAGCAAAAGGATTTTTGATAAAATATATCTGTGACAGTGCCCTCTCCTTGGCCATTCTGTGCTGACCTCTGTCCTTGCCATGTCCTGTTCCATCAGGACTTTCCTGACCCCATCCCTACACACCCAATGCTGCCATCCCATAATGACCCAAGGCAGCAAATCCCTTTTGCTGTGTCCAGCACAGCCAAGGCCTCTGGCTGCCCTGTATTTGCAACTCCAGGATAATTTCCAATCCTGCTGGGCTTTAATTTCTGCTGCCCCTTTCCAGAACGTTGATAGGACTCTGATCCCTCTGATTCCCCTTCCTTTCTCTTGGCCCTTTTCCTCCCTAAGCCAAGGCACAAAGATTTCCAAGAGGAGTGGAACAGGAGCCGAGAAATGCTGAGGGGAAAGAGGGAAAATCCATGCCAGGATTCCCTAGGACTGGGGAATCTCCATGCCAGGAATCTCCATGCCAGGATTCCCTGGGACTGGGAAATCTCCATGCCAGGAAACTCCATACCACAATTCCCTGGAACTCGGCAATCTCCATGCCAGGATTCCCTGGGACTGCAGAATCTCCATGGCAGGAATTTCCATGCCAAGATTCCCTGGGACTGGAGAATCTCCATGCTAGGGAATTCCATACCCGGATTCCCTGGGATTGGGGAATTCCATACCCGGATTCCCTGGGACTGGAGAATCTCCATGCCAGGATTCTCTGGGACTGGGGAATCTCCATGCCAGGGAACTCCATACCACAATTCCCTGGAACTGGGCAATCTCCATGCCAGGATTCCCTGGGATTTGGGAATCTCCATGCCAGGAATCTCCATGCCAGGATTCCCTAGGACTGGGGAATCTCCATGCCAGGGAACTCCATACCAGGATTCTCTGGATCTAGGGAATCTGCATGACAGGAATCTCCATGCCAGGATTCCCTGGGATTGGGGAATCTCCATGCCAGGGAGCTCCATACCAGGATTCTCTGGAACTGAGGAATCTGCATGACAGGAATCTCCATGCCAGGATTCCCTGGGACTGAGAAATCTCCATGCTAGGGAATTCCATACCAGGATTCCCTGGGATTGGGGAATCTCCATGCCAGAATTCCCTGGGACTGCAGAATCTCCATACCAGGATTTTCTGGGATTGGGCAATCTCCATGCCAGGGAACTCCTTGCCAGGATTCCCTGCACTGGAGAAGCTCCATGCCAGGATTCCCTTGGACTAGGGAATCTCCCTGCCAGGAATCTCCATGCCAGAATTCCCTGCACTGGAGAAGCTCCATGCCAGGTTTCCCTGGGAACTGGGAAATCTCCATGCCAGGAATCTCCATGCCAGGATTCCCCTGGGGTGCAGGGCTCATCATCCATGGAGAGAAAGTGAGGCAGGAGCAGGGAGCTGACAGAGCTTTTCCCTTTACCCCCAACACCTTCACCTTTATGGCCTGGGAACAGATGTTTTCTTCCTCCAGCTGAGAATTCCAGCCCTGGGCAGTGTCACCAAGGGCTTCTAGAGGAGGTTGATTTTTAACACATCTCCTTGAGCTCAGACATTCCACGGTTAACCTGGGGAAGAGTGAACAGGGAGAGGCAGACACAGAGCAGGCTTTGGGCCAAGTACAAACATCCTCTGGTAGTTACTTACATTATCTTCCTTCTAAATTAATTCTGTCCCACCCAATCATCATCTCTTATCACTTATTATCTCCCCCTCTATTCTACACATACCTTACCCTCATTTCACTGGTTTTAAGTGCTCAAATACTCATTGGTTTCGTTTTTTTAAAAACATTTCCCTCTCAGATGTAACCCCAGCCAGCAACTAAAAATCTCAGCTCACTGCCCTCCACAAGGAGATGGGGGAATTGGGGGGGAGAAAGTAAAACTTGAGGCTGAGATAAGAACAGTTTAATAATTGAAAAAAGTTAGATATAACTAATAATAATTAAAAAAAAATAATGAGAGGGGGAGACATAAAACCCCAGAGAGACAAGTGCTGGTGCCAGTACAGTTGTTTAGGACCCTCTGACCCCTCCCAGGCCATCATTCCCAGTTTTTATACACTCAGAATGACTCTCTGTGGTGTGGAATATCTCTCTGGTCAGTTCAGGTCACCTGTCCTGGCTCTGTTCCCTGCCAGCTTCTTGAGCCTCTGCTCACTGGCAGACTGAAAAATCCTTAATTTAAACCATTGCTGTGTTATCAACATTACCGTGTTATCAACATTACTCCCATACTGAATCCCAAACACAGCCCTGGGAACAGCTGCTGGGGAGGAAATTAACTCAATCCCAGGTGAAACCAGGGCATAAAACCTTCCCTGGATTTCTTCCACATGCCCAGTCCCACTCTCACACACTCCTGGAGCTTCAGTGCCATTTGAAGCTGCTGCTCAGGGCATCAAAGCCCCTCAGGGCCCACCCAGTGCAGCCCCATCCCATCCCTCTGCATCAAGCTCACACGTACAGCACTCACAACTTTCTGCGTTCTTTTCTGATTTAATAAGTGTTTTGTAGCTGTGGGGATTGGAATTACTTCAAAACAGAACTGAAGAGCAAGAAGAAGATGATCCAACCCCTTGATCTCACATTTTAAATCCACAATCTCTTTATCAACAGATATATTTTGCTCTCCAGGCTCTTCCTTCACTTGCCCTAATTAGAACCCCCTCACCACATCACTGCAGGTAGAAAGGACATCACCCACCCATTTCCAGCTCCCTTTCACCGCCAGCTCTGGGGCTGTCCCACCTGGAACATCCCACATCCCCCCAGTCTGACCAGTGAGGCCCAGTGTGAAAAAAGGGTATTTTATGATTGGCTTTCCACAAATATAAAAGTGAATATTATATGTGTTGTGCTAGAAAGTGATGGTGTATTAATTCTCTTAATAGTGTGTTAAATATAGTTTTAGGTTATAAAAAAATGTTAAAATAGAAACAATGCTGTGTAGGATACTTTTTTTAAAGAAAGGACTCACAGCAAGATAGCAGCCACAGGACACCTGAATCTTTCAGAGAAAAAGAATTTATTGCTCTCTTATCAGAAAACTTCTTGTTAGGATTCAGAGGAAGAAGTTGACACTGACCAGACAGAATCCTGTGTTTGAATGGAATTTATGCATCATGTATGAGCTGTATGAATGTGCAACAGGCTGTTGCTTTTAAGGGTTAATCCTCTTTTAACATGGGTTCTTTTTTGGGCTTATTTTGCCCAAAAACAGGTACCTGGACTGTCCCTAACTCTTTGTTTCTATTGTCTCATATTGTCCTAATTCAAATTGTCTAAATGATTGTCACTCTAATTGTATTACTATTTTTATAACCATTTTATTACTATTAAACTTCTAAAGTTTTAAAAAACAAGTGATTGCCTTTTGCACACCCAGCACAGGCTCCTGCTCCTTCCAGCCCCAGTGCAGTGGGGCCATTTCCTACTGACCCAAAGGGGAGCCCCCCACAGCACCCCCATGGCCCCCTTCCATATCCACAGTGAACCAAGATTCAGTGAACCTGCTTGTTTATTTTGGCCCCAATATGTTGGTTAAGGTAAAAAAAAAAAAAAAATCCCTTCATTTTGGTTGAAAAAAATCTTTATTCACAGAACATCACATGAACCACATCCCACCCTCCTTCCTTTATGTATAAAATACTGGTAAAATAAAAAGTTTTATTCCAGAGGCAAGTGAATTCCCACAGTCCCCTCCTGAGACCAGCTCACCCCAGAGCTGGACCTCGTGCCACAGATAGGAAGCAGAAGTGAGTGAGGTGTTTGCTGAGGAAGGAAACACCACCAAGCTGCAGCAGCAAAGCCTCCAGGGCTGCAGCTCCAGCTCATTTCCTTTGGCAGGGACCACAATCCCAGCAGGGCTCCAGCTCATTCCCACTGCAGCCAAAGGGGAGGTGTGGGGCTTGAAGGAACCACCCCTGTCCCACTGCCATGGGGTTTTTGGGTTTCACACAATCACCTGAGATGCCCTGGAAATCATTTTGGACATTTCTGATGTCACATGTCCCCAAATGCAGCTCCCCAGGTGGTTCCTTCAAGCCTCAAGTGTCACCTTTGGATGTCATGGGTAGCAAGGACGCTTGGCTCACCAAGGGGAAATCTGTGCAGGGACAAGGGGAGTCCAGAGGCAAAATAAATCAACAGGAAAATATCTATTAAAATGGCAAGCTAGGCTCAGAAACAGAAGAAAAATCCAGTTCCAAGTATCTTATGGCTCCTACCACAGCCCAAAAGGAGAGAGATTGGCCAGAGTCCCACCTTGGTGTAAGACAAACCCTGAAACTTCAAACAGTGACAGCCTTAAACCCCAACACTGGAAAATTCAGTGGAGCTGCATCAATTCATCAGAACTGAGATTTGCCAGGGACCCTTAAACCCCAACACTGGAAAATTCAGTGGAGCTGCATCAGTTCATCAGAACTGAGATTTGCCAGGGACCCCCTGCAAGTGCTCAGCTGCCCTCTCAAGGGCTGAATCCATCAGATTTCATATCCAAAATAAATTTCATGCAAATTTGGATTTATGATTTCTGTTACACAACCAGGCAGATGCTCCATCACTGCAGATTCCCTCTTTTGCTTTTAATTATTTAATTCCTTGGGCTCAAATGAAAACCAGCTCCATGCTTGCTTTATTTCCTTGGAAAACCTGCACAGATGGGGAACTCCAAGAGCAGGAAACACTTGGAGAAATAGCAGGAAAGTCTCAAACACATGGAGAAGCCCATGAACAGGGGCCACTGGTCACTCCAGCTCTGCTCACCAGCATGGCCCTGTCCCAAGGCCCACAGTCCCTAAAATTCATTCTAACATTTTTTCAGTTATTAAAACCCTTTCTCCCAGTTTGCAACACATAATAAAAGCAAAGCTCAGTGCAGCCAGCAGAATGTAGAGCTTGTGATTAGTTATTAATCCAGAGACCCACAACCATTCCAGACAGGAAACAGGGGAGGAATTGCCAGCAGCATCTATGTATGACCCATCTGTGCCACTGTCAGACACCAGGGAATGTTCCAGAATTGCCACACGTGGGGATGAGAATGGATCTGCAGGGTGATTGAAATGGATGATCCCAAAATGCCACCTCCACCAGACACCCCCAGGCTGCAGGGGAAGCAGTGCCAGGATCTCACAGCTCCAGTGTTTCACTGGGACAGGGAACGACCCCAAAGGGATGAGTGTGAGCCAGCACCAGCCCCAGGAGGTGACACAGCTGAGTGTCCCTCACAGGAACTCCACAGGGGCAAAGGGCAGCACAGGAATGCCCTTGCCAAGGTGGGGATTCTCCATCCCAAGGCACAGACTTGAAGAAACTCCCCTGACCAAGCTGATGTTCAGTGCCAGGGCCTGCTGTGCTGATCCCACCATTCCTCTGGTGTGCAGAACCTGTTCCAGCTCTGAACAATCCCACACCTCCAGGGAGTACAGGGGGACTCACCTGCTCCATCCACTCAGAAGTTCCAGCTCCAGAGCCCCAAACCCAACCAGCACCTCAGGAAATGAACACAGCTCCCCAAAGCTCTGTGCTCCAGCATTAACAATCTCAGTTTTGGAGGCTGCATTTGGCAGGAGGCCCAGGCAGATGCCACAGGCCTGATGTGCATCCCAGTGGAAGCAGGAGGGAGCAGGAGGAGCACTCAGCACCCCCTGGGAAGCAGCAGGGCAGAGAGAGGCACCAACACATCCCTCAGAGGAGCAGAGCAGCATTTCAGCCTAAACCAGAGAGATGTGTGCTGGGTAATAGTGTGTGTGAAGCTAACTGAGGTTATAACCGTGTTCTGAGACTCTTCCCCACACATCCTCCTCCTCCTCCAAGCAGATGGGAGCCCTTCACTTCCCAGCTCTTTTTGCACACTCAGGCCCATGAACACTGTGAAATTCTCTGTGCTATTCTTGCACTGCAAAATGCAGGGGGTCAGGTCAGAAAGTCTGGCTGCATCCTAGGCTGTGCCTCTGCATCCTCCCATCCCTGTGTGCCCAAAGGGACATTCCTGCCTTGCTACAGCTGGGCACAACTGCTTCACTTCTGCTTCCTATTAACCTGCAGGCTTGAGGGGAGAGCAGTAAAGGCCAGGGCTTATTTTCACAGGGCCATTCTCAAGCACAGTGTCCCATTTCCTGACACATCCATTTCCCAACGTGCCTTCCACGTGATGCTGTCCCAGCAGGATTTGTAAACTCTGAAGTCCACGGGAAGGGCTCATCCAAAGCAGCACCCAGAGGAAATTCAGTTCTGGAGGCAGTCAGTCCTCTAGCAGGAGGCCAGCAGCTCATGTCAGGTACTGCACCACAAGGAACATGATGAGGCAGGTGACAGCCATGCCCCCCAGCATGAGGAACTTGTCCTGGAAGGCGCGCTTCTCAATCAGCCGCATCACCGTGTTGGACAGCCCCAGCATGTTGGCAACGTCCAGGATCTTCTTGTGGGTGCCCTGAGGACAACAAAACAGCACAGACACGATCACCCTGGTGCTCTGAGACTTCTTGTTCCACAGTGCAAGAGTGTTTCTTCATGGGGGGTGAGTGATGGGTGTCACAGACGTTTTATGAAAAATTCTTTCCTTAGGATTTTTTCTCCTGAGAAGCTGGGAGGCCTCAGGAACAAAATGTAAACAATGGTTATCTGCTGCTGTGGAATGCAACAGGTGCATCTGGGATTGGTCTCTTTGGTTGTTGCTAATTAATGGCCAATCACAGTCAGCTGGCTCAGAGCCACAATTCTTTGTTATAATTCTTTTTTATTCTATTCTTAGCCAGCTTTCTGATTAAATCCTTTCTTCTATTCTTTTAGTATAATTTTAATATAATATAGATCATAAAATAATAAACAAACCTTCTGAAACATGGAGTCAACATTCTCATCTCTTCCCTCATCCTGGGACCTCTGTGAACACCATCACAGATGGGTTTGAACTTCTCTCAGCCAACCATCCCCACCATTCCACAGGAGGTGGCCATGGGACCTTGGAAACTGTCACTGTGATATTTTCTGAAAAATCCCTTTGCCAGGATTTCTTCTCCTGAGAAGCTTCAGCTTCTCCCTGTTTTGCTGCTTTGCAATGTGATTTGGAGATTGTTTACCCAGCTTGTCAATTGTTTTAATTTAATGACCACTCATGGTCCAGCTGTGTTGAGGCTCTGAGGAGTCACAGGTTTAATTATAAATTTTTGTTAAGCCTTCTCTCTGTATCCTTTCGCTTTCTTTAATATAGTTTTTGTATAACATTCTTTAATATAATATCATAAAATAATAAATCAGCCTTCTGAGAACTTGGAGTCAGATCTCTCACCTCATCCTGGGGATCTCACAAACACCACAGAAAACAACTGGGTGTATGGACTAATTAATTCATACACATGAACAGGAATGTGGTTAAAGACACAAAACAATCTGTCTAGACAGAGACAAGATAAAAAGTGGCTCAGAAAAATGCACTCCTTCAGGAGGAGTAAAAGTAGACCCACATGCAGAAGTTTCTCAGTGCATAAAACACAGATTTGCAATGCCAAACTACATCAGCAGTGCCTTGTGTTCCAGGCAGTTCAGGCCCTTCACTGAAGTCAGGCTGTGTCTCTGCTAGTCCCACACAATCAGTTTTCTCCAGTTCCCACAGCTCCTATTAACCCTCTTCAGAACAAAACCAAACCTTGCTGGATGAACAAAAACCAAATATGAAACTTTAAAATGAAAGCAAAACACAGAAAGGGAAAACTCTTCAATTCTTGCAGTCATGGAACAGTGGATTTATACAACTGAATCAGTTAAAGGGACAAGCTAGGAAAAATTCATTCCATACCTGTCTATTTATATCAAATATACACAAAGTTACAGAGAATAAGGCTATTAGTGTGCAAAGGAGGGACATGAGGGTGGGGAAAGGTTTGGAGGAGTCATAGGAGGAGCAGCTGAGGGCAGAGCTCAGTGGGGCTGCAGCTCCAATCTCTGCTCTGGGCAGGGACAGGAGCCAGGGAATGGCTGGAGCTGGGCATGGGGAGGGTTGAGTTGGATGTCAGGAAAAGAATCTTCCTGCAGTGGCTACCAGAGCTCCAGGAGCATTTGGACAACACTCCTGGGGATGCACAGGGTGGGATTGCTGGGGTGTCTGCAGGGCCAGGAGTTGGACTGGATCATCCTTAGGAAGTCCTTCCAACATGGGATGTTCCATGATTCCACATTAACCCATTTCTCTTTGCAAGCTGTCTCTACACCAGCTGCTCTGCCAGATGTTCTCAGGCAACAAAATTTGTGTCAGTGCAAGAAAAGCTGAGTTAAGGGGAAAAGGAACATGAACAAACATTTCCTCACCTGCAAGGGAGAACACTCAGGAATGTGATGGCCCTGAAAGCACAGCCTGTGTGTGCCAGCAGCCAGGGACAGACACCCAGCAATACCCTGCCCAGAGAAAAGGCTGGAGGAGAGCCAGGAGGCCACAAGAAACAGCATTTCCCCATCCCTGCAGGGCACCAGGGCTCCTCTATGGCACTTGGGAGCTCTCCTGTGGTGGGATGCACCTTCTTCTCAGGAACCCTCCAGAATCCATGTGCTTCACCCAGTCCCTCACAAGAGATTAACTTGGATCAGTGATTTCCCAGCTTGGAGAATCAACTCCAATTCCCTGTGTGCAGCAGCCCAGTGCTCAACAGGGTGGACAAATGTCTACAATCCTCTCAGAGATGCAGGGACTTCAAGGAAAGTGCTCTTTCCAAAAAGCATTCACAACCCAAATCTTCTCCAGGCACTAATATGAGTCCTTCCAGCCTTTTCCTAATGAGCTGGCAGCAGAACCTCTCCCTCTCCCCACCACCCCTGTGGCCAGACTGCTCAGCAGCACCATTCCTCTGCAATGAACACTGAGTTTTCTTCAAGGTTTTTCTAGTAATGAACCTTGTCTTAAAACAAATCCATACTCACCAGGTCAGTGAACAAGTGACCTGAACCAGAAGCTAAAATTCATCTTGGAAAGAACTCAGCTTCAAACTCAGCTTTAAGAGCTCTGTGTAAGATCTGTGGGTGCAGGGCTTGGTCACACCAGAGTAGGGAGCAGAGGAGGAGCTGCAGCCCCAATTTGGAGCTGTGCTGGTTCTGTGCAGGGCTCAGAGAACACCAGGCAGCCTGGAACCCAGCTCAGCTCCCCAGCTGCAGACCAGGCTTGCACTGGTCACACCATGGAGCTGCAGGTGTGACAGACCTGACCAAACCTGGGATTCATGACATTAAAAATACCTAAATCTGCCATTTATGACATTAAAAATGCCTAAATCTGGCATTTATGGCATTAAAAATGCCTAAATCTGGCAAATACATCCCAAAATAAAACTGAGAACAGCAGTTATTCCCATCAGAAGATGAACACAACAGGCATTTCCCTGCATTTTTCTCAAGTCCAGTTTCTCCCCAAACACTTCTTATTAAAAAGGTTTTTGTATCCTTGAGGTTTTCACTCAGAATTGACCATCACTTTGAACAGTCTGTAAAATAAAAGGCAAATATTTGCTATGAAGAGACCTGCAGAAATGCAGCTGTTTTCAGCAGGGAAGGAGGCATTGTTGAGGTGCATTATCTTTATTACTAATCTTAATCACAGGTGCTCTACATCAGCTTTGTGGCTGCTCTGAGTGATGCTAATCTGAACCAGCATCTCCCTGCCAGCCACTTTCTGCCCCTCCAGAACCTGAACAAACAAACAACAATCAACCAAAAAAAGAAACATTCAGCACTCCAGATGCTGCCCTGCAGGTGAAGGCCAGCCAGCCCCAAGAGATCTTAAAGCTATTCCTAACAGGATGGTAAAATGTAAAGATTTCAAGTTGTTTAAATGAAATTTGGGCCTTTCCAGCATCCTCAGCTCGGAGCAATGTACTGAAACAACACATATATTCGATTTCACTTAGCTTGATCAGCATGAAGACAGAAAAATGTGGGGTTTTTGTGGTAAAAAATGATGCCCCCACCTTTAAAGTGACTCTCTGGTCCCTCAGCCCAGCCAGGATGTTGGTGCCACTGCCAATAAGCTCATCCATGCCTCGGTGGGCACTCTGCAGGGATTCATTAAACTGCAGGGTTTCGTCGATCGGGATGGTGGTGTCAGAGTCCTGTGGGGAAAGCAGGGACTCGGTTACCTGCTCGCTCAGAAACACAAAAAGCACACAGCCAGAACCCAACAGGACTGCCAGGATTGTGCCTGCATTATTTTTTAATAATGATTTTAAATACAGCATTGATATTTGAGTGAAAAAAAGTCATTTAGAGAAGATAGGGAGGAAGCCAAAAGGCAAAGCTGAGCAGCTGCTCAACTGTGATGAGATCTCAAGGATAAAAAGAGCAAAAGCAGAGAATTTTTATAATTTTAGTAGGAAAGGGTACTGCAGGAGAGAACAGGAGGTGTTAAACACCAAGAAGGTGTTTAGTCATTGATCATTGCAAGTGAAAGACTTGTGGAACATTTCACACCACATTTCTGAGCAACAAAAATGAAAAAATGTTTGGAGATGACATTCTAAACAAATTTTTGGCAGTGAGGGCAAACAGACATGGGCTTGGTTCCCTGAGCTCTGGCTCACTCATCACCCAGGGCCCTATTTAAAAAATATATATTAAAAATTAGTATTTTTCATGTTTTTTTTCCAGAAAAGATGCATTCACTCATGTAGGAACTGGAAATCTTGAAATGGAAATGACAGGGTAAAACTCTAATCTGGACTGCACAGGAGGGCAGGGATGGCCTCAGAACAAGAACCAGCCAAAGGCAGAATTCACAGTCATGTCAATTGTCTGAGCAGAAGCACTTGGATTTCTATGTGAATGGCTCTTATTCCAGATATTTAACAACCTTCAAACCAGCAGATTTCACTTCTGTGCAAGGTTTTTTATCCACTATAAGGGCAGCAATAAAAATAGAGAAGTAGATTTGTGACGCCCCACAAAGGCATGGGATGGCACCAAAGCTCTGTTTTGCTGCTTGTGATTTTCTCCAGGTACAAGGAAAGGCTTTAAAGATAAATACAATTTTTAACTTTTGAATTAAGCCAACTCTTGAATTAAGCAAACTGTTACATCTGTGTTCCAAAAGCTGTTCTGGATATTCCAGTGATTTTCTCACAAACTCAGGTGACATCTCTGATAGAATAGGGGAGTATATGAATAGGAACTGTGGAAAAATGTAACCAAGAGAGGCTGATAACTGATAAATAAATCATCATTTCCCTATTAAAGAATCATTTTAAAGCCACATTTTTGTAGCAAGCTAAAAAGAAATACAAAGCAATTGTGTATTTTTTTTCATCTACTATACCTTTCAATATCTGAAGGAGAAAATAACCCATCTGCTCTATATTTTATATCTGTAAGCCTGTTGTTTCTGAACTTTTTGTTTCTGAACAGCAAATTTTCCTGTAGGAAAACTTGACCCTACATGCAGAGAAACACCACAATATTTAAAACCACAAATTGCAGTGTTTCCTTCAAGCCTTGTTTACAATTTTGAAATAGCCAACAAAATACCAGACATTATCTTTATGGCAGGCTTTGAGAAATGCATCGAAATGCCCAAATCTCAGTTAATTAGGATTGCTCACATAGTTTCTCTCTTGTCCTGACAATGATCGACAAAATGTTAGGTGAGATGCCTTTAACAAAGAAGGGAAATAAAGAGGGAAATCAAACAAAAATGTAAAAATAGCATTAAAAAACCAAAACAAAATCCAAAACAAAAACAAATAAACAGAATTTAGAAACCAAACAATAAAACCCAAGACTAACTTTTCAGTGGCAGAAAAGTGAAATCTGAAAGCAAGCCTACATTATTGAGAGCAAAACTCCCCCAGCAATTTGCACTGGGGGGACTTCCCAAAGGAGGAACTAACAATAACAGCTGGACCACATTGATGTTATTACCAACTTTTGACTCATTTCTAAGCAAAAGTGCTTTGTCCCAGCTGTGTGATTTGTGTTTGGCTACACTGAAGTTTGCTGACACCTGCTGCCAGCAGGGTGTGTAACACCCAGGCTTTTCACAGATTTTAGAATCTGGCAAACATTTGACACAAATCCAAGTGAAATGCACACTCTGGTACCTACCTCACTGACCCTTTCAACAGCTATGTAAATCCAGGTGGATTGCACTGGATAAAACAGGAGCAGCAGCTTCTGGAGCTTTTTCCCTGTTACCTTAAGAGCCCAGCTTTTCTACAATTTCTATGCAAATCCAGGTGGAACTGCACTGGATAAAAGAGGAGCAGCAGCTTCTGGAGCACTTTTCTTTTACCTTAAGAGCCCAGCTTTTCCTCACAAGAGCTCCCCACATATTTTGATTCTTCTCTGCCTTTACCCCCACTCCCAGCAGTCTCCAGCATTCCTGTTTACAAACTTCCTGCCTCCCCCCTGCTGGAGGGAGGCTTTTCACAGATCTCAGGATCTGGCAGACATCTGACACAAATCCAAGTGAAATGCACACTTTGGTACCTACCTCACTGACCCTTTTACAACTGCAGCTGGATTGCACTGGATAAAAGAGGAGCAGCAGCTTCTGGAGCCTCTTCCTGTTACCTTAAGACCCCAGCTTTTCCTCACAAGAGCTCCCCACATATTTTGATTCCTCTCTGCCTTTACTCACACTCCCAGCAGCTCCCAACAATGCTGTTTACAATCTCCCTGCCTCCCCCTGCTGGATTTGAGCTGCTGGAGCACCGAGAGCCCCAGCAGGGATATTTACGTTGGTGGTGAAGGTGCGGGCCAGCAGCTCCTCCCGCTGCCTCTCCTGCTGCTCCCGCAGGTACCGGCGGTGCTGGAAGTTCCTCAGGGCTGTCTGCAGGTGCTGCACGTCGTATTTCAGCTGGTCCACTCGCCTGCAAAGGAGCAGCAGCACAAAAACAGAAAATCAGAGGGGTTTGGGAAAGCTGCAAGAGGCAGGCCTCAGATACAGCAGAATTGTGATTAGAGCTAAGCAGTAGCCATGAGATTGGTCAGCAGAAAAATTGTGTAAGAAGTAGAAAAGTAAAGACAAATAGAACAATGATCTGTGTATTAATGCTTGTCTAGAATAACTCCCTAAGCCTGCACTGCCTGCCACACCATGGAGCTGCAGGTGGGACAGAATCCTGACCAAATCTGGGATTTATGGCACTAAAAATGCCTAAATCTGGCAAATACATCCCAAAACAAAGCAGTGTCACAAAAATCACAAAAAAATTTATCTAGTGACATATTAGGAAGTTTTAAGCTTAATAATGGAGCTCTGTGCATTGTGTTTTAAGGCTTACACACAGGTATTGTATTCTAAATAAGCAGGCATTGTTTTAACCACAGGTATATGTGCTTATAGTGGTTGGATAGAGCTACTGTCAATGTGCTTTTACTTTGTGTGGTCAAAGAACTTTTAAAATAAGTTGTAACATTAAGTTCTTTGTCTGATGTGAGCTGCTGGCATCTTCCCATTGTCATAACTATGTGATGAGACTGATGCTGGAAAATCAAACAGCTCAAAGCACATTCCACAGCAGTTCCTCCCTGTTTTGTGATTTGTACATAGCCCCCAGCTGGCAATCTGCTTTTCTGAAGATTCTGCTTTTCTGGTGCTTTTTGTACCAGGAAAGGAGCACTGTAAATTAACAGCAATGAATAACAAGGAATGGTGGGTTCTGCTTCTCTACAAGATGCAGGACATCCAACGCTAGGCTGAAATTCCACACCTACATCCTCCCTGTCTCATTTTTCTACTACACAGGTGATTACTGCACAGGTGATTATTCATTTTAATCAATTATTTAGGCTCCAGGCTAATGACAGAATGTGAAACAGAACTCCTGAGCTGTCTTGGACATCCTATCCCATGGATTGTCTCTTCAGGTGTTACAGAACTGTATCCATTTCTCATTTAACACAGATTTGGGAAGATGGCAGGATTTGTACAGGTTCTATTTTATGACCCTCCCCTTTCATATAAAAGATGATGCTTTCCAGTTTCCTTAATTAGCATCATGTTCTGATGGTTGAGGTTTTATTCCAGTTTCCTTAATTAGCATCATGTTCTGAAGTTTGAGGTTTTATTAAAAGGTGCTCAAAAGTCAGTGGGTAATACAGGAAACACCTCAGATATCTCCACTGGGCTGAAACAAATCATCTCCAGAACTCCACTGGCCCTGATTAAATGATTGATAAAATTTAATGTTTGATTGGTAAATTTTAATGATGACCAGACTATCATGCTCTAGTGGAAGGTGTCCTTGCCCATGGCAGGGGTTGGAAATTATCTTTAAGGCCCCTTCCAACCCAAACCATTCCAGGATTCTACAAAGAAATCCATGACTATTTCAGATACTGGCCTCTTTCTTTGATGCAGGTGACATGAAATCCACCCTTACTATCTATAAGGACCTTTTTGGACTGAACATTAATAACTGAGTCACAGAATTAATTAAGAACAGCAAGTCCTGATGTCTGTGGTGCAACCTCCTGCCAAAACCATTGCTCACTTTAGAAATCTCTTTATTTCAGTCACCAACAGCTTGGAAAATGGCACCAAATGAAGGAATTTGACTCTCTACCTCCAAAATGCCATTAAAAGCAAGGGACAGAGTGCATATTCTGCTCATCTGAGAACAGAATTCAGCTGCATCACCAGTCTGGACTTGATGATCTTTGAGGGCTTTTCCAGCTTTAATGATTCTCATGATGCTGGGGTAAAATGCAGGAAAGTGATTTTTCCTCTGTGCCTCAATTTTTCTACTGCAGAGCACAGAGATGAGTTATGCAAGGTATAAAGACTTCACACATATCAAAAGCAAAGGGCTTCAGTAAATTTAATTAAAATAATTACAAAGACTACCCTACACAATCACAGCAAAGCAGTGAACTCACAGTTTGGCACTCTGCCTCTTGTTGGGAGGTTCTTTGCTGGACAGGATTTCCAGACGTTCCAAGTTGCTGAATATGTTGTCTATTCTTGCCTGAATCTCATTCTCTACCACTGCAAGGAAATAAAAACAGGATTTGACTTGAATTAGACAACTGCAATCTGATAAAGGCAAATGCTCAAAAGCATTCAAAGCAATATGTAAAAACTGATAGATTCAAATCTTTACTGGATGAAAACAATCAGGTAGCTGAGAACTATAAGTACAATGAAATGTCACTTTTTTAGCTCAGTAATTTGACACTCTCACCTTTCCCTCCTCCTCTGAGAAGGCAGCTAGGAAAGCCCCTGCTTGTTCCAGCCATCTGAGCCTCTTACCCCATCAGAATCAGGATTTCAAGCCCACACATTCCCCCTGCAGCCCCTTCCTGCTCCCTCAGCAGGGTTTGCTGCCACAAGAACACAGAGAAGCATCATCAACCACCTGCCAAGTACTCCACACACCAGGAGTGCCCAGAAAACCACTCCCAGCAGCACCCAGAGAAGCAAAGAGCACAAACAGCCCCATCTTTGGATCTCACACAGCCAGGGAGTGACTGACTCACATCCTGAGACAAATCAATGAAATTGTGCTAATCCATCTCCCCATCATTTACTGCAGCTGAATTCAACACAGGAGAGCTGACAGACTCTGGTTTGTCAGACCAAACTACATCACTGCACTTTTTTCTGAGCAGGAAGGGACTATTTGTGCTCAGAGTTGGAAAGTTTGATTTCCTGCTCCCTATTCCTGCTCTTCAACCATGGATAATCCTGTTCTCCATAAATTCTGAAGTACAAACTAGTAACTTTATAGAGAAATAGATACATATATTTATTAATTTATTAACTACATAAACTGGTGAACTGACTGTAAACTATGGAAATTACATAATCCTATATCTTGAAATGACCTCAAGTAAAAGAAACAAAATGGCAAATTATACTAATTTTCAGGATTTTTAAAATCACCCCAAGTGAACAGCAGTCTGAGAAGTCTGGCATTGCAGAAGGAGTAGTGCAAACATCACAAAAACTACAACCAGAATTGGTGATTTTATTTTTTGGAATAAATTACTATAAATATAATAAATAATATATACAATAATATAATATTATATATAAAATATAACACATTATATTATATTGTGTTATGTTATATTGTTATGTTATATTATGTTATGTTGTTATATTATATTATATTATATTATATTATATTATATTATATTATATTATATTATATTATATTATATTATATTATATTATATTATATTATATTATATTATATTATATTATATTATACTATATTATATTATATCATATCACATTACATTATACTATATTACATTACACTATATTACATTACATTATACTATATTATATATTATTATATTATATATTATTATATTTTATTATATCACGTTACATTACATTATACTATATTATATATTATTATGTGGTCTATAATATTATAATATATAATGTATAATATCATAATTATAAGGAGAAGGGGGAGAAGGGGGAGAAGGAGGAAAAGGAGGAAACGGAGGAAAGAGAGGAAAAGGTGAAGAAAAATATATATGTAATAAATATAATTACTAATTCTATTAGTAACTGCTATTTTTTGATAAAAAAATTTATCACAGCCCTTCCTAGAGCCCAGTCATGTTCCACAGATGTGCTCAAGGTAAGAGAAGTCAGTGAACATGTGCAGAAATGCCTCCAGCCCATGCAGTGTCCTTTCACCTCAGAAGTTCTGATGAATCCATCACTAGTGACTCATGCAGGAATTAAGAGTTCAAACACAGGTCCAAAATTCATGTGCCAGTTGTGCACTGGGGTAAAAAGTCCTGCCACACATATCACAGCATCTCATGATTACAGTCATTTATGAGCACAGGGTTATAGTCCAATCTATTGAGGCAATTTCAGACCCAATGGTTCTACACAGTTCCCATGAGCAGGTGGAACCACAGGTTCTGACTCTGATGGAGCATCCTGCACACAAAACCACAGCATTTTCCCCAAAACTGCACTGAGCACCTTTAGGGGAAAGCTGCCAGGTGGGGGATGCTGAGGGAATGACAGCACAGCAGGGCAGGCTCAGCTTTCTGACAAACCAGCCCAGAGATGCTCTCAGTCTGCAGCTCTGTCCACACCAAGAACTCCAGGTGTTCAAAAACCTCCATGAGAGCATCAGTGTGGGGGTTTTGATCTGTTCATTCTGAAGGCTGCACAGACACCCTGACCACGAGCTCCAAAATCTAACAGCACCAAAATTCTGCCATTCTACCAGGACATTAAAGAAGCATCCACAGCAAGCAGTCTGTCAGTTAAAGGATTATAACAGGAAGAGGAAACAAATTCTTGTCCTGTCTTTTCTGTTCTTAACCACCTTATTGAGGTTAAACAGCAACACAATTTCAATGATTTCTGAATTGGTGATGTATCTCAGCAGCTGATCACAGTGGCTCAGGAGCTAAATTTGTTCCCATAATAACTGTAAATTTAATGAGAAGGCACACAAGGTTAAAAATGCAAACTAAATCAACCCCACTCATCACTTACAGTGCACTGACTCTTTGTCTGAAGTCTCCAGGTGCCCCATGTAAGACTGGACCTCATGGACCTGCCTGTCAGGACACAAAGAGAAAATAAACAGAAAAATCAGCTAACAGACACAAAATTATTTCTCAGCGCCTCACTTTTCATCTTCTTTTACTGAAATGTCCTTTTTAGAAGACCACAGGAATCAGCAACACAGTGTAAGAGCAGACAGCCCAGCCCTGACCACCAACCCAGGTCCTCAGCAGGAAGCAAGCTGTGCTCTCACCTCGTATGCACCTACAAAGTAACTTTATTAAAAAACAGAAATCAAGGGGAAGGTTATGAAAAACACAAGAAACAGCTGTTCAGCTTGGTCTGGAGATGACAGTGGGAATGATTTTCATGGTCTCACAGCGTGTGAATTCACAGGCATCAACTGAAATTAAAAGCTTGTAATTACAAGAAAAAACTACTGTGGCTGGACAAGCAGTGGCATAGGAAAACAAAACAAAAAAATATTGATGGTTGTTAAATTATTCTGGAACTAGATGGGCTTTAAGGTCACTTCCAACCTGAACCATTCAATGATCACAAAATGAGGCAGGACAGAAATGGGAACAGGACACCACCAATGCCCATATCCATAACAGCTGCTGTGACATTCCTGCATTTTCAGATCTCCAGCAGGATGTCCTGCTCTACCCTACAGGGTCACTCTGCATCATTGTTCAGTGACAGAGAAATGAGGCTTCAACACAATTCAAGTCTCTTACCATCCCACCTCCCTTAACAGAGCCCCACAAAATGCAAATTACCACAGAAATTTGGAGCATTGGCTTAACTGCACCCTTTGGCCCCTTTCCTGTGAGTTACTCCACAAGTATTACCAACAGAACCACGAGAATTTTTTTGCCTTATTTTGCAATTCCCACACAACTCCTCCCTCTCCAGACCGGCACGTGAAATGTGGGATTTACCCTCAACCACCCCCTCACCTCCAGGGACGGTTTAAACAGCTGCAGCCCCTCAAACCCTGCTGAGAATTCCTTATATACAAGCATGCTTTAAATAAACCGGCAGCCACGGGCGGCAATCCCCGCTCCCGGTGCCCCGGGCCGGCAGAGCCGCGGGGCTGACGTGGCACACACGGTTCTGCCCCCACCGGGATGGGGTTTTTTTATGGGGAAACGCTTTTAAAGGGCGCTGAGATCTGTGGGGTGGCGGTGTGGGATCCCGCACACCCAGCCCGGCGCCTCATACACTTGGTTTGGGGGTCTGCCCTTGATCCTCCAGACAAACGCCGGTTTGATGGGACGGCCCTCACACAACTCAGTCCCTCACACCCCTCAATCCCTCACATCCTTCTCTCAATCCCTCACACCCCTCCATCTGTCACACACCCCGCAATCTCTCACGCACTTGTTGGTTTGCTGGTACAGCCCCTCACACTCCCCTCAATCCCCCACACACCTTTTATTACCTCACACACCCCTCAATCCCTCACGCACCCCTCTCGATCACTCCTGCACCCCTCAATCCCTCACACATCCCCCGAGCCGTCACACAGCCCCTCAATCCCTCACACACATCCCTCAGTCCCTCATTCACTTGTTGGTTTCCTGGCACAGCCCTCACACCCTCCTCAATCCCTCACTCACTTGCTGGTTTGCCGGTACAGCCCTCACACACCCCTCAGTGCCTCACACACCCTTTGGTTTGCCGGTACAGCCCCTCACGCAACCCCCAGTCCCTCACACACCTGTCCGGTTGCTGGCATAGCCCTCACACATCCCTCAATCCCTCATATCCTCCTCAGTATTGTCATGCACTTGTTGGCTTGCTGGTACAGCCCCTCACACCCCCCTCAATCCCTCACACCCCCCTCAATCCCTCGCTCACTTGCTAGTTTGCCGGTACAGCCCCCCACACACCACCCTCAATCCCTCACACACCCCCCAGAGCCCTCCTCACACCGCCTTCAGCCCCTCACGCACTTGTTGATGTCTGGTACAGCCCTCACGCACCCCTCAATTCCTCGCACACATCCCTCAGACCCTCACTCACTTGTCGGGTTGCTGGAATAGCCCCTCACACACCCCCAGAGCCCTCACACCCCTCTCAGTCCCTCACTCATTTGTTGGTTTGCTGGTACAGCCCCTCACACATCCCTCAATCCCTCACACACCCCTCAGTCCCCCACGCACTTGCTGGCGTGCTGGTACAGCCCCTCACGCACTTACTGGTTTGCCGGTACACCCTCTCACACCCCCCAGTCTCTCACACCCCTCAGCCCCTCACTCACTTGTTGGTTTGCTGGTACAGCCCCTCCATCCCGCACCGGCTCCGCTCCGCACACGTCACCTCCCGCCACTTCCGGCCCCGCCGCCTCCCGCTGCTTCCGTTTCCACTTCCGCCTCCTCCCGGGCCGCGCTCCCGCCCCTGCAGCGCCACGCGGGGCCGCCAGGAGGCGCTGCAGGACCGGAGTGGCGAGCGCGGGGCGGGACCGTGAGGGGTGGGAGGGACCGGGAGGGGCGGGAGGGACCGGGAGGGACCGGGAGAGGCGGGAGGGACCGGCCGGGGCCGTGAGGGACGGGTGGGACCGGGCGGGGCCGTGAGGGGCCGTGAGGGACCGGCGGTGCCGTAAGGGGCGGGAGGGGCCGTGAGGGGCGTGAGGGACCGAGATGGACCGGGCGGGACCGGGTGGAGCCGTGAGGGACCGGGCGGGATCGTGAGGGGCGGTGAGGGATAGGGAGAGACCGGGCGGGGCACAGGTACAGGTAGAAACTCTGATTGATTAAAAAGCTGAAATCAGGACCATAACTCTGTCTTGTCACTGTGGTTTAATGGAAAATAGTTCTTGTCAACAAGTGTAATTTCATGCTAATAAAAGCTTGATTGGGCAAAATTGGGAAGGGCTTGTATTCTGTAAAGTGTCCAGCTCTATACCACAAGATCAATAATTGAAAAGTCTGTAGCCTCTGTCCTTATGGTCCAGACAAACACTCAGCTCTCTCCTTCTCCACTATTTCTTCTTTCTATTAAATGTTGTCATTTTATACTCGTTCCTCAGGCTTTGAATGCCCCCTGATGCTGAGTCCTTTTCTGGGTTTGTGCTGCCTATCCCACCTGTGATGTGAAGGGAAACCTGCTTTATCAACAATAATAATGTCCTAAACTGGGTCCATCCAGATAAAATCCTCAAATACTATTGAATAAAACGTACTGATTTAAATCCTAAACTTCAGCACCCTCAGCCTTCTACTGTACTTGACTTAGGCAAAACCAAAATAACTGTACAGCAAAAATTTAAGCTACTGAAAGATGACAAACGTTGGAGGAAAAGTGAGAAAATGTTTTCAGAGGTGGGGAAGCTGAAGGCAGACACCTCCTGATGTGAGACTGGGCAAATTGGGAAACCTGGGGGCTGGCGCAGCCTCCAAAGTGTTGGCTCGTTTCTGTTGTTGCTCATTTGCAGTTCAGGCTGAGCACCTGAAGAATGCAGCCTTGTCACAGGAGAACACATCCCTGAGCACCACACAGCCAGAAAAGAGGGAAACAACAACACATCTTTAATTAATGAGAGATTCTGTCCCTGTGGGTCCGTCTCTCGTGTCTCAGATGATGCATCAAGCTCAGTCTGCCCTGCCCTGCCGTGCAGCCAGCCAGCCTCTGGCAAGAGATTATCCCCTGGATGTCAAACAGCAGCTCAAGCCCCAGAAATCACATCAGCCCAAGGATAAACAGCATATCAACAAAACCATTAACTGCAGCAGCAACAAACACATCCACTCCCCCTTCCCTGAGCCATTAGACCCCATTTTCAAACACTTCTGGAAATTGGGTGAATGGAAATAGACTCTGGGATTCCCTCCTGGCCAAGGCTGGAGAGGTATCACAGGAGCCCTGATGAAATGGCAAGCACTGAAATACAAGAACAGATTTCTGTTCTTTTGTCAAGAAATTGATTTTTGCCAGAAACAACATGCTGCAACACAGCGTCTGTTCTTGTTAGACTTCAAGTCCTTCCAGGAGGAGTTCTTCAGCAAATTGGCTCATTTAGACACAACAGCCAGGAGCACGGACAGGAAAAAAAAGGGTTTTGTTCAAGGAAAGCCTCTGTATTGTAAACAGGATAAAAGGGGATGGAGAGAGTCACTTATCACTGTCTCTCATGTCCCCAGGTCATTCCTGTGTAGAATCTGCTGGAGAAAAAGGATTTCATATTCCCTGCTCTCCCAGAACCCCGGCTGGGGGATTTTCTCTGGCACACAATCTGCAGACAGACCCCGTGTGCATTCAGCAGCAGTTTCAAACCCCATAATTGCTGTTCCCATTGCTCTCCTCTGCCTGTGAAGCTCCCAAGGGGGAGCTGGATCCTCACAGGGCCTCCTCTGCTGTGCCTGCACCAGCTCATGTCCCCTCACAGCCGTGGCACTTTGGGTTCTCCCCAAAAACGCTGATGCTCTGTTTAATATCAAACCCAAACAGGGTCTGCCTGCACCAGCTCATGTCCCCTCACAGCCATGGTATTTGGGCTTCTCCCCACCCCAAAACCACTGATGTCCTGTTTAATACCAGAACCAAACAGGGCCTGCCTGCACCAGCTCTGCCTCTGCTCTGCCTGCACCAGCCCATGTCCCCTCACAGCCGTGGCACTTTGGGTTCTCCCCAAAAACACTGATGCTCTGTTTAATATCAAACCCAAATCATGCATCTCTCCCCGTTTCTCTGAGCGTGATCCCATCAAGCACAAACTCTCTGCCCCCTCCCTCCTGCTTTGGGACACTCTCTGCATGCTTTGCTGATACAAATAACTGTGGCTCTCAAAACAAAGGAGCGCCGAAGCCCAGGGCATTGTTTGGATGAGTGCTCATGGAGGCTGCTGTGAGTCCAGCTGCAGGCCATGGGCTGCATGTCCCAGCTCTGACAGGCTCCTGGACACAAGGCAGACCTCACAGCACGCCTCTCAGCACTCCCAGCCTGGGGAAGGGGGCGAAACCAGAAGGGGAGACATGACAAGAATGTTGGAGACTCATCTATCAAATTTCTCTGGCTCTTGGGTGATGTGCTGGACCCAGGTCTCCCTGGGCAAGGAGCTTTTTAAAGACACATTGCACCTTCCTGCTCATCTTCCCAAATTAAGAACATTTCACAGTCAGTTTTGAGACTGATCTGTGGCCACGAGAGTCACAAATGCTCAGAGCATCATTCCCTTCTGCATAAATATCCCAGGGAAAGGGATATGGAAAAGATGGGGAAGGCCAGGCCAAGGGAAGAAGGAGTCAAGGAGCATCTCTGCTATTTCACTCCTTCCCTTCCTTCTGGAATGAGGCAGGGAAATATGGCAGTAAAAGGTATAGGAATAGGAATAAAAATAAAATTAAAATTACAATTACAATTACAATTAAAATTAAAATAAATTTAAAATTAAAATAAAATTAAAATTAAAATTAAGATAAAAATAAAAATAAAGTAAAAAAATTAAAATTAAAATTAAAATTAAAATTAAAATTAAAATTAAAAAAAAATTAAATTAAAATAAAGATAAAAATAAAATAAAAATAAAAATAAAAATAAAAATAAAAATAAAAATAAAAATAAAAATAAAAATAAAAATAAACCCAGTGGTGAGGAACACTGCAGCATCCCCCAGCCTGAGGGATTTTTGACACACAAATGCCTTGGAGGTTTGGGGAATATCCTGGACGAGTGCATTTTCCTCATGGTTTCATCCTTTCCCTGGTGGCAGCCACACAGGGCTGCTGGAGGTGAAATACTGACCTTGATGGATTTTTGGTGCTCTGCATGGCTCTGTTAGTAGCCCTGCACCTCCACTGCACTATAAATGTCATATTATCCTAATAATGATTAAATGAACCTCAGTTCTCCATGCAGGGCTGAATTCCTCGTGCCTTTTCCCTGCTGATCCTGCCTGTTTGACCTTATCAATGAAATTCAGGAAACAGGAGCAAAGAGCCTCCTCCAACAGAGCCAAGGAGGCAGAAGGGGCAAGAAATTACATTGCCTTCGCCAGACAGTGCACAAATGAAATTCCAATAATTCTGCCACTCCTCCTTCCTTTTGCACAGCATCAGGAACCTGTTAGGAGCCTCAGCTGCCTTCAAATGAAATGGCATCCCCCTCAATCCCAAATCCCACAGAAATCTTTGAGTTCTGGCCTTAAAAGCTCTGGCTTTGAAAATATTTTTAATTTATTTACTGGGCAACCCTGTTTAATAACAATACATAATAAATTTATTATGGCAGATTCTGTCTGGGCACTCTTAACCCTGGACTGGATGTGAATAATGTAACACTTACATAGGAAAATCTTAAAATCTGTGAGCAATACCATTATCCTGATTTTTCCAGGGGTCAGTTCCCTGACAGTCAGTCTCTCTGAAATGTGTCAGGTTAAGAATTCCATCGAAATTAGACAACATCATCAGCTGCTTTGGGAAATTTTAGGGGCAGATCTTTTTATGTTCTCTTGCCCACTGAATAAGCAGCCATTTCCTGGGTCTAATTTTGGCAAACCAATCCGGATAACTTTGGTTCATTAGCTTAATAGATTAATGCTGAACTGTTTCCCAAGTCAAATCTGGACGTCAATCTTCCTCATACTCACATTTTGTCAATATGGAGGACCTTAAAATGAAAAAAAAAAAAAAGAAAAAAAAAAGGGGGGGAAATTGTTTTTATCTGTGTTTAATCCACAGGGTAATTCAGGCAAGCAGAGTGGCTGTGCTGGGTCCCTCTCCCTGGCTGGGATGCTGCAGGGGCTGTGCTCTGTTTGTTGTTAAAGCAGCCTGACACAAAGAGGCCCCAGGAGCTGCAAGCACCCACAGGATGGATGTCTGCTCCTGTCAATCCAGCCCCAGTCCCCCAAGAGGGAAAAGGGGATTGTCTGCAGCACTGAGGGGGGGAGAGTTCTCTCAAGCATGTCATAGAGGAATTTTCCTAAAACCTTCCCCAGTAATCTGAACAAAACCTTCCCGAGGCTCTTGTGTTAACGGAGACCAGGAGAAAGCGTGGGGGCGTAAAAGATGGGATTCACCATTCAGTGCTGCCTGTGCCAGAGTCACGGAATTGTGGAACCCCAGGATGGTTTGGGTGGGAAGGGACCTTAAAGCCCATCCAGTGCCACTGGCAGGGACACCTTCCACTGTCCCAGGGTGCTCCAAGCCCTATCCAACCTGGCTTTGGACACTTCCAGGGGCAGCCACAGCTGCGCTGGGTATCTACTGTGGGTTCATAGTAGCAAACCTGATATTGCTCAGTGTATTTTTTATATTCCAGGCATTTCCCAAGGCCCAGGTGAGTCTCTGTGAGAGGGGTCCCTGGAGTTTCTGATAGCCCAGGAAGCTCTGGGCTGCAGTGACACTCAGGAATGCACAGACAGCTGGATGCAGGGATCCTTTTGGAGTGGTTTCCTTTATCAAGCTTGCCCAACACACCCCACTGAAGAGAAGATCCCTCTCTGACTCTCCTGATGCTCTAGCACTGACTCTCCTGATGTTCTTACAAACCTTTTCCTCAGGAATTTAATTTTGCCATCTTCTCACAAAATGATTTTAATACCTGTGGGTAACACAAACTGTATTTCCTTGGGGCTGGAAAACACCAGCCAAGGGATGGAGAGGCAGATTGTGTCTTGTGACGGTGTTCACAGGGGTTCTTGGATGAGGGAAGAGATGAGGATCTGACTCCATGTTTCAGAAGGCTTGATTTATTATTTTATGATATATATTACATTAAAACTGTACTAAAAGAATAGAAGAAAAGGTTTCATCAGAAGGCTGGCTAAGAATAGAATCAGCAAGAATGATAACAAAGGCTTGTGGCTCGACTCTCTGTCTGAGCCAGCTGACTGTGATTGGCCATTAATTAGAAACAACCACATGAGACCAATCCCAGATGCACCTGTTGCATTCCACAGCAGCAGATAACCATTGTTTACATTTTGTTCCTGAGGCCTTCAGCTTCTCAGGAGGAAAAATCCTAAGGAAAGGATTTTTCATGAAAAGATGTCTGCAACAGTGTCTCACGAGCTTTTATATTCCACAGAATTGAGGCTGAGGTTGGCAGTGGTTTGGCTCAGCCACCTTGGCACTGCTGCCACAGCTGGAGCTGCCCATGTCCCCTGGCATCCTTGGTGTGGTGGCATTTCCCCACCTGCAGGGACAGGGACAGGGACAGGGAGTCTGCCTGTATTGCAGATCTTATCTGCAATGATTAGCTGGCCCTGCGCTGCTCCTGCTGTCCTGAGCCATCTGTCAATTTGCTGCTTCTATTTCACATTCAGAGAAGGGTTTGTTTTCCCTACAGCTTATCTGCTTTTTCTGACCAGACTAAATGGTCTAGTCACCAAAAAAATATCTACCTCCAGCAGCCAGCCTTGCACCTCTCACCTCACGTTTCTGACTCCTCCCAAGTCCAGTTGCATTTCCCACTCCAGTTACTGATTCCACTGGCTGCAGGGATTTATCTGCCCCACTGAAAGACAGGTTGTTTAACCCCAAAATAAATCTGCAAAATTACATCTACCACTCTTCCCTGTTTTAATGAAATAATTTACTTTATATCTCCTTCAAGCTTCCCAACACTGTCCTAAGCATGGTGGTGCAGCAGCTGGGGACATGAGAGGTGGAACAAGATTTATTGGTCTCTCCAAATGTTTTGGATTATCCCATAATCACTTTAGTCCCTGGTAAACCAATGTGTCCTACTCTTGTCAATCTGAATTTTCCAAGATAAAGTTTTAACCCCTGCTGGACAGTTTGATGAATTATAAAAAATATGTAATATTATAAAATTATATGCTATAATTGTATTACTGTAGGATATTATAAATGCGTGTTGTTAACAGGTACTCACAGCCTGTCCAGTCACAGATTTTTCTGCATCACTTCCCTGCCTCCTCCAAACCAAGTAAGTTCTTTGTTCACAGGTGCAAAATCAGCCCATCTTCACTGATGGCAAAAGATTTTGGTGCGTTTCCACCTGCCAATACTCTTTTCCCAGTGTCCATAGCATAAACTGGTTTGGAGAACCACTCTTGCTTCCCCCAGTCACTTCTCTGCTGCAGCTATTTTAAAACACTGAAATTTTGAGTGTTTCAGATGCCACATTTGCATGACTGTGAGCTAAAATTAGAACTATCACATGTATTTTTGGGGGGGAATATTTATACTCAAAATAAAAACATCATTTGCATTGCAGGTTGTCAGGTGAGGTGATGCCTCAAACCTGTGTGATAAATGCCATTATCTGAGCTGCCAGACTGAATACAAGGATGCTCACAAAATCCCCACTTTAAATCTCCAACCGTCTGTCTGAAGGGAGACAGAGGAACAGCAGAGAGAGATGAGCCACTCTTGCTTCCCCCAGTCACTTTACTTTTCTGCTGCAAAAATCTGAGTGTTTCAGATGCCACATTTGCATGACTGTGAGCTAAAATTAGAACTATCACATGTATTTTTTTGGGGGAATATTTATACTCAAAATAAAAACATCATTTGCATTGCAGGTTAATTGTGTCAGGTGAGGTGATGCCTCAAGCCTGGCTGATAAATGCCATTATCTGAGCTGCCAGGCTGAACACAGGGATGGTCACAAAATCTTTAAATCTCCAACCGTCTGTCTGCAGGGAGACAGAGGAACAGCAGAGAGAGATGAGCCACTCTTATGTAATTACCAAGCACATCACCCTCAGCAAGGAGAGCTGGGTTTGTGAAACCACAACAATGATTTCAGTGGCCCCGGGTGCTCCAGCTCAGCCTTGTGTGGATTTGCAATGTAAATCCCTGTCCCTGCTCCTGCCAGAGCTGCCTCCCTGGGATCCTCATCATCATTATCATCATCGGCAGCAGGGCCATTCCTGCATTCTGGGGTCCCCCACTGCCCATGGATGAGACTCAGGGAGGCTCAGCAGGAGCCTATTGCAAATCAAAGGTGACTCCAACCAAGGCGAAAGAATGATGAGAATGGATATCCAACCAAGAAAGAATGACTCTATGGATATCAGAAAAATATTAATATAATATAATATAATATAATATAATATAATATAATATAATATAATATAATATAATATAATATAATATAATATAATATAATATAATATAATATAATATAATATAATATAATATAATATAATATAATTTCTAGTATATTTATATATTATACTTATATAATATATAAATATAATAAATAATTAATATATTAAATATAATATATACTATATAGTACAGTATATACAATATAACATATATTATATTATATTATATTATATTATATTATATTATATTATATTATATTATATTATATTATATTATATTATATTATATTATATTATATTATATTATATTATATTATATTATATTATATTATATTTACATATAATAGATATAATATATTATATTGTATTATTTTATATATCTAAAACTGAATCTGCCAAGCACTCAACTCTGCACACACTGCACAGAATCTCATGGCTGTCACTGACAGTCCTGACACACACACACACACACACACACACACACACACACACACACACACACACACACACACACACCTGGCCCTGACAGGCCAAGAAAACAAAACATCCTCACTCTGGGTGAACAATCTCCATATTGCATTTTCCTTCGGCACAACACAGGCACAGCAAGTGATAAGAATTGTGTTTTTCCTTACTCTGAGGTTCAGAGAATGTGAATCCCAGAAGTCCTTGCGAAGAATTTTGCCTGGCTGTTCTCTGTGAAGAGAAATGTGGCATCAGAGGCCACATCTGCCTGCAGAACCATTCATGCCTCAAACTGGTGATGAAGGTGGCCAGGGACAGCACACCTTCCCTTCTCCATTCCCATCTTGGGAAGTGGGCATGTATCACCCTGGTTTTTTTAAGGTTTTCTAAGCCTTCTACTATTTATATTCTCGTAACAAACTTTCTCACACACTTTATGTAAATAACTTATTGCTTTGCATTCTTTTATAGAGAAGGAGACATTTGATAGACTGTCAGTTTGTCCAATGTCATTGGAGTGGTGGCACTGTCACCCTCCAATCCACTGTCACTTTTGGAAATCTATAAATATTAAACTCAAAAATTAAAACCATTCTTTTTTTACTTTAGAAAGTTGCATCTTTGTGTAATTTCATTTTGTATCCTATAACAACAGGGATGTGTGATGGTGTTCACAGGGGTTTTCAGACTGGGGAAGAGATGAGGATCTGACTCCATGTTTCAGAAGGCTTGATTTATTATTTTATGATATATATTACATTAAAACTATACAAAAAGAATGGAAGAAAAGGCTTCATCAGAAGGCTGGCTAAGAATAGAATCAGCAAGAATGATAACAAAGGTTTGTGGCTCGGGCTCTCTGTCTGAGCCAGCTGACTGTGATTGGCCATTAATTAGCAACAACCACACGAGACCAATCCCAGATGCACCTGTTGCATTCCACAGCAGCAGATAACCATTGTTTACATTTTGTTCTTGAGGCTTCTCATCTTCTCAAGTGGAAAAATCTTAAAGAAAACATTTTTCATGAAAAGATGTCTGTGACAACTTCCAATCCCCTGCCATGGGCAGGAACACCTTCCAGTAGAAAAAAATCCAGATTGCTCCAAGCCCCATCCAACCTGGCCTTAAACAGATCCAGAGGGGCATCCACAACTTCTCTGGGCTTAGTTTTGGACTTCTGGTCACGGCCTGCCTGTACAGGGTGGGAAGAACTCAGCAAAATGAGGAAAATGGGATTTCAGAAGGTGCCCAGAGCACAGGAACATCTCTGCAATGTCCATTCCTGCTGCTCTCCTGCCACCAGTGTCCATGAATGGTCCTGTACAGCCACACCTGCCCTCTTCTCATCATCACACTGCCCACAGCCATCCCTCAGACAGCAAAGTTCTTTTGGGGAGGTTTTGAGGCAGAAAGAGGAGATTTTAGATGCCCAGTAGTAAATTTGAGGAAAGACTTGAGCACAACCCTCCTGGCCCTGCTGCTCTGACCACAGTGTCTCCTCCTCTCATCCCTGAGGTGCTGAGCGTTCCTGCAGCCCAGGCTGGGATGTTTTGCCCAGTTGCAGACTGGGGAGAGCAGCACAGCAGCTCCTCCCAGGGAGCTGAAGGAGCGGCAGTGCCTCGGGGCACTCGGTAAATGAATAAAAAAAAACAAAACAGTCAGGACTGATTAGGGAGCTCAGGTTTTGGCTCGGACTCTCTAGAGCCTCCGAGGCATTGCAGAGGCTCAGAACCTCATTACTTCTATAAAGTGGATTCAGTAATTAGCTCAGGTCAAAAGTTTACAGCTTGGAGGCTGCTGCTAGGGAATGGTTCCTCCTGGACATTAGAAAGCCAAACTGCAGAAAGCAGGAAAAGGCAAAACACTCAATCAGGGGTCTCTGGGATGGGATTGTCTTGCTGTACAGGCTGACTGGACAGTGATGTGGCCTCAGAAGGAGAGATACTGCTCTGGAGAAGCAGACAGAATCCTTGTGAAGCTGGGAATTGCCTCCCTGGGTTAGCTGAGCCAAAATCCTGCCGCGGCCAGAGCAAGGTTTTCCAATAAAAATATAGGAAGCTGCTGCAGGCTCAGTCCTGCCCTGTTCCCTGCACACAGCCCAGCTGAAGAGACCTAAAGCAAGAACCCATCCCAGTGGGACAGGGCTGGCATCACTTTAAGTAGCCAATCATTGCTTAAATGTTTCTGTGTTCCTGATTTCAAATATTGCCCAAAGCAGCAATTCCAACTCCTTGATTCATCTGGCATCCAAAAGCCTTCCAGTGACTGACAATTTTTTATTTTCCAATTTCATCTAATGTCCCCCCACTAATATGTCATGAGACAGGAAAGCCCAGCACCATTTGCTGCTCAATCACTTTGCTTCTGCTTTAAATGATCCACCTGACTCACAGACAATTCATTTTCCTTGTCATGATCAGACCTCTGGGTCTCATCCCACTCTTAGTGGCTTCTACACCTCTGCTACATCCCATGGGATGCCAAAAAACAAACTGCCAGCAGCCAGAGCTGGGCTGTGCCATGGAAATGGGGGATTTTCCATGGAAATGGTGAATTTTCCATCCCAAACTTTCCCAGGGCTCCCAAATCCTGCCCACCTGGATGCCACAGGACACCCTGCCTGCTCTCCCCTCTCCTGACTGTGCCAGAGAGAAAGTGGGACAGGGAGGAGGGAAGGGAGGGGCTGAAGGATTAAACAAGACAGACCAGAAAGCTTTGCATTTTTTCCCCTAATACTCAGCTATTTAATGACTAGTTTGATGATAAGCATGAAATTAAATAGACAAAGAAAATTCTCTCATGTCTAAGAAGTCAGCAGATAATTAGGCTTTGATGGGGACATTCTGAGGCAGTTTCTGCTTATTTGGTGGAGCTGATTTAATGCAGGGGCTGCCTCAGTTGTCCCTGTAGTCAAGCTCTGCTGATCTCTCCTGGCCAGAGCTCTGAGAGATGCTCAGCCTGGCTGATGCCTCCTTACCCAGCAGGTGCTGATTCCCTGGAAGAGCCTTTCTTAACAGGAAAAACCTTTATTTCAGTTTCCATTTCCCATCTTCATCCTATTTTAACCTCCATAGAGCTCACCTCACCCAGAGCAAAGTAACAGAAAGCTGTACAGGGAATTTGGAATTGAGATTTTTCCTCTCTCCTTGTGAGGGTAAAAGCAGCAGCAGTGTGAGGAGCAACTTTTAAACTCAAATTCATTCTTTCTTCTTCTTTCTGTACCTATTCACAGATGGAATTCCTTCATTTCAAGCCCAAAAATTTTGAAATCCAGAAAATAATCAGCTCAGATTATTAAATAATAAGCAAAGTTTCAGGCCTAAATCCACCAGCTCTGAGGGACTGAGGACCTAAATCAGAAAACCTGGTTCAGGTTTCTTAAAACTTCAAAATCCCTTTTCTCCCATGCAAACAATTAAGGATACATTATGCTTTATTTTCAGGAAAATGCTGGTTTGTTATGGCAACACTTCAAGCCAAAATCACAAATACAAGCTGTTTCCAAAGTAGGAGCCATGAAATCACAGGTGAGCAGGGCTGCCAGCAAAGTGAGGCTCATCAGGCATCTCCCCAGGTTTTGAGAAAAAGTTTTTATCATTCCATTTAAAATGTTGGGACTGGATCCAACTCAGTGTTAAATTCTTAATTCTGGCTGTCCACAAGGTTTCTTTGTTTTTACAGGTTAGAGATTAGCATGTATTTTAATGAAACCTTGTTTCTGTTTTGATTGAAATACAACAATAATTACAAAAACATTAATAGCAACAATTTGTTGTTATTATTTTTATTGTTATTTGAGATTAGCATGTATTTTAATTAAACCATGTTTCAGTTTTGGCTGAAATTTAACAATAATCACAATATTATTAATAGCAACAATTTGTTATTATTATTTTTATTGTTATTAGAGATTAGCATGTTTTTTAATTAAAACATGTTTCTGTTTTGACTGAAATTCAACAATAATCTCAATAACATTAATAGCAACAAATCATTATTAATATTTTTATTTTTATTTTTAGTTTTAGTTGATTTTTATTTTTATTTTTATTTTTATTTTTATTTTTACTTTTTGTTTAGTTTATTTTTATTTTTATTATTTTTTTTATTTTTTATTTTAATTTTATGTTTATTTTTATTTTTATTATACCTCTCTTCAGGCCTAAAGTGAAGCGTCTGGTTGGTTGCCACATCCAATCCCATATAGTAAAAGGCTTTAATGGAGCCATAAGCCTAATCTTAAACATTTAACTCTGATACTGATTCAGATCTTGAGCTTCTTGTTCAGTCTTGAGTGTGGCAAAGCCCTCCCTGAGCTCTCTGCAGCTCTGTCAGATCCTTTAGGATCTTTCTCCTGAGCATTTTCCTTTTCTCTCCTCGCTGCCAGATATAAAGCACCATCCTGATGTGCTTACCATCCACCAAGTGAAATTTAAATGACAAATCTGATAGACCCCGCTGAAAAATCAAACTGACACTCCATGATTTCTGCTTTGATCACAATATATGATGGGAAAAAATCCAAATCTTTTAAAACCTGCCCCACAAAGGCACAAAAAAAAAACCCCATTAAAAACCATTTCCTACTAAGCCCTGATCTCAAATACATTTTGCTGTTTATTTTTGGAGGGAGAAGAGCAGCAAACTTGACAGTGCCCACAAGGAATGTCCAGCTGCCAGCAGGAGCTGCTCAGTGTGGGATGGGAGGCAGAGTTCCACTCCTGGAATGCAGGAGAGCCCTGAGCATGGCCTGCAGCAATGCAGAAACCCAAAGCTCAAACATCCCGTGGAAAGGTTAGCTTTTAATGGATGCTAAATGTTTGGGGAGACCTTTGACCAGCGCTAATACTGCAGCTGACTGGGCAGGAGTGGGGAGTGAGTGACCTGCATTAGGCTGGGCTGCTCATTTAGGGAACAAAAACTGTCAAACCTCTGCTTAACCCCCCTCCCATGGCCCTCCTGCCCTCAGGTGCTCCCTGGACAGGTATGGACAGGGTGAGAGATGGATTTGGGTCACCCTTCTTCTGTAGAACCAGCCCAGAGCACCATGGTGGGTTTGGAGAAGGTGCAGGGATACCTTCAGATGATTCCAGAAATTAATTTAAACTTTAATTTTCCTTTTTTAACTTAATTTTTTCCTTCTAATTTTCCAAGCATCCAAATTTGTTTCAGCCCTGGACATTGTCCTCTGCTCTGGCAAAGATAACAAAGCAGTGGAGGACTTGGTTCCTGACTGGGTCTTTCTGAGGAAGGCATCAATGGGGACATTTTGTTTCCTGTGTTTTAGAATACAGCACTGGGCTGAAATTCCTCTGAGAATCTCACACTTTAGGGTGTATTGTAATTGGATATGGGTGGGGTGAGAGCTGGATTTGGGTCACCCTTGTTCTGTACAACCAGCCCAGAGCACCATGCTGAGTTTGGAGAAGGTGCAGGGATACCTTCAGATGCTTCCAGAAATTCCTTTTGGCTTTAATTTTCCTTTTTTATTATAATTTTTCCTTTTAATTTTCCAAATTTGCTTCATCCCTGGACATTGTCCTCTGCTCTGGCAAAGATAACAAAGCTGTGAGTGTAGAGGACTTGGTTCCTGAGGAAGGCATCAATGGAGACATTTTTCTTCCTTTGTCTTAGAATACAGCACTGAGCTCAAATTCCTCTGAGAATCTCACACTTTAGGGTGTATTTTAATTGGGTTTTCCCCAAGATGAAGGAAGCAAGGAGGAATCCCAGCCTGGCACAGCAGCAAAGCACACAAAGATCTGGACAGCGCATGCAGAATGATAAAACAGAACAACACATCTGGCTGGGAACAACTAAAGAGGTTTTTGCATCATCATTCCCAACAGTGGCAGTGGCAGTCTGGGAAAATCTGGGCAGGAAAAGCAGAAAACTCAGCTGAACCTGGAGCAGGCTGGCTGAGATGCAGTCTTGCTGCCAAGGGCTGGTGCTGATGGAGGAAGCCAGAGTGAAAATGAGCTGGCAGGCACTGCTGCAAACAGGACAAGCTGCCTGCTGCAGTCTGTGTGGAGAGCAGGAGGAGTTTCTTGTCAGTGCTCAGGGCCCCTGGAACACTGGGTTCAGCTGTGAGCTGCTGTAGGGATGTGCTTCTTGTTGATGGAGTGACAAAACCATTTTTTGTTTCTTTAACACTTAGAAGTTTCTCTTTTTGTGTAAGTGAAAAGACTTCATAGGACTCAGGGGACTTCACTTTAGGATAGCTAATTGGATAAGACCTAAAAAGTCTTATTGGACCAATTTACTAGAAAAAGAAGAGAACAATGAAACTAATCACCTTTGTGAGGTGTTTTACCAGCAGCAAGAATCCTTGCACCTGAATCAGTTTTTCTCTGTAAAGAGTTTGTTATTTTGCCTTTTTTTATTAAACCTTTTTTTTCCCAACACTGCCACAATAGCCATCCTGCTGATTTTATGCCTTCTAAAGCAGCTGAGCTCTCTTAAGTGTGAACTGGACCTCCAAAACCTTACGAGACCTAACTCCAAGAAACTCCTATTTCAAGCTGCCAGCTCAGAAACAAAGGGGAGAAACTGCAGAGGGACCAGGAAGGACAATCCAGATGGTCAAACCTGGGGTGTGTGATCTGACAGGAGAGGCAGAGGGAGAGGATGATGAGGCAGAGGGATGGAGGGAAGGCATCACCTCTTCTGCTGGGCAAAAGGAGACTGAGAATGCCTCAGAGCAGCCTGTGACCTTTTGGAGTGCCAACACACCAGGATGGCAGAGCCAAACTCTTGTCACTGATGCCAGACAGCACAGGAAGGGTCAACAAACACAAACTGGAACTTAGGAGGTTCAGGTTGAGCATTAGGAAATATTCACTGCCCTTGGGCCCATTGCCAAGGGAGTTTAGCCCATAGAATTTATAGGATCCAGCTGCACAAAGCCCTGATTATCCTGATCTGGTCCTGGGCTCATCCTGCTCCAGGGAGAGCTGGGCTGGAGACTTCCAAGGGTCTCTTTCCACCAGCACTGTTTTAGTTCCTGTGGCTCAGTTTTTTTGGGGGTTGCTTTCCCGTGGATGTGCACTCTTCCCCAGGCTGCCGCTCTCTCATGGAGGTGATATTTTATTGTTCTTGCAAGGCTTCCCACACACTCTCCATGCAAGATCTCCAGCCTGTCACATTAGACCTCAAAGAAGCTACTAGAACAATGTGGGATCACCAAGCCAGGCAAGGCCCATGGGAAGGTCCATGACAAGGACAAGGAAGGTCCATGACAAGGAAAGTCCATGACAAGGACAAGGAAGGTCCATGACAAGGCCAAAGAATGTCCAGCAGAAGGACAAGGACAAGGAGAGTCCATGACAAGGACAAGGAACATCCATGACAAAGAAGGTCCATGACAAGGACAAGGAAGGTCCATGACAAGGACAAGGACAAGGACAAGGACAAGGAAGGTCCATGACAAGGACAAAGAATGTCCATCACAAGGACAAGGAGGGCCCATGACAAGGAAGGTCCATGTTAAGGACAAAGAAGGTCCATGACCAAGGACAAGGAAGGTCTGTGCAAGGACAAGGACAAAGAAGGTCCATGACAAGAACAAACAAGGAAGGTCCATGACAAGGACAAAGAAGGAAGATCCATGACAGGGACAAGGATAAGGACAAGGAAGGCCCATGACAAGGACAAGGAGGGTCCATGACAAGGACAAGGAAGGTCCATGACAAGGACAAGGACAAAGAAGGTCCATGACAAGGAAGGTCCATGACAAAAACAAAGAAGGTCCATGACAACGACAAGGAACGTCCATGGCAAGGACAAGGAACGTCCATGGCAAGGACAAGGAAGGTCTGGCAAAGATAAGATAGCAGTGACTGTAGAGGACTTGGTTCCTGGAGGAGGATGATGATGTGTGGAGGCAGCCACTTGAAGGGTGGGAGGAGAGCACCATAGGCTGATGGAAAGGCCCCCAGACAGGCTGAGCAAGGTCCAACAAAACTCTGTCTCTCTCTGCATGCTGATGGCACATCTGACATGAAGCAGGCTGGCACAAAGTTACCCAATCAGCCCCATTTGAGCAAACCTGAGCTGGCACAAGAAGTTTATTCCAGCTCAGCTCCCTGAGTGGGGAGCCTGGATCACTGAGAGCCCTGCAGTCAGATTTGGCTATCTCTGAACTGCAGTTGTAAATCACAACCTCCCATGGATGCCTTCCTTTCAGAAAAAACAAGCATCAAAGGATTCTTTCAGGAGCTTCTCCTCCTACTCCTTCTATCTCATTTTTCAATTTGAGGGAAATCATTGTATGGTAATTTCACCTCCCTCCCCTCAGTTCCTTCCATTAGGCTGATGCCTTTGGACACTGCTCCAGTGGCAGTGAATATGCAAATGCCACTTTGTTTGTCTTGCCTTGGGACAATGAAGGCTTTGAAATGTAGATGTGGGAGCTTCAATTTGTCTTGCAAAGAACCTACTTTCTCTTTAACTCTTATGTTTTTATACAATTCAATTGAGGGACTCTTTCACTCTCACTTGCAGCTAAGCCATTCACCCTCATTTAGACACAGTGCAATATATTTCATCTGGTCTCTGGTTTTGTTTGCTGAACTGCATCACAAATTAGGTGTTTTTAAAAGCTGCTTCATTCAGTCCTGGGCAGCATGAGAGCTGTCTGTTTTTTCCCAGAATTACACAAAGTCTAATATATATATATGTGTATATATATATACATATATATGTGTATATATATATATACATATATATATATACATATATATATATATATATATATAATTTTATAATATAATATTATAAAATAGTATAATATAGTAGATATCTATTTTATATATTTATTTATATAGTATATATTATGTATATTATATAGCATATATTATATATATCTACTATAATATAGTCAATATTATATATCTTTTAATATATTATATAGATTTATTATATATATAATATTTATATGCCATATATAATGAAATATTCTATATTTATTATTTATATTTATATATCATATATTTATATGTAATATAGTATATATTATATATATTTAATGCTATTATATTAATGAATATGTTTATATTTATATATTTATATATAAATATTGTATTATGTTTTATATATTTATACTATATAATATAATATATTATTATTATTTATAGTATATATAATACATACTATATTGTATGTAAATATATACTATAGTATATATTATATATTTATACACCCTGTGCATCTCTCAACTGTATTTAAATGTAATGTACAGCTAAATACAGCTGAGAAATGCACAGGGTGTACAGAGCCCTCCTGGTTTAGACATGAGGACATAACATTGACAAATCTCAATCAAGCCCAAGATCCTTTTAGCTCAGTGCTGTGTCCCTGGCTCTGCCCAGGGGAAATCCCTGAGAAAGGTGACAGGAGCAAGTTGGTTAGAGAATGAAGCCAGTCAAAGATGTAGCAGGAGGTATTTGGGTTGTGCTTTAACCCCAGATGGCAAATAAACCCCTCAGAGCCTCTCACTTACCCCCCACGCACCCCCAGCGAGGAGGAGAATAGAAAAAATAAAAAACTCATGGCTTGAGATAAGAACAGATTAATAATTGAAACAAAATAAATGTAATCAATAATAATGATAATGATAATAGCAATGGAGAGGGGACAAAGGAATAAAACCCAACAAATAACAGCGGTGCACAACACAATTACTGATCACCCAGTACCCACAGCAATCATCAGCTCCTGGGCAGCTCCCCCAGTTTATATCCTGGAAATGATGTTCTGAGGTGTGGAATATCCCTTTGGCCATTCAGGCCCCCTGCCCCAGCTCTGCTCCTTCCCAGTTTCTTCAGCACCTGCTTGCTGGCAGAGCCTGGGAAGGAGAAAAGACTTTGATTTGAGGTAAGCACTGCTCAGAAACAGCTAAAAATGGGTGTGTAATGTACATTATAGAAATTACAGTTGGTGATTGAGCAGGGTGAGCCCAAAGTGGCCCCTGTGGAAGAGCTGGGTGCAGATGGGATGGGGGAATCTCTCCACATCTTCATTCTGAGCCCTCTCAGGGGGTCCCAGCAGACCCAGGGGAGTTTCAGGGCTGTCCTGAACACAACTCTGCCCTTCCTGCAGCTCCTTTTCCTCACTGGTGAATGGACACCCACTGCAGGGGCATTTCTGCTGCTAATTCCCAATGACCTGCTGGGAAATGCCAAGACAATTTGGGGTTTCACTCTTGGCTTTCAAACCCCTTCCTGATTCCTGTCCCCATGGCCTGTGACCCCAGAGGGGGAGAATTCAGCTTCACTTCTTTGCCCTACCATTGCCTGTTGCCTGATCCATCACCCCACAATGCCCTGCTTTGTGGGCAGCTCCTCAAAAATGCTGGATTTGGGATTGTGAGTGACTGAAAACCCCAAATCACACATTGCACAGTTCAGTCACCACTGCTTGAACCCCTCAGAAGTTCACAAAATGACCCATGAGCAGATTTCCAGCACAAGTCAGGACTGGGGGAAACAACGACTGCAACAGGAAGCAGAAAAAATCTGACAAGTAAAAACGGCTTTAAATTAACATACAATAGCAGATTCTTTCCAAAGATAATTCAGGGAAAGTTTTCATGAGGTTGTTATCTTTTAATTTCTTGATACATTTGTTCACCGTTGCTCCAGGTTCTCCAGGATTTAAGGATGCTTGGAACACATTCCTTAAAAGAAAAGGAAATGCTCTGTATCTCACACAGTGAAATTACAAAACCTCTTAAATATACTTTCAATAATAGAAACAGCCTTGTTAAACGAATGAACTGCCAGTGCACTGGAGGGTGAAATGCAATAGGAAACTGACTTGATAAAAGGATAATTCCAGTAAATGAATAACACTTCCCTTGTATCACACAAAATACATAACGCTCAGCTGATAAAAATAGCAACGGCAGCGAATGTTCTGAGCAGCTTTTCTGGCAAACTCGGGTGGGAGCCTGTTGAGAGGAAGCTTTACAATCAGTCCAGATGAGGAGAAAGAAGCGTCTTGATGCAAAGCAATCCTAGATGATCAGCGGAGCTAAAGAATGTTTCATTTAATGTCATTCTTGCTGTTGAAAACATTCATTCATTAATGAATTAATGAAGGGGAGGGTGCAGGTGAGTGTCCAGGCCTGACATTGTAGATGGGATTCAGATCCTTTCTGGAGCTGGGAAATCAAGGATCAATCAGTGATCCAGTAAAACCTGGGCTCTGCTCATGCTCAGAGAAGGGAAAAGGCTCAGGGCAACTCACGTGGCATTTCTTAGAGAGTGTTTGTCCTTAAAGGGAGCCCAGAGCTCAGGTGGGGCCGCTGGATGAGCTGAGGATGCTCTGACAAAGAGCCCTGACCATGTCACACAGCCGCAGACACCACAGAGTGTCCTGGGCTGGACAGGACCCACAGGGATCACCCAGTGCAGCTCATGCCCTGCACAGACACCCCAAAAATCCCATCCTGGGCATCCTGGCAGTGCTGTCCAAACCCTCCTGGAGCTCTGGTTGAGGCCAGGATCATTCCTTGGGGAGCCTGGGCAGTGCCAGCAGCTTCTGGGGGAAGAACCTTTCCCTGAGATCCAACCTAAACCTTCCTTGGCCCAGCTTCATGTCAGGACCCCTTTAGGAACGATCCCTGGCTAAATGGCAAGCCTTGAAATGGATTATCCTTGCCAGAATTATCCTTGAAGTTCTTGCCAGAAGGAATGGGGAGTGCCACCTTCACTTCATGGCTGTAACTCTGATTCCAGATGAATCTTGTCCTCTGCTCTTCCCTTTCTAATTGCCCAAAAATGAGGGAACTTGAGGCTCAGTGGGAAGCTGTGGATGGGATGTGCAGCATGTCCTCAGCCCACACAGTTCCAGACAGGGCCCAAAGTGCCAGACACACCATTCCTCTGCTGCCTTCCCCTCAGGCTCTGAAGGTTCAGATCATGGTGACAATTTGTGGGCACCCAAAGCCAGCTATGAACGTGGTCCCATGGTCACAGGAGTCAGAGCAGACCTGTTAATGCTGGACATTAACACTGATGGCCCTGCAGAGGAGAAAGGTGTGGGAGCTGCCTGCCTGAATCACCACTGAGATTGACTCCAGTGTATTCAGAAACATGGGATTGACCCATCCCACTAAGCACACCCCAAATGGAAAGTGTTTCCTTAATTCTGAAAATATTTGTATTCCAGTGAGGACCAAGTTGTATTCCAGTGAGTACCAATTTGTAGTCCAGTGAGGATGCACATACTGATTTTAGAGGCTGGAGACTTTAGGAATGGGCCTGGCAAGCAAGGGGAACATTCAATTCTCCCATCCTGGAAGAATTGTCCATGTCCTACAGTAAATCTCCATGGCCTGGGTGCCCTGCAGTCTCTCATGGGATAGTGGCCAATGCTCTGCCATGCTGGGTGAGCACTGAGGCCGAAGTGAGGAAGATGAAGGCTCTGTCCCACCAGAAATGTCTCTTTCAGCACGGCCAACCTCTGCAAAACTCTTCCTCAAGCTGCTCCCTTGGTGGCAGAAGCAGCTGGAGCCCTTCTGAGGTCAGATAGTGGAATTTTAGCTGGAGGCATTTTTTGTCTCAACAGAGATGCCGCCGGTTTGTTCGGCTGAAAGATCTAAAGTGGAGGCCGCTGCAGCAGAAATCCACTTGCTTGGGCCAACCTCTGCCCACCCACCCACCCTGGAATGACTCCAACACACTCCCCTGGACCCCCCAGCTCTTGTTTAATCTTTAATGCACCTCCAGTCGCCCTGGGCTGGACAGCACAGCGAGATAGCAGTGATGATTAGCTGCTGACCCCTGGGCTGAGCTGGGCACTGGGAAATGCTGCTGACCCTGCGTCAATCCCGCCGTGTCCTGCGGGCAGGAGGAATCATTAGTGCTCCCATGGAGGGGCCTGCAGAGCCTCTCACTCTGCTGGCTGCAGGCACAGCAGACCTGTCCTACCTGTTCCTGCTGCCCTGACTCTGCTTTGGGCTGCTCTGAGGCGTCTAGTGGAGTCAGGGATGGGGGAGGGATGCAGCAGCATGCCCTGTATGAGGCCCTGCATCCTGCTCTCCTTGTGCCACCCAAAGGGAACCAGAACCTGTCTTGCAAGAAACAACACCTGAGACATCTCTGAAGACACCTACACTGCCCAACCCCTGCCATCTGCACCCAGCTTTGGTGCTGGGATGGAAATACACACAGGGAGGGAAAAGGATCAGGAGAAGCATGGCCCCACCAAAGAGGAACTTCTCCAAAACTGGAGAAAGCCAAGATGCGGAGTCAAGCATCATTATATATGATAAAAGGTGGGGTTGATAGTAGTGAGGGAACTCAGATCAGACAAGGCAACAGAAAATAGCAAAAGGAACAGATGCTATGGCCAATGAAATGAGATAAGAGAATTTGGAGGGAACATGTAATAGGGGAACTTCTCTCTTCCTAGTGAACAGAACTAGTGAACATTTGGGACAAGAGAAGAGGTTGAGAACCCAACTGTAGAAGAAGAAAGTAGAAAGAAAATGAAGAGATGAGGGAGCTTAAAGATAACTGTGATCATGTCCCATGGGCTGGACACCAACAGGGCAAAAGCTTCTCCCTATTTTAAATTCATCCTTAGATTATTGAAAAGAATAGTTTAATAATAATCAACAATTATTATTTATAATATTAAATAACTTTTATTTTAAAATTACATCTTAAATAAGTTAAAGACAAATTTCCCTAAGGGAAATGATTTCTCTAAGAGCAAGCAATGAGATAAACATTATTGAGAATGTGTTTTGTGCAGGTTCTATCTAGGGTACTGCTCTGGGTGGGAATCATGCCTCAGTTGTGATATGAGAATAGCCTAACATGGCAGGAAGAAATTCCCCAACTGAAAATATGATTCCAAACATCAGGAGCAGGAGTCTGGAGGAACAAGGACTTTGTTGTGAGAGATTTAGTGAAATCATGCATGGCAGCACCAACATCAGTGACACCCAAATCAATTAATTGGCTGCTGAGACAGAAATAAATGAATACCTGAAAATGGTCCTGAGACAGAAATGAATACCTGGGAATGGTCCTGCCCACATCAACCTCAGGCACACAGGCCTGGCAAGGCAGGGGGACATTTCCAGCAGGTGTCAGACCCAGGAGAGGACACATCCAACAAGGTGAGAGCCCATCCCAGGGCATGACTGAGCCCTGGAGGATGTGCAGGGCACAGCCTCTGATTCACTCAATAATCTTGGGATATGATATAATATGATATAATATTATATAATATGATATAATATGATATTATAGATTATATGATACAATATTATATGGTTTATATTATATTATATTATATTATATTATATTATATTATATTATATTATATTATATTATATTATATTATATTATTAATAATCTCCACACTCAGCCCTGCTCAGATCATCTATGTTGTCTCCCACAGGAAAGCCAGAAGGCGAAAATCCCGTGAGATAAATGTGGCATGGGTGCTTCTCCAGGTCCGTGATTTACAATTGCTTCTGCTCCGAGTTGAGACAAGTTTGGGGTCTCATATCCTTCAGGAATCATTTTCTGAGCAGCAGGAATTGTGGTGGCAGCTGGATATTGTGAAATCAGGGGAGAAACAAGTGTGCTCCTCCAGCAGAAATCACCCAGGGTTTCTGTGCCCATCACTGAAAATTTCTTCCTGTCACAAAGACAGTGAGAGGCATTTCCATAAAGCAACTTTAGCAGGACATTCAGGTCTGTTTTAGGTGTTGGGTGGGGGTTCTTTTCTCTAACTGGAATGACAGAAATTGCCTAGATAACTGTAGAAACTCTTTCACTGTTATCTCTGCTCAAGGCTTGTCTTATCTCTCCCCCAATACCACACTATGAGCTCCCTGTACTTCTCACCCCTTCCCTATATTTTTCCTTTTCAATATGTCCTGAGGAATCCAATCAAGGCTCCTGCAGGAATTTGCAGCAGCACATTCCTTTTCCATCATCATCTGCACTTTTTGAGAAAAGCTCTTCTCTTATATATATCTCTCCTGACAGAATATGAAACCACAAGTATTTTAAGCTGAGACAAAGAAGGCAGAGAGGGCTGTAATCCAACCTGACAGCAAGGTTATTAATTGGGCGAGGAGAGGTTGAGCAGAGATTGTTCAGAGAGATCTGAGAAATGGCAGAAATGTGGGGAGGGGGCTCTCAGGTAGTTCTGGGCACTGTGAATGGGCTGCAGAGCCTCTCTCACCCACAGGACACCCAGCAGTCCCCAAAGGCAAAGGTGGGAGCAGAGATAGGGAGACCACACAGGGCTGGAGTGCACCCAGCCCCAGCATCTGCTTTCCTTCAGAGCCTGCCCTGCCTTTGATGCAGGGGAAAAGGGGGGCAGGAACTCTTTGCAGGATGTCTTGGAGGGATTTTGAGCAGCACAGGGACCTTTTCCTGACAGTGTTCAGTGATCTCTGGGGGCAGGTTTAGGATCTGGGGCAGGTTCAGGATCTGGGGCAGGTTCAGGATCTGGGGCAAGTTTAGGATTTGGATCCAGATTTAGGATTTGGGTCAGGTTTAGGATCTGGGTGCAGGTTGTGCCATCATAACTGGGTCAGGATCTCCATATCAGGAGAAGCACCCGTGCCTCATTTATCTCGGGATTTACACCTTATGGCTTTCCTTGTGGGAGACAACATAAATGTGGCATTTACTTTTTAAAATCTCATTTCCTGATTATTTAAAATATTATTTCCCAGTATCTCAGACATATTTTCATGTGAATATGTCTTTCATATGAAGACATATTTCCATCTGGATTTGTGTTCCCTGTAAATGAGGGATATTTGTTGTAACTCCTTTTGGGCTTGCTTTGCTAACTGAGACAACAATTGTTCCACTTCTCAGATTTTGATACTGGAATAGACAGAACACCTGTAAAACAACAACTGTCCCATTTCTCAACCTCAGATTTTGATTTTGTCACAGGTGATGAAGAAATAAGGGAGCTGCATTCAAGGCTGGGGACCTGGTGAAGAAGATATTAAAGGATTTGCAGGGTGCTGGCATGACATGGATGGTCCTCAACCATGATATTTAAATAATATGGTTGTAATATAATCCAAAACTTTCTTTAAAACTAGCTTGTGGTTATAATTACAAAAAATTATTTGGGTCTTCTGCAACTTTTGCTGATAATAATTTACACCAGTCCCATCACCCATAGGAACAAACCCCACCATTAATGTCCCATTAGAGAATAATTCCCTTGCAATTCCTTGATCAGTCTCATTTATATTAATTCATTATGAACAATCTTTATTTTGGATTTTTAAAACAGAACATATGCTGTAATTCACCAAATGAATGACAGAAAATATATATCATACCTAGAAAAAGCAGCATGTCCTTCTGAATTGATCAAAGAGGGAGATAAATGGCAGACCTGGAAGAAAGAGACTTCCAGGATCTGTTTATTCTAACAGGGAATGGACAATGTGAGGCAGCAGTTTGCAGCTGAGGCTGCAGAGATTTATATTCTATCTCCTGTCAGCTTTTCCATCATCTCCTGGGCATCAGTGAAAGCAGCCCATGGTGCCACAGGACCTCTTCCCCTCCTCCCCACTTCTCCAGTAACCCAAGGTTTGTTAAACATCATTGCTAATGACCCCAAGCTTCCCAGACATCTCCTTTTAGCTTCACAGCAGCAAATTACCTGGTCCAAAACCACAGGAGACCTGATAGGCCAAGGAACCCAAACACCATCACTGTGGGTAAACAATCTCCATATTGCATCCCACTTTGACATAAAAACAGGCACAGCAAATGATAATAATTGTTTTTTCTTTCTCTGAGGTTCAGAGAATGTGAAACCCAGAAATATTCTTGGGGAGAATTGTGCCTTGCTTTTCTCTCTGAAGAGAAATGTGGGGCTACACACTTGGGCCTGGTAGGCCAAGGAAACAAACACCATCACTTTGGGTAAAAAATCTCCATATTGCTTTCTACTTTGGCACAAACACAGGCACAGCAAATGATAAGAATATTCTTGGGAAGAATTGTGCCTTGCTTTTCTCTCTGAAGAGAAATGTGGGGCCTACACACCTGGCCCTGACAGGCCAAGGAACCCAAACACCATCACTGTGGGTGAACAATCTCCATATTGCATCCAGCTTTGGCATAAAAACAGGCACAGCAAGTGATAAGAATCGTTTTTCCTTTCTCTGAGGTTTAGAGAATGTGAAACCCAGAAATAATCTTGGGAAGAATTGTGCCTTGCTTTTCTCTGTGAAGGGAAACGTGACGACAGGTGACATTGGAGTTTTGCCTCAGAGGACATGAGGGTGGCCCACTCTGCTCATCCCCAAACTCTGCTTGGGGGGTGTTGTGTTATCTCTGTCAAAGCAGCCCAGTGGGACATGTCACTGTCTGTCTCACTGAAATCTCATTTTTGACCTTGGGCTATGAGCCCCAGACTGAAGCTCCTGTTCAAACCTGACCCAGCTCCCTCCAGAGCCGAAACGTGAGCCCAGCTCTGGCTCCTGACATGTGTCACCCCCTCCTGCAGCCCCCCCATCCTTCCTGGGGCCAGGAGGGAGCAGAGCCCCCCATGCTCCCAACACCTGCACGGGCTGAGGCTCCCAAAGCCCCTGGGCACTCGTGGGGAGCAGCTCGGCTCAGGGGTGGGAAATGAGCTTAAGGAGATTTTTTTAAAGAAAAAAAAACCTAAAATGTGCTGGTTTCAGGTGACCTCAGGGTGTTTTTAGATAGCAGGGAGGGGATCCTTCTCCCCCTCTCCCGAGTCAGTAACACTAAAGTCACAGCCTGGATCAGTACAAGTTAGTGATCTTTATTTCCCTGTATTCCATGGTGCTGGGATTGTCCAGGGAAACAGACAGGTCTGTCCTGACCTCTCCTCTCCCAACCATGTTTCCCACCTCATCTGCACTCATGTCCTGGCTCCTGCTCTCCCTGGAGACCTGTTGTCTCCTTAAGTGGGTGATGCTGCAGTTCCTTAGCCAAGAGGAACTTGCTGTTCTTTTCCTTTCCCTCTGTTTCCTCCCCTCCATCTCTAGACCTGCAGAATTCAGGGAGTGGATGAAACACCAGGAGAACTGAGAGAGAGGAAAACCAGAACAAGCTTGATTTTGGATAGCAGCTGAATACTCAAAAGAGGACAAGTACCTGTTTCATTTTTCCCAGCTGTGTCGCCAGGTGACTCTGATGGGAGCAGGAGTGACTTTGTGACACCAACCCTGCTGACACCTCTTCCCAACTCCCAAAAAATTGGAGAAAAGAGCCCTGCAGATGGATGTGAACCATAGCTGGAGCTGGGAGACCCCCAGCAATCCTCTTTTTCCTTTTTCCAGCTGCCTGTGAGTGAGGTCTGGCTGCAGCCCTGCCTGCCCTGCTCACCCCAGCCATGCCCCCGTGCTCCCAAGGTATTTTTGTGCTGGAGTTTGCCTGGGGCAGTGCAATGCCATGAATAACTTCCCTGCTAAAAGCAAGAAGGGGATGGAGAAATGGAAGAGGCAGGTGGGTTTTTGGCAAAGATAAAGAATTTGGGTTGAGCTGAGGGTGGGGGAGGGAGCAGAAACTGGATAAAAAACAAGGGGAGGTAAAGGACATTGGAGGAAAGCCAAATGAAAGCAGGCTGCAGGCAAGAAGGTTGAATTGAGGCAACACCAAGGCATGGATTTGTGTGCCTACAACAGGATCAGATCCATGGCAGGGCCAGCAGGTGACCAGAGTAACTGAATTAATGGGCAAGAGCTGAATCCAAGACCTTATGGAGACATTTCAGCAGTGTAGGGTTGTCTTGCCCAGTTCTCCATCCTGCCTATCCATGGAGTTGCATCTCCAGACCCACCAGGGTGAGATGGAGACCAGAAAAATTCTGCAGAGGAAACACCTGGAGACACAGCAGAGCTGATCAGCATTTTTCCATTTCAGCCATCCACAATTCCTCTACATAAGCGCAGGTCTGTGGAGGTGCAAAGCAGTGGAAATGTGAGAATCTCACTCCCCATCACATGGTACTGCACCTGGTGCTGCAGCAAATGGCTTCTGGCTCAGCACATGCTGGGATCCAACAGCAAAAATCCACTCCCAGCTGCTTGAAGGGCTGTAGGGAAAGCAGTTGGAGCAAAGGTGACAAAATCTAAGGGCTGTGTTGTACATTCAGCTAAAAGCTGCATCCCTGTAGGTAGAATATCTGCAAGGGGCCAGCAGCTGAGCACTTCTAATGTGCCATTTTTGGAACTTTTCCCATGGAGTCCTGGGAGTTATTTCTGCATCCAAAATGTTTCACCAACATGTATTGGCAACATCATCAAGATCAGGTGGATCTGAGGCATCAGGTTCTACAGACCTGATATCCAGTAACCAAGACAAAAGGGAGAGGAATCTCCAAAATCCTCTGGAAAACATTCATAACCCTGGGTTAAAAAAGAGCAGAGAGATGTAATTTCAGTGGGAAAATGCCTTACCAGGAAATGAAGATTGTCAGGAAGTGCAGAAAACTTGGGATGTGAACAAAAGACATACAAATATTTCAGCAATTTATATTTTGATGGGTAGTTTCTGTCTCATGTGGCTTCGAAGATGTTTTTACCTATAGCCATTAATATTTCAAATTGCTGGGTCACAGGGGATGCTGTCATTGACATCTTTTCTGAAAAATTCTTTTGCCCGGATTTTTCTCCTGAGAAGCTGGGAAGCTTCAGCTTCTCCATGTTTTGCTCCTCTAGAATGTGATTTGGAGAATTGTTTACCCAGCATGTGATTTGTTTTTAATTAATGGCCAATCACAGCCAGCTGTGTCAGACTCTCTGAGTCTGTCATTAGATTTTATTATTCATTCCTTTCTAGCTTTCTGATGAAATCCTTTCTCTCTATTTCTTTAGTATAGTTTTAGTATATTAATATAATATCATGTCATGTCATGTCATGTCATGTCATGTCATGTCATGTCATGTCATGTCATGTCATATAATATAATATAATATAATATAATATAATATAATATAATATAATATAATATAATATAATATAATATAATATAATATAATATAATATAATATAATATAATATAATATAATATAATATAATATAATATAATATAATATCAGACATCTGAAACATGGAGTCAAGATTCTCATCTCTCCTCTCATCCTGGGGACCCTCAAACACCACCACAGGATGTTGACAGGAATCTGGTTTTTGGCTGGGAGCTGGCAGAGCTGATCCCTCCAAACTTTCATCCCAGCTTTCCATCAAAGGCTGGAAGCCAGAGCCAGGGCAGGCCCAGCAAAGCTGGCAGAAGGTTTCCTGCATTTCACAAATGAGACCTGGCAGATATTTTTACCCAAAGCCCTTCAGACAAGTGCAGAAGGAAGGCATTAGCAAGCACAGCACAGGTTGCAGAGGCCACTGCCCCAGGCACGGCTGTGGGATTTAAAACTCGTATAAGCTGGGAAAAAGTAGATTTTGTCCTAAACCTTTAATACACCTCCTGCCTGGGAGGTGCCTCCTTCTCCTGGGCTCGCTCAGATTTGCAGCTTGAGACACTCAGGGTTAGGCTGGAAGCCACAGAAATGGTCAGGTTTAGAAAAGAGGAGCCTGAGCACACACAGATACAGGGTCAGGGATGTGTCCTTGGGCCACACCACAACCCGGGGCACAGAAAAGGTTCAGCACAGGGTGGGCACAGGGATCCCAGTCAGATTTCACCCCACGGGTCACAGCAAGCAGCCTCAGGCTGAGAATGGGGACACTGGTGAGGAACACAGGGCTCACACTTTGCTGCTGCGTTGGATTTACACAATAATTCAGATGCAGTTGTGGAGGAGAGGGAAAAATTGCTTGACTGGGAATTGTCCCCCAGTGATGCCATCAAAGAGGATTGTGAATTGTGGTGTTTATTAAATGTCTCCATTGAGCTGCTTGCCCCCAAAGCAATGGTACTTTGGTCTTCCACAATGCTGCTGAGAGAAGGAACCTGGCTGGGAAGACACTGATATGTCAATAAAAGACATTTCCAGCATTTCCTATATTACTTGCAAACCACCTTGTGTTTTCTCATAGAACCACAGGAACGTTTTGGTGGGAAGGGACCTTAAAAATCTTTCTGTGTCCAGGGTCCTGCTGCCCTGCTGTAACTTCAAAGAGCTCCCTGGAGTCCCCAGTGCCTAGAGGAGAGGTGGCAGGAATGGCTGAGAGATGCCCCAGCCCAGCACATCTCCCAAAACACAGGACCCAGCCCCAAAAGTCCTGATTCCCTGCACCCAGCAAGGCCAGGGATTTTCAGCGTGGGATTTTCCTGCCCGAATAAATGAGCAGGGATCCCTCTGGCCTGCTTTGCCAGGAGCTCTTTCCCATGACACTTTAATCCCACTGGGACAGGAGCAAGCAGCACCAGGAGGTTTCACTTCACCCACCCAGGGCTCACACAACCCCTTCCACTCAACAGCACAAAGAAAACAAAAAATTCCTCACATCAACATTCTGCCAGGAAGAGATGAGCTCCCCTGGGCTGGCAATGTCACTGCAGCATGAGGCCAGCTCCTCATCCCTCCCTGCAAAGGCTGAGCTGGGGTTCCCCAGCTCCCCTGGAGAACCTGCAGAGCACAGGGCGCCTTGCAGTCGTGACTTTGCCATGTCTCATGGATGGATGGATGGATGGATGGATGGATGGATGGATGGATGGATGGATGGATGGATGATGGATGGATGGATGGATGGATGGATGGATGATGGATGGATGGATGGATGGATGATGGATGGATGGATGGATGGATGGATGGATGGATGGATGGATGATGGATGGATGGATGGATGATGGATGGATGGATGGATGGATGGATGGATGGATGGATGGATGATGGATGGATGGATGGATGATGGATAGATGGATGGATGGATGGATGGATGGATGGATGGATGGATGGATGATGGATGGATGGATGGATGGATGGATGGATGGATGGATGGATGATGGATGGATGGATGGATGGATGGACGGATGCTCAACAACACCTGCCCCAGTTCCATCAGCCCAGCTGCCAGGCTGCACAAGCTGTCACACCCACACATGTGGCACAGCCAAAGGAGCATTGTTGGTTTTGCTGCTCCAGGAAAGGTGCCACTGATGTGTCCTGGATGAGGTTTGGCTCACCAGAGTCACATTTCCTCAAGGCAAAACCACCTGAGCTCAGCCCAGCTGGGTGGGCAGGAATGGGCATTCCCAGTTATCTCCTGCACAGGGTGTGTGAAAAGGAGAACTACAGGAATAAAATCACTGTGACTGTGGAGGGATGGAGTGAATCAAAGGGATTTCTCAGGGGTGCTCCCTGAAAGGCAGAAATAAGCATTCTTAAAAAACAACTGGTATTTATTGACTGACAAGAACACAGCAATGAAGACACTTGTGCAACATTGGACAACACATTATAATCAAAATGAATATATAAAAATTAACACAAGGTACAAGCAGGACTGAAATGCACCTTAAACCCCATAGCACCACTTTCTTTCTAGAGGAAATACAAGAAATATAAATAACACCCACACTTCTTGTCACACAATTGAACATCTTGAGGTAGAAAAAATTTTTCTTTCCCTAAAGCACAGATTTTTTTTTCCAAGTGACATATTTATTATTTGGCTGCAATTGGCCTCCAGGTCTGACACGAGGTACAGAGTGACACTTGCAGGAGAGCCTGTGGGATGGATGGATGGATGGATGGATGGATGGATGGATGGATGGATGGATGGATGGATGGATGGATGGATGATGGATGGATGGAGGATGGATGGATGGATGGATGGATGGATGGATGGATGGATGGATGGATGGATGGATGGATGGATGGATGGATGGATGGTTGGTTGCAGGAATGCAACACACCAGGAGGTGTAATAAAATTTGGATTAGGAAGTCCACGGAAGGACAGGGACTAACCTGTGTGAGCAGTGTAGCCCCTGTGTGTGCAGTGAGGACCCTGGTTTGGAGCTATGGCTGTTCCCAGGTTATTTGGATTTTAAGTGCAGAGGAAAAAATTCAGTCCAAACCAAAACACTCCTAGCAAACCTGTGCAGCTCAGACTTTTACCATCAGTGGTCAATGAGGTACATTTGCACTTGGAGAAGGGTTTTTTTATAGGCAGGGTATGAGGTTTCAGCTTTGCTGGTGAGAAAATTTCTTTGTCAAGATCTAATGCAATCCCCTTGTCATTCCAGTCATTTATACATATAATCAAATCCACAGGATTTGCAGTACATTGTAAAGTGTGTGGCACAACTAAAATGTCCAAATGGACTTCCAGATCTTCACAGCCCAGATCTCCAGGAGGTGGCAGAAGAGCTTTGCTCAGGATGATGCTTGGTCTTGGTTCAGAGGAAAATACAATTCAAGTCTAATAATTTTGAGGGCCAAATAGACTCCAGTTTTACTCCCTGCTCCCACTGCTGTCAGTTGAATTAAATACATTTTGGAATATCAACCCAACAAAACAGCCCTGGACAACTGAATTAAATAAAAACCTCAAAGCCACCAAAATATCTGTCCCAAGAAAACTTTGTCCCTCCCTTATCCATGGCACCATTTCTAAAGAACTCAGTGCTGAAGGACACCAAAAGGATTGACATCAGTGTTGCCTCAAACTAAAACTATGCTCAAGTCTTTTCCCAATCCTCAAATTGGGCATTTGTAATTGTTTATTTCTTTCCCATCAGTGTTCATCATTTGGTTTCCTGCCCTTGAGGCTGGGCTGCCTGGCAGGGGTTGGACAGGAGTGTCAGGAGGGGCTGAAGGGGGCTCTGAGTTAACCAGAGCAAAGCTGGGGGAACATCAGATGTCCTTGTCCAGATCTGGTTTAACAGTGAACAGCCCAAATTCACTCTAGCCCAGTTCCAAACACCACACTGAGCCCAAACCCAGCCTGGGGTACCAGAGAATGAACCATCTCTTCCTCAGATCTTCTCCAGCAGCTCTAAGCCACACAGGACAAAGAATTTCCAAAAGTCCCCTTTGGTACATGAAGAAATTTAATTTTCCCTGAAATTTGGTTTTGTCAAGTTCTTATTCAGCAATTCCTGTGCAGCTCTGATAAGAGAAAGAAGACAGAGTGGTGTCTCCTCCACTTGCTTCCCAAGGAATGGGATCCAGGTCTTTCCACTGAGTCCCTGTTTAAATGGGAATGATCCATGTAATGATCCCAAAGGACCCTCCCAAATTGGGGTATTCCCTTCCTCTCTGGTGCTGGACAAGGCTGGAGGTCAGTGGGGCAGAGAGTTTGGGATCAATAGTTCAGCCAGAGCAAGTTCCCTGCTCACTTCACCCACAATGCCAATTTTAGCTTATTTGGAAGCTTTTTCATTGAGTGCTCAAAATTGAGACTCGTGGGAAGATTTCAACTCCAAAAGGATTAAAAGCAACATATAAATAATGGTTCTGCTCCTGGGTATTTAGGAGGTAAAAAAAAAAAGTAAGGCTAATTAAGCCTATTTGCAGTATTATGTCTGTCATAAACTCTTTAATTCAGTTCAAGTCAACTTGAGCCAGAAAAGGGATAAAAAGTAATAAGCCCTTTAAAGGACCTGTAGCTGGTGAGAGGAAAGTGGCCTCCAAACATCCAGTTAATGGCTTGATCTGCTCAGAGACTGCTCTGTGCCAGCACTGGAGGGAGCAGAAGTCAAAAACAGCTGTAAAAACCAAAAGGGCAACAAAGTCAAGATAAAGAGAGTGTGAGCAGACACTCCTCTCTCTGGGGAATTGCTCAGAGCAGCTGTAATGAGTGGCTGAGCTGCCCCACTCCTACAGATCCACACAGGCAGATCCCACACCTCTGAGGAGAGCTCCATCCTACTGGAATTCAGCCCAATTCCACCTATGGATGAGCCCATCTTTCTACCCACACCAGCATCTTCACCCCTTACACTGCCAGTGAATTTGGATTTGAGTTTTAGGATTCCCATGTTCTTTGCAGCACCAGCCCATCTGCACTCTGGCTGGTTTGTAGGAGCATCTCAACCCAAGGCTGGAGCATCTCAATGATGAGGTTGGAGCATCTCAACGCCGAGGCTGGAGCATCTTAAAGCCAAGGTTTGGGCATCTCAACAGCAAGGTTGGAGCATCTCAACGCCGAGGTTTGGGCATCTCAACACCGAGGTTAGACATCTCAACGCTGAGGTTGGAGCATCTCAACGCCAAGGTTTAGGCATCTCAACACCGAGGTTGGAGCATCTCAACGCTGAGGTTGGAGCATCTCAACCCAAGGCTGGAACATCTCAATGCTGAGGTTGGAGCGTCTCAAAGCTGAGGCTGCAGCATCTCAACACCAAGGTTGGACGAGCACAGCACTCATTTGGTGCTCACCTTTGACCTCACCCTGCAGCAGAGAGCCATGTCCCCGTCCCCCTGCTGCTCCCCTGGACTCGCCTTGCCCCTCGGGGCTGTCCCTACTGCTTGCAGCTGTAGACCACCTCCTCCTGCATGCACTGCTGGCACTCCACGTAGCAGCACCACTGCACCTGGCAGTGGCACGAGAAGGTGACCAGGCGGCTCTGGGTGTTGTAGCCCCGGCCGCAGCACATGCTGTCGCAGTTGCCCTCACGGGAGCAGGTCCTGCCCGCGGTGCCCAGGGAATATTTGCTGGGCCTGCAGAAGCTGGGCGAGTCCTCCACGTACACCAGGTCGGTGGGGCGAGGTAGGGCAGGCTGCTTGCCCGAGTGGCCGTGTCTGTGTGGCCCTGCCAGCTCCGAGTGCCCCACGGCGTCGTTGGTGGTGCTGAAGACCTTGACGGCGTCGTCGTAGCGCAGCTTCAGGAGCCGCCCGATCTCGTGGAAAGGGGAGAGCTGCTTCCAGCACGTCCGCACCGCGCACGAGCCCGACACACCATGGCACTTGCAGGTGGTTTTGAGGCCGTTCTTCACCGCCTGGTGAGGAAGAAGAGTGGTGGTTATTACCTGCCAGAGCCTAGTTCTGGTGGAGGCAGCAGCTCAGATCGCAGCTGCAAGCACTTCAGTTTTATTGGTGTTGTTTCTAGGCTATGGAGGAGAAAATGTTAATAATAGTTTTAAAAATACAAAACAAAAAAAAACAACCAAAAAAAAAACCAACCCAAAAAACCCAGAAAAACCCCCACCAAAACAAACAAAAAAACAAAAACCAAAACTAAAAAAAAAAATCCAAAAAAACCAAAGTAAAACAAAACAAACCCTCTCCACCCAAAAAAACTAACATAAAAAAAGGAACCCAAAAAAAAAAAAAAAAAAAAAACCAAAACACACCAAAGCAGAGGAAAAGCTACAGAATTGACAGGAGAGCCAGAGAGTGGATAGCCTGAGGATAACCAGCTGAACACCAAATAAGTTCTTATTAATTCTATTTGGCACAGTAGCAGTAGTCAATCATAAAACTACTTATCTCCAACATGGTGGATTCCTTTAGGTGTATTCAAATGAAGATAGTGGTCTAATTAAACAATCAATTTCACTCAGTAAACAGAAGACAATGACGAATCTGTAGCCTGTAACCTACAGTTCAAAATGTTCAATCTGATAGTCTCCCTCTGACTGGACTTGCTCCATAGCAAGTTACCAGCAGACTCATAATTGATCCCAAGAGTTTCAGTCTTTAATCAGCTTCACACATGCCACCAGCTCTAAGCTCCAGCTGTTCTCAGAACCCCCTGTGGCCCTGGCATAACCCCTGGAGTCGTCCAGCTGTGAAGTTTCACAGCTGTCACCGTGCTGTGTCTCCCTGTCACCCACCCTGGAACCACTGGAGGACACAGGATGCTCCTCTTCCACTCAACATGCATCTCCTCACAAAAGAGCTCAGGAGGCTTCCCAGGGACTCTCAGCACCACAAGGCCCAGGACACACAGGTGAGCAGGTCTGTTTTGTGAGCAGGGCAGTGAAAATCCCTCTCACACACAGGATGGGTTGGAAGAAAAGTCCCAAACCTCGTCCCAAGCCCGCCAAGGTGCAGCTCCTACCTTGATGCCCACATTGGTGTTGTGGATGTCCACCTTGGCCCGCAGGTCTTTGCCGATCCTCTTCTGGCCCAGGAACTTTTTGAGGAACTTGGTGCTGTACTTGAGGTTGTCCCCGCAGACGCCCCACTGCCAGGCCTTGCGGTTCTCCAGGCCCGGGGAGTCGTCGCAGGTGCAGCGCTCCATGCGCCCCGCGCTGCACGCCCGCGCCAGCGAGTGCGTCAGCGCCGCCGAGGACACGGCGTACAGGAAGGCTGTCTCCTTAAAGCCTGCAGGGCACAAGGGTTGCTGGTTGTGGTAAATAGGTGTGATTTGTGCTGACAAAATTGACAACAGTAGTCAATATTCATACAGTAATTAATATTTGGAAATAATAAAAGAAGGAAGGTGTAACGCTGTAGCAGACCCCATGGAGCTTACCAGAGCGCCATGGAGGATTGAGATTTAACAGCAGGAACTGCTGAGTCATGATGAGACAGCAAAATAAGCTCCTGTCTCCTAGCTTATCTCTGTAACCTCATAGGTCACTTTTCCCTAACCCTTAGTATTGGACAAGTTTGGATCCCCCTATACCCTATAAAAGGGGCTGGTTTAGCCCATTGGACAGAAGAAGAGCTGTCGCTGGAACCCGTCGCAGACTCCCCAATAAACCATCGCTGTGGAACCGCCAGGACCTCTCCTTCTCCTCTCCCGCGTCTGCTTCTGCCTCAGCCATGGGTGCCCTAGCAAGCAAGCAAAGAGCTGAAATCGTAAGAGAGCTGAGAATCACCAAAGAGCTGACAATCACTGAGCTTGCTAAGGGCAGCCTGCGGCGGCTGCGAGCTGACTGGGTATTCGGGCACTCTGTCTCCCTGAGGGACTGAGTTATCCAGACTATCACTCGTTGATAAGGCCAAGATCGGGGCTTTATCATATAATGCCAAGAAAGAAAGGGAGAGGAGGGGTTCCACCCCCCTTCTCCTGCAGATGTTCAAGGACAGGAAAAAGCAAGAGATAACAGTTACTAAAAATTAACAGAAAGAAGGGAAAATCTGGTTAGGTCCGAGGAAAATGCCAGTTATAAGAGATTTATTGCTTTGATGCTTAAATATAATATTGTGTTAGTCTTGGATGCCAAAATATTTTTATTTATTTATATTTACCTCCTCTCTTTTTCAGCCCTAGGGAAAATCTTAATATTTCCTCTAGAGTTCATTTGCAGGAAAAAAACACTATTAAAGGGAAATTGTTTAGCAAGTCTAAAATTTAGGAATTAGTGCAAGGAAGAGAGAGACAGGTGACTGATCAATACCTCTGAGTTCAGGAATGGATAAGATCAGCAAAAATAGAAAAAATTGGTTTATGGAAGATAGAGCACTTATACATTGCATGGAAGAAAACATAATGAAGCAAACAAATATTCCACATGGGAAAATTCCAAATCTCCTTGCACATCAGAAGGAAAATCTGTTTTCTCCAATAATGGAAGAGAGAGAGACAACCACAGAAACTTGATCTACACTTGCACTGAGCCCTGCCTGGAACAAAGGTTGGAAGCCACTTCTAGAGTTCACCAAGTCCAACCTCAAATATCTTCATCATTCTGTTCCCTCAGAGAATTCCCATCCAGCTGTAACAGTGGATCAGAACACTGAGTGCTGAAATCTGAGTGATGTCCACCATAACCATGACCAAGAGAGCAGGACAAAGAGTTCTCCTGGTGGTTGCCAGCAAGAAGAATGAAAAATGTGGCTAATCATGAACATAATGGAGAGGCTTCATTAGCAACTTCAATAGACTTCATAGGAGCTCTTTGGAATTGCAGAATTTTAGATAAAGATGTACCAACAGCATGGACATGAGGGGAGAGGTGGAGAAATATGGAGGAGACAAGGAGATCAACCAACAATCTCTTCCTGCCTCAACATTTTGGTTGCCACAACCACTGGGGCAATAATTTGCAATTAATCTCTCTAGTCGATGATCCTCTACAAAATTTCTCAGGGTACTCTAAAGATAATGAAAGAATGTCACCAAATCCACCAAAACTTTTGTAAAAGCTGGAATGGGACGTGATCGGTGCAGGCTGTGGACAGCAGCATCAAGCTCACACATTTTCCAACAGTGCCTGATCCTCTCCAAAGGAGATAAGAGAGGATAACTGATCCTTGAGATCCTAAATCTTACCAGATCCAAATTCTTACCAGATTCCCAACACCCTCTCTGACATCCCAGAGGTGAGGAGAACATTCCAGAGGCCCTTTCCCATGCCATGAGGAGCCAGCAGGCCCCACAGCCCCTGCTAAATCTGACTCTGTGGATCACCACACTGCTCTTGCTATTTCAGATGCTTTGGTTTGCCCATGTTTTCCTGGCCAGTTTTCAGCCCACTGGAAACCAGAGGCCACTGCTGTGGTCAGGCCACTGCAGACAGCAGCAACTGCAGATACCCAGCAGACTTTTAAACATCTCATTTAAACAAAGCTTCAACATCACCAGGCTGCCAAATACTTGCCTGAAAAGTCTAAGATGATTCCCTCCACTCTGCCATGAGGAACCAATCACCATTTAATTGTTAATTCACAAAACTAATGAGGGAAGTAAAAGGTGTCCTTCAGCAGAGCAGCTGCTGGAGCTGGATTTTCAGGAGGACACATTACAAAGGGCAGCAATCAGCTCCAAGAAGCACAATTTGGGAGCTGAGCAGAGGCTGTCCCATGTGCCCTGCTATGCCAGTGACAACAGAGCACCTGTCACCCCAGGCAGTGGAGCCTGGATCCCATTCTGGGTTCTCAGGGCCTGGAGCCAATTCTGGGCTCTCAGAGCTTGGATTTGGGATGGGTCACTGCCCTGACCCCACTGAGTTCTTGTCAGGGACAAAATGGAGCTGAAACTCTCAGTGCAAGGGGAACATCTGGGTGCAGATGTCTCTGCTGGGCAGTTTGGCTGCCAACATCCAGCACAGAGATGGATTTCAGGAGGCTGCAGCAAAGCAGATCCCTCTGGTAGGGCCTTCCATGTGTCCAAGTCTTGCCCTGAGCTCTCCAGCAGGATTTCTTAGCTCTGAATCTATAAATACAGAAGGACTTTGCTGCAATGCATTGTTGAGTGCTGTGGTGTGCTCCAGACCACAGGGAAAATTTGTAATGGGAGGAGTTTTGCTGTGGGGTGACTCTGACAAAAGAAAGATGCTCAGGGTCAGAGTTTTCAATGCTGTAGTGAAGGAATGTGAGTGTTTCAGAGCAGGTGGAGGAGGCATCTCTCTGAAAACAACAGCAAAACTAAAAAAAAGATATAGAAATATGGAAAGATTCAGGATGGAAGGACTTTTGAGGTCTTCAGAACAACCTCCAGCTCCAAGCAGGGCTGGCTCCAATGCCAGCTGCTCAGGGCTTTTTTTGCTTAGAAGAATTTTTTTCTCCAGATCTCCCATCATGGAAATTCTGTGTCTGTGAGTCACCACTGCTCTGGATTCCTCAGGACAACAGTGAAACCACTGCTGGAAGGTCAGAGTCCAGCCAGCAGGAGGCAAAGGAGGGGATTAAGGGACAGAAGGATTGCAGAGCTCTCATTTCTCAAGAATAATTTTGTGAGTGGCTGGCTCTGACCTCTTTGCTAAAGGTATTTATTTCCCAAATCACTGAGTTGTTTGAGATGAAATCCTGCTTCACCTGACTCCCAGCACACCCAGGACACCAGAAGGGCATCACTGCTTTCCATGTTTTTACAAAGACACCAACTGCCCCTGTGTAATAAGGTGGCTTGAAATCATTTAATTATTTCCATGCATCTTTAAAGGAGTGGAGAAGGAATGCAGGAGGATTTTGCATGGATCACTGAGGAGTAAGAGGTGGCATAAGTGCCACAGAAAGGTTGCAGACAATGCAAAAGGAGTTTTCCAGTTGTACCCAGAACTATCAAGAGCAACAAATGGTGAAGACTAGTAAAACAAATCTGGCATTTCAAGAGCCAGAAAACCCTTGGCTTATTTTCTGTTTGTTTGCTTATTTTCTGTTTGTTTGGTTTTTGGCATCTCTAGAAGCAGGAAAAGCATTGATGATCCAGATCAGTCACAGAAGTTTGTCATTTGGGATTGCAAATTGAATGTGGCTTTTCACCTGGCCCATCTCACTGGGAAGGACCTTTTCCACTCTCTTGCACTCTTAAGAGCATTTAACACTACTAAAAATCTCCATTTTTCTTCATGTTTCCTCTAGGACCATGGAGATATCAAATTATTAAAACATTTCTAAAATGCCTCATCACTACCTGGGTGACAGGGGAGAGTTGCATGACCAACAATTTCCAAGAAAGTTCCAACAAATGTCACAAACAGATCAAAAGTGGCAGCTGAAAGCCATGTTCATGTTCTTTATGAAAGAAACAAACCCCTTTGCAAGCTAAAGGAAAAATGAGAACTAATAATTGCTCCCAGCTAAGTGTCCTGTCACACAGGGGCTGCACACAGCATACCTGGCTGTATTAAATCATCATTTGATCCTTAAGATTGTGTAATAAAAGTTTTCAAACACTTATCCCCATCTGCCAAAACAGGTTTGAAATTACAGGTGATATTTTATTTTGTCAGTCAGGAGCCCATGGAAATGTTAAGGCATGCCACTGCCAGATAATTAAATGTTTTCCAGCTATTTGAAGATGAGGATTATTCAATTGTCATTTTCAAGTTCTTTGAGGTTGATGAAGGTGCAGATGTGAGACAGACACTCAAAATTATCATGAACAGCCCCTTCCACTGCTTGCTAAAAAATTCTTGCCATGAAGAAAATCTGATCTTCTATGTGCTGACTTAATAAAATATTAAGTTGATATTTAATGAAATAAAAATTGATATTTTAAAAAGGAAACACTAAAAAGTTTCGATCCCAATGTTAATTAAAATTAGCATTGATTTTCATCAAAATTAATATTGGCTTCTTCAGGTCCTTTTTTTAAAAACATTAAGTTGCTAAACATTATTCAAGGACAGAAACTCAATAAATCTGAAGGCTGAAGCTTAGTAAGTGCTAATAAAAGTTATTGAAGGGCTGAAGCTCTGTTACAGTCAAGCTCTGGTTGGATCAGGACCGGTCTGGCAAACCCTATATGCATTCTCTGGCAATTTTTATTAAGAAATAATTTCAGTGTCCATCTTCTTTGTATTTTTTGCAAGCATTGGAAGGATTTATTATGTTCCCTTCTACCTCAAATCCAGACCTTACAGGACAATTTCTTCATCTAAAGCATTTTGGGAAACAAAAACCCAGTGGGTCTTCTGTCCACTCTGCCCAAATTTCTCCAAATTTATGGGAAAAAGTCTTAGGAGAGATTTGTCGACATGCGCTGAGATGCCTGCATGCAGATAGTAAACAGGTTTAAATTTTGTATTTGAGAATAACAGGGGTTTACATACATGCATATCCAAGGCACTAAAGGGATTTTTTTTCTTTAACTGACCCTGTGGTATAAGAGGTTTTACAGTGACTTCTGTGAGCCAGAGAGAAGGTTGAAAAGAGGATCCATGTTTACCCCTGAAAGAATTTCCTACCATGGAATCAAGAAAGAAAGAAAGAAAGAAGGAGAAATAAGAGAAACCTGCAACTGCCTGTCCCAATGAGAACTTTGAGTAAAGCGGGTAAAGTGTAAATTTATGAGTTTTGTAAGAATGTATAAAAAGCATGTAGTTTGCAAAATCAGTTTGAAGCATTCTGAAAATGGAGCATGTTGCTTTGTGTTGTCTCCATCTCAGCCATGACCTTGTGTGAGATTTAATTTGGGACACCCCGGGTGCTGCAGCCAAAGTTTCCATGGGCACCAATGGTGAAAGAGGTTTTACAGTGACTTCTGTGAGCAAGAGGATTTATGTTTACCCCTGAAAGAATTTTCTACCAAGGTCATTGACCAAGAAAGAAAGAAGGATAAATAAGAGACACTTCAACTGCCTGTTCCAATAAGCACTTTGTCTGAGTAAAGTGAGTAAAGTGTAAACTACTGAGTTTTGTAAGAATATATAAAAAGCATGCATGCCATAATAAAAACAGTTTGAAGCCTTCTGAAAATGGAGTGTGGCTTTGTGTTGTCTCCATCTCTACCATGACCTCATGTGAGATTTAATTTGGGACACTCCAGACTTTCCCTGCTCATCAATGGTGTAAGAGGTTTTACAACAACTTCTGTGAGCCAGAGAGGAGTTTGAGAAGAGGATCCATGTTTACCTTTCCTACCAAGGTCATTGACCAAGAAAGAAAGAAGGATAAATAAGAGAAACCTGCAACTGCCTATTCCAATAAGTGCTTTGTTTGAGTCAAGTGCAAACTTACGAGTTTTCTAAGAATGTATAAAAAGCATGCATGCCATAATAAAAACAATTTGAATGAAGCCTTCTGAAAATGGAGCGTGTGGCTTTGTGTTGCCTCCATCTCTGCCACGACCTTGTGTCAGACCTAATTTGTAACACCTCGGGCGCCGCAGCCAGGGTTTCCCTGCACACCAACTACCTTGTACCTCTCTTGAGCAGGCTGGGCCGTCCCTCCAGGCTGCAGTTCCAGCGCTCGCTGCGGAACTGGAACTGGCACTCGAGGACGCCCAGGCGGATGGCGTCGCGCAGCGTCTCCGCCAGCCCCGGCTCCCTCCGGCACAGCCGCCTCTGCTTGCGGGACAGCTGCAGCAGCTCGCACTGCTTCACGTGGCCCTGGCCCGGGCCAGAGCCCCCCAGGGTGCCCAGGGATGGGAACTGGGTCAGGGCTTCCTTCCCGGTCAGCCTGGAGGGAGAGAAGCGGGAGAGGAGGTGAGTTAGGGAGGACATGGCTGGGAGTGATGGGCTAGAACAGAGACTGGGCAGAGCTAAAGAATAAAGCAGGGGTTTATTAAAAGGCCTCAATGGATCTTGGACAGAGCTAAAGAATAAAGTAGGGATTTATTAGGAGGCCTCAATGGATCCACCTTGGGCAACACAAGAGCTCAGCCAGGTCTGCACCCAAGACGAACCAAAATGGTCACAGAGTTAGGGAGGACATCGCTGGGAGTAATGCCTTGAGATGGATGGCCTAGAACAGAGACTGGGCAGAGGTAAAGAATAAAGTAGGGATTTATTAAAAGGCCTCAATAAATCCACCTTGGGCAGCACAAGAGCCCAGCCAGGGCTGCACCCAAGATGAACCAAAATGGTCACAAAATGAACCCAAGATGAACCCAAATGGTCACGCAGTTAGGGAGGACATGGCTGGGAGTGATGCCCTAGAACAGAGATTGGACAGAGCTAAAGAATAAAGCAGGGATTTATTAAAACGCCTCAATGAATCCACCTTGGGCAGCACAAGAGCCCAGCCAGGGCTGCACCACCCCAGGTGAACAAAAATGCCATAAAGTGAACCCAAGATGAACCCAAATGGTCACAAAATGCTCCACTCATCACAGGGTCTCTCACTTTTATCAATTCTGCTCCATTTGCATATTGGAGCTAATTGTCCAATGAACTCCAGCCTATGAAGTCCCGTTTCTGTCATATTTTATGAAAATTCCCTTTGCCAGGATTTTTCTCCTGAGAAGCTGAGAAACTTCAGAAAATAATTAATTATTATATTGTGTTGTATTATATTATATTGTATTGTATTGTATTATATTTATATTTGTTATATTTATAGCTATTTATATTAATTATTAATAATTATCTGATTGCTTAAAATGTAGTCCAGAGGTCGCTTTCCAGCAGGTGCATCTTTGATTGGCTCCATGTGAATTGTTTTTAATTAATGGCCAATCACAGCCAGCCGTGTCAGACTCTCTGAGTCTGTCTTGGGTTTTTATTATTCATTCTTGTCTAGCTTTCTGACGCCTCCTTTCTTTTCCTTTAGTATCACTTTAGTATATCAATATAATATAATGTAATATAATATAATATAATATAATGTAATGTAATGTAATGTAATGTAATATAATATAATATAATATAATATAATATAATATAATATAATATAATATAATATAATATAATATAATATAATATAATATAATATAATATAATATAATATAATATAATATAATATAATATAATATAATATAATATAATATAATATAATATATCAACCTTCTAAAAACTTGGAATTAGGACAATGTCAGCAGGAAATAATGATATAAATTGCATCAATAATTCCATCGCTGTGTTGGAGGCTCCCAGGATCAGGAGCCTCACAGTCAGAGCACAGACACAGCTCCCAAAACTCATCTCTCACCCAAATTTCAGCTTAGATGAGCAGCAAAGGAATTAAAGGAGGTGCCCAAAGCCATGCAGGTGGCACAGCTGGGAGCAGAAACCACTCTCAGAGCCAGGACAGCCCCAGAAACTGCCCAGAAATTGCTTTGCAGGCTCCCACCACAACTGCATTTCATCAGGGCAGAGCCAACACAGGATCTGATGGAGATCAGAGCATGCTAACATTTGTACAAGATTAAATATAAAATATGCAGATATTTGCAGTCAGGCAAACTGCATGGTTTGGGATGATTTAGAGTTTATTATCTACAGATCGTACAGCAAAGAAAGTGAACTCTTTGAATTAATGCACACCTGCTTGCAATCTGAAAGAACAATAAGGATCTCCAACTTTATTTCTCTCTCCTTTTCTAAGCCCTTTGCTAAATTCATCTATTTCCTTTAATCTCCTTCCAGCCACATTCCAGCTTCTTAAGAGACTTTTAATGAGAGCCTGTTCCTGTGCAATGCCCAACGTCCTCTGGATCTGAAAGGTCTTAAAAAGCCAGTAAAAAATATGCCTTTCCTACCTCTCCCAAGCAAGGAAAAATCAAAGCAGCCCACAACAGGACTCCATATCTGATTTCAGGGGCCTTTCATGTTTCACAGAAATATCTGCACCCCTGCAAGGAGATTTCAGGAAGGGCTGAGAGAATGTGAGGCAGGACAGATGGAACCAAGGACTGTGCAGGGCACAGAGGTGCCCAGCTCTGTCAAAAAACAGAGTTTTCATCCTTTCAGAAACAGCACAATTTAATGCTCCCCATCTTTCCCTGAAGATGGTTCCTCTGTTTGCTCCCCCACTGCCTGCAAAGGAGGTGGCAGAAATCCCCAGATCATCCAAACTCTAAATCTCCACCATCAATATTGAGATTTAACAGTTGATATCAAAGCTCTTTGCTTTTCTCCCTCAGAGTTGTCATCTCAGCCCCTCAGGTGTCTCTATCCCTGATCTCCTACAGGTTTGCCATCAAGTTTCTGCTCCTCACAATGAGAAAAAGCTGGAATTAAAACCTCAGATGGGTTCACATGATGCTGTGAGTCAGAATCCTTTTGAGATGGATTGTTTGCTGCAAGCCCTCCCTGGGAGCAGTAACTGATGATGTGTCCAGGTCCAGACTAATTTTTTAAAAAAGATTTCCCCTGAAATTCCGCAGAGAACAGGATATAAAATTCCTGCAACCAGAAGAGCTGCCAGTTTGGGAGGAGAGCAGTAACCAGGGCAGGGCTCTCCACCCTCAGCTTCTCTGGGCATCCTTGCTTGGACTCCTTCCATGAAGGAAAATGAAATATTTCCATGTGGATCCTAATTCCAGGCCAGATCTTGTTGGGGTGTTTGTTGCCAATCCCTCAATTTCTGGGACTCAAGCACTCAGGCTCCCCTGTTGGGGGAGGCCCTCCTGGGGTGGTTTTGTGTCAGGAAAGAGAGACACACACTGGATTTTTTCAGTCTTCAGGTTCTTGTTTATTATTATCTTATCTAAAGTTTTAAAGCTGTCCACACCAGGTTCAGCAGGCTGGAAAAGCATCACAAAAATGGGCAACAATCTCTTTGTTAAAAGGTTTTTTAAAGCTAAACTATCCAATTAAGAACTGACACCTGGATTATTTTCCCTTTTAACTCAATAACTGATCCCAATGTGGATTTTTCCACCCAATTACAAAATGCCACCCAAACCCATGAAGAAGAAGGAAGAAGAAGAAACCCAGGAGGATGCCCTGTGCCCTCCATCTTGCGTCCATCCACAACATACTAAAAATCCCAAAACCTCAATTCCTCACCAGGTGATACACCTATACTACTCTCTATAATCTATTTCACACTTTTGTGGATTCCAGTCTATGTTTTTTACCCTCTAACAGCCCCAAAAAATCCTTCCACCAGGGAATGAGCAAAAATTGTGCAGGAATTTCAGGGTGAGTTCCAAAGAAATCTGCCCATGGAGCAGGGGCCAGCCTGGCCCATGGGTGGGACACGTCCCAGCCTGTTCTTCAGGAGGAGATTTGCTCAGCTTTGGTGCTTCCACCTTCCCACCAAACCTCCTGCCTGGGGTAGGTCTGCTCTGGGTTCTGCCCTGGGAGAAGCTCTTTGCCCTCCAGCACATCCCAAATGCCTTTTCACCTTGTGAAACATGAACAGGGAGAAAACAGGAGGCTTTTAGAGGTTTTAATGAGGTCTGGAGGCATTCCCAGCACCTGAGGAGCTGAACACCATGAGAGGAAAAGCACAAAAAGGAGGGGATGCTTTACAGGAGGGTGGGGGAGGATTGAAGCAAAGGTGGAAACAAAACCAGCTGAAAAGGAATCGGGAGGTAAGGACAGTGCACACTCCTGGATTCCTGCATCCAGAGAGCCCAACACAACCACAACAACAGCCAGGCCACCTTTCACACACTGCTTTTCTCTCCCTCTCCTCAAAGCAGGGTTTAATTTCCCCCCTGTGACCCAGCACCAGGACCTGCTCAAGCACAGACCCCAGTGAGCCAAAGCTGCAGGCGCGGGGAATGGGCTCAGAGCTAACAAATTTGTCCTAAAAACATAACGCAACAATTGCTTCCCATTGCCAGAGGGAAGGGATGGATGAGATACTGGGAAGGAATTGTTCCCTGTGAGGGTGAATCTGGCACAGGGTGCCCAGAGCAGCTGGGGCTGCCCCTGGATCCCTGGCAGTGCCCAAGGCCAGGCTGGACAGGGCTTGGAGCAGCCTGGGATAGTGGAAGGTGTCCCTGCCATGGGCACTTTAAAGGTCTCTTCTAACCCAACCCATTCTGGATTTCTCTGGATTTCTCCATTGCAATGCTGCATTCACTCTGGCAAAACTTTGTTTTGCGAATGTGAGTTCCATTCTTGCTGCACCATCCCACACACTTCATGTTCCACCTTTGCCCTGATGGAATCAAACTTGGCATTTCCCTCACCCTTTGAACCAGCAATGCTTCACCTTTGCCACAACCCCAGGAGAAAGGGCTCAGCTCCTGTCTCTGCACGTTGGCACCCAAAAGCCTCCTTCATTTGTCCTTAAATCTTTGCAGGTTTTCTCCATTAAGTGTTTGGAGAGCCAATATTTAAGCCATGTGCCTCAGTCTCTCCTCTTTGGCTAAACACAGAAGCAGATCACTGACCCAGGGTCCCCTCCAGTTCAGTAAAAATTTAGGTGTGAGATTGGTTTTCTCCCAAAAAGCCAACTCAAACATTCTCTTCTAAAATATTCAAGTCTTTCAGTTCGACTTTGTATCTGAAAGCACTCATGTATCACACTGCTCATCACCACCTAACTCACTGAGTTCTTAGATTTGGGTTCTTACTTTGATTTTCAGATGAAGAGGTGAGAATACAGAGGACACCCCTCAAGTTAAAAAACCCACATTGAAAATTGACCCTACAGCCTCAGATCCTGAGCTGTGCACAGCCAAGAGGCATCACACACAGATTTCATGTGCTTGTACCAAATAAAAATTTTAAAAGCATATTTAAAATACAATAAAAAATAATTTTTTTAATTTTAAAGCACATTTAAAATATAATAAAAAATAAAAATCTAAAATTTTTAAAAGCACATTGGAAACCAAATAAAGCACAAAATTCTGGGTGAATACACAGAAAGCTGCTTGTACCAAATTAATCAGTGACACAGAGCAAAGGATCACCCAAGCTGCTTGAGCAGTGGTCAGTGACAGCTCTGTGCTGTTATCTGCACAAATTCATTCATTTCCCTGTGCCTGGAAAGCCAAACTCTCCCTGCAGCCCAAATGTGGGCTCTGATTGTGACGGCATGAATTATAACATCTGTATTGTCTCACATGGCCTTCACATGGGACTGAAAATGGAATAAAAGTTTTAAAAATTTAAATTTTTAAAAGTTTTTTAAATTTTTAAAAGTTTTTACATTTTTCCTCTCAGTTGTCCCATCTCTGGATCAGAGAAGGGATTAATTAATCCAACACTTCAGGGAGTGAGTCAGTGCTGACACTGACTGAGAAAGGGGAGCCCCCTCCAGCAGATGCTTCCATGTGAATTAGGCTGAATGATACAATTGAGAAATTTAAAATCCAGATTATTTTATGCAGCAGAAACCCTTCCTGAGGTGCAGCTCACACAGAAAGCAAGGCAAAAACCCCCCAGAACACTGCATGGGGAATTCTCACCTTTTCATCTGAAAATCAAAATAAGAACCCCAAATCTAAGAACTCAGTGAGCTTGGTGGTGATGAGCAGTGTGACACATGAGTGCTTTCAGATAGAAAATTAAGCTGATAGACTTGAATATTTTACCAGTGAATGTTTGATGTGGCTTTTTGGGAGCAAAACCAATTGACCCCGCCTGTTACAAACCCATCTCTGCCTTTATCCCGAGTAAATGAAAAGGTGTGGGGAGGACACCAACCCAGGGACCCCTGTGCCCCTTGTGCCCCCTGTGTCCCCACCTGTCCCAGCGCTGCCGGGGATGCTCCGGGGGCGCTGCAGGTGCGCGGCTCGCCCGGGACCCCCTCGCAGCCACGGGAACGTATCCGAGCACCGGAGCCGTCGCTCGCCCTCCGCAGAGCATGGGCAGGAACAGCGCTGCCACGGCCCGCCGCTGTCACAAAGGACGCCCCGAACTGCCCATGGCCACCTCGAACTGTCCCACGGACACCCCGAGCTGCCCCAGGTCACCCTGAGCTGCTCCTGAACACCTCGAGCTGGCCACGGACACCCCGAGCTGCCCACAGACACCTCGACCTGCCCCAAGACACCCCAAGCTGTCCCAGGTCACCCTGAACTGTCCCAGGACACCCCGAGTTGCTCCATGAACACCCCGAGCCGTCCCAAAGGACACCACAAACTGCCCCAGCTCACCCTGACCTGTCCCTGAACGCCCCGACCTGCCCCGATCACCCCGAGCAGCCCCAGGACACCCCGAACCGTCCCAAAGGACGCTTTGAGCTGCTCCTGAACATCCCGAACTGTCCCAAAGGACACCCCGAGCTGCCCCAGGACGCTCCGTCCCCCTCCCCGTGTCCCGGTGCCTCCCCGCGTTCCCCCGGTCGGTGCTGACCCGAAGTAGGCGGCGGCGGGCGGCGGCGGCAGCAGGAGGAGGAGGAGGAGGAGGAGGAGGAGGAGGATGCGGCAGGGCTCGGCGGAGCGCATGGTGCGGGCGGTGCCGGTCCCAGCTCGCTGCCGGTCCCAGCTCGCTGAGGGCCGCCCGCCGCCGCGGCTCTTTAAGCGGGAGGCGGGGTTGGCCCCGTCCCGTCCCGTCCCGTCCCGTCCCGTCCCACCGCCGCCGGGAACCCCCGGGGCTCCCTGGGGACCCGCCGCCCCCCCAGCGCTCGGGGACGCCGCGTCGGGTGCCGCCATCCCCTCCGGGTCCCACCATCCCCACGAGATCCATCCGTTCCCTCGGGATCCCTCCATCCCCTCCGGGTCCCACCATCCCCACGAGATCCATCCATTCCCTCGGGATCCCTCCATCCCCGCCGGGTCCCACCGTCCCCACGAGATCCATCCGTTCCCTCGGGATCCCTCCATCCCCGCCGGGTCCCACCGTCCCCACGAGATCCATCCGTTCCCTCGGGATCCCTCCATCCCCGCCGGGTCCCTCCATTCCCCGGGATCCTTTCATTCCCATGGGATCCCTCCCTCCCGGCGGGATCGCTCCATTCCCCCGGGAATCCCATTCCTATGAGATCCATCCATCCCCCCGGGTTCCCTCCATCCTCTGGGATCCCTCCATCCCTGCTGGGTGCTTCTATCCCTTCGGGATCCCTCCATCCCTGCCAGGTCCCTCCATCGTCTCCAGGTCCCTCCAGCCCCGCGGGATCCCTCCAACCCCTCCGGGTCCCTTCATCCCCATGAAATCCATCCATTCCCTCAGGATCCATCCATCCCCGCCGGGTCCCTCCATCCCGATGAGATCCCTCCATTCCCCTGGAATCCCTTCGTCCCCTCGGAATCCCTCCATCTCCTCGGGATCTCTCTGTCTCCCGGGATCCTTCACCCTCGCTGGGTCTCTCCATCCCCATGAGGTCCATCCATCCCCATGAGGTCCATCCATCCCTCCAGAATCTCTCCATTCTCTCGTGATCCCTTTATCCCCCGGGATCCCTCCATCCCCATGGGATCCCTCCATCCCCGCCGAGTCCCTCCATTCTCTCGGGATCCCTCCATTCCTGTGGGATCCCTCTTTCCCCCAGGATCTCTCCATCCCCATGAAATCCATCCGTTCCCTCGGGATCCCTCCATCCTCATGGGATCCCTCCATCCCCGCCGGGTCCCCGAACCCCCGCGGGATCCCTCCATCCCCTCCGGGTCCCTCCATCCCCTGGCATCCCTCCTTTCTCTCGGGATCCCTCCATCCCCCGAGATCCCTCCATCCCTTTGGGACCCCCCCATCCCTGCCGGGTCTCTCCATCTCTGCCAGGTCCCTCTATCGTCACTGCGTCCCTCCATCCCCCGGATTCCCTCCATCCCCCGGGACTCAGCCCCAGCCTCCCCCACAGCGGGATGCCCGCAGTGCCACACAGAACGACAGCCATGGGTGTGGCAGGGGAACCTCCCCTTTCCAAGGCTCAGCGCTGCCTTCGGGCACTTGTTAGGGCAGAGAAGAGGTGAAGAGGCACCTGCTGCACCCAGCAGCCCCCAGCACATCCCTCCTGTGCTTCATCTCACTGCTCTGCTGCTCATGGAGATCGATCCCAACACGTCCCCAGCTCCCTCAGACACGTGTGACCAAACCTGCATTGCACAGGTGACATCTTCTGGAAATGCTGGGGGCAAGGAGACCCTTTGGAGGGCTCCAGAGAAACCTCCCATGCCAAGACACGCAGACGTCAAATCTAGACAATCCCTCCAGGGGAAGGGGGTTTAACATCCAGACAATCCCTCCAGGGCAAGGGGGTTTAACATCCAGACAATCCCTCCAGGGGAAGGGGGTTTAACACCCAGTCTGATCCACCCAAGGGAAGGCTTTGACACCCAGCCTGATCCCTCCAGGGGAAAGGGGTTTAACACCCAGTCTGATCCACCCAAGGGAAGGCTTTGATGCCCAGCTTGATCCCTCCAGGGGAAAGGGGTTTAACATCCAGCCTGATCCCTTCAGGGAAAGCTTTAACATCCAGTCCAATCCCTCCAGAGGAAGGGGATTTAACACCCAGCCTGATCCCCCCAGGAGAAGGGTTTAGCATCCAGCCCAATCACCCCAAGGGAAGGGTTTAACATCCAGCCTGATCCCCCAGGGGAAAGGGGTTCAATACCCAGCCTGATCCCCTCAGGGAAGGGTTTAACACCCAGCCTGATCCCTCCTGCAGGGGAAGGGTTTAAAACTGAGCCTGATCCTCCCAAAGGAAGAGGGTTTAACACCCAGCCTGATCCCCCAAGGGAAGGCTTTAACATCCAGCCTGATCCCTCCAGGGGAAGAGTTTAACATCCAGACTGATCCCCCAAGGGAAGGGTTTAACACCCAGCTGGATCCTTCCAGGGGAAGGGTTTAACACTCAGCCCAATCACTCCAGGGGAAGGGTTTTACACCCAGCTTGATCCCCCAGGGGAAGGGTCAAACACCCTCCAGGGGAAGGTTTAACACCCAGCCTGATCCCTCCAGGAGTAGGGAGTTTAACATCCAGCCCAATTCCTCCAAGGGAAGGTGGTTTAAGATCCAGCCCACTCACTCCAGGGGAAGGGTTTAACATCCAGCCTGATCCTCCAGGGGAAGGGTTTAACACACAGCCCAGTCACTCCAAAGGAAGGGGGTTTAACACCCAATCTGATCCACCCAAGGGAAGGCTTTAACACCCAGCCTGATCCCCCCAGGGAAAGGGGTTTAACACCCAGCCTGATCCTCCCAAGGGAAGAGTTTAACACCCAGCCTGATCCCCCCAGGGAAAGGGGTTTAACACCCTCCAGGGAAAGGGGTTTAACACCCAGCCTGATTCCCCCTGGGGAAGGGTTTAACACCCTCCAGGGGAAGGGTTTGACACCCAGCCTGATCCTCCCAAGTGCAAGGACACAAACCTTCACAGAGGAACTCAGCAGCAAATTTCCAGACCCCCAAAAGTGGCCATTGGGACAAAAGTGCAATGCCGACCCTTGAAAACACTCCCACAAAATGCCAGGACTGTGGAGCTGCAGGTGTGGAAGGGTCTGGACAGGCACATGAAACCAGCCAGGCCATGGGTGAGTGTAGGAAATGGATTTGTATTGTAGTTAAGAAATAGTTGGCTTTTAATTGTGATGGCATGAATTATAACATCTCTATTAATTATAACATTGTATTGCAAGACTTGATCAGCCTTGTCCAGCATTTATGAGCATCCTTAAAATATGAGATCTGAGCAGACATCACATATCTGAATAAGTTTGTTTAAAGTTAAAGGTTGTTTATTAATTATTATTTATGCACTGTTAAACTTCAGAAGGAGAAATATTAAACCTATTATATAAATAACCTACAAATATTATATTTTAATAGAATATTTCTAGGTTATTTACATAATAGGTTTAATATTAATTTTGGTGCCTATATTAAAAATATAATATAGGCACCAAAATTGGCTGAGCATCCCTGAGCCCTGTCCCTGCCTGGCTGGCAGAGATCACAAATATAAATTTGTGATTTTAGGTGATTTTAGGAGAGGGATTGAGGTGAGCAGGGACAACATCAGCAGTCAGCATCTCATACCAATCCTGCTGCAGGAGGAGGAGGAAGCCCTGCGCTCCTCCCCTGCTCTTTTCTGAGCTGTGCCCCTGGTCCTGGTGGCACAGCTCGTTGAGGTTTGGGAAGGGAAGAAGAGGAAGGTGCATGGCTGACTGTCACAAAAATCTGTGGCTTCACATAGGGGGTGAGATGGGAGTAGTAGATACCATGAAAAATGGGATGAAGAAGGGCAGTGTAATTGTGTCAGCCCTTTCAGAGTTCCCCCAACATCCAGGATTGTCCCAGGACTCCCCTGACTGCCCATGAACTGCTCAGCTGCAGCCTCGCCTCAGCCTTGTTGCCCAAATGCTCAAGGAGCAGCAAAGTTCCATTTCTGTGCCCTTCTGAAGAGGTTTTCTCCTCCCTGCTCTTGGCAGGGCTCATCAGGTGAGACACAGAGATTCGCTGATTTTGTCCCCCCTGTTCAGGGATATTTGCATAAAAAAACCACTTTTGATGCTATTTTTCCAAAGAATCAAGAATGGTTTGTGTTGGAAGGAACCTCAGAGCCCTCCTCACTCGCCCCCCTGCCATGGCCAGGGACACCTCCCACTATCCCAGAGTGCTCCAAGCCCTGTCCAGCCTGGCCTTGGACACTTCCAGGGATGGGACATCCACATTTCCCAGCCAATTGTACAGGAATGGCTGGGAGAGGGAGCTGCTTTTGATAGCCCTCTCATTTTTGACTCCTTGCTACCACAACCTTAGGAAGAGGACACAAGACCCCAAGGAGAGACCCCAGAGAGGAGGAGGTGACAGGAAAGTGCCACCACCATCCAGCCCTTAACCTCTAACTCAGACAGTTTCCTTTTGGCTTCTGTGCAGCACAGAGCTAAGAAATATTTCACATTTCTGTCACGCTGGTAGAAGTTTGCCCATCCCAAGGGACAGGTCAGACCTTCTGCAGTAATTCATAATCTCCATCCCACTCCTGCCAGCAGCACTGCCTGGGCACAGCCTTTCACAGGACCTTTACAGCAACAAAAACCAAAATTACACACGACCTTTACAGCAATAAAAACCAAAATTCAGGAGCAAGGCCTGAGGGATTCCCTGATATCACAACACCCTCAGAGTCTGGGGTGTGCCATGGCACTGCCACCCCAAATGTGGCCTAACAGGGGAAAAAAAAAAATCCATAACCCTCCCCTGGAGGCAACAACCTCATTTTAGGGTGAGAAAAAAGCTTCTCCCAGCGTGCCTTGCTGTTGCATGCAGATAAGATTATGGTCCTTCCCCTTTGCTCCACCCCTCTGCCCTCACTCCATTGGTCCTGGTGTTCTGCCCCACCCCTTAAGATCCCTATATAAACCTCTGCTTTCCTCAGTGGCTCTTTGTTCTTGTACTCTTTCAAGGAAGAAGCTCAGTAAAGGAACCCCTCACAAAGATCCCAGAAGAGCTGGAACCACCTGGATTGAGCCCAGCTGTGCCTGTGCCCCCCAGGTGTTTTTTTTCCAGAAGTTTATTTGGGAAATTTGTGGTGCTCTGACATCCAAAGACTCCTGCTGAGGTACCTTTGGCCAGCTCATGGTCCTCTTGCTTCTGCTGAGCTCAGTCTCTGTCCCAGCAGTGTGGGGACACACCTGGACTGTGACTCCAGGCCGTGAGTGTGCCCCGGCTGGCAGAGACCCTTCCCATGGCTGCCAGGAGTTACAACCAGCTCAAGTAAAAATTGCATTCATCCCTTTTGAGAGAGCCCAGTTGGGGAGCCCCAGCCCCTCTCCAGCCTTCCCATCCCTCAGGACCTTTAGGTCCCTTCACCACAGCCCCCAGCACCTGCCCTGCTTCTCCTGGATCTTCACTGGCAATGAGGAGAGCACAATTGCAGATATTCCCTCTAGTTTTTCCTGTTTTTGTCCTGTTCTCCTTGCTGACCACCCAGGAGGTTTGAGATGATCTGTTTATAGAAGGCTGTGCTTAATTAAGCCCTTGTTGTTAATTGGGCACTCATTGTCCATAAGGATGTGATGAATTAGCTCAGGTGTCAATCTTCCCACCCCAGACACGAGACAGATCCTGTCGCAGACATCTTTTATGAAAAATCCTTTCCTTAGGATTTTTCCTCCTGAGAAGCTGGGAGGCCTCAGGAACAAAATGCAAACAATGGTTATCTGCTGCTGTGGAATGCAACAGGTGCATCTGGCATTAGTCTCATGTGGTTGTTTCTAATTAATGGCCATTCGCAGTCAGCTGGCTCAGACTCTCTGTCTGAGACACAAGCCTTTGTTAACATTCATTCGTTTCTATTCTTAGCCAGCCTTCTGATGAAACCTTTTCTTCTATACTTTTTGTATAGTTTTAATGTAATATATATAATAAAATAATAAATCAGCCTTCTGAAACATGGAGTCAGATCCTCATCTCTTTCCTCATTCAAAAACCCCTGTGAACACGGTCACAAGATCCCTCCTCCCTGTCCCACTGTGCTGCATCATCCTGTGGCAGTCGTGCTTGGTGCTGAGGAGGGAATCAACCCTCAGCTCATTGCAGGGAATGTTCTGGAACTCTGCAGCTTCACCAGCTTCACTCAATGACCCTGAATGGTTTGGGGTTTTCCTCTGTTCATCCCAGGGGGAATTGCAAGGAGAAGCAGCTCTTGCCCGTGAGCAGCCTGATTTCATGGTGCTTTAATGGAGATCAGATCAGGGGTGCTGGGGAATAGGGAAAAGGGTGGAGAGTCACAGCAGCAGGATCAGAGCAAGATCAGAGATCTGGAGAAGGAGCTCCAGGGTTGGGATCCCTCAGTTTGGGTGAGAGACAACAATGCAGGAACAGAACTGATCCAGACCTCTCTGATAGAGAGTGGACAGGAACTTACAATTATTGTCACATCGAATTAAGCCATTAAATAGCATTTAGAATAGCTTATTTAAAATAAAATAAGCCCCCCACACATTGGATGCTGTCCCTCACATAACCAGGACATTGTCACCAGGAGCTCTGGGACTGCAGGTGACACCAAGAGAAGCCAAATGTTCACATGCAGTTTAAGGAGAAACCATGTAGATTTATGGAAGGAAAAACCCCTCACTGTTACTAAAGCCATCAACACTACCTTGGGCTGGGGAAGTCCCTAAGTTGCAAATTCTTGCTGTCTGGGGAATTTTTCAGGAGAAGTCTCGTTTACGTGCACATTCTGTTCCTGTGATTTTCCCAAGGAATCTGCTTTTGCACAGTGTTGCTGCTGGGCAGGAGCCAAATTTCAAAATCCAAACAGAAAATCGGGGAAATTGTGAAACAGATCAAAAGAAAAAATCAAATTACAAAGGTGGCGGAAAATGAAAGCGGGGGGACATGTCACGGATAGGAAAAATGCAACCCTGGGGAAGATGAAAGGCAGAAGGGAACATGATGAGATTCCTTGGGAAAAGCCCAGTGCTCCCTGACAGCATGCAAGGAGCTGGTGGGGATTTCCTGGTGGAGCTTTGGAGCAGGTCAGGGTTGGAGCCACAGCCTCCTGTGGGGTGGGAAGTGCCCCATGTTCCTCTTTGTGCCATGGAGAGCAGCTCAGCCAGGGCAGGAGACACTGTTACCACAGCAGGGTCCAACCTACACACACTCAGAAATGGAAATCCTGGATTTCCAATTCCTTTTGGCGGGATATTTTGGTCTCAGGACATTTTGTGGTGAACCATGGTGGTGTCACTTGTCCTGATGAAAGGGACAATGGCCTGTGTTGGGTGGAGAGGCTGCAGCCTGGCAGGGAGGCATGAGCAGGCCCTGTCCCCAGCATGGGATTGGAACTTGATGATCTTTAAGGTGTCCTTCAACCCAAACCATTCCCTGATCCAGTGATGAGGATGAGGGCTGGAATAGGGCTGGAACTGGATGATCTTCAAGACTTCCTTCAACCCAAACCATTCTCTGATCCTCTAATGAGGACCTAAAATGAGGAGGAAGCTGAGCTGCATCTCTCTGTAGGGCCTGTTGTGATCAGACAAGGAGTGATGGGTTTAAACTAAAAGAATACATTCAGATTAGATACAAAGAAAAAAATAAGGGTGTGGAGGCCCTGGCACAGGGTGCCCAGAGAAACTGTGGCTGCCCCATCCATGGAAGTGTCCAAGGCCAGGTCACACAAGGGTTGGAGCAGCCTGGTTTTGTTGGAGATGACGCTGCCCATTGCAATAGATGGTCTTTAAAGGTTCCTCCTTTAAAGGATTCATATTTAAAGGAGAATCACTTCCTTTAAAGGTTCCATCTTTAAAGTTTCCATCTTTAAAGGATGAAAAAAGATGGTCTTTAAAGGTTCCTCCCTACCCAAACCATGCTGTGATTGCTCAGACAGGACAGAGGAGCAGGGCCAGGATTGTCCTTGCATATCCTGGAGAAAACAGGAGAACAGAGAGGAGCTCGTCCATCCTGGACAGTCTTTCTGAGTTCCTAGGAAAAGGTCAACAGCCCAGAGAGGCTTTCATGGAGGTCTCCTGTCTGGATGGAGAAGGATTGTTGATCCTAATTAATAATCAGTTGAGCTTGGGCTGAGCTGAGCTGGGCTGAGCTCACCCAAACTGGCTCTGTCAACATTCAGGAACTCGTAATCACAGAATGATTCCGTGCAGGTGCTTTTATTAAGAGCTTTAGGTGTCAGGGGTACAGACCCAAATCTGACTCCACCATGGGTTTGGGATGAACACGTTTTATATTCTATCATTATATAACTTACATATTAATTATTAAACGTACATTGTTCTATTGACATTACAATATCACAATACAATGTTCTATTCAATTTTTCTATACATTGATTCCATCCAAGCATGGGTTTCTCGCGATCCCCCTCAAACCCCTAACATAGTTTCTCATGATTCTTTCAACAAAAATTATATCTAATCACATCTAACAATTATATCATTTATCATAAATCATTTATCATATATCATTTATCAATTCTTTAAACAATAATTATATCTAATCACATCTAACAATTATATCATTTATCATATACTGGTTACACAGGTGCAGTCTCACATGATCTAGCAAATACAAGATCATGTGAAAAATACAATTACATTTTTACATGTATTTTTTACAAAAATACAAATACATTTCCCAGGGCCTACTAAGCCTAACTTTCTTTCTAACACCCCAAATTTTCTGTGATTTTAAAATCTTTTACTACCAGCTCCAGCTGGGTCCTTTCCCCTGTGAGCCCAGCTGGGCCTGCAGCTCCAGGCACTGCTCTGGTGGCTTTGCAGGGAAGAATAAATTGTAATTTCCAAAGCAATGAACACACTCCTCATCCATCAGGTGCATTTTGGTGGATGAATCAGGCTGAGGAGAGCACAAATCCAGAGAGTGCAGCCAAGCAGGGCCTTCCTTCCCCCTTACCCATCCTCAACCAGTTCCAAGAGTGGGATCAAGTCCAGCATCATTTCTGAACCCATCTCACTTAACAAATGCTTTTGGGAGCTGTGTTTTGAGTCCTCTGGGTTTGCTGCTAACCACAATTTCCTGGCCACAGTGTGTGGGCCAGTGGCTACGTGCTCTGGGCTTCCTTCCTTCCAGCCACTGCTCTGCGGAACGGCCACGGAGGGGACAAACAGGAGCAGGGAAGTGATTAAGAGGAAACAAAGTGGATGTGGATGGCAGGCTGGAGGGTTCTGAGAGCAGGAATGAGCTACAAACAGCCTCAGATCGATCATCTGCTATTACTCCAGCAAATAAATGGAGCTGGGGTAGGATCGGAGGCGAAGCACGGCGCTGGGAGGAATGGAAAAGGACAGAACAGGAATAAATTTGGGCTGAGAGGGAAGGCAGGGCATGCTGATGTAAGGCACACCCAGTAAAGAAGAAGTTAAGGGCTGAAGAAATTAATATTTAAGAAACTGAGGAAAAAATTATTCTAAACCTTCCACCCGAATTTGGCAAAGTGAGCTCTGTCTGGGGGTTTTCTTTCCTTCCTTCTGCAGATGGAAAAACATCACAGCCCGAATTTACCACTCCGAAACCTCCCCCTCGCAGGGATGCGTCGAGTTTGAACTCTAAATTTGCAGCCTAAGCGTGTTAAATTGGACAGAACTGACAGAAAACGTGAATCCTGATTTGATTGCGGGTAAAGCCGAGCTTGCTGCCCCTCTCCCATCCCCGGCGCTGCCAGCAGATGGTACTGCGCCCCCGAGGATGGCTGGCTGCTCGGCAGGGATGCTCCGGAGCCGGGCAAAGGGGGTTTGCTGCTCTTCCCGAGCCTCCCGACTCACCCCACTGCGCCTTTCTGAGCCTCCGAGTGTTGTATTCGATAATTGTATTCGCAGGGAACCCCCAAAAGAGGGGAGGGAATGATGCATCTGACTCCATGGATATGAGAAGGCTAATAAATTACTTTATTATACTATATTATGCCATACTATATTACTATACTATGTAACACTATTACTATATTACACTATATTATACTATATAATATATATATATATTACACTATATTACACTATATTATTACTATATCATACTCTATTACACTATATTACACTATATTTACTGTATTGCACTATATTATACTATAATACACTATATTACACCATGTTATTGCTATATTACACTATATTATTACTACATTATACTGTATTACACTATATTCCCTCCACACAATGAGGAGAGAGGAATGATGCATCTGACTCCATCTTGTTAGAAGGCAAATTAATTGCTTTATTATACTATATTATTCTATAGTATATTACTATACTATACAACAGTATAACTATATTACACTATATAATTACTAAATTACACTATATTTACTTATTGTAATTACACTATACTATACTATACTAAACACTATATTATTACTATATTATACTATATTACATTATATTACACTATATTATTACTATGTTACACTCTATTATTACCATTTTACACTATATTACATTATATTACTCTATATTACACTATATTACACTATATTATTACTATATTACACTTTATTCTCTCCCCCCAGCTAGGGGAGGGAATGATGCGTCTGACTCCATCTTATCAGAAGGCTAATTAATTGCTTTATAATACTATATTATCCTATACTATATTACTATACTATATTACACTATTACTATATTACACTATATTATTACTGTATTATGCTATATTACATTATATTATTACTATTACTGTGTCGAGGCTGTGAGCATTCAGAAGATTTTATTATCATTCTTCCTTTCTAGCTTTCTGATGTCTCCTTTCTCTTTCTTTAGTACAGTTTTAGTATATAATTTTCTTTTAATATAATATATTTTTTTATTTTTTTATTATTTTTATTATTATATATATTATATTTTAATATTATAAGATAATAAATCAGCCTTCTGAAACATGGAGTCAAGATTCTCATCTCTTCCCTCACCCTGGGGACCCTCAAATACCACCACACCTGTGCAGTGACAACAATGGCTTCTTCCTTATTACAAGGTGTTTTTTTAAGTTTTACTCCCCTAACAAAACGCGATCTCAAGTCATTGTTGTATCAAAAGTAATAATCAAAGCTGATTGTGTTCACTGGACAGAGCAATACTCATTTTATTTTATTGGTGCAAAGCAATTCATGTCAATAATTAATTGGCATGAGTTTACAACTAATTATTAAGGCACTCATGCTGCTCACTAAGGCAAATATCTTCTAACTGCAAATATCCCTTATGTGTCTATGTTTTTCCATGCTAACAGCCTTGCTTTCTTCCTTGCTATGGATAAATTCCTATTTTATCAATTTTTTCTTCTGCTAACTCAGTCCTTTTGCCTGCAGACCATCCGCAGGCTTGTCCTTCAGCTGTGGTTCTTCCAGACTGATTGTCCTTCTGCATCCTCAGAGCTGGGACACCCCAGTTCCCCAGGAACCCCCAACCTTGGGGAAGGTGGTTTTGGGGACAGACCCTGTACCTGTGCTCTGCTGGACAGCCCAGCCTTGTCTGTGCTGGGGCCAGGGGACAATCAGTGACCCAGAACTCCAACCCACACCACAGATGGACCCAGAGCAGCTCTGGCTGCCCCTGGATCCCTGGAATGTCCAAGGCCAGGTTGGACAGGGCCACTTGGCCTCATGGCAGGTGTCCCATGGCATGGGATGCTCTGCAGGGTCCCTTCCCACCCAAAGCCCTGTGACTCTGTGGTGTCACAGCCCACTGGGTGGCATTTGCGTCCCACTGTCGCCAGCTCTCCGGGAAATGTCCCCATCCAGCCAAGCTTTTTCCCCAGGACAGGGAGTTCATCTATTCTGACGCTCAGCACCACCCTCACTGCATTTTGGGAGAGTCTTCCTGCCAAATTAAGATGGTCTCGGAGAACCTCAAGTTATTTTTACATCTGGGGTTCACCACTTAGCTCCACAAACAGGACACCAGGGTAGCTGAGGGGTAACTCTGGGGGGGAAACGTGGCTGTGGTGACACAGGGACAGAAAAGACAGAGCAGTGACCAAGGAGAGCCTGGGGAACCCTCACCTGAGGAACCTTCACCTGAGGAACACTCACCTGAGGAGCACTCACCTGAGGAACCCTCACCTGAGGACCTCCCATCACTCTCTCTGCATTAGGAACACTGTGGGATGGGCACAGAGAGAACCACACAGATGGGGGATGCTCCTGTTGACTTTTTTGCCTTCTCATGAAGCAGAAGTGGATTTACAGGCATCAAAAGTGAAGCTCTGGTACCTTTTTAGCTGCATCAAATTCCAGCTTCTCCTGCAGCAAGTCCTCCAGGGGTGGCACACTTGTCAAGCTCTGTGATGGAAAGGATGATGCTGAGACACTGAGGGGTGCAAGTTCCTTTTATTTTTGTCTTTATTTTATTTATATTTATTTTGAAGACAGCAGGAAAAGCTGTGCAGAAGTGCCAAGAACAGAGCCTGAAAATTATCAGCTGCTCTACAAAGCAGGAGCTGGGGAGGAAGGAGCAGTTTGGGTGGGAGCAGGGTGGGATGCAGGGTGGTGTGTCCAGAGATCCATCTCCAATCTGTCAAAGGCAGCACAAACCTGCCTGCAAACATTTGTCCAGCTGTGTGACAACTGATGCAGCTGCTCGTCATTTAAAGATATTAACCTGCCTTCATTAAAGGTCAGTTCTTCCTGAGCAGGGAGGTTCTCCACTGGGGTGGGGTGGCTGATGGGGGTCTAAGGTTGAAAAATTTAGCTGGCTGTGAATTCTATCACCCTCTGTTAGAGGTGGGACAGTTCTGTTCATTGGGCAGTTTTACTTATCTCTCCCACAACCCATCCTCCCTCCAGGAGATCTCTTCTGTTCATAGGCCAGTGTGTGTCCCTGCATGGCTGATCAAATTCCATCATCCCATGGGGAGATGCTCCGCCCAGGGAAGGAGCCAAGCATTCCTACCTGGATACAGTCTGAGGTTTCAAATATTCCTACCTGGATACAATCTGATGTTTCAAACATTCCTACCTGAATACAATCGGAGGTTTCAAATATTCCTACCTGGATCCAATCTGAGCTTTGGGACACCCCAGCAGCCTTTGCCCACTGCATTCCCAGAGGAGAAGCTTTCTGCTGCCCTGCATTGCCAGAGGGAGCCCAGGCCCATCTGCAGCAGCCCTGGAGCCACAGAGGAAAACTCCCCCCTTGTGCAGGATCCCTGCTGCAGCAGAGCCACAGCTGGCACTGCAGGAGGGCTGAGTTCCCCTGGGATGGGGCTGTGCCACCACCCTGGCACACAGTGGGACAGAGCATGGTCTGACTCTGGCAGTGTCTTTTTTTTTTTTTTTTTTTTTTTTGGTACTATTTAATTTTTATTTTTATTTTTCCTAGTGAAGAACTTTTATACTCATTCCTATATCTTTGCCTGAGAGCCCCTTCATTTCAAAATTATAACAATTCAGAGGGAGGGGGTTTACATTTTCCATTTCAGGAGAGGCTCCTGCCTTCCTCAGGAGACACCTGGCTGTTCAAACCAAGCCAGATTTTGGCTGTTGGGGAGCTGGGGCTGGTGTGAGGACAGACAGACAGACAGACAGATAGTGTGAGCTGCTAGCCAGCCCTGAGCACAGCAACATTCCCCAGGAGCAGAGCAGGCAGGGGAGGAGGGCTGTGCTGGGGGAATAATGGGCTGCAAGAGGCAGAGATCTGCCCCCCAAGGCAAAGGATGAACAACTTGTCCTAGATTCCCCCCCTCCCTTTTTTTTATTTTATTTTCAGAGATCCGAATGTATAATTGCAGGAGGGTTTTTATTACAATTACAAGAGAGAAAATGAGCTGAAGGCTCCTAACTGCAGAGGCCGGTCCCTGTGAGCAAAGGGCCACATGTCCCCTTTTATGGCCAGCCATAATTCCCTCCCTGGCTCAAAGGAGGCTGTGAAAAGAGCAGGACTGGTTCAAACTTCCTTGGGGTCTCCGTGGCAACCAGCCCTGCAGGAGCCTTTTCTTCCTTTCCCCTCTTTCCTCTTTTGTTGTTGTTGTTGTTGTGTCATTAAAACTTCCCGGATTGAATCCCCACCAGGCTGGGCAGGATCCAGAGATCCTGCAGTCCCCAGACAGCTGCCCTGCACCAGCAAAGCTCAGCCCAGACCAGCAAAGCTCAGCCCAAACTCTGCCCCAGGTCAGGAAAGCCCAGCAAAGCCCAATCTGAACTCAGCTCCAGCCCAGGAAAGCCCAGCCCAGCAAAGCCCAGCCTGAACTCAGCCTCAACTCAGTAAAGCCCCAGCCCAGCAAAGGCAGCCCAACTCAGCCCCAACCCAACCAAGCCCAGTCCAAACTCAGCCCCAGCCCAGCAAACTCAGCCTAAACTCAGCCCCAGCTCAGTAAATCCCAGCCCAGTAAAGCCCAGTCCAAAGTCAGCCCCAGCCCAACAAATCCCAGTCCAAACTCAGCCCCAGCTCAGTAAAGCCCAGCCCAGCTTCACACCAGGATATTTTTCTTGTCCCACTTTGTTCCTGCCCGGTATTTTGGAGCCCATCCCCTGAGAGCTCAGACAGAAATGGGGACTCTGCTCCCTCCAGGCTGGGCCTCTGGGGGGGACATGGGGCAGCCCAGCCCTGGCACCTCCATTCTAGAACAGCCCAGCCCTGGCACCTCCATTCAGCCCTGGCACTCCCATTCTGGAGCAGCCCCTCCTGCACCAGGGGCTGAGGCTGAAGGGGCTCTTGGGCACCTGCAGAGCCCCTGCCCTGGCACAGCAGCGCCAGACCCAGCACCCACTGCACCCTCTGTGAGAGCAGGGCACAGCCCATGCAGGATCTGTGCCCTGGCATGGGAGTGCAGGGGTTCGGGGCCAGGGAAAAGCAAACCCCATGGTTTGTGCTGTGCTGCCCATGCTGGGCTATGTCACCTCCCCATGGCATGGCCAGGGCTGGGTGGGGACAGATCTGGGCTCTGGGGAGTGATGCTCCATCTCTGTGACAGGGACAGGAGCCAGGGGATGGATGGAGCTGTGCCAGAGGGATTTAGGATGGAAATCAAGGAAAGGTTCCTCCCCCAGAGGTGCTGGCACTGCCCAAGGCTGCCACGGTTCCAGGAGGGTTTGGACAGCACTGCCAGGGATGCCCAGGGTGGGATCGTTGGGGTTTCTTGTCGCTCTGATTTTTTAAGATTTTCTAAACCTTCTGATGTTTACATTCTTGTAATGTACTATCTCACACACTTTCTGTAAATAACTCATTGTTTTGCATTCTTTTATAGAAGAAGACAAATTTGATGGTTTGTCCAGTGTCATTGGAGAGGTGGCACTTTTACTTCCAATCCACTGTCATTTTTGGAAAACTATAAATGTTAGAGCCAGAAAATAAACTTCCCTTTTTCACCTTGAGGGCAGCAGTGTGTGCACTCATGTTATTTGTGTCCTACAGTGTCTGGGCAGAGTAGGAGCTGCCCTGGGTGATTTTTGGGGGTCCCTTCCAGCTCAGGACATTCTTTGAGTCTCATCCATGATTCCAGGTGGGAATATTTTCTGTGGGCACAGCAGCTCAGTGAGGAGGAGCTCTCCACCCTCACAGTGCTCCAGGGCACTCCCAGCCCACATGGAAATCCATGAATCTCCTTTTCCTCCACTCACCCACATTACAAGGGCTCCACAATTTCCAGCTACAACATCATGGAAAAAAAAAAAAATCACAGCCTGCAGCAAAAAATTGCTGGCTTCATTCTTTTCCCAAATTCCAGGATTCTGCTGGGTTGGAACATTGGGCAAGGAGAGAAGGAAGGGCAGGAATGACTCTGCTGCTCTGCTCCCCATCCCTCCCCCTTCCCTGGGATGCATTCCTGCAAATGTCTAGGTAGACAGAGCTGCCTCCAACAAGCCCGGGACCTGGGGCGTCGTTCCTTCATGTGCTCAGGTCATCCAATTAATCAGATTTACTGCAGCCCTGAGAGGCAGCTCAGCCTCTCCCGTGCATCCAGGCTGCCCAAAACATGAGGTGAAAACTTCTCTTCACTTCCAGCTTCAGGGGGACACCACAAATTGGCTCTTTTTGTGCAGTGGAGCTGCTCCAGGAGAGCCCAGGGCTGTCACACCTGTGGCACATCCTCACCCCAAACCCCTCACACACACCTTGGCAGCTGGGGCTCTGCGCATCCCACTCATTTCTCCCCTGGATACCCAGCTACTGCTTCAAACTGGTGCAAAAATCACATTATTGTGCAAAAAACCTTCTGAGACCTTTTCCTAAGTGGTTCAGGTGAAGACTGAACAAAGCCCTAAATGGCATCTGGATTTAATAATTTCCCACTAAAAGCTGATGGGAAAAGTGTCCTGGAGGACCAGACTTGATTTCCCTTTACTCCAATAGAGAGTGAGGATGATTTGGAGCAGGGATAGACTACCAGGAGGTGAACAGAGAACATTTTAAAGTGCAACCCAAGCTCTGTCAGCCCAGAGCAGTGACCCCACATGATGCCAACACTATTCCAGTCAAACATAATAAAGTCCGTGTGTTTTTCCTGAAGTTTGAGATGGTTTCATTGCTCACTCTCCGTGCTCCACGTTGCCATAGCCACTAAAACCCATGAGTTAGGCCTTCATTAGGGTCGGGTTTTTTGGGGTGTTTTTTGTTTTTTTGAACATCTCCTTGGGAAAATAGAGCAAAGATCTGAAATGTAATGGAGTTTGAAGGAATTGAAGTGGATGACATGGAAAAAAAGGTGTTTTTATTGACAGTCTGTAGCTGCTGAAGTGTCCTCAGAGCACTCAGCACTTCCACTTCCCTCATTTCCTGTGATCCACGGAGGATATTTGTGACCAGAAAGAACAACTGAACCCTGGGCAGCAAAATTTCTCCTTTCTCTGCCCAAAAGAAATGAAATCTGGGGTTCCAGTTCTGCTCCTCTGCTCAGAATTTATCCAACCTGGGATTCCTGGGTGTTCTTGTTCAGGCTGCACAGAGGGGGAGGCAGCTCCTTCCTGGAGCATCTAATGGGATCCACACAGAAAATGTGATTTTTCCCCAGGTTTACAAGAAATCCAGGGGTAGATAAAGAACCTGGGCCAGAAAAATCATGTGAGGAGCTCATGGGAGAGCTGAGAACACAACATGAGTTTCTTGATCGGGATTTGAGAACAGGTTCTACAGCAGGTTACACTGCTGATGTTTTAAAATGCAACATTTCCTTTGTAATAAAAAAATATATATTTATTACAAAGGAAAGGTTGCATTTTAAATATTAATAAAAATATTTTTTTAAATCTATAATTTTAACAAAAATACATATTTTGGTTTTCCTTTTTAAAGGGGAATTAAAAAACCAAAACAAGATAAAAAAGACACAACAAAGAAAAAAAAACACAACAAAACAAAAAAAAAAAAAACCTTAAAAAAAAATCAAAAAACCACCCAAAATTAAAAAATAAAAATAAATAAAAACTCAACCCTCCACAAAAGAAAACCCAAAAAAACCAAACAAAACAAAAAAAGTGAAACAAAAACAAACAAACAAAAACCAAAAATCAAAACAAAACAAAAATAAAAAAAACCAACCCAAAACAGAAATCCCGGGGCCTTGGTCACAAGATTGGGACATTGCAGGAAATTGTCTGAAATGAGTTTCTACCATCTTTAGCAGACAAAAAATATCCCAAGTGGAGGAATTCTACTTAGAATAGTTTGTAAATAAATGGAGTGAGGTAAAGGATATTTGCCAAGAAAAATGAGAACAGGGAATTCAGAGGGAATGTTATTGTTACCTGTCACAGGTTAGCAGCAAGCAGAGCCCTCGGGATTTCAGGAGTTGAAGATGGAAGGAGCCATTTCATCAGGCTTTGAGGAAGGATTTCCTCAGCTCTTCACAGATTTTCTATAATTATTTACTTTCGGACTGATGAGTATTAATGTCCCATTTCACCTCCACTTTAGACTCTAAAATTGAGGTCTTCAAACCAACAAACCCAGCTTGTTTTAGGACTTGCTAACCCTTAAAGGACCATTGTCCTGGAGATCCAACTCCAGCTCTGCTCCTGGCCATGCCCAGACCTGAAATTCAACCTCAGCACCCACCTGTGCCACCCTTCACTGTGACCTGACCCCTCTCTGTGCACCACAGGCTTTTACATCCCCTGCCATCCCCAAAACTCTGAGCCAGGGCTCTAAATCCCCTCTGAGAGCTCATCCATCTCGGTCAGGTGTGGGTTGTCCTCTGCACATCACCCTGAGCCTCCACCAGGAGGGCTCTGAGCTCCTGGAGCTCCTCAGGGGTTCCTCAGGTTGAAATCCACACCGAGCACAAATCCAGGAGTCTCCATGGTCCCATCACCTTCCCCAGGCACTTGGTGTCTTCCTGCTGGTAGGTTCAGATGGATTATATAATATACAATATACAACATACAATATATTCTATATTGTACGTTGTATATTGTACATTGTATATTGTACATTGTATATTGTACATTGCATATTGTATATTGTATATTATGTATATATACAAATATATTTATGAAAACTATTTTATATATAATATATAACGGTATATATAATATTATGCAATATATAATGTGACGTATATATAATATATATGTATATAACTATGGATATATATACACAAATATAAAATATATAATATATATATTATATATTTATATATATATATATATATACATATTAAAAACTATTCTTTGAATAAATATTCATACAAATATGGGAATATATAAATATTCCCATTTATATAAAGATATAAATTCACGCCGAGCACAAATCCAGGAGTCTCCATGGTCCCATCACATTCCCCAGGCACTTGGTGTCTTCCTGCTGGTGGGTTCAGATGGAGAAAGGAGGAAAAGCTAAAAGAAGGCAAAGTTGCACAGTTAGAGCCCAGGGGGAAGGAGAGGCACATTTCCAATGGGATCACAATGCTCCTTTGCTGGAATAAACCAAAAATCTCCTCCAGCAGTGCCACAATGTCCCCACGACACACAGGGACCTCTGTGCTGACATTGTGAAGGCAGCAGGACTTTTCTTGAGCAGCCAAACCTCTGACTTCCTCAATTCCTTTCATTTCTGGGCATATTGAAACTGGGTTCTGAGAGTCAATATTGTCAAACTAGACAGAGTGATGTGATTGAAAAGACCTTCAGTTAATAAAACTGTCACTCAGCAGCACAAGGAGGTATCTATGAGGGAAATTTTGAAATTGTACTCTTTTTGAGGAACTGTCATTTGCTCTTAGAAATTACATTTAAAATTAATGTTTGCTGTGGAACTTATAAATATTTGTTCAGGCTAGCATGAAATATGCCCAGGATAATTTTAGCATGTACGCATCAGATTTTCATTTCACATCAGAGGAGACTCAAAGTGAGTCTGTTCCCTTCACAGCCAATAGAGTCTTCATCCCTGGGAGACAAATTCTCCTCCTCCTTGGGGAGCCCTGCCTGCTGCCTCAAGGCTTGGGGGATCAAGGCTGACACAGCTGAGAGCTGGCATTGTTTTCCTGCTTGTTTCACTGGGAGAAACTGGGAGAAACTGGGAGAAACTGGGAGAAACTGGGAGCCAAGGGTCTCCTGGAGTCAGATCAGGGACAGGCAGGACCTTCCGTTCCCAGGATCTCCAACCAGAAGCAATTACAGAATTAAATATTCCAGGTCATTTAAATCCATTTAAATCCCAAACACAATCTCATCACCAAAGGTGGGGCAACACAAACTCCTTGTGATGCTGGGAGAGATGTTCAGAGAGCAGTGGGATGGAGAAGTGGAAGGATTTGGGGGGATGAGCATCTCCAGAGACCTCCTCAGAGCCATTCCCATGAATTCAGAGTGCTTGGGATCAGCCCTTCACATCTTTGAGGGCCTGCCCATGGCCACATCAGTGTGTGGGAATTTTGTGTCTCTGCTCTTGTTGTAGGAGATCCCTGACCCACCACAGCAGCAAACAAACCTCTGAATTTGGGGCTGGGGTCACTTTCCTTCCTGGTTCCTGCAGGGGAAGCACTTGGTAGCTCTTTATTGGTTTGGTTTATAAATACCCAGAAATGGATAAGGAGCAGTTTGTGTTCCCCAATGTCTGATGGACAGGAACGTCTCCGCCACCATGGAATCACTGAGGTTGGAAAAAACCTTGAAAATCATCAGGTTCAACAATTAACCCAGCACTGCCAGGTCCACCCAGACCTGGATGATGGTCTCCAACCAACAATACCTCAATTCTGATTTCCCCAACTAAATTTCTACCAAAAAAAAAAAAATATTTCTGATGTTCTCCTCTCCCATGGGCTCAGCCACCTGCAGACATCTCACTTCAGCCTTTCCACTTGCTGCCTCTCTAACAGTGACACTTCAACCACAAAAATTCTGTCCCTTGGCACCTTTTTAATCCTTATTCTGATTGTGCAGCTCCAAAACATCCACCAGCACAAACCTGGGCAGCATTTCCAGTTCTGCTTTTGCTAGAGCAGCTCACAGACACTCCAGTGCATTTCACACAGCCCAGGGCTTGGTTTAGGCAGTAAGAGAAGAGTTTCTGGGATCATTCCCTGGCCCTAGAATGAGGCAGACAGGGACACCTTCATCCTAAAAAAAATCCCTTAAGCTCCAGAACATGTGAGTCAAATCTTATGGATCTATTTGGAATATTTCCGGACCCACACTAACCCCAAAATGTGACTAAAATCTCTTTAGGGCTGGGTAAATTGGCTGGGCCAGCTCCACACCAGGGTCCATCTTCGTGTTTAAAAGCATGAGCAGTAAACGTCAAGATGTGGGGAAGATTTCCAGCTACTGTTAAATTTACAGCTTAAATCCACATGTCCCCAAATGTCTTTGGACAATTGCTGCTTTCTTAGACCCAGCTCAATAAAACCCATCTGGGTTCCAGGAAGATTTGCCAGGACAGACTACACCCAAAAGAACAAGAATATTTGGGATTCAAAGGCCCCCAAAAGAATAAGAATATTTGGGATTCAAAACCCCCCAAAAGAACAAGAATATTTAATATCTATGGTGGGTCACAGTCAGCTGGAAAGCCATAGGAGAAATTTGGCCTCACAGCCCCTGCAGCAGGAGCAGGGAGGGATGGAGAGGGAAAATATGAGCAGGTGCTGTGTCCTCCCTTGGGTGTGCCATGGCCAGGACAGCACCCACCCTTTCTGAGAGCAGCAGTGCCCAAACTCAGCACCCAAACACCAAGATCAGGCAGGACTGGCAATCCAGAATGGCAGAACTGGCAATCCAGAATGGCAGGAGCAAGAGGCAGGCGCATCACAGGATCATGGAATGGCTTGGGTTGGAAGGAACCTTAAAGATCATCTCATTCCACCCCTGCCATGTCCCAGGGTGCTCCAACCTGGCCTGGGGCACTGCCAGGGATCCAGCCACAGCTTCCCTATGCCAGTGTGTGATTAAACACAACGAGCAATTTGTTTGTGCCCACAGCCTTGAGATCCAGAGGAGGTCTGGAGCTCTCAAAACCATTCCCAAGGCAGGACCTTGAATCTCCATTGCTGCCACAGCTCTGAAATAAACTGATTTGTTGGCTGCTCCTGCAGCACCTGATCTCGAGCTGGTCCCACCCCAGGGCAGCAGCAGAGCTGTGGTTGCTGAGATGCTTTAGGAGAAAAAGCAACTTGTTTGGCTTCTCCCATTTCTTTGTCCCAGTCTGTCATCTCCTCTGGCTGCACAATAGCTCCTGTTCAAACAGGCTCTCTACCCAATAACAAGGATTTTTTAAGTAAAATCTTTGTTGGGTCTATTTGCAAATCATGAAACTGATTTGTTGGTTTGTTTTTTTTTTTTTTTTTTAGGGTTACATGTGTGGGGTTTTGATAATATTTTCATCTTCCTGCATCCAGAGATGCACTTCACAAGCAATCCATCCATGGGACATGTCCCCATCTGCCTGCTCCCCTCTCACCATGACATGGCATTTTTTTCTCAATAGAAATCCAATCTGCCCCTGCTCCCCCCTCCATCCATCACCCCTACATGCTGAAAACCTGGGAATTGCAGGTTTTATTTCAACTTTATCACCAGTTTTACCCATGTTACCACAAGCAGAGGGGTTTTCTGCCCCTCTGTGCCCCCATCCCTGTCCATCTTGTTATGTTTGCCCAATTATCCCATTAAAAAAACTCCAAACAATATTTGAGATAGCAGCAATTTTAATTAAATAATTTAGAAAATATATATTGACAATATCATTTAATCTGTACCCTGCGGTTATCTTTTGCTTATGCACTATTATTGGAACCAAATTATCCCTTGTTTCTAATCAAATTATATTGTCAATGTATATTTTCTAAACTGTTCAATTAAAATTGCTGCTATCTCAAATACTGTTTGGTTTTTTACTATGGGATAATTGGGCAAACATAACAATCTGAAGAACAAGTTCTGTCTCACTCCCTGTGTGAGATTAAGCCACCCCTCACCACAGCCACCCTTCATCCTTACCTTGAATTCCTGGAATTCAGGGGCAGCACATCCTGGGCTCCAAGTGAAAAAATTGAAAAAAAAAAAAAATTGAAAAAAAAATTAAAAATTGAAAATCCTCGCCCCAAATCGCAGTGCCCCAGTGGAGTGTGGTGCACAGAGGGTTTGTCTGTGGCAGCCAGGCTCGGAACAAAGTTGTGGGGTGGAGGGGGAGGAGAGGGTGATTGACAGCCCTGGGCTGAGCCTCATCCCTCACCTTGGGCCATGCGGTCTGATTGGCCGCCTGCTGACATCCCCGAGCCCTGCACTTTTTAATAGAACGCTTTTGGATGATCTACGGGGGGAAAGGCTTGGAGAGGTGTGTTTCTGACAAGCCAGGAAAAGTCACCCGAGCCACCAGGGACTTGGCTTCACTCTTTTTTACCCCCCCCCCTTTTTTTTTTTTTTTTTTTTTTTTTTTTTTTCCTTGGGAGGAGGGGGGATTTCTTCATTTTGGCACTTCATGTTTTTCTGAAAACTTCGCGGCGATTTTTTCCCCCTTGCACCAGCCTGGACTGATGGATTACCACCTGCTTGGACTAATTCTGTCTTTTCTCTTCAATGGCACAAAGGTCTTAGCCGGTTACCCAATTTGGTGGTAAGATTCCTTCCTCCCCTCGCCCTTCCTCTCCCTATGATTGATTAATGAATTCATTAATTATTAGCCATGGGAGCTGTGTGTTCCCTTCCTTTTCACCCCTCGCCCTGCGGAGCTGCATGCTGGAGTCGAAGCGTAATTTCTTCAGATTTGACCTGTAATTAATGAAATCTGTGGAAAAGTTTGGGGGTTATTTTGAAAGGGCCATGCCTGGGTTTCCCTTTGCACAAATGGAGGCTTCCCTACCACTCTTTAATTTCTCCATTTTCGGCACTGTGGCGATGGGCTCTTGGTTCAGATGTGAAAGGATGCGGTTTTATTTCCTTGTGCAATGGGAATTTTGTCTTTCCCATCACTCTGCCACAGGGATTTTCTTCCTTTCCATGAAACTGCAATTAATCCTTTAAAAAAATTAATTTAATTCTATTTTCTGTTTGGTTGCTGCGTTTTTTTGGACTTCTTTCCCTTCTTTTGTTGTATTCTGTCATGTGAATTTAGTCCGGCGAATAACGCAAATGGCACCTGGGAAAACATTCATTAGGAAAATTGCTCAAAGGTGGATTTTGTTCATTTTAATTATGGAAATGTAGCTAATTTCCTTGCACCAACGAGAAAAATAGATTTTAAAAGAATTGGTTGTATCTTGTGATGAGGCTGGTAAGTAACCTGAGTTACTTATTTTAAAAATAAATCAAACTCTATATAAATGAATACAGTAACAAAATGCAATTGGAAGCCTTTTAGAACAAGCAATATTGAATTAAACATTCCAGGTCATTTAAATCCAGCAGCCAGCGAGTTGCATAACAGAATAATTCAGTTTATTTCTGTCTTTATGTAGGATTTCTTGCTGGAATATCTCTTGTTAAGTTTCTGTATGTGCCAGGTAGGGGCTGTGAGCCTGATGATCCGTAGGGAAAAGAGGGAGATGGTGGAATTTGGTGCTGCTGAGATTCTTGGGTTATTTTCGCCTTTCCAGAAAAGTCTCTCTTCTTTATTCCTGAATTAGATCCTTTCAGTGCCAACATGGAGATGGCAAGAAGTAGGTGGGAGTGAACTTGGGAATGGACTGCCATATCTGGGAATATTTAGAATTCAGGATGGGAAAATACGAATTTTTAAATTTTTTTTCAATAATCCATTTATTAGCGTGGACTTTGGGATGAGAATGTGCCTTTCCAGAGGAGAAAGACAGAGAGCACAATGAGAAGTCCCCGCTCAGGAAGCGTTTCAAAGCTCCGCAGGTTCATGAAATGGCTAAATCACAGCAGGTTTTCCTGGAGAATTAAATGATTTCCTCGCCCTGAGCGTGGCTGCCCAACTTCAGGCCCTCAGCCCTGGCCAGGGGAGGCTCCTGAAACACAGAGAGCAGCCCTTTGATTCCTTCCATCCCTTTTCTGCCCCACCTGGGCACCACTGGGCACAGGTCGGGATGCCAGGGCTGGCTCTGAGCTGCCTGGGGCAGGGACACCTCACCATGGCATCAGCTCATCCCACTGAGCTGCCTCAGGCTTTGAAATAAACCAGGATTTAATGCCCAAATCAAGGAGGGTTTCAAGTCTCAGAGCATTTCAAGTCTCTTTTCTTTTCTCCGTGAAAAGGTCTCGTTTTCCCCCCGTGAAACAAAAATATCCCCCCCCGGGAGCAAAATGTCTCCTGTGCCCGTTTCCAGGAGCAAATGCTGCTGCACACAGGTGTGTGCCCCTCCATCCCCTCCTCCCAAACCCCTCTGAGCTCACCCCAAAGGAACAATTACAGAGGATGTAGGGCACGGACAGCAGGGGCATGGCAAGCAGCATCCCTGGGAGAGGAGGGAGTGGAGCACACTCCGCACAGAATTTCCTCCACAGATCCAGGTTTTGTGTGTTTTTATGTATTTTTATAGATTCTGGCAGCACCAAAGTGACAGAGAGTCTCTAGGGATGTGAGGAGTGCCCCATGTAGGGTGAGGTTGTAGATGCTGTGGGGTTTTAGGGGTTTCTTGAAGGCTGAGGGAGCAGAAGGGCAGAAATACTTGGGCCACAGTTCAGGGAGAGACAATGCTCCCAAAGCACAGAAATTCAAGATCTGCTTTGGTACCATGGAAAGACTGCAATATCTGCTCTGTGGAAATGGGGTTTATGTGGTGGATTCTAGCATGGTGATATCTATGCTCTTAAAAAAACATCATTTTCCAATTGTCTTCCTGATCCTCTGCTCTTGAGGCCGGCACAGAGGAGGCTTTGGGGGATGAACCCAACTTGCAGGGTTCAGCACACCCCAAAACAGGGCAAGGAGAGCAAAGGTGGGGCTCAGCATCAGCGTGGTGCCCTGTGCTGGTGTCCCTGGGCTTCCTTACCCCCAGTTAAACCCATCTCTGCTAAACTCGAGACTTTCAGGGGGCATTTCATGTGGCAGAACCCCAGGCAGTGCCCTGTCCTGCTGGCACCACCTTCCTGCTGGATTTTCCTGCTGGATAGGGAATATTTTGGCAGCAACATCCAAACAGATCCTTTCTGCTGTGGGACAGAAAGGAGAACATTTATTTATTTATTCCTGTGGTGGGGAAAAAGTGTCTGTGTGTGCCCTAAGAGAAGGAGAATGATGAGAATGGGGTCTGATCACCTTATAAATGGGTTTGGAATAATCCAAACCCATATATATATATAATAAAAACGCATTTATATATAATATAATATAATATAATATAATATAATATAATATAATATAATATAATATAATATAATATAATATAATATAATATAATATAATATAATATAATATAATATAATATAATATAATATAATATAATATAATATAATATAATATAATATAATATAATATGTATAATACTATATATAATACTATATATATTATAATATAAATTATATTATATTATTATATATTATAGCATATAATATATATAAAACATATGCTATGTAATACATAATACAATTATATATAATTCTATAATTATCTATTAAATAATATATATATAATACAATAAATATATATAATAATGGCTGGAATAGTCCTGCTGCCCCACTGTGAGCCAGACAATGCCAGGAGCTGGCAGCAGTGGCAGTGCAAGGGATAAAGGCAAAGGGATGGAGCTGCTCAGGGTTTGTGGGATGTGTTTTACTGAGGGGCTGGGGAGGTCCTTGACATTGTCCAGAGAGAGGAGAGCCCAAGTGCAGCCCTGGAGCTCTTCAGGGAGGTCCTGCCCCAGCTCCCTGTGCTCCAAACCCAGAGTTTGGGCTCCAAACCCACTGGTGCAGCAGGATGGAGAAGCCAAGAGAGGATTTCAGCCCTGCTGGGATGTCGGGAACTCCCTGACATCGCCCTGTCCCCATCCAGGCAGCTCTGAGTGAGCTCCAGGGGTGGCTCAGGCTGTGGATGCAACCTCCAGTGAGGTATTTTGACACAGCTCCAACGCTTCTTCACATGCTGCCGTCCCATCAGAGCCCTGAGAGGGGAACAAACGGGGCACAGATGGGAAAAGGTCACTGAAATGCTGCCTGTGAGTGCTGACAGGAGGAGCTGGGGCCAACAAAGCTCCCTCAGAGACGTGTCCAACTCTTTTAGTGCTGCTGAAAAAGAAGGAGGAGATGGGGAGCTGTGGTGGGGCCATGCAGAGCAGGCTGCTGCTCCTCCTGGTGTGGGCATTGAGGGGCAACGCTGGGCCCACCTGGGGCTGAAAACAGCCCTGAGTACCTGGCTGGCCACGGGTGTTCAGGATCTCATGGCCCTGAAGGGTTTTGTGGCCTTCAAGGTTTTTTTCAGCGTTTTTCCCAGCCAGGTTTTAGCTGGTGGGTGGGATGGGCAATCCATGCCATGGAAAGCAGAGTTTTGGAGCTGGGATTGAGGTGGATCCCAAATCCTGACCAGCTCAGGAGCTTCTGTCTCTGAAGGGTTTTGTGGGCTTCAAAGTCTTCTTCAGTGTTTTTTCCGGCCAGGTTTAGGTGGTGGGAATCCATGCCATGAAAAGCTGAGTTTTAGAGCTGGGATTGAGGTGAATCCTGAGTCCTGACCAGCCCCAACCACTGCCAGAGCAGATCAGTGAATAAAACCAGCCCTGAGTACCTGGCTAGCCACAAGTGTTCAGCATCTCGTGGCTCTGAAGGGTTTTGTGGCCTTCAAGGTTTTTTTCAGCGTTTTTCCCAGCCAGGTTTAGCTGGTGGGAATCCCTGTTGGGTGGGATGGGCAATCCATGCCATGGAAAGCAGAGTTTTGGAGCTGGGATTGAGGTGGATCCCAAATCCTGAGCAGCAGGACATTGCCAGAGCAGATCTCCAAGGATGCACAGCCTCAGGAGCTGGCAGAGGGCTCCAGGTGACATCTCCTGCTGGTTTTGTCCCTGCCCAGTGCAGAATCCCAGCGTGGTTTGGGTTGGAGCTCGTTCTGTTCCACTCATTCCAGTGGAGTCCTGAGCCCAGCAACAGCTTCAAAATGAGCATAGCAGCACAGAGCAATGAGCAGTGTCACGCTGCTGGCCTTGAGGAGGTCTCAATCCCTCATAAATTAACCCCTTGTGTCTCCAGGACAAGGCCAGGGCGAGCCACGGGAAAAGGGTTCTGCCTCACTCAAGAGCCTTTCTGCCCTTAAAACACAAATCTCTGTCCTGTAAGTAAACTCAAAACTAAATTTAAGTGGCCAGAAAGAGCTCTGAAGAAGACACTTAATTGCAACCAGCTCCTTATTTGACTCCTTCACTAAAAGCAGTGTTTCCCACTTGCTAAAGGCACCCCAAGGATGAGCACTGGGAGTTCAGGGGGGATTTTTGACCACCTCACCCTCTCAGCTGGAGGTGCCGGGATAGAGGAGGCCACAAAATAGTGATTTCCCGTGTCCTGCACTGCCCCATCACCCTGCTGGGGTCAGGGAGGAGCTCACACCCTGGGACAGAGGCAGGGGATGCCCTGAGAAGGCTGAGCTGGAACAGACTGGACAGAGCTAAAGAATAAAGCTTTTATTGAGAGCTCTAGGTGTCAGAGGTACAGACCCAAATCTGACTCCACCATGGGTTTGGGATGAACATGTTTTTATATTTTATCATTATATAACTTACATATTAATTATTAAAATTACATTGTTCTATTGATATTACAATATCACAATACAATGTTTTATTACACTGTTCTATACATTGATTCCATCCAAGCATGGGTTTCTCATGATCCCCCTCAAGCCCCTAACACAGTTTCTCATGATTAAACAATAATTATATCTAATCACATCTAACAATTATATCATTTATCATATACTGACTACATAGGTGCAGTTTCACATGATCTAGCAAACACAAGATCATGTGAAAAATACATTTACACTTTTACATGCATTTTTTTACAAAAATACAAATACATTTCCCAGGGCCTACTGAGCCTTTCTTTCTTTCTAGCTGTCCAAATTTAGTGATTTTAAAATCTTTTACTATCAACTCCATCCCCAGGGCACATTTAATGGGGGCTGTGCCATTTGTGCCTTCACTAGGATCCCCAGAATCTCCAACCCAGGTGCAGCCCAAGGCTCCAGTGGAGCCCCAGGACAAACCTGGAGGTCCCCCCTGTGTCACCAGGGATGTCACAAACTCCAGGTCAGGAGGCTAAAAGCAACAACTTTATTGCAACTTCTTCTTTTATATTCTGATCTGATACAGAAAGACCTGACTGGTCTTGTAATCAACACATTTCACATTTCATTCTCTAGCTGACACTCAGGGGGTATTTGATTTCTCCTGTGTCACTGTCACATTTTCTTAAAAATCCCTTTGCCAGGATTTCTTCTCCTGGGAAGCTGAGAAGCCTCAGAGAAAAATGAAAACAATATTATCTCATTTGTTTCTCCTGTGTTTTGCTGATTTGGAATGTGGCTGGAGATTGTTTATCCAACAGGTGAATTGTTTTTACTTAATGACCAATCACAGCCAGCTGTGTCAGACTCTGAGGAGTCAGTTACCAGTTTTTAATTATTGTATTGTTAGGCCTTCTGCAAGATCCTTTCTCTATTTTTTATTATAGTTTCAATAATATAATATAATATAATATAATATAATATAATATAATATAATATAATATAATATAATATAATATAATATAATATAATATAATATAATATAATATAATATAATATAATATAATATAATATAATATAATATAATATAATATAATATAATATAATATAATTCTGGTTTCAATATTAATTTTAAAATATTAATATTTAATATTAATTCCTGGGAATTAATATTATTCCAGTTTTTTTTAATATTAATTCCAGCTTTTCCTGAGATAAGCTTTCCCTTGGGACAGAGGGATTTTGAGATCCCCCAGCTCTCCCACTTCATGAGCCTTCTCTTTATGGGACCATACCCAGGTCTCCTCAGAAATCCCTAATTAACCCCAAACCAGGTGTTTGTTTGCACACCACGGGGTTCTTTACAAACCCTGCTCATTGCCTTGGCTGGGATCTTTTTTACAGGGGAGTGTTTCATTTTTTAGTGGCAGTTTTGTAATTTTTAAAAATGTTTTTTATATTAAATGAGATTTATTTTTTGATTCTGTGAAATATATATGTTAAGAATTATTATTAAAATTATATTTTATATACAATTTTTATGTAGAATAGTAAAATGCCACCCCTGGAACATGAAAGAACCACACTCTGAAAAACAAATTTGCCCTGATAAAGGAGCCAAAATCTCTTAATTCCATTTCTGAAGATGAGTTTCCTGATTTGCTAATTTGCTAATTTGTCTTGTTCACAATTCACTGAACCTGTCTGCTTTTAATTAATCTTACAAATCTAATCAAGTCTAACTGGCACCTTTCCCAGTGCTCATAATTTTAAATGAGAAACTTTCCCTGCTGCTCTCCAGCCTCACCCTGGCTCAGGCTCCAGATCTTCTGCCCCCTTTTCAACAAAAGGATGATAAAACCTTCAAGGTTTTTTATTCTGATCCCATTTTTATGTCACAAAGTCACCCAAATTTCCTGCAGTTATTTTCTAGAGATTATGGAGGTTTATATCTAAGAAATTTGCAGTGAATGTCACAGGAGTTTCTTGCAGCCAGAGGCACATTTAAAAGGAATGTTTTACCTGCAGAGATCTCTTAGATGTTTTTGGGGAGGATTTCTTGTTTGTTTATTTGTTTAATTGTTGCAAAATATTTCAATTGTGGTTTTAAATTCTGATTATTGCTGAAGCCTGATTAGGTTTGGTAACAACCCACTCCCCTTTAATAAACTTCAAAAAAACAACTTTAAAACTAAAAATTAAACTTAAAATTAAACTAAAAATTAAACTTTAAAACTTTAAAATGCTTTCAATGACATTCACCTGTTGTTTGTCTGACAGGGAGTTGATGCAGAACACCAAGCCATGGCTGTCTCTATATTTTTCATTTTCCTTTGAGTTTGCTCATTTTTACCCCTAAAAATCTAAAAATAACCTCTTCAGATACCAAATCCTCATCTGTGGGTTTGGTGGGGCACAGGCTGCTGCTGCTGTTGGTGAAGTGAGGATGTAAAAAGAGCGTAAAAGAGTGGATATAAAAGAAATTCTTTGCCTCCAGCAGTGGTGCAATGCTCAGGAGCACAGTTTTGAAGGAGAAAACCCAAAAGGAGACCCTTCCCTCGTGTGCTGGGGCTGGGGCTGTGATTTTCACATCCTTTTGGGAACAGTGATACCTTTGTGACAATTGGGAAGAGCCAGACACGAGGGGGACAGCACCACCATGGACATGCCCAGAGGCTTTGGAGGTTGCCAAAATCAACCTTTGGTGCCCAGAGGACACAGATGAGCTGCTCAGAAGTGCTGTGAGCCCGTGGAGTGGAGATGTTTCCTCCCATCACAGCCCTGCTCTGCAGGAGCTGCCTCTGTCCAGCCCAGTCCAGTAATCCTGGTTTTAATTTTAGTCCTAACACTATCCATGGTCCTTGTGTGTTGGATTTGTGTGGTGCCCTCATGGCAGGAAGGGATGATGAATGTGACTCCATGTTCTCAGAAGGCTAATTTATTATTTTATGATACTATATTATATTAAAGAATGCTATACTAAACTGTACTAAAGAATATCTAAAAAGATAATAATGAAAATTTGTGACTTTTTCCAGAGTCTTAACACAGTTTGGCCCTGATTGGCCAAAGAGTCAAAACAACTCACAGCAGAATCCAATGAAACAATCACCTGTGGGTAAACAATCTCCAAACACATTCCACATGAGCACAACACAGGAGAAGCAAATGGGACAATTATTGTTTTCATTTTTCTCTGAGGTTTCTCAGCTTCCCAGGAGCAGAATCCTGGGCGAAGGGATTTTTTCAGAGAATGTGAATGCCACACTGTCCTGCCCCTGCAGGAGCCTCATGTCCTTTGCTGGCACCTCATCCTTCCCCCTGCCTGTTTGTCCCTCGTTCTGACAGAGAATTCCCTCTGCCCCCTCCTGGCGTGGAGGAATTAGTCCTGGATTAGGTCATTTCTTGTGGGGAAAAACCAAATTGAATCTTGTAGAAACTAGATCTAGAATTAGTCCTAAATTAGATGGTTTCTTGAGGTGAAAAACCAAATTCAATCTTGTCCTAGATTTGAATCTTGATATGGAATTAGTCCTGGATTAGGTGGTTTCTTATGGGGAAAAAATAGAGTCTTGTGGAAACCAGATCTAGAATTAGTCCTGAATCAGGTGGTTTCTTATGGTGAAAAACCAAATTGAATCTTGTAGAAATCTAGAACCAGTCCTGGTGGTTTCTTGTGGTGAAAAATGAGGTGCGTTACTACTGGGTCCTGTTATTCTCTTTCCATGGTGAGCAAAGCATTTGGAGTGGAAGGTTCTGGAAAGGTGTGAGGCACAAACTGCCAGGAATATTGCAGGAAAGATGGAACCATGTGCCACCCTGGCATGGAGGGGACAGAGGGGACAGAGAGGGCAGTGGTCAGTGGGGACAGAGATGGATGGCATGGGATGGGATGGGATGGGATGGGATGGGATGGGATGGGATGGGATGGGATGGGATGGGATGGGATGGGATGGGATGGGATGGGAATGGGGCTGGGATTGGAGTATGGGATTGGGGATGAGAATGGAGATAGGGATGGGGATGAGATGGGGATGGAGCTGGTGCTGGGAATGGGGATGGGACTGGAGCCGCTTCTCTGCAGGAACGTGAATGAAATTGCTGCCAAGGGACTGGGAGTGCCCAGGAGCGGGTCCTGCATTGTTCTCCCCCCTCCAGATAGAAATGTTCTGTTCAGCAGTGCCTGCTGAAAGCAGCGCCACTCCTGCCTGGAAAACACAATCCACTGATTTGCCATGGCTGAGGATCTATTCTGCAGAGACCGTGATAATATTATTCCACCCGGAATTTACATAAATGCATACGATTTGCATATGCAAATGCAGGCTTCCAGGCTGTGACCACAGTAAACACTGTGAGATTTTCAGTGCTGTAAAAGCTTTCCTCCAAAGAGAGATGCTGGGGTTTGTTTGGGTCCTGGCAGGGCTGTGATCCTGCTGTCCCCTCGCTGCCACTGCCAGCCATTCCTCTCCTGCCTCCTTCCCAAAGCTGGCACTGGGGAGGGAAATGTGTCCTGCAGGGACAGGGGACAGGACACTGGGACCAGAATGAGCATCAGAAACCCAGGGAAGGAAGGAGCAGCTCTCCACTGAGGCCAGTGAGGGTGCTGGTCATCTCCCACTGGTCAGCCAAGCCCTCCAGCCATGCCTCCAGTTTGGGGAGTCCCTTTGGAGAGGCAAACTCCACTTTGGGGAGGCAAACTCCAGTTTGAGGAGACAAATTCCATTTTGGGGTGCCCCTTTGTGGTGGTGGGTGGCCTCAAGAAGTGTTTGGTGCCAACTGTGCTGAAATCACCCAGGGTGAGTCACAGTTTGGCACCGGGAAGCGGCTTCCCAACACCCAAACATGATGGAAAACACCCCGTGGGTGGGAATTGCCACATCCACTCAGCTGTGGCACAGCTGGGGGGGGATCTAAGGGGGATCCCTGGGCTGCCCCTCTTTGGGGAGTCCTTCCCTGAGCCCTGAGACCAGGACTGAAATGCCTAGGCTGGTTCTGCTCCCATGAACAGCCTGGGGTTAAATGGGAAGGAGGAGCCTGGCAGGGAGGGGAGAGAGGGGACAGAGGGGACAGTGGTCACTGGGGACAGTGGTCAGCTGGGCTGCCCATCCTGGGCACTGTGGCTAAGACTGAGACATGGATTCTGTCTGAGCTGCAGGAACTGGACCTCAAAGTGTCTTGTGTCAGATCCAGAACGGAAAAACCAAACTGAATTTTGTAGAAACTAGATCTAGAACTAGTCCTGGATCAGGTGGTTTCTTGTGGGGAAAAACCAAATTGAATCTTGTGGAAACTGGGTCTAGAACCAGTCCTGGTGGTTTCTTGTGGTAAAAATTGAGGCTGCTTTACTACTGTGTTATTCTTCTTCCATGGAGAGCAAAGCACTTGGAGTGGAAGGTTCTGGGCTCTGGGAAGGCGTGAGGCATAAACTGCCATGGGTATTGCAGGAAAGATGGAACCATGTGCCACACTGGCTCTGCTCCAAAACTCAGTGTAGGTGCTGCTGCCTCCTTCCCAGGAACCTCAAGGCAAGGGTAAAATTTGGCTTAGCTCAGTTCAGGTCCCACCAGGGATTGGATGTGGGGTTGATGCCTCAGGTTTGAGCTTTTCTGTTTTTCAGGTTCTGTGCTGCTTTAGTGTGTAGGTCTGGGTTCACATTATGGGATGGTGATCTCTGTTCACAGAGCAGGGAGACAAAACAATTCCTGCTCCAGCTGGGGACCAAGGAAAAATTATCCAAATCTCAGGCCCAAGAGCACAAACACCGTGGGCTGGAGAGAGAAAAACAAGGATGGGGCTGCATGGGCTGGAGCTGGAATTGGACAATTAGCAAATTGCTAATTTGGACAATTAGCAACGTGCAAATGGAGGAGAACTTATGAAAGCGAGAGACCCCTTGACCAGTGGGGCATTTTGTGACCATTTTTGGTTCATCTTGGGTGTAGCCCTGGCTGGGCCCTTGTGCTGCCCAAGGTGGATCCACTGAGTCCTTTTAATAAATCCCTGCTTTATTCTTTAGCTCTGTCCAGCCTCTGTTCTAGCTCAGCCTGCAGAAGGCATCAGTCAGGGCTAGAGCAAAACCCACAGGCTGGGAGAATTAGGGCTGTTTAGCCTGGTGAAGAGAAAGTTGCATGGAGGCATAACAAGTTTTTCCCTAGAAAAGCACAAAACGAAGAAGAGAAAAGTAGTTCTTATCTCTACTTGCTACTCCTGTTATTTTTACGCGTGTGAAATGCGTTAAGGAAATTATTTACCTAAAATAATTTAGTTAATTGAACAGCAGTAAAAGTTATTTTATTGCCTTAACGAATTAAATAAAAGTTATATCCTAAATTAAACAATCACAAATTTTTCTTTCATATATAGTATAATATGATGTGATAATAAGATTGATATGATATGATATAATATGATATGATATGATATGATATGATATGATATGATATGATATGATATGATAGTATGTGGTAATAATATAATATAATATAATATAATATAATATAATATAATATAATATAATATAATATAATATAATATAATATAATATAATATAATATAATGTAATGTAATGTAATGTAATGTAATGTAATGTAATGTAATGTAATGTAATGTAATATAATATAATATAATATAATATAATATAATATAATATAATATAATATAATATATCTCTTTATTATAATTATAATATATCTCTTTATCATAATTATAATATATCTCTTTAACATAACTATAATAAATATAAATATAAATATAACATAATATAATTTTAATTAAAAAATTATTCAGCCTTTTAAATCAATTACCAATCATTCCCTACATCAAATACTCCCTAAATACAGTAGGGAACCTCTGTCCTTCCTCCACCACCACCAGGGAGCCTGAGATCCCTGTGTGCCTCGCAGTTATCACAGTTATTATTTGAAATTTGAGTTGCCTTGGACTCATGGTGTGCACAACTCCTGTGCCCTGGCCATGCCCTGCAGAGCTCAGGTGTTTTACCAAAGGCTGCTGGAGGACTTTAACTTCTGTCAGAGAATATTATGTATTCAGGAATATTGATAATATTGATCCCCACACACACAACAGCCCCTGTGCCGTCCTCCTCTGCTAGCACAGGCTGGATTTGGGGATACTCAGTGTAAGAAAACCTGCAACAAGTGTTGGGCACTGGTATTTATTTTGAGATTTGTGCCTTTGCACCCCCCGGTCTGAATCCCCTCTCAGCATCCATTGTCCTGCCCTCTCCTGCTGGACACAAAGTCTTAATCTTCCCCTTCTCCCCACTGTAACTAAACAATCTCTCAGAAGTCTTTCCAATAGACTGATCAAACTGTCAGCATAAGCCACTGCCTCAGCTCGCTGCTGTTGCTCCTTTGTCCCCTGCCCGTGTTTAACATCCCATTTACAACAGGGAGGAGGCTTAAAACCACCCCAGCTCCTATAACAGAGCCTGGGTGAGAGCTTAAACCACCCCAGCTTCTATAACAGTGTCTGGTGAGAGCTTAAACCACCCCAGCCCTGAAGCAGAGCCTGGGTGAGACAGCACAGCCCCAGCCACAGCTCCACAGAGCAAACAGAAGGACAGAACCACCCCGGACATGTCCAGGAGGAAAATCCAGAGCTGAGGAATCCAATTCCATCAACACCACCCTGTCCTCCTGCCCCTGGATGTCTCTGCTGGGTGTCAGGGGGTGGCTGCACTCCCCTGGAGATGCCACTGAGGCCGTGCCACATCCTGACTGCTCCCAGAGGTGACATTTGTGGCTCTCACCCTCAGACACCTCACCAGGCTCCTCTGGCAGCATCTCCTGGGCTTTGCTCAGTGCCAGGGGGTCACGATGGCTTTTTCTGGCTGGCAGCTCAACTTGGAGCTGGTCACTCCTTCCCCAGCTCATCCTGCCCAGTGCTGGGGGAGAAGAGAGGTCCCTGCTTTCCCCAGGAGAGCATTCCTGATCCTCTGGCATCCCCCATTCCTCTTGTCCTTTCAACAGGTATTTCTGAGCCCTCCATGTCCCAAACGCAATTCCAGTTCCAAGAGATGGACTCTGCAGCTCAGGGGTCCTCTGGGGGTTGGTTTGACATCTCTTCAGCTAAACTCAGCTGGTTTCCACCCATTGGGCTTTGATGCATCAAGGTCAGGGTAACAATTCCCCCTCTCAGAAGGGCTCAGACCTGCAGCTCCATCTCTGCTCCCTTTGAGGACACTGAGTGTGAGAGAATCTGCAACAAATGTCTTGGTTTGAAATCCAGGTGTCTGCTGAGAAAGGCAGGAGCCTCCCCTGAAATGGAAAATGTAAATGCCTCTCTCTGAATTATTATAATTTTTAAATTAAGGGGCTCTCAGGCAAAGGTATGGGAGTAAGAATAACAGGTCTTTATTAGGAAAATAAAAAATACAAATGCAATAGGACCAAAAAAAAACCCAAAAAAGACACACAGTCAGAGCAGGAGCTGACTCCCTGTGTGTCAGGGTGGTGTCCCAGCCCCATCCCATGGGGGCTCAGCCCTCCTGCAGTGCCAGCTGTGGCTCTGCTGCAGCAGGGATCCTGCACAAGGGGGGAGTTTTCCTCTGCAGCTCCAGGGCTGCTGGAGATGGGCCTGGGCTCCCTCTGGCAATGCAGGGCAGCAGAAAGCTGCTCCTCTGGGAATGCAGTGGGCAAAAGCTGCTGGGGTGTCCCAAACCTCAGATTGTATCCAGGTAGGAATGCTTGAAACCTCAGATTGTATCCAGGTAGGAATGTTCCAAACCTCAGATTGTATCCAGGTAGGAATGCTTGAAACCTCAGATTGTATCCAGGTAGGAATGTTTCAAACCTCAGATTGTATCCAGGTAGGAATGCTTGAAACCTCAGATTGTATCCAGGTAGGAATGTTTGAAACCTCAGATTGTATCCAGGTAGGAATGCTTGGCTCCTCCCCTGGGCGGAGCATCTCCCCATGGGATGATGGAATTTGATCAGCCATGCAGGGACACTCACTGGCCATGGACAGAAGATAATTAATAATTAATGGCCCATGAACAGAAGAGATCTCCTGGAGGGAGGATGGGTTGTGGAAGAGATAAAGAAAACTGAATTAAACATTCAAACCCCACATCCCATTCCTGCCCTTACCCTGGCTGGGCCATCAGTCTCTAATGTCCTTTTTAAAAATGAATTTTTACTCTGTTTTGCTGACCCCTGAGGAGTGCAGAGCTGGGTGGGGAGTCTGTGGTGACACAGGTGTCACTTCTTTGTAAAAGTTCCAACCTCCAGACACGCTCAGAGGGGGATTCCTGAGTGAAAAGCTGCTTTCCAGTCCCTCTCCTCATTGGAATTCTGTCAGGTTTGGTCTGTTCCCCAGTCAGTCAAGACCTGACATTTCCCCTCTCAGATGTGAACACCCATTGCATGCTTTGACTTGCAAAACTTTCCCTGCTGCTGTTCTTGATCTTCAGGCAATCCCAAGAATTTGTGTGTTCCCCTGCCCACGAAGGGCTGCAGTCAGCACAGCACCAGAATTAAAATAGGAGTTACAGAATTAAAATAGAATATTACAGCAGGTGTGATGTTGAGTTTGCTGGGGTCCCCAGGACAAGGCGAGATTTCTCTCTCAGCAATGTCTGTCCTGTTCCACGGCATTTCCAAGTCAGCATTTCTTATGTCCAGGTTTGCACACTGTGTGAGCCTTCTGCCAGGCTTGGATAATTCCCTACAAATCCGTATCCCACGCCCCTGGGCATGGTTGGAGCAGGGTTGGGGTGATTAGCGGCACCAGGACAGGGCATGGCCAGGCATGGGGGTGTTCCCCAGCCCTGCCACTGTCCCCTATTGATGTAGGGTGACCCTAATGTAGGGAATAATGTGCTCTGACTCCATGATTGAGAAGGTTGAACAATTGCTTTATTAAGCTATAGTGTATTGCACTAATACTATACTAAATTACATACTAAAGAGATGCTATACTAAAGAATACTAAATACTAAATTACATACTAAAGAAAATATTATACTAAAGAATACTAAAGAATGCTGTCTGAGACAGTCAGGACACAGTTTTTTGACTCAGTTAACTAAGGAATCAAAACAACTTTCACTAGTGTCTAATCAACAAATCACTTTAGGTAAACAATCCCCATAACATATTCCACATTTGCCAAATAACAGGAGCAGTAAATAGAAATAAGAATTGCATTCTCTTTTTCTGTGAGCTTCTCTGTAAGAGCTGAAATGAGGGATGCAGGACTCCAGGTGGCTCTTCAAAATGCAGTTTATTCCATCCAAGAGGTTCCAGCAGTCCAGGGTTGTGGGTGACAGAGCTGTGCCTACAGCTGTCAGCTCCAGAGACCCTTAGTTTAGGTCACAATGCATTCTATACTTTTCTTTTGGTTACAATGCATTCTATACTTTTCTTTGCTGAACATCTTCATACAGTAGAACCAATCTACACTTTAACTTTTATCTCTAGCCCATCATAACTACTGTAATTACCATATTCATGTTACTGTTCTCCAATCCCTGAAAGTCAGTACATTACAGTTTAAGCCAGAAGTTGTTTTCTTGCAGTGGAAAATTCTGAGACCTTTTTACTACTTACAACTTGGTTTTTTTGCCTGTGCTATCTTTGTGCTTGGTAAAAACATCTTCTTGTTTGAGGTGGGTTTATCCTTTGCTCTAATTCATAAAAACCCCTTCTAACTAACATACTGTTAGGAAAATTAATCTACAAATACCAGAGGTTTATGTCCAAAAAGGAGACAGAGGAGTCCTTTGACTTTATTCCAGTAAAGGGAGAGGCCATGGGGCATTTTCCTGGTATCTCTCAAATTTTTGGAGGATGCAGCTTCCTTTTGATCCCAATTTCCCACATTTCCCTCTCTCTTCCCCAATGGCTGAGGTACTTGAGAGGTAAAAAATTCCCAAAGCACCTGATACCAAAGATTTCCCTCAAATATATAACCCTCCCTTTAAATTTTTAATTCTTATGGAATTTAGGGTTTTTTCTTCCCCATTATTTCTTCCATCTTTCAATGTCTAATTTCATTTATCAGCAAACCTAAAGTTTATTTGTAAAACCAAATATCTTTTTCCATTCATCAATCAGTGGAACCCTTCCCATTGTTTCTTCTATCCCCCAGTGCTAGTTTTATCTACGAGCAGACCCACAGCTTGTTTGTAAAGATAAATCTGCTATTCCTCTCAATACCCTTTGCCTCCTTGGTTAGGGCTCTGTCACAGACACATTTTATGAAAAATCCTTTCTTTAGGGTTTTTCCTTCTGAGAAGCTGGGAGGCCTCAGGAACAAAATGTAAGCAATGGTTATCTGCTGCTGTGGGATGCAACAGGTGCATCTGGGATTGGTCTCATGTGGTTGTTTCTAATTAATGGACAATCACAGTCAGCTGGCTCGGACTCTCTGTCCGAGACACAAACTTTTGTTATTAATTCCTTCTTTTTCTATTCTTAGCTAGCCTTCTGATGAAAACTTTTATTCTATTCTTTTAGTATAGTTTTAATATAATATATATCATAAAATAATAAATCAAGCCTTCTGAAACATGGAGTCAGATCCTCATCTCTTCCCTCATCCTAAGACCCCTGTGAACACCATCACAGGCCTCAGCAATTCTTTTCTTCTATATCAAAACTTGCTTTCATTTCTATCCCTTCTTCAGATTTTACATTCCAAAATCTTTCTGCCAAGCACACACATATCTGTGAGACCTTTTTGTCAGACCTTCATCCTTCCCAACTATAGGAGCGTCGGGGGTAGGACGGTGGGGATGGATGGAGACAAGAGGTCTCTGCAGCCAGGTTGTGGAATTTGGGGTTTATTTTAAAGGGTCAAGTGCAGGGCCCTGCTGGGAGCTGCCAAACACAGCTCAGAGCAGGCTGAGAGGAGAGAGGAGGAGAGAGGATGAGAGGGTGAGAGAGCAAAAGGTTGAGAGAGCAAGGTTCCCGTTCCAATACCATAAATCTTCTTCTGTGTTGAATATTCTAATTCTCACTCACCAATCTAGTACAAGATACAAATCCTATAGCATTTACATACAGCCTGTAAGAATCACTACATTACCATACTGTGCTACATTTTAAACCCCAAAAACTCCATTTTGGGCCCCTTCTGCCAAGCTGTAGGGTCTGCTCTGACCCTTGGGCCTGTCTGCAAGCAGAGGGTGTTGTTCCATCAAAAGGGGATTACCTTCAGCTGGCCACACCATTGTTTTCCAGTTGTTCAGTAACTGAGGGATCTCAAAGCTTGCTTTCATTTCAATCCCAATTATAGTTTCCATGTTCTCAAAATCTTTTGCCAGACAATCATATTGATAAGGCTTTCCTGTTTCATCTTCCCCAACACCCAACACTTCCTACTGCTTTCCCCTAAGAGAAGCCCTTAGGACCTGGTGCCTGCTGCTCTTAGTGACGAGAGCTGTCCCTGTCCATGTCCCTGCAGGTCCCTGGCCCTGGGCCAGCAGTACAGCTCCCTGGGCTCCCAGCCCATCCTCTGTGGCTCCATCCCCGGCCTGGTGCCCAAGCAGCTCCGCTTCTGCCGCAACTACATCGAGATCATGCCCAGCGTGGCCGAGGGGGTGAAGCTGGGCATCCAGGAGTGCCAGCACCAGTTCCGGGGCCGCCGCTGGAACTGCACCACCATCGATGACAGCCTGGCCATCTTCGGGCCTGTCCTGGACAAAGGTAACCCTGAGGGGGCAGCTGGGCTGGGGGTAGGGCTGGGACAGCTTCCCTGGGCTTTGGGGTGCACCAGGATTGAGCACTGAGCTGCCCTGGGCTTTGGGGTGCACCAGGATTGAGCACTGAGCTGCCCTGGGCTTTGGGGTGCACCAGGATTGAGCACTGAGCTGCCCTGGGCTTTGGGGTGCACCAGGATTGAGCACTGAGCTGCCCTGGGCTTTGGGGTGTACCAGGATTGGGTATTGAGCTCCCCACAGCTCCTCTGGGCTTTGGGGTGCACCAGGATTGTGGATTGAATTCCCCACAGCTTCTCTGGGCTTTGGGATGCACCAGGATTGGGCATTGAGCTTCTTTGGGCTTTGGGGTCCACCAGAATTGTGTACTGAGCTCCCCTGGGCTTTGGGGTTCATCAGGGATGTGTACTGAGCTCCCCACAGCTCTTCTGGGCTTTGGGATGCACCAGGTGTGTGTACTGAGCTCCCCTGGGCTTTGGGATTCACCAGGATTGTGCATTGAGCTCCTCAGGGTGTTGGGGTACACCAGGATTGTGCACTGAGCTCCTCAGGGTGTTGGGGTACACCAGGATTGTGCACTGAGCTCCCCACAGTTCCTCTGAGCTTTGGGGTACACCAGGATTGTGTACTGAGCTGCCCCGGGCTTTGGGTACACAAGATTGTGATTTGAGCTCCCCTGGGCTTTGGGGTACACCAGGATTGTAGATTGAGCTCCCCTGGGCTTTACACTGGAAAAAGTGAGAAAGGGCCCCAAAACAGGCTGGAAGGAGAGGCTGGAGGAACAAATCATAGAATCACAAAATTCTCTGAGTTTGAAGGGAACATCCAGCCCAGCTCCTGCCCTGCCCAGACACCCCAACAATCCCACCCTGGGCATCCCTGGGAGTGGTGTCCAAACCCTCCTGGAGCTCTGAAATTCCCTGGGCAGTGCCAGCACCCTCTGGGGGCAGAACCTTTCCCTGAGCTCCATCCTGACCCTCCCCAGCACAGCCCCATGATAATCTCAGATGCCCCAGAGCGCAGATGAAAAAGGCATCCCCACAAAACTGAACCAAGTGGTGAATTAAAAGCTCGCAGTGGATAAAAATCTCCATTTTGTCCCGTGGATTCTGTTCATTCTGTGCCACATTCAGCACAAGGGACATCCACAGGTGATATCTTGTTTTCACAGCTTCATAAACACAACAAAAATAATTCCCCCTCCTCTTCCTGGGTGTTGACACCACTGGGTCCCTGCAATAATTTCTTTACTGCACAGAAATTATTGTTTGCAGTGATGCTTTAGAAATGGGAATTTTATGGTACAGACTTCAAGGAACTGGAGAAATTGGGCTGAGAGCAGAACTTTGAACTCTTTCCCATCAGTCCCCTGCAGAATTCAGGAGTTCTGGTGAATCTTTCCTTCAAAGCTCCAAAATTCTGCAAAGAAACAGTTCATAAAATCCTTTTCTTTTTTTTCAAGTTTCAGCTTCCCAGTAAGAGTAGGTATCGTTTCAGATCCCAGAAATGTCAGTTGAGAATTTCAGTGAAAATCATTCCTTTGTGTTAATGTGGGATTCTTTGCAGGAGCCAGGATTGTCAAACCTTATTAGAGCACTAATAGGCACCATGAGATTCATTCCCCCTCTGTTGTGCCAGGCTGTATTTTGGGGTAACTCTTATATTTACTACCAAATAACTTATCAGCAGGGCTCAATATACTCTGATTTGTTGCCTAATTAAAGCCTGTCCAAAATTTCAGCACTTAAAAGATCAGAAAGTTTTAATTTTCTTCAAAAGTGGTCACTAAAAACCTGTCATAAAAATTCTAAACAAGTCATGAAAGAACTGCTCAAACATTGAGACACTGAAAATCTCTCAGCACCATTTCTGTCAGCAGGAAAGCACTTAAAGATCAGATTTGAACCATCCTCCCTGTAATGAGCAAAGTGAACTTTGAATTTATGGAGAATATTTTAAGATTCTTTTCGGCTGCAGGGACTCGAGCAAAGCCTCAAGTGTGGACTTGCCTCAGCATCTCCACATACCCCGAGCTGACAAGGTAAAATATCACCCAGAGCTCTGAAAATCTTCTGACAGATGGAGAAAAATGAGTGAGCACGTTGGATATATCCTTATTTTCCCACTCCAGACAGCCCTGCCAGGCTCCCGGGGTGGATTTATCCTGGTGTCTCACTCACCTGTAAGTGGAGCAGTTAAAAATAAACAGCATCATCTGCAAAGGAGGACACATCAAAGCCCAGCCCATCTGATGCTGGGGATTATTCACATTTTTTTGAACCGTGCTCGTGTCTTTTCCTTGCTGCCTTCAAAATTAATGAGCAGATTGAGGATGGGACTGGTGGCACTGAGGAACACAGGGAGGCTTTGAGATTCCCAGAGTCTGCAGCAGAGAAAAACCAGAATCTTTGTAGGGTTTGAGGGAGGAGAGAAGGGGATGTGATTGAGCTCAGAGGTTGGTGACAGAGCTGAGAGGTCCTGGCAGATGTGAGGAGGGTGGGAGCAGCTCTGCTGGTCCCTGACAAGGGCTGGTGTCCTGGTTTGGAAAGGCAGGAGTCTGCTAAGGAAGGCAGGAGCCTCCCCTGAAATGGAGAATGTAAACCCTCCCCACCCCTCTGAATTGCTATAAATTTTAAATTCAGGGGCTCTCAGGCAAAAATATGGGAGCAGGAAATAACTGTTCTTTAATAGGGAAGGGAAAAAATAAAAGGATAAAATAAACAATGCAGTGCACTAGAACAACACTGACAGAGTCAGAACACAACCTGACACCCTGTGGGTCAGGGTGTTGGTGGCAGTGCCATTGGAATTGTGGCTCAGCCCTCCTGCAGTGCCAGGGGTGGTTCTGTTGGAGCAGGGATCCTGTAGAGAAGGATGGATTCTTCCTCTGAAGATCCAGTGGAAGGAGAGGCAGCTGCTGTTCCTCTGGGGAATCCAGTGCAGAAAGCCGTGCTGGTGTCTCAAAACCTCTGGATTATATCTGGGTAGCAATGCTTGGCTCCTCCCTCTGGGCTCACATCTCCCAATGGGATGTTACAGTTCTTATCAGTCATGCAGTGACATTCAATAGCTGTTATCAGCAATGTCCTCTCCCAGGGAGGGGTGAATGTGGTCACTCAAAGAGAGAGATAAAGCAAAGATAACCACTTTGATAAGGATGATCTGCCATACAGATGGTAATAGAAAACATCTTGCACTGCAATCTTCAACAGCGGGGGACACTCCTGGGCCTTCAGAGGAACAGTCTGAGCTGGAAAGGACCTTTTAAAGAGCATCTGGTGCCACTCAGCTTCTCCCTTGGATGGGACAGGAGTCACAGATGGGGTTGGGTTGTGTGACAGTGTTCACAGGGGTCCCAGGATGAGGGAAGAGATGAGGATCTGACTCCATGTTTCAGAAGGCTGATGTATTATTTTATTATATATTTTATATTAAAACTGTACTACAAGAATAGAAGAAAGGATTTCATCAGAAGGATGAAAGAATAGAAAAGGAATTATAACAAAGGCTTGTGACTAACTGAGGCAGTCCAGACAGCTGGACTGTGATTGGCCATTAATTAGAAACAACCACATGAGACCAATCACAGATGCACCTGTTGCATTCCACAGCAGCAGATCAGATTTTGTTCCTGAGGCTTCTCAGCTTCTTGGGAGGAAAAATCCTAAGGAAAGGATTTTCCATAAAATATCATAGCTACAGGGTTGGGTTGGACAAAGCCCACCCAGTGCCACCCCTGCCATGACAGGGACACTTCCACTGTCCCAGGGGGCTCCAAACCCTGTCCAGCCTGACCTTGGGCACTGCCAGGGATCCAGGGGCAGCCCCAGCTGCTCTGGGAAATCCATTCCAGGGATGGATCCCACAATTCCTAATTCCCAATATCCCATCCATCCCTGCCCTCTGGCCCTGGGAGCCATTCCCTGTGTCCTGTCCCTCCATCCCCAATCCCTCCCCAGCTCTCCTGGAGCCCCTTTAGTGATCCTAAAACCAAAAGTTTTGGGCCCATAATCTGGATAATAATCCATAATTATGGATTCTATTCTACTCTATTCTATTCTATTCTATTCTATTCTATTCTATTCTATTCTATTCTATTCTATTCTATTCTATTCTATTCTGGATCCTGTGGCCACCATTGTCACATTCCCTTTTCCTCACCTCCAGCACACCCAAACCAAACCCAAACCCAAACCCAAACCTGGACAATCCCTGTCCCAGCTCACACCCTGCATTTGGCCAACAAAGGATTGTGGTTTCACCTCACAAACACCTGGGGGAAATCCCCTGTCAGTTCTCACTTGGATCATCTCAGCTGCTGCTCCCTCAGGTGGATTGAGGCTATTTTGGAAAAGCTTCAAAGGTGCAGCTCTCACTACAACAGCATCAAAAACTTTTCTATTAGAAATGATTTTTCAAAATCATTTCTAATAGAGGCTGAAAAGAAACTGAGGGTAATTTCATTTTAAAGGAGCTGCAAGCTTGTTAACCATGGTCACATCCAGTGGAGGAGGGCTCAGCTGAGCAGACCCTCATGTCCAAATGTGTGTCCAACCCTCCCTGGGGCATCCTCCAGGCTGTGAGCTCTGCTGCCACTGTGGGGGCTCAGGGCTGCCCTCCCTGAATGGGGCTGGGATGGCATTCCCAGAGCAGCTGTGGCTGCCCCTGGATTCCTGGCAGTGCCCAAGGCCAGGCTGGACAAGGTTTGGAATCCCCTGGGACAGTGGAAGGTGTCCCTGCCACGGCAGAGGTGGCACTGGATGGGCTTCAAAGTCCCTCCCAACCCAAACTGTTCTGTAGTTCTGTGATTCTACATTTTCTTTTTTTGTGTCTTATTTTCTAACCCAGGCCATGAAAAAAAACAAAACAAAAAACCAACCCCTGAATGTTGGGTAAGCTCATGTTTTTACAAGCAGATTCTCCAGGATGATTTATACTGCAGGTGTGCAGTCTGGGATGAGGAGGGAAGAAAAACAGAAAAACCTGCTTTGCCCTTCCCTCCTTTCCCTTTTCTTTGCAAAATAAGGTCAGCTCTTATCTAAAGCCAATGGCTCCTCCAGCCAAGCCCTGTCCCAACCAGGGCTGAGCCAGCAGCCACACATTGCTCTGGGGGGAACAATCACCATTTTCTGGGTAGGAAATCCAGGATTTTGCTTAAATCTGGCCAAAAAATCTGGTTAAAAATCTGGTTAAGTAAGTGTGGCCTGAGAAGAGTAGGTTGAGAACATGAGAGAGGAGCAGCTCTGCAGACACCAAGGGCAGTGGAGGAGAGGAAGAGGGAGGGGAAGAGGAAGAGGAAGAGGAAGAGGAAGAGGAAGAGGAAGAGGAAGAGGAAGAGGAAGAGGAAGAGGAAGAGGAAGAGGAAGAGGAAGAGGAAGAGGAAGAGGAAGAGGAGATGCTCCAGGCAGCAAATCTGAGATTCCCCTGCAGCCTGTGGTGCAGACCATAGAAGAAGGATGAAGAAGGATGGAGGAAGGTGAAGAAGGATGGAGGAGGGTGCAGAAGGATGGAGGAAGGTGAAGAAGGATGGAGAGAGGTAAAGAAGGATGGAGGAAGGTGAAGGAGGGTGAAGGAAGGTGCAGAAGGATGAGGAAGGTGAAGAAGGATGGAGGAAGTTGAAGAAGGATGAAATAGAATGAAGGAAGGATGGAGGAGGGTGAAGAAGGATGGAGGAAGGTGCAGAAGGATGGAGGAAGGTGCAGAAGGATGGAGGAAGGTGCAGAAGGATGGAGGAAGATGCAGACCATAGAAGAAGGATGAAGAAGGATAGAAGAAGGTGCAGAAGAATGAAGAAGGATGGAGGAAGGTCACAAGGATGGAGGAAGGTGCAGAAGGATGAAGAAGGATGGAGGAAGGTGAAAAGGGATGAAGGAAAGTGCAGGAGGCTGGAGGAAGGTGAAGAAGGATGAAGGAAGGTACAGACTGTAGAAGAAGGATGAAGAAGGATGGAGGAAGGTGCAGAAGGTTGAAGGAGGGTGAAGAAGGATGGAGGAGGATGAAGAAGGATGGAGGAAGGTACAGAAGGATGAAGGAGGGTGAAGAAGGATGGAGGAAGGTGCAGAAGGATGGAGGAAGGTGCAGAAGGATGAAGAAGGATGAGGAAGGTCACAGGGATGAAGGTGCAGAAGGATGAAGGAAGGATGAAGAAGGATGAGGAAGGTGCAGAAGGATGGAGGAAGGTGCAGAAGGATGAAGAAGGATGAAGAAGGATGAAGGAAGGATGAAGAAGGATGAGGAAGGTGCAGAAGGATGGAGGAAGGTGCAGAAGGATGAAGAAGGATGAGGAAGGTCACAAGGATGGAGGAAGGTGCAGAAGGACGCTCCCTGCAGCCCATGGAGCTCCCCAGGGATGCTGGTCCCCACTCCCCTGTCCCCTCTGCCCCGGGGGATGCTCCGGGCCAGGGCAGGTGCAGGGTTGGCAGCTGGGCCCGGGCTGCCCTCGGGGGTCCCGGTGAGCTGGGCTAAGCCCCTGCCACGAGCTGTGAAAAGGCAAAAGACCCGCACCACGATAACCCGGGGCTTTTCTCAGCCATGACACCCGCAGTCATTTGCATCTAAACAGGGGTGTGTGGGATCAGGGGCCGGCTCGATATAAACTCAGCAGCTTAACGGGAGCGGGGGGAGGGAAAAGCAGAGAAGGCAGAGAGAGAAAAATAAGCTTATAGCGATGAGAAAGAGCTAAGCTTCCTCCCCTACTGTGAGGCAGGGCGAGCGATACCATCGCAGCGCCGCAGTCGTTTCAAATCGCTGCCGCATTCACACGCCCTTTAGCCATTCTGGGGGGCTGGGGAGCGCCTTCAAAAGGGATTTCCCAGCCGGGCTGGCGGGATTGGAGGGTGACGGCAGGACAGGGGAACATTGCCCCGTTGCTACGAGGTGCTCCTGGGGAATGCCAGCGCTCTGTGCCGTGGGTACGCTGGCCGGCGGAAACATTCCGCATTATGCGGGTAATACAGTGTGACACCGAGGGAACAATGGCAAATTGAGTGTCCCAGCAGGTAACGGGGCTGGCTGGGAGACAGTCGCAGTGGTGCACTGTCAAGGCGGCTCTAATCCTCCCTCGCCAGCCCCTCCCCTGGTTCTGGGAACGCCGCTCCCGCCGTTCGTCTCTGGGAAATTCTCCCGGCTCCTCGCCCGGAGCCCGGCCAGGGTCTCAAGGCACCGAGCGGTTTGGGGGTGGCAGCTCGATCCCCCCCTGTGCTGGCACCGAGCGGGGACACGGGGACATGGGGGGTACGGGGGACACGGGGGACACGAGGGGCATGGGGGGTACAGGGGGTATGGGGGACATGTGGGACACCGGGGTTATGGGGGCCGTGGAGAGCACAGGCGACACGGGGGACACAGGGAGCACGGGGACACAGGGGACACGGTGGGTATGGGGGACATGGTGGGCACGGGGGGCATGGGGACACGAGGGGTATGAGGGACACGGGGGACCTGGGGGGTATAGGGGACATAGGGGACACAGAGGACACGGAGGGCATAGGGGACACGAGGGGCATGGGGGGTACAGGGGACAAGGGGGCATGGGGGACATGAGGGGCATGGGGGGTACAAGGGGCACAGGGGGTATGGAGGGACATGGGGGGTACAGGGGACACGGGAGACATGGGGGACACAGGGGACACTGGGAGTGTAGGGGGCACAGGGGACACGGGGGGTACAAGGGGTACAGAGGACACGGGGGGCACGAGGCACACAGGGGGTACAGGGGATACAGGGGACACGGGAGGCATAGGAGACAAGGAGGACACAGGGGACACGGGGGGGTACAGGGACACGGGGACATGGGGGGCACGGGGGATATAGAGGGCATAGGAGGCACAGGGGACATGGAGGACACCGGGGTCATGGGGGCTATGGGGGACACAGGGGACACCGTGGGTACAGGGGGCATGGGGGGCACAGGGGACACGGGGCAGCTGCAGGAGCCGTGTCCATCGTGGCCCTGCCAGGAGGGCACTGCCAGCCCAGCCCAGCCCCGTGCCCATCCGCACCTCCCAGGGCCAGCAGAGCCACATCGCTCCCGTGTCCTCCCCCTGTCCCCCCGGGCTGTCCCGGGCTGGCTCCTGTGCTCTGCTCTGCTCTGCTCTGGGCCACCCAAAGAGCCTTGGTGAGGCTGGAGCACCTCACTGGGGCAGGGACCTTCCAGCGGTGCCCACAGCCCCAGCGGTGCCCACAGCCCCAGGGATGCTGGGGAGAGATCCCCCAGGAGAACCTGGCTGGTTTTCCAAGCTGGATCCCTGCTGGCACAGCGAAGGAGGGAAGAGTTGGAGCTGAAAGGACGTGAAAACCTCAGCAGGGTGCTGCCAGCACAGCCAGGACTGAGCAGCCCTGCTTGGAGATGCCATTTGGGATTCCCACAGCTGGCAGCCACCCACAGCCACCTCCCCTGAGAGCCTGGCATCAGCCCAGCTTGGCAAAGCTGGCTTTTGGGTCTGCAGAGAGGCTGAGGCTGGGGCCAGGGGCCTGCTGTCCCCAGGCACAGGGCAGGGACGCAGGAGACAGCTGAGAGATGGCTCCAAGGTGATTTTCTCAGCAGAAATTTCTCCCCGTTATCTGATCACGCCAGACCCAAGAGCAGTCAGAGCCCTCCAGCCCAGACACCACAGCCCCTGAGCTCCAGCCTCTCCTGCACCCTGGCACAAGGTTGCATTGACCCCAACATCTGCTCTGGATTTAGAGAAGTCTCTATATGAGAAGTCCCCATGTTTAGGTGGGCTGAAGCAGCCTGGTGTCACCAGGGAGCTGCACCTCTGCAGTAGTTCTGAGCCAAAAGGTGTCCCCAGGGGGAAAGTTGGTTCTGAGATAGCAACAGTGCTTGGGAGAGCCTGGGTGAGGCCAAGGCCAAGCCCATGTTCTCCCACAGTGTGTCTGCATCGTCCAAAGCCTTTCCCCAGATCAACGAGCTCCTCCATCTCCAACCCCTGGCATGGAGCCCTTCTCTGGGTTCCCAGGCCAGGAATTACTCCAGTAACTCCCTCCTGAGGCCCCTCAAGCTGCTACTGATGCCTTGTTCACCCCTGAGCACCCATGGATCAAGTCCTGGGCCCTGTGTTTGGGAAATGCTGCAGGGAGCTGGAGTCACACCCTGCCCCACCTCCTGCTCCAGGAAACCTTCATTAACAAATTAACAAAATAACTCCTTTCCAAATTAACAAAATCAACCTTTTCAGCAAGGTTTAGGGGCTGCTGGGTGGGGCTGGGAAGGAGAACACTGTTGAATTTGCAGGGTTGATGGGAGAGAATGGTGAATTTGACTCCATATTCTTAGAAGGCTATATTATATTATATTATATTATATTATATTATATTATATTATATTATATTATATTATATTATATTATATTATATTATATTATATTATATTATATTATATTATATTATATTACATTACATTACGCTATACTAAAACTATACTAAAAAATAGAGAAAGGACACAGACAGAAGTTTTAACAAGGATGATAATGAAAACTCGTGGCTGCTTCTAGAGTCCCTGTGATGGTGTTCACAGGGGTCTGAGGGTGAAGAAAGAGATGAGGATCCGACTCCATGATTCAGAAGGCTTGATTTATTATTATATATATTCTATTAAAACTATACTAAAAGAATAGAAGAATGGATTTCATCAGAAGGCTGGCTAAGAATAGAAAAAGAAAGAATGATAACAAAGGTTTGTATCTCGGACAGAGAGTCCAAGCCAGCTGACTTTTATTGTTCATTAATTAGAAACAATCACATGAGACCAATCCCAGATGCACCTGTTGCATTCCACAGCAGCAGATAACCATTGTTTACATTTTGTTCCTGAGGCCTCTCAGCTTCTCAGGAGGAAAAATCGTAAAGAAAGGATTTTTCAAAAAATATCATGGCTACAAGTCCTGACACAGCTGATGGTGATCGGTCATTAGCTTAAAACAATTCCCATGTTGAATAAACACATCCCAAAGCAGCAAAACACAGGAGGAGCTGAGGATTCTCTGCTTCCTAAGAGAAAATCTCGGGCAAGGGGTATTTTTGCAGGAATTATAACAGTGGCAGCCCAGCAGTGCTCTGTGTCTTGCAGCCACGCGCGAATCCGCCTTCGTGCACGCCATCGCCTCGGCCGGGGTGGCCTTCGCCGTCACCCGCTCCTGCGCCGAGGGCACCTCCACCATCTGTGGCTGTGACTCCCACCACAAGGGACCCCCGGGGGATGGCTGGAAGTGGGGGGGCTGCAGCGAGGACGCCGACTTCGGGGTGCTGGTGTCCCGGGAGTTTGCGGACGCGCGGGAGAACCGGCCGGACGCGCGCTCCGCCATGAACCGGCACAACAACGAGGCTGGCCGGACGGTGAGTGACCACTGGGGACAGGCTGGGTGACCACTGGGACAGGCTGGGTGGGCACTGGGGACAGGCTCAAAACTGCCCCCAAAACTCAAGGTGAGGCTTCCCAGACTGAGTTTAGAGCAGACATTTAAGCCCAGGTGGCACAGGTGGGTGATGGAGAGCAAACCCTGTGACCGTGTTCACGGGGCTCTGAGGATGAGGGAAGAGAGGAGGATCTGACTCCATGTTTCAGAAGGCTTCATTTATTATTTTATGATATATATTACATTAAAACTATACTAAAAGAATAGAAGAAAGGATTTCATCAGAAGGCTGGCTAAGAATACGAAAGAAGGAATGATAATGAAGGCTTGTGGCTCAGACAGAGACTGTGATTGGCCTTTAATTAGAAACAACCACATGAGACCAATCCCAGATGCACCTGTTGCATTCCACAGCAGCAGATAACCATTGTTTACATTTTGTTCCTGAGGTCTCTCAGCTTCTCAGGAGGAAAAATCCTAAGGAAGGGATTTTCCATAAAAGATGTCTATGACAAAACCCCGTGTTCCATTCTGTGGCTGTTTCTGCTGCTGACTCTGCTCTGTCCCACACAGACCATCCTGGACCACATGCACCTCAAGTGCAAGTGCCACGGGCTCTCGGGGAGCTGCGAGGTCAAGACCTGCTGGTGGGCCCAGCCCGATTTCCGAGCCATCGGGGACTACCTGAAGGACAAATACGACAGCGCCTCGGAGATGGTGGTGGAGAAGCACCGCGAGTCGCGGGGCTGGGTGGAAACCCTCAGGGCCAAGTACGCGCTCTTCAAGCCGCCAACGGAGCGGGACCTGGTGTACTACGAGAACTCCCCCAATTTCTGTGAGCCCAACCCCGAGACGGGCTCCTTTGGGACGAGGGACAGGACGTGCAACGTCACCTCGCACGGCATCGACGGCTGCGACCTGCTGTGCTGCGGGCGCGGCCACAACACGCGGACTGAGAAGCGCAAGGAGAAATGTCACTGCATCTTCCACTGGTGCTGCTACGTCAGCTGCCAGGAGTGCACGCGGGTCTACGACGTCCACACCTGCAAGTAAAGCACAGGTGGGGCTCCACTGGTGGAGGTGGCTCCCAGAGCAGGGCCCCAGGGGTCACTCAGACCCACATGTGGCCTCACGCTGCTGGAGGATGGCACAAAAATCCTGGTGGCCCCAGCCAGGGCACCGAGAAGGCTCTGGGCAGCTCAAGAGGTAAGGTGGGACTGCTGGTGCCTCGGGCTGCCTGGGGAGGGCAGGGACAGAGAGAGCAGGGACAGGACAAAATGCCCTGGAGAGCAGGGACAGGACAAGGAGAGCAGGGACAAGACAGGGAGAGCAGGGACAGGACAAAAACAGGGACAGGGAGGGCAGGGACAGGGACAGCAGGGAGATGACACAGAGAGCAGGGACAGGACAAAAGCAGGGACAAGACAAGGAAGGCAGGGACACGACAGGGACAGCAGGGACAGGGAGAGCAGGGACAGGACAAGAGTAGGGACAGGACAGGAAAGGCAGGGACAGGACAGGGAAGGCAGGGACAGGACAAGGAGAGCAGGGACAGGACAAAAGCAGGGACAAGACAAGGAAGGCAGGGACACGACAGGGACAGCAGGGACAGGGAGAGCAGGGACAGGACAAGAGTAGGGACAGGACAGGAAAGGCAGGGACAGGACAGGGAAGGCAGGGACAGGACAAGGAGAGCAGGGACAGGACAAAAGCAGGGAGAGCACGACAGGACAAGAGTAGGGACAGGACAGGGACAGGACAGGGAGAGCAGGGACAGGACAGGGAGAGCAGGGACAGGACAAGGAAGGCAGGGATAGGACAGGGAGAGCAGGGACAGGACAGGGAGAGCAGGGACAGAACAAGAGCAGGGACAGGACAGGACAGGCAGCAGAGACCAGGGACAGCTGGGTCCCAGCAAGGCACAGCCCCACGAGGCAGAGCTGCTGCCACAGCAGCCCCCGAGCTCCCAGCTCTGTGCTGCCCCACAGGCCCAGCCCCTGCAGGCACCAGCACGGGGGCTCAGGTGGAAATGGATTGGGTTGGGTTGGGTTGGGTTGGGAAAGCTCCCCCAGCTGCTGCTGTCCTGCTCTCAGCACATGCAGGGGGGACAGGAAGGAGCCCCCAGCCCAGCCCAGCTCCCTCCTCCCTGCTCTGAGGTGATGCTGGAGAACCAAACCTGAGCAGACTAACAGAGCCCAGGGGTCCCTCTGCTCTCTCTGTTCCCCCTCCCCACATCTCCCATGGAGGATTTCAGCAAGGCAGAGCCCAGGGCTGCCCCTCTGGCACTGGCCCAGGGCAGGAGCAGGGCACAGGGCACTGCTGCCACCTCCCACAGGCGACAGCACTGTCCCATCACCTCCTCACCGTGCAGCTGCCCAGGAGAGGATTTAAGGATCACTGACTGAGCATTCCCTAACATGACTTCACATCCCAGGGGGAGCTCAGGGTCTCTCTGGGGACAGGTTACCTGCCAGGTGAACAGGAGAGACTCCGGGGAGAGAGGAAATCTCTGTCCCAGCCTCCTTGTCAGCCTTGTCAGTGCCACAGCACAAAGCCAGGCAGAGCCTTCCCCTGCCAGGATTTACTGAGCTGTCTGCAATCATCCAGAAAGTTCCATGAGCAGGGATTTGGGCTCCCCCCTCATCCCATGGAGCAGAACCAGTGTTTGTCCCCTCCTGCTCCCCAGGCCATCCCCTGTTTACCTTCTCCAGGACTGGCCTATGAAATTAATAAAATAAATATTCCCTCTGTCCTGGTGGGCTCCAGGACCAAGAGCCAGGCTCAAACCCACCCCAGGCAGTGAATTCCAGGGAATGGTGGTCCCTGGGGCTGGGGCTGCTGCTCCAATCTCTCTTTTCCTGGGAATGAGCAGCCCCTGGAGCTGCACAGAGCAATAAAGGGGAGAGACAGAGCCTGACAGAACCCCAGGTCCCTCCCGTGCAGAGTTCCCTGCAGAGGAGCCTTTGCTCCCAAAAATTCAAATCCCAGAGAGCTCCAAAACCTCCCCCAGCCAGAGCCACGCCATCCTCTGATATGCATCTATTTAAAATATATATTAAAGACTCCCAGGCCCCGACTTTAAACAAAATCCCTTCTTTGTTTGTTTGTTTTTTAATCAAGAAAAGGTATTTAATATTAAATAGAACATTTATTGCCTTGTAATTATTTTACTGTAGCCAGGTATTCTAGCACTGAATGGAAGATCTTTTTTCCATCAATCTGCTGTATCCAAAGTTTTGTATAAAGTTGTAGAGGTCGATTTTTTTTTATTTTATATTCAGAAAATTTCTCTTTTTATAAGCATTATTTATTATACAATGTATATACTTGAGTTAACTAAGATTATATATTATATAAATATATATATTTGGAGAAAAATATATTTCAACTTCCATTTTTTTTTGTGGTACATCATTAAAGAAAAGGTAAAAAATTCAAAAATATGCACTTGCCAGCTTGTGTGGTTTGGCTCTGAGGGACAGCCATGGAATCATGGAATCCCAGGGTGGTTTGGGTTGGAAGAGACCTAATCAATGGATTAAGATCAAATTAATGAATGGATCAAGATCAAATTAAGCAATAGATCAAGATCAAATTAAGGAATGGATCAAGATCAAATTAAGGAATGGATCAAGATCAAATTAATGAATGGATCAAGACCAAATTAAGGAATGGATCAAAATCAAATTAAGGAATGGATCAAGATCAAATTAATGAACAGATCAAGATCAAATTAATCAATGGATGAAGACCAAATTAAGGAATGGATCAAAATCAAATTAGGCAATGAATCAAGATAAAATTAATCAATGGATAAAGATCAAATTAATCAATGGATCCAAGCAGGCTCCAGACTTTGCACACTCCCCACATGTCACAGGCTGTCTCTGAATCCCCTTCCAACACTTTGGGCAGACCAAACTCCACATTTTCTCATATAAAAACCTGTTCTCCTGTCCATGAATAGTTCTGTGGGTGTTTCTGCAGCATCTCCCTTGCATCAGCAATGCTTTTAAGTGCACACAATTTTCCACTGCACTGGCCTCAAATGTACCTGTCTGAAGGGCAAAATAAATATGGAATCACTCAAATTCTTGCCCTGATCCCCAAATTACTCACAAAGCCATCCCATGGATCCACCTGCATGGCCAGGGTGTCTCTGCAGGTGCCACCATCCCTGGCATGTCCTACCTCACCAGAGCACCTGGCCCATGGAAGGTTCTGGACTCCACAGCTCTGGGGGTGAAGCTCTCCCCGTGTGCCCACCTGCCCCAAACCTCTCTCCACCCCTCACTGTGCCCCCAAAACCCATCCCTGCACCTTCCAATCTGCCTCTGGCCAACAACTCCACTTCAGGGACACATTTCTGCAAAGTTCAAGATGAAACAGAGTAAGGAAGGGGGTGAAGAATCCAATACACTGAAAGCAATATTGTGTATTTATTATAGATTTAAAGGAGGAGCCCCACAGGTGGTGGGAAGGTGCTGCCCTTCCCTTGTGCCACCTGCAGGGAACATCTCAGATCTTGGAGCAGAGCTTGGAGTGGCTCAGGTGTCACACCCAGCAGCCCAGCCTGGTTTTCCAGCCTTCCCCAGAGGGTGGGATACTTTCCATGAATCATGGAAATTAATAATTTCCATGGATATCCCCACCCCACACACACCCAGAGCCTCCTCAGCCCTGCAGAGCCCACACATCTCCAGAATGGGCTGGAGCAGAATCCTCTCACTGATTTCTGTCAGAGTAAAAGCTGCTCAGGGTGGGCTGAATTCAATCCATCCACACTCTGAGCACCCCTCTGGCTGCACACACACCAGGAGCAGACACAGATCATCACAAGGAGTTGTGCTTTTTATTGAATCCATTGAATGTGCAATTAAACCAGATATTTATTATTCATCCATATAGTTTCTGGACACAGACACGATAATGTTTACATCATTTACTCTGAAATATAAGTTACTGTGTGCTGCTGTCACCTGGACCGGCAGAGGGGAAGGGAGGAACAAATAAATTCACAAGATCCTACACAAAAAAAATGAGAGGGAGCCACCACTGGGACTCACAAGAGCATCACAACACAACAGCACTGCCAGAGGAGCGGAGTGGAGTGCCCTGAGCACCCCAACTGCTGTGAGCACACTGAGGACAACGGGACCTGGAAGGACATGGGGACCCTCTGGGAACACCCCCTGCACACCCTGCCAGCCCTTGCAGTGGGGCTGCTCGAGGTTGGGGAGCTACACTGACTAACATCTGCTAAATGGCTTTGATTTCATGCCCCACCACGCTGAGGTATGTTCCAGGAACCTTCTGGAAGGAGTGGAGCCTCAGCATCTCCCTGAGGCCAGGGGAGCAGGGGAAGGAGCATGGAGCAAAGGTTTGATACATTCCTTTATTTCAGTGCAAAAACATGGCAACACTCATCTCCTGCACCTGCAGAGCTTGGCCTCCTCTCTGTCTCTAAAGGAGGAATTTCAACCTTTGGTAACATGGCAGGAAAAATGGATAAAATGAGGCTGGAGGATACCAAAGCTGCCAACTACAGAACTCAGGAAGAGCTGGAGGTTGGAACCAGCATTGCTAAAAGTGTTGTTGGATGAACAACAAGGTTTGATGCCTTAAATACTGGATTTGGAAATTTCCTCAACTCTGATCAACACTTCCCTGCCCTCTTTCAGTGCCCAATCCCACCAGGCCCCAAAACACCTGGATTTAAATGAAGAGGGTGCAGCATCCAGGCCCTGCTGGAGCTCTGTGTGTGGGCATGGGGCTGGCTCCACAAAAGGCCTCCACCTGACCAGGATCACACAGAGCACTGCTTCAGCATCCCTCCACCAGACTGGCAGGTTTATTAGGAGCCAGGATCTCTTTCCTACTGCATGAATGCTGGACACAAGTGAGGGTCAGCCCCAAAGCTCCCAGCACATTCCCCCTGCTCACCCCAAAATACAGAGACAGAAGCACAGGGCTCCAGGGGACACTTCCACGTGACATCAGGGTATGAGAGACAAAGATAAAGAATAAAGTATTGCACTACACATGCAGGTTCCACATGGGGCTCTGGGGATCAGGGGAGCATTTTCACTTTTGTCCAGAAGAGTAAAGATCCCAGTGTTTGTTCTCCAGGTTGGTCACTTTTCCAGCTGTTGATCTTGCACTTGGTCCACCTTCAGTCTAGGGTAGGGACTCTTGCAAAAGAAGCCAAATCCATCAGGAAAGCATCATGCACATGTATAAAGCATCAAGCACACACTGGAACCCACTCACATGGAGCCAGGATAGATAGTTTGGTGTGAGTTTCCCCAGCACAGGTACTGCCCTACATGATTAGAAAGTCATTCTGTCCCACTGGGCTCAACTACTCCCTGTGGCACCTATGGGGAAAGAGTAGGACATCCTTCTCTCAGACAGCAGACACAAGAAACCAAAATTCCAAATTTTTTTACTCAAGCAGAATCTCTTTTGATTTACTTAAATTACATTTTGGCCCAATATCTCATGGATAGTTTAAAAGTTAAGGGTAAATTCAGAAAAGCAGAGAATTCAGGCATGCAGCTTCCCAAACTTTCAGGAGCTCCCCCCTCCCAAACTGCTCTAAGAACTGATCAGATGCAGCTCTGACAATACAGAGGGGCCAACAAGGAGAGCAGATCCACCCCACTGCGGGCTCGTTTCTGAGCAGAAAAGGAGAATTCAAGCACTGCTTTAAAATAAAAGTACTTACGTTCCTTCTTCTCTCAGAAGAGCCAAAAACTTCTTCACCCGATACTCAGGATCCATCTAAACAACAAAGAGATCCCAAAAAAAGGAAATCACACAATCAGGAATGTCCTCAGCTGGACAGGACCCACAAGGATCATGGAGTCCTGCAAAGACACCCCAAAAATCCCACCCTGAGCATCCCTGAGAGCTCCACAGACCAGTGAGGTGAAACCTTAGGAAAGTCATCACAAGCAGGAAACAACAAAGGCCCAGCCAGAAAGTTCTGCTAAAAACCCAGTATTGACCTGACACAGTGAGACAAATCTCTTGTCATCCTTAAAAAATCTGTTCTAAAGCCACCAGCTGGAATTCCAACTTGCCAAGGCCAGTGTCCTGTTCCCAAATGGAAAATGCTGCTTCCCGCCCCTCTGAGTCCATAACTGAGTCCATAACCTGGGGAGACACAGCATTTACCTGCACACACAGCTCCTTGTCCAAAAGAATACAGCTGGAAACAACTGCAATTTGAAAATTTGAAAACTCAGGGTTGATCAAATCGCTTATTAAAAATGCAGGCACAAAGCCCAGAGGCTGATCTGCTCAAGAAGGAGCAGAAGCTGGAGTGGAGCAGAGGGACAGCAGGGTCAGGACTGTTGGACACAGCCTCTGTAAACAGAAATTCTGCTGCCAAACTAAGGGGGAAATTCTCTGGAACAGCAGTGTGGGGCCTGACAATGACAGAGCTCAGAGAGGTGACAAGAACATGGATGGTGCAGCATCCCCAGGACATCCAGGACCCTCCAGAAACAAAGGAACTGAAGGGAGGTTGTTAATCTCCAGTCCAGAGAAGGAGATCCTCCACCAAGATGTGATGAGCCCCCTGAAAACCTGCCATGAACCCCAAAGGTGCAGTGTTTGGTTTAAAATAAAGCAAGCAATATTCTATGGTGATCTTTCAAAGCTCCCAGTCATGAAAATTAAGATACATTAAAGACAAATAGCTTAGATTAAGTTTTATGTATGCTGATTAAGCTTTATTTATGCTAAACAGAAGTTACCAAATCAGGAAAGCCTGGAGGTGCCAGAAGGGGTTTTTGGGAACATTTCCTGACTCGTCCAGGCTCAGGAGGAGATTTTGGCTTTGGGAGTGCTGCCAGCAAGGTCCAGGAGCAACAACACAGAGAGAGGAAGCAGGAGGACCATGGAGAGAGCAGCCAGGGCAGGGTGAAGCCCAGGTGGGACCCAAGAGCACTGGAGGTGGCCCTGTCCTGCAGCCAAGGGCACTGCAAACACTTGGGGACTCACATGGCAAATCCTAAGTGGACCCAGGGAACAAAGGCACAGAATAATTCCAGGATACTCAGCATACACAAAGCCAAGAACACCAGTAACAGAGTTTGGGGGAAATTAAAATTGTGGGGTTACACAACTCATAAACAAGATAATTCACCCAGGGCACCAAAGCAGTTCAGGTATCCCAAGAAAGGATTTTGATACTGAGGGTCTGGTTCTCTGTGAGTTTAGTGTGAAACACACTGGAATTTATTTGACCAGCTCAGGAGTCCCTGCAGGGAGTTGCGGGTGGGGTCACTGCTTTAACAAAGCAAAACCCCCCACTAGATTCAGAGGAAGACACAATGTGCACATTTTTTATAAATGATTCAGTCACCTGGCATCTTATCAGCTGAATTCTGAGAAATTTCATCCATCACTTGGAATTCTTAAGTGATTTCAGACTGAAATCTCCTTCTGAAAAGCTGTGGTACTGTGACTGTTCACAGGGGTCTTAGGATGAGGGAAGAGATGAGGATCTGACTCCATGTTTCAAAAGGCTTGATTTATTATTTCATTATATATATTCTATTAAAACTATACTAAAAGAATAGAAGAAAAGATTTCATCAGAAGGCTGGCTAAGAATAGAAAATGAAAGAATGAATAACAAAATCTTGTGGCTTGGACAGAGAGTCCGAGCCAGCTGACTGTGATTGGCCATTAATTAGAAACAACCACATGAGACCAATCCCAGATGCACCTGTTGCATTCCACAGCAGCAAGAAAATGTAAAAATTGTTTGCATTTTCTTCCTGAGGCCTCTCAGCTTCTCAGGAGGAAAAATCTCAAGGAAAGGATTTTCCATAAAAGATGTGTGTGACAGTGGCACAGCTCACTGAAAACAAGATGCAGTGCTGCATTTCTTACCCAGTGCAACTGTGCTTTCCTGGCAGGGCCTGGCAGATCCCAGCTCTCTGTGGGTTCAGTGCTCAGATCCCAGCTCTGCTCCCTGTATTTATAGCAGTTCAGCACATGGAGTCATGGAAACACCTCAGACTGGAATATAACTGGTTCATATTTAGCTGCCATATGCTGCTACCTCTGCTGTTACACAAGCACCTGAAGCCAGTGCCAGAGCAGGAACCACCCTGCTGCCAACCCTCCATGGGCAGCAAAGGGACACCCCCAGTGGCCCTGGGGACAGTGACAGCACTTCATGTGTGATGTTCAGTGTGTGGGAAAGGGCACATGTGGTGTTGTGAGGTCCCCAGGATGAGGTGAGAGATGAGAACTGACTCCAAGTTCTCAGAAGGCTGATATATTATATTATATTATATTATATTATATTATATTATATTATATTATATTATATTATATTATATTATATTATATTATATTATATTATATTATATTATATTATATTATATTATATTATATTATATTATACATTATGATGTAATATGATATGATATATCATATCATATCACATCATATTATATCATATATTATACCATATCATATTATATCATATTATGTTATATCATATTATATTATATTTTAAAAATATCCTAAAGAAAGAGAAAGGAGTCATCAGAAGGTTTAACAAGAATGAATAATAAAAACCCATGACTGACTCAGAGAGTCCGACCCAGCTGGCTCTGATTGGCCATTAATTAAAAACAATTCACATACTGGGTAAACACTTCTCCAAATCACATCCCAGAGGAGCAAAACATGGAGAATCTGAAGGGTTCCCAGCTTCCCAGGAGAAGAAATCCTGGCAAAGGGATTTTTGATAAAATATCAGAGTGACAGGCATAGTCCCAGCTCTGCCTGGCTGGTCCTGCACTCACCTACACAACAATGGTCTGCTGGAAAAATTAAACCCCCAGAGCTTGGCTGCACAGCCTCAGCAGAGTGAGGATTCTGTGTCACTGGTCACAGGATCATGGAACATCCTCAGTGGGAAGGGACCCACAGGGATCATCCAGCCCAAGCCTGCAACTGCACAGACACCCCAAAATCCCATCCCTGGGAGTGGTGTCCAACCCTCCTGGAGCTCTGGCAGCCTCAGGGATGGGACCATTCCCTGCCCAGCACCCTCTGGGGCAAGAACCTTTCCCTAATATCCAACCTAAATCCCCCATGCCCAGCTCCAGCCATTGCCTGGCTCCTGTCCCTGTCCCAGAGCAGAGATTGGAGCTGCAGCCCCACTGAGCTCTGCCCTCACTCGGCTCCAGCTGAACAAGGGACCTCAGCTGCTCCTCCTCTGGCCCCTCCAGACCCTTCCTCACCCTCAGCTCCCTCCTTTGGACAGTCTCTAATTCCTTTCCATCCCTATGACATTGTGGTGCCCAGAACTGTCCCCAGGAATGGGCACAGGGCTGGGTCAGCATTGCCACCTCAGAACTGCCCATGATTTACAGAACCTCCACCTTCAGCTTTGAAAAGAACCAGCACTTGAGGAGAAAGCAGCACAAGAGCATGTCCTGAGTCAGAAGAAGGGAGCCATTGTCAGGGCTCAGGGAGCAGGGCAGCCCCTGAAGGGCAGCACCCCTTAAATCCATTTCATACATGTGAGCAATGACTTACTGACTTGCCTCCAGGTATGGAATTAAAAGCCAAGGAAGAAGAGGAAAAAGTAATCTAGATAAATGACTTTATTCCCTGAGGTGACATGCAGTCAGAGCATATCCTCAGAGCGGAGCAAGTTTTAACAGAATTGTGAGGAGTGAACAGAGGGGTACATGGCTCTGAGCTCTCAGCTACAAGTCTCTTCACTTCTGAGAGGGAGATCTGAGAACAGCTCACTCAGCTGCACTAAATCCACTTGATGGGAGCAGAGGGGGGGCTGGGGGAGCACTGGGATGTCAGGGCAGGATTAGGGCTGCACCCTCAGCCCGTGTCAGCATGAGCAGGAGCTCCAGGCATGGGTGCTGCTGCGGGGGAGGGCTCAGAGCTGCATAGTTCTTACCCTCTGCAATTATTTTCTTTAAAGTGCTGAAAGTGGTAAATAAAGAGAAGAGCAGCTGAACAGCCTGACAGATTTATCTTCTTCAGGGAAAGAGCACATACACCTGCACAGGCACCTTCTTCTTTAAAAAAAAAAAACTAACAAAAAACCTGAGGTGATTGCTATCTGCAATCTTAACATGCTGGGTGGAGAAAAGAAATTCCATGAAAGGTGAGTTAATCCAACCCCTCCCATAGCCAGATGCTCTGTAAGTGCAGCTCTGAACAGCCCATGGGCACGAGGAGGGGATTTACAGATCTCTGTGGACCAAGCTGTGGTGATTTCTTTGTTCTGAACATTTCCCCTCACTGCATCTCTTTTCCAAATGAAACCAATGCAAAAGCTGCCACCAGCACCGGGGTTCTGCAGAGAAGGGAACCTCCAGGAGTGCTCTAGGAGCTCAGTCCTTCCTCCCAGAGCCATTCCTACCTGTAAGGACATTTCTATCAGCATCAGCAGCTTCTTGATCCCGATCCACACTGGCTTCCCTTTGACGTTCTGAGCAATCGTGCTGCGCTCCTTGTCTTTGAAGTTACCCAGGAGCTGGGGGGAAAATCAGTGTAAAAAATCAACAACAGGAGGCTGAGAGCAGCAATAATGGTACCTACCTTAGGCCAAAGGCAATGGGAAGCTAGAAGCATTTAGTAGCTAAGAGGGAAAATTTGTTGCAATGTATCTTAGACAAGGCAAAACACACAAAAACAAAATATTTAATTCCCTCATGGCTTTTTCCATAATATCCCTTATCCAACAGTTTGTGCTGTGCTTTTATGCTGTACTCCAGGTCTTCTCCAGACCAGGGTCTACAAGGAAACAATGGTTCAAGCCACAGGGAGTTTCCACACCTGCTGCAGGAGTGTCTCAGGTGTGTCTCTGTGTCTCTCAGGCTTTGGTGACACCACCACTGGGACAAGTTTGCCAAAGATTTGCCTGTTCAGTTTATTTTAACAGCCTTCAGTATTCACTACAACTCCCACTAGGGCACTGAAGACAGGAATTTTATAAAGAACTTGTAATTCCTCAGCCTTCAGTTGTTGCTGTTTCTTCAACAACCAAACACCTTCAGTTGTTGCTGTTCCAATCCACTAGAGCACCCTCTGGGCACATTCAGTTTAAGCGCCCCAATTATACTCATTACCCACTTCCCTGCCCTTGGAATATTTTAATCCAGACCACAAACCCTTCCCCAGACCTACTGTTCTCTAATTTTGCCTCAATTTAATTCATTAAGAAGCAAATTTAAAACCTCAGAGCTGCTCTGTTATGACACGATGACAAGCGGGATGGAGTCACCAGACACAGCTACTGCAAAATCCCTCAAGTTTGGAACCTTTTGTCATCCTTGAACTTTTGCTCACCTCTAAAGCCTCCATGAGCTGCTCCCCTGTGGCAATGTTGGGCACGTGGATGGTGGTGCTGAAGGCATTCAGCATCTCCATCTCCTGCAGGACGTCCTTGCGGCTCGTGGTGCCGATGATGAGGAGCTTCCGACCCTGTCCAGGCAAAGGAGCCACAGTGAGGAGAGGAAAACCTGCAGAGAACCAGCCTGGGGAAGGCTCAGCTAACTACAAATGATAAATGGCCATTTAAAAACCCACTTCAAACAAAATTAATGGGATTAAATGTGTCAGTAATTGAAGGGGCCAAGAGCAGCCACAGGAGACAGGATCAGCTCTCCGAGCAATGCCACCAACAGGGTCCAGGAATTGTGGTACACAAAGCCCCACCACACTCCCAGCTCCTTCTGAACCCAGCTTTATAAATAGCTGGATCCTCATTAAATTTAAAAGCCTGAGCAAACTCCCACTCCCAAAAGCTGAATTACAAATGACTTCTCCGGGGAACAGCCTGTCTTCAGGAATCTGTGGGTACAGTGAACTCCCTGCTCCTGCACAGGCAGTTCCAGTGGATTTCCAGCTCAGGCTGTTGAGCAGAGGCTGCTGTGAGTCCCTGAGTTCCCCCTGTAGCTGTCCAGGCCAGTCCCACTCCAGCAAGCTCCAATTCCCAATGCAGAGTGCACAGAGTCCAAATTATGAATAACAGAGCAAATTGTGGAAAAGAGTCCAAATTATGAATAACAGAGCAAATTCTGGAAAACAGCTGCAAATGCAAATCCACTGCTGTTTGTTCACCTTGCAGAGCCCTTCCCATTGCTATTTGAATTGCCCTGTTCGGGGTTTGGGCACTAATCAATATTGGCTGATAGCTGGATTGTCAGGCAGGATCATCAGTCCCTTTTCTATCCCAGTGTATATGGGTTGGGAGGGCCTGGTTGGCCAAGGAACCCCCTCAAAAATTTGGCTGAGGCTTCAGCAGTGAAGGGAATGTCCAGGGCCCATCTAGAGGTGGCCAAGGACCTCCATTTTTTGCTGTCCAAGGAGTTTGGTGAGCTCAGGAGTGAAGGGAATGCCCAGTGCCCACCTTGAGGGTGCTGCCCTGGGCACTGCCCAGGATGCCCAAACAGGTTCACTGCCACACAGCTGAGGTACCAGGGCACAGAGGAAGCCAAGGAGAGATTCCTGACCAGAGCTGAGACCTCCAAAACACAGAACAACCCCTCCTGCAAGTGCTGGAACACTCAGACCTGTCTGCTTCACAAGACAGTGAGGATCACAAGTGGTTCTCCTAAAAACTTGTTCATTACTGGATAGAACTCTGAAAATCCTGAACAGTTGGGCAAGGGGCTGTGTTAATAAGTTCCCCATGAACTATGAGTATTTAAGAGGGGAAAAAACTGCTCAGCTGCACCCAGGCAGTGTCTGTTGCCCAAATTTAGCTCCCAGCATGTGTACAGAGCCTGGCACACTGATCAGGCATCAATCAAGGGATAACTTCCTCAGAGAGGCTGCCTGAGGGATGCTGCCCTCAGACATTAATGAAATCTGTGCCTGATTACAATAAAAATGGAATTTAGCTTGGAGTTTCACCAGGAAAGGACACAGGAATGCCACAGTGAGGGGGGTTTTACCTGCTGGCACTTCAGGTATCCATGACTGATGTCACTCTCAGCCTTTCCTTGCCCAGATGACACATTCCTCCTCCCAGGAAAGCTGCCCACCCTCTGGACTCACCCCAAAAAAAATTCCCTAAAGCATCAGTTCAGAAAAGGATCAGTTCAGAAAAGGATCAGTTCAGAAAAGGATCAGTTCACTGCTAACCTGGGCAGTGCCACCCTGAGCCAGCTGCACCCAAAGGCAGCAGGGCTGGTGGCAGCACACACAGAAAGGGCTCTAAAAACACTCAGGGAACCACTGGCATTGCTCCCTGTGGGAATTCTGTGGGAACAGCAGCTCAGTCTCACTCTGTGTGTGACCACTGGGACAGATTTAGAACAGGAAAAAGAACAAAACAGGATCATCATTGTGCCATGTGGATCCAGGAGCTCCTTCATGTTCCAAATACAACTTCAAATCCATCATTTCTGAGCTGGGGGTGTTCACCTGGAGAAGGGAAGGGCCTGGGGACAAGGGGGAATGGATTCCCACTGCCAGAGGGCAGGGATGGATGGGATATTGGGATAAATCCTTCCCTGGGAGGGTGGGCAGGCCCTGGCACAGGGTGCCCAGAGCAGCTGGGGCTGCCCCTGGATCCCTGGCAGTGCCCAAGGCCAGGTTGGACAGGGTTTGGAATCACCTGGGACAGTGCAAGGTGTCCCTGGGGGTGGCACTGTGGCTTTAAGGTCCCTCCCAACCCAACCCAACCCATTCCATGTTTCTGTGATTCTGTTTAGTTGGAGAAATCAGAGAAAGGTGAGAAATAGGGAATAACTTCCCAAAATAGATCCTTGGTAAAAACAAGAGAGGTTTATAAATTCATAGCTGGTGTAGAGGGGATGAGGCAGAGACTGCTGCTCATCGCTACAGAAACCAGGGAGCACAAGAAGGAATCTCAACTATCAAATAAACTGAAATAAAGGGGGTTTGCTCTCACCAACAGCTCAGCTGGACTCAGGCATGCACAGTGCTAAGAATGGAAAGGTTTAACAAGGTTGAAAAGCACCAGGATGAGTTTCCAGAGGGCAGATCCATCAGCAATTTTTAGATAGCTCTGTTAAAATCTATTCCCAGGTCCCTGAACCACTGACGTGGTTGGGAGCTCCTCAGAACAGATGGCTACTCCTCAAAAGTGCTTCCAATTTCTAACAGCTCCACCCAAAAGATCCTGATTTTTCCCTGTTTTCCTCAAAAGAAGCCATGCCTTCAACTCCCTGCTTTAAACCTGACCCCTGGAAAGCAGCCACAGTGACCTGACAGGGCAGGAGTCCCTCGAGCTCCTCTAAATTTCAGAAACCCAACAAACAAGTGAGAACCCCCAGGGCAGCACTGCCTGCCCTAGGAATTATGGAGGGAGCAAGGAAAGCCAGCAAAGTGAAAAAGCTGCCCTCAGCCAGCTCCTCTGCACTGATTTCCTGAGATTTGTTCCTGTTCCAGGATCCCAGGGTCATCCCAGAGCACACAGCACAGGGTTCATGTACTGATCATGCAGTCCCATTTTCAGAAAAATTCACTTTTTTCCTCCTTCATTTCCACAGCAGCCATGGTGAAGGCAATGTGCCACGTGTTCAGCCCACAGAAAATCAGCATTCAAGCCAAACTCCCAAAAATCAGGCAGAACATGGGAGTAAACCACCAAGGAAGAAGGAACAGCTTGAGATCATTTGGTGTCACATTCACAACCAGGGCACTTCCAGCCCAGTTCTTCCATCACCAGAGATCACACACAGGCACAACCTTAGGCTGGACTAATCCTGTCCATTTTTAAGCAAAATGCCCCAATTTGGAGCCCAGGATCCCTCTGTGCTTCTAGAAGAGGATGAGCCCTCTGCTGCAGGGTTTTACCTGACTGAAGGATACTCTCATGCACACAACTGTGGGGCTTGAAGAAGCCTCTGGAACCAACTAAATTTTCCAGGATGGATTCCCCTTCCCCAGCAGGCAGCACATCCCTGCCAGGGGCAACCAGACCATGACACAGCTACAGACCCTGCTGAGAGCAGCCTCAACACTCAGTGGAGTCCCCAAGTACAGAATTTCAGCAAATCCAGCCAGCCCCAGGCCAGGGGAGCCTGAGCTCTGCTGGAACCAGGCCCTGGTGACACTGAGGTGCCTCTGTCACCCACCAGCTGCTCAGGAACCTTGTACACCTTTATCCTTGTGTTTGGGGTCTTGGGAATTCCTCCACAATTCCCCAGGTTTGTGCACAAAAAAGTAACATCACTGGTGACTGGAATTACTTCCAGTTCACCCAGAGTGACGTGGGATCAGGAATGCACCTGGGATTGCATCAAACAAGATTATCCCCCTGTAACTTCCAAAGCCTCGTGTCCCAGTAAGAAAAGGGGCTGGGGAGCAGTGGAAGGACAGCTTCAGGAGTGGGTTTCCCTTCAAGAGAAGGGCTAGGGACTCTGGGAGTGATGGAAGGACATCCCCAGGCATGAATCTGACTTTTCAATTGGGGCTGGGGGCTCAGGGAGTGATGGAATGGCAACCCCAGGAGAGGGTTCCCTTTGAGGGAAGGGGCTGGGGGCTCTGGGATCAATAGAAAGGGCAGCCCTAGGAGTGGGTTTCCCTTGGAGGGAAGGGGCTGGGGGCTCTGGGAGTGATGGAAGGACATCTCCAGGCATGAATCTGACTTTGAAAGTGGGGCTGGGGGCTCAGGGAGTGATGGAATGGCAACCCCAGGAGAGGGTTCCCTCTGAGGGAAGGGGCTCTGAGGGCAGTGGAAAAGCAGCCCCAGGAGAGGATCTCCCTTCAAGGAGAAGGGCTGGGGGCTCTGGGAGTGATGGAAGCACATCCCCAGGCATGAATCTGACTTTGCAAGTGGAGCTGGGGGCTCAAGGGTAGCCCCAGGAGTGGGTGTCCCTTGGAGGAAAGGGTTGGGGCTCTGGGATCAATAGAAAGGGCAGCCCCAGGAGTGGGTGTCCCTGGAAGGAAGGGGGCTCAGGGGCACTGGGTGTCCCCTGGAGGGAAGGGGCAGCCCCAAGGGCAGTGGGTGTCCCCTGGAGGGCTCCCTGCCCAGGCACACATTCCCTGAGCCTGCCCAGCCCTGCCGGGGATGCCGAGGTGCCTCCCTCCCTCCCTCCCCGCAGGCCGATTGTTGGAAGCAGCAGGGAGGCACATGTGAAACCTCTCTGGGGCTGGGCAGAGCCTGCAGGCCCCGTGTGACTGTGCATGTAGATGAAGCAGCCCCGGCCCTGGGAGCTGCTGCTGCTCAGTTCTCAGGGAAGGCTTTTTCTGCTGCTTGGCTCCCTGCTGAGCCAGCCCTTTTCAGCCTTTCCATCCCCCCAGTCCCTGCTCCTGCACAACTTGATTGAATTAAAGACCCAGGAGAACGTGGGTTTATTTTCTCCTCTTCAAGGCACTGCAGAAAAGATTTTTAATTGGTTTAAAAAAAAAAAAAAAGATGCTGAACAAAATGCAATGGTCTTCAGCCCTCTTGAAGCAGCAGTAACAGATAGCACTATTTAACACTGCTGAGTGGAACCACAAGCAGGAGCTGTGACTGGCAATTTAAAGCAAGCTCAGAGTGGTTTCTGGTTTATTTAAAGCCTAAAGTGTTTACCCTCAAAAGAAAACCAGAACCTGCAAGTGTTTGCCCTTCCCACACCACGTTCCAATAATGCAGCCTGGGAGGAAGAGTGGAGCCTGGGAGGCAGCTTCAATTCAACAGAGACACGCACCTCGATGCATAATTAATAACATTTCATCCCAGAAATGCTTCTCTTCCACACAGAGCCTGCAGTGATGGCAGGGAGCTGCTTGCACATCAAGAATATCCCTGCAAGTGACGTGTGACACCCCAGTGAATTCATAATCTGGGCCACAGCAGTGGTGACAGGACAAGGGGGAACAGCAGGGACAGATGGATATTGGAAGGAAATTCTTCCATTTTCTGCAATGGAACTCCCAGAGAAGCCCTGGATGCCTGGAAGTGCAGGGGTGGAATGAGATGGGCTGTAAGATCCCCCTCAATCCAAAGATTCTTTAAAATCAGCTCAGAATTTCAGGCGCCCCCACAAGTGAAGCAAAGGGTAAAAGGCATTGTCCCCTCAAGAATTCCTCTCAGCACATCATTTTTACAAGGAATGATGCTGAACCATGATCCCAATCCCACAGAAACCCAAAGTGCTTTGTCCCCATGCAGGTCAGTGCCACTGATGCACTTAGAGCCTGTATCTGCATCCCAAATTCTAGTAACCCCTGATATCAGCCATTCCCTCCAAAAAAACTGCTCCTCAAGAAAACTTTGTAATCTCAGAGGGAACTTGGAAGGTGTTGATCAACCCTCAGGATTATTTCCTGAGGGTTAGGTCTTGATCAACCCTCAGGATTATTTCCATCATGGGTTCCTTACCTGAGTGCAAAACCCCCAAAGATTCTTTGTGTCAAAATCCAAGAATTCCTCTCAGCACATCATTTTTACATGGAATGATGCTGAACCATGATCCCAATCCCACAGAAACCCAAAGTGCTTTGTCCCCATGCAGGTCAGTGCCACTGATGCACTTAGAGCCTGTATCTGCATCCCAAATTCTAGTAACCCCTGATATCAGCCATTCCCTCCAAAAAAATTGCTCCTCAAGAAAACTTTGTAATCTCAGAGGGAACTTGGAAGGTGTTGATCAACCCTCAGGATTATTTCCTGAGGGTTAGGTCTTGATCAACCCTCAGGATTATTTCCATCATGGGTTCCTTACTTGAGTTCAAAACGCCCAAAGAGTCTTTGTGTCCAGATCCAACATTTTTACAGTAAAGTGTCACAGCAGAAAAAGCTTTTCCTGCACAACTCAATTTCTTACACACAGCTTTGGGTTTTTAAATGCCCAAGATCCCCACATGCCATGGCTATGCCAGGCAATTCACTACAAACACACCAGGAAGAGCCAGAATTGCCAAAGCAGAGCAGCCCAAAGTCCTGATTCCCACAAAGCCAACAATGGACACTTAAAAAAGAAAAAAAAAAAGCAAAAAAACTCCACATGATCAATCAACCAGTGACATTTCCTCAGCAAACTCACTCCTCTCTACCCTCCAACAATTTATGGCTTAAGTCACCATAATATTGGCTGTCAAAGCAGAGTCTCCCAGCCCCGAGGGCATTTCAAACCCTGCTGAGCACAAATCTCTGCAACAAGTGCAAACTTGGCAAACATCTGTGAGCTGCAGCCTGTGTGAGCCCCAGGTGCCACCCAAAGGGCAGGAAACTGAAAAAGCTGCCCTCAGCCAGCTCCTCTGTGATGATTTTCTGGGATTTGTTCCTGTTCCAGAACCCCAGGGTCATCCCACAGCACAGGGTTCATGTGCTGATGATGCAGTCCCATTTTCAGAAAAATTCACTTTTTCCATCCCTAATTTCTACAGCAGCCAATGTGCCACATGTTCAGCCCACAGAAAATCAGCATTCAAGCCAAACTCCCAAAAATCAGGCAGAACATGGGAGTAAACCACCAAGGAAGAAGGAACAGCTTGAGATCATTTGGTGTCAGATTCACAACCAGGGCACTTCCAGCCCAGCTCTTCCATCACCAGAGATCACACACAGGCACAGCCTTAGGCCTGGATTAATCCTGTCCATTTTTAGGCAAAATGCCTCAATTTGGAGCCCGGGATCCCTCTGTGCTGACAGAGGGACAGAACACAGGTGTGGTCCTGCCCTTCTGCCTTCTAGAAAAGGGATGAGCCCAGAGCTGAGCCCTCTGCTGCAGGTGTTACCTGACTGAAGGATGCTCTCATGCAGACAGCAGCAGCACACATCCAGGATGCAATGGGCAAATGGACAATTTAATACTTTAAGTTCATTTGAAATCAAATTCTGTTTTCCTCACTGATTTTTGGGAACAGCAGGTCAGAGATTACAGGAGATGAGGGGACCAGGAATGGCTGTGCTGCTGCAAGCATGAGATAAAATTTGGATGCTGTTGTGTTACAGGCTTCACATGGCCTAGAAACTGAAAAAATCTTTGTTCTCCCAGGCTGACACTCACACAGGCCTGTGGCATTACAATTTAGTTCAAAGTGCTGGATTTGAAAGGTCTTTTCACCAAACTCTCTAATGAAAACAACACACACACACTCCTGTGCCAGGATATTAAACATGACAAAAAAACTGACTTCACCCACACTGAGCTTCTGTGCTTTTTCCTGACACCAACTTTCAAGGTGTTCTTGTTAGGATGTTATTTATTCATGCAGATCTCTGACACACAGAGCAGAAAGGCAGTGAAGGACAGGAAAATGGCAAACAAGAAAGGAGCTGCAGAACCCTCAGCACTTGTGATGCTCCTAAATCTCATCAAGCCACAAAGTGCAAACAGACAGGATCAGCACGAGAGACAAGATCTTAAGCTCCCCTCAATCACTGTAATTAACACCTGATCATTTCGTTAAGAGCAAATTAAACCCCTGACAAGCACAATCACAGATTACACAGAACTTGATCTATAAATAGGGAGGGAGCACATGGCTGAGCCAGGGCTGGCACAATTCAGCTTTACATGGTGAAGGTTAAACTCCTTTCCTTAGTCAGTATTTTTAGGACTAAGAGCAGAAGATCCAGCCCCCAGTAATCAGATATTTCAAGCTGAATCCCTTGTGGTTATCCTAGAAATGTCCAAGTGAATGAGGAGCAGCAGGCTGGGATTAAAGTGGCTGATTCAGACAAAGCATTAACAGCACTGGCAGCTCTGAGGCAGCCACAGAGCTCCCACTGCCCATTCCTGCAGGGACAGGGACAGGGACAGGGACAGCTCACACTGCCCATTCTGACAGGGACAGGGACAGAGACAGCTCCCAATGTCCATCCCTGCAGGATCAGCTCCCACTGCCCATTCCTGCAGGGACAGGGACAGGGACAGGGACAGGGACAGGGACAGCTCCCAATGTCCATTCCTGCAGGATCAGGGACAGGGACAGCTCACACTGTCCATTCCTGCAGGAACAGGGACAGGGACAGAGACAGCTCCCAGTGTCCCTTCCTGCAAGAACAGGGACAGGGACAGGGACAGCTCCCAATGTCCATCCCTGCAGGATCAGGGACAGAGACAGCTCCCAGTGTCCATCCCTGCAGGATCAGCTCCCACTGCCCATTCCTGCAGGAACAGGGACAGAGACAGCTCCCACTGTCCATTCTTGCAGGAACAGGGACAGGGACAGCTCCCACTGTCCATTCTTGCAGGAACAGGGACAGGGACAGCTCCCAATGTCCATCCCTGCAGGATCAGCTCCCACTGTCCATTCCTGCAGGAACAGGGACAGGGACAGCTCCCACTGTCCCATCCCCGCCTTACCTGAGGTGGGGCTTTCTTCAGCAGCACCAGAAGGGCTTGCAAAACCAGGTTGGAAAATCGAGGTCCAATTGGGACATAATCTGAAAGGAAAAATTCATTTTAATATCCATGGAGCAGGTGCATATTTAATCCATTTCACTGTAGCAAAAACAGTTCAATGCTCCTGCAATAAATGGTTCCAGATAATTTCCAGTTTGCAATGTTTCAATATTGCAAATGCATCAATATTTCTGCAGCAGCCAGCACAGCTCTCCCTCCTCCTGACTCACCTAAAAGTCGCTCAATGTCGTCCACAACAACACAGCTGAGCTGGGACTTGTAGGCATCATCAAAGATCTGAAAAACAGTGAAATATCTCAGGGTTAAACCCCAGCCACAGGACTGGGGCAGCCACAGCTGGGCCTGCTGATGTGGGTTCAGCTGAACACAGCAGCACTGAGAGGAATAATCTGAGAATGAAACAGGTGGGGAATGAGGGATCAGGCTCCCTGCAGGCAGTAAAACACTGCCATCTCCACAAATTTGGTTTATTTATTCATTTACTGCCCTGAGGCTCACTGTAATCCAGGGAGAAACCAGCACCACTCCTGTGTTTTAGGAGCTGGGGCAACACTGATAATGTGACACACACACACACAGAACCTGCCCAGCTGTGACACAGCTGTGAAGCTTTTCTCCTCAGGCTGTTGGGCACTGTGCAGAGCAGCCCTGCAGGGAGAAGGGACTGACCCAGAGCTGGATCTCACACCCAGAACAGCCCTGCAGGGAGAAGGGACTGACCCAGGGCTGGATCTCAGCCCCAGAACAGCCCTGCAGGGAGAAGGGACTGACCCAGAGCTGGATCTCAGCCCACTCACCCTTCCTGGAGCAGCTCTGGGTGTGAGCAGGAGGCAGCACTAAGGACAGCAGGTTTGCCTCCAGCAAACCCTGATTCCAGTGAATCCAAAGGCTCCTTTTGGAATCCAAGTCACAAACTGGATCTCCACTGCTTCTCCTAAGAACTTTACCTCCCTTACAAACTCTACAGCTCTGCACCAATGTGATCAGAGTAACATTCAGTTCACGTTCAGTACCCAGAAATGAAAATGTTAAACTCATTCACATTCCCTGGGTGCCCAGGTTGTTAAACCTCATGTTTCAATAAAAACCCCACCTCAGAGCAGGTCCCAGTCCCACTCAGGCAGGATCTGCCCTCCCCAGGTGCAGCCCTAAGCCCTTCCTGGCTCCCCATCCACAGGCAGAGCTCCAGCCCTGGTCACCCCACATCTGTTCTGCTGCAGTTTGCCAGGATCTCACACCAGAATTGAGAATTGAGACACTCAGTGCCACAAAAACATTGGGACAGGAGTCTGGTGTGACAGGACAGGAAGGAATGCGTTAGGTGAGATATTGGGAATTAGAAATTCTTCCCTGTGAGGGTGAGGGGACCTGGCACAGCTGGGGCTGCCCCTGGATGCCTGGCAGTGCCCAAGGCCAGGTTGGACAGGGATTGGAGCCACCTGGGACAGTGGAAGGTGTCCCTGCCATGGCAGGGGTGGGACTGGGTGGCCTCCCAACCCAATCCATTCTACAAATCTGTGATACATTCAACCTTATAAATAAATATATATAAGTGCAGGATTTCCAGACCTAGAAAGAGCAGAAAACCATCCCAAGGATAATTCACCTTCCCCTGCAGGAGAGAACCCAGAACTGGGCTGTCACCAGGCACAGGGGGTGACACACACTTACCTTCTTCATGGCCTGGCACTTGGCTGTCTCAGAAAACCCAATCATCTTATCAGGAGAGCAGATCTTGATAAAGGGGAAGTTGGATTCCTCTGCTATTTTTGCTGCTAAAGCAGTCTTCCCACTGTGGGGGGGGCCTGCAGCAAAGGACAAACAAGGAATAAACAAGGGAGGAAACATCTCTGACAATGCTCAGTGTGAATGATACCAAGGGTATGTTTAGAATTCCATCCAGAGGCATCTGCAGTGTGAAATGAATGTTTTTCCTGCTTGCAGAAGGAACACATTAACTCCTGCTGCAACCCAACCCTCCACATGAAGGCAATTAATGGAACTGCTTGAGTATATGCAGAATGATTTGCCATGACACAAAATATGGCATTACACTTTCTGTAGGAGCAGCCATGGCATCAAAATGTGTTTAGGATAAATTTCTTGAGCTTTTGTGCTGCCTCAGTATGATTTCTGCTGGCACCTTGGCAAACAAGCCAGCAGCAGGCACACTGAATTTATTATTTTATTGTTATTTGGCTGAATTCAGGGTAATTCAGAGACCAAAGGCACACCTGAATCCATGCAATTCAGGGTAATTCAGAGACCAAAGGCACACCTGAATCCATGCAGCCAACATGAATCAGTTGGGAAGGATGGAAAAAATTGCAGGGCAGTAACACAAGGAATTACTCAGGGTTAACTCCAAAGCTACACAGATAATGCATCTTTTTGGACTTTGGGAAAGGAAAAAGGGAAGGGATAAATAACAAATACTATTCCAATATAACAAATTCTCCTCCAAAACCTCTAACACAGATACTGGAAGCAGTTTCCAATATCTGAAAACTCTCCTTAGGCAGTCTGGATAGACGAAATCACCTTTAACTGACAGAAACACCCAAATGTGGCTGTTGGAGTTCAGCTAATTGCACTGATGAGCTCTCCAGTGACTTCAAAGAGAATTCAGACAACTGACTCAGCTAGAGACAGCTCCACTGTAAACCAGCCAAATTCAGGTTACTCACTGGGTACATTTGGGTTATTTAGTGGGTACTTTTTGGTTATTCACTGGGCACATTTTGGGTTATTTAGTTAGTACATTTTGGTTATTTAGTGGGTACATTTGGGTTATTCACTGGGTACTTTTTGGTTATTTAGTGGCTACATCTGGGTTTTTCACTGGGTACTTTTTGGTTTTTTAGTGGGACATTTTGGTTATTCACTGTGTACATTTGGGTTTTTCACTGGGCACATTTTGGTTCTTCCCAGGGCACATTTTGGTTATTCACTGGGCACATTTGGGTTATTTAGTGGGTACATCTGGGTTATTTAGTGGGACGCTTTGGTTATTTACTGGGTACATTTTGGTTATCTAGTGGGCACATTTGGGTTATTCACTGGGTACATTTGGGTTATTCACTGGGTACATTTGGGTTGTTCACTGGGTACATTTGGGTTGTTCACTGGGTACATTTGGGTTGTTCACTGGGTACATTTTGGTTATCCAGTGGGTACATTTGGGTTGTTCACTGGGCACATTTTGGTTCTTCCCAGGGCACATTTGGGTTATTTAGTGGGTACCTTTGAGTTATTCACTGGGTACATTGTGGTTATTCACTGGGTACATTTTGCTTATTCACTGGCCACATCCCCTTCTCCCTTGTTCCAACCAAAGGATCCCTTTAGCTGAGCACTTTTAACACCCAAACCAATTTCACCCAAGCAAACTCAAAGAGCCCAGCTCCATTTCTCCCCCAGGGTGTTTCCTGCAGGTTCAGGGTGTCAGAGGTGAGCAGAGCAGCCTGCAGAGGCATTCCCAGGTGTTTTTTTCCCCAGCTGTACCTTCCAGCAACACGCTGACCAGGGGAGTGCGGTCGCTGTTCTTGGTCTGCTGCACCAGCAGCTCCCCATCATCCAGCACCCTCGTCACTGGGTCCCCCCACTTGATGATGCCATTCATGATGTAGCTGGCATAGTCCTCCTGGTTGGTTCCAAATGCCTGTAGAAGACAGGGAGTACTTTTTCTTACCACATAATTTTTCATCCCATTGAAAAAATCGTGAAATGATTAAACAAAAATGACCAGGAGGAAGGTTCTGAGAAGTGAGACAGTCACAGCCCCTGGTGACTCACAGCATTCCAACATTCAGAGGGCTGAACACGGGTGGAGACCAGGCATGTTCAGAATCATCTTTTCATAGGCCCTCATAAGCAGTTCCAGTCAGTGCAAGCTGCCAGTGGGTTCTGACTCCACACTGTGCAGAGACAATTCTCAGAAATGAGGCTTAAACCTCCTCCTACAGCCCAGGGTAGAGCTGTCATTGCAGCTCCAAGAATGGCCAGGTCAGTCCCCAACCCTGCCTCCACCTGTGTGAATTCTCTCTCCCAGAGGACACCCAAAATTCCCTGGCATCCTGTGCATTGACATCCTTCCAAATGCAGATCTCCACTGGTGACCTTTGTCTTTACACCCCCAGGAAATGAAGTGGCCAAAAAGTAGACAAGGAGAAGAAACCCCCAGCTGTCCTTTACCTGTTCTAGCTCTCTTTATGACTCTCTGGGCAGCAACAGAGAGCTCAGAGCTCTTCACATGCCAGCCCATGGGTCAGCACTGCTGTGTGACCCCAAAGGAAGTGTCCTTCCCTCCCATCTGACTGCTCTGGTGGCTGCTCCTGCAGCCCCACAGTCCCCACTTACTGGTTTGATGTCATTCTCCAAGGATGCAAAGAAGTCTCCTCTGGTCACTCGCAGGCTCTCTGCCTTCTCCATGTCCACCTCCACTTTGTTGCTGGCCTAGAAAGGCAATAAAGGCCACACTGTGGGGTCAATAATAAAAATCTTCCTGTGAGGGCATTTGCTGGGTCCTCCTGGAGCCACTCAGGGCAGCTGTCCCACCCCACTGTGATATTTTCTGGAAAATTTCCTTGCCAGAATTTTTCTCCTGAGAAGCTGAAAAGCCTCAGAAAAGAAATGGAAACAATAATTATCTGATTGCTTGGAATGTGGTTTGGAGGTTGCTTCCCAACAGGTTCATCTTTGATTGGTCTCATGTAAATTGTTTTTAATTAATTACCAATCCCAGTCCAGCTGTGTCAGACTCTGGTCAGTCACAAGATTTTAATTATTCATTCTTGTTTAGCCTTCTGATGTCTCCTTTCTCTTTCTTTAGTATAGTTTTAGTCTATCATTTTCATATAATATAATATCATTTCATTTCATTTAACATAATTTTGTATAATTTCATATAATTTCACATAAAATAATATAATACTATATATAATATTATATAATATAATATATAAATTTTAATATCATTTCATGTTATATTATATTATATTATATTATATTATATTATATTATATTATATTATATTATATTATATTATATTATATTATATTAATAATAAGTGGGGTCAGTGTGGGACTGACCTCAGCCCAGTTCAAACTTCTAGAACTTACTGGGATTACACAGATACCCTTTGGAGCTGGGAACTAAGACAAATAAATTACATTTAACCCTCAGAGATGTGTCTCAGACATTCCCCTCCAACAGGGACCTGTAAGAACAGAGTGCACCAGAGCATGGGAAGGAAAAATAACAATAAAAATAATGACATGGGGCTTGTCTAGAGGAGCTGCATTTGCAAGCACAGGACCCCAGCCTGGGCAATCCTGCTGTGCCAGAGCATGGCTGAAATGAGAATCCCTTCTCCCAAAAACACCACCAAGCACAAGCACACAGCCAAACCAAAAACTGAGGGAATCTTTAGTACAGATAATCACTTTTCTGTTTTGCAGAGGGAGATGAAAGCACCTGAAACACTCAATAAATTCCTGAAGTTGTGTGTACACTTAAAACCAGGAGGGCTCTTACCTCCCCAGCCTTTATTGAGCTCATGCTTTAATTTTTCACACACACACTTTGAGAGATGATTTAAACTCTTGTTTAAATGATTCAGAAGACAATGCCCCTTCGTTTTCCATTTGTGCTCTGGTTTCTCACAGGTGCTTCTGAAAACTAGGTCAGGCCTGTGATGTATATTTTAAGTTTTCAGTACTTGCAGGAAAGAATAAAGAATTTTACTGCTTCATTTAGCTAAAAGCAATTTCAGAATAAAGAACATTACCCAAAATTACTATGTCAAAGTGTCTGAAAAGCAAAACAACACGAGGCCATTTCCCATGTGGAAAACACAGGCATACATTGCTGAGATGTGGATCACAAAGCACCCCAGAGGAGGGGACTGCTCTTTCACATTTGCACATTGCCATCTCCCCTTTTCCCACATGATTTCTGGGCACAACAGGGAATAGATCAAACACCAACGCTCCCCAAACGCACCCTAAACTCCAGCACTGAGAAAACATCAGCCATAAGCAAAATTAATTATTTAAGGAAAATGTTTTGCCTGCAAAGGGAAGAATCCAGAAGTGCTGATTTTTTTTTGAGGCAGAGCACAAGAAAATGAGAAAGTGATGATGTTTGTGGTTTTCTGCTATATGAAACAATAACTTTTAACTTGTCAAGTATTGTGGTTATACAAGACTAATTAGCAGGAAGAGTAATTTTTCCTTTCGAAAGAGCACTCCCAGGAGACACAAATGTCTAAGCAGCAAATGATTTCTCACTTAAATGAAAATGTGATTTGCTCTCCTCACATTTGAGGCTGAGCAGATTCTTACAGTCCTTGTGCTGTGGGATTGATGTCCTGGGCTTTTCCTGCAGGAGCTGCCCCCAGTCCTGGCCAGGGGAGCAGGGCTGAGCCTCAGGCTCCTTCCTCACCACCTCATCATCTCATATTTCAACACCACTGAATACTGAGCTTTGCCTGTGCCTTCCCAGCCCTGACATTTCATGGCCCTGCAGCCAGTGGGATGGGAGGGCAGGGAGGTGTTCCCTGAGAGCTGAGGGATTTGGGAAGGCTGCATGAACCAGAGGATGTGGGGTGATCATCATGCCAGCCCTTATCTGCAGTGGAAGGTTTTGTACAAAACCCTCTGAATTTGGATTTGGAGCAGAGGATTCCTTCCAAGGCTGCAACACTTCTCCACACAAAGCACATCTCCTCTGCCCTTCTGGTTCTTGCAGAGGAAACAGTGAGGAGCCATCTCCACTCCCTGATCCCAGCACACTCTCCATAACCCTTCTCCATCCTTTTCCAGGCTCAGGAATCCCAATTTAACCATTTCTCCAAAGAAAACCCTCCTGTACCTCTGACCCCTTGCTGCCATCCACACCCTGGTTCCAGCACAATCCAAGCACACCAGGGATTTTATCACAGCCCCACTTTTGCTCTTCACCTCTCCTGGTAAATTCTAACCTTGCTATTTTGCTGTTTCCACCGACAAGCACTGAGCTGGGATTTCCAGACCATTCCAGCTCCAAGAACTTGACCCCAGCTGATGGCCAGGTCAGTCCCCATCCCTTCACCTCTCTGAATTCTCTCTCCCACAGGACACCCAAAATTCACTGCCATCCTTCCAAATGCCCCCTGCACACCTCCACCTTTGTCTTTATGTCCCCAAACCAGCTCTGAGGTTGTAACCTCCCCCTCCTCACAGAACATTTATCAACACATTGAGCTGCTCAGGCTCCAGCAGAGCCTCCCTAGAAATGGCTGTTCCAATTCCCACCTCATCTTCTGGGTCCAGTGCACAAACTGTGCTCAAGACTTTCAGTTTTTGGCAAAACATCCTCAAAAACCACCCCTTCAAGCTGTGCAAGAGGCACCTGGAGGGCAGGAGGGGGAAGAGGGAATTGAGAATGAAAGAAAAGCACAGGGAAAAAGTGAATTTCATCTCCTAAGGTACACTGATAGGCTCCTTTCCATTTGGAGGTAAACATTCCGTATTCCAAACAGAATTATTTTCCTTTTTTTGCCCCAGTAGAAGACTGACCTTGATGTGTCTGTTCATGGCAGTGGACTGAGCAGCTCGAACCAAACCTTCCAGCTCAGCACCACTGAAGTTCTTGGTCTCCACTGCCAGCTCTGCAATGTCCACATCCTCAGCCAGCAGCTGGTGCTCCCTCATCCTCACTGTGTGGATGTGCAGGATCTGGAATCGGCCCTTCTCATCTGGCAGGCCTGGGATGGGGGAAAAAACCACAAAAACCCCTGAGAACATCACTGCAAACCCCCTGACCCTCCCCTCAGTGTCGTCACTGTCACATTTTCTGAAAAATCCGTTTGCCAGGATTTTTTTCTCCTGGGAAGCTGAGAAGCCTCAGGGAAAAATGAAAACAATATTATCTGATTGATTCTCCTGTGTTTTGCTGCTTTGGAATGTGGTTGGAGAGTGTTTATCCAACAGGTGCTTGTTTGATTGGTTTCATGTGAATTGTTTTAATTTAATGACCAATTACAGCCCAGCTGTGTCAAAGCTCTGGAGACAGTCACAAATTTTTCATTGTTATCTTGTTAAGCCTTCTGTCTGTATCCTCTCTTTCTCTCCTTTAGTACAGTATAAATGAATATAATATAATATAATATAAATGAATATAATATAATATAATATAAATGAATATAATATAATATAATATAATATAATATAATATAATATAATATAATATAATATAATATAATATAATATAATATAATATAATATAATATAATATAATATAATATAATATAATATGATATAATATAATATAATATAATATAATATAATATAATATAATATAATATAATATAATATAATATAATATAATATAATATAATATCAGCCTTCTAAGAACATGGAGTCACATTCATCATTTCCTTCCCTCATCTGGGGACCCCAAAAATCCCACACAGTGTCCCCTCCTTCCAAGGCCCCTTCTCACCATAAGCAGCTTCACTCACAACCTTCACTGACCAAATTCTGATCTCAAATGCAAAGTCAGTGATTTGTTCTCATGAATCTAAGATGATCTGGGCTTATTTTCTTAATAAAGCCTACATGATCAGATATTCCCTAATTTACCCTCACTGGGTGTGCACAAAGGTCCCTTTCTAGTTACTGACAGACAGCTGCTTTTCCAGTTGCTTTTCCAGTGCCAGATTAAATGGCAAACCAAGCTCTTGGCCAACTTTTAGTCCACCCTCTGTTCTTTCCTGTCCTTCCTGCAATTTCCACCCAGGAATGATCTGTATCATTATCTACCTCCTTTGCTTCACACAAATATTCAGGGTCCTGCCTGCCCACCCTGCAGGGCAGAAATTCAGATCAGGTATCAGTAGGGAAGAATTTATCAGTAGGGAAGTCCAAAGTGGTGCTTTATTGGTCTGATTTAATTGATGTTCTGGAGGGAGCTGCAGGAATTTCAGCACCTGGGCCATGCTGGGGATTGCTCACATTAGGATCTGTATTTGCTTTGCTGCTGTGGGTCCATGGAGCTGAGGAAATGGGCTCTTACCAATCTCCATCTTCACCTCCAGCCTCCCCGGCCTCAGCAGGGCCTCATCAATCAGGTCAGGTCTGTTGGTCATCCCTGGAGTCAAAGATAAAACAAAACAGTTATCTGAGCTGCCTGAGTGGGTTTACAGCCCACAGAGGCAGGGAGACACTCAAAGAGTCCCAAGAAAACAGACAGAAGGCACTCCTCTTCTGGAATGCTCAGGGAGAGTCAGGGCAACAGGGATCAAACCTGTTCCTGTGGCTCTGTCTGCCTGTCCTTGGGCTCCTGCAGCAGGACAAGCACAGCAGGAGCAGCCCCAATCCCCCCCAGGCTGATAAATCAATTCTATCAATCCTTACAAGTTCCCCTACAGTATGAAACCCTCCTTATCAAAAACTAAACAAGGAAATTGCTGAAAGCAGCAATATCTGCCAACCACAGCAGCATCTCCCTTTAAACCTGCTCCAACAGCAGCCTGAGCTGACCAAACCCCAGCCCTCAGGACAGAGCAAACCCCACGTACCAATGACCAGGATGTTGTTGAGCTGCTCCACACCATCGATTTTGGACAGCAGCTGGTTCACCACGGTGTCGTGCACGCCCGTGCTGCCAGCCATGCTGCCCCTCTGCTTGCAGATGGCATCAATCTCATCAAAAATGATGATGTGCACCCCACTGTTGGCTCCAAGCTGGGGGAGAGAGGACAGGAGTGTCACCAGACTCCAAAATCAACACCAAGCTCAGCCACACAGACACAGAGTTGTATTTGCAGGAAGAAATGATGAATCTGACTCCATGGCCTCAGAAGGATAATGTATTATTTTATGATACTACATTATATTAAAGAATGCTGTACTAAACTGTACTAAAGAATACAGAAAGGATACCTACAGTAGGCTAAAAAGATAATAATGAAAACTTGTGACTCCTTCCAGAGTCCTGACACAGCTTGGCCCTGATTGGCCAAAGAGTGAAAACAACTCACACCAGAATCCAATGAAACAATCACCTGTTGGATAAACAATCTCCAAACACATTCCACATGAGCAAAACACAGGAAAAGCAAATCAGATAATTATTGTTTTCATTTTTTCTCTGAGGCTTCTCAGCTTCCCAGGAGAAAAATTCTGGGTGAAGGGATTTTTCAGAAAATGTGAATCTGACAGACACAGCATTGAGAGTCCCTGTGTGCTCAGTATCACATCTCTGTGTGTCTCACCCCTCTCCAGGGGAACATCCTGCCCATTTCCAAATCAGGGAACTCAGGGGGCTCTGCTCAAACTCAGAACTTTGCAGCTGCACAGCTTTTAGGGAAGAGCACAAGGCTGAGCAAGCCAAGCAAAGGCCAGAGCTCAAAAGGCCCCAGCACTCAGCACCTGGGAACGGGACAGGTACCAGGGACAGGGAACAAGGCCTGTCTGTGGAAAGAGGGAACACCCCAGGCTGCACTGAACTTGGTAAATCCCCAGCTTGCCAGAGCAGCTTTGCTGATAATGTTTTTAAGGAGCCCAGTCAGCCCCAGCACTGCCATTTCCAGGTTCACTCAGGGGTGAGGCAGTTGCAGCTGCTAAGAGAACAGGATACTTTTTGTGACTGCATTATGAAGCTTTTCCCCTTCAAATTCCACCTCTAAAACATCTTTTGTGGCCAGGGCAGCCCATGTTATCACTGGGTGCATGTGCTGGGCCTGGCAATCTGCCCCAGACACAGGCAGCACAATGCCAACCTTTGGGAGACCTTTTTAATCTCCCAGCTGTCATCAGGCCCAGCCCCTGCAGCCAATATTGAGTGGATTTTCACAGGTGTGTTATTGCCAAGGCAAAGCAGCTCCCAGAGATGCAGCAGCCACCAGGAGATTGCTCACATGGGTCTGTGTTACCACACAGAGCTGATTGACTGACTAATAAACCTTCTGCTGAAGAAATGAGATTATTTCAAGTCACCACCAAAACCTGAGTCTTGTGAGCTGATCAAAATTAAGGGATCATTTGCTAATGACTTCTAAAAAGACTTCCCTGTATTTAACTGTGACTAGCCTGACATTTGATTTTCTTTATCAGAAAAATCTATCAAGATCACATGATCAACAGCAGAGAAAAATTACCATAGCACACATGAAAGAAGTATTTATACCACGAAACTAAAGATTGGGGTTTTGAAAGCCGGCTAAAGCAATGGATAAAAAACATCACTGAAAAAAACCAGAATCTTTATATTCACTTCCAGTTTCAAAGATCTTTAGTTTCAAGACATTATTCTCATCCATTAGTTTTCTGCTGAGAAAAATTAACCATGTATAGGTTATAACACTTCAAATGCTGTAACATACCAATATACCTGCAACCTAAAAATCTTAAGGCTTATGTGCCAGCTTAATTTAGTAAGAAAAAACCAAGCAATGGATAAAAAACATCACTGGAAAAAAAAAAACAGAATCTTTATATTCACTTCCAGTTTCAAAGATCTCTGGTTTCAAGACATTATTCTCATCCATGAGAAAAATTAACCATGTATTGATTATAGTGCTGTAACATACCAATATGCCTGCAACCTAAAAACCTCAAAGCTTATGTGCTAGCTTAATTTAGTAAGAAAAATCCAATTAGATTCAATTATGTCTCTCCTACAAAAGAAAAAAAAAAAAAAAGAAAAGAAAATAAAAAGACTAAAAACATAGGAAAATTTGCACAATCTGAGTTTTAGGGAGCCCAGCTGCCTTTTCCAGCTTCCAAGGCTGTTTTCACAGCTGATAGGCACTCTCTCCTGGTCTGTCACTGTTACATTTTCTGAAAAATCCCTTCACCAGGATTTTTTCTCCTGGGAACCTGAGTGGCCTCAGAGAAAAAACAGTATTATCTCATTTGCTTCTCCCTGTTTTGCTGCTCTGGAATGTGGCTGAATATTGTTTACCAACAGGTGCATGTTTGATTGGTTTCATGTGAACTGTTTTTACTTAATGACCAATCACCATCAGCTGTGTCAGACTCTGAGGAGTCAGTCACGAGTTTTTATTATTCATTCTTGTTCAGCCTTCTGTCTGTATCCTTATTCTATTTCTTTAGTATAGTTTTAATATAGTATTCTGTGATATAATGTGATAAAATATAATATAATGTGATACAGTGTGATATAGTATGATATGATATGATATGATATGATATGATATGATATGATATGATATGGTATAATAATGTGACGTGGTATGATATAGTCTAATGTAATGTAATACAATGTAATATAGTATAATGTAATATAGTATAATGTAATATAGTATTATATTATATTATATTATATTATATTATATTATATTATATTATATTATATTATATTATATTATATTATATTATATTATATTATATTATATTATATTATATTATATTATATTGCATTGCATTACATTACATGATATAGTGTGATATGATATATAGTATGGTATAGTATGGTATAATAATTATATATATAATAATTATAATATAATACATATTATATATATATAATTATAATATGATATAATACAATATAATATGATATGGTATGATATGGTATGATATAGTATGATATGATGGAATGTAATGTTAATATAATATAACATAACATAATATAATATAATATAATATAATATAATATAATATAATATAATATAATATAATATAATATAATATAATATAATATAATATAATATAATATAATATAATATAATATAATATAATATAATATAATATAATATAATAGCTATATTATGATATTATATATGATATGATATATGATATATGATATATGATATATCATATATCATATATCATATATCATATATCATATATCATATATCATGTATTATGTATTACATATGATATATGATATATGATATATGATATATGATATGTGATATGTGATATGTGATATGTGATATATGATATGATAGATCATATGATGTAATATATTATATAGTATGGTATGATATTGTATAATATAGTATTGTATAATATAGTATCATATCACATCATATCATATATCATATCATAATAAATCAGCCTTCTCAGAACATGGATTCAGATTCATCTCTTCCATCCTCCTGGGGACCCTCACAAAGACCCCACTGCTCTCATCCCCATCGCCCCCATGGCTGTGCATCCTTACCCTCCTCTGCTCCTCCTCTGCATCAGCAAACAGCTTCCTGATGTTGGCCTCGGACTCCCCCACGTACTTGTTGAGGATCTCGGGCCCGTTGACCACCTTGGGCTCCCTGGCGTTGAGCATCTTCCCGATCTGCCGCGCCATCAGCGTCTTCCCGCAGCCCGGGGGGCCGTAGAGCAGGATCCCCTTCACGTGCTTGCAGCCTGCAGGGACAGGGAAGGCATCGTGGAGAAGGCTGAGCTACAACAGAGACCAAGGAAGCCAAAGAATAAAAGGAGGGTGTTGGGAAGGAGGAAAGTTTGACAAGAAAGTCTCACAGGTACGCTTGGCAGAAAGATTTTTGAATATAGAATCTGAAAAATGGAATAGAGATGGAAGCAAGATTTGATACAGAAGAAAAGAATTGCTGAGCCCTAACCAAGGAGGCAAAGGATATGTTAGTTAGAACATCCTTAGAGCAAAGGATAAACCCACCTCAAACAAGAAGATGTTTTCACCAAGCACAAAGATAGCACAGGCAAACACGCCTGCCGATGGTGCAAGTAGAAAAAAGATCTCAGAATTTTCCACTGCAAGAAAACTGAAAAACAACTTCCAGCTTAAACTGTAATGTGCTTTTAGTGAGTGGAGAACAGTAACATGAATATGGTAATTACAGTAGTTATGATAGGCTAGAGATAAAAGTTAAGGTATAGATTGGTTCTACTGTGTGAAGATGCTCAGCAAAGAAAAGTATAGAATGCAGTGTAACCAAAAGAAAAGTCTATAATGCATTATAACCTAAACTAAGGGTCTCCAGGGCTGCCTGCAGCTGGAGCTGACAGCTGTAGGCACAGCTCTGTCACCTGAACTGCTGTGACATCTTGGATGGAATAAACTGCATTTTGGATACAATAAACTGCATTTTGAAGAGCCACCTGGAGTCCTCAGGAGTCTTGGGGAATGGTGGAGCTCAAAGGCTTTTTTCCATTTTTTAATGACTACATGAAAATCTGATTTTACTCCATTTTTGTGGATTGACTTCTTTAAGAATGTGACCCATCCATGGTAACCTCACCCCATCCCACAGAGCCCTCAGGGCTGTCACACCTCCGGGCAATTCTGCCTGTTAAGGACAAACACACCTTATTGTCACAGATGTATTTTATGAAAAATCCTTTTGTCGGGATATTTTTTCCTGAGGAGCTGAGAAGCTTCAGCTTCTCCATGTTTTGCTGCTTCAGAATGTGATTTGGAGAACTGTTTACCCAGCATGTGAATTGTTTTTACTTGGTGACCAATGACAGCCACCTGTGAGCAGTCACAAGATTTTATTATCATTCCTTTCCTTTCAAGCCTTCTGATGAAAACTTCTATTATTTAGTATACTTTTAATGTAATAAAACTATTTCTTTTCATATAATATATATTATAAAATAATAATCAGCCTTCTGAAACATGGAGTCAAGATTCTCATCTCTTCCCATATCAGGGTTGCCTGCAAATTCCACCCCTCATCACTCTGCTGTGATTTCACTTACTCCTGAAGGTTATGGCAATAAAGAATTGATTTGAGTCTGAACCACTGCTCAATATTATTTAATTCCTGTGACCCACAGGCTCTCCTCCTTCTCTCTCTGGTTCATTCACTGTAGTGAAGCTCCAGGTCACTGCCCTGAGGAGCAGCTGATGCTCCCAAACCCCAGAGAGCAGCAGTGCTGCACTGCCTAAGCCCAGCAATAAAGCTGAGAGGGAAAATCAATCCTGCTGGGCTTTTCTGCAGATAAAAAAATTTACTCCAGGAATCCAGAGCTGTGCCTAAAGAACTCATGAGTCAGCACTGTGAGTCAAAACCATAAACAACATAAACTGAAGACAAATCTCACAGGGGAGGGAGTGAGGCACAGATAAATTAAAAGTTGCTCCTGTCAAATCCCTGCCATGAGGGCATTGTGACCACGGGGGAACAGGATCTGCTCTGCAACCAAACTGCACCAGCCAGGGTGGTGCTGACAAAGTGATCTCTGCAGGGAAAGCCCAGCACAGCAATGCTCCAGCTCCTGGGACCCAGCACGAGGCCACCAAAGGGCTACAGAGGCAACCAAAGAGCTACAGAGGCAACCAAAGGGTTACAGAGGCCACCAAAGACATAAAGAGGCTACCAGAGGGCTGCAGAGGCCATCAAGAGGTTACAGAGGGCACCAAAGGGTTAAAGAGGCCACCAAAGGGCTACAGAGGCCACCAAAGGCATACAGAGGCCACCAAAGGCATACAGAGGCCACCAAGGGGCTACTGAGGCCATCAAAGGCATAAAGAGGCCACCAAAGGGTTACAGAGGCCACCAAAGGGTTACAGAATCTGTCAAAGAGCTACAGAGGCCACCAAAGGGGTGCAGAGGCCACTAAAGGGTTAAAGAGGCAACCAAATGGTTACAGAGGCCACCAAAGGGCTGTGGCAGGTCAGGGCTGTGCTCCCAGCCCAGCCAGGCAGATCCATGGTGCTGCAGGGAGTGCCACAACACAAACACCAACACTCTGGGCCTGCTTGGTTCTTCTGGTTTTCTCCTCAGTCCTGAGAGAAGTGTCTGAGGCAGCTGGGGGGGCTCAGCCTGAAGCCTGAGGACATCCCTGGCCACCTGCTGCCAGACTGGCTTGCCACTGAATGGGCAACACTGAGAGCAGGGTCTCAGTCAGGTGACAGAACATTCCAGACCCCCAAAGCAATTCGTTCCTCTTCAAATCAAACTGCCACAAGCAGCTCCAGCAGACATCTCCCTTCACAGCCACATTCACCCGGCTAAAATCAAAGTTTTAAGGACAAGCAGGACTTTATTAAAATTAGACAGGTGATGACAAATCCCAAATGTTACCTCTCAAATCACAGTGGGATCCTCTGCACCACACAGGAATTTTGATTAAGTTTATCTCCCCCTCTGCTGATTTCACCAATGTGGCCCAAATGTCAATATTATTATGAGAAAATCTTTCTAAACACAAATTACAGCTGTGCAGACATCTCCAGCCAGTTCACCATTTGATGAGCTCCAAAAAAAGGTCATTGCTGCAACCTGAGCCTTAAATTCTGCCCTTCAATGACAGTTAGAGGCTGAATAGGGACTTTAACAGGAAGTTAAATATGGGAAAAACAAAATCTGAGGGAAAATTCATTAAAAATGCTGAGAATGGGAGAGTTACTGGTGCTACCAATGGAAGTCATTCTGTTTTGACCCAGAAGATCACCTGCCCAAAGACAAGATAAAGTTTATTTGTTCAATTCTCCCTCTTCAATTTAGTGGAGAGATCAGAAGAACCGATTTAGTATAAGAGGGATTTTCTACTTGGGAGTGTAATTCCCCTTTTTAATTAAAATCAAAGCATTCTGGTGGGATTGGATCACTCAGATGAACCACCAGGAACCTGCATGGATGGGAAGGCCCCAGCACAGCAGGGAGATTTTTATCTCTGCACATTCATCTTGGGGCAGGTTACAGGAAGTTCAGGGTTCCCAGGCTTCACCTGACATACAAAATTTCCCTACAAGTAGAGCTGGGTGGAATTTCCCTCTCATGCTGTAAGCCCAGAGTGTCTGATTTGAATTCAAAGCTGGGGCAGGGAAAGGACGACATCTGAACCAGAAATTTTATTTTCTCAGTGGTCAGAGTTTAGATTCATCAAATCCTTTGCCACTGGAAAGAGAATACAAAGTGAAGTTGTCCATGGATCTCTAGAAAGGGATTCCTCACCACATCCCACTGGCTTCAGACCACACAAGCAAAATTTCCCTACAAGTAGAGCTGGGTGGAATTTCCCTCTCATGCTGTAAACCCAAAGTGTCTGCTTTGAACTCAAAGCTGGGCCACACCTGAACCAGAATTTTTATTTTCTCAATGGTCAGAGTTTGGATTTATCAAATCCTTTGCTAGAAAGAGAAGACAAAGCGAAGTTCTCCATGGATCTTTGGAAAGGGACTCCTCACCACAGCCCACTGGCTCTGAGGAGCTCAGTGCACACATCTATCAGGCAATAATGAGATTTATGACAAGGGCATTTATCCATTTCTGAGGGAATGTGCTAGAAATGAAAATAAATCAGCATCTCAGAGAGCCACTTCCAACAGAATGCCTCTGGCTACAAAACCAGCATCAGGACCCTCAGGAAAAGGGATTTTGGTGAGAGTATCAACAAACAAAACCAAGCACAGCAGCAAAGAGTAAACGTCTATCAAGAGAGCTACAGAAAGATCCCAAATCCCTGAGGCAGGTTCTGGGGGAAGCTGAGCACAGCCAGGATGTTCAGAGCCCCATCTCACCTGGATTACAGCAGCACAATCCCACCAGCATTCCCTGATTCCTGGGATAGAGCTGGGTCATTCCCACCTGCTCAGAAAGCCAACACTGGGATTTGGGAATGTGCTGAACATTTCTGCCTTGTGAACACACACAGACACCCCAGGGCATGGGGACACCCAGCTGGGCACAAACTGGGGGTGCCAGATCATGGTGATGCCACCAACCAACACCCCTGCAGCCACCTGGAGCAGAAGCAAAGCCCTCCCAGACCCCACTGATGGCTCATACAGAAATTCCCTGCTGCAGGTTTGGTGTAAAGCCCCTTCCCCTCCCTCCATCCCATTTCCACATTCCATGTTAAAAGGGAATCATTTCCTTTGGTGACTTTGCAGAATTTGCAAGTCCCATCTCTCATACCAGGACTGAAGACCTTCAAGTCAGCTCACTCTGTGTCCAAAAACTTTCCTGCCACCCGCCCTGCTCCCTCCTCCAAAAGTTTTACAGTTTTTCTCATCCACATGAACAAATTACATCAGGAATTCTAATTAATTAATCTCCTTCACTTTCCTCCCCATCCCTGGGGGATACCAAAGCCAATCCCTGGATCCAGGTGCCTCAAGGTGAGCAGACAGGTTAAATCCCACAAGGAGGAGAAGGACAGGAATGCACTGGTCCAATCCTCCAAAGTTTTCCAGTTGTACTCATCCAGCAACCCAGCACATGAACAAATTCTGTCAGAATTGTGATTAACTCAGCTCCTTCACTTTCCTCCCCATCCCTGGGGAATACCAAAGTCAATCTCTGATTTTTAGAAGGAGAGGCAAGTGATAGAGGTCAGGGACTTCCTCACTGCTCTCCCCAAAGGAATTCAGTGCCCAGACCCAGCCTGGATCCAGGTGCCTCAAGGTGAGCAGAGCACTTCAGGTGAAATCCCTTTGGGAAAGCACTGGTCCATCCTCAGCAAGGAAGAAGAGTAAACAACAGCAAATGCTGAGTTCAAGCTGTTAAATACTTATTTACAGCAGTGAGGAGTTGACATTTGCTGTGACAGCTGATATTAATAAAAGTGACAAATGGGTAGGAACAGGCAACAGAAGCAGAAAAAGAACAAGGGACACAAGAGCCCACAAGTGTTGGATATGGGCAGATCACTTGGACATGAACTTCAGCCAAGGGAGCTCAGAGTGGGTGAAATCACCTCAAAATCAGTGAGAACCTGAACAGGGTGGGTGAGAAAGCAGGGAGGAGATGGTGAATGTCATCCCTGGTGTTGCAAAGGGAAAAGGGAGAGAACTCTGGGCTTGGACTAAATTGAGAGGTCCCTTCAACCTCAGCTGTTTTCTGACTGTGTTGTACAGAGCTAGCACTAACCTGATGGCTGGGAGAAAATGTCTTTTTAAGTGGGTAGAAGAAAACAAGACTACAAGAAGTAGCCAGAACAACTTTGAGACAACTTCCCTCTAGGAAAACATGGGGTTCCCCACACAGAGGGTTTGAGGAAACAAAGAAAGCAAGAAAAGGACATTTAGACTTCTCTAAAGATATAAATATGTGTTAGACACCCTCCTAGACATGCAGGCTGAATGAAGTAAGAGGTGGATGAAAAGCAGATTAAAATTAAACCCCACAAACTTTAAAGCACAGTGAGAAATGATCCCTCCTGAATTTAGTGGCATGTGGTGCCTGGGAGATGGAACAGAACAGAATGCTCCAATTAAATCTGCACACTGCAAAGCCAAGAGCTACAAACACACACACAGGCAGGATTCAATTCATCTGAAATCCATGTAACCTGATGCATGAGTGTCTAATTGGGGAGGGATAACGAATTGCATGATGCAAAACACAAAAAATCATCCCAGTGAGGATTCTGCCCAGCCAGGACCTGCTGATTCACAGCGGATCCATGGTTTGGGTTGGGGATCACAGTCCTGAGCAGGGAAAGGAGCAGAAATAATGGTGGGTGATGTAGAGGTCATAGAAATGGCCTCAGAATCCCAAAACTGCCCTGGAGAATGCTGGAGAGACAGGAGCAGGCTGGATGCAAAGGCTGAGGTATTTCCAGCACCCCAGCTGAGGTTAAACATCCCTGACACTGATTTTTCATTAAAATGACCCTATTTCAGAATAGCTGGGTGAGAATCTTTCCATCATTATTCTTCTCTTACAGTATCTCTGAGTACTTTGAGAACATTAATGCATTAATTTTTAAGGTAGCTTAACAGACAAGCCTCCACTTCAGACAGGATCTGGGGAAGAAAATAATCTGAGTGTCTGCTCATTTCAATGTTCCTCTTGTGTTCTTGATGCCTCACTTCTCCATCATGAGCTGGACTTCAAAATTACAGAGCTCTGAGACCAAGAGGGCAGGCCAAGATGGTTCCCAGGAAACAGAAACCACCTTCAAAAAGTCTGATTTAATTTATTTATGATTTGGGTTCCATTTCAGTCTCTTAGAAGGAACACATAACACCAAACATTTCTCTACCTGTTATTAAACAACATATCCATGCACAATTTGCTCTTGGAGGCCTCCACAACAATTAATGTGCCACTGAAATCAGAGAAATTGCTTTTCTGCTGCAAGTCAAGGCTCTGTTTCAGAGCTTGGGGATACCAGAGTGTTCTTAAATAAGGAAAAGAGGGTCAGCACAAGTGTTTTGTTTTCAAAAGGGTCAGCACAAGTGTTTTGTTTGCAAGTCTGAGAAGGGACTTTCGAGGTTTGTTGCAAGTTACAGCTCCAGGCACCAAATATCAAAAATGTTGTTCCAAGTGAATAAATATCTGTGGGAGTCAGGGGGAAAGGAAGAACAACAAGAAGAGAGAACAGTGGAATGAGCTGGGTTTAAAGGCTCAGCAGAAAAACAGCACCTACCATGGATGGGAAGAAAACACAACATTTGTCAAATAATCAGAGGAGCTTTAGCTGGAGCAAGAGGATGCAGCAGAGAGTAACCCAAGGCAGATTCCCTTCAGCACAGAGTGACACACCCTGAGCTGGCACAGACATCCTGGAAGGGCTTGGAAAGGAGGAGGATTCCCTGGAAACAGAGCTAGGAAGGGCTGTCCTCAGGGAGAACTGCCTGGTGTCTCCCTCCAGCAGTGCCCCAAGGTGTGAAGTTCCTTCCTCAGAAGTGAGAGAGGCACCAAAATGTTTCCAAACATCTTCCTCAAACCTCATCCAGGTAAGGATTTAATTCCATTTGGCAGCCACGGGGTTGGCACCAGTCAATCTTCCCTTTGAGGGTGTTCAGGCCCTGGCACAGGGTGCCCAGAGCAGCTGGGGCTGCCCCTGGGTCCCTGGCAGTGCCCAAATCCCAGGGCTTGCAGCAGCCTGGGGCAGTGGAAGGTGTCCCTGCCATCACACTGGATGGGGTTTGAGGTCCCTTCCAGTCCAAACCATTCTGGGATTCTGTCACATCACACACCCAGGGAGCTGATCTAGCTGAACACTGACCCTATAAACTCTTTATTAATAGCATTTTTTATTGCCAGCTGTATTAGCTCCCCACAGAGCCATGCAAGCCCAAAACCACCAGAACAGGGCTGGGACATCACAGATGGCAAAAAACCAAACTGCCCCTTCCAGGCCAGGGTTGGTGCCCAGCTGGGGCTGATCTAACATTCCTGCTCTTGTACCAGCAGAGTTTCCCCCCTTGGATGATATGGTTAACTAACATTGATTTATGTGCTCCAAACCCAGAACATTCCATGGAAGTTAGATAAACCACACACAAATTGCAAGTAATGCTGGAAGGGTCTATAGAGCCTCTGTGTAGGTCTGGACAGAAATATTTATTGCATTTGGCATGGAAGCTGCAGTCTGGGAGCACTGGGCAAAGAACACAACTGGGTGAGCACTGCAGCACCAGGCAGCAAGCAAATTCCAGCTTTTCCTTTCCCAATAAATTATTCACAAAGGTGAACAGCTGTCACACTGACATTTAGTTAAGAATATAGTTAAGAGCAAGTTATAACTAAGGCAAAGAAAATGAATGTCAGAAAGTTTTTGGGTTTTTTTCAAATTTCAGATAAGCTCTTTAGCCTTGGGGTTAATCAGAGCTCAGGAGCTCTGCTCCCAATCCAACTTCTTCCCTGAAAAAAGTCTCTTTGTGCAGCCTGGCTATAAACATGCACAGCAAGAATATTTGTACTAAATGTAATTTAATGGGGCACACCTTTAATTCATTGCCCAGGGTAATCCAAATACCAGTGGTCCTTCACAGAATATTTGTCTTCTTTTATTAAACAACACCAATTATCTTTTACCTTTTTTCCTTCACATGTGGTCCCAGCCAAGGGCTCTGTGCTGCAGCCACAGAATCAGAGAATCCCAGAATGGTTTGGGTTGGGAAGGGACCTTAAATCCCACCCAGTGCCACCCCTGCCATGGCAGGGACAATTTCCACTGTCCCAGGCTGCTCCCAATGTCCAACCTGGCCTTGGCACTGCCAGGGATCCAGGGGCAGCCACAGCTGCTCTGGGCACCCTCATAAGGAACAATTCCTTTCCAATATCTCACCCAAGTCTCTCCTCTGTTAGTTTAAAACCACTCCCATTCTTGTCCATGTCAAAAAATCACTCTCCTCTGTTTTATAAGCCCCCTTTAGGCACTGGAAAGGGCTCCAAGATCTTCCTCTTCTCCAGGCTGAACATCCTCAGCTCTCCCAGCCTGGCTCCATGGAAAGACTTTATAAATACACACAACAGCTGCTTCAAAAGGTAAAAATATTTCAAGTACAGGAGGCTGAGCTGGCCACCAGTGCCTCTGGGTAAAAGCTGTTCTTTCCACAGCCAGCACCATTTCTCTTCTTTCCTCTCTCTGCAGAGCAGTTAAATATTTAACAAATCTAAGCATTTTATGTTCTCAAGCAGGAGCAGAGAAAGTTTTATCTTGCCCACAGCCACAAAACCCATGAGCCAAAGGCCTCAGCTCTCACATCAAGAGGAATTAAAAGGCAGGAGAGAGAGAGAATCAGCCCTGGGGTTTCTCCATAGCTCCTCCATACGTGCCCAAATCCCCAAGGCAAGACTGAAGGCACATCCCAGGGAAGTTTATTTTGCATCAATTCCACAGGCACTGGAAGCTCCACACACCCCCACACAAACAGGATGGAGCTCCTGATGGAAATCTGGTTTGTAATCAAAATCTTGATTGCTTCATTTGTGGAGAGAGGGAAGGTGGATCAGAAACATAAACATACACAGAAATTACACAGCTATGGATTCCAAGTTCAAATAGGAGCCCACACAGATTATATTCCCAGAACAAGGAGCAGCCAGAACATCCCCAGCCACGTTCTGGGACAGAACCAGACACCTGCAGCTGCACACTGCTTACTAAAAATTCAACCCTGCACCATTTATCTGCCTGCCAGCAGATGTTTACCAAGTACTGGGACTGCCTTTCCTTCCCTTGACCCAAAAAGAGAAGTTATATTTAGAATCTGTGCTTTTATTTCACAGACTCCAGGAGGTGCCATGGCCTGCCAGCACTTCAAACCAGAGCAGCAGAGCTCACAGCCCATGCTGGGATTACTGGGCTCAGGCTGGGGAGGACAGGGCTCATGGTGCAGCTGCCAGGAGGAATAGGAGGTAAAAGAGATTATGGCAGGAGCATTAAAACAAAATTTCCTCTGAGCTGCAGGGACAGATCATGGCCAGGCAGTCAGGAACAGGAGCACTGCTATGGATAAATGAAGATTTAAGGAGGGAGGGTTTCGCAGAACCATGGGATGGTTTGGGTTGGAAGAGACCTAAAAATCCATCTCATTCCAACCCCCTGCCATGGGAAGGGTCACCTTCTACCAGACCAGGCTGCTCAGAACCCCAGTTTCAGTTCCAGCAGAACAGGATCCAGTTAAACCATGTGTCTCATTCCTTCAGACATTCCATGGGCAGGGCTGAGCTTCAAACTTCAAACCTGAGCAGCAGAGCTCACAGCCCATACTGGGATTACTGGGCTCGTGGTGCAGCTGCCAGGAGGAATGGGAGGTAAAATAGATTATGGCAGGAGCATTAAAACAAATTTCCTCTGAGCTGCATGGGCAGACACGGCCAGGCAGTCAGGAACACAGCTATGGATAAATGAAGCATAGGAGGGAGAGTTTCCCAGAACCATGGGATGGTTCGGGTTGGAAGAGACCTAAAAACCCATCTCATTCCAACCCCCTGCCATGGGCAGGGACACCTTCCACCAGACCAGGCTGCTCAGAACCCCAGTTTCAGTTCCAGCAGAACAGAATCCAGTTAATCCATGTGTCTCATTCCTTCAGACATTCCATGTGCAGGGCTGAGTGTTGGTGTTGGGTTTGTCTCTCTTCCCCAGCCAAGCAACGAGAGTGCAAAATACATTTGGGAGCAGCAGGGGAAGAAGAGGCTCTGTTGGATCCCTCAGAAACTGCTGAGCTACAGCAGCACAAGGGTGTGTCCAGCCCTCACACACCAGGGACAGACCCCAACCACACTTTTCCAGGTTATACCTGGAAGGGTTATCCTCAGGTGAATCTTTTCCAGGTTATGCTCAGTGTAACCTTTTCCAGGTTATCCTCAACATAACCTTTTCCAGGTTATCCTCAACATAACCTTTGCCAGGTTATCCTTACTATAATCTTTTCCAGGTTATGCTCAGTGTAACCTTTTCCAGGTTATCCTCAACATAACCTTTTCCAGGTTATCCTCAATATAACCTTTTCCAGGTTATCCTCAATGTAACCTTTTCCAGGTTATACTCAGTGTAATCTTTTCCAGGTTATCCTCAACATAATCTTTCCCAGTTTATCCTCAATGTAACCTTTCCCAGGTTATCCTCAATGTAACCTTTCCCAGGTTATCCTCAATATAACCTTTTCCAGGTTATCCTCAATATAATTATCTTTTCCAGGTTATCCTCAACATAACCTTTTCCAGGTTATACTCAATATAATTATCTTTTCCAGGTTATCCTCAGTGTAACCTTTTCCAGGTTATCCTCAATATAACCTTTTCCAGGTTATACTCAGCATAACCTTTTCCAGGTTATACTCAATGTAATTATCTTTTCCAGGTTATACTCAGTGTAACCTTTTCCAGGTTATACTCAATATTACCTTTTCCAGGTTATACTCAATATTACTTTTCCAGGTTATACTCAATGTAACCTTTCTCAGGTTATCCTCAGTGTAATCTTTTCCAGGTTATCCTCAGTGTAACGTTTTCCAGGTTACACTCAATATACCTTTTCCAGGTTATCCTCAGTATAACCTTTTCCAGGTTATCCTCAGTATAACCTTTTCCAGGTTATCCTCAGTATAACCTTTTCCAGGTTATCCTCAATATAATCTTTTCCAGGTTATACTCACCCATTTGTTCCACAATCTCAGGTGGGAAAACTCTTGAAGCAAAAGCTCTTCGGAAGATATCAGAGAATTCTTTATCCAGGCCTCCAATGCCCATTTTCTCAAAATTCCAGTCAGGGTTGATGATTGACTGCCTGTTCTCCTTGGTCTTTGATTTACCTGCAAAAGCCAAGAAATGGTTTCAAACACACAGATTCACCCTGGACCCACATAACCTCAGCACCCAGCTCATGTGGCTGCTGACAGAAGCAGTGTCCACCCTCTTCCAGGACACCTGGGATGATGCAGGTTTGTCCTGCATCCTCCTCAGTCCTGCCTTTCCCAGTGCCCAGCTCCACACTGGAACCCTTGCTCCTCTTCTCTCTTCCTCTCACACCCTCTGACAGGAAAATGGACCTGCAGGTGCTTCAGTACAGGGACAGAATGATGGATGCTCTGCTTTGTTCATATCCCTCCAGAACAAGATGTGATCATTCTTAGCAGCCACATTTAACAGCTCCTAACAACAGGAACACACTGCAAGATGGGTGCAGCATTCATTGCCTTGATCCTGCTGTGGCATTCACATTTTCTGGAAAATCCCTTCACCCAGGATTTTTCTCCTGGGAAGCTGAGAAGCCTCAGAGAAAAGGAAAACACGAATTATCTGATTTGCTTCTCCTCTGTTTTGCTGCTTTGGAATGTGTTTGGAGATTCTTTTCCCACACATGATTGTTTCATTGGACTCTGGTGTGAATTATTTTCACTCTTTGGCCAATTGGGGCCAAGCTGTGTCCAGACTCTGGAAAGAGTCACAAGTTTTCATTATTATTTTTTTAGCATTCTGTAAATATCCTTTCTGTATTCTTTAGTATAGTATAGTTTAGCATTCTTTGATATAATATAGTATCATAAAGTAATGATTGTTTCATTGTTAATGATTGAATCATTGTTTTGATTCAATGGCCAATTAGGGCCAAGCTGTGTCCAGACTCTGGAAAGAGTAATGAGTTTTCATTAATATATTTTTAGCATTCTGTAAGTATCCTGTCTGTATTCTTTAGTATAGTTTAGTATAGTATTCTTTTATATAATACAGTATTATAAAGTAATAAATTGGCCTTCTGAGAACATGGAGTCAGATTCATCATTCCTCCCTGCAAATACAATAATCCTGCCTGGGATCTGAGCCCTCTACAGCCACCAGCTTTACCCAGGTCAGGAGAGCTCTTCCTCCCACACATTGACAGTCCTCTGTACTGAATCTCCCATTTCCTACCTCAGCCCCTGAGCTCAGAGCCAGCCTGGGCACCTCATTGCTCCTCCAGCCCTTTCCAGCTTATTCAATAATTACAATGAGCAGCAAAGAGATTCCCATTGAACTCCACTGACATCAGCCATTTCCTCCTTCCCTTTCATCCCTCACTGACTCATGCAAGGACCTTCTCTCCCACAGATCTCTGGTTTGATTCTTTCCTAAGGAACTTTGACAAAGAACTTTGCTGGAGGAGCTTTGACAATCAGCCCATGTCAGCTCTGCTGCCAGAGCTCTCTGATTGCTGAAGGATCATGAGGCAGGACTGCCCTTAGACAAGACAGGCTGGCCCTTCCCTGTGTATCACCCTTTTCTTCTCATTTAATGCTTTATTCCAGTTTCTGTTGATTTCTCTGTACAGATCTCAAGTTCTAAATCTGCACCTCTCCAAGCCTTCTCCAGGAGCTTTATTCAAGCCTATAAACAAACCCATGTAGTCTCACCTTAGGTTTATTCAAGCACTGACACTTTCATCAGTCAGATCAACCTTGCACATGGCTTTCAGCACCCTTAGCTACCAGGGAAACACACAGAGATCTGACAACCCAGAGAAAAAGCAAAGAACTGCCAATTATCCTTAATTACTGCAGAAATGGGATGTTTCCTCAGACTTGCACAGGGTTTCAGGGTTGGCTCTTAATGGTTTTTCCAATGGGGGCCATTCCCACCCTAGAACATCACAAAGATCACAAAGTCACAGGTGGCTTTGGGTTGGAAGGGATTTAAAACCCATCCAGTGCCACATGGGCAGGGACATTTTCCACTATGCCAGGTGGCTCCAAGCCCCATCCAGCCTGGCCTTGGACATTCCCAGGGATTCAGGGACACCCACAGCTGCTCTGGGCACCCTGTGCCAGGGGCTCCCCACCCTCCCAGGTCACAATTCCTAATTCCCAATATCCAATCCTAGCAAACAACCAGTAAGCATTTTGCTGCTCTGTTCCACAAGCTCTTCTAAGAGTTATTTCAAGTTCAGCCAGATAATGAATGAGCAGCAAGAGTGCAGGAAGTCCAGCAAACAGCAGCTCTGTGTGAGCTCAGCTCAGACTCTTTAATCCTGGTCTAAACACATCTGGAATCAATATTTCAATTCCAAGGGCAGCAAAACAAACAAACCTCTGGGTCAGATGCCAGGGACAGCACTTGGGACACAGAGCACCTCCAGGGAGCACCAATCCACAATTCCCCTGTGTTTATTATCCCACTCCAGCTCTTAGGTCAGACCCCTCAGCCAGGGCTGTTCCTGCTCCCACAGAGCTTGGCCTACACTCCCCCCTTCTGGCTGCACCTCAGCACAGGAAAATTCTTGCAGATTGGATTAAAAGCTCTTCCAGTGGTTTCATAACACAATTTTATGCTAAACAGAACAAACAGAATTGGCTTTTTTAAAAAATTACTACAATTCTTCTCTATTGAAATCATGCAAGCCCTTTACTGAAGGCAGAGCTCAGTGACACTCACTTCACTTTCATCTCCTCTCTCACAATTTAATTATTCAGAACTTTACAATTCCCCAGAGACCAACAAAGCACATTAAGCAGCTCTGCCTCGGATCAATGAGGAGATTAAATGAAGTAGCAATTTGACAGAAGTAAATTGAGGCACAAGAAGCTCTTTTGTCTTGTCTGAGGACAATGAAGCAGAATCCTGGGGAAGGGACCCTATTCCCAGAGCAGCAGCAATCCCACACGTGCCAAGAGGGAGATGCCAGGGCATTTTATGGCTCTGAATATTAACCAGGTACAATTCCCTGTGAATATAATATATTCAGGGTTATGAACAGGGTTATTTCACACTGTCCTGGCAGCAGAGTGAAACCTGATGGGGTGTGATCCCACAGTCACAGGTGGGAACTCACTGCCCTGCCCCTGCAAGTTCCATTTGGTGCTATTAACAGCTGTATCCTCATTAGGATGCTTAATTACAGCAATCAGCCCACAGAGCTGTGTTAGTGGTACATTCACATTTCTGAAAAATCCCTTTGCCCAGGATTTTGCTCCTGGGAAGCTGAGAAGCTTCAGAGAATAATGACAACAATAATTTTCTCATTTGTTTCTCCTGTGTTGTGGAATGTGTTTGGAGATTGTTTACTCACAGGTGATTTTTAAATTGCATTCTGCTGTGAGTTGTGTTCACTCTTTGGCCAATCAGGGCCAAGCTGTGTCAGGACTCTGGAGAGAGTCACAGATTTTCATTATTATCTTTTTAGACTTCTGTCTATATCCTTCCTGTATTCTTTAGTATAGTATAGTTTAGTATTCTTTGACATAATATATATCATAAAGTAATGATTGTTTCATTGTTAATGACTGAATCATTGTTTTGATTCAATGGCCAATTAGTGCCAAGCTGTGTTGGGACACTGGACAGAGTCACAAGTTTTCATTATTATCTTTTTAGCCTTCTGTAAGTATCCTTTCTGTATTCTTTAGTATTATATTATATTATATTATATTATATTATATTATATTATATTATATTATATTATATTATATTATATTATATTATATTATATTATATTATATTATATTATATTATATTATATTATATTATATTATATTATATTATATTATATTATATTTTAATAAATTAGCCTTTAGTATGGTATAGTTTAATGGAATGGAATGGAATGGAATGGAATGGAATGGAATGGAATAGAATAGAATAGAATAGAATAGAATAGAATAGAATAGAATAGAATAGAATAGAATAGAATAGAATAGAATAGAATAGAATAGAATAGAATAGAATAGAATAGAATAGAATAGAATAGAATAGAATAGAATAGAATAGAATAGAATAGAATAGAATAGAAGCCTTCTGAGAACATGAAGTCAGACTGATCATTCCTCCCTGCCATGATTAAATGCAATAATTTAGGGTTTCAGCACAGGCTGAGTGCTCAGACCAAAACTCTGCTGAGGTGCAAGTTGTGGTTACACAACAGCCTCACACCCTCCCACTGCCTGCACTGACTGTGGCACAAAAAGCAGCTGCAGGACACAAAATCCCAGCCCCAAACGTGGCCCCAAAATATTAAAATAAAATAAAATAAAATAAAATAAAATAAAATAAAATAAAATAAAATAAAATAAAATAAAATAAAATAAAATAAAATAAAATAAAATAAAATAAAATAAAATAAAATAAAATAAAATAAAATAAAATAAAATAAAATATTTCAAGCAGTTGCTGTCTCTGGATCTACTGGTCCATCTGGCCTTGATAATCTCAGCCTAGGAGTGAGGACAAACAACAACCTGGAGGCAATGAAGTCTCCTGGGCCTGAACAGCAGCAGATCTCAAGCATTATTTCTCTGTGGGTGCAGGAACTCACCAATCAGATTGAGAGAGGAGTTCTCAGCTTTCTCAAATGCAACTTGGCTGTTTCCAAGAACCAAACCAACCTCGATCTGCAAAGGGAAGGGAAAGAAATAATTACATTAATTACCATTGAACTCAGCTTCAGATTGCTCCAGGTATCTCCAATAACATCTCAGAAGGCAGGAAAAAGCAGCAAAATCTCCATTTCCTGGGAAGAATGAAAAATACCAACCCCACCTCTAAAACACCATGGAATGGAGAAGCTCACCAGGTAAAACAACCTGACTTTTAAAAGTCCCTGGTTTAGCTCAAACTCAGCTATTTTATTTCAGCAAGTAAAGGAGGAAATAAAATCCTGTCCTTTCTACAGAAGGAAAAATCAAAACTGGACATATCTGGAAGACAAAAAAACTCAAGAGAGGCTGTTTCCATGACCAAAATTCCTGCATCCTCCCCACCTCTGCAGTTTAGTGGAGGCTGCACTGAACTGCAGACAAAGCTCTTTGCCCCCTCTGATGAGGCAGATTTGTGACTTCTCCAAAGGCAGGTCACCCAAACTGCCCTTGGTGGCATTATCTGATGGGATTTTCAGCTCTGCAGTCCCCAAGGAAAGCACAGGAGTTCCTGGGAGCTCACCTTCTGCTTTTTGCTTGTTCCAGACTCCCCTTTGAGAATGCTGGGGTCCATGGCTTCCATGTCCTTCACCAAGAGCCCAAAGAGCTTGTCATTAAAGCTGAACACCAGCTGTGGAAAGGGAAAATAAATCTCATGAAAAAAAGCTAAAAAGGATTCTGACAAGATTAGTAAGATTTCAAAGGAGAGAGGCCTGAAGACTGAGTTAACCACCCTGGAGTTTTTTCCCTGTAAAGTTCTGGATTCACAGGAAAACCCTGTAAAGCTCTCAGTCTGAAGTGCTGACCATGTTCTTTCCCTGTCCCAATATCAGAGTAACAGACCTAAAGTTGCAGAACACAAAGTCAGCTGGAGAAACTCAAAGAAAGACCCTCCTTTCAAGACAATCATCTATTCCCCCCTCCCCTTCTCCCCAGCTCAGTGTTCTGGATCATCTGATGACATTTCCCTCTCACTTCAATAATTGGTGCTAGTCATGGAGAACAATTTAGCTCAAAACTTTCAGATATTTTCCATTTCAGCTTGACAGGGACACTCCAGGAGCAGTCCTAATGAGAGACAGAATGAATGTGATGAGAAGTGGGGTCCATCCCACAGAAAACCAGGCTGGCTCTGCAGCCTTGCCTCCCTTTCCTTGAGTTTGTATTTTCAACTGGTTTAAGATTCAGACCCTGCAAGGTGTAAATTATTTGAGAGACCAACCCTGACCTGTTTTGAGAGCAAGGCAAAGCAGAGGTTATCACAGAGAGCTGTGCAGGGGCTGAAGCCCATGCTCTGCAGACCCCTTCAGGCTCAATTACAGGGACATCAACTTTCCAAGCTCCCCAAGAAAAATATTTCATCCCTGTTTCTCTGCTGAAGTCCCCAGAGCAGCAATAAATCATGGAATCCCAGAACAGTTCAGGCTGGAAAGGATCCTAAAGCTCATCCAGTGCCACCCCTGCCACAGCAGGGACACCTTCCACCACACCAGGCTGCTCCAAGCCCTGTCCAGCCTGGCCTGGGACAATTCCAGAATAATAAAATGCACTGCACTTGGGAGGTGCCACTGAGAATGAATTAAACCTGGTGGTTGTCTTGATCTTATACAGAAGGAGGCAAAAGTGACTTCCTAAAATATTCCAAGAGTTGCCATGCTCACATCCAACACAGAGAGACCCAAACTCTCCCAAACCCTGGGATTTTCCTCACAGATTTAGGATAGATTATAAAAAACCCCTCTGGCCATGCTCTCAGTGAAAGTCACAAAGGTTTTACTGCTCATAAAGAAATTCCTTCTGATGCCTTGTGCAGGCTGAACTAGAACAGAGACTGGACAGAGCTAAAGAATAAAGCAGAGATTTATTAAAAGGCCTCAATAAATCCACCTTGGGCAGCACAAGAGCCCAGCCAGGGCTGCACCAAAGGTGAACCCAAAATGGTCACAAAATGAACCCAGGATGACCCAAAATGGTCACAAAATGCCCCACTGGTCACAGGGTTTCTCACTTTTATAAGCTCTGCTCCATTTGCATATTGGAGGTAATTGTCCAATTACAGAATTACAGAATAAAGAAGGGATTTACTCAAAGGATCCACCTTGGGCACTACAAGAGCCCAGCCAGGGCTGCACCCAAGGTGAACCAAAATGGCCACAAAATTAACACAAAATGGTCCCAAAAATGAACCAAAATGGTCACAAAATGCACGGCAATGCTCATGAGGTCTCTCACTTTTATAAGTTCCTCTCCATTTGCATATTGGAGTTAATTGTCCAATTCCAGGTTTGGCCCATGCAGTCCCATCCTTGTTTTTCTCTCTCCAGCCCACGCTGTTTGTGCTCTTGGCCTGAGATTTGGCTCATTTGTCCTTGGTCCCCATCTGGAGCAGGAATTGTTTTGTCTCCCTGCTCTGTGCACAGAGCTCACCATCCCCTAATGTGAAACCCAGACCGCAAACTAAAGCAGCACAGAACCTGAAAAATAGAAAAACTAAAACCTGAGGCATCACTTCACACAAAGAACAATTCCTGCCCCTCGCCCAGCCTTTGCAGAGCTCTTGGCACCCTCAGAGGGTCCCTCAAAGCCCCAGAGCACAGCTCACCTGCTGGCCCACAGAGAAGGCCTGGCTGTTGAACTGCTGGATGAACTCTGCAGCCATCTTGTCTGTGTCATAGGGGTTGGAGTCAATGTTCTTCTTCTGCAGGAAGTCAATCTCGATGGTCATGGTGCCAATGCACTGCTTGGTCTTGTCAAAAGTGTATAAGGAAACTGAAAAAAAACCCCAAAAAACAGCATAATTAAGGTCTCCCCAGTGTATTAAACTAATTTGGCAATACACACTCTTCCCTTGAGAATTTCACTTGGTAAAACTGAATGTATTCTTTCTTTATTTCTCTTAATCCATGTTCAACTCAAAGGTCAAAAAAACAGTAAAATTGCCACTGAGAAGTCCCATTTTTCACTGAAAATGCCTACATTGCTCTAAAGACTCTTAATAAATCTTTAAAACAGCTCAAACACTACACAGACTTTGGGGGATGAGGACAATGAAAGCAAATCCAGATGTGCTATGGTCCCACATGGCTGTATCTCCACCCAAGGGTTTGGACACATCTCCAGGAAGCCCAAAAGCAACTTTAAGGGTTGCCTTGCCCAAAAGCTGTGACAAGAGGTCATCACTGGGTTTCTGTGACAAGATTGCTGAGCTGTTCTCCAGATGAGGCAGCAGAAAGTGAATTACTGCACATTTAAATGCAGAAATGCAGTGTGTCAGCCAAAAACAAAGCACATCATCAACTGCCCCTCATCCCTGACACTGAGGAGGCCCCTGAGGTGCCCTTGGGCTGACATTTCCAGGTTTCTTTCAGTGCTGCAGAATCCCCTGGACAGAAAGCCAAGGGGCAAGGAAGGTACTGCAATGTCACTGCCACCCTGATCCCACAGGGAAACGAGAGCCCACTCAGGGGGGAAAGAGGATGAAGAGGATGAAGAGGATGGAAAGGAAAGAGCAGCACAACCCACAGCTCCAGGGACTGCCCAGCATGGTCAGCACCTCACAAACAGGCAGGCCCAGCAATGCAGAAAGATTCTCCAGAAGACTGAGGGACATGAAAGGTTTGCTTTGAATCCGGAGAGCAAAGAGCAGCAAGGATGAAGTAGGAGAAGGAGAATGTGGGAAAGGCTCTTCACTCCATCTGTGATTTCCTGTCCAGCCCCTGGCAGCAGAATGGCTCCAGAACAAACCTGCAGATGCTGAGGTTGATGGCAAAACAATCCCCCAGGGTTGTTCACATGAAGGGAACAAGGAGAGCCTGTCCCTGCTGAGGTGTGACCAGAACACACAAAACACACCCCAAACACCCTCCCTGGGAGGAGCTGCCACAGCAAACAGGGATAAAGATGAAAACACTACTCCTGATCTGCTGCACTGAGTTCTTCCAAAAGCAGCAGGGTGATCCCTTGGGGCCTGCAAGCAAACCCCAGGAGCTCCTGTCACCTTACAGGTCACCCCTGAGCAGTTTCCTTTTCCTTGCTGAACCTCATGGCTTGGTCAAATAAAGGTTTCTGGAATATCAGTGCCTGGATTTGGTCTCATCATGAGGTGTCAGGAGCTCTTACAGCATGGACTGAGTGCTGAGGGGATGCAGCAAACCCAGCAGAGACTGCACCAGCTCCAAGAGCCTGGAATGTTCCAGAGAGAAGCAGGGAATGCAGCAGGAACCTCCCTGGGGTGGGAAGGCAGCAGGGACATCCATGAGGTAGAAAGGCACAGCCAGCCCTGGCTCCAGCTGAGCATCTTTGCTGAGAACACAGGAGCTGGTGCAGCTGGAGTGCACAGAAGGCAGGACAGACACATCCATCGGGGCACTGTGCCTTCCCACCAGGAAAATCACTCACCTGCAGAACCTTTACTGCATCATCAGGGGCTCAGCAGCACTCATCACTGCTCCACAGAGCTGTGGGCTGCATTTACACTGACATTTAAAACACAGCTTCCACGTTATCAGGGGAGCAGGACAAAGCAGGAGCCCTGGGAAATCACTGGCTTTGTGAGCATTCTCCCTACCTGCAGAATGTTTTTACAAATCCCTTCCACCCAGCACGGAGTCAGATGACATTTAGTCACTGTGCACAGAAGCACTGCATTATTTTTGTTAACACAGGCTCCCACGTAGCTGGGAGGTTTTACAGCAAAGCCCAGGACAGGGACAGCCACAAACTGCTCACAGAATATCAGTGCTTCTTTCCCCAAAAGATCTGAGAACTGAAAAGCACTGTAGGTGAGTTGGCACATGATCAGCCAAACAAGGGTGAGAAACGAATTAATTTATGACAAATTAATTTTCCCCTGTTATAGGTTCTTCTTCAGTTAAAACAAGACCAGCAGGCCAAAAAAAAAAATCACAATTAACAGAATCATCAAGTTGGGAAAGGCCTCCAGGATCAACTATCAACCCAGCACCATGGTCACCACTAAATAATGTCCTCAAGTGCCACATCCACCAGTTCTTCAAACATTTCCAGGGATGGTGACCCCACCACAGTCCTGGGGAATCTGTTCCAAGCCTTTACAACCCATTCTGTGAAGAAATTTTCCTTAATATCCAACCTACACCTCTTCTGGCACAACCTGAGACTGTTTCCTTCCATCCTGCCCCTTTTCTCCTGGGAGAAGAGACCAAGCTCCTGGCAGGTCACTGTATGGAGCAGGAAGGACACTGATATCCCACACAGAGCCAGGTTGAGATACCTGCAGGTATCTGGACTCCCAAAGCAGTGTGCCCAGGGCTGGAAAACATTAAAAGTAGAAAAGCTGCAGAGAGGAGAGCAGCTCATTCACTAAGGAAGTCCTCACATCACCTGGAGAAGGACTGGAGCTCTGTGAGTTCCTAATTCAGCATGAAAACATGAATTCAGCTTTATGAACACATCCCCATTGCTCTGACTGACTCACCATCAATCTCCTGCCCGATGGAAAGGCCGGCCCATTTTCTCTGAAAAACAAGAGAAAAAGGTCAGAACATCTGTCCTGCAGAACAAAAACCTGTCCTGCAGAACACCTGGCCCTCAGAACAAACACCTGGCCCTCAGAACAAACACCTGGCCTGCAGAACATCTGCCCCCTCAAAGGCAGCCTCCTCACCCAGAGGAGCAGGATTCCCAGAGAACCTTCAGCAGCAGAAAAAGGGGCAAAATGGAATATCCCAAAGACCCCCAAATTAACAGGAAATAAGTCAAAAACAGTGAATAATGATTTTAGGTATTCTCCTCACCCAGAGTAGTAGGATCCCCTGAGAACCTTCAGCAGCAGATAAAAGGGGCAAAATGAAATATCCCAAAGACCCCCAAATTAACAGGAAATAAGTCAAAAACAGTGAATAATGATTTTAGGCATCCTCCTCACCCAGAGGAGCAGGATCCCCTGAGAACCTTCAGCAGCAGAAAAAGAAGCAGAATGGATTATCCCAAATACCCCAAATTAACAGGAAATAAGTCAAGAACATTGAATAATGTTTTTTAGGCAGCCTCCTCACCCAGAGGAGCAGGATCCCCACAGAACCTTCAGCAGCAGAAAAAGAAGCAGAATGGAATATCCCAAATACCCCAAATTAACAGGAAACAAGTCAAAAACATTGAATAATCTCTCCAAATGATTCTTGTGACATCAGAAGGTTGTTCTGTCCAACCTCCTTCAGGTTTCTGGTGTTCCCACCATCCTGGAGGCAGAAGTTGGGGTGCTGGATGGGGTTTTTTGTCCTTCTGCTCATTTCCTACCAAAGCCCAAGTTCTGAGCATCCACAGGTACCAGAATGGCTGTTACACACCCCATGAGCATTTGAAAAGCTTGTTCTAATGTGCTCCAAGGTACAATATTACCTGAACCAAGAGAACCAATAAAAATGAAACTGCTCAAATCTTTAGGTCCCTTGGAAATTCCTTTAGAGAGGTTTGTGCTGCATGGAACTGCAGAAGTGGGAAATGGTTCACGAATTATGTGACACAAAAAAAATCTATAACCTTTACAATTCCAACAGTTCTGGCTTGATGACTGCAAAGTTGTGGTTTGCCCAGTGGCTGCTGCAGTGTGTTCACAGCCCTCATCACAGGCTGTGCCATGTTGATACCCTCAGGTATCAAATAAAGGCACCAGGCACATGTAGGGGTCATTACAAACAGCTCTGGGGACTTCACATTTGAAAAGCTGTAAGACGTTTGTGTTTGAAATTTGAAAGGCTTTATGGTTATTTGTGTTTGCCTTCTTGTCTGGGAGAAGGAACACAATGACTTTGCTTACAAAGTGAACATTTCTCCCTTTACACTCTCGCCAATATGCACAGAATATCCTGAGTGGGAAGGGACCACAAAGGATCATCCAGTGCAGCTCCTGCCCTGCACAGACACCCCAAAAATCCCACCCTGGGCATCTCCTGCAGCTCTGGCAGCCTCAGGGCTGGGACCATTCCCTGGGCAGTGCCAGCACCTCTGGGGGAAGATTTGTCAGGTTCTTCTCTGTGGATTTTCCTCTTCTTCAACCCCCACCATGCTCACCCAGCTGGTTTCTGCTAAAGGTTTGCCATCACTGCACAGCAATTTGTGTTTTAGGCTCTCAGGATAGAAAATCTGTCCCAGCTTTCAGTGTCAGGAGTCAAGAATCAAGATTATCACAGAATAAAGGTGGTCAAGAACTCCAAGTCAAAAATCAAGATTACCACAGATAAAGGTGGTCAAGAACTCCAAGTCAAAAATCAAGATTACCACAGAATAAAGGTGGTCAAGAACAGTGAGTGTACAACAAAGAGATGTTCTGGAGGCCTCAGAGCACAGACACCCCTGAACAGGAGCAGAAAACACACAGTGGGTGTCAGACTGACTGCAGCTATCCAGGGCTCTGGGAAATACTGGGAAATTTAAAATTAAAACCCAGTATCAGGAATGCCCAGTGCTCAGAGGGCTGAAACAGCTCTGCTGTGGAGACAGGCTGAGCAAATGGGGGTTGTTCAGCCTGGAGGAGGCTCTGGAGGATCTCACTGTGGCCTTTCAATACTTAAAGTGGGCTTGAATCTTTTTAAGGGCACAGAATTTTTAGTAGGGATTGTAGCAAAAGAAAAAAGGGGAAGTGGCTTTAAACTGAAAGAGGGTGAATGAAGATGGTTAAACCTTGTCCAGAGAGGTTCTAGGGAACATGCAAGGTCATGCATCCCCCAGCCACCCACTGGGACAGACCCAGTTCCAGCAGCACATCAAAAGGCAAAATGTCATCTGGGGGCTTGTGCCAAAATGTGCTGAGGAAAAAAATCTGCAGCACAGTGGCAGGGAGAGATGAAAATACTGAATCAGAAACCACAACTGCTGCAGGTTCATGGGATGACACTCAGTGAGAGCTGAGTGGCTTCATTTTTCAATTTAGAAGTTAATTATATTCATTATTTATTCTAACCATCATTTAACATCTGATGATAACTTAATTAAGAAAGAGGAGACAAAGTGGTTTGGGGTTTTTTTAATGCATTTCATTGCAGTTTTCATCTAGAAATACTAACAATGACTGAATGTGGTCAATAAAACTTCCAGCAGGTCTTTAAAATGAAAAACACAGCCAAGAAACCCTTTAAAGCCAAGGGTTTAAAGATTCACAAGGAATGGAAGATATTGCTTAGACTTTTCCTTTTCAAATAGTTTCTTTCTGGTGTTTTTTTAAAAGGTTAAATTACACATTTTCCAGTATCTTTATCCCACCATGCACTAAAAATATATCAAAGCAACATAAGCACAGTCACTTCACTTGCAGTGTGAGCATCCTTGAACTTTTGCTGGCAGAAATCAAATTTGCAGCACACATTTATTCCAATTAGGGAACTTATCATCAATCCTCATCCTAAAAATGAGATTTTGCTTATGGTGTAGCAGAGTAGAAAGTCATAGAAAGCCATACCTGGGGCAAGCTGAAGGCAATGCTGCCAGGGACAACAGAGGGGTGAGTTCTCAGAGTGAAGATGTACTTGTGGTTGGGAGAGGTCTTCACCACAACATGCCTGGAAAAGAGATCAGTATTTTATTTTGAAAGTATTTTATTATTATTCACCACAACAAGCCTGGAAAAGAGATCAGTATTTGATTTTGAAGGGTTGTGCATTGCTCACAGAGAGGTGGGAGCTCAAAAGGAACACCCAGGTTATCTCTAGGGCTACAAAGGAAAAAGAAAAGCATTGGAGGCACAGCAGGGTGACAGAGCCCACCACCCTCACTGCTACAATGTGATCTCAAAGCCCAACTGCAAGACTTTGCACCAAAAATCAATATTTACATCCTATCACTGTGATATTTTCTGGAAAAATCACCTTGCCCAGGATCTTCTCCTGGGAAGGTGAGAATCCTCAGAGAAAATGTAAATAATACTTATCTGATTCCTCTCTCCTGTGTTTGGCTGCTTGGGAATGTGGTATGGACATTGTTTGTCAAAAGTGCATGTTTGATTGGTTTAATGTGAATTGTTTTTACTTAATGACCAATCATCATCAGCTGTGTCAGACTGAGGAGTCAGTTATGAGTTTTTATTATTCATTCTTCATAAGCCTTGGGTCTGTATCCTTCTCTTTCTTTAGTATATTTTTAGTAGGCTATATATAATATAATGTAATATAATGTAGTATAATGTAATATAATATAATGTAATATGTCATATAATAGAATGTAATATAATGTCTATATTTAATATAATACAATACATAGTAATTTATAATATAAAATAATGATATAAAATCTAATATAATATATAATATATAAAATAATATAGTATTATTTTATATATTATATAAAATAATATAAAATAATATAAATTATATTATCTATTATATCATTTATCATATAATATATATAATATAGAATAGAATATAATAATATATAATATAGTAAATATAATGTAATGTAATGTAATGTAATGTAATGTAATGTAATGTAATGTAATGTAATGTAATACAATATAATACAATATAATACAATATAATACAATATAATACAATATAATACAATATAATACAATATAATATAATATAATATAATATAATATAATATAATATAATATAATATAATATAATATAATATAATATAATATAATATAATATAATATAATATAATATAATATAATATAATATAATATAATATAATATAATATAATATAATATAATATAATATAATATAATATAATATAATATTTGGAATGTTTGGAAACCCACAGCAATCATTCCAGAAAACTAAACTGGCCTAGGAGGGATGAGCTTACCATGAGAAAGGGAACAAAAAGTTCTTAACAGGAACAAAAAGCTGCCCTGACTGCTGTCCCCTCAGCCTGGCTGTGCTCAGAAATGGTTCCTCCATCCAAACTGCACCAAGAACTGGTTTCTCTCTCCAAACTGCACCAAGAACTGGTTTCTCTCTCCAAACTGCACCAAGAAATGGTTCCTCTCTCCAAACTGCACCAAGAAATGGTTTCTCTCTCCAAACTGCACCAAGAACTGGTTTCTCCATCCAAACTGCACCAAGAACTGGTTCTTTCTCCAAACTGCACCAAGAACTGGCTTTTCTCTCCAAACTGCACCCAGAACTGTTTCTCTCTCCAAACTGCACTCAAGGTAGGAGCAGGACACAGAGCTGAAGATGCTGCCACTGCCCAGACCATCACACAGCACACACTGTGTGTGCATGGCCTGCTGTGAACTCACCCCTGACTCATCCCTGCCCAGCTCAGGGGTGCAGGCAGTGAAGCATGAGAAGATCATCAGCAGCACCCTGGGGTTAAAGCATCTCCTTGATCCAAGGGCAAACTCCAGCTCTACACCCCCAGCTGCAAAAAGAGCAAAACCTTTGTGGAGGTACCACCAAAAACCCTCCTGAGCAGGCAATGTGGTGAGGGACCAGAGCCAGGGGATCTGCAGCAGGGCTGGCCCAGAGATCTAATGTGACAGTGTTCACAGGGGTTCTTGGATGAGGGAAGAGATGAGGATCTGACTCCATGTTTCAGAAGGCTTGATTTATTATTTTATCATCTATATTACATTAAAACTATACTAAAAGAATAGAAGAAAGGATTTCATCAGAAGGCTGGCTAAGAATAGAAAAAGAAAGAATGATAACAAAGGGTTGTGGATTGGACAGAGAGTCTGAGCCAGCTGACTGTGATTGGCCATTAATTACAAACATCCAACATGGGTTAATCAAAGATCTACTTGTTACATTCCATTCCACAGCAGCCGATAACCATTGTTTACATTTTGTTCCTGAGGCCTCTCAGCTTCTCAGGAGGAAAAATCCTAAGGAAAGGATTTTTCCTAAAAGATGTGTGCGAAAATCTAAAGTCAGGGACGGCTCCAGGGGATCTGAAGCCAGGGCTGGCCCCAGGGAGCTGCAGCAGGGCTGGCTCCAGGAGATCTAGAGCCAGGGATGGCCCCAGGGATCTGCAATGCAGCACCAGTTCCAGCACAGCCAGCACCAGGAGCTGCCCGTGCTCCCTCTGCCACTTCACAGCATCTGCAGCATCTGCTCCTGACCAAACACTCTGCTGGTGTGTGAGCAGCACTGCTAGAAATAAACAGCTCCCAGGGGCACAGGAACAGCCAGAATCACATCCAGCCTGCTGAGGCAGCACATCCCAGGGCACTGCTCCCTGCATGCTGCCACAAATGCCAGCAGAGAAGGTTCTGGAAGCAAAAGGAGCACAGCCGGCTGCAGGGCGGGCAGCTGGGTCCCTGCAGAACATCCATTCTGGAGGAAATTAAAGTTTTTATAATGCATGAGGTACAATGCTCAGTACAGGTATTTTTGTAACTCAATTAAGTTGAAAAAAAAGATCAACCTGGGGGAAACCATACTTTGAAATGACCAGGAGACTTTTCTGCCCAAGCAGACACTTTTGCCTACTTCTGACCCAAAAAGTACTGTTGGTTTAGAGGGTGGGTTTTGTTTGGGTTTGGCATCTTCTACTCCAGTTGGGCTCATGAAATCACAGCTCAGTTCATCCCTGCAGAGCCATGAGAGGTGCCAGGGCAGCAGAGCAGACAGGCTGGCAGGTCCTGAACACATCCCTGCATTGCAGCTCAGCACTGCTGAGCTCTGCACCCTCAGCAGGTATTTTATATAAAGGTGGAATATCATTCACTATCTCCTTTATCATATCATTCACTATCTCCTTTATCATATCATTCAGTATCTCCTTTATCATATCATTCAGCATCTCCTTTATCATATCATTCAGCATCTCCTTTATCATATCATTCACTATCTCCTTTATCATATCATTCACTATCTCCTTTATCATATCATTCACTATCTCCTTTATCATATCATTCACTATCTCCTTGAACATTTTCCCCATTTTTCAAACCCAAGCCCTTGTGCTGCACGTGATATTCCCTTTCAGCCGAAATTAATGACTTCTGTCTACAACCTACATAGTAAAATCTGTCAAAACTTCCCTAGATTCTTTTTCTTCCCTAGATCCTTTGCAGCAAAGCAAAGAATCTGACTATGTGAACTGGATTCTTGCAATCCAAAACCCTTCTGTGTGGGCTGAGCTGAACAATGCAGGTGTCTTCCACCTAACAGAAGTAAACCCCAGAGTTTGGTTCCATCAGTCACCCCAAAATTGCAATTAAAGAATCCAGCTTGTGGTGCTCACACTCTGGCTGCTCCTCCTTTTGTTCCTGTGCATGAAAACCCTGAGAAAAGAGAGTTCTCCTGGCTCTGCTCAGCATTCCCATATGATGTGAAAGTGAGAGGATGCCCCAAGTTACACAATAAAATTATAAAAATGTTGTTGAAATAGTTCAAATATTCTCACTGTATAACAGGAACAACAGCAAAACCAAAACAAACAAAAATTATCACAAGAACTACTTCATTAAATAATTATTCTATTAGTTAAGCAGATGCAGTTCCCAAGAAAGAAATCCTTTAGAGAAACAGTCACTCTTGTTCCAGTATCTGCCATTTCCAGAAAGAGCCACGCTGAAAGTTCTGATCCCTAAAGACACTAAAGTTTTGTTAATCAAACTGCTGTGCTCACCTTTCCAAACCTGAAATGTCACACAAATTTTGAAAACAATTCCTTTTTGGTTAAAAGCTGAAAGAGGAACAGTGCACACTTACTGGCCAGACTGGAAGTCCTTCTCATTGACCACAGCACAGTTGGTTAAGGACAGCTCATCAGTGGGACACCTTGCTGCTTGCATAGGCTGCAAGAGAGGAGTAAAAATCAATAAAATTGATCAGAGAAAACTGGAGAAAATATCAAATAAATTCTATTTTTCCTTTACCAAGCCAAGCCTCAAGACTTCTGCAAAAGCACAAAGCACAGAACAGATCTCCTGAGTCCTGGCACACTCTCAGAGCCCACAAGCTGCTCTCCCAGGTTCCTCCAAACATTTCCACATGGCACAGGTGTTTGTATCCCAAAGTTCTGCATTTTGGGACTATTATCTACTTTGTATTTTCTACCCCAGCTACACAAATACTTTAAAATCAGCTGAGACAAAGCCAGCAAGGCAAACCCTGTTAACTTGCAGGTGAACCCTGGCACTGAGGCAGGAGTGATCAGCATTCCCTGGAAGGTGTTTCTTGCACAGGGCACTGGAATCTTCTGGAAGCTGCTAAGGAAAAGCAGCCTGGAGCCAGAGCAGCTCCCTACAACCCTGTCTCAGTGCTGGGCTGGGTCACAGAGCCCATGTGAGGAAGAAAGGAGGGATAAAGATGTGAAATTTCCTCTTCCCTGAGCATAACTCAAAAAACTGGAATTTCAGTTTTTGTATCCCAAAGCTCTGCATTTTGGGACTGTTATTTACTTTGTATTTTCTACCCCAGCTACACAAATACTTTAAAATCAGCTGGGAAAAAGCCTGCAAGGCAAACCCTGTTAACTTGCAGGTGAACCCTGGCACTGAGGCAGGAGTGATCAGCATTCCCTGGAAGGTGTTTCTTGCACAGGGCACTGGAATCTTCTGGAAGCTGCTAAGGAAAAGCAGGCTGGAGCCAGAGCATTCCCCACAACCCTGTCTCAGTGCTGGGTCACAGAGCCCATGTGGGGAGGAAGGGAGGGATAAAATCCCTCAGAAAACTGGAATTTCAGCATGTCCATTCTGCATAAACCCCTTCAGCCAGTGCAGTGAGAGGCCACAGGAAGGTTTGAGCTCAGCCAGCTCCTATCCAACCCCACAATCCCTTTGTGTCACTTCTCAAAAGAAATATCACATGTGAATATTTCCCAGCCCAGATCCATAACACACAGAAGAAAATCAGATAAAATAGTTAATTCCAGCCTATCACTATGAAAAAAATTACTGCAACAAATTTTGTGGGGGAGTCCTCTCTGTGTTTTTATTCTCTAATGTCAGAAGACCAATCCTTTTCCAGGAGTATCTGCTCGTTTTTGCCCTTTCCACTGTTACTCATCAATCAGCAATTAAAAACTGAAATAATTTTAGGTTTGCCTACCCAAGCTGCCCATCCCCATCATGAGGCAGGATGGACGCACAGAGGGATCTCAGCTCCATCCTACACCCTCACCCCACCTGCTCCTGCAAAATTACACCACAAAACAAGGGCTGAACAATGAAAATTGTGATCAAAATGCCTCCAGAATGGAGAAAGGGATGGAAAAACAGGATGTTAGAAGACATTTCATTTGGGGAAAAGCTGAACTTGCTCCCCAAGGTGTCATTTGGAGAATCAAAGCACAGCTACCTCTGTCAGATACAAATTTGCAGGCAGTGCAACAGAAACTATTTGACAGCCTCAACCTATTGCAAAAAGTAATTCAGGAGGGATTTTCTCTTAAACCACCCTTAAATCCCAGCAGCAAGCACAGGAAATGCACTGATCCCAACACACACATCTGAATCATTTCCCAGGAGTTACTGCCCTGCTCTGCCTTTCTCTCCCATCCCTCTGGGACAAGAATCAGAGAAATTCCCCCCCAGAAATTCCCCCCAGCCTGCTCTAAAGTTCAGATCAACTTTAAAATCACAATGTGATTTGTCTCAAGTATTTACTGTTTACAAAAGGACCAACTCATTACTTTTACTAAATAATGCTCAATTGCCCTTGACATATGTGACAACCAAAAAAATATTCCATTTTCAGGCCTGAAGCAGATTTATCTATCTGAATGCTGAGTGTAATAAAGGCCTCAAATGTTCTTGTAATAAAATATGTGACATCAGTGGATTTATGGCATACACAGCCTGTGTGCTGAAGCCTCTGGGCTTGGGGCACTCCACAGCAAACATTCACATTTTATCACTTCTGCTCCCATCTGCAGGGCACAGTTTTGTGAAGGACATGCCCTGATAAAAGGCATTACAGGGGATATTTCTGGAGGAAAGTGGCCACGGAGCTCCTGGATTAAATCTTTTTACAGCACTAGTCCTCGAGTGCATTTTTAATCCTCAGTGACAAACTGCAGCCAGGCAAGCTGCTGCTCCTGTCTGCACTGGGAACAGAATCACAGAAACACAGAATCAATCACAGAACCACTGAATCACAGAACCACAGAGTCACAGAATCAAAGAACCACTGAAACACAAAATCACAGAGTCAGAGTCACAGAATCACAGAATCACAGAACCACTGAATCACAGAACCACTGAGTCACAGAATCAAAGAACCACTGAAACACAGAACCACTGAAACACAAAATCACAGAATCACAGTCAGAGTCACAGAATCACAGAATCACAGAACCACAGAAACACAAAATCCCAGAATCACAGACTCAGAGAATCACAGAATCACAGAACCACTGAATTCACTGAATCACAGAATCCCAGAATCACAGAACCACAGAATTCCAGAATCACTGAATCCCAGAATGACAGAACCACAGAATTCTAGAATCACTGAATCCCAGAATCACAAAATCACAGAATTACAGAATCACAGAACCACAGAACAGAATCACAGAATCCCAGAATGACAGAATCAGAGAATGACAGAAACACAGAACTACAGAATCACAGAAACACAGAACCACTGAATCAGAGAATTCACAGAATCACAGAACAACAGAATCACAGAAACACAAAATCCCAGAATCACAGAACCACAGAAGCAGAGAATCACAGAATTCCAGAATCACAGAACCAGAGAATCACAGAATACCAGAATCACAGAATCAATCCCAGAATCCCAGAATCAAAGAATCACTGAATCCCAGAATCCCAGAGTCACAGAATCCCAGAATCAAAGGACCACTGAATCACAGACCCACAGAAACACAAAATCACAAAATCCCAGAATCCCAGAATAATGAGGTTGGGAGAGACCTCTAAGATCATCAAGTCCAACCTATGCCCTAACACCTCAACTAGGCCCAGTCTTTTTTACAACACATCCAGAGATGGTGATTGCACCACCTCCCTGGGAAGAGCATTCCAGTACTTTATTATTCTTTTGGTGCAAAACTTTTTCCTAACATCCAACCTATTCCTTCCCTGACATAGGGAGGTATATGTGCATGTAGCTTGAGACTGTGTCCTCTGGTTCTGTCCGAGACCAACCCCACCTGTCTCCAACCTCCCTTCAGGACGGTGTAGAGAGCAAAAACACCTCTGAGCCTCCTCTTCTCCAGGTTTAGTTCTGGTTTATGCCAAGATGTTGTGGTGTGCTGTAATGTCCCATTTTGGCCTTCCAGGTCATTCCCCCAGGTGTGCCTATGCCTCTCTCCCTTCCCCCTTGCCCCCATGCTGAGTGAGTCCTGTCAATCAGGCTGAACATTCCAGCAAGGCGTCGTGTGCTTGGTCAAGTTCAAAGGATGCCCCTATGCCCAGAGATCATTGGCCTGTCTGGGTGTCATCTTCCCCTGAGACCCTGCCCCTCTCACCTGGCTCACCTGTCCCTCCCCTCCCCCTGTCCCTGAGCTTAAAAAGGTGATCAGACCATGCGGTTGTAATTCTGTTGGAGCAGTTGCTCACGTTCAGACCTCTGTAACCATGGAATGAACCTCTGGACATTAAACCCTCCAGCAGAATCCTCTCCTTTTTCTCTTCACCATCGCCTGAAGCCATTCCTCCTGAGGTAAACAGGGTTCCTAACAAGCCTGGACTTGTTCAGTGCCCAGCTGCAATCTCCAGCAAGCCAAGGTATCTCTGGGGTGATACACCGCAGTTGCTGCCTTTGGCCCAGCAGCGAGGGTCAGACCGGCCCAGGCACAATCTAACTGGGAATATTGGGAGCCTTATTCCAATACCAAGAGGAGACTCCAAGGACAGCACAGTCCTGAGGAGGTGACTGCACACTGCTAAAGCACTCCCAGCATCAGCCAGGCAGCACCTGCTATTAGACCCAGAGCTGTTCCAGCACTCCTTCTGATTGCCAAGAGGAAAACAAGACCTGATAAATCTCACTGTGAGAGGCAAACATGCAGCACCCCACCTCTGGGTCTGTGACAAAGCAGGAATGTTGTCTCAAAACTCAGGAGGCTTAATGATACTGGCATATTTTATTTTTACAAAGAAAAGTTGCCCTGAAGAACAAACAGCATCTGATCTTTCAGAGATCTTTTTTCCTAAAGCTGCAAGGACTCGTTTTCCTCCACAGAAAATACAAAACTCACATGTTCACAAAATCACAGAATAGGTGGAAGTGCTCTCTGGAGATCATCCAGTCCAAACCCCTGCTACAGCCCAGAAAGTGATGCTGTTATTTAGATATTTTCACACATAAGCCACACCTGTCATGTTTTGTCAATTCACCTCTTGTGAATCATTGAGGCTGATGGAACAGGAAGCCAAGGAAAATCATGTGGTGGCAATGACTGAAGAGCACTGCTGACAGCTGGTACTGAGAAAAGCTGAAACATTAAGTGCTAAGGCAAAGATGTTCCTCATCCAAGACAACTGAACTCATTTCATTTCCTAATGCTGAGCAAGAGATTATGAAACAGCCTCTAAAGCTGAGGCAGGTTTGGTTCTGTGCCCTGTTCTCACGTGGTTTGTACAAGATAAATATTGTTCAAGCACTGGATGTTCAAAAATCTCCTTTGTGTAAAGCAGACACAGATACACATCCCATGCACATGCAAGTGCACAGAGATGGAATTTCTGGCACTCAGGTGCTGGCAGAGCAGTGTTAGGAAACATTCTGGGTACCAGAAATTTCCATTTTTCAGCAGAGCTGCATTGAGATGGGGATCCCTGCTCCAAAAAGCACCCAAGCTTTCCTGTAACAGCTGCTGGGCACCAAAGTGTGGGAATCCACAAAATCAGAGGGGTTTGGGAAAGCTGCAAAAGGCAGCCCCAGAGACAGCAGAACTGTGATTAGAGCTAAGCAGCAGCCATGAGATAGGTCAGCAGAAAAATTATTTAAACTGTAGAAAAGCAAAGACAAATAGAACAATGGTCTGTCTATTAACTCTTGGCTAGAATAACTCTCTAAGGTACAGAAAAGTTTATCTAGTGAGATATTAGGAAGGTTGAAGCTTAATAATGGAGCTCTGTGCATTGTGTTTTAAGGCTCTCAAGTAGGTATTGTATTCAAAATAAGCATTGTTTTAACTAAAGGTACCTGTGCTTATAGTGGTTGGACAGAACTCCTGTCAATGTGCTTTTGCTTTGTGGGATTGGTCAAAAAACTTATAAAGTGAGTTGCAACATTAAATTCTTAGTCTGCTGCCTGGGATGTGAGCTGCTGGCATCTTCCCATTGTCATAACCATGGAATGAGACTGATGCTGGAAAATCAAACAGCTCAAAGCACGTTCTGCAGCAACCCCATCCTGTTTGTGATTTGTACAGAGACCCTTGCCAGCAGCACAAAAATCGCTCTGAGCGCAGAGATCATCACCCAAAGAGGGCAGAGAGGTGCAGTAAACCTGCAGAGCTGTAATTCCTGCTGAGCAGGGCACTGCACACCCCCCAGAGCCCCAGCAGAGTGGGTGGAACCACAGCTAACTCCAAACCAAACACTCATCACCACGGGTCTGCCAATAAAATGAAGTTTGAATACTGACAGGAAGAATTACGATGTCAAAGGAGCTCTGAAGACAAACAGGGAACTGACATGATGAATCACAGCTCCTACACATTCTTCTGACAGGAAACACACACACAAAGCTCTGCCTGTATCTCCAGACACCAGAGGTGGACATTACACCTGGGGACACAGGGACAAGCAGCAGCTCCAGCAGGAGGAGGAGCTGAATGCTGTGGTGTCACAGACACATTTTATGAAAAATCCTTTCCTCAGGATTTTTCCTCCTGAGAAGCTGAGAGGCCTCAGGAACAAAATGTAAGCAATGGTTATCTGCTGCTGTGGAATGCAACAGGTGCATCTGGGATTGGTCTCGTGTGGTTGTTTCTAATTAACGGCCAGTCACATCAGACTGTCTGTCCAAGCCACAAGCCTTTGTTATCATTATTTCTTTTTCTATTCTTAGCCAGCCTTCTGATGAAATCCTTTCTTCTGTTCTTTTAGTATTGTTTTAATATAATACATATCATAAAATAATAAATCAGCCTTCTGAAACATGGAGTCAGATCCTCATCTCTTCCCTCATCCTCAGACCCCTGTGAACACCACCACACTGTGGTTCTGAGTAATTTTAAAAATTAACTAAGAAAGTTTATTAGCTTGCAGAGGGATTTTCTGGACATGTCAAAAAAACACTTACACATTAAAATAAAAACATTAGAATAAAGCTTACACATTTCTGCAGCCACAAGAGGAAATCAACCTACAAGGAACATTTTGGACCAGCAGGCTTGGCCAGACAGACCCTTCCAGAGCTCCTGGCTGTGCCAGGATAAGCTGCTGTCCCTGGAACACACAGCCCTGCTCAGACCTGCCCATTCCACCTGCTCCCCATTTATTCTCCTCAGAAAGGAGCTGCATTCTCTCTCAAGAAACCCAGAAATACCAATTTTCTTCTCCTGTTAAAGAGGACTGCATTGGGAAGCTCAAACCTCAGAAGTAATATTCCCATCCTTGACAGAGGCAGGGAACACTGAGCGAGCTCCTCCAGGGATGCCTGGGTGAGATGGATCCCTCCTTCCACTCCCCCTGAGCCACTCCCACGCTGTGAATCACCCCCCTGTGATGGTGCTGCAGCACAGAAACCCAAACAGCTCCCAGGAGCAGAGAGGGAAGAGCTCCCATCAGCTCCTCCTGCATCAGCCAGGGCTGGAAATGAAACAGGGTGTCACCATTATATTTTCTGAAAAATCCTCTTTGCCCAGGATTTCTCTCCTGGGAAGGTGGGAAGCCTCAGAGAAAAAGGAAAACAATATTATCTCATTTTTTCTCCTGTGTTTTGCTGCTTTGGAATGTGGTTTGGAGATTGTTTCATTGGTTTCATGTGAATTGTTTTTACTTATTGGCCAATCAGGGGCCAAGCTGTGTCACACTCTGGGAGATAATCACAAGTTTTTCATTAATATCTTTTAGCCTTCTGTCTGTATCTTCCTCTGTTCTTTAGTATTGTTTAGTACAGCCATCTTTAATATAATATAGTAACATAAAATAATAAATTAGCCTTCTAAGAACATAGAGTCAGATTCATCATTCATTCCTCCTTTCATTGAGGGTCTCAGAAAATACAACACAGGGAATGTTCCCCAGCACTCTCTTACCCCATGGCAGGGGCAACAACCCTGCCTGGTAAGAGCTCTCCCCCAGCACAGACAGGAGCAGGACACAGGAAAATTTCAACTTTCCTATTTTCCAGATTCTGCACTGCATTAGGATATAGCTCTGAACTTCATATAAAGTGTTAGCAAGTTCTCTTCACAGTTTAGTCGGACAAAACAATCATTTTCCAGCCCAAAAAGGCCCAAAAAGTACAAATAGCAGTGAACTGAGGAAATAACTGGGAGAATGGGTCTGAATAACCTGAAGCTGTAATTGGACAATTAACCCCAATATAGAAATGGACCAAAACTTATAAAAGTGTGAAAACTCATAACTCTGAATCCATCTTGGGTGGAGTCACAGCCAGGCTCTTGCACTGCCCAAGGTGTTATCCTGTGAAGGTCTTTTAATAAATCCCTACTTTATTTCTTTAACATTGTTAAAGAAATAAAGCCCCTGTTGCAGGGAGCCTCTCAAGGCATCACCAGACACTGCACTCCTTATCAAACACTCAGCACATTTCCAGTTTCTGTCTCTGAGAGCAGCCCTGCACCCTCTGGGTCTGAATGAGGAAATTCCTGCCTGTCCTGGCACTCCAGAGCCACTTTATCAGGGCAGAAGGGCCTCTCCCACAATTACAGAATCCTGGGTTTTATTGCTGCTTCCCTTTGTTTGCAAAGCTGAAATGAACCCAGGTGTGCAGGGCAGCTCTGTCACTCCAGCATTGTTTACCTGCAGATTCCAGGAGCTCACAGCTTTGGGCACCCAGCTCTGCCAACAGCACAACAAAGACAATTTACAGTCCCAAGAACAGAGTTCCAAGGGTTTCCCTGATCCAACAGAGCAGAACAAGAGAGAGGAGAGCTAAAGGAGAGCTTCTCCAATCAGAGCATTTACAGAATTACACAGATTGCTCTGCCCAGAGATTCCTTCTCCAGATTACAATAATCAGTAATTTTAGGAAATGCACCCAAAGCTGCACCAAAGCCACAGCACAGGGAGCAGCTCCCTGCCAGCTCAGCAGCTTCCTATTAAGCAATAATGACCCAGGGTATGTGCATTTTAATTAACACATCCATTTTTGAGTGCATGTTGCCTCACATTCCTTCCTCAAGCCAGGATGATCAACAATTTAATTACAGGGAATTGTTGCTTGTTGTGTTGCATCTAAACATCTTTAAAACATGCCAAGGGAATGAACCAGAGGAAGTTGAGGTCCTGGGATGCAGGCCACAGGATTTTGCCACATGGGCAGTGAGGACATCTCATGGATGCAAATTTCATCCCATTTATATTTAGACAAGTTACCTGTCACACACATCTTTTATGGAAAATCCTTTCTTTAGGATTTTTCCTCCTGAGAAGCTGAGAGGCCTCAAAAACAAAATGTAAACAATGGTTATCTGCTGCTGTGGAATGCAACAAGTAGATCTTTGATTAACCCATGTTGAATGTTTGTAATTAATGGCCAATCACAGTCAGCTGGCTCAGACAGAGTCAAGCCACAAGCCTTTGTTATCATTCTTTGCTATTCTATTCTTAGCCAGCCTTCTTATGAAATCCTTTCTTCTATTCTTTTAGTATAGTTTTAATATAATATAGATCATAAAATAATAAATCAGCCTTCTGAAACATGGAGTCAGATCCTCATCTCTTCCCATCCTCAGACCCCTGTGAACACCATCACAGTTACCCAATGGCAACAGGGCAAACGTGAATATCTGTTCATATTAAAAATATCCCCCTTGGAATTTGCCCTGTGACAGCCCAGGATGCTGCTGTCCCTGGCACTGAATTCCCCAGGACTGAGGTTCCAAACACCACCCAGCTTAAGATGCAGCAGCTTGCAAGTCTTGCTCTATTTCTTACAGAAAAAAGCACATGACACAACTGCAGGGCATCAATGACTCCAGATTTTTGGATAGAAGGTCATTGCTTTATTGCATCCCAGGAGACCAGAGGAAGGTGGTAAATCCTTTCATCCTTCAAACCTTTGGCCTCCCTGAGGGCAGGATGTGCCTGCACAGGGAGGAGCAGAGGAGCTGCACATCCATTCTGCAACAGAAGCTCTTCCATTCATTTTACCAACTGTTTGGTTTTTTCTGTTCACAGAACCTTCTCCAACACAGCTCTCCAATTCCTGGGGGTCTAAAAACCTTCTGGAGATGGTAAACGTGGGAGTTTCCTCACAAAACTCTGATCTCTGCTAGAGAACCTCCCTGATGTGAGACAGCATCCTGAACACATCCTGCATAGCCCACAGGCTGAACTTCACCCTCCCAAAAAGTTCCCAAAATCCTTGTCCCTGCTCCAGCTCTCATCCCCTCCTACAATTGTGAGGGCACCTGAATATTTCCACCACCCCTGGATCAAAAAAAAGATCACTCCATGACATGGGGACCAACATTTCAGTTGTTTTCATGTATAAAAAAAGGAATCAATGGGAATTTTATTGCACTGAATCTACATCTTGCCTTGTGGGGAATTCAGTAAAACAGAAGTGCCACTATTTTCTAGCTACTGCTTTTCTGTGGGCTCAAGCAGATCTGCTTTTGTGGCAGAATTTCTTCCAAATTCAGTCAGGGTTTATCGTGAGCCTGAATGACCTCTGTGGTCAGAACCCAGAACAGGAGAGGAAAAGAAAAGATCTTGTTGTGCTCTAAGGAAAAAAAAAAATTAAAAGTAATACTTACAAAGTTCACATTTTAAATGATCCTCAAAAAGATTCTCTGACTTTTTAAAAAGATTTTTTTCCTATTAAAAAATTATTAGCTAAGTTTAATTGTTCTGGCAGGTCCACATAAGAGGTGTGACACAGCAGCACCTCAAAAACTGAGCTGGAGAGGCAGCAGTGACATCTCCCTGTGGCAGTGACTTTTGAAGCACTGCTTCTGCAACACTGAGCCAAGCAAATTAATCAAAGATGACAGGGCCAGATATGCCCACAAACATTCATATGGTCCTCAGAATTTTATTCTAAATAATTTTAGGGTTTTTAACAAATGATGTGGTTTCATTTTAAATAATTCAGCAAGGTAGAAATCCTGAAAGCAGGCCACAAGCTGATTTGTGGTGATTTCACAAGACAGTTACGAGGTTGCAGAAGTGATTACAGAAACAGAGATTCACACAGAGTTTTCTCCCATTTCTTCATATTTACATGCTAGGAAATACTAAAAAAACCCAAGTGACGATAGCAGGAACAGAAGCAGGCTGGGAGAAGGAGCTAAGTTGATTCACAAAGCTTTCTTTACTTGCCTGACAACCCCTGCATGTCTGAAGGCTGGTTCCATATGTTATCAGAAATCACCTGACAGATTTAACCCATCAACACAAAGCTCAGCCCCCATTATTTCAAATTTCCCTAAAAACCATCCCACCTAAAACCACACTGTCTACATGTGAAGTATTTTTAAATAATTCAAGGAAATAATGAGCCAAATGTTATTAATTGTCTAGTGCTGTTTCAGCATTACATATTATATATATATCTTATATATCTTATATATCTTATATATATTATGCATATAACATTATATGTTATTTTTATACATACATTATCTATTATATATTACATTTATACTATTATAAATATAATATTTAATATTATATACTATTATATATATTATATTATATACTATTATATATAATATATTATATTTATATACCATTCATATATATAATAATATATATAATATTATATACTATTTATATTATATAATATTATATATATTATTATACATATAAATAGTTATAATATTATATACTATTTATATATATATAATATATTATATATATTATATATATATAATATATTATATATATTATATATAACATATACAATATCATATATATTATGTATATATATTATATATTATATATAAATAGTATATAATATTATAACTATTATATATTATATACTATTTATATATATTATATATATTATATAATATATATATTTTATATATAAAATATATTCTATAATATATATTATATCTATTACACTTTTTATATATAATACATAATATGTACATTATACATTATATATAATATTGAAAATAAATATAAATAAAACTAAAAAGATATTTATTTATAAATATATAATATCATAAGTTATAATAAATATAATATAATAAGTTATAATAACTCATTATTATATAATTACATTATATCAATTATATAATAATTAAATTATAGAAATAATTTCTATAATTAAATTATAGAAATTATATATTATCTATATAATGAATTATTATAAATTATCATAAATAGGTATTGTATAAATATTATATATATAGGATATATATGTATATATATGTATATATATGTATATATATGTGTATATATATGTGTGTATATATATATGTGTGTATATATGTGTGTATATATATATATATATATGTATGTATTATACATTAAATATTATACATTAAATGTTAGGAATTGTTCCCTGTGAGGCTGGGCAGGGCCCAGAGCAGCTGTGGCTGTCCCCGGGTCCCTGGCAGTGCCCAAGCATCCTGGGACAGTGGGAGGTGTCCCTGCCATGGCAGGGGTGGCACTGGCTGGGTTTAAGGTCCCTGTCCCAGTCCCATGGAGTTCTCCCCCTGTGCAGACACAGCAGAAATTCAGCTTGTGCTGGATCCACTCACTGCAACAAGGCACAGAAATCACCTGGTGTTTCTACATCCCTTTGGGAACTAATTTTTGGGAACTAATTCCTGATGTAGTTACTAATAAATTAGTTACAGACAGCCCCAGGGAACTTCCAGGGGTTTTCTTGGTACAAGAGGTCCATACCCAGCAGCTCCTCACCATTCCCTCTCCTGCAGATTCCTCTGTGTGCCTAATGATCCCCATGCAGAGATGCAGAATAAATTATTACAGAAACAGCCATTATTTCTAATCACCATAAACTGTTTTTCCTGTAAACTTCAATCACTGCTAATCACCATCTCTTCCTTGCCATGGAGAGCCCCAGTGCAATTAGGGGAGCACACCTGAAACAGCATCACACAATTAATCACATTTAGCTTATCATTCACCTGAATTATTCAAAATGTTTCAATATTTTGTCTCTCTGCTACATCAGGACAGCCATTCACTTCTCCCTGGGAGAATACACTGCACAAATCAAATCACACCAGTCCAGCAAAAGAGATTAAGCTCTAAATGACATTACAGAACAGATTTGCAGGGCAGGAGGAGTCACTAAAGCTCCTCTTCCCACCTTGCACCTGCTAAAAATGCTGACAACAGAACAGCACCTGTGTTCCTGCATCAGCTCACCTGTTGTGCCTGGAGCTCTCACACTCCTCCATCCTCCCACCAAGTGCTCTGTGTTTACCCCAAAACAGCTCTGGGTCACAGCCCAGGGTGCTGCTGCATACTGCCCCTGCTCTCAGCCTCCCCAGCACTGCTGCAAGGAGCAGGCAGCTCCCCTGGAAAGAATTCAAAGGATCAGACCCAGCTTGGAGAGAGAGATGGAACTCTCAGCTCAAGGATTCTCTCTGCAGCATTCAACAGCCTGGTAATTGTGCAACAACTGCATTTGCAGGCAAATCATGAAAACACTGAACAGTGAGAAGTTTCCTGATAAGCCAAGGAGAGCATCACTCATCCAAATGCCAGATCTAAGCATCAATCTTTCCTTCAAACTCACATAAATCCCCCTTTCTTTCATCAGGCTCCCAAGCTGGTCACATTTTTCTCACATTTTTTAGCAGCAGAAAAGCTCAAAGCAGAAGAATAAAGTTGAGGTTGATTTTTCTCCTTCCTCCCCACATTCCCAGTCCCAATTCCATGCACCAGGCTGTCACTGAGGACACAGCTGGGAGGGCCCAGGGAGCCTCAGAACCACATCCAGTGTGAGTAAAATGATCTCAGCACTGAGCAGAGCCTGTTCTGGGCAACAGAATGCTGAAAAAAATCCAGACAAGGCTCACAAATTCCCCTGGGTGAGATGAAGAAAAGAAGGTGCGAGGAGGAAGGTGAGACCAGGAATGTGGAGCAGAGGAGAAGCTGTTAATGAGAGATAAACCACAAAATCTTGGATTTTTCTCAATTACTCAGCACATTTCAGGGGTGGCAGTGGATGCACAGCAGATTCCTCACCCCTGCTCTGCACCACCAGCCCAGCACAGTGCAAAAAGCATTTGGAAAAGCAATTCCTGGCATTTCAAGCACTGAATGACTTGGCCAAGAATGAAAAATGTGACTTTCCCAGGCTGACACCCAGCAAAGCATGACTGAGCTCCTGGCAAAGAGCAGAGCAACCCAAACACATCCTGCAGCACCTGGACACCTGAAAAACAAGGGGATGTGCAGGCACCACAAGAAGGAATTTCACATTTTAAACCCTTTTTGGCCACTTGCTGATGTGATCAATCACTAATAAGGGATCTTTTTATTTTTTAAATTAATACAGAATAAAACCACTGCAAAACAAAAGGAGAATCCACATTATAAAACAGCACCTGGCTGTTTTATAATGTGAGAAAATCTCCCCATATCTCACAGCAACAAGGGGTCACCAGAGCTTCACAGCACATTTAGGGGACCCTAAAATCTTGCTGCACACCCCATGGAGACAGGGGCACCCCAAACTCACAGGGGCCCTTCAAAAATTCCCAAAATCCTGCCCCACATCCCAGAGCACCAAGGGATCACATCCCCTGTCACAGCATCCCTAAAGGTCCTGGCTCACAGGGAAAGGGGACACCAGAACTTCACAGCATCTTTAGGTGACCCTAAAATCTTGCTGCACACCCCATGGAGACAGGGGCACCCCAGAGGCTCCTCAGGGAACCCCAAAATTCTGCTCCACATCCCAGAGCACCAAGGGCTCACACCCCTTGTCACAGCATCCCTAAAGGTCACAGGGAGAGGGGTCACCAGAGCTTCACAGCACATTTAGGGGACCCTAAATCCTGACAGCAGCACTGAGACACCCCTGAGCTTCACTGCACCCCTCAATCCTGCACCCCAACTCCTGAGGGAGCCCTACACTCATCCCACAGCACCAAGGGGTCACCACAACCTCTGAGCACCCCCAGGAAACCCCAAAACCCAGCTCTGCACCCCACAAGGACACTGCAGCCTCACAGCATCCCTTAGGGAATCCCAAAACCCAGCTCTGCACCCCACAAGGACACTGCAGCCTCACAGCATCCCTTAGGGAATCCCAAAACCCAGCTCTGCACCCCACAAGGACACTGCAGCCTCACAGCATCCCTTAGGGAACCCCAAAACCCAGCTCTGCACCCCACAAGACCACTGCACCCTCAGAGCACCCCAAATGCTACCTCACACCCACACAGAGGGGTCACCCTGCTCCTGAGGGAACCCCCAGTCCTGCCCCACACCCCAAATTGCCAAGGGGCCACCCCGAACCTGGGGGACCCTAAAATCCGGCCCCACAAGGGACAGGTCACCCTTGCCCCGGCTCCAAAGGAACCCCAGTCCTGTCCCACATGCCACATCACCAAGAGGCCACCTCAGCCTCCCGAGAGCCCCGGGGAGCACCGGGACAGGGGTGACCCCCCAGCTCCCCGCACCACCGGGGGTCTCCACACCCTCACAGCACCGCCAGGACCCCTCACAGCGCTGGGGGCCAGGGGGTCCCCGCAGGCACACAGCGCTGCCGGGGCACCCCCAGGGCTGAACGGCCAATGGTCAGCGGGGCTGCGGGAAGCTGGCAAAGCCGCGGTGGCGCAGGGAGGAGCAGGAGCGGAGGAGGGGGCAGGGGATGGGCGAGAGCGGCCGGTCCGCGTCCCCCCCACTTACCCGCCCCGCCATGTTGCCGCAGCGCCGACCGACAGGCCCTGCCCGCGGCCGCCAGGGGGCGGCGCAGCGCAGGCGCCGCGGAGCGCCGGGGCGGGGCCAAGAGGGCGGGGAAGCCACGCCTCCTGCGCGATTCCGCTTTTCTATTGGTCGCTCTGCCCGCCGCTCAAGGCAATGATGGGTGCGTCACGCAATGCCCCGCCCATCGGTCCGGCGGTGAGGGGCGGGACGTTCTGCTGTCAGTCATCAGGAGAGCTGCGGGGATTGGTCAATGGGGTGGGGTGGGCGGGGCTAGGTGTTGCGGCCGGTCGCGGTATTTCAGGGTCCCGGTCCCGGGATGGGCCGAGTGCCGTGGTGTGAGACTGAGCGGGGCAGGGCCGCCAGGCAACCCCTGCTTTAATGATTTAAATTATGTAATTCTATTTTCATGTAGTTTTGATTAATTATTAATGTTTATAATAGTTATTCATAATTTTGTGGTAATATTAATGTATTAATGATAATATTTACATTATATACTGTATAGCATATTGTATTATATAACTACTATATTACATTACATTATATTATATTACATTATAATGTAATATATAATATCATATATAATATATGTATATTGTATATAATATAATATGTATATTATGTATTATAACGTAAAATATAATGTAATATATTGTAATGTAATGTAATATAATGTAATGTGATATGATATAATATAATATAGTGTTGTAACATATATTACATTACATTATATTACATTACATTACATTCTATTACAATATATTATATTACATTACAGTATATTACATTATATTATTAACGTATTATATAATATTAACATACAGTTGTATGTTAGAACATAATACAGGATGCTATATTTATACATATAATCAAACATAATATTGATTTAATTTTTTAACTGTAAATAATTGTACAAAATTTAATTCCGTTTTCATTTATTTTTATTTATTTTCATTTCATTTTTCATCTGGCTTTGATTCTGTTCCTGCTCCAGAGAGGACACACAGCAGCTGTTGCAAACCAGGCATCCTTCAATGACATCTCATGGTTTAACTTTCCCTGACAGGACTTCCCTTTCAGCAGCACCTGCCTGACACCGATGGTTGTTTATATTTGATAACAACCCCAGGTGGGCGAGCCTGAGAGGCGACAATGGGAGCTCAGAGCTGTCACCCAACCCCTGGCAGGTGTCACAGCCAGCCCTGGAGGGCTCAGGGCTCCTCCACCCCATCCCCTGTAGCCCCACATTTTCTCTTCACAGAGAAAAGCAAGGCACAATTCTTCCCAAGAATATTATTATCTCATTTGCTGTGCCTGTGTTTGTGCAGAAGTTGAATGTGTGGTGGTGTTTGCAGGGGTCTCAGGATGAGGGAAGAGATGAGAATCTTGACTCCGTGTTTCAGAAGGCTGATGTATTATTTTATGATATATGTTAAAAGAAAATTATATACTAAAACTATACTAAAAGAATAGGATAAGGGATTTTATCAGAATGTTAGCAAGGAAAGGAATGAAACGATAATAAAATCTTGTGACTGACCAGAGAGTCTGAGCCAGCTGACTGTGATTGGCCATTAATTAGAAACAACCACATGAGACCAATCCCAGATGCACCTGTTGCATTCCACAGCAGCAGATAACCATAGTTTACATTTTGTTCCTGAGGCTTTTCAGCTTCTCAGGAGGAAAATCTTAGTAAAAATATTTTTCAAAAATTATGTCTGTGACAGAATGCAATGTGGAGATTGTTTACCCACAGTGATGGTGTTTTGTTTTCTTGGCCTGTCAGGGCCAGGTGTGTGTGTGTGTGTGTCAGGATTGTCACTGACAGGCATGAGATTCTGTGCAGGGAGTGCTTGTCAGATTCAGTTTAGAAGTAATGTAATATAATATAGAATAATATAGTATAATAAAATAATTAATTAGCCTGCTGATAAGATGGAGTCAGATGCATCATTTCTTGCTCCCTGCAAATTCAATAATTCCATTTTTCACCACTGCAGCTCTGCTCCTCTGCTCCTGTCTGAGCACGGGGAGTTTCCAGCCTGGCTTTGGGACGGGGATCCCCATGGGATTCCCTGGAATTTGTGCTCTGGACAAGCAGTTCACACTGCAGGAGAGGTGCTGAGAGGTGACAATGGCTCCTTCACAGAGCTCATCCCCCTGGGTGATGTTCAGAGAGATGAAATCATGACATCCCAGCCGTGCTCTGAGGTTTGTGTTCTCGGGGTGTTGATGGCAAACGCTCCGACCCCAAAGCTCAGTGCTGTCTGCAAAGCCATCCCAAACATCCTGGGAGCAGCCTGTCCCAGCAGCTTTGACAGCATAATAAAATATTAATACTGATTGTAACTGCTACTTACTGCCTCGAACAGGTACCAGGCTGGTTTTTAAAATTTTAAATGTTTAATAGTAAGAAAATGGTTATAAAAATAGCAATATAATTTAAATCAGCTGGGACCCAGAGGGATTGCCAGGACCATGGAAAAGTAGCACCAAGGAGAATTCACCAATCCCTGCCCCACAACTCTGTGGGTTTGGGACACGGCCTGTGTGAAAAAACCTGTGTAAATTGCTTGTTTTTAAAATTTTAAATGTTTAATAGTAATAAAATGGTTGTAAAAATAGCAATATAATTAGAGTAATAACAATTTGGATAATTTGGATTAGAACAATATAAGAAAATAAAAACAAAGAGTTATGGACAGTCTGGGTACCTCTTTCTGGGCAAAATAAACCCAAAAAAGGACCCACATTAACAGAGGATTAACCCTTAAAAGCAATGATGTGTTGCATATTCATACACCTCATACATGATGCATAAATTCCATTCAAACACAGAATTCTGTCTGGGCAGTGTCAACTTCTTCCTCTGAATCCTAAGGTGTCTTCACGGCTGAAAGGCAGGAAGAAGTTCGTTTCTTCTGATAATGGAGCAATAAATTCTCTTTCTCTGAAAGATTCAGGTGTCCTGTGGCTGCTATCTCAGTGTGAGTCCTTTCTTTAGAAAAAAAGTATCCTACATTGCACAGTTTCTATTTTAACATTTTGTTATAACCTAAAACTATATTTAACACAGTACTTAATACAGCATCACTTTTGAACGTAACACATATAATATTCATTTTAATATTTGCCAAAAGCCAATCATAAAGTACACATTTTTCACACCCTGGAACCAAGACCTTTACTGATGCCTCCCCTCATCTCCTGGAGTGAATCCTCTGCCTTCCAGCAGACACAACATCTGTGTCTGCAGTCTCTGGATGGATTTAGGAAGGGGCTGGGCAGAGCTGGCTGCTCTCCCCATGATCCTGCAGCACACACTGAGGAAGTGGGAGATGTAAGGCAGCACAAAAAACCCCAAGATTCACAAAATAACATCTGCTTCTGTGGGCACCTACTGCCCTGAGTGGCCCAGAGAAGGGTGGCAGTAAAAATGCTGTCACAGACATCTTCTCATGAAAAATCCTTTCCTTAGGGTTTTTTTTCTCCTGAGAAGCTGAGAAGCCTCAGGAACACAATGTAAACAATGGTTATCTGCTGCTGTGGAATGCAACAGGTGCATCTGGGATTGGTCTCATGTGGTTGTTTCTAATTAATGGCCAATCACAGTCAGCTGGCTCTGACACTGTCCCCGCCACAAACCTTTGTTATCATTCTTTGCTATTCAATTCTTATCCAGCCTTCTGATGAAACCTTTTCTTCTATTCTTTTAGTATAGTTTTAATGTAATATATATAATAAAATAATAAATCAAGCCTTCTGAAACATGGAGTCAGATGCTCGTCTCTTCCCCAATCTGAAAACCCCTGTGAACACCGACACAAAATGCTGTCACCAGGCTCCTTAAAAACAGCTGGAGAGCAACACAAAGTATCTCTGGAAGTGAAAACAAGCTGGGTGTGGCTTCAGAGCTTTTCTGAGTCATTTTCTGTGAGAACAGTGGCAGTGGTGCGCTGGCAGAGTATCTAAAGCAGCAGCAACAATGAAAAGTATAAACAAACGCGGGCTGTGACCCCCTGCTCGTCCCAGCTCCCCTGTGGCTTCTCTGCCCGCCGAGCTGGGACTCCTCACTTGGGGACAGCTGTGTCACCCATGAGTGACAGAGGGCTCCTCTTGCTCCTGTGGGAGATGAGCAGGGCTGAGGAGAGGAAACCCAGTCAGGGCTGCCATGCAAGGGCTGTCCCACCATCCAGGAGACACTCTGGGTGTCACTGTCACCACATGAGCTGCCGCCCTCACAGCAGAGTCTCAGCCATCTCAGCCCAGGTTATCTAATCTTGGTGCAATAATTAAACAGCAAAATTACAGCTCAAACTGAGCAAATCCTTGGTTTGTGTACCTTTGCAGGTGTGTGCAGTCTGGGGTCACAGCTCCTGGGTGGCAGTCCCCTGGCTGGGCCACAGTCCCCAGGCCCAGCCGCTGAGGGTGGCTGAGGGACAGGGACAGGGGTGACAGGGTTGGGGGGTGACAGAGCCCAAGGCAGTGATGGGGTGTGAGGGGGGGGTGACAGGCTTGGGAGTGACAGGCTTAGGGGGATGATAGGGTCTGGAGGTCATTGGAACCAGGGGTGACAGGGCCTGGGGGATGACAAGACCCAGAGGTGACACGACCCAGGAGTGACAGGGCTGGGGGGGTACAGGGCCCAGGGATGACAGGGGACAGGGCCCAGAGGGGTGGCAGGGTCTGGAGGTGACAGGCTCGGTACGGTGACAAGGTCAGAGAGGTGACAGGGCCCAGGGGTGACAGGGCCCGGGGGTGACAGGGCTGGGGAGGTTACAGGGTCCAGGGTGTGACAGGGTCTGTGTAGGTGATAGGGCCTGGGGGTGACAGGGTCGAGGAGGTGACAGGGCCCAAGGGTGACAGGATCGGGGCGGTGACAGGATCTGGAGGTGACAGGGTCCGGTGACAGCATCGGGACGGTGACAGGGTCCGGGGGTGACAGGGCCCGGAGGTGACAGGGCCCGGAGGTGACAGGGCAGGGACGGTGACAGGGTCCGGAGGTGACAGGGTCGGGACGGTGACAGGGTCCGGGGGTGACAGGGCCCGGAGGTGACAGGACTGGGACGGTGACAAGGCAGGGACGGTGACAGGGTCGAGGAGGTGACAGGGTTGGGACGGGTGACAGGGTCGGGACGATGACAGGGTCCGGGGGTGACAGGGCCCGGAGGTGACAGGGCAGGGACGGTGACAAGGTCCGGGGGTGACAGGGCCCGGAGGTGACAGGACTGGGACGGTGACAAGGCAGGGACGGTGACAGGGTCGAGGAGGTGACAGGGTTGGGACGGGTGACAGGGTCGGGACGGTGACAGGGTCCGGGGGTGACAGGGCCCGGAGGTGACAGGACTGGGACGGTGACGGGGCAGGGACGGTGACAGGGTCGAGGAGGTGACAGGGTTGGGACGGGTGACAGGGTTGGGACGGGTGACAGGGTCGGGACGGTGACAGGGTCCGGAGGTGACAGGGCCCGGAGGTGACAGGGTCGGGACGGTGACAGGGTCCGGAGGTGACAGAGCCCGGAGGTGACAGGGTCAGGACGGTGACAGGGCAGGGACGGTGTCAGGTCCGAGGGGGCGCTCAGGGCGCTGTCTCCGGGCGAGCGGCGCCTCCGCGGCCGCTCATTGGCGGGAGGCACGAGCGAGCCGTTTTCCCATTGGCTGCGCGCCGGCGGGCGGGGCCAATCGCTGCGCAGCGCCGCGCTCGCCGGGCGGCTGTCACCGCATGGCCCGCAGAGCCGCTCACGTTGCGCGGGGAGGTGCGAGGCGGCCTCGCGGGCGCTGATTGGTCGAACGCGTCGGGCGCTGGCCAATGGGCGGGGGCGCGCGGGGTGGGGCGGCCGTTGGGCCGGCGCGAGGACAACGGCCGGAACTCGCCTCAGGCCGCCCCGCGCGGGCCCGCGCCGAGACCGGCCCGGAGCCATGGAGGTGAGGGACGGGAACGGGACCGGGAGCGACACGGGCACCGGGGTTCGCTGTGCGCCCTCACCCGTCACACACCCAGCGGGCCGCTGCGGTTGTCTTAGGCTTGACCCCTTAGGCACCGAGGCCCGACCCCGGTGGGTGTCCGAGCCCCGTTGTCCCCTCTGGGATACGGCGCCCTCTTGTGTGGGAGTAGGTGTGAGACACGGAGCTCAGGTCTGTGGGGGAAATAGCCCTCAGCATCCTGAAAAATACCTGTTTGTGGAAAAAGGAAGAAAGTGTGGGTATGGGGTGTCTTAGGGTTGTTTGTGGCACTACAAGTTTGCCCTTGTTCTGTGGGGTCGCAGTGTTAGGTGTCCCTGTGAATGGCAATCTCTGAGGAGAAAATATGGCACAGTAAGGTCAGGGTATAGAGCCGAGCTCTGCAATAACTCAGTGTGTTCACTTATTTGGAAAATGTGCCAGAAAAACACTAAATAATACCAGGATATAAAAGTGGTGTGAACTACCATGAAGATCACTTGGGAGCTGCAGAATGATGGGTTTCTAGAGAGCAGAGCTTGTTCTGAACCCTGATCCCTGGGAAACTTTGATTCTTCTGAATTTATTCATCATCCCAAATGAGCTGCTGTGGTAAAATGCCAATAACTTCACTTTTTTATTTGTTGGCTAAAAGGGGGTTTAGCTCGCCAGTTCAGCTTTTCCTTGTGTGCCTCACCCTTGGGAGAAGAGGAGAAGAGTGCACAGCTGTTGTTTGTTCTCAGCTCCTGCTATCCTGTGGTTTCTGGCACCTGGAGGGGTGTCCCTCTGGTTGGAGTTGTTTCTCCCATAGTTAAAGGACAGAGCAGATTCCTCCCACAGCTCTCAGAGTTTGTATTGTAGGACATTTCCAGCTCCCAACAACTGGAAATGCACATCCATGCCATCATGTGAGTTAAACAGTGTTTGGGAAGGGCCAGAGGTGTGCAGGAATGTGTGAAGGAAGGCTGGATAACTCCTCTGCAGCTTTGGGAGAAAGGGTTCCCTGCCCATGGCTGGAACTGGATGAGCTTTAGGGTCTCTTCCAAACCATGCCATGATTCTGTGAGCATTCCTCTGTGTCTGATGTTCCCCTGTGGTGGTGGCTCTGATGTTGGGAGAGTTCAGATTTCCTCTTGGTCTGCACCTCCTCTGTCTCTGAACGCCTTTGCAGTTTCTTGGCTTTGGCAGGTCCAGCTTTTCCTTTAGAGTAAATAGCAAAGTGTTTTACATCCATAGATACAGATAGAGCCACATCCTTGGATCAGATGGAACCAAATCCAGCAGTAAATCAGGAGTGTTAGAGACAACATTGGTATAAAATCCATAGCTGCCAGCTGTGTTTATAATTGTGTGTCTGTGTGTAATTATGACTGTGTGTGCTGATGTCCCTGTCCCCACAGCCCCTTGTGCCATTCTGTGTGTCCTGATGTCCCTGTCCCTGCAGCCTCTCGTGTTCTGTGTGTCCTGATGTCCCTGTGGCCCCACATGCCATACTGTGTATATTGATGTCCCTGTCCCCACAGTCCCTCATGTTATTCTGTGTGTACTGATGTCCCTGTCCTTCTCCTGTCCCCACAGCCCCTCCTGCCATTCTGTGTGTTCTGATGTCCCTGTCCTTTCTCTGTCCCCACAACCCCTCATGCCATTCCTTGTGTTCTGATGTCCTTTTCCCCATACCCTCATGTGCCATTCTGTGTGTCCTGATGTCCCTGCCCCCTCATGCCATTCTGTGTGTTCTGTTGTCCCCACAGCCCCACATGCCATTCTTTGTGTCCTGATGTCCCTGTCCTTCTCCTGTCCCTGCGGCTCCTCATCCATTCTGTGTTCTCATGTCCCCTCATGCCGTTCTATGTGTCCTGATGTCCCTGTCCCCACAGCCCCTCATGCCATTCTGTGTGTTCTGATGTCCCCATATGCCTCTCTGTGTGTTTGAGGTCCCTCTCTCTGTCCCCACATGCCATTCCGTGTGCTCTGATGTCCCCACATGCCATTCCATGTGTCCTGATGTCCCTTTCCCTGTCCCCACATCCCATTCTCTGTGTGTCCTGATGTCCCCACATTCCATTCCATGTGCTCTGATGTCCCTGTCCCCACAGCCCAACGTGGTGTTCTGAGGCCATTCTGTGTGTTCTGATGTCCCCACATCCCATTCTCTGTGTCCTGATGTCCCTGTGCCCACATGCCATTCTGTGTGTCCTAATGTCCCTGTCCCCTCAGCCCCTCATGCCATTCTGTGTGTACTGACGTCCCTGTCCCCTCATGCCCCTTTGTGTGTCCTGATGTCCCTGTCCTCTGTCCCCGCAGCCCAGCGTGGCGTTCCGAGGCCATTCTGTGTGTTCTGATGCCATTCCATGTGTCCTGATGTCCGTGTCCTTCTGTCCCTGCAGCCCAGCGTGGCGTTCCGAGGCCATTCTGTGTGTCCTGATGTCCCCACATGCCATTCTGTGTGTCCTGATGTCCCCACATGCCATTCTGTGTGTCCTGATGTCCCTGTCCTTCTGTCCCCGCAGCCCAACGTGGCGTTCTGAGGCCATTCTGTGTGTCCTGATGTCCCCACATGCCATTCTGTGTGTCCTGATGTCCCTGTCCTTCTGTCTCCGCAGCCCAACGTGGCGTTCCGAGGCGGCGGCCGCTGCTGGGGCAGTGCGGAAGGGGGCGGGCGGCCCGCGGACGTGTTCAGCACCGCCCTGCCGGGCTCTGCCTCGCTCTATGGCTGCTACAAATCACAGGTTTGCTGCCTTCTTGATTTTTTTTCTAGCTCTGGAACAGTCTGGGTTGCTTGTCAACAAAATTATCAGGAGATGTTTCTAAAGTGGTTGAACATAAATCACAGATTTTGATGGAATTGTAATAAATCCTCCTTGTTGTAACTTCCGTCAGGGGGGACAATGGCTTTTCTAATGCAGTCACTGGTGAAGCTGTGGGGTTGTTTGGTAAAATGGTTTCACCATTGTTCTGGTGGAATGTTCATGGTAATTGTTCTTCTGTAGGCAGAGTGAGGAGCAAACAACTCTTTTAGGAAAACTGGAGAGTGGATAAGAAGGAGAACTTTAGCTGTTGCCTCAGATATTCCTGTAGTCCAAGAGTTTGTATGAACCAGTTCTCAGTCTGATCAGCAGAAAGTGCCAGGACAGTTAAACATGTCAGCTCTCTCTTGGAACTTTTGCCTTTTGTAGCCATAAACTTTCACTGAGGTAAAAGACTCAAATGAAAACTCATTCCCAGTACCTTCAAGAGCAGACTTGCTACTTCATCCATCCAGGACTTATTTTGTCAGACTACTCTGCTCCACAAAGGAGTCTTTAACATTTAACCCTGCAAAAACACCATTTATTGTTTCACTTACTGAGAGTTAAGAAGGCATATTGTGTCTAAACCAATTAGATAAGGTAAAGCTGCTCCTTTTCACTTAATCAGGATATAAAGGTAAAGGTAAAGCTGTTCCTTGTCATTTCATCAGGATATAAAGGTAAAGCTGTTCCTTGTCATTTCATCAGGATATAATACCTTTCCTCAAGAAATCAGTTTGCTGGAAGTTTATTTCAGTACCTTAACACTCTGTAATGATGGGGAGAAAGGGGGTCCAGTTCCAAACTCCTGGCAGGGACCAACCAGCAGAAACTGGAGCAGATGTTTTGGGCTAACATTGTTGCTGGTTTTAAGAACTTTCTAAGTGTAGAGGAAGGGTCGAGTTGAGAAAGGAGATGTTGTTTATTCTGTGCTTGGTGCCCAGGGAAGTTTCCCAGCACTCCAAAGAGTGAAAAGCAAGAGAATTTAGACACTAAAGTTTGCATAAACCTGCCTGTCCAATGCACAGTTCCTGCCTAATGCAGTCACTGAGCTTGTGCAGCCTTAAATAAAACATCCCACCTGTGGTGATCCCCATCTTTCTTTGCTCATTTCATCACCTGATGGATTTCTTTAGGGTCATGATGGATAGTAAAGAGTTTGTGCTGTTGTTTTTAGCTGCTTTAAACTGCCTTTGCAAATTTTTACATTGTAGCAATTTCTATACCAGCACAAGGCTCTTACCCATAGGGCTGGGTTGTACAGTTGAAATTAAGATATTGGTGTTTCTTAGTAGTTTAAAGGAAGCTGTTGGGGGTTGAATAGTTAGAATCTCCAAGCTGGGTAAATTTACAAACACAAAAATTAATATGTGATTTAATTAATTATCTATTTCTATATATATATTTCTATACCCACCTTTTACTCATGTATCTGAGTATCATTTTTATATTAATCACTGGTGGAATTTCAAACTTACAGATGTTCTGTTCCGTATCCAGGCAGAAATCTTGAATTTCAGTTGTATTTCCTTCTGCTGTTGTCCATGAGCTGTACAGGTGCTGACACCTGTGGTTTCTTTCTTAATGGGCCCATGCTCTGTGTCCTGTTGGCTGCATTGTGGTTCCATTATTGATCAGGTCTAGAGCAATAAAAGCATGAATAATATGTACTATGGTTTTAAGTACAGTCAGTGTTAAATAGTCAATGTTGTTTCCCTGCTTCCCTAATTCCATTCAGGCTGATTTCCCAGATTTCAGGTGCTCTGGGAGGTGTTAATGGTCAGGGGTTTCCTTTTACCTTTACTTGTGTTCTATGGCCTTCTGCTACTGCTTTATCTCCTCTACCTCAGCAATATTTACCTTCATCCTCCTCATGCATCAAAGGAAATTTTAGACAGTGTGTGTTGTCAGATTCCCACCTAGTTGTAAAATTAATTAATAATTTAAATTCTCTTCCATCCTCCTTAAACCATTGTACAATTGGTTTCCTGTTACCGTCTTTGACTGGACAAGAAAGAACAAAAGGATTACTTATGTAAGTTTAATATTCAAAAAGGTTAAGGCAATTCAGGGAAACATGTCACAGTTAGAATCCTAACCAGTATAAAATTATACCAACAGTACAGCAAGTTTGGCATCTGGCACTGTCTTTGCAACGCTGCTCTGTGCAATTGTGTTTGTCTAAAACAATTCCTGCAGTTGGAATTGCTGCTACCCCTTGAGGGCATTCAAGTTCTGTGGAAGGCAGGCCTTCTTCCCAAGCACAGTTCAGGAAGTTACTTTTTAACTTTCTTAGTCCCAAAGGTCCAGAGGAGGTGATTTCTCACTTACCTGCTCCTGTAGTTTGTTCAGACCTGAATGGTGCTTCCATGGCTCTAATGCTTGAAATTCCCAGCTGAGTGTGTTGTGAAATGAACCTGGTGTGGTCCTTTCCTGTGTTCCTTTGGTGCCTCATTGTTCTGTGGTCTTAGACCCGATGTCCTGAACAGGAAGGTCCAGATCAGTTTGATTTCTGCAGTGAGAGTACTTGTTGATAGAGGACAAAACTCTCCTTGGGGAGATAAAATAATTACAGCAGTGTTCTTGACCCAGATATTCACAGGATGTGGATACTTGATAAGGTCTGCTGTACAGATGTCAAAAGGACTGAGTTTATCTCTGGATTGAGGTGTTATTCTGACCCTCTTTGATTTGTCCTTTATTCATTCTATGAGACATGGAGGTTTTGATGGCAGCCCCAGCTGGATTGGTGTGGCCTCAGGTGTTCACTGATCACTAAATGCAGATCCCAATATTTGAAGGTCCCAGCCCCACTGTTTGCAGTGTGGTTTCTAACACTCCACTGAACTGTTCAACTTCCCCAGAGCCTGGTGCTCCATACCCACTCCAACAAATGCTTGGATCCTTTGTTTGCAGCAAATCTGGGCAGATCTGCTGTTAACCCTTTATGTGTCAGGTTTGTTGGGTGCCTGGTTTGGGAATGGCCCCTCCCGCTGAGACTCTCCAACCACACACTGATCCAATCCCTCCCCTTCCCCTCCCTGCTGTGGCACAGTGGAGAGGAGAATTGGAGGCACAAAAAGCAAAGATCCCAGGCTGAGCTAAGAGCAATTTATTGGGAGCAGCAATGAGAGAAGAAAAGGGAAGGGAACAGCAACAGCACTCATGGAGAGGGCACAGGGAGGGATTCACATGGAGAAGTTTCGTTATTCTGGATGGCTCCCTCCAGCACCTTTTATTGGCTGGAAGGATCCCCAAAGAGCCCCTTTGCCCCACCCCAGGCAATGAGCTTGGGTGGTACAGAATAATTTCTGGGTCCCCTTCCCAGCTACTGCAAAAATTAACCCTGTCCTGGCCAGAACCAGGACAGTTTGCTGACACACCTGTAGGTATTGTGTGCCTCAGCCTGGTTGGCCTGGCAGGGAAAAGCTTCAGGCCCCCAGGAAATGTATCAGCTATTAGCAATAATTATTGATACCCATTCTGCCATGGCAATGAGAGAAGTCTATTTGCCAATAATTTCCTGGTGTGTTCCTTTTCTGGCTTGTCCTGGGGGAGGCTGATGCTGGATCTGTGGATGCACACTGTGGTTCATATTTCTTCACTATTCTTTTTGTGTTGCCTCCCATTCCAGTCTCAAGAATAAACAGTTTTACATTGTTTTCCAAAAACCTTGGGCTGTTCTTAAATCCCTGTGGATCCAGCATAACTGAGGTTTGGCCCCATGTGTGGATTCTCCCATTCACAAACAGCTCCTGGTGTCTGGTGGGATTGAAGAAAGCATCTTACAAATCCAGTACCAATTGTTGTTGCTATGTCTGCCTGGGCCTTTTTGGGGGGTCTCTGGGTGCCTGGGAAGATGTCCCCTACTCAGTTTCCAGCAAATCTCAGCTCAGAACACACAGAACACAGAAGTTGTGATGTGCAGCTCCAGCACCTTCTTAAACAATTGCCAGGCAGGGTGGAAAATACAAAACTTTCCATAAGCCTTAAGCAACACTAGCTCAGCACACCTGAGATCATCTGTTTGTGCTCAGAAGAGGGGTGAAAGGTGAGAATGATCCATCAGCTTCCATCTGCAGCAGAGGGCAAGGGAAGGGACAGAGAGTTCTGCTTGAGAATTCCGAGAATTCTGCTTGAAGACATTACCATGGCCTGAAATAAGTTGTGTTCCAAGTGTGTGGTTTGCTGACTTCTCATGTGCTGGTTCCTCCCAGAGTTAGTTACAACCATGTACAATGACAAACTGATACTTTGATGTGTTTCATGTTAAACAAATGCTTTTATTGTACATTCAATGCAGAATGAAGAAAATGTGGAGTTACCTCAGGCCTACAGTTCTTCCCTTTCAACATCAGAGTACTCTGCGCCCATGGACCCTTCCCTTTTGTACCCCCCTTGGTCTACGTGTACAGATGACACCAAGCAGCCTGCTGCTCCTCAGATTAACCTGAAGTCCAGGTAGTCATCCCTGACAGGGAGTGAGTGTGGGTGTGTTGGAGTAGATGGATTCTATTTTTCTGTTTAATTTAACATAGGAAGTACTTGAAATGAAGGAATTCTTTTTATTAACACCCAGTTGGTTTTCAGGATTCAGCCCGAAAGGAATGATTATGGCAGTGAAACTGATTTGTATGGACTCGTGTCAAACATCCTGGAGGAACAAGACAAACCACAGCCGTGCTTTGCTGAGGGGTGAGTGAGGTGCAGGTGACAGAAACTCCTCTCTCTGATCTCCCTGTGCTCCTGGGTCAGCTCCGTCTGCTGCTGGTCAGGCCCCCTTCTCTCCCTTCCTTTCCCTTCTCTCCCGTCCTTTCCCTTCTCTCCCGTCCTTTCCCTTCTCTCCCTTCCTTTCCCTTCTCTCCCTTCCTTTCCCTTCTCTCCCGTCCTTTCCCTTCTCTCCCTTCCTTTCCCTTCTCTCCCTTCCTTTCCCTTCTCTCCCTTCCTTTCCCTTCTCTCCCTTCAGCATTTTCCTTGGGATACTTGGAAGCTTTTCCCAAAGCACTTAGATTGCATGGCAGCTCTCTGATATTTACAGAACTTGTTAATTGGCATTTTTTTAATAAGATCTTAACAAGTGTTGTGGACATGCTCTATTCAGATGAATCCCCTTGGTCTGTTTTTTTTTTTTTTTATTTTAATGAAGACTAAATTCAGACTTTAGGTTTCTTTCTTAATTAATGTCAATTCACAGAAAAAATACACCAAACACAAACTCCTTCACATTTGTCTGAACTGGCAGGAGAAAATTCCATGCAAAATTAATGTTTCTTGCTGTTAGTGCTACCTAAGCAATATTTGTGTTTCTAAATGTCAGGTTTATTTTGCCTCTATTCCTGCACAGGAAGAGACAATTCCACAGTCAAAACAACCTGAACTGAAGGGGGCAGGTCCAGCATCCCCATGAACTTCCAGAGCTCTCTGTCTTTTCCAGGTCTAAGAGACAAAACAGGGAGCCCAGTCTCAGGTTCCCAAACCAGGCACTGCTTTCCTTTCTGTCTTCCCAAACAATTCCAGTGATTTCATTTATGTGGCTGAAATCAGGGAACACTTCAGAGTCAGTCTTGATACCACAAAAAAACTCATTAATTCCTTTGCTGTGGACACCAGGGCTGGTTGAGCACTCCCAGATCTGGCCTGCAATGGCTTCCAGGAACATTTCCACTTTACTGAGTCTGTTTACAGCTCTTGGCAGACAGGGATTGATGGTGCTGTGTTCATTCATGGTGGGTAGTGGAAAGAAATGAGGTGTGCTGGGATGCTGCCTCTGGCTTTCCCTGCAGGAAGCACAAGGGAGGTGAGGGAGAAACATTTCCTCTGGAGTGCTGGGACATGGCTTAGGAACACTGAGGGCAGTCTGGGTGCCTGAAGTTGGTGCTGAACCAGGAGTATTTTGGTGATGATGGACAGACTGACAGACCAGGGTTTGATGTGTGCAGCTTGAAGGCCTGTCCATAGCTCCTGAGCTGTGGTGGTGTGTTCAGACAAGGCAGAATCCGTTTTCTCAGCCAGATATGGGAAACTGAGGATGGCAGGACTGGGGAGAAGTTGAAGTCAGACATCTTGCAATCGTTGGAGAGAAATTATTTGGGAATGATTTGTTTGTTAAACCTTGCTTTGTGTGTGGGAACGAAGAGCAGCAGCACAGATCAGTGTCTAACCGCGTGTTTGTTGTTTTTGAAGGAGCTGCCCTCCCACCCTGAAGTCAGTGTGGCCGGTGAGCACGAGCAGAATGGAGCACCATGAGCTGTTGCCAGAGGGCAGGAGGGCAGTGGTTGGGGCAGTGCCCCAGCAGGGTTTCTATGGCTCTGAGCCCCTCCCTGGTGCTGAGAAGCAGTTCCTGCAGAGCCCCACCCTGGTGGCACAGCAGAAAGCTGACGATTGCTACCGCGGCTTTGCCGGCGTGGACCTGGAAGAGCAGAGCTTGTACTCTGCCAGGAGTGAGCGTGCCAATGGCTGCACCTTGCAGGCTAATGAGAGTGTGAAGACAGCAGCTGTCTATCAGAACTACCCCTACCTGAAAAACACCTTTGCAGCCCAGGCTGGGTACTCAGAAGCAATCAAAGACTCGGGAGCTGATGCTTATTCTTATGGAAGGGAGAAGGTGTGTCCCAAAGGAGCAGAGGCACAGGTGCACCCAAAGCGGGCTGAACCATTCCTTCCACAGTGTCACAGATACAATGAGAACACAGATTTTACCAGGTACACTGAATATTCTCATGCTGGTAAAGCAAAGCCCAACAAGGGCACCAGTTGTAGCCTCCAAGACAATAGAAAGCTGGTAAATGGAACCCCTGAGGCACCATCTCTGGATGCAGAGCCCTACGCTAAATTATTTCAAGTTAAATCAGGAACTCAGAAAAAATTTGAAGATACAATTTCAGATCAGCACGACTTTACATTTCCCAAGTCTGTAGGACTTGTATCAGAAAAACAATTTGCAAGCGAATCTTCCTTCGGCACTGATTTTGGGCAAAAATTTGAATATGGACTAAAATCTTTTGCAGCTTGTCCAGGCAATAATGGTGTGGAAAAGCAGCAGTTTTCCAAGGCTGATCTTCAGAATCCTGAATTCTATAAATCACTCCCACTGTTGCCCAGTGCAGCAGTCCCCTCAGCAGGCTCTAGTGCCAGGCCAGCATGGATGAACATCCAAACCAAACCCACAACCTCTGGCCCTTTCCAGAATCCAAATCCTTTGTTGAAACTGAATAATCAGTCACCTGCATTTCCAAAGAGCTCTCGTCATTCTAATGATGTTTTTCAGTTGCCATCTTCAAATTTGCCTTTAAATAGTAATTTACTTCACAAGTACTGTCAGGACAACCCATTCCTCTCCAGCCTTGACTTTGGCTACAGCACTGCAGAGCGAGCTCGGGCAGCTGCGTGCATGGAAGCCCTGGTTAGGGGTGGGGAAGAGAACCTCCTCGAGTACCTCAGTGAGAAGAAGCTGAAGCAGCCCAATGGATTCTGTGATAGTTACTTGGCTCAGCAGTTGGGGATCATTGACAATCTGAACAAGCAGCGTTTCCAGCTGAAGGCACCGAGCGAGCACTGCGATCTGGAAGGGCAGAACCAGGCAGATGGGGTGTTCCAGGACATGTACCAGGAGTTACTGGAGTCTCAGGGGCAGCTGCACCTGGGGGCAGGGAATGGGGACACCAGTGCCATCAGTGCTGGGAGCTGCCTGCAGGCTCCAGGCATTCCCAACTGCGTGGTGGGTGACTTCAGGAGGAACCGGCAGCTGGGCCCCAGCACCTTCCCCATGAGATCTGCTCACCTCCTGGGCCGCTCCGTGGTGCCCCTGGTGGAGCCTCACACCCTGTTCTCCCAGGATGATCTCAAACGCCTCTACCCCTGCTTCACAGAGAAGATGTATGGTGACAATGCCCTTTCTGGGTTTGTGTCAGCATTTGGATTTCAAAAGCAAGTGAAAAGTCGCAGTGGGCCTGCCAGCGAGCTGCACGTGAGACTGGAGGAGTGTTATGAGCAGTGGAGAGCTTTGGAGAAAGAAAGGAAGAAGGTAAGGAAACCAAACTAGAAAAATATCCCAGATTTGATGTAGATCTCATCCTGCTCAGTGCAGTCACAAATCATGGGTTGTTCCACTGGGAGAAGTTGAAGTGCTTGATGGGACTTCAGAGTCACACATTTGTTTTGGGACAGAAAGTGAAAGGTGTGGGGATTTGTAGCCTGGCTGGAAGCATAGCTAATGTTGTATGGAATATTGCACCAAAAGCAGGAATTGAGGGGTTTTTCCAGTCCCAGGGCTGGGGAAGGTGTGTTCATAAGGAACAAACATGTTCTATACCCTTTTTATTAACACAATAAATACAGTGCCTCTGGAACTTTGGAAGCAAAACCAGTAAATATGTTTTGAATTGAAACTAAACTTTAATTCTTTCAATTCTGTTTTTTAGAAACTATACTGAATTCCTACCTCCTGTTTCCCTGAAGATTTAAACCTAAGATGTATTTGAAGGGGTTCTTTGTTTATTTTCCCCAGGGAAGGGTCATTTAATTAAAACCCTTGCAGTAAAAGGCTCAGGTAGTGCTGTGTGGAGCCCTACTAAAAGCAGGTCTGTAGGAAAACCTGTCTTCATTTCACCAGCTGAGATGGGGTTTGAATTTCAATACCTGGGCTTGTCTGTGGGGTGAGCTGGGCCAAATGTAACCTGGCAATAGTGGGGCCTTGGGGAGTTCTTCTGTGCCAATCCCTACAAAGAAACCAATTCCAAGAAGATGCAATGTGGGGATTTTTTTGGTGGTGTTTGCTGACAAACGCCAGGAGTTGCTCTGTATAGAGGGGTTGAGGAAGAGTGAGCCCAGCTTAAGGAGGGGAGGTGGTGTCAGGGGTGCATGGAAAGAGCAAGAGAGAAAAAGCTGGCATGAGTCATGGTGGGAGAAATTCAGTTTATCACAGAATCCCAGGATGGTTTGGGCTGGGAGGGACCTTAAATCTCCTTCAGTCCCATGGGCAGAGTCACCTTCCACTGTCCCAGGCTGCTCCAAGCTCCATCCAGCCTGGCCTTGGGCACTGCCAGGGATCCAGGGGCAGCCACAGCTGCTCTGGAAAACTTGTGCCAGGGCCTCTCCACCCTCACAGGGAACAATTTATTTCTAATACCCAGTCCAAAGCTGCTCTCTCTGTTTGAAGCCATTCCCCCTTGTCTTGGCACTCCATGTTCTTGTTGATAGTGACCACCTATGAAACCATCCAAGAATTGCAGTTTTAAATCAGTTTTAGCAAATTCTATGTTCTTATGGGTGTTTTAGAGTGACATAGCAAGGAGATGAAAGAGATGGAAACTTGGAATATTGCAAACAGTTTTCAAAATAGTTTTCTGATTGCTAAATAAAATATAGAATCCTGAAATGGTTTGGTTTGGAAGGGACCTTAAAGACCAAGACCAAAGACAGGAACACCTTCCACTGGACCAAGGTGCTTAGGAAAAAATCTTTCTGTAGTTTAATCTGTACAAAAATTAGATTAATTGCTGACTGAGAAACAGTTTTATTTTAATTTTATGTGTGAGATCCACATCTGTTTGGTCATTTTTTTTCCCTGTAATTCTGACTTGCCTCCATTTTATTTCCAGGCAAAACCAGTACAGGCTGTAGTCAGAGTGAGCAGACATAGCACTGCTGGAACACGGTGTGTTGGCTTTAGTTGAACTGCTTTGAGTAAAGCAGTTGTTCACTTAAAAGCAGGTGATTGTCTCACCAGAGGGTTAAATCCCAAATGCCTGAATCCTCATTGTCTCCTTTAAAAATCTCCAAAACCCTGATGGGAAGAAATTGAACCTGATATTTTTTCTTGTTTCTGCAATGAAGCACGCTCTGCATGTACATTCTGAGGGAGTTGTTCTTTTGTTTTCCTGCAGACTGAATCAGCTCTTGCTAAGAATTTCCAAGGGAAGAAGGTTTCCAGTACTAACAACATTCCAATTCCAAGGCTGACATCAAATCCATCAAGGGTTGATCGCTTAATTGTGGATCAGCTACGGGAACAAGCCAGAGTGAGTTGTAGGACTAAAAAAAAAAAATCTATTGAACTTAGAGTACAGTGTGAGATAGGTAAGATGATCAGAGCAGCTTTTCCCAAAATAGCTTTGTTCTTCATTGCTGTGCAGGGAATGGCATTTCAGCAGTCCTTGGTAGAGCTTCTGCAGCTCCTGGGTGCTGTTTCCAGGGAACCACAGAGGGGCTGAGGCTCACAGTTACAGGAGGATGTTGTTCCTGGTGTAGGAATGTGCAGCATCCAGTCCTGGAGCCTGTGCACAGCTCTCAGGGGTGCTGCATTCAGAGCAGCTTGGCAAGGAAATGGTCACTGTGGATTTGGACACATTGATAGAGGAGGTCTTTATGGAAAAAAACAGCTTTAGTTAATGTTTGGAAGATTTATATTTGCTTGAGAGACTGGTATATTTTAATGCGGAATGATTATTTGATAATTTACACCTTCAGCCTGAGTTGCTGTTACCAGTTTGATCTTTAACCCAGCAGGGCAAGGGAGTCTGAGCTCTGTGGGCAAACAGCCCCAGGGTCCTTGGGGAGGTGACAGCTGGGGCAGGAGCAGCACAAACTCTGCCATCAGAATGCTGAGGGGCTGCTGTGGCCCTCCTGAGGCCCAGAGCCCAGAGCCATGGTGCTGCAGGCAAGGAGAAGAGAAACCAAGCTGTCCCCCCTGCCAGGGGCTGTGGGGTGGAAGGGTTCTGGGAAATTCTGGGTTTGGAGGCTGCAGCAGTGCTGGGGCAGCAGGGGGGAGCAGCAGCCTGTCCTGCCTGCCTCACACAGCAGAAAGAATCCCTGGAACTGTGGCTGCTCCCTCCTGCAGGACCTGCCTGGTGCTGCCCATGGACTGCAAGACATGGATGGGCTTAGGGCCCTAAAACTCCTGCTCTGTGAACCCCAAAAGAACAGCCTTACTTTCCATGTTTAGAAGGCTTGGTAATCCAAACCTGCCTCCAAAACACTGCTTAAACCTCTCCAGCCATTTGAGGAGCCAAACTTCACCTCAAACCCTTGTTGGGTACTTTTAAGGATGCTCAACAGCAGAGTGGGGCTGTTAAACCTGGACTCTGACATCAGAAATCTTGGTGATGGCCAGAGAGGAACCCTGGTACAAAGATCTGAGTAGAAGCTGAGTTGGCTGAATCTGGGATTAACTCTTCATAGTTGGAGCATCCAGTTAAATCTTCTTGACAATCACATTCATTCCTTTAAGACATCAAGTGTAGCCATGGATTGAGGGACATCCCAATTTGGGGATTTTGAGTTTCTCTTTTTCTGCACACCACTAACCAGGTTCTCAGCATTATTGGCTGAGGAGTCACTCACCACTGGGAAACCCAGAAGTGATGTGACTGGTGTAAGATAAGACAACAAAGATGCACATTTTCAGTGGACTAAACAAACTGAATTATTTCTGAATGTTTGTTCTCAGCTCCCTTAGTGTTGGTTTCCCTTTCTCAGTGCAGCTGTGACTGCTGCTGGCCCAAGCTGCCCTGCACAGCTCAAAGTCCCCATCTGGGTTTTCACCCCAAAATTTCAGCAGTGCTGTGAGAAGGGAGAACCTCAGTGCTCTGAATTCAGGAAAACGCAAAAAAAAAATTCAGAACAAAACATTGTTCTGAAAACACCTTTTGTTCAGGGGTTTCTCAAGGCTGTACAGGTTTGGTATTAACCAGGGGTGTCTCAAAGCTGTACAGATCTGGTATTAACCAGTAACCTGGGGGTCCTTACTGGGGTGTTGTAGCTTTGCTGTTGTCCTTTGCTGTACCACAGCTTTGAGTTTGGAGATCAACAAATCCTGGGTAAGAACCTAAACCTGCTTCAGCTGTAACTTCTCTGCTCTCAAAATGAAGTAATGATGCTCATTAATGTGTTCTCCCTGGTTAGTTGATCTCCCTGTAAGTGTGAGTCCCTGTAAGGTGTGCATTGTCCCTCAGGTTGTGACTGCTGGGGTGTTGTAGCTTTGCTGTTGTCCTTTGCACACCCAGTTTTCGGTTTGGCGATAACAAATCCTGGGTAAGAACTTAAACCTCCTTCAGGTGTAACTTCATGAACTGCTCTCAAAACAAAGTAATGATGATCATTATTGTGTTCTCCTTGGTTAGTTGATTTCCCTGTAAGTGTGAGCCCCTGTGGGATGTGCATTGTCCATCAGGTTGTGACTCTGCTGGGGTGTTGTAGCTTTGCTGTTGTCCTTTGCACACCCAGCTCTACCACAGCTTTGGATTTGGAGATAACAAATCCTGGGTAAGAACTTAAACCTCCTCCACCTGTAACTTCATGAACTGCTCTCAAAACAAAGTAATGATGCTCATTAATGTGTTCTCCCTGGTTAGTTGATCTCCCTGTAAGTGTGAGCCCCTGTAAGGTGTGCATTGTCCCTCAGGTTGTGATGCTGCTGGGATGTTGTAGCTTTGCTGTTGTCCTTTGCACACCCAGCTGTACAACAGCTTTGGGTTTGGAGATAACAATTCCTGGGTAAGAACTTAAACCTCCTTCAGGTGTAACTTCAAGAACTGCTCTCAAAATGAAGTAATGATGCTCATTAACCTGTTCTCCCTGGTTAGTTGATCTCCCTGTAAGTGTGAGTCCCTGTAAGGTGTGCATTGTTCACCAGGTTGTGACTGCTGGAGTGTTGTAGCTTTGCTGTTGTCCTTTGCACACCCAGTTTTCAGTTTGGCGATAACAAATCCTGGGTAAGAACTTAAACCTCCTTCACCTGTAACTTCTCTGCTCTCAAAATGAAGTAATGATGCTCATTAATGTGTTCTCCCTGGTTAATTAATTTCCCTGTAAGGTGTGCATTGTTCACCAGGTTGTGACTCTGCTGGGGTGTTGTAGCTTTGATCTTGTCCTTTGCACACCCAGCTGTACAACAGCTTTGGGTTTGGAGATAACAATTCCTGGGTAAGAACTTAAACCTCCTTCAGGTGTAACTTCAAGAACTGCTCTCAAAACAAAGTAATGATGCTCATTAATGTGTTCTCCCTGGTTAGTTGATCTCCCTGTAAGTGTGAGCCCCTGTAAGGTGTGCATTGTCCATCAGGTTGTGATGCTGCTGGGATGTTGTAGCTTTGCTGTTGTCCTTTGCACACCCAGTTTTTGGTTTGGCGATAACAAATCCTGGGTAAGAACTTCAACCTCCTTCACCTGTAACTTCATGAACTGCTCTCAAAATGAAGTAATGGTGCTCATTAACCTGTTCTCCCTGGTTAGTTGATCTCCCTGTAAGTGTGAGCCCCTGTGAGATGTGCATTGTCCCTCAGGTTGTGACTCTGCTGGGGAAGATGGAGCGCCTGCGCAGTTCCCCGCTCCACGCCAACATCTCCACTGCCCTGGACAAGCACCTGGAGTCCATCCACGTGGTGCAGGCTCGCAGGAAGGATGAAATTGTCAGCGCCTCCAGCCGGCAGCGGCACGGCCCCCCCAGGTGCCAGGATGAGAGAGGTACAGCTGGGCTGGTGTGCCCTGATGAGGTAGCTGGGGTGTTGAACATCTTGCAAAAATAAGTGAGGGGTTGTAATTCAAGTTTTAACTTCTCAGTGTTAGGGTTTTGTCCAAGGTAGGCTGAGTGGGGTTTGGGTGAAGGTTTGAGGAGGCACTAAAACTGGGTTTTAGAGATAAATAGGTTAAATCAGTTTGGAGGTTGTAATTCAAATAATAAACTAGTAAGGAATAAAAATTAGTGGGTTTTTTTGATAACACATTCAGGGACTGGAGGTGTTACTAAGCAGTTGCCTCTTGCTTCTTGTGATGGTGTTCACAGGGGTCTTAGGATGAGGGAAGAGATGAGGATCTGACTCCATGTTTCAGAAGGCTTGATTTATTCTTTTATGATATATATTATATTAAAACTATACTAACAGAATAGAAGAAAGGATTTCATCAGAAGGCTGGCTAAGAATAGAAAAAGAAAGAATTAATAACAAAGGCTTGTGGCTCAGACTCTGACTGTGATTGGCCATTAATTAGAAACAACCACGAGACCAATCCCAGATGCACCTGTTGCATTCCACAGCAGCAGATAACCATTGTTTACATTTTGTTCCTGAGGCCTCTCAGCTTCTCAGGAGAAAAAATCCTAAGGAAAGGATTTTTCAGAAAATGTGTCTGTGACAGCTTCTCCCTGTCCCCCCATATTCCTCTTCCTATGAACCCCCTGCTCTGTCTTTGTCTACAACTTCCTTGGTTTCTCCATGCTGAATCTGCCCAAAGTGACCAACATGGCCTTAGCTTACAAATGGATTTCCTCTTCAAGCATCTTCTGTCTTAGACTGGCATAATTACAAATCATATTTTGGATGGATGCACAAAAATACAATGGGCAGAATGTTTTCATTCTTAATGGTGTCCCAAATATTCAGCTTAGTCTTTCACCAGGGCACAGGCAGAGTGGCAGGTTCCCTTGTCTCTGAGATGGAGTCAGGGTAAATTCCTGCTCCCTGCAACACTCTGACCTCTACCCTGTGTCAGAAGCTGTTTCTGAATCTTCTGATCCCTTCTGCTGTTCTTTCTCCATCTGAATTACAGGGATTATTTTACTTTGGGGTGTCCCATCATGCAGTTCTGTAATGCTGAAGTTTACCTCAGAAAATGCACTGCAGCATTCTTTCTTTTCACCTGTTCCCCATCATTCTTGTTTCTCTTTACCTTGACTGAAGATTATGAGACTTGTTAAGGTGAAGGGGATTTTTTGGGGTGTTGAAGGCCATGAAAATAATTGTCTTTAGAACAGAGCAGTCTGTGAAGGAGTTGTCAGGCCTGGAGATCCAGGTTCTTGTGCTGGGAAAGGAGAGGAGGCTCTGCACAGTGGGATCTCATTACTTACCTGGAGGGGGGAGCTTGGTCCTCTGCCTCCCATGGCTCTTCTGGGGGGGTTGAACCTGGAGCAGCAGTTGGGGAGGATTTTTTAGAACAGTTAATTATTGGATGCAGTAACTGTATTTGCTCTTGAGGGAAAGGCCTGAAGCTGTTCTGGTTTGTTTGGGAGCAGGTCTTGTTTCCACAGCACCTTTCTATTCCATCTGATCCAATATTAAGCATTTATTACAGAATCACAGGATGGTTTGGGTGGGAAGGATCCTTAAATCTCATCCAATTCCACCTCTACCATGGGCAGGGACACTTTCCACTATCCCAGGGTGCTCCAAGCTCTGTCCAACATTGGCCACTTCCAGGGGTGGGCATCCCCAGCTGCTCTGGGCAGCCTGGGACCACAGCCCAGTGGTTCCACACCCATTCACAGAACATGAGCTGTGCTTCAGCCCAGTGCCCCAAACCAGCTGTTCCTTCATCCATGGTAAGGATTTCCTGACAGGACAGGGGAAGGACCCTGCTGTGACCAGAAGAGGAGGGCCCAGGTGCCATTAATGTGTGTGTACAGGAGCACCCCAACCCCGGGGTGTGCAGCTGCAGCAGGAAGGTTCAGAACCTTCAAACAAACTCAGCCTAAAAACCACACACCAAAATCTGAGCCTGAAAACCACACACCAGAGAAATCTGAATTTCTTTGTGAGGGCAGAGAAATTCAGATGCAGCTTTTATAAAGCTGTAAAGGGACAGAGGAGGTGTGGGGCAAGGGCAGCCCCAGCAGTGCTCAGGATTAAAGGGCCCAGGTGCCATTAGGGTGTGTGTACAGGAGCACCCCAACCCTGGGGTGCAGCTGCAGCAGGAAGGTTCAGAACCTTCAAACACACTCAGAACCTAAAACCTGCACACCTCGCTGTGTGAGGGCTGAGAAATTCAGACCCAACTTTTATAAACCTGTGAAGGGACAGACAGACAGGGTTGGGGTGAGGGCAGCCCCAGCAGTGCTTGGGATTAAAGGGCCCAGGTGCCATTAATGTGCATGTACCGGGCTGCAGCTGCAGCAGGAAGGTTCTGTAACAAACTCAGAGCCTAAAAACCACACACTGCCTCGCTGTGAGAGGGTAGAAAGATTCAGATGCAGCTTTTATAAACCTGTAATGGGACAGATGAGGTGTGGGGTGAGGGCAGCCCCAGCAGGCTCAGGTGCCATTAGGGGGTGTGTGTACATGGAGCACCCCAGCCCTGGGGTGCAGCTGCAGCAGGAAGGCTCAGAACCTTCAAACAAACTCAGAACCTCATTCAGATGCAGCTTTTATAAAGCTGTAAAGGGACAGATGAGGTGTGGGGCAAGGGCAGCCCCAGCAATGCCCAGGTGCCATTAATGTGTGTGTACCGGGCTGCAGCAGGAAGGTTCTGTAACAAACTCAGAGCCTAAAACCCGCACACCTCGCTGTGTGAGGGCAGAGAAGTTCAGACCCAGCTTTTATAAACCTGCAAAGGGACAGACAGACAGGGTGGGTGTGAGGGCAGCCCCGCAGCGCTCGGACTAAGGGCAGCGCTCTTTTCCTCCCCTGCAGTGGTGCTGGCTCTGGCCGCGGCGCTCCGGGCTCTGTGCCTGGCCACCCGCAAGGTCCGCACCGTGCTCTGGTGCGCCTTCCAGATGACCCTGCCCAAACCCTCCGCTGGCAAACGGGCTCGGGAGAGACTTCCTCAGGAGGGGGCGGCGCCCGAAGAGAAACGAGCCGAGACCCCCCCGGCTGCTGCGGCCCCGAGAGGGCCAAGGGAAGGGGGGGCAGAGGGAGCCCCGGGGCCGTGCACGGACCTGCTCCGCAGTGTGTATGAGAGAGGGGACGTGAATTCCTCGTAATTTTTGGTTCTTTTTTAGTTACTTCAAAGTTTCAACTGCTAAAGTTCATATTTAAAGCTATCTCTTGATGAGAAGTGAGATTTGCCTTAAGGGCTCTCAGGTTAAGCTGTTAACGTGATGGGCAGGGTCAGAATGTTGTAAAGCCAAACTGGTGAATGTTAACTTAAAAAAAATAATCAGACTAATTCATTAACAGCCAAGATATTATTTAACTCCTGTGGGTGAAGCCTGGTGTCCAACTCTCCCCATAACTCCTTTTAGTTTTGCTTTAGGAAATAGGTTTTTAAATAATGATTCTTAAAGACTGTGGTGTGACGGGGTGTGAGGTTGGTGTCAGATCAGATTGTGATGTAAAATGGTTTCCTTATTGAACTAAAACCTGGAAACAGAAAGAAAAAAGGCTAGAAATACCCAATATTCATGTAAAACTAGATATTTAAAATACAAATATTTATGAATTTGAGATTTTAAAGTCTACGTTGGGAAAGGCAATATGCACCAGGTGCCACTAAATTACCAGTAGAGCATAATTGCTGTGTGAAACCATGAATTTAGTGAATGTGTTCAGGTATTTGGAATGCTCTTGGGAACAAATGAACTACTGTTGTAAAGTATTTAAGCATAATCAAACTACGACAGGCAGACAGGATTGTCCTGCAGAGCTGTGAAGGAGCTTCAATAATGAGCGTTGTTTTTAATTTAACTTCAGAAAAGGTCGTGCCAAGTTCTGAAATTTGGATTTTCTTAAAGTTACTAGTTTGGTTTGAAATTTGATTGTCAACTTCTAGACTTCTTAGTTCCCTTCTGCATTTGGGCAGCTCCCAGCACTGGTGTTTGCTTGCAGCTCTCAGTCTTTAGGAGCAGGAGTGATGGATTCACTCAGGACAGAGTGGCCCTGGGAAAAACTCACTTGAACAGTGGGTTAAAATGACTGAGCTGACCATGCCTGCACACCCTGGTACCCACATGGCTCTGTCCTTCCTGCTGCTGGGGATGCTGATCTGCAGAAGGGGTGATGGCATGAGATAAGTTGGCATGAGATGATGTGCAGAAACGACTGAGAAAGGCTCAGCAGAAGGTGGGGTGTGATCACGGCAACGACAGGAGTGCTGCCAGGGGAGAGGGGCAGAACAAGCACAGCTTCCTAACAGCCACTGCACTGGGGCTGGTTCAGTTTGACCCAGGCTGTGTTGATGTTAAAGCAAAACTGACTGTGCTGACTGGAGTTGTCTATAAAAAAAATAAATTCATTTTTGTTGAAGAGATTCTGTTCTGCAAGTGTGTTTCCAGGTGAACCGGTACCAGGGGGAAGCATTGAGTCTGGTATGGAACTGAGTTCAGGAAAAAGCAGAGGGGAGGCTGAAACCCTTCCCTGGAGACAGCTCTGACCATAACATCAGACATGCCAAGGGAGCCAGAGCAGGGAATGATTCTTCCTTGCAAAAGTCTCAGCTCCAAGCTCTGCACTGTCAGGGGAGGCTGATGCAGCAATTCTGTCATCTGCACTGGGAATCTTGGGGGTGAGTCCAGACTATTCCTGCTCTATAAATAACTGTACTGTCAGTGCCAGCTGTGCACTGACTGTCCTGAATGGAGCAGCAGTGCTTGGAGCTGCCTGGGCACTGATCCATGGCACAAACTGCTGGCATGGGCAGGGGGGAGCCCACAGTCCTGGGGGGCAGGGGCAGGAACATGGGGTGGGCAGAGAGGGCAGCACTGCAGCCTCATCAGCTCACTTTCTAACACCACTGGTGCTGCTCCTGGTTCCACTCTGCCCCAGGGCAGCTGCTGGAAGCCAAAGGGCTGGACTTGCCCTTGCTCCTGACCCCTGAAGAGGTGAAGGCTGCCCTTCCCTGGACCCTCACAACCAAAGGTCTCAGGAGGCCATGACGGGCTCAGGTGGGCCATGCCCATGCAGGTAGGCAGCTCCAGCCCTCAGCTTGCATTTTCTTGGAAGCCAAGGGCTGGGCAGTTCAGTGCCAGGTCCCAGAGCTCTGGGAAAAGCCACTTTGGCTGACAAGGATGGGCAGAGCAAGTGGGTGCCAGCAGGAGGTGAGATCCCAGCCAGTGCCTCACCCAGCCTCAGCCCAGGGTGTGCACAGGGCTCCAGGGCACCTGGATGTGAGAGCTGGGGCTGAGTGACACCCCCTCCCTCAAGAGCTGCCCCCTGCCCTGGTCCACACCCTGGCAGCTGCCTGAGCCACCTGAAATACCAACCAGGAACCAACACAGTGGTTCTCTCTGGGAAGAGAGCCCTAGGGAGCAGCAGAGCTGGTCCAGCTCCCAGGAAAAGCCCTGAGAAACAGAAACAAGGCATGAATGAAGTGCATCTGCACCAAGGCAAGCCTGGAGAAATGCTGCTGCTGGGCAAGGGGCCAGCAAGGACACAGAACACATGAATGGCAACATCACTCAGAGGAAATCACTTCTTTGCCAATCAAGATTTATTATTCAAGTCCAAAGATAAAGCAGCTGGAGACTCACACACACACACACAGCAGCAGCTTGAGGGGGAGGCCTGGCCCTGGAGTCAGGCATGCTGGGAGGGCAGGAGCTCAGCACAGGTCACCCCACACAAACAGCACAGAGCTCAGCCCCTCCTTCCCCCTGAGCTCACAGGGTTGGTGTTCTCCTTCCCCAGTGGCAACACCACCACAACAAGGCTGGAGCAGCAGGGATGAGCCCTTTGGGGGGAGGAGGAGCATCCAGGACACAGCTGTGCCCAGCAGTGACCCCAGGGCACCCCTGGCTCACCCAGCTTCAGAGCTTCACCCTGGCAACAGCTGTAGAAGTAACAGTCCATGTTCACCCCACAGAACATCAGGGAGTAACATTTTCCACTCTCTGGAGCCCTAAAACTGTGTCAGCAGTGGGGTTTGCTGCTGCTGAGGCCAATGCTCCTGCCTGGGTGGTGTTTCCCTCATCCACAGTCACATCCCTGCAGCTCAGCTGTTTCACACATCTCAGCTCCAGCCCAGCCTGAGCAGGGCTGCAGTGTTGGCCTCAGCAGTGCAAACAGGGATTTGCAAAGACATTTTTCAAGGCTTGTGGCAATGAATTCATGTGTGTGCCCTGGAGCAGCATGTCCTGCTCAAACCTCAAACCACAGCCAGTGCAGGGGCTGCTCCTACACCATGCTCTGCTGCCAGGTGGTCAGAAGTAAAAATGGATCAATTTAACAAGACAGACATAATCACTTCACCCTTCTTTGGTACACAAGCACTGATACCACAAGCACAGGGCACACTGAGTCCAGGAGCTGCTCAGAGATTCTGTTCTGCTAAGTAACAAAACAAAACAAAAAGGAAAAAAAGGCACCACTTTCCAAGACCTGCTCCCAGCCACGTGCCTGGAATTCTTGCTGCTTTTTAAACACACACCATATTCAGAATTAATTTTATCCTTTCAGAGTCCAACTGGAAATCACCAGCTACCGTTTCCGCTCCCCTTTCTGTGTTCGTTTCTTCTCCTTCTCCTTCCTCTCCTGCTTGGCCAGCTTGTCCTTCTCCCTCTGCAGTTTATCCTGCTCTTTCTTCTTCTGGAACTCATCCCTCAGCAGCTCCCGCTCCAGTTTCCTGGCATTCAGCACATCCTCCACGTTGGTGTTTCTGAACAATGCTGGGCAGGGCTAAGGGCTCACAATGCTCTGCCTGAGGGCACCTGTGACACTGCCTGGGCACATGGGAGGTTTGTTTTTGTTCTACCTCCCCCCTCACCTTCTGACTCCCTGCTTCCTCACCAGGCAGGGATGGAACTGGGGAATGAGGAATGCAGGAAGGAGAAGGAATATCTGGTTGTTTGTCCAACCAGAAAAAACATTCTCTCCTAGAGAAGGAAGGGTCTGGAGCACAAGTGGCAGAGGGAGCTGGGAAGGGGCTCAGCTTGGAGAAAAGGAGGCTTGGGGGGACCTTCTCATTCTCCACAACTCCTTGACAGGAAGGGACAGCCAGGTGGGGGTCAGGCTCTGCTCCCAGGGAACAGAGGGAATAACCTCAAGTTATGCCAGGAGAGGTTTAGGTTGGATATTGGAAAAACTGCTTCATGGAAAGGGTGGTCAGGCATTGGCACTTGGGGACAGGGGCCAGTGGTGGCCTTGGCAGTGATGGGAGAATGGTTGGACTCAATCCCAGGGGACTCTTTTCTTTTCCAACCTTAGTGATTCTGGTTTTTTCCTAGAAAAATGAGGTTGCCTGCTGCTTCTTAAGACTCATATGTAAAAATAAATATCAAACCTCAACAAACCTGAAAGGAAGCAAACACCTAGGGCACAGCCTCGAGTGGGTTCAGCTGTGTGTGACATGTCTGAACACATATGTGTACACACATGTGTGTGTGTGCAGACAGGTAAATACATGTTCCCAGTAACTTAGCTTTCATATTTAATTATGTGATAAAACCTGCTTCCATCTTCAATGTGCCAGCTGGGAGCTCAAGGATGGTCCCAGTTCTGAGGCAGACATGGCCCCTTGGTCCTGCCCACCCTGGGTGTTCAGCTGCCTCAAAGCTTCATTCCTGACAGGATTTCCCTCTCTGGACACCAGTCAGCATTAACCTGATGTTCTGGGAGCATTGTCCTTATCAATTAGCATGATCTATGAAATTGCAAAAAGGTGGAAGAGGGAAAGAGGGGAGGAGAAGGCAATGAATGGCAGGGTTGGTCTGAGCGCTGCACTCTGAGCACACAGACTGTCACTGTCACTGTGAGCAAGGTCAGGGGACACAGGGAGAAAAACCAATCCCAGGGAGACCAGCACAGGGAGAGAAGGATGGGAAACTCACCATGGAGGCAAGCCTGAGTCACCAGGAATTGAAAGGATACATTTTTCTGATCCAATATTTACAGCTGTTGTCAATCCATCCTGTTCATCCCCACCAGTGAGAGAGTTAAGGAAACACAGCCACCAGTAATGATCTTGTGCTGGGCAGGGAAAAACTCATTCCTCAGCACCACAAAGAGTTAACTTCTAACCCTCCCACTCCACACACTCTCTCTGTAAAGGATTATTTCAGCAGATTTCTCCTGGGAAAGCTGCTGAGGGATGGGGGCACTCAGTGCTCTCCTGCCACACCTGGGCTGGGCAGTGCCACAAACACCCTCCCAGGAGCTCCCACGCTTTGTCCCTGGCAGTTATCATGAAGAAAGACTGCAAATCTTCCCCAGCAGACCCTGCAGAGCTGGGAGAGCATTGTTTGAGAGGGTTTAGAGCAGCTGATGTCCCTCAGAGCCCCCAGCAGTGCAGGAAAAGGATATTCCTCCTCGTCAGTCACGTTGGCATACTGGGCCAGGAGCGCAGCCTTCCTCTGCTTCTCCTCCTGGGACACCTCCTTGGGCTTCACCACTATCCTGGCCTGCTTCTCCATCATGCTGGCAATGGCCTGGACCTCATCTGGCAGCACAGGAGTGACAGTGTCAGCCCAGGCCACAGACAAGGCCACCAAGCCCCTGGTGTCACTCACTGCCTGCTCCCTGTGTCCTGCAGGGGAAATGCACCCACCCAAAGGGAGAGATCTCACCCAAAAACACCCCTGAGCTTTTCCCAAGGGCATCAGTGGTGCTGCTCTGGGAATTCCAGCTGGGATCTGGGAGAGATGGAGCTGCTGAGGAGCCACCACGGGGCTGGGTAGGGCCAGCATGGGGCTGACACCCTGAGGTGACACCCTGAGGTGACAGTGATGGCACTCTGTGCTTCTCTTGGAGGGGAATTCCCTGGGCTGCACCCAGCCACCACCAGACACTGTTGTCATTCCTGGAGCAGACACTGTTATTTATTCCTGAGAAAGGGGAGTTTCACAGTGAAACTGCAATCACTCAGGCTCTGGCTAATGAAAATCCATTTGACTCCAAATCACATTCTCTTCTGCTTCAAAGCAGCTTAATAAGTTTATTTAATATGTACTTAACCCCCATCAAAGAGAAATTCTGAAAAGCTGAAGTCAGGGATCAGTTCCATGCTCTCCCTTTCTTTCCAACCAAGAGAGACCAACAGCTGATTTACCTTTACCTTACAGATTTACCTTTTAACACTGAAATTCCACTGCCCATTTCCTAAACTGACATCTAGGTTTTGACACCAATTTTTGTTTTAGTCTGTTAATCACTTATCCTCAGGACTCTTATTTTGAGTGGATCCACATTTCGGTGGGGATTTATCCTTTTATGGAACCCCTGTGATATAATTTCACCCTGGAATTCCATGAATCCACACACACTGTGCTGCCTTTTTAGAACAAGAAAAATCCCTGTGGGTGAGCACTGTCAGGAGCAGCTCCAGCAATCCCAGTCACTTGTCCTCAAGAAGAATTTATTTTATTTAATGCATAGAACAGCATTAACTTATTCCTGTCCCCAGCCAAAGGCAAGGTGAGGCCAAGAGCAGAATTCCAGGATTTCTGGGGAAAGCCATGGATGCTGGGGCTGATGCAGTGACCAGGGAGTGACAATGAGCTCTTTGCAACAAGAAAATGCAAAACCAACAAAAAGCAGGATTTAGACCAAAGGAACATTCCATTGTCACAATCTCCTGTCAGGTCTGTGTCACTGCAATGTCACTGATCCTCCCAACTGCACAGGGACCAGGACAAACCTCCCACAGCTGAGGACAAGGGATGGACACAGGCACAGGAAGGAGCAGTGAGAGTTTATCAGCAGCCTCACAGAGCTCCCTCCAACAAACATTTATGGGAAAAAAGGGAGAGTTGGAAGGGAAAATGTTGGAAGAGGAAATGAGGGGGGTGAGCAGCAGCAGCAGGGACAGCCCAGCTCTCACAGGGCACTGCAGTTGGACAAAGCAGCTGCTTTCCAGACTGCCCAGAGAGGAGCAGCACTATTTTTCTATTCCATAATAGCTGCAGTGCCAGCACTGAGCAGAGACAGCTCTGGATGTGCTGGGAAAGGTTTCTGAAAAAAGCACAGAATGGTTCAGGCTGGACCTTAATGACCATCTCACCCAAAAAAAATCCTGTAGGGGAAAAAAAAAACACACACAAAAAAAAACCCCACCAAAACCACACACACACACAAAAACCCAAAGAAAACAAAAAACCCAAAACAAAACAAACAAATAACCAAACGACCACCACAAAAAAATCAAAAAAACAACAATAGAAGGCAAAAAAACCCACAAATAAGAAAAAATTATGAACCTAAAGAGCAGCAAATGCTGGGGCAGCCCAAAGTGAAGCTGCTCCTCCCCATGCCAGGTGAAAAGAGCAGCAATGGAGTGAGAGGCATTGGTTTAACTCCCAGCAGGACAAACACAAAATTCCCTTTGAGGTGAGGCCCTCAGCACTCTACCTTCTTTCTCCTCTTTGGAATCAACGACCTGGGAGTCAGACCACCTCTCCACAACCTCCCTGCACACATCATTCAAGAGATCTTCTTCCTAGAAAGGGAATAGAGACTCCTCAGATTTGGAACAGAGTTGGCTGCTTCAAACAGCACCGGTCAGGCAAGAAAAGCAGCAGCTACAGAGGATCTGCAGGCCCAGCTCAGGAACAGCTTTTCAACCCAAATCTGCCTGTGGAACACACACAGGGCTCTGGGATGTTTGGTCACTGTGCACAGGGACACTGACACACAGTGCAGGGAATCTCTGCCCCAATGTGGATCTGCAGGAGAATCTCTGTTCCCAGGTGGATCTCCAGGAGCTTCAGGAGAATCTCTGCTCCAACAGGGGCTCCTCCAGGAGCTTCAGGAGAATTTCTGCTCCAGTGTGGATCTACAGGAGAATCTCTGCTCCCAGGTGGATCTGCAGGAGAATCTCTGCTCCCAGGTGGATCTGCAGGTGAATCTCTGCTCCAGTGTGGATCTGCAGGAGAATCTCTGCTCCAACATGGATCTCTAGGAGAATCTCTGCTCCAGTGTGAATCTGCAGGTGAATCTCTGCTCCAGTATGGATCTCCAGGAGAATCTCTGTTCCAATGTGGATCTGCAGGTGAATCTCTGCTCCCAGGTGGATCTGCAGGTGAATCTCTGCTCCCAGGTGGATCTGCAGGTGAATCTCTGCTCCCACCTGGATCTCCAGGAGAATCTCTGCTCCCACCTGGATCTCCAGGAGCTTCAGGAGAATCTCTGCTCCCAGGTGGATCTGCAGGAGAATCTCTGCTCCAACAGGGGCTCCTCCAGGAGCTTCAGGAGAATTTCTGCTCCTAGGTAGATCTCCAGGGGCTGCAGGAGAATCCCTGCTCCAACATGGATCTATAGGGACTGCAGGAGAATCTCTGCTTCCTTGGATCTCCAGGGGCTTCAGGAGAATCTCTGCTCCAACATGGATCTCCAGGAGAATCTCTGCTCCCACCTGGATCTCCAGGAGAACCTCTGCTCCAGTGTGGATCTGCAGGAGAATCTCTGCTCCCAGGTGGATCTCCTTGAGAATCTCTGCTCCAGTGTGGATCTGCAGGAGAATCTCTGCTCCAACAGGGGCTCCTCCAGGAGCTTCAGGAGAATTTCTGCTCCCAGGTGGATCTCCAGGGGCTTCAGGAGAATCTCTGCTTCCTTGGATCTCCAGGGGCTTCAGGAGAATCTCTGCTCCAACATGGATCTGCAGGTGAATCTCTGCTCCAACATGGATCTGCAGGTGAATCTCTGCTCCAGTGTGGATCTCCAAGAGAATCTCTGCTCCCAGGTGGATCTCCAGGGGCTGCACTGCTGCCTCCCCATGCTCCCACCACAGAATCTCTGTAGAATCCCCTCCATGGTGCCTGGAGCAGCTCCTGACCCTGCAGAGCTCTCACAGCTTCTCACTCCTCTCTCCAGCTCTGCTCCTGCTCAGAATTTCTCTTTTTCTCTTGCTTAAATTTGTTCCCTAAAGGTGCTGAATGTCTTGGAGCCCATTTGGTATTTGCTCCATGGAACACAGGAGAGGCAAACACCACTGATGGAGTTCACAGAGCTCAAATATTTCCAAACAATCAAGAAATTATTTGGTTTGGCATTCAGTAAATACAGAAAAAAAAAATCAACCATGAAAAACACAGGTGAGGTAGATTCTGTCTGGTTTAAAAACTAGACAGAAACAGAACTTGATTTTAAATTTCTGGATTAGGAATGGTAGAAAATCCCTGGTGCAAGACATGAGCAGGACTGAGGAACCATGGACACGAGAGGAGATGTCACTGTGTGGTGATCCCAGGATGAGGGAGAGATGAGAATCTTGACTCCAGTTATTATTTTATTATTATTTATAATTTTATTTTATTATATTATTTATGTTTTATTATTTTATTATATATATTATATTAAAAATAAATTATATATTAAAACTATACTAAAATAATAGAAGAAAGGATTTCATCAGAAGGTTACCAAGGAATAAAAAGGAATAAAATGATAATAAAATCTTGTGATTGGCCATTAATTAAAAACAACCACATGACACCAATCACAGATGCACCTGTTGCATTCCACAGCAGCAGATAATTATTGCTTACATTTCATTTCTGAGGCCTCTCAGCTTCTCAGGAGAAAAAGGATTTTTCATAAAATATGTCTGTGACATCACTTGAGATGTCACCTTATTTTAACAGTGTTTGTGAAATTGAACAAAAAAAAATCCCCTATAATTTGTGTATGGAATTAGGAGAAGAGAGTTGGCAAGAAAACCCCCAAATTCACCAAATAAAATACTGTTTCAACAGTCAGCACAGAAATAAGCACATGGTCTAAAAATAAACAAAAAAAGACATTAAAAAAGAACAGACTACAAAGAATAATTACAAAGCCTGAGGGTTCAAGAGACAAAAATGTTTTATAGGAAAGGCAGAAAAATCAAAGTGAGCCAGAAACTGCAAATGAGGCTCTGGACTGGAGGGAACCTCACAGCTGCTCAGTCCTGGCAGCAGCACAGGAAGGAAAAGGGGAAACAGCAGAAAGCTGGAATATCAGGAAAGGGGAATATTCCAGCCAGGACACACTTCCCAGGCCTGGAGAGAGCCAGGCACAGCAATGGGGATGGAATGAAGTCTGGTAATTACAGGGAGGTTAATTAACCTCAACCACTTTGCAAAGACATCTGGCTCCATCCCTCAGCAGGCACCGTTTGCTTCCCAGGCTCTTTCAGGCTCCAAGGCCTGTAGCCACGATATTTTCTGAAAAATCCTTTCCTTAGGATTTTTTCCTCCTGAGAAGCTGAGAGGCCTCAGGAACAAAATGTGAACAATGGTTATCTGCTGCTGTGGAATGCAACAGGTGCATCTGGGATTGGGCTCATGTGGTTGTTTCTAATTAATGGCCAATCACAGTCAGCTGGCTCAAACTGTGAGGTCAGTCATAAGATTTTATTATCATTCCATTCCTTCCTTTCCTTTCAAGCCTTCTGATGAAATCCTTTCTTCTATTCTTTTAGTATAGTTTGAATGTAATATATATCATAAAATAATAAATCAAGCCTTCTGAAACACAGAGTCAAGATTCTCATCCTGGGACCCCTGTGAACACCATCACACAGTCCCTGTGGGGTTTGTGCTCCCACAGTGATATTTGGGAGGAAAACTGAGCAGACAGTTCCCAGCACTACTCATGAGTTAACATTTTACACTACTGTGAAAAATGCCAATCACTTGTTTTTAAAATTTTAAAAGTTTAATAGTAATAAAGTGGTTATAAAAAATAGTAATTAGAGTAATAATAATTTGGACAAATTGAATTAAGACAATATGAGACAAGAGGGACAAAGTCCGGGTACCTTTTCTGGGCAGCAGGAGCCCAAAAAAGGACCCACATTAACAAAGGATTAACCCTTAAAAGCAACAGCCTGTTGCATATTCATACACCTCATACATGATGCATAAATTCCATTCAAATACAGGATTCTGTCTGGTCAGTGTCAACTTCTTCCTCCGAATCCTGACAGCGCCTTCGAGGTGGGAAGAAGTTCATTTCTTCTGATAAGAGAGCAATAAATTCCTTTTCTCTGAAAGATTCAGGTGTCCTGTGGCTGCTGTGTCAGTGTGAGTCCTTTCTTTAAAAAAGTATCCTACACAGCATTGTTTCTATTTTGACTTTTTTTATAACCTAAAACTATATTTAACGCACAACTTAAGAGAATTAATACAGCATTACTTTCTAACACAACACATGTAATATTCATTTTAATATTTGCAAAAAGCCAATCATAAAATACATGCATTTTTCACAACTGTGAAACATCCATTTATGAAAAAGCCCGAGATACAAACACTGTAAAAATCATACAGGGAGGATTAGGAAGGGAAATCCCTCCCTGCACCCTCCTGGCTCCAGGAATGCGGCAGGAGCAGAGGGAAGCGCTGCCACCCACGGCTGTTCCTGTCCATCGGGATCCCATTCCTGACAGCCAAGGCGGCTGTGAGCCACCACAGCACCACCCTAGAGGATTTACCATTAAATTCACCTCTCGATGCCCACCTGGCACTGCCAGACCGCCCAGATTGCGGTGAACCCTGAGCGCTGCACCCAAACCAGGGGATCCCCACGAACAGAACAGAACACGAACAGAACAGGGGGATCCCCTTCCACAGAGCTCCCACCAGCCCGAGGCGGGCACAAACCCCAGACAAGCACCAAAAACCCCACAAGGCTCTCGGGTGGGGGTTAAAAAGCCGCTAATGTGAGTGTCCTCCCAGTAATGTCCTTAAATTCACCTCTCGATGCCCACCTGGCACTGCCAGACCGCCCACATTGCGGTGAACCCTGAGCGCTGCACCCAAACCAGGGGGATCCCCACGAACAGAGCCCCCAGCAGACCGAGCCTGGCACAAACCCCCAAACAAGCACCAAAAACCCCACAAGGTTCACGGGTGAAGGTTAAAAACCCCCTGATGTGGGTGACCCGCTCTGGGAAAGGTCCCGGGAATGAGGCAGGAGCAAAGGGAATCCCTGCTCACTCACGGCTGTTCCTGTCCGTCCCAGCCCCAGCGGGATCCCATTCCTGACAGACAAGGCGGGTGTGAGGCACCAGAACCCCAAACAAGCACCCGAAACCCCACAAGACCCTCGGGTGGGGGTAAAAAACCCCCTGCTGTCGGTGTCCTCCCAGAAGGGGGTGACCCGCTCCGGGAACGGGGTGATGCCGGGAGCTGCCCCGCCCGTCCTGCTCCCTGTGGAGGCCGCAGCCCCTCTGTGGGCAGCAGGGGAGCCCCGGCAGGAGCGTTCATCAGCACAGGGAGGACGGGGAGACCCCGCTAGCCCGGTGCGGCGGAGGGACCCCCACCCTTACCAGGCAGGCGGCCAGCACGGCCCGCAGCGCCTCCAGCCGCTCCTCATCGCTCTCCTCCTCCCGCAGCAGCCCCTCGATGTAGGCGCCGTACACGGCTCGGTCCAGCCCCAGCGCGTCCAGGCGCGCTGCCAGCCATGCCGGGAAGGGCGGCGGCTCCGGGAGCAGCATGGGGGCCGCGATCGGCATCGCCATCGCCATCGGCGCCGCGCCCGCCCCGCCGGGCGCCGCCATCTTGGGCCTGCAGAGGGAGGGGACGGCGGCCGCGGCGGGACAAAATTGTGGCGCCGGCGGGAGAGCAGGCAGCGCGGTCAGGCTCGGTGCGGCCGTGCCCAGACCGGAGCGGCGGGGCCCGGTGTGCCCCGGTGTGCTCGGTGTGCCCTGTGTACCCCCTGCGCCACCTACGCCTTTAGCACAGCTTCTCCTTTCCCCGCAGAGCGGCTTCGCGGGGAGCGGCGCGTCCCTTCGCGGCCGCCGTGCGGGGCGGGGCGGGCGGCGGAATTTAAACACGGACAAGCGGCGGGCTCCAAGCCGGGCAGGGCCATGGCTGGCACGGCCTCCCCTCGGCCCCTCCGCGGACAGTCCTTCTACCTGGACCTGCCCAGCGGCCGCAGCGCCCGGGACCTGGCGGAGGCCATCGGGCGGCTCGGCGGGGTGAGCTCGGGTCGGGCCTGTGAGGGGCTGGGGGTGACCCGGGACTGCGGGGGGCTCTAGGGGGGTGCCTTGGGGTGGCCTCGCCCCTTTTCTAACTCTGCAAATTTTTAAAAGTTTCCTGAGTTTCTTGTTTTTCCGATGAACCGGTTCCCTTCCCGGCTCTCCCGCAGTGGAGCTGGTGGAAGTCGCCGCTGTCCCCGCGCTCCGGCCCTCGGGGGTCCTTGGGCTCGGGATCTGCCCTTCCCTCCCGATTTTCCAGGTGTTCTGGCCTTTCCTCCCAAAATTCCAGGTGTTTTGGCCTTTCCCTCCCGACATTCCGGCTGTTCTGGCCCTTTCCTCCCAAAATTCTGGCTGTTCTGGCCTTTCCCTCCCAGTGTTCCAGGTCCAACGAGTGCTGGAAGGACTGGTGTGGACTGGTCTTCTCCTGGGGACAGAGCCTCTTTCCCTCCCGACATTCTGGCTGTTCTGGCCTTTCCTTCCCAACATTCTGGGTGTTTTGGCCTTTCCTTCCCAACATTCCAGCTGTTCTGGCCTTTCCCTCCCAATATTCTTGATCTTCTGGCCTTTTCCTCCCAACATTCCAGGTCCAACCAGTGCTGGAAGGACTGGTGTGTGTGTATTTCATCTCTCTGGTTCCCTCCTGCCCTATTGCCTATGGAGCTGCTTGCCCAGTTGTTCCCTTTCTCCTTTATTTGTCTAAAACTGGTTATACTGTCCTTGGGGACAGAGCCTCTTTCTCTCCCAACACTCCAAGTGTTTTGGCCTTTTCCTCCCAATATTCCAGGTGTTCCTGGTCCAACCCAACATTCCAGGTGTTTTACCCTTTCACTCCCAATATTCCAGGTGTTCCTGGTCCAACTTCCTTCCAACTTCCAAGCTGGAAGGACTGATGTGTGTATGTGTTTCATCTCTCTGCTTCCCTCATCCCTCTGTGGAGCTGCTTGCCGAGTTGTTCTTTCTCCTTTATTTGTCAAAAACTGGTTATTTTCTCCTGGGGACAGAGCTCCTTTCCCTCCCAATGTTCCAGTTGTTCTGGCCTTTCCCTCCCAACATTCCAGGTGTTCCAGGTCCGACCAATGCTGGTGTGTGTGTGTGTGTGTTTCATCTCTGCTTCCCTCCTCCCTCTGTGGAGCTGCTTGCCCTGTTGTTCCTTTTCTCCTTTATTTTTCTAAAGCTGGTTATGTTCTTCTGGGTACAGTACCTCTTTCCCTCCCAACATTCCAGGTGTTCCAGCTCCAACCAGTGCTGGAAGGATTGATGTGTGTGTGTTTCATCTCTCTGGTTCCCTCCTGCCCTGCTGTCTGTGGAGCTGCTTGCCGAGTTGTTCTTTTTCCTTTATTTGTCAAAAACTGGTTATTTTCTCCTGGCGACAGAGCTCCTTTCCCTCCCAACATTCCAGCTGTTCTGGCTTTTCCCTCCCAACATTCCAGGTGTTCCAGATCAGGCCAGTGCTGGAAGGACTGCTGTGTGTATGTGTTTCATCTCTCTGCTTCCCTCCTCCCTCTGTGGAGCTGCTTGCCCAGTTGTTCCCTTTCTCCTTTATTTTTCTAAAACTTGATACACTCTCTGAGGACAGAGCTCCTCCAAGCTGATCTATGATATCCAGGTTGTTTTCCTCAAACGTTGGGGGTTTTTTTACTGAAAGCACTGTAGGTGACAGAGTCCTGGATGTCTGGATCTGAATTTTTGGGGTTTATTTGCAGTGAATCTCTAGGGCATCACAGGATCTCCTGGTTGGTATGGAATGAAAGAAGGAATGTGTATATTCCTGCTGTGTGTGGGTTGAGCCCAGCTTTGTTCAGCAGAACTCTGCCAGCTCAGGGTCAGGCCCTTGCAGAGCTGCTGTGTTCTGTCTCTCTGCAGGTGACAGAAAGCTTCCTCAGCAAAGAAGTCACCTGTGTGGTGTCCAGCAACAGAGAGGCCAAGAGGGGTCAGCCCAGGGCTCGGGAGGAGAAGCAGAACAACCCAACTGCAGAAAGAACAAAATCCACGAGCTCAGTGCCTGCTGTCCCCAAAGGAACCCCAAACAGAGCTCACCAGAAGCCACCCTACACTGTAAGAGCTACAAGGGTTTGTCCAAAGACACCACACACTGTAAGAACTACAAAGGTTTTGTCCAAGGGGGCTGCAGGGCAGAATCTGGGGACAGTTTTGGAAGGTGGAGTTGTTTCTGCTCTGAGCAAATATTCTGTGTGGTTTTTTCCCTGCTCTGTTCTTGTTTCCCTGGCTGTCCTTATTCATACTGTGGTATTTTGTGTCTGCCATCATTGTGCATGTCACAGATTTGGGCTGTAATCAGGGAAATCTGGAATGGCAAGGGATGTGGAGGCCATGGCTGGTTCCCAGAGGTGTAGTGAGAAAAAAAACAGAAATATAGACAGAGAAAAGCATTGCTGACTCTGGGTAGTCACAGGGCAAGGCCCCTGTACCCTGGAGGAGATCCATGAGGGCCTCCTGCAGGAAGGGGCTTCTCCTGGTCCCATTTTTCTCCTGGTCCCGTTTTTCTCCTGGTCCCATTTGCCTGTTGGAGCTGGGCTTTCTGCTCACAAATCCTTGTGGCCAAGCTCCAACATCCCACCTGGAATGTGGTGTCTGGGGAAAAGCAGCTGCCCCAGCCCAGGCCTGGGGAATCTCTGCCAGCTGGAGCAGAAGCACCTGCAGTGGGAATGCTGAGCTGCAGAGTTCTCTCCCAGTTTTTGTCCCCTGTCCTGGCTCCCAGCACTGTCCCTTGTCTTACAAAGAGCTGACCCAATCTGCTGAGGCTGTTGGCTCAGTTCCCAGGATGTTCCTAACCCTGGCCAACATCTTGAGATGCCTGGAGAACAGGGGGACCTGATCTTTCTACAAATCCCTGATAGGAGATTGTAGCCAGGTAGGGCTTGGTCACTTCTCCTGGGTAACAAGTGACAGGACAAGAGGAAACAGCCTCAAGCTGTGCTGGGCAGGTTTAGATTGGATATTAGGGAAAACAACTTCATGGAAAGGGTTGTCCAACCCTGGCACAGCTGCCCAGGCCAGTGGTGGAGTCCCCATCCCTGCAGGGATTTAAAAACTCAGTGGATGTGGCACCTGGGGACATGGGTCAGTGGTGACCTTGGCTATATTGGGGAGGAGTTGGACTTGACCTTACAGAGCTTTTCCAGCCTGAACAATTCCATGATGCAGCAGGCACTTTCCAAACTAAATTGCTGCTCCCTCCTGGCTCACTCTGGAGCTTTCATTTCCCTGCTGGTCAATAATTCCAAGCCTTGGCTGCTGCTGCTGGTGCAGTTGAGTGGTTCTGTCTGCAGTTTGCATTCTCTGAAAGGCTCTCTGGACTAGCAGAGTGTGGGGATCCCCAGGGATTGTTGCTTTCCAGCTCTTTGGGGATCCCCAGGGATTGTTGCTCTCCAGCTCTTTGGGGATCCCCAGGGATTGTTGCTCTCCAGCTCTTTGGGGATTGTTGCTCTCCAGTTCTTTGGGCATCCCCAGGGATTGTTGCTCTCCAGCTCTTTGGGGATTGTTGCTCTCCAGTTCTTTGGGCATCCCCAGGGATTGTTGCTCTCCAGCTCCTTGCCATGACCTGTTCATGTCTCCTCTCTCCACAGGCACTGCTGAGCAGGGGGAAGGAGCTGCTGAACAAGGCCATGAAGAACCAGGTGAGCAGCCTTGGATGGGCTCTGCTGGGGCTGGGTGTGCTCAGAGCTCTGCTGAGCACAGCAGAACCAGTGCCAGCCTTCCTGCAGAGCCCCTGCCCTGCTGACAGAGCAGATCCTGGGACTGGGAAAGGCACAAAGCAGTTGCTTGTGGCCTGCAGGAGGTTGTGTAGTGCTCCTGGTCACTATTTCTGGAGCCATGGCATCCAGTGTTACACCTCTGATATCTCTCCCAGCCAGCTGGGTGCTCAACACAAGAGAATTATTAACACTAGGCCTGTTGTTAGATGAATTTTTAGCCTAAAAAGAACTGAAAGCAATGTAGCTGGGGCAAAATGTTCCCCTGCAGTCCTTTCCCCAGATAAATCTCAGTGCCCACTTAAAAGCTCATGCTGATTAACACCTGCCCAAGGTGCTGCTGTTAATTTGGGATGGATAAAGCATGAGCTCCATCCTTTACTGCTGTGCCCTGATTTCTGTAGCAGCCACACTCTGTCAGCTGGGCAGCAGGAAGGGCTCTGAGCTCAGTTTAGAGCTGAGCTTTGAGCTGGGCTTTGCCAAACCTCTCTGTGCAGGACACCTGCAGTGGCAGCAGCATCCTCGCCAACGCTCGCCTGTGGGGAGTCCAGATCCTGCACGTGGATGGTATCCTTCACTGTGGGCTGCAGGAGCCTGCTGGGAATGAGGGGTTTTGGAGACAGGTGGAGCAGAAGGGATGGAAGAAAAGTAGAACAGAAGGAAGAAATTGCAAGCAAATCTCCTGGAGTGATGCCATGCTGGCCTGGCTGAGTGATGCCATCCTGCCCTCAAACACATTTGTGTGTACAGAATGTGCCACTGTCACATTTGCAACAGCAAGCACATTGTCATCTACTGAAGGTGGAACATTAGGAAAATTTGTTCCAAAAAGACTGTTTTTATTAATTAACCTGGAAGTACAATCATGAAAAGGGCAGGATTTGATCTGGTTGAATTAGGAAGTGCTGGTGTTTGAGGACCCGTTCTGGAAGGCACCTCCTGTCCCCATGATGGATGGGGAGGGGGTGATGGGGAAGGCAGATGGTGGAGCTCTGATACTAAGAATAGGTGTGGAGTAAAAGGTTCCTGAGTGTCTGGTGACAGTGACATACAGCTGTGGCTGAGCCTGTCTGGTTCCTGTCCCTGGGCTCTGCTCTGTGTGCTGCACAGCTCCTGCCAGTGTCTCCTTCCTGCAGAGCCCCAGCAGCCTCCAGCTCTGCCAGAGAGCAAACAGAGGGGCTCAAAATGTTCTCTTGGACCATTCCTGCAGGCTCCATCTTCTCCCAGTGTATTAGGGGGGTGGGCTGCACTCTGAGGGAACAGCTCCCTTCCCTGGCTCAGCTTTGGCTCTTTGACATCCCACCTGCACAGAAATGTTGTCCTATGCCCAGCAGCTGCTGCGAGCCATCTCAGGAGCAAGGAAGCAGTGCCAGAAGACAGAGGTAACAATTTACCTGCAGCCAATTGCAGCAGTTCAGGGTTTGGACAGTTCTTGTAGCAGCTTCAGTGCCAGTGGGGCAGTCAGGGGGATGCTGGATCCAATCTGGTGCTTGTGTTAGTGGTGAAGATGAAAAAAATCAAAGAAAATAAAGTTGAGGGTACATCCAGCTGAGAATGAGGCAGCTGTTGCTAAATATCAGCATTCATAGCACAGCTAATGCTGACTTTAACCCTAAGGGTCATGGTTTAACCCCAAATGGCAACTCAGCCCCACACAGCCACCCTCTGGGATCCCCTGGGATGGGAGAGCAAAAGTGAGAAAGCTCATGAATTGAGATAAAGGTGATTTAGTTAGGAAAGCAAAAACCACACACACAAGCAAATCAAAGATGATGATGATGATGTGGGTGCTACACTGGCTCACCAAAGGATTGGTTAATGCATTGGAGAGGTCAGAGGGAAGGTGAGATGTAAGGATAGAGCATGGCAGCCTTTATTAAATAATTATATTTCATATATTTAGTTTATTAAATAATTATATTTAATATAATACTACATTATTAACCTAGTATTTCAGCTAACCCTGGGTAATTTAGGAGGCAGAATGAGGGGAGGTGCTCTGGGTGGTACAGGAGCTCTGAAATGGTGGGTGAGGCTGCTGCAGCTCTGCTTGTGCTGCTCCCATGCTGAATGTGTCCCTTTTTCCTCTAGGTGAAATGCCCTGCCTCCAAATCCAAAATTCACAGAGGTAAGGCCTGGAAGTTTTGCTGCTGTTTATGCTCAGACGTGGAGCTGCTTGGAGAAGCCTCATTTAGAATTTGAAATGCATCAAAACCTTTGGCAGTCCCAAAACATGCCAACTCTTTAGGCAGTTCCCCTTGAATGGGCTCTGTTACTCCTTGTTGGAGTCTGGCTGCAGCCTCCCAGGACAGCTGAGGATCTTTGATGTCACAGTGTGTTTCAAAATCCTAAAAACCCTTTGCTGCCAGCTCCCAGAACAGAGAGAACAGTTCTGCTCATTGAATCCAGCAGCTTCAGGGAGGTTTTGAGGAATAATGCATCCTGCAGAGGAGAGCGTGTTCCTCCCAGCCCACTCACTTCTGCTGGGCTGAGATGTGCTGCTGAGACACCGAGCTGGGGATGGCTCTGGCAGGCAGGAGGGAGGGGGAACAGCCAGGTTTTCATCTCATCTCATCTGCAATTAGACAGAAATTGGGGCTGAAATTGGCACTGCTGACGTCAGCTGGGTCTGCGACTTGTGCCGGTTTGGAGCAGGCTCCAGCCTGGGTGGTGTGTGAGACACACTTGGGAGTTATTTCCCAGTTTGGGGTGCTGAAGAAAGGCTCAAGAAGCTGTTGGATGTCTCAGATTGTGCCTGCAAGCTCTGAGATCTGCTCTGAGGTCTCACAGTGGCATCAGAGCCACTGCTGGGATCACTCACCCATCTGAGCTGGATCTGGGGCCTCTCTCTCAGAAGTGCTGAGCATTTGGCAGTGTTTGCATGGAAAAAACTTGATCCTGTACTGAAATAGCAGCTCCAGTGACGTGGCAGCACATTTGAGGCAAGCAGAGGGTGAGGCTGGTGAGGACAGGTGGGCTCAGCCTTTCTGGGGAAGGAGGGTGAAATATCTTTGGGAAAAAATAGCATTGAGTGCCAGGATCACGAGAAAACAAAACTCCTCGCCCTTCAGAGACCATGAGGGAGGCAGGAGAGGCTTGGTTTCAGGGTCAGGCAGATGCCTTGTGGGAACACCTTGGTTTTTTTTTGTTTCTTAGCCAGATCAGGACTCAGGTTTCCAAGGTGAGCGTAATGTGAGTGGAACCTACAGAGCAGGAGGGACCTTGGAACCTCCCCTCCCAGCCTGGCTCTGAAAACATTTTCCCTCAGTGCTCTGCTGAGGCTCTTTTGCTCTGTCCTTGCTCTCCAAAGGAAGCAAAGCTGCTCTGGGAGCTGAGCAGAGGCCAGATCCTGCTCTCGAGCAGTGTCCTGGTGCCAGGCTTGGCTGGCTGCACCTTGGTTTGTCTCCAGCATCTCTTGCTGCTTGGACATCCCCATCCTGGCCTGAGCCAGGTTCTGCACTTGAGGCAGGGTGAATGGAGGAAAAGGAGCTGGAAGTTGTTGCAGCTGCTGCAGTTCCTGAGTTCCCTCCTCATACTCAGTGACACATTGTGGGGGGATTGTGTGACAATTTTTGGGGCTGGAATCAGAAAGCTCAGGGTTAGGTCAGTGGCTGTGTGGCTGAGGAGGCATTAAAGATGTGAGGGGATGGCTGGATACCCTTCCAAAGGTGGAAATGTCCCATGGTTGGGCTGCCTGGGGTTTGCTCACCCCACTGCAAACCTGGACCAGGGCTGTTGGGGTCACCCAGAGATGTTTTGTCTGTGCTTGGCCACCACTTGGCATTCACCAGAGCCAGAAGTTGTGATGCACTCAGCTCTGGAGCCCAGTTCTGTTGGGGAATGAGTGTCTTAATAGGGAATTTGGCCAGGAAAACTAACCAGGTTTCTCTCTGGCAGGAAAATTGAAGCCCCCTTTTCTGAAAGTTGAAGACCAGAGCAGGTAAATGAGACCTTTCTAAATATCCTAACCTAAAACCTCTCCTTCCCTGGTTTCATTCCTGCCCATGAGGCTGCCCTGGCTTCTGTGCAGAGCCTGTTCCACTCTGGGAATTGACTCTCTCCTAGAGGGAGGCAGATGGAGTTTAGAGAAACAATCCAGGTGTCTTGTGTGTCAGGGAGAAAAAAGGTGTCAAACGAGACTTGACAGCAGTTTCCTTCCTTGCTCACATTCCCTGTGTGATCCTCAGCAGGTCACTTAATCCACCCTCAGCAGAGAGGAGTGAGATTGAAGCACAGGAGGTCAGGGCCTGTAACTTGAGGCCAGCCTTGGGCACAGGGGACCTGATCCCTGTGGTGTTTCTGAGGAGTTTGTAACTCTACCAGCATCCATGGGGCCAATTAATTATTCCAAAGGCAACATTGAAGGCATCTCAATTAAGAGTCAGATATTGGGGTTTACATCTGCATGCACTGAAGTGTGAGGGGAGAAATGTGGGAATCAAAACCTTCCTGTACAGTGGGGTAGCTGGAAATGCTGCACTGCTCTGAGCTGGGACAAAAAATGGAATTTGGGCTGAGCAGGCAAATTTGCCTTCTGTCCAAAACATTGGGGCTGTTACTGGGAGCTGGTTTTAACACTTTAAATGTGTTCAATGGAATGAGAATTTCATTCTCATGTGAAATCAGAAATGGGAACTCTGGCACAGCCCCAGGAGAGCACTGGGCAGCATCTCCTCATGAATGAGGTGGCACCTTGAGCCCCTCCAGGCTGCAGGAGGGACAGCTCTGAAGCCCTGCCATGACTCTGATGTCCTGATCTGCTGCTTCCAGGCAATTCAGGCCCTTCCATCACCAATTCCAAAGCTTTCCTGCCCTCAACTTCCTGGCACCCAAAAGCTCCAGCCCATTTGAGCCTCTGAAAAGCCTCTCCAGTTCCTGCCAAGCCAGGTAGGCTGCAGCTCCTTCTGTGTTTAACCCTGCTCACTGCTGGTTCCTGGGCTCTGGGAGCCACCAGCCTTTGGGTGTGGGCACAGGGAGCCCTGTGCTGTCCCTGCCAGGCAGGGTGACCCTGTGCTGTCCCTTGCAGGGCTGCTGAGGGCTGTGCCCTGCACAGCACTGGGGGGAAGAGCCCTCGTTCCACACACGTCACCATGCCCAGGAAAAGGAGGGGGTTCTGTGAGTGCTGCCAAGAGACCTTTGAAGAGCTGCAGAAGGTAAAGGTTCCCCTGGGAGCTGGTTCCCTGCAGGAGTTGTGGGGAGCACTCAGAGGCTTTGTTAATTGTGTCATGCTCGTTAGCACTGTGAGCTCCTTTGGGAGGAATTGCTGCATCCAGCAGGTTCTGCCTCTGAGCTGGGAATGTGGTCAGAGCACAGGGGGTTTGAAGGTTGGTTTGAAGGTTAGAGCACAACATGCTCCTCTCTTGGGGTGCCAGAGCCTCAAGGATCATCCTGCTGCATGATCCATAAGGTGAAGAGGCTGTTCCATGGGGCACAGGCAGATTGGAAAGGTGAGATGAGATTTTTTTTAGGTGCCAAGCAAGGGGGCTCTCAGAGCCCAGCTGTTAGTGCCAGACAGTGGTGGTGCAGTCTGCTGCTGGGGAGGAAATGGGAAATTCCTGTGGGCTTCTCTTGGATCCAGACACAGCCCCCTCATCAGCAGGAGCATGGAACGGGACACTGTGTGTTCCCAAACCTGGCAGACATTGCCTGTCCCTTTGCCCTCTGGTCTCTTGGGCTGTGGGAAGTGCAAATTCCCCTCCTGGCAGAGCTGTGAGTGTTGTTAAAGGGTCTCTGCCACCTTCCAGCATCTCCAGAGCCCCCAGCACCAGAGGTTTGCCCAGGACAGCTCCCAGTACATCCCTGTGGACCGTGTCATCTCCCAGCTCACCAACAGCTTCCTGGAGGGCTCAGCAAAGTAAGTCTGGGGATCTGGGAACTCCTGGAGCCCAAGGGCAGCAGACATCCATGGAATGGGGTGCCTGTGCCTGAAGCAGGACCAACTTGGTACCTCCTGGGCAAATTTCAGACAAACAATGGGAGATGTTCCTGCATTTCCATGGGGTTTCTCCTTTGGGGAACACTCCATGGACTCCAAGTGCCTCCTAAATTAGAAAGGGCAGCTGAGCCTTCCTCTTCTGTCCCTGCTGCTCTGTAGCCCCCCTGTGCCTGGGCACTGGGCTGAGGAGCCTGAGCTCCCTTGTGCTGCCCATCTCTGGCAGCAGCAGAGTCATTGTGAGCCTCAGCAGGCTAAAACTGCTTCCCTGCTCCTGAGCAAGGGCTGCAAGCACCCTGCAGTGCAGGAGAGAGGTTTTGTCTCCCTGGGGGGAGTGTTTGTTGCTGGGGCTGGGTGAGCATTAACTGATGGTTCCTCCCAGGGTGCCCTGGTCCTGCCTGGCAGATGAACGTGTGGTGCCTCAAGCACACAGCACTGGAGGAATGAAGCTGCTGCCAGCTGAGCTGGGAGAGGAAGGGGAGCAGCCTGAGCAGGATGCTGTGGAGCTGATAACAGATACAGAGCTGGATCATGGCCTGAAGACCCAGGGACATTCCCCCTGCCTGCCCAGGGACAGGGTCACAGATCCCACAGGAGGAGGGGACTTGTCAAAGCCCAGCTCCCTGCAGCTGCCAAGGGGAGCAGGGCTCAGCAGAGGGGTCTGTGCTGCCCATGGTGCCATGGGGGAGGCTGGGCTGGGGGCTTTGGGTTTAGATTTGGCTCCTGAGCTGGGCTGGGGGCCTCATGCATCACCCACTCCTGTCAGAGAGGCAGTGGCTTCTTCATGTGAACCTGTCAGCCACCCTCCCCAAGGCCAGGCTGCCTCCAGGAAGCGCCAGCTGTGCTCCAGACACAGCTCCCAGGTGGCAAAGAGGCCCAGGCTGGAGCTGGGTTCTGGCCTGTCCCCCCTGGGTGCTGGGATGGGGGCACAGGGTGCAGGGCAGGTGTCTGAGCCAGCCCTGCCTGCCTTGGGGAGGGCTGGCAGCCTGCCCCTGGGCACAGAGCTCTCCAGCAGACCTCACAGCTCCCTTGCTTTGGATCTGTGCCTGTGTCAGAGCCCTGGGGGCCCTGTATCCCAGCCAGCACCCCCAGGAGCAGTGGCTGCAGGTTGGGGTGCTGGGCAGGCAGCTGCAGCCAGCACTGTCACTGAGCGTGGCCGGAGCAGGGACAGTGACAGCACGCCCAGGGATGGGAGCAGGCCTGCTCTGGAGGGCACAGCGAGCAGGACCAGCTGCCCTGCTGGCTGCCTGCCCTCTCCCACACTGCCCCTGGCTGCAGCCAGATGTTGCTGCTGTGTCAGGGCAGCGCCAGCAGCAGCCCCTGGAGCTCCCGGGGTCCTCCCCCCTCCTCCCCAGCGCCCCCAGGCTGCTCCCGGCTCCAGCAGGGGCTCCTCGGGGTCACACTGGGCTGTGCAGCTCCTCCCGGGCTGCAGGATTCCAGCTGTGGGCAGGGATTTGCTGCAGCCCCAGGGCAGGGTGAGGGACAGCGGGTACGAGTCCCGGCTCTGCTCCGTGCTCAGGGAGGCGGAGCTGGACAGGAGCTGCAGGAACTGCTGCACTGAGACACGAGGAGCCTCTTTCCCCATCCTTGGAACGTTGTTTGGCAGCTAAAAGCATCTCCAGGCTGCTCTGTGGAGCCTCGGTGGGAGCTGGGATGGGATTCACCAAGGCACCCTCTGTGTCAGGAGCAGGAGGGACATCCAAGGGTGAGGGCAGCCCTGGCAGCCTGGGCAGCTCTCCTGGTGGGAATTGGTGGGGATGCAGTGGCTTCCTTGGCTGTGATCTTCCCTCCTCTCTGCTGGCCACGTTCAGAGCCAGCAGATTCCTTACAAGAATCATCACTGACCCAGTGGTGCCTCTGGAAGTGTCCACCCAACATCTGTGTGCTCCTTACCCTTCCAGAGTTCTTCCTCTCACATGGTCCCCAGAGCTGCAAGGATTTGTGAGAGAAGGGTCATGGGGATGAGATTTGTGCTCTTGTTGTGATCTGGGCGTTGTCTTTACATATTTTCAGATGGTTTTAACTTGTTTGGGTATTTTTTTTACAAACGTTTGAACTTTTGAAATAAAATGGAGGGATGAGATTCTGCTCTGCCTTACTGTGGGAATGTGGCTGGGGGCAGGAGCAGAGCAGTAAGGGTTGGGTGGAGGAAGCTTTGTGGGCAATGGACACCATGATGAAGGGGGTCCAGCCCCAGAACATCACCCCATCTTTGGTTTGCCAGAGGAGTGTGGCCAGCAGGCACTGGGAAGTTCCTGTACCCAGTGCAGGGGTGGTGCCCAGCAAGGAGGGGTGTGGAGAACCTGGAGAACATCTTGTTCACCTCTCCTGGGCATGGAGCTGAGGGATGGAGGTCAAGGGTGGGCTGGAGGATGTTCTGGAGTGTTTAAAGCAGCCTGTGGCCTCTTGAAGGGCAGTTCCAAGCAGAATGGAGCCACCCTTCTGTGGTGCCAAGCTGCTTCCAGGTGTGGGTTGGGAAAAGGAAAAGCTCAGGGCCCAGGAGGGTGGGCCAGGCACCCAGAGGAGTGGGGTCTGTCTGTCCTTGGGGATGTTCAGTCCTTGAGTGAAGGACAACACTCCAGGCTCAAAGGGAAGGCTTGAAGAGGGAGCAGGGACTTGGGGCACACGAGGCTTCAGAGGTTCCTCCTGAGCTGAATCCTTCTCCAGAGCCACAGCCAAAGCCCAGTTCTTTACCTGCTGCAGCCCCTGTCATGAAGGGCTGATCAAGCCCCACTGGGCTCAGGGTTCTGCCCTGGAGCTGGCCCTGCAGGAAGGTGATCCCTGGAGAGGGGCTTGGGGCACCAACCAGCCCCTGGCCTGGTGGGCTCAGCCTCCTGTGCCCCCAGACAGCAAAGAGGGTGCCCTGGGCCCAGGGGAATGGCCCCTGCAGGCCCCAGAGCTCCAAGTGACCCTGTGGACACTGGTTACCTCATGGTAGTGAGCTCACCTGGGAGATCAGCGGCTGTGTTTCACCAAGCCTGGCCCTTCCAGGGAGGAGAGAGGGACCCCCGAGTGCCATCTGTCCCCTCCTCATGCCACCCAGTGATTTACACCATGGAGTTCCTGCTCTCTGAGGGACTGAAGCAGCTCCTTCATGGCCTTTTGGGGACCCTGTAGACCTTGGATGAGATGTTCAGGCTGGAGATGGGGAATCTTGGAAGAGACTTAAAGATCATCCATCCCCCTGCCCGGGGCAGGGACACCTTCCACTGGAACAGCTTTTCCTTGGTACCAGGTGTAGATCCACCCTGCTGGGCACCTCTTTGTCCCTGTGGTGCTGAGGAGCACCAGAAGGGCTCTGGGAGGGACTGTCCCCCTTGGGCTGGCAGCCTCAGAGCTCCTGAGGAGCCAGGCAGGTGCTGGATCATCTCTGCTGCACCTGATGCTGCATGGAGGAAGAGGAAGGTCCAAGGGCAGCAGGTCCCAGTGTGGAAGCCCTGCCTGCCCCACGCTGATCTGCCTGGAAAGGACCATGTGCCAACCAGGAACCCCCTGAGTGTGGCTGAGAAGGTGCTGGAGCCCCTCTTGGGCAGCTGCCCCTCAGGTTTCAGCTCCTGGTGGCTCTGCCAGCACGGGGGATAACAGGCTGAGCTGCAGAGGGGCTTGGAGCCATAACAAAATGGGGCAAAAAGGTCAAAAAAGTTGTCCTGGAGGTGGGTGAGGGATGTGAACTGGGAGTTCAGCCTCATGTCCCAAGTGCTGTGGGCAGCAGCACTCCCTGGTTCCAGCACCATCCCCTTGGCACAGGAGGCTCCCACAGCCAGCACCAGCCCTGGCACCAGGCAGGGGCTCAGTTCCAGCTGGGAGGGTGGTGCTGCTTGGGGGCTCCAGTCCCATTTGGGGGGCTCTGATGATGGTGTGGGTCCTGGTACTGGTTGGCAGCACCAGGACAATCTGCAGGGGCTCTGGGACTGGCTGGGGACCAGCTGTGGACAAGTCAGGGACTCTGTGCCAGCTGAGGGGGCATGGTGCAGACTGGGGGGACTCCAATCCCAACTGGAGGCCCTGAACTGGCTGGAGGGGCTGGTGCTGGTGTGGGGAGGGTTTGGGACTGGTACTGGTGTGGGGGTCCGGCACTGCCTGGGGGCAGCAGTGGCTGAGGGGGGTTTGATTCTGTCCCGAGGTTCCAGTATTGGCTGGGGAGCCTCACCCTGGTGTCCCTGTGCTGGTGTCCCTGTCCCTGGCTGTGGGGTGACACAGTCTGCTCTGGCTGGGGGCTCTGGCACCGGCGGTCCCTGCTGCCGCAGGGTGCCCGAGGCTCCGGTACCATTCCGGGGGTGATGGCACCGGCAGCTCCGGTACCGGCCGGGGGTGCTGGTGCTGCCAGCGGGGCTCCGGTGCTGCAGTGCCGCGGGTGTCAGCGGCGCTGCGGCAGCCGGGGCGGGGAGGGTGGAAGGGGCCGGTACCGGGGGCGGCGGGGCCGGGCGGGGCGGGGCGGGCCCGGGGCGGCGCTGCCGGTGCCGCTGCCGGCGCTGCCGGTGCCGGTGCCGGTCCGGTCCGGCGGGCCCGGGGCCGCGTGCGGGCGGGGCGGGGGCGGCGCTGCCGGCCCGGCCCGGGGCGGGGGGGCCGGACGGGACGGTGACGGTCCCCGGCGCGGCGGGCCCGGCGCGGCCGCCGGCGGAGCATGAGGGAGCCATGAGCCCGCTGCGGGGGTGGCTGCTGGCCGCGCTGCTCTCGCTCGCCCCGCGGGCAGGTAGGTCCGGACCCGCTCCCGCTCCGCCATCGCCGCGGTACCGGCCCCGCTACCGGCTCCGGTACCGGCCGCGCATCGCTCCCGCCGCGCTCCCGGCCCCGCATCGCTCCCGCTCCGCTCCCGGCCCCGCCGCCGCCGCTGCGGCTTTTTCGCTGCATCGACACATTTTTCCGCAGCGCCGCCCCGCAGAGCCCCGGGAGGGGCCGGGCCCGCGATCCCCCCGCACCTGCCCGGCCCCGGCCCCGCAGCCCCGGCCCCGCAATCCCGCGGTCCCCCCCGGCCCCGGCCCCGCGCCCTCCACCGCGCTGTCCCCGCAGCGGCCCCGCCGCGCTCCCTCTCCGGAGGGGCCGCATCGCAGCCCCCGTGTCCCCTCCGGGATGTGTCCCCACCCCGCATCCCCCGTGCCCTGCATGCCCCATAGATGTCCTCATAGCAGCCCTCCGCGTCCCCTTGGGATGTGTCCCCACAGCGGCCACGCACCGTGTCCCCTGGCTGTCACCTCCAAGGGTGTCCCTGCACCATTCCTGCTGTCCCCTCGTTGTCCCCTCTAGGGGGATGTCCCCATACCGGTCTTCCATCTCCCATTCAGTGGGCTCATCCTGGCCCTCTCTGTCCCCTGGGTGTCCCCTCGGAGATGTGTCCCCATTCCAGCCCCCCCTTTTCCCTGCATGCTCCCTCCAGGATTTGCTGACCCCACCCCAACATTTCCTCCAGGTGTGCCGGCATTTCTGAGCCCCCTCTCCCCTGCATGCCCCCTTCTGGGATGCATCACTTTATCAGCCACCCATGTCCCCTGTGTGTCCCCTCCGGGACATGCCACTGTACCTGAGACCTCCTGAGCTTCCCCACCCTGCTGTGATCCCCTCCTGGTCACCCCTCCTGGTCACCCCTCCCAGCCCGTGCTGCCTGGCTGTCCCCTCCTGGGCACCCCTGGATCTTCCCCAGCTGTGCGCCGTGGGACAATCCCTGGCCATCCCATCCAGGACACGAGTGTCCCTTTCTTGAGCATGTTCATCAACTCTGTCCCTTCCTCTCCCACCTCTGCGTGTTCCCACCTCCCTGTCCCTCCTCAGCCCCTGTGTCTCTGTCCCTCCCCCTCCCAGGGTGGCAGTGACCCTGTCCCTGTCCGTGTCCCTGTCCCGCAGGTGCTGCCTCGCAGGCCGGAGCGCTGCCGCGGCGGCTCCCGCGGGCCGCATGGCAGGAGGGGCGGGTGCTCTCCCAAATCACCCACCCCAGCAGGCTGGTGGGGCAGAGCTCGGGAGGAGAAGTCCCCAAGCATCAATTGGACACCAGGGTCAGGCATGAGCCCGGAGGAGGAGGAGGAGGAGGACCCGTAAGTGAACGAGAGCCCCCAACCCGCTCCCTTTTCGGGGTCCCTGGCAGGTGGCAGCTCCAGGTCCCCAGACAGCGCCGTCGCTGGCCCAGCCACACCCCAGCGTGTACCGGCATCCCAAACCGGAGCCCTGATCCCCCAGGGACCATCCCACTGCCGGGAGGGACACGGATTTGTGCCGCAAAATCCCATTAAATCTGGGTGTTGGGAGAGACGAAGCCAGGAACAGACGCGTGGGTCCGGCTCAGGCCCCCAGGTCCCACCGGGTGCCGCTCCCCAGCCCAGCCCAGCCCAGGCTCGGGCAGTGCCCCCCACCATCCCCGCCTTTCGGGGTTTGTTTGGGGTTTGTTTCGGGGTTCGTTTGGGGTTCGTTTCGGGGTTCGTTTTGGGGAGCCGCTCACGCTCCCCGTCCGCCACGGGGGAGTTGCGGCGCTGGCAGCGGCGGAGGCCGGCGCCTATCGATCCCGGAGAAAGGCGAGATGAGGAGATGCTGTGGCCGCAGAGGTGATTTATTTACACCAGGCGTGGAGTGAAACCTCCGGACGCCGGGAAGCGCTGGCGGGGGGCCAGGGCCGTGTTAAACCGGGGGTGTCGCGGCGGGAGGAGCTCGGGGCTGGCTCCGGTGTCAGAGCCCTCTCCGGTAGTGCTGCCGGAGCCCGGGATGCGAACGGGGCCCGGGACATCCCCATGATGACAGCTCCTCATCCCGAGTTGCGCCGATTTCCCAGCAAGGGGATGGGGCACACCGGGACGGGTTTGGTTTTTCTGTCGTTTCCCCGTGTGAAGGAAGCACCGGAGGGAGCCGCAGCCGGTGCCGGGCTCTCACCGGTGTGCGCCGACTTTGCCGGGTGTGAGGCCGCGCCGCAGCGCTCGGCTCCCGCTGCCGGCGGCAGGAATGGGGAATCAGGAATTGGGAATTAGGTCAGGAGCGGCGGTGCCGCAGGGCGGGAGGAGCGGAGGCTCCGATGGCGCGGCCGTCTGGGCCCAGTGCTGGGGGGAACCTCCGGTACCCCCACCCCAACGTAGGTGCCATCCCAGGGCTCCAGAGGTTAAAAAAAACCAAAAAAAAAACCCCAAAAAACAAAACAAAAAAAAAAAAAAAAAGAGTTTTATTTATGCTGAATTTTTTGGTTAAACAAAGGGCATCCTTACAGGCTGTGTATTGGGGTTGGGGTATTAATGATTATTTTAGTTATGAATTTTTTGGGGGGTTAACTGCTCTGCCCCCTGCAGGGGCTGCACCTGGCACAGGTGAGCTTCATGGTGCGTGCCTTCGGCTCAGCCTTCACCCTCGATCTCCGGCTGAACCAGTGAGTGACCCGCGGGCCCTGGCAGGGACCAGGAGCTGCTGCTGCTGTGCCCAGGGCGGAGAGGAGGAGCTGGGGGTGCCCGGGGATGGGGGAGCTGTGCTGAACCATCCAGCAGTGCGGGTGGAGCAGAGGGGACAGGGACCCCAAACTGGGGGGGTTCCATGCCGGGGTGGTACCTATGGTGGGTGGTGTCCCACACCGGGGTGGTGCCTGCGCGTGGATCGCTGCTGTTGTCTCCCTTTTCCTCCTCTTCCTCCCCACCCCTTACGGCCTCTTACTCCTCACCTGCTCCCTCAGCCACCTCCTCGCCTCCCACTACGTGGAGCGGCACGTCGGCGCGGGCAGCAACGGCAGCCACAGCACGGTAAGATGTGTGCCAAGGCGTGCCAAACCAACCACGCCGTGCCAAACCAACCACGCCGTGCCAAACCACGCTGTGCTGTGCTGTGCTGTGCTGTGCCAAACTACACCACGCTGTGTCAAACCGTGCTGTGCCAGTGCAGGGTTGTGGTGGCCAGTTTGTAAATCCCATAAAAGCCCATTAATGATCCCCAGCAGCTCATTATCCCCCCACCCACCCCTGGGTGCCCCTAAGTGCCCCTGGGTGCCCCTGGGTGCCCAGCCCTGCCTGGCAGGGTGCTGCCATGGTGCTGGGAGATGCTCCTCGAGCAGGACACCCTGAGGGTGCCCAGCACTGAACCCCAGAGCCCTGGGGGTGTGGGACGGGGCAGCCCCCGATGCTCAGCACCCATCCCCGCTCTGCAGGGCGCAGGGGAGCACTGCTACTACCAGGGCCGGATCCGGGGGCAGCCGCGCTCCTTCGCTGCCCTCTCCAGCTGCCAGGGCCTGCGGTGAGTACCCCCAGGGCCGGCAGGGGGGCCGGGGGGCTGCGCCCCTCTGCACCCCGACACTCCCGCCTCTGTTTGCAGCGGGGTCTTCTCGGACGGCCGAGCCACGTACCTGATCGAGCCCCAGGCGGGCGCCGAGCGCGGGCAGGTGAGCGCGGCCACCGCCCCAAGGTGGCTCTGCCTGTGGCCTGGGGACAGCCATGGGGACACGGGGACGTGGCACTCCTCCTGTCGCACGCACGGCCGTGACACCTCTCCCCTTTGCAGGGTCTTCGCCCGCACATCGTGCAGCGCATCCCCAGCTGTCCCCGACTGGGTGAGCGCTCTCACAAAGCTGTCCCCTGGCGGTCACCTCGGTGGCCCCGTGTCCTGCTGTGCCACCAGCTCTGTCCCTTCCCTGCAGGCTGCCTCTTCCCTGCGCTGAGCCAGCGTGTTCCCGGGGGCATCCCAAAGCTGCGGCGGCGGCGGCAGGTCAGTGGGGACAGCGGGGTGCGCAGGGGACACAGGACACGGGCAGGGGACAAGGGTGCTGGGGCCTGGTTGATCTCTGTGGGTGCAGCCGGGCTCCTCCACCACGTCCAAGAAAACGACCAGCCAGCGTGGCAGAGCTCGGAAAATGCAAAAGGCTTCAGTCCTTTAACTCAGAGGTTCAAATCCTCTCCCTAGCTTAACTCAAATCATCTCCCATGACTAACTATCCTCTCTTAATCAACCTCATCATAGCGCTCACAATCTTAATTGCAGTGGCCTTCCTCACGCTCCTCCGTGGGCGTTTGCAGAGTGCTGTTCCTGCCTGGAACTCTGGTGGGGCCGCATCCCAACCATGGGATGGCTCTGCCCTCTCCCTGCATCCCAACCATCCCCGGGGGGCTCTGAGCTCCATCCCGGCTCAGCCGCGGGTTCCCCCTGCAGGTCCGCCGAGCCCAGCACACGGTGCACAGCGAGACCAAGTACATCGAGCTGGCCGTGGTGAACGACCACCGGCTGGTGAGAGGGGGCGTTCCGGGGCTGGCGGGGGCGGGCAGGGGTCGGTCTGGCCCCCTCCCCAATCCCACCCGGCCCTGCTGTGCCCGCAGTTCCTGCAGCTCCGCAAGTCCGTAGTTCTCACCAGCAACTTCGCCAAGTCCGTGGTCAACCTGGCTGACATGGTGAGGGGAGGAATTTGTCCTTGGGGGGGCTGTCCCTGGGAGGATAATCCCCGGCATCTGAAGGGTTTGTCCCTTGGGGCTTCATTACCCTTCATTCCCATGGGATTTATCCTCAGTGGGCAATTCCTGGCTTTATCCCCCTGTCCCAGGGGGGTTGTCCTTGAGGGGACTGTTCCCAGCAGCTGATGGATCTGTTCCCAGGGAGCTCGTCCCTAATTCCTGCTGGTTTATCCCGGGGTTTGGTCCTCAGCACCTGCTGGGTTGGTCCCTTGAGACTTTGGCCCCAGGGAATTTGTCCCACTCTTGTTTTTCCTTTGGCACCTGCTGGGTTTGTCCCTGAGGAATTGTCCCTGGTGAGGGATGTGTGTGCCCAGCTCCTAGAGCTGTCCGCAGGGATTTGTCCCTGGGAGGTTTCACGTCCCCAGCCCTGTCCCTTTGTCCCCACAGATCTACAAGGAGCAGCTCAACACCCGCATCGTGCTGGTGGCCATGGAGACGTGGGCGGCCGAGGACCGCATCCGGGTGGGACACGACTCCCTGGAGACCCTGAACGAGTTTGTCAAGTACCGGCGGGAGGGGCTGGCAGAGCACAGCGACACCGTGCACCTCTTCTCGTGAGCGCCGCGCCCACGCGTCCCCTCCCGGGCCCGGGGACAGCGTCCCCCGTCCCCACCATCCTCTTCCTCGCAGGGGTCACACGTTCCAGAGCAGCCGCAGCGGCAGCGCCTTTGTCGGGGGCATCTGCTCCGCTGCCCGCGCCTGCGGCGTCAACGAGGTGGGTGCGGGGGGATCCCCTCCAGGAGGGCTGGGGACACGCACGGGGGTCCCCGAGGTGACACCGCGTCCGTCCCGAGCAGTACGGCAACGTGGCGGCCATGGCGGTGACACTGGCACAGACCCTGGGGCAGAACGTGGGCATGATGTGGAACAAGCACCGCACGGCGGCAGGTACCGCGGGGACAGAGGGGACAGAGGGGACACGCCGCCGTGCCACCGGGCTGGCAGGGGGACATTCTGCAGCCTCAGGCCTCTCCTCTCCTCGCAGGGGACTGTCGCTGTCCGGACGTGTGGCTGGGCTGTATCATGGAGGACACAGGGTGGGTGCCCGCTCGGGGTGGCACTGTCACATCCTCTGCCATATCCCTGCCACACCTCGTGTCACATCCCTGCCACATCCTCTGTCACATTCCTGCCACATCCCCTGCCACATCCCCTGCCATATCCCTGCCACATTCCTGCCACACCTTGTGTCACATCCCTGTCACATTCCTGCCACATCTGCCACATCCCTGCCACATCTGCCAAATCCCTGTCACATCCCCTGCCACATCCTTTGTCACATTCCTGCCACATCCCCTGCCACATCCCCTGCCATATCCCTGCCACACCTTGTGTCACATCCCTGTCGCATCTCTGCCACATTCCTGCCACATCTGCCACGTCCCCTGCCACATCCCTGCCACATCCTCTGCCACATCCCTGCCACCACACCTCGTGTCACGGCTGCTGAGCTCCTGCCCGGGTTGTTGTGTCCGGCAGCGCCCCAGGCAGGGTGTGGCAGTGTGACAGGGACAGTGACAGTGACAGTGACCCCACCCTACAGGTATTACCTCCCGCGGAAGTTCTCCCGCTGCAGCATCGATGAGTACAACCAGTTCCTGCAGGACGGCGGCGGCAGCTGCCTCTTCAACAAACCCCTGAAGGTAACACAGCCCCCCGGCCCTTTGGGGTGACACAGTGGGGACCGATGCTCCGGGGGTCCCTCGAGGTGTCCCCAGCCCCCGCTGAGCTCCCGGAGCGGGGGAGCCTCATGGCACTCTTTGGGGCTGCTGCCATCCCCGGGGATGTGATGCCCTTTCGGGGGGCTGACGGCTCGGGGTCCCCAGCAGCTCCCCGTGTGTGTCTGTGTGTCTGTGTGTCCCCTGTCCCCCCCGGTCCCCGCAGCTCCTGGATCCCCCGGAGTGCGGCAATGGCTTCGTGGAGGCGGGCGAGGAGTGCGACTGCGGCTCGCTGGCGGTGAGCGGGGCCGGGGATGCTGCCCCCGCTCTGGGGAGGCCGCAGGGATGCCCAGGGGATGATCCCGGCTGCTGTCCCGGCAGGAGTGCGCGAGGAGCGGCGGAAACTGCTGCAAGAAATGCACCCTGACCCACGACGCCATGTGCAGCGATGGGCTCTGCTGCAAGGGCTGCAAGGTGAGGGGTCTCTGTCCCTCGGGCAGCGGGGGGACACTCTCTGTGCCCCAAGGGTTCTGAGGGCACCCAGGCTGGCCACCTTTGCAGCAGAACATTGGTAGAAGATAAAGGGATGACTCTTAGCAAGGGTTAACCCAAAGTTTTATTCTAGGAGTCCCAAAGGAGCCCCTACACCTCAGGGGGTTCTGCTAAGAGCCCTGGAAGATGTGCCAAGGTTCCATTTAAGGGGAGGTGGAAACCCAAAGTAGAGAACATTTACTGACCAATGAGTGACCCTGAGGGATGGGTACTGGGGGATGGACATTCAGGACAGCGTTAATTCTGCTCTTTAAATATAGGTTAGCCTGTTAATGGGGAGGGAGTCATAAAGTTCTTATATTATTGTAGGGTAGAGCTTTAACACACTCTTTGTAAGGCTTGGGGGGCTGAGCCCTGGCCTCTGGCTGATCACTCCAGGACCTGGACTGAAGCTTCCAGATGGAGGGGATGGGATGCTGAGTGATGGACAGAGAGCCAGGCTGGGGGTTTGGGGGTGATCTCATCCAGGGATTACACAGGTAAAGGGAGGGGGGAACAATCTGGGATAAGACATTCAGGAAAAATATGGGGATACAAAACGAAACTACTTCAAAGTATTACAAAGTATAAAAACGCACTACAGCAGTGAGGGGCTGGGGGCATCCAGGGGGCTCAGGGGAGGCAGGGTCTGGATGTGGATCCAGTGGGGTCCTGTGCCCTTCCTGCTGAGTGGGGTTTGTGCCCCGGGCAGTACGAGCCACGTGGAGTGTCCTGCCGGGAGGCTGTGAACGAGTGTGACATCCCTGAGACCTGCACCGGGGACTCCAGCCAGGTCAGTGGGGCCAGGGGACACCGTGGGACACATTGTGGGGCCTTGTGGCATCACCCAAGCTCTTCTCCATGTCCCCACAGTGCCCCCCCAACCTGCACAAGCTGGATGGATACTTCTGTGAGAACGAGCAGGTGAGTTCAGCCCAGCCTCGCATCCCCACAGGCTCCTGCACTGGGGCTTGTGCATGTTAAAAGTGCATTTGGGACTGTCCAAGGCTGGGAGCAGCCTGGCCTGGTGGGAGATGTCCCTGCCCATGGCAGGGGATGGAACTGGATGGGCTTTAAGGTCCCTTCCAACCCAAACCAGTTTTGTGACTTTTTGTCAGTCATCGCAGCCACAGCTGAGCCATGCACACACATCTGGGTGTGGGTTTGGGGGTTTTGGGGGTCCTGAGCCCCTGGGTGTGGGTTTGGGGGTCCTGCTGTCCCCTGGCTGAGCACACACGTGGTTTCTGATGTGGTTTCTGATCCCTGCACTGCATGAGCCAGGGCAGTGCTTCTGGAACCAGCCATGGGGGGGATGTGTGGGGGGCTCATTGTCCCTGCAGCACCTCCCTGCAGGGCGTGTGGGTAAGCCCCTCTGCAGCCCCGTCACCCCTCCCCAGTGCCCTGACCCCTGTGCAGCCCCTGGGCCTCCTCCATGACCCTTGACTGCTGTTCTGTCCCCTGAGCCCCCTCCAGGACCCCTGACCCCTCTCCAGCCCCTAAACCTCCCCCAGCCCTGACCCCTCTCCAGCCTCTGATCCTTGTCCAGGACCTCTGATTGCTCTCCTGTCCCCTTAGCCCCGTCCAGGACCCCTGACTCCTCTCTAGCCCTGACCCCTCCCCAGCCCCTGACCCTTCTCCAGCTCCTGAGCCCCATCCAGGACCCCTGACTGCTCTCCTGTCCCCTGAACCTCCTCCAGTCCCCTGATCCCTCTCCAACCCCTGAATCCCTTCCAGGACCCTTGATTGCTCTCCTGTCCCTTAAGCCCCCTCCCAGGACCCCTGACCCCTCTCCAGCCCCTGATCCTCCTCCAGGACCCTGCCCTGTCCTCTGAGCCCCCTCCAGTCCCCCGATCCTCCTCCAGCCCTGACCCTTCTCCAGTCCCTGATCCTCCTGCAGGACCCCTGATTTCTGTCCTGTCCCCTGAGCCTCCTCCAGGAGCCCCGACCACTCTCCAGCCCCTAATCCTCCCCCAGCCCTGACTCCTCTCCAGCCCCTGACCCCTCTCCAGCCCCAGATCTCCCCCACCCTGACCCCATCCCCTCCCCGCAGGGCCGATGCTACGGCGGGCGCTGCAAGACCCGGGACCGTCAGTGCAACGCGCTCTGGGGCCGCAGTGAGTGCCGGCCTGGGGCGGGGAGGGGACACAGCGGGTGACAAGCGGGTGACACTCGCTGCTCTCTGCCAGGCTCGGCCGAGCGCTTCTGCTACGAGAAGCTGAACGTGGAGGGGACAGAGCGGGGGAACTGCGGCCGCGAGGGGCTGGGCTGGCTGCAGTGCAACAAGCAGTGAGTGTCCCCTGTCCCCATGCCACCACCCCTCCAGTGCCACCTGCCTGCCCTGGTTATTGGAATTAAATCCCAATATTGCTGGATGGGATGTGCCTGGGCTCGTCTGGCCCTTGCTGCTTGACCAGAGGCAGCAGCTGTGGTGGTTTCACCTCAGAGACACCTTTAGCTGGCTGGATATTGCAGCAAAAGTGAGGGTGCCACCTCAGGGGTCTCTTCCCTGACTGATCCATCCCCAGGATGGAGCTGCCCCACGTTGGGCGCCAGTATATTGGAATTAAATACCAATATATTGGAATTAAATCCCAATATTGCTGGATGGAACGTGCCTGGGCTCATCTGGCCCTTGCTCCTTGACCAAGGGTGGCAGCTGTGGTGGTTTCACCTCAGAGACACCTTTGGCTGGCCGGATGCTGCAGCTGGCGCTTGGGACAAGTCCAGGCATGCAGGAGCTCAGGTTTTGCCTCTGGAGGAAAGGCTTTAGGCGAGGTGAAGGAAAAGGACACGGGTCCTGCTGGAGGGTTTGGATCCAGAGCTTTATTCCTGGCACACAGGCCTCTGAGTCCAGCAACAGCTCCAACAGAACACCAAACTGCCTGGTTGCTGTGACATTGAAGCCCAGGGAGAGAGGGAGGGAAAGGGTAGGGAGCCACCAACCAGGTAAGGGAGAGGAAGTCACAGGGGACAAGTGACACCTGGATGGCCCAATGTCCCCAGGGCTGAAAGGCATCTTTTAAACTCTGCCAATCACACGATGCCCTTGCTGGCATACCGAGATTGATGGACAGCACTCAGCAGGAGGCAATGAGAGGGGAAGGGAGAGGTGATTGGCACACCTGGGAAAAGAGCTGGGATAGCTGAAACAGGCTATTCCATCACACTGCAACACCTGGTGACACCACCGCTGTCCCCCCTTTGAAGGGACGTCCTCTGCGGCTTCCTCCTGTGCGCCAACATCTCGGGCTCGCCGCGGCTGGGGGAGCTCAGCGGGGAGATCGCCACCACCACCTTCTACCACCAGAACCGCTACGTGGACTGCAGGTACCGGCAGCGCCGGCACCGGCCGCGGCTCCTCGGGGTGCCGGTGTCACCCGGTGTCACCCGGTGTCACCTGGGGGGCTGTCCTGCCACAGGGGCGGCCACGTGCAGCTGGTGGACGGCTCGGACCTGAGCTACGTGGAGGACGGGACGCCCTGCGGGCCCGGAATGCTCTGTCTCGACCGCAAATGCCTTCCAGCCACCGCCTTTAACTTCAGCTCCTGCCCCGGCAGCTGGGACGGGAAGATCTGCTTCGATCACGGGGTGAGGGACTTGCTGGGGACAGGGGGACACCTTGGGGGTGTCACAATCCGTCCTTACAAACGGGGTTCGTGATGGCTCGTGCAGTGATCTCGGGGTGCAAAAAACCGACACGGTACAAGGGGGTTTGCAGTGATAATCAAAACAAATGAACCTTTATTGAATGACCACAGCAAAATGCGATAGAGGGATTAAGGGAGAGGAAAAGATAGAGAAAGAGAGAGAAAAGAGAGAGAGGGATATAGCTACCAAACATAGCTATATCCCCCCACTCATATGGGGATAGTTTTTCTGAGTCAGGGGTTATTTGGGCGAGTGAAAAGTTTAGTGCAGTCAGGAAGATACTTAGGGTTAGTATGAGTAAGGTTATGTTTATTAACTCTTCTCTGGATTTAAACCTGATTCTAAAGATTGGAAGTCAATTGTAATTAATATACTAGAAAAGTAAGATCCTCATCAGTAGATGGAAATGTAGAGGAATAGTCCTTTGGTCCAGTCCAGTCGAGGATCTGCCTGTTACGCTGGGGAGATCTCAAAATCTCCAGCTAACTCAGAGGTTTTTATTATGATAATTCTATTGAAAATTGTGAGCAGGGGGATACAGATACAATAAGGAATAGACGTAACGGGTCGTCCATGTACTCAGCAGTAAATGAGACCCATTTTCTTCTTGGTCCAGTGGTCACAACCTGCAGGCAAACATCTCGCTTTGGTCAGCTTTGGACCCCCACACACCTGCCCCGGGCTGGGGGTGTCAGTCCCAGTCCTTGGAAGGAGCAGAGGGGCCTTTTCAGTCCTTGATGTAGAGGCTCCTTACATCTCAGTCTGCCTCTCACAGTGGTTGCAAATGAGTGAGGGTCTTCTGTGGGAGACCACCTGAACTCAGGAGAAGTCCAACCAGGCCGAGAGGGTGGGACAGCTTCCAAAGCTATTGTTGAAAAAAGGGCACGGTGCCCCCTTAGCATACAGCAAACAACCCCTGTGAAAACAGTAACTTAGCAATGCTCTCAGATCTCAGGGCCTTGTTGGCGTGTGACTTTCTCCTTCAGAGCCAGAGATTTTAGACAGGGGGGATTTTCTCTTCAGTGGTCCCCAAATGAGGCAGATGAGGGAAAATTCAGATTCTCACAGGGGGTGATGCCGTCCCCTCCCAGGTTTGCAGCAACGAGGGGAAGTGCATCTGCCGGGCCGAGTGGACGGGCAAGGACTGCAGCGTCTACGACCCCATCCCGGAGCCGAAGCCCACGGGGGAGACGGAGCGATACAAGGGTCCGTGTGCCCCGGGGACAAGGCTCCCTGCTGTCCCCAGGCCACACAGGCTGGGCTGTCCCGCTCTGTCCCCAGCCAGAGTGTCCCCACACCACCCTGGTGCCGCAGCTCAGCCGGGCAGGGCTGGGTTTGTCCCCTCTCCCAGGTCCCCACAGCGCTGGGGCTGTGTCCCTGTGTCCCCATGTCCCCATTGAGGTGGGTCCCCGTGCTGGGTTTGCCACCCTCCCGTGTCCCCACAGCGCTGGGGCTGTGTCCCGGTGTCCCCGTGTCCCTGCATCCTGTCCCCACTGAGGTGGGTCCTTGTGCTGGATTTGCCTCTTTCCCGTGTCCCCACAGCGCTGGGGCTGTGTCCCTGTGTCCCCCTGTCCCCTTCCCAGTGACATATTCCCTGTGGCTGGGTTTGTCCCCTTCCCGACTCCCCATGGCCCTGGGGCATCCCGAGGGCTATGTCCCCATGTCCCCACGTCCCCTTGCCACTGAGTGTGACCCTGTCCCCTCCTCCCTGTCCCGTCTGTCACAGGTCCCAGTGGCACCAATATCATTATCGGCTCCATCGCGGGGGCCGTGCTGGTGGCTGCCATCGTCCTAGGGGGGACAGGCTGGGGATTTAAGTAAGCAGCCACCACCGCATGGCTCGTCCCCTCCGCTGCTGTCACCGGCCACGTCCCCTGCGCGCAGCGTCACTGCCGGGACACCGCCATCCCCCGCGGTGTGGCCTCGGCTCCCTGTCCCTGCCTGGTCCCCTGTCCCCGCCTGGTCCCTTGCGCCATCCCTGCCTGTCCCTAACCCTGCCTGCCCTGCCTGCATGTGCCATCGGGGTGTCACTGTCGCTGTCACCCGTGGCTGTGTCCCCAAGCATGAGATGCGGCGTTGGGGTCCCCCCGTGTGTGGCACTGCTGCTGCCTGTGGGGGGATCGGGGACACCGGGGAGGGGACAGCGGGGACGCGGGGGTGGCGGCGGTGGCACTAACGCTGCTCTCCTCTCCCCCTGCCACCCCCCCAAGGAACATCCGCCGAGGAAGGTACGACCCGGCGCAGCAGGGAGTGTAACCGTGTCCCCCCCATCGTCCCGTCACCGTCCCTGTCACCGTCACCGTCACCGTGCGGCAGCCCGACGGCGTGGGAGCCTGTCTGTCCGTGTGCTGTGTGTCCGGCCGTGCTGTCTCCATCTCTGTGCCCCCCCGGCTGAAGGGGAGCAGCGCTGGGGGGGGGGGTCTGACAGCGTCCCCCCCCCTTGGTGCTGGCTCATTTCAGCTCAGTGTCCCCCCGTGTGTCCCCCCGTGTCACAGCCCCCCACTAAACGCTCCCCACTTTGTGTTGCAGGTCCGGGGGGGCCTGAGCGGGGCCGCTCCGCCCCACCCCCCCAGCGCCTCATTAACACCAATTAACGGGGGCGGCGCTGCCGAGGCTCCGGCCCACGAGGAGAGCGGGGAGGGGGGGGACACCCGGGAGCGCCCCCCGGCCCCCCCAGCACGGCCACGAATGTCCGGGGACCCCCCGGCCCCCCCGGCAGGCACGGGAATGATGAATGTACCCGCGGGGCCAGGGGACCCCCGCCCACACCCCCACACCCCCACAGCCCCACAGCCCCCCAGCAGCATCTTCCAGCCAGGCCCTGGCACCCAAAGGCAGGGCAGTGTCACCAGGACGAGGGCAGTGTCCCCAGGATGAGGCCATTGTCACCAGGACATTGGCAGTTCCCCCAGAATGGGGCCAGTGTCCCCAGTACCAGGCCAGTGTCCCCAGGAGCAGGCCATTGTCACCAGGACAATGCCAGTGTCCCCAGGACAATGCCAGTGTCCCCAGGATGGGGCCAATGTCCCCAGGATGAGGCCACTGTCACCAGGACAATGCCAGTGTCCCCAGAACAGGGCCAGTGTCCCCAGGAAAATGCCAGTGTCCCCAGGATGAGGCCATTGTCACCAGGACAATGCCAGTGTCCCCAGAACAGGGCCAGTGTCCCCAGGATGGGGCCAGTGTCCCCAGGACGAGGCCACTGTCACCAGGACAATGCCAGTGTCCCCAGAATGGGGCCAGTGTCCCCAGGACCAGGCCATTGTCACCAGGAAAATGCCAGTGTCCCCAGAATGGGGCCAGTGTCCCCAGGACCAGGCCAGTGTCCCCAGGACCAGGCCACTGTCACCAGGACAATGCCAGTGTCCCCAGGACAATGCCAGTGTCCCCAGGATGGGGCCACTGTCCCCAGTACCAGCCCAGTGCCCATCCCCAGTTCAGGGCCTGGAGTTGTGCCCCCCCTGCCCAGTGGCCAGACTGGGTCCCATGGGGTCCTGCACCCCAAATGTGCCTCCCCGCCCTCCAAAGCAGCTCAGCACCCCCATGTTGGGTTTGTCCCCTCAAATTGTCCCCCCATCCCCAAGCCATGGGACCCCGAAGTCCCCAGTGGTGGCACAGGGGTGTCCCCAAGGATTCCCCCAGTTCCCCAGCTCAGGCAGGTGACCCCCAAAGTGGTGGCACTGGGGTTGGGGGGGACAGAAGGGTACCGGGGACACAGGGCAGCTTGCTGGGTGGCACTTGTCACCCCAGCCCAGGGCAGGCTGGTGGCACCCCAGGCTGGCTGTCCCCCACATCACCCCCATTGTCCTTGTGGCATGTGGCACTTGTCACCCTGCCCGGGGTGGCTCTGCAGGGCCACCCAAAGCACAGCACACAGAGCACTGGGGGCCACACGGGTCCCTGTAACCGCTGGTGACACTCAGCATGGAGGGGACATCATCCCTGGTGGCACTTGGTGACACAACCCACTGTGGGGACACTCCTGGGGACACCCAGCACGGGGACAATGGGGGATGACACCCACTATCCACAGCAGTGTGGGGTGTCCCCTCTGTGTCCCCTCTTTGCCCCCCACCAGGTCCCTTTGCCATGGAGACAGAGAGTGACCAAAGGTGTCCCCAAGCCCAGCCACGGCCATGGGGTGGCACCCAGCCTGGTGTGACACCCACGGGTGCTGTGGCTGTGGTGGCACCCCAGGGGACAGCATGGGAGGTGGCAGCAGGATGGGGGTGGCTGCACATCCCCTGGCTGGGATCCTGTGGTGGCTTCTTGTTGGGCTGGGACACCTGGGGACCTGGCACCGGGGTGGGCATCAGGGCTCTGGGATCAACCCCAACACTGTCACTGTCACCCGAGTGTCCCCACAGCTGCCACAGCCACAGTGCCGGGCTGCTCCCGGTTCAGAGCAAGAAGCCACCGTTGTCACTGGGTTTGGGGACATCCATATATATATATTTATATATATATATATATAAAAATATAAATACCGGGATTTTTCTTAATGATTTTAACGCTGTCAGGGCGGCGGGGGGAGGGCAGGGGGGGGCACCCGGTGCTTCCAGAGCCAAGAGAGCAAAACCCCCCCGGCCCCCGCTGCTGCCTCGGGCCCGGCCCGGCCCCCCCCGCCCCGAGCCCCGCTCCGTCCCCGGCCCCGAGCCCCGCTTTGCACGCGCTGGGAGCCGCCACCGGAGCCCCGGAGCCGCCCGGCCCTGGCTCCGGCCTCGGCCGACTCCTGCCATGTCGCAGAATTTATTTACAATAAAGATTTGGAAAAGGATGGGGCTGTGCCTGTCACCCGCGTGGGGAGAGGGGGACGGGGACAGGGGTTGGGAGGGTGCCCGGCTTTCATCAGTGGGGATGCTGCGGTCCTCGGAGCCCTAAAGCTCATCCCAGTGATGTTCCCAACGTCCCACATGTCCCTGGTCAGTCCCCCATGATTTCCACACTGAGTCAGGAGCGTGGAGTGTGTAAACTTGACTTAGCCATAGCAAATCTAGGGTTGGTAAATCCTGTGCCAGCCACTGCGGTCATGCAGGAGACCCAAATTCACTTTATAACAGCGTAAAGAGTGGTCACATGTTGCCCAAGTACCCTCCCGGCATGGAGGTGATGGCACATGGTGAGTGTCACCAAGCTCCCTCCTTCCAGGATTTTGCCTGGCTGGGGACCCGGTCCCACCGTGGGGATGCGTGGCTGCTCCTCGTCCCAGCACAGGGATGCTCAGGACCTGTGCAAGGACACGGATCCACCCTTGTCCCAGCATGGGGACACCTCTCCATCCCTGTCCCAGCATGGGGACACTGACACGGCTCCATCCCTGTCCCAGTAAGGGGACATTTCTCCATCCCTGTCCCAGTAAGGGGACATTTCTGCATTGCTGTCCCAACACAGGGACACTGCTCCACCCTTGTCCGAGCATGGGGACACTGCTCCATCTGTCCCAGCACAGAGACATTTCTCCAGCCCTGTCCCACCATGGGGACACTGCCACCCCTGTCCCAGCATGGGGACATTGCTCCACCCCTGTCCCAACACAGGGACACTGCTCCATCCCTGTCCGAACATGGGGACACTTCTGCATCCCTGTCCCACTATGGGGACATTGCTACACCCCTGTCCAAGCACAGGGACACCGACATGGCTCCATACCTGTCCCAGCACGGAGAAACTGTCCCATCCCTGTCCCACCATGGGGACACAGCTCCATCTGTCCCAGCACAGGGACACTGCTGCATCTGTCCAACCATGGGGACACTGCCACCCCTGTCCCAGCACGGTGACACTGCTCTAACCCAGTCCCAGCGCAGGGACACGGCTCCATCCCGGGGACAGCACCCTCAGCTGAACGAGCACCCTGCAGGTCCTGGCAGAAGGGAATAGGGGACAGGTGCTGGCAGGAGGGGATTGGGGACAGACCCCAGCCCCCAGAGAGACCCCGGGGACGGAGCGCGGCACCAGCCCGGGGCAGCGCGGCCACGGTCACCGGCACGGCCGGGATCCCGTCACACCGGGCTGATCTCCCCGGGCTGATCTCTCCCTTCACTCCGCTCTCCCCGCACTCCCACCAGGAGAGGGCTCTCCCAGCACGGCCCAGGAGCCGCTCCAGGTCCCCAGGAGCCATCCCCGTGTCCCCGCGGTGCCATCCCCGCACATCCCTGCGCTGCTCGGGGGGCACCACACGAGCGTGTGTCCCGCAGGGGGGACAAGGGGCAGCACTCAGGACAATCCTGCTGTGCCACCTCCCCCAGAGCCCCCGGAGTGGGGCTGGCGTTGCCTGAGGGGACCCCGGTGTCCCCGGGGGTGGCAGGAGAACGCACCGGCCCCAGGAACCGGCGGGGATGAGCTGAGCTCGACCCGGGCTTTTTGGGGTGTCTGAGCATCTCTGGCTTTTTGGGGTGTCTGAGCATCTCTGGCTTTTTGGGGTGTCTGAGCATCTCTGGGTGCTGGGGGTATCTGATCCCCTTGGAGTACTTGGGGATGTCTGAGCATCTCTGGGTTTTGGGGGTGCCTGAGCACCTCGGGGTGCTGGGGATGCCTGAACATTTTGGGGTGCTGGGGATGCCTGAGCCCCTCTGGGTGCTCTGGGGGTGCCTGAGTGTCTCGGGGTGCTGGGGATGCCTGAGCATCTCTGGGTTTTGGGGATGTCTGAACATTTTGGGGTGCTTGGGGTGTCTGAGCCCCTCGGGGTGCTGCTGGGGGTGTCTGAGCATCTTGGGGTGCTGCTCCCTCGGGAGAACACTCAGCCCTGGGCAGTGTCTCCCACCTCATTAAACCCAGCACCATCAGCCTCAGCCTCTGCCCCTATGACAGGGTGAGGGGTGGGGAAGGGGTTGGAGGGTCCTCTGGTGACAGTGCCCAGGGGGTGAGGGGGGTCTGCACCAGGACCTGCTGACCCCTGTGTCCCCCTGTGTCCCCCCAGGAGCAGCTCTGCACCCCATGAAGGGTTTGGTGCAGTTTTGCTCCATCCACAGCAGAGCTGTGCCACAGCACAGAGTTATTTTGGGCTGGTGTCAAGATACCAGCGCGATGAGTGAGTCAGAAACGTTCCAGATGCACTGGCTGCTCCTGAATCTTTGAGTTATTCCAAATCTTCAGGGTCAGGAGGGCAAAAAACAAGGAATCCAAGTGGGCCCAGCTGAGCCTGCTGCCCTGCAGGGTCACACAACACCCACAGCTCTTGAGCAGGGCAGGGTTTGGGACACAGGGACACCACGACGTGTTGGATGTGCCTGGCACAAGGGAGATGGTGCTTGGCCACCTGCCCAGGGCCACAGGAGCTGCAGGAGGAGCAGGTATGGTGTCCAGAGACACTCAACAGCCCAGGCTGCCCTTTCTCTGCACCACAAACCCTCCTTTCCAGCTCCTCCCCAGGCACTGTGCATTCCTGCCTGGCCTCAAGCTCCTTCTCCCTCTTAATTCATTGTTCTGTCAGGGATTGTCCCATGATCAGTTCTGATCTCACTCCTCACCCTCTGCTCTTGCTGCACCTCCCACAAGCAGCCCAGGGCAGAAGCCACAGCCTCGTGTTCCTGTGCTGAGATCAGAAAATCAGGGAATTTTTTAGCTGGAAATTCCCTCCAAGGTCATTGAGTTCAACCATTGCCAGCACTGCCAGGGCCACCACTGACCCCTGTCCCCAAGTGCCACATCCACATGGCTTTAAACACCCCAGGGACAGTGACTCCCCCACTGCCCTGTCACACCTTATATATTACATATTACATATTACATATAACATATAATATATAATATATAATATATAATATATTATATTTTATATTTTATATTTTATATTTTATATTTTATATTTTATATTTTATATTTTATATTTTATATATACTATATGTTAGATTATATATATTATATATTATATATTATATACTACATATTACATATTATATATTACATATTATCTATTATCTATTATATATTATATATTATACATTATATACATTATATATTATATATTATATATTAGATATTAGATATTAGATATTAGATATTCTATATTCTATATTATATATTATGTATATAATATTCTATATTCTATATTATATATTAGGTGTGCCAATGCCTGACACCTTTCCAAAAAGCAATTTTCCCAAGATCCAGCCTAAGCTTCCCCTTCAGCTCATTTCCCTTGTCCTGTCCCTGTTCCCTGGAGCACAGCCCGACCCCCTGGCTGTCCCCTTCGCTGTCCCCTCCTGTCAGGAGCTGTGCAGAGCCACAAGGTCCCCCTTGCTCCTCAGCTTCTCCTCATCAGACTCCTGCTCAAACTTGAGAAACACAAAAATCCAAGCAAATCCCTCATTATTAGTAAACGCAAAGCAAGAAGGAGCCAACGCCTCCCCCACGCTGTGTCTGTGCCATTGCATAATGGGAAACCCTCAAAACTAAAATATCCCAGTGCTCCTCCGGTGCTTGGAGCTCATGATTGACCATCTGGCAGGAGGCAGGAGCTGCTTTTGGGGTGAGCATGAGGATAAAAGGCCTTGAGGAAGATGTGGGGGGCCAGGCTAGGGGTGCTGAGGGGGCTCAGGTTGCTCCCCCACCCCAGAATTGGGAGATTTGAGGCACATCAGGAGCATCAGATGGTTGGGAAACATCTCTGCAGTGTGATGGGGAAATGTGAGCAACGGGGGACATCCACGGATCCTTGAGTTGCAGCCCAAGGAGCGCCCCAAAAAGATTTCACAGCCATGCAAATAAAAGGGAATTCTGAGCACAGAGCAGGACAGAGGGGTTGATTGCAGCTGAGGAACCCTCCCAGGGCTGGCACCTGCCTGGCACAGAGCTGGCACAGCACTCACACCTGGAGTAATGAGAGATTCCAGCTCCAGGAGTGATCCTGGAACACAGCAGGGCTTCATCCAGCTGTGCCAGATGTGCTCCAGGTGAAAAACAGGAGAGGAGAGCTCAGGACAGGACAGGACAGGACACTCCGGTTCTCAGTGTGCCCTGTGATGGAGCATCTCCACTGAGCCTCTCTCATTTCAGGCCTTTGGGAAATTCAGGGGAATTCAGGGGAATTCAGGGATGGGTTTGTCACCATGGAGAAGCTCAGCAGGAGGAGTTTGCACACCTCAGGTGGAAGCAGATCCCAGCTCTGCCTCGCCCACGGTGGGAATTTTGCTTTTTAGGCTCCAGATGGAAACAAGACACAAAGGCAGGCATGGGGAAGAGGCATTTGGGGAAAGGGCTGGGATTGCTCAGGGCACTCAGAAACAGCCATGGGGCAAGGACAGAGGCAGCACCTAGCTGCCAAGGCTCTGCCAAGCACAGCACATCCCTAGGGCAGCTCCATCCTCCTGCAGGGATGGGGCAGCCACAGCTTCTCTGGACAAGCTGTGCTATGCCTCAGTCATTAAAATATTATTTTTATTATAATAATAATTATAATAAAATTATAATTTTACTATATATATTATTATAAACATACTCGTATTTATTGTAATATAATAATTATTATATAATTATAATAATTACATCATTACATAATTATTATAATTATATTACAATTATAATATATAATTATATATTATAATAATTACATATAATATATAATATATTACATATAACATATAATATATAATATATAATATATTACATATCACATATCATATATTATATATTATATATTATATATTATATATTATATATTATATATTATATATTATATATTATATATTATATATTATATATTATATATTATATATAGTTATGTGTTATATATAATAAAATTTATTACAAATATTATAAATCTAATTGTTATGTTTATTATTATATTATAACTATAATAATTATAGTCATATATAATTATTATCGCTATATCATAATCATTACATATAATATATAATAATATATAATATATAAAATATATAAATATAATATTATTATAATAGTAAATAATATAGTAATAAAATATTCTTTCTTAAATTTAATCCAAATCCATCCATCTCCAATATAAGGAGGAGGATCGATTTATATTAAATTTAAGAAAGAAGATTTTTATCTTCCTCATCTCCCCTCGTCCTGTCACAACAGGCACCACTGAAGACTTTGTCCCCATCCTCTTATCCCCTGAAATGCTGAAAATCCTGGATAACGCACCCAGAGTTCCCCAGTGCTCAAGGAATGTGCAGGGGGATTATTCAGCTTTTAGGCAAAGATCCCTGAGCTGAAACCTTTGCTGACCCCTGACTCGATTTCTACCAGCAGAGGGGACCCCACAGCAGAGAATAAGGACAGGAGCAGAAATTCGGGTTTCCCACAGAACAGACCCAGGTCCAACCCCAAATCCCTTGTAAGGATTTTTAGAGGCTTGAGGAGCTCAGGGGAGGGATCAGCCAGGAGCATCCCCCTCCCAGAGCACTGAACGTGGGGGAAAGGGAAAAGGAAAGTGCAGGAATGAAGGGGGTAGGATGGTGGGGATGGATGGAGATGAGAGATCTCTACAGCCAGGTTGTGGAATTTGGGGTTTATTGCAAAGGGCCTGGGTGCAGGGCCCTGCTGGGAGCTGCCAAACACAGCTCAGAGCAGGCTGAGAGGAGAGAGGGGGAGAGAGGATGAGAGGGTGAGAGAGCAAAAGGAAAGAGCTAAGAGGTAAGAGCATAGAAAAGTGCTAAGTTCTTGTTACAATGCAATAAATCATCTTCTGTGCTGAGTATTCTGATTCTCACTAACCAACCTAGTGCAATATATAAATCTTACAGCATTTCCATACAGCCTATAAGAATCACTACATTACCACACTGTGTTACATTTTAAACCCTAAAAACTCCTCTTTGGCCCCTTCTGCCAAGCTGTAGGGTCTGCTCTGACCCTTGGGCCTGTCTGCAAGCACAGGGTGTTGTTCCATCAAAAGGGGATCACCTTCAGCTGGCCACACCATTGTTTTCCAGTTGTTCAGTAACTGAGGGATCTCAAAGCTTGCTTTCATTTCAATCTCGCTTATAGTTTCCATATTCTCAAAATCTTTTGCCAGACAATCATATTGATAAGGCTTTCCTGTTTCATCTTCCCCAACAGTACAAGAGGAGCAGAGCCCGGGGGTGAGCTCAGGGACTGAGGAGCGGGAGCAGCCCCAGGGCACCGGGGATCCCATCGGGAATCCCACTGGACAAGGGGGACGGAGCTCGGGGTCAAAGCTCAGTCACACCAGCGCTGCTGGAGCCCAGACGATCGGGGCAGGGGAGGATTCTCACCGGCCAATGGCCCGGAAACAGCACTGAAGGCTTTGGTGTCCTTTAACTTCGCCAGCTCCGGAGGGAGGGCGCAGAATTCCCGGGGAAAACGGGGGAAACCCAAATCCCTGGCTGGAGCGAGCAGCAGCATCTCCCCAATGCCCTTTAAGGAGCGCTGTGCTGCTGCCAGGCGTCCCTCGGAGCTCTTTTCCAGCTCACAGCCCGTGTCAGCCCAGCTCGCCTTAACCCCTGCGCTGCCAGGATGAAAGTTTGACAAGGAAGTCTCACAGATGCTTAGCAGAAATATTTTTAAATATAGACTCTGAAGAAGGAATAGAAATTAAAGCAAATTTTGATATGGAAGAATAGAATTTCTGAGCCAGTCTTACTGGATAACCAAGGCAAAGGGTGTGTTGGTTAGAAGGGGTTTTTATGAATTAGAGCAAAGGATAAACCCACCCCAAACAAGAAAATGTTTTTAGCAAGCAGAGAGATAGCACAGGCAAACAAGCAAGTAGTAAAAAGGTCTCAGAATTTTCCACTGCAAGAAAACTGAAGAACAACTTCTGGCTTAAACTGTAATGTACTGACTTTCAGGGATTGGAGAACAGTAACATGAATATGGTAATTACAGTAGTTATGACAGGCTATGGATAAAAGTTAAGGTATAGATTGGTTCTGCTGTATGAAGATGCTAATCAAAGAAAAGTTTAGAATGCATTGGAACTTAAACTAAGGGTCACTGGAGCTGACAGCTGTGGGCACAGCTCTGTCACCCGCCACCCTGGACTGCTATAAAGTCCAGGATGGAATAAACTGCATTTTGTATAAAATAAACTGCATTTTGTACACAATAAACTGCATTTTGAAGAGCCACCTGCAGTCCCACATCTCTCATTCAGGCTCTTACAGCCAGGCATCCCTTGGAGCTCTTTCCCAGCTCCCAGCCCGTGCCATCCCAGCTTGCTTTAACCCAAAGGGAGGGTTTGTTTTCCCCATTTCCTGAGCTTTTCTTCCTGGTCTTTGGGAATTTAGAATGGGCAGTTTGTTCAGTCAGGTCTCCCAAGGTCCTGGCTCTCCTCTCTGGGATGTCGGTGGTGCCTCAGCCTCCAGGTCAGGGAATTTTATGTAACTCCCTCCTCGCCCTGCTCTGACTCTCCTTTCTTCACAGGGATCCTCCCCTTCCTTCCCTGGACAGCCAAACACCCCAAATGGCCGAATCTGAGCACTGCAGAGCATCCTAATGCGCTGCTTTGTTAAAAACCCAGCAGGCTCCTTGTGCTGCTCCATCCAGGAGGCAAGAGGGGAAAAGAAATCAGATTTCAGAGGCAACAATTAAACCAGGGTTTCATTCCACAGAATCACTGAGGCTGGAAAAGACCTCTGAGAGCATCAGCCTTGGACACAGAGTCACAGAGAGGGCCCCAGAGTGATTAAATCCCACCCTGCTGAGCCATGGGCTGTCCCCTCCTCTGTGCACAGGGGACAACACCAGGGACAGTGTGGCCTCTTGGAGAAACTGCCAAAGGAAACTCTGGGGCAATCCCAGGTTCTGGGTGAGCCAAGGGGTATCTCTCACCCCAAATCTCCATCCTTCAGGGTGAGGTTGTTGATTTATTCCTGCAGAGCTGTTCCCAGCCTGCCCAGCAGCACCCACAAGCTCCTGGCAGCACCAGGATCTGCATCCCCTCATGGGCTCATCCTCTGCTCCCCTCTCTGTGCCTCTCTCCCTGCATTCCACTCAATAAATTCACTTTTTCTGAGATGCAGAGAATGCGTCTGGGTTGGTTCTCAGGCCTGCCAGGCTCTCCTGACCCTGCCCAGCTCCACTCCCAATTTCCTCACTCTGTTCTTGCCTGTCTGCAGCAGCAGCACCTCTGTCACCACAACTTTTCCTGGCACTGGGAGGGATCCAAACTTCCCTTTAACTCTCTTTGAAGGCAGCAGCACCTGCAGGAGAGCTGGAGATTATTATGTAATGTATATTATATAGATATCAGAGATATAAAACCATCAAAATCAGACTGGTTTGTGTTGAAAAGACCTTTTTAAGGAATGTCCAGTGTCACCCCAGTTCAAATGTCACTGTCACATTTTCTGAAAAATCCTCTTTGCCCAGGATTTTTCTCTTGGGAAGTTGAGAAACCTCAGAGAAAAATGAAAACAATATTATCTCATTTGCTACTCCTGTGTTTTGCTGCTGTGGAATGTGGTTTGAACATTGTTTGCCAACAAATGGTTGTTTTATTGATTTCATGTGAATTGTTTTGACTCAATGACCAGTCAGTGCCAAGCTGTGTCAGACTCTGGAGAGAGTCACAAGTCCTCATTACCATTTGTTGTAGCCTTCTGTCTGTATCCTTCCTCTATTCTTTAGTATAGTTTTATAGTATTTATATAAAATATATAATTATAGAATGCTATATATTATATAATACATAGTGTATATATTTTTATATTTATTATCATACTATTTTATTAATATTATTAATAATTATATTATAACATATTATATTTATATAGTATATAATGCAATTAATAATTATTATTAAAATTAATATTAATAAATATTAAATACATTATATTTTATTTATATATTATATTATATTATATTATATTATATTATATTATATTATATTATATTATATTATATTATATTATATTATATTATATTATATTATATTATATATAAAATATAGAATAAATTTTATATAAAGTTATATAAATATAATATATAAAAATATATAAATATATAAATATATAAATATATAAATATATAAATATATAAATATAGAATAAATTCTATATAAAATATAGAATAAAATATATTATATTGTATTCTATATAAAATATAGAATATTATACATATAAAATATATATTATATATATATTATATATAAAATATCCTATATTTTATATAGAATATATAAAATTACATATTATATAGTATTCTATATATTCTACAGAATAAATAAAATTATGTATTATATAGTATTCTATAAATATAATGTTATGATATGATATGATATGATATAATATAATATAATATAATATAATATAATATAATATAATATAATATAATAATATAATATCAGCCTTCTAAGAACATGGAGTCAGATTCATCATTTCCTTCCAACGACAGGGACACCAGAAAATACCACAACTTAATTCCTTGTGTCCTCTGTCCCAGAGTCACCAGAACATCTTGTGCAATAAAAACAACAGGGAGGAGGACAGCAAATCCTGGCCTGCACAGAAATGGCTCCCAAGTCCCCAGAAGCACCGATCAGATGTTTTTAAATCCTCCCTCCAAGGCATTTTGCCCGGCTATCAACATGGAATTTACACAACAGCGATAATGTCACGCTGCGGAAAACAAAATGTCATTTGCCCAGCAATGATGAACTGGTATTTGCAACCTCCTCTGAAACACAGAAAATGAATGACAATTTCCCTGGGAGCAGAAGCCCTCAGGCTCCTTCCCCTGCTGCTTTGGAGGGTGGATTACAGCGAGTTTTGGATTAACAGAGCATCCTTTAACTCTGCCCTTCAGGAGCTGCTCCATGTCCCATTCACAGGGATCAGGCTCTGAGCACACCTCAATGAACAGCTCCTTTGGATGGAGCCTCACAGCAGCAAATCGTGTTCCTGGGAGCAGGAATTCCTGAATTATTCACAAATCAAGCTCCAGGAATGGAGCACACTTCCACACAAGCGTGGCTGAGCTACAGGCAGGAACATTTAACGTTAACAATATTCAACAGCCAACCTATGCCTCCAAAGGGAAAATCACTCTGCAGAGAGGATTTTTACCCTCACCCTCCCTTCCCAGCAGAGGAAAAGCACGTGGAGCTGTCAGCAGGCACCACAAAGGCTCCTCTGGGGCCACGTCTAGACGTGTGGTGCTGGGAGAGCTCCTCAGGCACCCCAGGCATCCTCCCAGGGCTGGCAGATGTGACAGGGACCCCTGGGAGCTGCTTTGCTCCCTCCTGGAGCTGCAGCTGGAGGCCACACAAACACCCAGGGGCACCTCCAGCAGCTCTGCACATCTGCCCACATCTGCAGTGCTGGGTGTGATCCCAGCTTTGACCTCTGCTTCTCTTCCTGACACAGGATCAACCACAACCAACACAGGACGGGATTCTGCCCTACCATTGCCCCAAAAATGTGTCACCAGGGCAGGGTGCTGGGGCTGTACCCACATTTTCAGCTGGGGTTAAAATCATTTCAGACCTTCTCACTGTAAATTTGCTGTTCAACAGAGGCTTCTGACCCTAAACCAAAGAGGCTTCTGACCCTAAAACCAGGAGGATTCTGATCCTAAAACCAAGAGGTTTCTGACCCTAAAACCAAGAGATTTCTGACCCTAAAATGAAGAGGTTTCTGACCTTAAAACCAAGAAGCTTCTGACCCAAAACCCAAGAGGATTCTGACCCTAAATCCAAGAGGCTTCTGACCATAAAACAAAGAGGCTTCTGTACCTAAAACCAAGAGGCTTTTGACCATAAAACCAAGAGACTTCTGACCCTAAAACAAAGAGGCTTCTGACCGTAAATCCAAGAGGCTTCTGTGGCTAAAACCAAGAGGCTTCTGCTCCTAAACCCAAGAGGATTCTGACCCTAAACCCAAGAGGCTTCTGACACTAAAACCAAGAGGCTTTTGTACCTAAAACCAAAAGGCTTCTGACCCTAAAACCAAAAGGCTTCTGACCCTAAAACCAAGAGGCATCTGTACCTACAACCAAGAGGCTTCTGACCCTAAAACCAAGAGCCTTTTGTACCTAAAACCCCGAGACTTCTGACCCTAAATCTCACCAGGGCAAGGCTGAGCTGGAGTTTGTGGCTGCCTGCAGGGACTCACCCAGTGTGTAAAGGGGGGGTCTGGGAGCAGCAGGAGCCCAAATCCCAGTGGTCCCTGCATGGTCCAGCAGCAGCCCTGGCCCCAGTTATCCCTGTAGTGGAACGATGGCTCAGGCTGGTGCTGCCCTTCCCAGGCATGGAGCTGGTAAAGGCATTCCCTGACCCTCTTGGTTTTAGGGTCAGAAGCCTCTTGGTTTTAGGTACAGGAGCCTCTTGTTTTTAGGGTCAGAAACCTCTTGGTTTTAGGGTCAGAAACCTCTTGGATTTAGGTACAGAAGCCTCTCGGTTTTAGGTACAGAGGCTTCTTGGGTTTAGGTACAGAAGCCTCTCAGTTTTAGGGTCAGAAGCCTCTTGGTTTTAGGTTCAGAAACTTCTGGGGTTTAGGGTCAGAAGCCTCTTGGTTTTAGGATCAGAAGTCTCTTGGGTTTACGTATAGAAGCCTCTCGGTTTTAGGTACAGAGGCTTCTTGGGTTTAGGTACAGAAGCCTCTCAGTTTTAGGGTCAGAAGCCTCTTGGTTTTAGGTTCAGAAACTTCTGGGGTTTAGGGTCAGAAGCCTCTTGGTTTTAGGATCAGAAGTCTCTTGGGTTTACGTATAGAAGCCTCTTGGTTTTAGGTACAGAAGCCTCTTGGTTTTAGGGTCAGACCTCTTGGTTTTAGGGTTAGAAGCCTCGTGGTTTTAGGTAGAGAAGCCTCTGTTGAACAGCGAATTCCCGGTGAGAAGGTCTGAAATGATTTTAACCCCAGCTGAAGATGTGGGTACAGCCCCAGCACCCCCTCTCCCAGGCTGTGCAATCTTTGGGCCGCCCTGGCAGTGGAGAAAAGAGAATTTGTCATTGCTGGAGCTGGCCTGGGTGGCCGCCACCCCTCCTGCCCCGCTGCCCTTTCCTCCCTCCGGACAAACAGCCCTTGTTCCAACCTCCGGAATCAAACCCAGCTCGGTGCCAGCTGCAGGCAGGACAAACAGCCCGTGCCTCCTTCCGCAGCCCGGGGTCAGGCTGGCAGCGAGGGGACAGCGGGGACACCGAGCGGAGCCACCCGGTGACAGCCACCAGCGGGGCAGCAAACCCTGCCCGCCTCTCATCCATATGCAGAAATGCAGATTTCCCTCTCTGCCACCTTCTCCCAGCTTGGTGGGTTTTCCCTTTTCTAATGTGGTTGTTCTCATCCTATTCTCATCTCATTCTGAGCTATTTGTTGACCTAAATAAGGTCACAGCTAAAAAAATTCCAAATTGTGGCTCTAAGACAAATTGTTAAATATCCCTCTTCCTCCCATTCCCCATATTCTATTGCTGGAAAAAAGAAGCCATCTCACTCAGACTGGAGTAATCCACTGGATTTAATACAATTTTTTAAAATGTCACCACAAATCCAAATTCCATCCGGCATTTTTTTTGTCCCAAAGTCTCTCCTGGATGCTTATTTCAATTAAGCCAAAGCAAGAGCATTTTAAAGCAAATTATTGGGGTTTTTTTTCAAAAGGAAAAACAAAGTTTGATATTCCAAAACCAGCCACAGCCAGAACAAAGCTGGGACAGACCCCACAACCAGCAACACACGCTCAGCTCCAACCCAAATGTGCACTTTGTACACAGTGGAAGTGAAAATAAAAAGCAGCAACAGAAACAACTCCATTAGTTGGGATTTTCAGAATGAATCCAGCACTGGGATTGGAATATTGTGGACACTCTGCTCATTAACAGGGATTCACTGGGTGGGCAGAAGCCCACAGGACTTCACACAAAATAACACAAAAGCAGGTGGGAGCCTGCTCTAAGTCCTTGACAGAATTTGCTATAGATTGGGAAGAGAGGAGTGAGAACTTTCCCTGCTCTCACTGGGGAAAGGCTGCTCCCAAAGCAGCACATGGGGTTAAATGTCACCTTTTTGGGACACTGAACAGAGTTGAGGACACTGAACAGAGGAACTGGAGTGCTGGGGATGATGAGTGCCCTGTGGCCACCAGCCCTGCTTCTCTCCAGGCTCCAATGCCTCTCCCTCATATTCTCAGACCTGGTTTCCACCCCGCTCCCCAGCCACACTCAGAGCCCCTGCCCACCACTGTGACTTTCTCTAGGCCAGTTCAATCAGAGGAACACAAAACACAGCAGCAGAGCTGCCCTGGACCACACAGCTCAGCGGGCCACCCCTGCCCACATCCACTTGCCACACACGTCCTGGGGCACTCTCCCTTCCTTGGAGACACCAGCCTGGCTCTCCTCCAGCCCCAGAGCAGCCAGGGGGCAGTGCCAGAGGCCAGGGGGGCAATTCCCTTCTCAGGGTGCCCCCAGCTCCAGAGGGGCTCCCACAGGGGCTGTGCTGGCTCTGGGCACAGCGGGCTTGCTCAGGGATAGTCTGGATCCATGCCTGGCCTGCCTGCTGTCCCAGAGGGAAAACAGAGCCAAACAAGTCAGCACAACACCCATTTACAGGAGCTGTTCGGGCAGAGGGGACAGCAAGGACATGCTGATGTCCCCTTGGAGTGAATTTAATGTGGGGACTGCCCCTGGATGTTCTGTGGGACAGGAATAGGGCAGGGATTTATCTGTGTCCTCATCCCTCACTGCTCCCAGGCTGCCCAGAGCAGCTGTGGCTGTTTCTGCATCCCTGGAAGTGTCCAAAGCCAGGCTGGACATTCTTGGAGCACCCTGGGATAATGAAAGGGCTCCTTGCCCATGGCAGGGGTGGAATGAGATGCTCTTTAAGGTCCCTTCCCACCCCAATCCTTCTGGGATCAATCCTACCCAGATCTGAGGAGGGACAGAGGAAGCCTTGAAAGAGAAACAATCCTGCTTGAAACAGGCCCCTAAAAGATATTAAAATGCATGGAAACCTGAAAAAAGAAAGGGAGCAGAGCAAGGTCCTGAATCCCTTATAAATAGCAGCAGAAAGCAGAGACATTTATCAGTGCCTCTCCCAGCAGAGCCGGCTCCCTGCCAGAAAGACAGAGCCAAAGGCATCAGTCCCTCACTCCCCTTCTGCTAATTGTAAATTCAAGTTGAATGCCAAACCCACAGAATGCCAGGTCGGGCTGGTCTGTCAAGCAGAAAGCTAAATTATACATATTGCTGTGTCTGAACAAAACTTGGACAGAAGGGAAGGAAGAGGGGTCTGGAATAAGGCAGAATCATTGATATTCTGAGGGGGCTGAGACTCCCCAGGCAGCTCGTGTGTGCTGCTGCAGGAGAGGGAGGGGATTCCACCCTCAGAGCTACCAGGGCTCCATCTGACCCCATTGATGTGGAAAGCACAGGAATCCTCCCCAAAAGGTAGCACTGGCTGCCCTTGGGCACAGGGTGTTACACAACAGAAGGCCTCACAAATTTCTCTTCCCATCACTCTCACAGGAACACGCTGAGTTACTGAATCCAGACATTTCCATTCAGTTTTTTTCCTGGATGTTTTGCAGGAATTTTTATTCAGTTTTTTCCTGGATGTTTTGCAGGAATTTGAAGTGTCTCCTCCTTTCTGCTGTGTTTGAGGAACCCTGAGCCCTCTCTGCCCCACAACTGGCGCTCCTGCTCCCTACACACACACATATTTTTCCTATAATTCATTTTCCATAGAGGAAAGAGCCTGTAGGACACAGGAGCTTATGGGATGACACTTCCAGGTTGCAAGCAACACATTAATTTAGTAAAGAAGCACCACTGACAGAGGTTTCCCAAATCTTTCCCCACCCATGAGCAGCCCAAAGATTCCACTTCATATTCAAGGCACTTTGGAAACGCAGCATAGAAAAGTTTTATAAAAAGTTTTACTTGGAAAACAAGGAAGAACAATGACATAACTGCAGACAACAATAATAAAATTAACAAAATGCTAATGGCTATCCATTGCTTTGTCCTTGTTGATATAAAAAGTGTAACATCAGATCCAGTGTACAAATACAAAAAAAATTGTGCATAATAAATGTACTATAATACTGTACATACAGCATAAACCGTTCAATGAGAATGAATTAAATATACCTATTTGTCTCCTGACTTGGAAGACAAAAGAATAAAGTTCTAAAGTCCTAGAGTCAGTGTATAAACCCTTTCTGGGGCTGAATCACGAGCCAACGGTATCCCTGAAAATCAGCAGAGTCAAATATTCCCTTAATGGAAGCCATTATTCATGGGACTGCTGGTTATGATAAACTAGGGGGGAAAAAAACCACAGCATATCAACCGAGCCAACATTAAATCCAGACCGAGTTCTTCCCATCTCCTGACTTGCTGCTGGCACTGCTTTTGTTGGAGCCAGCTTTGGATTTCTTCCCTCTGGAGCCGCTGGGGTTGTTTTGGTTGTTGTAAGCCTGGATGGCGAGGTCCAGGCGGTCCTGAGCCACTTTGATTTCCCTCTGCAGGATCTCCAGGTCGCTGGGGATGTTGCCCTCGTTGCTGCCATACTGCTGTTCCTGAGCTATGTTGGCTTTGTTCTGCCTGTAGGCCATCTTGGCGTTGGCCAGCTCCGTGCACTGCATCTGCTCCGGCTTCAGGGAGATGTTGTAGCCCGGGGGAGCCGAGGGTGTGTTCCAGGTGAAGGGGTAGTTAAAGGTCCCAGAGTCAACCATCTCCTTCTTCTTGGCGTTCAAGGTGTCCCGGATGGTGCCAAAGCCCAAGTGCAGCATCTCCCACACGTTCAGGAGCAGGCACATGCAGCTCACGCCGTACATTATCAGCAGGAAAATGGTTTTTTCCGTCGGCCTGGAAATGAAACAATCGACGTTGTGCGGGCAGGGCTTCCTGCTGCACACGAACACGGGGCTCACCTGGAAGCCGTAGAGGAAATACTGCCCCACCAGGAAGCCAACCTCAAACAGGGCCCTGGCCAGGAGCTGCAGGACATAAATCCTCATGAGCCCGTCCTCCCGGATCTGCCGCCGGCTGTCGTGCTTGGCTTTGGCCGGGCTCTGCTTCTCCTTGCTCTCCCTGACGCTCTCCACCTCGATCTCCGGGTACATCATGGGATCTTCCTCGTGGTCACCCTCAGCTTCCTCCAAGCCCCGGTGCTGTTTCCAGCGGATGGGCAAGCTCCTCCTCCTGGCTCTCCTGGTGGCCTCGCTGTGCTCCACCATCCTGGCGATTTTGTGGATGGCATAGCCTAGGTAGAGCACCGAGGGAGTGGCCACGAGGATGATCTGGAACACCCAGAACCTGACGTGGGAGAGAGGAGCGAAGGAGTCGTAGCAGACGTTCTCGCAGCCCGGCTGCTCCGTGTTGCACACAAACTTGCTCTGCTCGTCGTAATAAATGGATTCTCCTCCCACGGCGATCAGGACGATCCGAAACACAATCAACACTGTCAGCCAGATCTTGCCAACAAAGGTTGAATGGTTCTGGATCTCCTCTAACAGGCGGGTCAGGAAACTCCAACTCATGGTGGTCAAATGAGTTTATCTAAAAAAAACAAAGAGCCCCCACATATTTATGAGTTTATCAGCTCCAGCTTAAATGGTTCAAACTCAACTTTTACACCCAACACCCCTCCATGTTCGTGACCACCACCTGCTATCGGGATCCAGCTGCCAGAATTTGCTTGAAGATCCTACGTCTCCACCGCAGGCTTTTGAGGAATCTGTTGGAAGGAAAAGCAGCAGTTTAGAAAAATTTCATTTTAAAAGCACTCCCAAAGCTACTCCCCAGCCCAAGACAGACACACAGCTGCTCTGAATGTCATAGGTTGATAGAAACATTTAAAGTGGAAGCTGAAGACTCCAAAGCACAGTGGATGGGAAGACAAGTGCTCATGATATTTTTGGGTGCTGTTGGCCACTGAGAAAAGGATTTATTTTAATTTGTTAAAGCCTGGGCTGGTGATCATGGTCTCAGCCACAACCCATGGGACACACTGCTGTCCTAATTCAGGAAGGGATGGCCCAGCCCGCCTGTGATGCAAAGGCAGGACAACCTGGTGCCACCCTGAGCAGTGCCACCCTGCAGGGCCAGCCTAAGGACAGGGCTGGGCCAAGGAGCTCCTAACTATGCTCGAACCATCCTGCGGATGGATTTGGGTCCAGCCCCACCGGGAGGCTCAAAACCTTCCTCCAAGGCTCAGAAAAGATTTCAGCATGGATTTTGTAGTGAAAACCTGGTTGGAAAGAGTCACCTATCAAAACTTTCAGAGGAGCAGTGAGTGGAGGGGGCTGAGGGGAGAAGGGAGGGCGCTGGCAGGAGCTGAGCGAGCGCCGGAACTGCCGGGGCTGGCCGCGCTCCCGAGCGGGGCTGGCACAGCCTGCCAGGGCTGCCCTGCCAAATTCCAGTGCCTGCAGAGCCCAGGTTGCCCAGAGAAGCTGGGGCTACCCCTGCATCCCTGGAAGTGTTCAAGTGTTTAAGGTTGGAGTGAGCTTGGAGCAAGCTGGGGCAGTGGAAGGTGTCCCTGCCATGGCAGGGGTGGCACTGGATGGGCTGCAAGGTCCCTTCCACCCCAAACCATTCCAGGACTAAATTTGCAATCCTAACAGTGAAAATCCCAGCCTTGGAAACTCCTGTCTGGCAAACCCAGCAACACTGCAGGCCCTCCTGGGGCTCCAAGGAGTGAAACTGATAAAACACTGCTGGACACTGTTAGAGCAACAGGGGATGAGGCATCTTTCAGACTTTTGATGATGTCAAAAATATATCAGTTTGACATAAGGATTATTAAAAGAAATTATTACATCAGAAAAACATTTGGTGACAGATCCTGAACCCAGAACTGGACAAATCTCTAGCACTCTGATCTTAACCTGAAGAAATTCTTATTATTAGAATAAAAATTAAGAATTCTTATTCTTAACAATTCTTACTCTTAACCAGAAGAAATTCCAGGAAACTGGAGGAAAACTAATTCTTGGAACTATTCAACTTCTTCCACATAACTACAGGGTTGTTTATAAGCAAAATAATGAAATGTGAGGAGATGAAAGCAATGCAGAATTAAAGGATACAAATGTGATCTCCCTCTACTGGAATTCAGTATTTCACTGAAAAGCCACGAGCAGGGATATGGTGTGGATGGGTTGTGCAGGACATTTGATTTATCCCTTCATGACAGTGGGAGAAAAAAAAATAGCACAGGAGAGTATTAAAAAAAGCCATATTAAGTGATTAGAAGTAACAAAAGTCTTGACAAACGATTCCCATATTAGGTGCAAGATCAGCTCCATAATTCCAGCAGCTCTGAAAATCCCTGGCAGCCAGGCTGATCTTCCCAAGCTCAGCTGGGAAATGGGCCCATGGGACACAAGTTTGCAGGCTGAGAACTGGAGATGGGAGTTACCAGTAGAGGAAAACACAGATTGCTGGGGAGGCTGGAACAGCCTAAACTGCCTGAACCACACTCAGGGCAGCTCAGGAGCAGTTTTGTAACAGGGGGAGAAGTTGCTGTGGGTGCTCTGTTAACAGGGAAGGGAATGAGGCCCCTGAAGGAGCAGGGTCTCAGGGAGGGCTGTTGATAGAGTGCAGGGGATGGATGGAGCCCTGGCTGTGTCACCTGCAATCAGCAGCCAGGGCAGTGATCTTACCTCCTTGTCAGCGAGACAGCCCCGGGCGCCTGCGGCTGCATCCTTCAGCACTTGCTCCAGCATCAGAGAGTGGGGACAGGAGGCTCAAAACCAGCTGAGGGACAGGGAGGATGCCTAAAAGTGAGTGATTTACAAAGATCAATTTGTTTAGTTGGGAAACATAGGAGGAAAATGAAAGCGAATCCCAACAGCAATGAGTTAGGATGATGATGTGTCATTAAAATTACCAATTAGGACAAAAATCCCCAGCCCTCCCTCAGGTGGACAGGCCACCTGTACTCTGCCCTGAAGAACATGTTTGAGTCATTTGTGTTCCACAGATAACAGCTATCAGAGGTGCATGCAATCCTCCCAAAGCTTCCATCCAAGCTCTCTCTGCTGCCATCACTCCATACAGCACTGGCTGAAATCCCTGCTGCCATCATTCCATAGAGCACTGGCTGAAATAACACATTTTTAACAGGCAAAGGGACCAGAGGTTCCAGTCCCAGATCAGTCCCTTCCTACAGCAATGGCACCCCCATTTCAGAAAGGCACCCAAGAGCACTTGAATTTTGTGTTAGTGGGATGAGACAGTGCTTCAGACACCCCACACTCAGCATTTCCCACTCACATTTGGGGTCCAGATGAGGGGAGGGAGTCTGGGGGTGAGAAGGGCAATGGGCAGCAAAGGCAGGTGAACCCCACATCTGGAACAGGAGGTTAACAGAGAGGAGGAACCCCAAAACCCCTGTGCCACCACATCTCATCATCCTGGGCACCAACAGGACAGGCACATCCTCCCCCTCAAGATTCATCAACTAAAGACAAGACAAAACCCACAGGAGTTATGGAGGCTAATTCTTATTCTCTGAAAATGTCAGGGCCACACTTTTCACTGAAAGTAAACTACTGAGTAAATCTGAAATTAATTAACCACTGTTGCCAATGTAAATTTGAAGTAACAGCAGGAACCAGCCTTTAAATTTTCATATTCTGTCACATTCCTCAGGAGTTAAGGACAGGGAAGTTTGAAATGAGTGCAGATTTCAGTGAGAGAATCTTCACTTTTAGACAAGCTGCTGCATCCCATCTGAGAAATTTCTTCAAGATCCATGCCAGCTTTTCACAGTGCATTTTCTACCTGCAGACAGGTACCAAAAACACCATAGGGATCATTCCTGTGATTCCCAACCTGAATTCCAGCAGTTTTATCAATGCAGAGTGCCATGTACAGATACATACAGGGGCTGCCACAGCCCTGGGATGCAGGAAGATTTACCCAATTTAACAACCAATTAGTGGGTCCTGGCTGTGGAGCTCTGAAGCTGCCCAAGAGCTGATTGGCTTTGCCAAGAAAATGTCACTTTGTCCATTTAGTCCTAGCCCTGACTGCTGGGACAAACACAGGAGGACCCATGAGCAGGCAAAGAACTTCCTGAGCTTTAAGGAAATGTTTTGGTTCAAGCAAAATGACAGTCATTAAGTCTTGGAAAGGTTCAGCCCATCCAAATTCAATGCAGAACAAACTCAAGAACTTGCAAGTGGAATTGCTTCCGTTCTGTGGGATCAGCCAAGGTTAGAGGGGCTCATTCTGCCTGATCCTCCTGCATTTGGGATCAGCCAAGGTTAGAGGGGCTCATTCTGCCTCTCCTCTGCCTGATCCTTCTGCATTTGGGATCAGCCAAGGTTAGAGGGCTCATTCTGCCTGATCCTTCTGCATTTGGGATCAGCCAAGGTTAGAGGGGCTCATTCTGTCTGATCCTTCTGTACTTGGGATCAGCCAAGGTTAGAGGGGCTCATTCTGCCTGATCCTCCTGCATTTGGGATCAGCCAAGGTCAGAGGGGCTCATTCTGTCTGATCCTCCTGCATTTGGGATCAGCCAAGGTCAGAGGGGCTCATTCTGTCTGATCCTTCTGTCCTTGGGATCAGCCAAGGTTAGAGGGGCTCATTCTGCCTGATCCTTCTGTATCTGGGATCAGCCAAGGTTAGAGGGGCTCATTCTGCCTGATCCTCCTGCATTTGGGATCAGCCAAGGTTAGAGGGGCTCATTCTGTCTGATCCTTCTGTATCTGGGATCAGCCAAGGTTAGAGGGGCTCATTCTGCCTCTCCTCTGTCTGATCCTTCTGTATCTGGGATCAGCCAAGGTTAGAGGGGCTCATTCTGCCTGATCCTTCTGTGTTTGGGATCAGCCAAGGTTAGAGGGGCTCATTCTGCCTCTCCTGCCTGATCCTTCTGTGTTTGGGATCAGCCAAGGTTAGAGGGGCTCATTCTGCCTCTCCTCTGCCTGATCCTTCTGTATCTGGGATCAGCCAAGGTTAGAGGGGCACATTCTGCAGCACCCAGCCACATCACAGTAACCTTCACCCAGCATACACCCACGCTCCTGCAGCTGCTGTTTCTGGCAACATTTAACTCAATAATTTTCCAATGTTTGAAAGAAAAGTCTATGGACACTGACACGCATCTGAGGAAGGCAGAATGTCAGCAATTTCAGCTCATTTAAGTCATGCCAGAAAGTGCATTTGAGAGAGACTTTCATTTCTTGTATTTGTCATAAGTTCATTTCAGCACTTCCAGCTGAGGAGGCTCCTTGGAGCGGGCAGGATCCATGATGAAATATCAGGAGGTTTATCTGTGACAGTGGGCTGGCTCCTGAATTAAAGCTTTGCAGGCTCTGACATCCAGAGAAAATGAAGAAAAATTTGGAGCAGGTAGATGGGAAAAAAGAAATGAGCTTCAGGTGGAGAATTTCTGGAGTCAACACAGCTGGGAATGGCCCCTCAGGTGTGCCCTCTCCTCTACCCAGCCCATGGGGGGTTGGCCATGAATTTAAACATTTTAACATTCAGATTTTCACCTCCTTTCAGTTTTCTCCTCAAACAGAGATGACCTCCTACCACTCAGGATGGGAAGAACTGCAGTGTGGAGCAGCAGTTATTGTAAAATCCTCCAAATCCAGCCCTTGGATGGGACAGCTGAGGTGTGGCAGGGACAGCAGGGGGGCAGGAGGAAATTAAAATGTTCCAGCAGTGTCCCCATTCCCCTGAGATGGAGAGGACCTGGAGGGCAGCACCATGTGGGTGCCAAGGCAGCCTCATTCAGGGCTGTGAAATCCCAAACACCTTCGGAGCCATCTCCTGGCCTTGTCCTGGCACAGACTGGGCCCAGCCCAGCACAAACTGGAGCCCCCTGACCCCATCCCAGTACAAACTGGATCCCCTTGAATCCATCCCAGTACAAACTGGAGCCCCTTGAATCCATCCCAGTACAAACTGGAGCCCCTTGACTCCATCCCAGCACAAACTGGATCCCCTTGAATCCATCCCAGCACAAACTGTAACCCCTTGACTCCATCCCAGCACAAACTGGAACCATTTAAATCCATCCCAGCACAAACTGGAGCACATTGAATCCATCCCAGCACAAACTGGATCCCCTTGAATCCATCCCAGTACAAACTGGATCCCCTTGAATCCATCCCAGCACAAACTGGAGCCCATTGACTTCATCCCAGCACAAACTGAAACCCTCTGACTCCATCCCAGCACAAACTGGAACCCCTTGAATCCATCCCAGCACAAACTGGAGCCCCTTGACCCCAGCCCAGCACAAACTGGAGCCCCTTGAATCCATCCCAGCACAAACTGGAGCCTCTTGACTCCATCCCAGTACAAACTGGAGCCCCTTGAATCCATCCCAGTACAAACTGGAGCCCCTTGACTCCATCCCAGCACAAACTGGATCCCCTTGACCCCAGCCCAGCACAAACTGGAACCCTCTGACTTCATCCCAGCACAAACTGGAGCCCTTTGAATCCATCCCAGCACAAACTGGAACCCTCTGACTCCATCCCAGCACAAACTGGAACCCCTTGAATCCATCCCAGCACAAACTGGAACCCTCTGACTCCATCCCAGCACAAACTGGAACTCCTTGAATCCATCCCAGCACAAACTGGAGCCCCTTGGATTGAGCCCAGTCCAAACTGGAGCCCCTTAGCCCCAGCCCAGTACAAACTGGTGGAAGGTGTCCCTGCCCTTTGATAGCAGGGAGTGGTGGAGGGTCCCTAAATTTTCATATTTCACCAGCAGCTCCTCAGACAAGGCTTCCCTGAAGGCTTCATAGCCTCAAGGAGAATGAATATATCTACAGAAGACTTTTTTTCCTCCCTAAATTATGTCTTCCCAGGTCATGCTACTGAAATTTGATTAATTTATTAATGATTTATTTGTTTTGTTTTGTTTTTAAGCAGTTTAAAAAGACATGTGCTGAGCAGGGAAAAAAAAGAAGAAATGCATGGCAATTCTGTTGTTAATCAAAAGAGGTTTCATGCTGCATGAAAGTGAAATTGAGCCTACAGGCTAATTAAAATAGTGTTTGAATTAGGATGAATGAATAATTAGCATTATTCATTCAGATCTCATTTACATTGAAAAGTAAGAAATTACATGATTTACAAGTACTTTTGAGGAAGCAGAGGGGTTCCTTTCCTGGAAAATGAGTAAGACTTTACTGCTCAAGAAAGCAGAGAGCTGTGGCCAGACCTGGCATTGGAATGGTGCCTGAATCCTGGTGACACCATTCTGAATCCTGAATCCTGAATCCTGGTGACAGAGAATTCAGACACCATTCTGAATCCTGAATCCTGAATCCTGGTGACAGAGAATTCAGACACCATTCTGAATCCTGAATCCTGGTGACAGAGAATTCAGACACCATTCTGAATCCTGAATCCTGGTGACAGAGGATTCAGACACCATTCTGAATCCTGAATCCTGGTGACAGAGGATTCAGACACCATTCTGAATCCTGAATCCTGGTGACAGAGAATTCAGACACCATTCTGAATCCTGAATCCTGGTGACAGAGAATTCAGACACCATTCTGAATCCTGAATCCTGGTGACAGAGAATTCAGACACCATTCTGAATCCTGAATCCTGGTGACAGAGGATTCAGACACCATTCTGAATCCTGAATCCTGGTGACAGAGAATTCAGACACCATTCTGAATCCTGAATCCTGGTGACAGAGAATTCAGACACCATTCTGAATCCTGAATCCTGGTGACAGAGAATTCAGGCACCATTCTGAATCCTGAATCCTGGTGACAGAGGATCCAGGGACCATTCTGAATCCTGAATCCTGAATCCTGGTGACAGAGGATTCAGGCACCATTCTGAATCCTGAATCCTGGTGACAGAGGATTCAAGGACCATTCTGAATCCTGAATCCTGGTGACAGAGGATTATTCAGGGACCATTCTGAATCCTGAATCCTGAATCCTGGTGAGTGCTGATGCCACCTGCATTCCCTGAGCAGGAATTCCATTGTCCTGAGTGACACCAGAGCAAGGATGTGAGGATAACACAACTCACAACTACCACTCTTCTATCCTCTGTGAAGGAAATGGGTTCAACCCCCACCAATTTTACTCCTTTTTTTCAGCAATAAAGATGAAAAGGAATAAGAAGAGTGCACTGAATTTTATTTTTAATCTTGTAGAATATTTAGGAAGGAAAAAGCTGGGACTTTTTGGAGAGAACACAGTGCTCTTTCAAATAAATCCTCTGTCATCTGGCAGGGCTCACGTGGCAACAGCACAGAATGGTTTGGAAAAAGCCACAATGTCAATGTCAATTTGGAAACCATTTGTGAATGGTGCCTTCCAATCCCAGGCATGCTAACAAGGCTCTGCTGATTCCCAGACCAACCCACCCCACGCTGAATGATGAGACCACAGCTCCTGGGAGGGATATAAATAGAACAGGAAAATATGGGTAAGAGGTAGGGATATAATAAGATTCTTACGCTGTCAAAAAAAATCAAGATGTCAAGTGTGTATCTATTTGAAAATCAACATATCCCCAGTGCAGCATGGAGCTCACAGATAAACTGGAATTTGCAGCTAAGACATGAAGCTCTGGTCGCCTCGGCGTGCCCTCCAGGTACTGCTGACATGAAGCCAAGTGACAATTTTAGCAACACTCCCCCGCAGTGACAACATTCAGATGAAATCACGACGTGTTTTGTGCTGGCCCAAAGCTGCTTTTGCTGCACCTCCAGCAAGAAGGGCTGCTGCAGGAGGCAGCGTGTGCAGGGCAGGGCAGAACCCAGGAAATCTCAAAAAAAAAAAATCTAGGAAATTCCTCTGGCTGCCCCTGCAGGACTCCAGAGCCTGATTAAGGGGCTCACCCGTGCCTTCAATTTTAGCCCTTGGAAAAAATTACCAAGTAGCTCTCCATGGAAAACTCACAATTCTATAGCTCATTTTCCATGGAAAGCTCTCAATTCCATGGCTCACTCTCCATGGAAAACTCTCCATTCCTCTCCTCATTTTCCATGGAAAACTCTCCATTCCATGGCTCACTCTCCATGGAAGACTCACAATTCTATAGCTCATTTTCCATGGAAAACTCATCATTCCATAGCTCGTTCTCCATGGAAAACTCACCATTCCTCTCCTCATTTTCCATGGAAAACTCTCCATTCCATGGCTCACTCTCCATGGAAAACTCACAATTCTATGGCTCATTTTCCATAGCTCATTTTCCATGGAAGACTCACAATTCTATAGCTCATTTTCCATGGAAAACTCTCCATTCCATGGCTCACTCTCCATGGAAAACTCACCATTCCTCTCCTCATTTTCCATGGAAAACTCTCCATTCCATAGCTCATTCTCCATGGAAAACTCACCATTCCTCTCCTCATTTTCCATGGAAAACTCTCCATTCCATAGCTCATTCTCCATGGAAAACTCACAATTCCATAGCTCATTTTCCATGGAAATGGAAAGCTCACCATTCCATAGCTCATTCTCCATGGAAAACTCATCATTCCACAGCTCATTCTCCATGGAAAACTCATCATTCCTCTCCTCATTTTCCATGGAAAACTCTCCATTCCATGATTCATTTTCCATGGAAAACTCTCCATTCCTCTCCTCATTATCCATGGAAAACTCTCCATTCCATAGCTCATTCTCCATGGAATATTCACAATTCTATGGCTCATTTTCCATGGAAAACTCTCCATTCCTCTCCTCACTCTCCATGGAAAACTCTCCACTCCATAGCTCATTCTCCAGGGAAAACTCTCCAAATAACAAGTAATGAAATCTTAAGTAGAGTGATAGTCAGTTTGTTACAAGATATAAAAGTAGGATTTTGAGTTTTTAGAAGCCAAGGTGGAGGGATCTGGGCATGCCTTGTCCTTCTTCCTTCTTCTTCTTGGCCTCCATATTCTGGGTGATGGTGAAACTTTTGGATTGGTTTAGAGTAGAAGCTCACTGTCTAACATAGGTGAATACTGGGAAATTATTGTAAATATTGTTCATGCAGTTTTTATATAAAAGGTAACACCAGTGTGCCTCAACCCGACCAGCCAGACAGACCTTGGCAGGTCAGAGAAAGAATTTTAGAGATAAGAAATAATAAACAACTTTGAGAATCAGAACAGCAGAATCCTGAGTCCTTCTTCAGCTGGGAAAAGAGACATTCTAACACATTTTGGGGTCATCCTGACCACAGAGACCCCAGAGACTGGCAGGGACAGTGGGACCATCCCAGCAGCACCAGGACAGGACAAACTGAATCTGACCAGAGTTCATCTGAGAGCAGGAGCCTGCAGTGCCAACAGTGCCAACAGACTCCAGGTGGCTCTCCAAAATGCAGTTTATTGTATCCAAAATGCAGTTTATTGTACTCAAAATGCAGTTTATTCCATCCAAGATGTTACAGCAGCCCAGGGTCATGGGTGACAGAGCTGTGCCCACAGCTGTCAGCTCCTGAGACCCCTAGTTTAGGTTACAAATGCATTCTATACTTTGGTTTTGGTTACAAATGCATTCTATACTTTTCTTTTTGTTACAATGCATTCTATACTTTTCTTTGCTGAACATCTTCATACAGTAGAACCAATCTATACCTTAACTTTTATCTACAGCCTATCATAACTACTGTAATTACCATATTCATGTTACTGTTCTCCAATCACTCAAAGTCGGTACATTACAGTTTAAGCTGGAAATTGTATTTCAGTTTTCTTGCAGTGGAAAATTCTGAGACCTTTTTCTATTAACTTGTTTGCCTGTGCTATCTCTCTGCTTGGTAAAAACATTTTGTTTGAGATGGGTTTATCCTTTGCTGTAAGCCATAAAAACCCCTTCTAACTAACACACCCTTTGCCTCCTTGGTTATCCAGTAAGGCTGGCTCAGCAATTATTTTCTTTTATATCAAAACTTGCTTTTATTTCTATTCTTTCTTCAAATTCTATATTCAAGAATATTTCTGCTGAGCATCCATATCTGTGAGACTTTCTTGTCAAACTTTCATCCTTCCCAACACCATGGGAAATGGACACTGGGCTCTGTCACCTCAGGAGATTTTTGGAGGCCATTGTGGGGTTTGTGTCAGCCTGAATCCCTTCACACACACTCAGCAATCAGCAGCCCTTCCAAAGGATGGGAATGACCATCTCTTCTCCAGCCTCAAACATCTCACAGCTCTTCTCCACCACTGTTTAACCCCATGAGCCCACATGGTTTGAGCAGCTCCTGTAGGAACTGGGCTCCTGCAGCCCTGGGTCATGCTGGAACTGACAGGTCCAGCCTGGAGAAAAGGAGACTCAGGGGTGCCCTCATCACTCTCACAGCTCCTGAAGGGTGCCTGTGCTCAGCTGGGGATGGGCTCTTTCTCCAGGAACTGACACAACCAGAGGTCACAATCTCAAACTGCACCAAGGGAAATTTAGGTTGGATATTAGGAAAGAGTTGTTTACAGAAAGAGTGATAAAGTTCTGGAATGGAGGTGGTGGAGTCACCAAACCTCAGGCCACAACCCCAGGCCCTGCAGTGAGGCAAGGAGGAACAATTCTCTTTCCCCAGACAGAGTCACAAGGATCCAAAGGGAAGAAAGAACAGAACACACAGAACTCTGAGGGTTGCACCCCTGGGAAGCACAGAGGGACAGGCTGCACATCCCTGTGCTCACCTGGATCCTGCAGCTCCCTGGCAGTGAGGTCTGGGGAAGGCCAAACTCACTCCACACAGCTCCAGTCAGGCATCAAAGACCTCCCTGCCTTGAAACTTGGGGTGAGCAGAGCCTGGACAATGCAAACCCAGCACCTGAGCCCACCCAGGACCTCAGACCACAACCCTGAGCCTGCAGTGAGGCAAAAAGGAACAATCTGCTTCCCCAGAAAAACCCACAAATTTCCAAAGGGAAGAAGGCACAGAACACACAGAACTCTGGGTGCTGCATCCCTGGGAAGCACAGAGGGACAGGCTGCACATCCCTGTGCTTACCTGAATCCTGCAGCAGTTCTGGACCCTTAGGACAGGCTGCACATCCCTGTGCTCACCTGGATCCCTGCAGCTCTCTGGTAGCAAGATCTGGGGAAGGCCAACCTCACTCCTACACAGTTCCAGTCAGGCATCAGAGAGACCTCCAGGCCTTGAAACTTGGGGTGAGCAGAGCCTGGACAATGCAAACCCAGCACCTGAGCCCACCTCAGACCACAACCCTGAGTCTGCAACAAGGCAAGGAGGAACAATCTGCTTCCCCACAAGGGTCCAGAGGGAAGAAGGCATAGAACACACAGAACTCTGGGTGCTGCATCCCTGGGAAGCACAGAGGGACAGGCTGCACATCCATGTGCTTATCTGGATCCTGCAGCTCCCTGGCAGTGAGGTCTGGGGAAGGCCAAACTCACTCCACACAGCTCCAGTCAGGCATCAAAGACCTCCCTGCCTTGAAACTTGGGGTGAGCAGAGCCTGGACAATGCAAACCCAGCAGCTGAGCCCACCCAGGACCTCAGACCACAACCCTGAGCCTGCAGTGAGGCAAAAAGGAACAATCTGCTTCCCCAGAAAAACTCACAAATTTCCAAAGGGAAGAAGGCACAGAACACACAGAACTCTGGGTGCTGCACCCCTGGGAAGCACAGAGGGACAGGCTGCACATCCCTGTGCTTACCTGAATCCTGCAGCAGTTCTGGACCCTTAGGACAGGCTGCACCTCCCTGTGCTCACCTGGATCCCTGCAGCTCTCTGGTAGCAAGATCTGGGGAAGGCCAACCTCACTCCTACACAGTTCCAGTCAGGCATCAGAGAGACCTCCAGGCCTTGAAACTTGGGGTGAGCAGAGCCTGGACAATGCAAACCCAGCACCTGAGCCCACCTCAGACCACAACCCTGAGCCTGCAACAAGGCAAGGAGGAACAATCTGCTTCCCCACAAGGGTCCAAAGGGAAGAAGGCACAGAACACACAGAACTCTGGGTGCTGCATCCCTGGGAAGCACAGAGGGACAGGCTGCACATCCCTGTGCTTACCTGAATCCTGCAGCTCCCTGGCAGTGAGGTCTGGGGAAGGCTAAACTCACTCCCACACCCTTCCAGTCGGGTATCAGAGAGACCTCCCTGCCTTGAAACCTGGGGTGAGCAGAGCCTGGACAATGCAAACCCAGCAGCTGAGCCAACCCAGGACCTCAGACCACAACCCTGAGCCTGCAGTGAGGCAAAAAGGAACAATCTGCTTCCCCAGAAAAACTCACAAATTTTCAAAGGGAAGAAGGCACAGAACACACAGAACTCTGGGTGCTGCACCCCTGGGAAGCACAGAGGGACAGGCTGCACATCCCTGTGCTTACCTGGATCCTGCAGCTCCCTGGCAGTGAGGTCTGGGGAAGGCCATCCTCACTCCACACAGCTCCATTCAGGCATCAGAGAGCCCTCCCTGGCTGGATGTGATCAGAGACTCAAATAACCACAACACCCCTTTAACTGCACCCGATTCCAGCACAGCCAACAGCTCCACAGCGTTTCCCCAGGGCTCCTCCTCTGTGCTCACAGGGATGAGTGGCAAAAGAAAATGACACACTGGAGGCAGCTGACCCAAATATCACTCTCATGGCCATCTCAGGGAAGGAGAGAGAAGCCAAAAGAGAGCAATTCTGTCAGCTCCTGCACATCAAAATCAAAGGTTCTCACTTGGCTGAGCGGGATGGGGATGAACACCTCACGCTCCCACCACCATCTCATGGCAGTCAAGAGAAACCACGGCAGTGTTTGCTTCATAGATAAGCCTCAAAACCTCCCATGAACAGCTTGGAAATGAAACAGACACCACAGAGCCCGACACAGTCTGCCACAACCTCCCCAGTCACCCATCCTGCAACATGGCAGCTGCTTCTCTGTGACCTACATTCAAAAAAATAAAAAAAGAGTTTTATTCCCTAGCTCTGTCTGGTCTAGTGGGAGCCACTGCCTCAGCCTGCAACTCCACCAAATCCACAGCACATTTTCTACAAGAGCAGCTCTGCACAGAGGCAGAGGAGGAAACTGCAAAGCAAACATCACCACTGCAAACCCTCCCTGCCATGCTGGGGATTTCAGGACACCCAGCACTCAGAACTCTGCTAAACTTGGCCTGGATTGTTCCCATGTTGGGACACAGAGGAGCAGAAAGCCTTGGAGCCCTTTGGCACTTCACCAAACAGGAGGGTAATACATTAAAGGGAAATCTTTGATATCAGGTGTTTTGGTGAGTCTGAACCTCTCAAGTACCTCAGCCAATGGGGAAAGAGAGAAGGGAAATTGGGATCAAAAGGGAGGCTGAGTCCTCCAAAAATTTGAGAGATGCCCCATGGCCTCTCCCTTTATTGGAATAAAGTCAAAGGATTCCTCTGCCTCCTTTTTGGACATAAACCTCTGGTGTTTGTGGATTAATTTTCTTAACAATGGTGTTGGGACACACAGCCAAGGACAGCACCTTACCAGAGAACCACAAGCCAACATTTCACTCATTTTACTGCTGCTTCAACTTCTCCCAAGTTGCTGCTCAACCACAGAAACAGCTGAAGAGTTTTGTTTCAATAAAGTTGGTTTTACACACAGTTTATTCTGAGACAAGGAGCAGAGTAAGGCAGCAGATTGCCATATTGGCATTAAAATGTTACTCCAGCTTGAGTTCAACAGGAGTCTTAACAGCTTTATTTTGCCAAAGATAAAATTTAGAATATAAATATGCATAGATTCGCTAAGTGACTTATTTGTTGAAAAAAAAAAAAAATAAATTCCCTGTAATGAAATAAGAAACATAAAACTGTCCATTTCTGAAAGACTTGAATACTTTGAGACTCCCTTGGGAAGAGACCTGAAGCACTGATGAACTCTCTGTGCTCCATCACTCCAGCTGGGAAACACACACACACCAACTGGGGCTTTTCCCCCTGAGAACAGCTGGAAATAACTCCTGTTTGATGAAAGGAGGCCAGGAGCCTTTTCCCAGTGCCAGGCACTCTGCACCCAGCACACAGTGGCAGACGGGTCAGTTTTTCCACCTGACTGCTCTCCCTTGGCCGAGGATTTCATCTGACTTGTTAGGGACACAAATTGGGACAATTAGCAGCAAAGTGAAGGCAGATCAACCTCCCCAGTGCTGAGTCAGGTGTGAGATTTGACAGGGGAGCAGCAAAGGGACATGGGGATGGTGTGTGCTGAGTTATGGGGCTGCTGGAGGCAGGAAAATCCACTGAGACTCTGCAGCCACAGCTATGGTCAGGGCAGCAGTGCCAAGATTCCCTCAGCTTCTTATTTCCAAGATTTTAGGGGCTGGTGACATTTTCTTAAGGAGCCAGCAGATCACCTCTGTTGGGTGACTTCCTAACAGAGCCCAGCAGGTCTGCCACAAAAAAAAAAAAAAAAAAAAAAACAAAGGGTAACTGAGCATCTGCCGTGTCACAGTCAGGGCAGCAGTGCCAAGATTCCCCCAGGTTCTCATTTCCAAGATTTTAGGGGCTGGTGACATTTTGTTAAGGAGCCAGCAGATCACCTCTGTTGGGTGACTTCCTAACCCAGAGCCCAGCAGGTCTGCCACAAAAAAAAAAAAAAAAAAAAAAACAAAGGGTAACTGAGCATCTGCCGTGTCACAGTCAGGGCAGCAGTGCCAAGATTCCCCCAGGTTCTCATTTCCAAGATTTTAGGGGCTGGTGACATTTTGTTAAGGAGCCAGCAGATCACCTCTGTTGGGTGACTTCCTAACCCAGAGCCCAGCAGGTCTGCCACAAAAACATCCTAAAAACAAAGGGTAATTGAGCTGCCGTGTCACAGCTCGTTCACTCTCACAAAGGGGAATCAGCTGCAGGTAAGATCGCTCCTGATAAGGAACCGCTGGCTGTTTGGTGGGCTGTCACACAATCACAGCCTGGTTTGGGTTGGAAGGGACTTTAAAGCTCTTGTTCCTCCCCCTGCCATGGCAGGGACACCTCCCACTGTCCCAGGGTTCTCTAACCTCTGTCCTTGGGCACTGCCAAGGCTGCAAGGGCAGCCACAGCTTCACCGGGCACCCTGTGCCAGGGCCTGACCACACTCATGGTGGAATACCTCATTTTAATGTCCCCTGTTCCCGGGTGCTCCAAACCCTGCCCAGCCTGGCCTTGGGCACTGCCAGGGATCCAGGGCAGCCCCAGCTGCTCTGGGCACCCTGTGCCAGGGCTTTACCACACTCATGGTGAAATATTTCATTTTAATGTCCCATCTAACCTCATCCTCTCTCAGTTTGTGTTGTCTCTTGTCCTGTCACTACAGGACACAGTAGAAAATCCCCATTTTTATTCTGAAGCCACTTTATAAGCTGGAAGGCCACTAAGGTGTCCTCAAAGCCTTCTCTTCTCCAGCTGAACACCCCCAGCTCATCTCCAGAACTGTTCCAGCCCTCAGACCACTCCCAATTCAGATTCTCACCTGCACCTCGACAGAAAGCCACCATCAGGAAAGCCACTTTCCCTGCAGAAAGCCACCATCAGGAACAGCTTTATTGTCACTAAAAGAGATGACAAAGAGATGACATTTTCCCACGCAGGGAAAATGATGTGACTCCTTTCCACACAAGTCACAGTTCCAGGCTCTCTGCCAGCCCTTTCCCCTGGGATTCACTGGGAAATTGGTTCCCACTGCTGGAGGGACTGGGGAGAGGTTACAGAGCAAAGAGGAGTCACTGCAGGAAGGGCTGGGTGGATCCACCAAGGGGTTAATGGAGAAGGGAGTACAGCCATTCCTGAAATTGTCTTGGGACAGGGAAGCAACTGCAGGTCAACTCTGCAAGAGAGGGGTTGTGAAGAAAATCCTGGCAAAATGAAGTTCTCCAAACCCAACATTCACGCAGAGCACAATTAGTGAGCATTGATTCTCTGTATAAATACAATAAACCAGGGGAAAAGTCAGTGTGGCTTCTGTGGCACCTCCAGCCCCACAGAGAGCTCCAGAACTTCTGGATTTTATCCTCCCTCATCTGAGGCTTCCTGCAGGGACCCCAAAAAGCCACGGGAGGGACTGGAGGGGAGGTTACAGAGCAAAGAGGAGTCACAGCAGGAAGGACTGGACAGATCCACCAAGGGGTTAATGGAGAATGGAGTACAGCCATTCCTGAAATTGTCTTGGGACAGGGAAGCAACTGCAAGAGAGGGGCTTTGATGAAAATCCTGGCAAAATGAAGTTCTCCAAACTCAACATTCACACAGAGCACAATTAGTGGGCATTGATTCCCTGTATAAATACAATAAACCAGGGGGAAAATCAGTGTGGATTCTGTGGCACCTCCAGCCCCACAGAGAGCTCCAGATCTTCTGGATTTTATCCTCCCTCATCTGAGGCTTCCTGCAGGGACCCCAAAAAGCCACTGGAGGGACTGGAGGGGAGGTTACAGAGCAAAGAGGAGTCACTGCAGGAAGGGCTGGACAGATCCACCAAGGGGTTAATGGAGAATGGAGTACAGCCATTCCTGAAATTGTCTTGGGACAGGGAAGCAACTGCAAGAGAGGGGCTTTGAAGAAAATCCTGGCAAAATGAAGTTCTCCAACCCAACATTCACACAGAGCACAATTAGTGGGCATTGATTCCCTGTATAAATACAATAAACCAGGGGAAAAGTCAGTGTGGCTTCTGTGGCATCTCCAGCCCCACAGAGAGCTCCAGATCTTCTGGGTTTTAACCTCCCTCATCTGAGGATTCCTGCAGGGACCCCAAAAAGCCACTGGAAAAGGGATTGTCCCTGTATGGAGACAGCTGGGTGGGAGGGAAGGGAATAGGAGTAAACAATGATTTCCTGCAAGGGTCACAGGGAGAGGCTGGCTGTGCCACACCAGGACACTGCCTGGATGTGACCCAGCATCCTGAAGGAAATATTCAAGGGGGGAGGTGGATAAGCAGCCATGAAAAGCAGCACAGGGACCATATGAGTCGATGCAACCTGGAAATAAATAAAATGGCAGATGGAATTCCACATGGATAAAGTGATGTATGCATACATCGAATAAGAATAATAAATCTCAATTTCACCTAAAAATAGATATGTGCCCTGAGATGGCCTCAGCAAGCAGGAGGTCTTGGGGCTGTCAGGCTGCTCTGTGAATGCTCTGGCACAGCTCAGGCCCCAAAACAGTGTCAGAGGACAAGCACAGCCAGCTCTGACACTGTGCCACCCTGTGCCTGTGACATGCAACCATGGCATGTGGCTCTGGTCACTTTGTCATGCCCTCCTGAGGGCCCACAGCTCACCCATGGTGTGGCTCTGGTCACTCTGCCATGTCCCCAAGTGCCCACAGCTCACCCATGGTGTGGCTCTGGTCACTGCTGTGTCCCCAAGTGCCCACAGCTCACCCATGGTGTGGCTCTGGTCACTCTGCCATGTCCCCAAGTGCCCACAGCTCACCCATGGTCACTCTGCCATGTCCCCAAGTGTCCAAGGATCACCCATGGTGTGGCTCTGGTCACTCTGCTGTGTCCCCTAGTGCCCATGGCTCACCCATGGTGTGGCTCTGGTCACTCTGTCATGTCCCCAAGTGCCCACAGCTCACCCATGGCATGTGGCTCTGGTCACTCTGTCATGTCCCCAAGCATCCAAGGATCACCCATCGTGTGGCTCTGGTCACTCTGCCATGTCCCCAAGTGCCCACAGCTCACCCATGGTGTGTGGCTCTGGTCACTGCTGTGTCCCCCTGAATGGGTGAGTGGCTCTGGTCACTCTGCTGTGTCCCCAAGTGCCCACAGCTCAGCCATGGCTCACCCATGGTGTGTGGCTCTGGTCACTCTGTCACATCCCCCTGAGTGTCCATGGCTCAGTCACGGTGTGTGGCTCTGGTCACTCTGCTGTGTCCCCAAGTGTCCAGGCTCTGGTCACTCTGCCATGTCCCCAAGAGCTCATGGCTCACCCATGGTGTGGCTCTGGTCAGTGTGCCATGTCCCCCTGAGTGCCCACAGCTCACCCATGGTCACTCTGCCATGTCCCCCTGAGTGCCCACAGCTCACCCATGGTCACTCTGCCATGTCCCCAAATGCCCACAGCTCACCCATGGTCACTCTGCCATGTCCCCAAATGCCCACAGCTCACCCATGGTCACTCTGCCATGTCCCCAAGTGCCCACAGCTCACCCATGGTCACTCTGCCATGTCCCCAAGTGCCCACAGCTCACCCATGGTCACTCTGCCATGTCCCCCTGAGTGCCCACAGCTCACCCATGGTCACTCTGCCATGTCCCCAAATGCCCACAGCTCACCCATGGTCACTCTGCCATGTCCCCAAATGCCCACAGCTCACCCATGGTCACTCTGCCATGTCCCCAAGTGCCCACAGCTCACCCATAGTGTGGCTCTGGTCACTCTGCCACCTCCTATCATGGGAACAGAGAACAGAAGGAGCTTGGAGAACAGCCATGGAGGGGCTGGTGGGGGAAGGACAGTGGAAAAAAGCCACAAGGATGAGGGGGGAAACAGAGCTGTGACACCTGGAGCAGCTGGAGAAGGAAAACCCCTCAAAACCAGCCAGAGCAGTGCCTCACACAAGGGTAAGTCACAGATTTGTGTAGGCACAAAGCAGGGAGAGAGTCCAGAGCTCCTCCCCTGCTCTGCTGCAGCCCCACACGGGGCAGGTGAGGAGCAGGACCCTGGAGCAGGAAGATTCCACCTGATCCATGTGGTTGCTCCAAAGCAGCCAGGAAGGAGTGAGCAGCTCCAGGGGCTGGGGAAAAGCCCCTCCATGAAGCAGCACACACCAGAGAGAACAGAACTGGTTCAGGGGCTGATAATCACTGCTCAATTCCAGTCCCCTGCAACTCTGCGTGTGCAATGGGAACACCTGAAGGGCAGCCATGGTTTATTTGTGCCCAGCACAGCCCTCCAGGGAATCAGATTCCACCCAGATCGATGGGGTTTGGTCACAGATTGCAAAGAGAGCAAGAGCAGGTGAGGAATACAAACCAAGCTGGGACAGCACTGAGGAGGAGGAGGCTCCAAGGCAGCTCCAGAAGGAGCAAAGACTTCACGCGAAGCAGGGAATAAAGATAATTTCCATATGGCTCTGTGGAAGATGGCCATGTGCTTCCTCCCAAACACTTCAGTTTTATTTTGCTTTATAACATCTCAGCAATCACAGTTTCCACCCTGAAAATTCTTCTCATTTCAAAATAGTTGAACTCCATATCTGAGCACAAGCTGAGTAACTGCTGCAAGTAAAATTCAGTCATTTCTCAGCTACTTCAATGTTTACCCTGAGAATCAGGAGATTTTTCGATTTTTAGGAGGACATGCTGCATGCAGGGCAGCACAGCTGCAACACACATTAGGAACTTCAACCATTTTTAATTTTATGCCATTAAAAAATGCACTGACACCAAGGGCAGCCCCATGTGGGCTACACCCACCCCTTTTCCTGCCTATAAACAGGATTAACCTCAGGATTACACAGTGCTGGGTGTCATTTTTGTCCCTGAATCCACAGCAGAGCCAGGCTTCCAGGAGTTAACAAGGAGCCAAAACTCCCCCTGAAGGGAACATGGGCACACACAAGACACACAATCACCCTTCCAGGCTCTTGACTATTTTAAGCATGAGAGAGAGAGAGATACAGAACTTCACAGGCAATGGATTGCTCCCAGTCTGGCAGGGCTGCACCACTCATGCCAGGATGTCACCTCGGGCAGGAGCTTCATCCCCTGCTGCCACCAGCATCATCCTCATGCTGCAGGAGCTGCACTCCACAGCCAGACCCACAAGTCATTTATCTACATTATTTCATCAAAAAAGCAAAGTGGGCAGAAGCATCCCCAAGATGTGGCACTTTGGGGAAGATTTTGAGGGTGTTCAGAGGAGAGGAAATGCTGTGCACAGCCACAAACCCTGCTGCCACCAGCACCATCTCTCATCCTGCTGCATTCCCCAGGCACACACCACAGCCAGACCCATGTTCAGACCCACAAGTATTTATCTACATTATTTCATCAGAAAAGCAAAGTGAACAGCATTCCCAGGATGTGGCACTTTTGGGGAAGATTTTAAGGGTGTTCAGAGGAGAGGAAATGCTGTGCACAGCCACAAACTCTGTTGCCACCAGCATCACCCCTCATTCTGCAGGAGCTGCATTCCCCAGCCAGACCCATGTTCAGACTCACAAGTCATTTATCTACATTATTTCATCAGAAAAGCAAAGTGGACAGCATTCCTAAGATGTGGCACTTTTCAGGAAGATTTTGGGGATGTTTAGAAGAGAGGAAATGCTATGCACAGCACCCTGCTGCCACCAGCACCATCCCTCATCCTGCTGCATTCCCAAGGCACACACCACAGCCAGACCCCACAAGTCATTTTTCTTCACTCCTTCATCAGAAAAGCAAAGTGGACAGAAGCATTCCCAAGATGTAGCACTTTTGGGGAAGATTTTGGGGATGTTTAGAAGAGAGGAAATGCTGTGCACAGCCACCTACAGGGCAAACCCTCCTGCCACCAGCATCACCCCTCATCCTGCAGGAGCTGCATTCCCCAGCCAGACCCATGTTCAGACCCACAAGTCATTTATCTACATTATTTCATCAGAAAAGCAAAGTGAACAGCATTCCCAGGATGTGGCACTTTTGGGGAAGATTTTGAGGAAGATTTTGGGGGTGTTCAGAGGAGAGGAAATGCTGTGCACAGCCACAAACCCTGCTGCTACCAGCATCACTCCTCCTTCTGCAGCAGCTGCATTCCCCAGCCAGACCCATGTTCAGACTCACAAGTAATTTATCTACATTATTTCATCACAAAAGCAAACTGAACAGCATTCCTAAGATGTGGCACTTTTCAGGAAGATTTTGGGGATGTTTAGAAGAGAGGAAATGCTATGCACAGCCACAAACCCTGCTGCCACCAGCATCATCCCTCATCCTGCAGGAGCTGCATTCCCTGAGCACACACCACAGCCAGACCCATGTTCAGACCCACAAGTCATTTTTCTACATTATTTCATCAAAATAATAAAAAACAAAGTAGACAGAAGCATTCTCAAGATGTAGCACTTTTGGGGAAGATTTTGAGGGTGCTCAGAGGAGAGGAAATGCTGTGCACAGCCACAAACCCTGCTGCCACCAGCACCATCTCTCATCCTGCAGGAGCTGCATTCCCCAGGCACACACCACAGCCAGACCCATGTTCAGACCCACAAGCCATTTATCTACATTATTTCATCACAAAAGCAAAGTGGACAGAAGCATCCCCAAGATCAGGCACTTTTGGGGACCATTTTGGGAATGTTCAGAGGAGAGGGAATGCTGTGCACAGCCACAAACCCTGCTGCCACCAGCATCACCCTCATCCTGCAGGAGCTGCATTCCATGAGCACACACCAGACCCATGTTCAGACCCACAAGCCATTTATCTACATTATTTCATCACAAAAGCAAAGTGGACAGAAGCATCCCCAAGATGTGGCAGTTTTGGGGACCATTTTGGGAATGTTCAGAGGAGAGAGAATGATGTGCACAGCCACAATCCCTGCTCCCCAGCACAGCAGATGAAGGGCTGAGAGGGACACCAGGGCAGGGACTCGATGGGAAATAACCCAGTGCAGTTGTCAGCCTCCCCCAGCGCCACCGACTGTGAACTCGACATTGGGACTGCAAAGGACACGAGGCACAATCTGCTGGTCATCCATATGGATGTGCCCTCCCTCCCTCCTTCCCTCCCTCCTTCATCCTCCTCAGTATCTCAATCGAGGTCAGGCACGCACACTCAGGCTTGTTTCCTGACAAATTTGTAACTAAAAAGCTGGAACTAATAACTGCAAGAGCCCAAAGCTGGTTTCATGGATTTGTTTAGGCAAAAAAAAAAAAAAAAAAAAAAAAAGCTGAATGACTCCACCAATTTCCATCTAGGCAAGGTAATAGAGAAGAAATCCTTCATTCCTGTGTAAAAATGTAAATCCCAGCTCAGTGAGTCATTTAAACACATGCTTAATGCAAAGCTTGAAACAAATCCTGCTAATAATCTGGGCTGCTCACTTATTTACAGTTAGGCATGGCTTAAATGCTTATTTACAGCTAAGCATGGCTTAAGTACCTGGATGATCTGGGGTGCTGATTTAAAACCAGGCATTGTTTAATTACCTGGATGATCTGGGGTGCTGATTTAAAACCAGGCATTGTTTAATTACCTGGATGATTTGGGGTGCTGATTTAAAGCCAGGCATGGTTTAATTACCTGCATTATCTGGGGTGCTGATTTAAAACCAGGCATGGTTTAAGTACCTGGATGATTTGGGGTGCTAATTTAAAACCAGGCATGGTTTAAGTACCTGGATAATTTGGGGTGCTAATTTAAAGCTAAGCATGGTTTAAGTACCTGGATAATTTGGGGTGCTTGCTTAAAACCAGGCATGGTTTAATTATCTGGATGATTTGGGGTGCTTATTTAAAACTGGGCATGGCTTAATTACCTGCATTATCTGGGTTGCTTATTTAAAACCAGGCATGGTTTAAGTACCTGGATAATTTGGGGTGCTAATTTAAAACCAGGCATGGTTTGAGTACCTGGATGATTTGGGGTGCTGATTTAAAACCAGGCATGGCTTAAGTATCTGGATGATTTGGGGTGATATTTAAAACCAGGCATGGTTTAATTACCTGGATGATCTGGGGTGCTAATTTACAGCCAGGCATGGCTTAAGTACCTGCATTATCTGGGGTGCTTATTTAAAACCAGGCATGGTTTAAGTATCTGGATGATTTGGGGTGCTGATTTAAAGCTAAGCATGGTTTAATTACCTGGATGATTTGGGGTGTTGATTTAAAACCAGGCATGGTTTAATTACCTGCATTATCTGGGGTGCTTATTTAAAACCAGGCATGGTTTAAGTACCTGGATAATTTGGGGTGCTAATTTAAAACCAGGCATGGTTTGAGTACCTGGATGATTTGGGGTGATATTTAAAACCAGGCATGGTTTGAGTCTCTGGATGATTTGGGGTGATATTTAAATATTTAAAACCAGGCATGGTTTGAATATCTGGATGATTTGGGGTGATATTTAAAACCAGGCATGGTTTGAGTACCTGGATGATGTGGAAATACCCCTGAAAAGAGCCTAAATCAGGCTGGTCTGGGAATTAATCACAGTGGTATGAGCAGAAGTGCTAATCTGAACTGGGGGAGGTCTGTGTGTGTGTGTGCTGAAGCATCTGTTCAAGTTTAGGCATATAAAACATTTTTCAGCCCAATGACTCCAGAGGGGAATGCTTCATACATCAGCTCATCTGACTCAATTTTTCCATCACATTTCCTTTAATACAGTTTTGTCCATAAATACACTATTTGTTTTTTCCAAATATAGATTTTTTTTTTATTTATAGCTAGAAAACCTTGTAACTTGTGTTATTGCTTGGGTTCTTCTATGAAACAGAATCACATTCTTCCTTAAAACAGAATCACTGAGGAATTACTGGCCAGCACTGAGGTATGAAACCAAGCTCTCTATGTTTGCAGAAAGAAAAGGGATTTCTTTTTGCCATTCTCAGAATTTCCTCCAGTAAGATCACAACTTCCCAGCCACACATTGAGTATATCAATTATCCCACATCACACGCAGGAACTTTCACCTGAAATCTTAATTTTATGCCAAAATTAATTCAAGTTTTTAAAAATCCCAGCCAGATCTTCCAGACAGTCCTGAATTTGGGAAGAACTGTGTGTCACTACCCAAGCAGCAATAACAATTCATATTTATGGTATGAGGAGGTCAGAGAAGGAAATGCTAACATTGCCCTTTCCCCTCCAAGAAGCATTTTGGAGATAAAATCCCCTTTTTTAGCTTTTAATGGAAAGCTAAACGAGCTTCCCAAAACCAGGACCAAGAATGGAAAATTCGGTGATACTGATATTTTAAAAACACGGGTTTATTTCAAGGGTGGAATTTCCATACTGAGCAATACTGCACACAGCAAGTGCAATGTGATTTCATCATTTTGACCATTATTAATTATAATTTCAGTCAATAAAAAGCACAGCCATGGCAGAAGCACGGGGCAGTGGAATTGCACTCCTGCTGCTTGCAGGAAGTGCTGAGAGCAGCTGCAAACACTGATAAATAAATGCCAATGCAATAAATGCAATAAAACCTTCACAGCCTCCCTGCTGGCTGGGCAGGGATGTGCTTCCACGTGCACCCTAAAAATCAGGGAATTGGAATGGAACTTTTAAAATGGCAATCATTTCCTTCCTGTTAAGCAGATTAAAAAATCCATAAATCTGGAGCACAGGTCAGCTTTGTGGAGTGGCAGCACAGAAACAAAGTGTGGAAAACAGGATGGGAGCAAAAAATCACCTTCCCCCTAATGAGGCAGCAGTGCCCATCCCCCGGGAGCGACAACAAAGGGCTCCATTATCCAGCAGGGCTTCACTCCCAGGGTTTAATGATCACCACCCTTGTGCCAATTCCTGCTGGGATTCAGGGAATCCTGTCCCAGCAGGAAGGGAGAGGCACAAGAGAGGTGCATTGTACAGGGAAACGTTCATTGTGGGTTTTACCTTTAAAAAAGGGGCTGAAAATGTGAAGTGCTGTAAGGAAAGAGCCCCAAGATCAGCCCCCTGCGATGGTGAGGCACAAGAGAGATCCCTTGTACAAGGAATCGTTCTTTGTGGTTTCTACCTTTAAAAAAGGGGCTGAAAATGTGAAATGGTTGAAGGAAAAAAACCCCAAGATCAGCTCCCTGTGATGGTGAGGCACAAGAGAGGTGCATTGTACAAGGAAATGTTCATTGTGGGTTCCACCTTTAAAAAACATGTTGAAAATGTGAAGTGCTGTCAGGAAAGAGCCCCAAGATCAGCCTCCTGTGATGGTGAGGCACAAGAGAGGTGCATTGTACAAGGAAATGCTCCTTGTGGGTTCTACCTTTAAAAAAGGGGCTGAAAATGTGAAATTGTGTAAGGGAAGTGTCCCAAGATCAGCCCCCTCTGATGGTGAGGCAGCAGGCCGATTTCTGACAATCACAAAATATCCTGAGCTGGAAAAAAACCCACAAAGATCATCCAACTCCTGATTCTATCACTTCTTCACTCAACCAGCAGCTCCTTGCAGGTGCCAATGACCACAAATCCCCAAAATTCACCTCAGTGAGCAGGGTCTGCCCCAGGCTCCATGGAAAACTCACCATTCTATAAGGACTGCTCACTCTCCATGGAAAACTCAGCATTCCACAGCTCACTCTCCATGGAAAACTCACAATTCCACAGCTCATTTTCCATGGAAATGGAAAGCTCACCGTTCCATAGCTCATTTTCCATAGAAACCTCTCCATTCCTCTCCTCATTTTCCATGGAAAACTCTCCATTCTATAGCTCACTCTCCATGGAAAACTCTCCATTCCACAGCTCATTCTCCATGGAAAACTCTCCATTCCTCTCCTCATTTTCCATGGAAAACTCTCAATTCCACACCTCATTTTTCATGGAAAACTCACCATTCCTCTCCTCATTTTCCATGGAAAACTCTCCATTCCATAGCTCACTCTCCTTGGAAAACTCTCCATTCCACAGCTCATTCTCCATGGAAAACTCACAATTCCATAGCTCATTTTCCATGGAAATGGAAAGCTCACCATTCCATAGCTCATTTTCCATAGAAACCTCTCCATTCCTCTCCTCATTTTCCATGGAAAACTCTCCATTCCATAGCTCACTCTCCATGGAAAACTCTCCATTCCATAGCTCACTCTCCATGGAAAACTCTCCATTCCTCTCCTCACTCTCCATGGAAAACTCACCATTCCACAGCTCATTCTCCATGGAAAACTCTCCATTCCTCTCCTCATTTTCCATGGAAAGCTCTCAATTCCTCTCCTCATTTTCCATGGAAAACTCTCCATTCCACAGCTCATTCTCCATAGAAAACTCACAATTCCATAGCTCATTTTCCATGGAAATGGAAAGCTCACCATTCCATAGCTCATTTTCCATGGAAACCTCTCCATTCCTCTCCTCATTTTCCATGGAAACCTCTCCATTCCTCTCCTCATTTTCTATGGAAAACTCTCAATTCCACACCTCATTTTCCATGGAAAACTCTCCACTCCTCTCCTCATTTTCCATGGAAAACTCTCCATTCCACACCTCATTTTCCATGGAAAGCTCTCAATTCCACACCTCATTTTCCATGGAAAACTCTCAATTCCACAGCTCATTTTCCAGCCTCACAGCTGGGTCAGCAGTGAAGCATCAGCATCACCACCAAGCCCTGGTGGCTCTGGATTCTCCAGCCCCCCAAATCCCAGGATTTTCAGCGACCCAATCCCAAGGAAAGCATTTTTTTTTGGATTATCCAGCTCCTAACTGGGTGTTCCTAAATTTCTCTGGTGATCCTCTGGATTAACCCCAAGCACTGGATCTCATCCTTTCCTTGCCAAAAGTGGTGGGTGAGGAAAGTTTGGGGATTTTTTTTTTGACTCACAGAAGTTGCTGGCAGTCAGCAAATTATTAAATCAACAAATTTAGGTGTTAAAATTCATCCCAAACTCTCCATCAGTGATTAAATTTCACAGCTGATAAGAAATTTATTCTTGTAAACTCCAGGACTATCCAAACCCAGGAAAGACTTTTTAAAATAAAGTTTCACCTAAGCACATTAATTTCCACACTAAATACCTTTAGAACCACAGAATTCTTTAGAAAAACTGTGCCTATAATTAAAAATCTCCAGGCTGTACCAAAATATTTCCTAAATTCTTAAAATTTATCACATTTTCCCCAACATCTGGGTTTTAATTTTCCCTCTACCAAGGGCTGGGACCCCAGGAATTCCTCACATTCCCAACCCTCTCTCTGCCTTGTTCAAAGCAAGCTCTGTGCTCTCAGTCCTTGACCCAAATTTTCCAGTTATTTCCCAGTATTTGCATCACTTGCACGTTATCAGTCATGAGCTGGGTGTTTGCTTTGAAGTGAGGGGCAAAAAAATCCATTAATGAAGGGCTGAGGATGGTACAGATCTAAAAAAAGAGATATTTCATGACAATTCTTTGTCTAGAATCCTGCATTCAGACTCGTGAGTTGTTTTAAAAAACCCAAAAAATTGGTAATTTTGTTCTAAAAACTAAGAAAACACTTAGATTTGTAAATGGAAATGTTTTCTTTAGCAATATCTCAATAATCTCCTCCATCAACGGAAGGACAAATTTACAAACTCCAGTCTGAAAGCACTAAAAGCAGTCAGACCCTTTGGTAAGGGAACTAAATAAAATGTTTTTAGAAATTTTTCATCACTCCAACTGATCTAAACTTTGATAAATCCATTTCAAAAAAGAGAAGAAGTGCTGGGTGACAAACTCCAAGGAGCAGCTGTGTTTCCAACACAGCCCAAAAAACAGAGACACTCCTGTAAAAAACCCCAAAAATTGTAATTTTGTTGTTTTAAAAAAAACCAAAAAATTGTAATTTTGTTCTAAAACTTAGATTTGTAAACGGAAATGTTTTCATTAGCAATAACTCAATAATCTCCTCCATCAATGCAAGGATAAACTTACAAACTCTAATATGAAAGCACTAAAGGCAGTCAGACCCTTTGGTAAGGAAATTAAGCCTGTCAAAAAAAATTTTTAATAACTTTTCATCACTCCAAACTGATCTAAACCTTGATAAACCCATTTCAAAAAAGACAAGAGGTGCTGGGTGACAAACTCCAAGGGGCAGCTGTGTTTCCAAAAACCAGAGACACTCCTGTAAAACAAGTTGCTTTAAAAACCTCAAAAAATTGTAATATTGTTCTATAAGAACAATAAAAAACCCAAAAATTTGTTTTAAAAACCCCAAAATTTGTAATATTGTTCTATAAATTAAGAAAACATTTAGATTTGTGCATGGAAATGCTTCTACTAGCAATAACTCAATAGTCTCCTCCATCAATAAAAGGAAAAACAAACTCTAGTCTGAAAATACTAAAAGCAGTCAGATTTTTTGGTAAGGGAACTAAGCAAAACATTTTCAGTAATTTTTCATCACTCCAACTGATCTAAACCTTGATAAAAAAGACAAGAGGTACTGGGCAACAAACTCCAAGGAGCAGCTGTGTTTCCAACACAGCCCAAAAATCAGAGACACTCCTGTAAAAAACCCCAAAAATTGTAATTTTGTTGCTTTAAAAAAGCCAAAAAAAATTGTAATTTTGCTCTAAAACTTAGATTTGTAAATGGAAATGTTTTCATTAGCAATAACTCAATAATCTCCTCCATCAATGGAAGGACAAACTTACAGACTCGAGTCTGAAAGCACCAAAGTAAGGGAAGTAAGCAAAACGTTTTTAGTAATTTTTCATCACTCAAATTGATCTAAACCTTGATAAAGAAAGACAAGAGGTGCTGCAGCTGTGTTTCCAACACAGCCCAAAACCAGAGCCACCCCTGTAAAACAGCTCCATGTGATGTGACACCTCCTAAGGGACCTCTCCCCGAGCTCCTGCTGGCATTTCCATTTGGAAATTGAAATTAAATTAAATTTTGATTTGGAAACATCAGACAAGCTCTGGATTGTGAAGAAACACCCTGCAAAGGCTCTTTTCAGCAGGGAAAGGCTCTTTTCAGCAGGGAAAGGCTCAGAGACCCCACACCCAGGACTATCCAAACCCTCAGCTCTTACCTGGTGCCTGCTCAGAGCCCCGGCCCTGACATTTCCATTTGGAAATTGAAATTAAATTAAATTTTGATTTGGAAACATCAGACAAGCTCTGGATTGTGAAGAAACATCCTGCAAAGGCTCTTTTCAATAGGGAAATGCTCAAAGATCCCACATCCAGCCCCTCAGCTCTTACCTGGTGCCTGCTCAGAGCCCCGGCCCTGACATTTCCATTTGGAAACTGGAATTGAATTAAATTTCGATTTGGAAATGTCAGACAAGTTCCTGATTCTGGAAGAACACCCTGCAAAGGCTCTTTTCAGCAGGGAAATGCTCAGAGACCCCTCAGCTCTTACCTGGTGCCTGCAGCCATGCTCAGAGCTCCTGAAGCAGCCACGGGGACAGCCAGCGCGCCACTGCTGCCACCTCAGTGTCACCCAGGGCCAGCCCTCGCTCTCGGAGCTCTGCATTCACCAGTGACAGCTCAGCCCACCCCCAGGAGCCACCAGTGACCACAGAGCTCCAGTGCAGGGCTTTCCCTCTGAGTCAAACGGCACAAAAAGGCTCAAATCCCCTCCTAAAACTCCTTACCCATCCTGCTCTCCAGTGAGATGATGTGTTCCCTCAGAAAGCACAAGCAGAACTTTGGAAAGTACCAAAAAAATACAGAGAGAAAGGCACCTTGAGTTTTCCCAAACACGAGTCTTGACAGAAAGCAACATTTTCCCTTAAATGACCTGAAGAACGGAGGGTTTGGTAACTGCACTGACAGCTGGCTCATTGAACATCCCCAGGACACAGATTTCTAACAGGAAGGGACAGTTTGGGGTTTTTTTTTAACCAATTATCCTGACTTAGAGCAGGCAGGAGACATGGAAATAATAACAGCAATCAGCGGTCTGTCAGAGAGAAGGGTTTTGTTCTCCCTCTCATTTCCAAACACCAATCAAACACCCAATGAAAAATCAGAACCTGGTGGTACCAACTGTTGCTCCAGAATCCATATGGCACATCCATGCCCTAATTAATCCCTATGAACTATCTCCTATTTGTAATTAATTTGACTGTGGAACCAAATCAGCAATTCACTGGGAAGCAAGGTCACACTGACCAGAGAAGTGTCAGGACTAATTCCTACCAACAGAAATGAGAATTGCCTTTAAAAGGCCAGTAAAAATAGCTGCACAAATGTCACTCCTGTGAAATTTTATGACGCTGGGTGAAAGTTGGGCCCAACGGAGGCAAAAACATCTGACACCAGAGCAGGATTCTTCTCATGGCGCTCAGAGAATCACAGAATGTCCTCGGTGAGAAGGGACACACAAGGACATCGAGCCACAGGACACCCCCAACAATCCCCCCACGTGTCTCAGAGCTCGGTGCAAACACTCCTGGAGCTGCAGAAGCATTTCCTCAAGCAATGCCAAACCTCAGGGCTGCAGCCCTCAGCTCCAGGCAGGGCCGGGGAGGTTTAACCGGGCAGGGAATGGGAGCAGGAGCTGGGGAGGTTTAACCGGGCAGGGAATGGGAGCAGGAGCTGGGGAGGTTTAACCGGGCAGGGAATGGGAGCAGGAGCTGGGGAGGTTTAACCGGGCAGGGAATGGGGAGGTTTAACCGGGCAGGGAATGGGGAACAGGAGCTGGGGAGGTTTAACCGGGCAGGGAATGGGGAGCAGCAGCTGGGGAGGTTTAACCGGGCAGGGAATGGGGAGGTTTAACCGGGCAGGGAATGGGAGCAGGAGCTGCTGCTGCTTCAGGGACTGTGCTGGGGATCCACTGGGAGCCCTGAGCTGCCTGGAGCTGGGAGGGGGACAGGGTGACACTGGACGGGAGGTGGGCACGGGGGTGACAATGGAGAGGCGGGCACGGGGTGCCACCGGTGGAGCGGTGGGCACAGGGTGACACCGGAGAGGCGGGCACAAGGTGACAGGGGAGCAGATGGACACGGGGGTGACACCGGAGGAGCGGGGGGCACAGGGTGACAATGGAGGTGGGCACAGGGTGACAATGGAGGTGGGCACAGGGTGACAATGGAGGCGGACACGGCGTGACACGGAAGGTTGGCACAGAGGGTGACACAGGTGGCGTCTCCCGGTGCGCTCGCTCCGTTCCCGCGCTCCATTCATCACCGAGGGGCTCCACACGTGCAGCCGCGGGCGGGCACCGGCCGCTCCGCCCGGGAAAGCCCTTCGGGCATCGCTTCCCCCGGCATAAACACCCCGAGAGGCCCGTCCGGAGCGGGGAAGGACGCGGGGACCCGGGGGGTGACACCGGCCCCTCGCGGCGGCACCGGCGGCGGAGCGCGCCCGGCTCATCCCGGCGTGCTCGGGGATCCCCCCGGAGCGCCCGGCTCGGTCCCTTCGGGATCAAGGACCGGGGGCAGCGCCCGGCTCGGTCCCTCCGGGCTCCCGCCTCCCTCAGCCCGCCGCGGCTCCGTCCCCTCGGGGCCCGCGGCTGCGCTCCCGCCTCCCGGTGCCCCCCGGAACGGCCGCTCGGTGCCCGGAGCCCCCCTGAGTCCCCCCCGTGGTTCTGGCCCCTCGGGAGGCGCCGCTCGCAGCCCTCAGGTCCCCGGGCGGCCCGGCCCGGTCCCGCCCGCCCTCAGCCCGCACTCACCGGGTCCGGCCCGTGGCGGCGCCGGGGCCCCTCGGCCGCCGAGCCCGGGCGGGGGGCGCGGGGCGCATGCGCGGAGCCCCCTCAGAGCGCGCGGGCCGGGGCGGGCGGGGACGGGGGAGCGGGACGGGGACAGGGACAGAGACAGGGACACAGGGACAGAGACAGACACGGGGACAGGGACGGGGGAGCTGGACGGGGACAGGGACAGACACAGGGACACAGGGATAGGGACAGAGACAGACACGGGGACAGGGACGGGGGAGCTGGACGGGGACAGGGACAGAGGGACAGGGACAGACACAGGGATAGGGACAGAGACAGACACGGGGACAGGGACGGGGGAGCGGGACGGGGACAGGGACAGACACAGGGATAGGGACAGACACAGGGACACAGGGATAGGGACAGACACAGGGACAGAGACAGGGACAGGGACGGGGGAGCGGGACGGGGACAGGGATAGGGAAAGGGGTAGGGACAGGGGACAGGGATAGGGACACAGGGATAGGGATAGGGACAGAGACAGACACAGGGACAGGGACACAGGGACAGGGATAGGGACAGAGACAGACACAGGGACGGGGGAGCGGGACGGGGACAGAGGGACAGGGACAGACACAGGGACAGGGACACAGGGATAGGGACAGAGACAGACACAGGGACGGGGACAGAGGGACAGGGAAAGGGATAGGGACAGGGGACAGGGATAGGGACAGACACAGGGACAGGGACGGGGGAGCGGGACGGGGACAGGGACAGAAGGACAGGGAAAGGGATAGGGACAGAAGGACAGAGGGACAGGGGATAGGGACAGAAGGACAGAGGGACGGGGATAGGGACAGGGCTGGGACAGGGACAGAAGGACAGGGATAGGGGATAGGGACACAGGGATAGGGATAGGGACAGGGGAAGGGAAAGGGATAGGGATACAGTGGGGACAGAGACAGGGACACGGGACAGGGACACACGGGGGACAGGGTTGGGACAGAGGACAGGGACAGAATGGGGACAGGGACAAGGACACGGGACTGGGGTCAGCAGAGCATATAGGGACAAGGACATGGGAAAGGGACACGGCAGAAAACAAGGACAAGGACATGCGACTGGGGTCAGGAGGTGGTACAGGGACAAGGACACAGGACAGGGACACAGCAGGGGACAGGGACAATGACACGGGCTTAGGGTCAGGATTGGGGTGTAGGGACAAGGACACAGGACTTGGCTCACCAGGGCGACACAGCAGGGGACAGGAACAAGGACACAAGACTGGGGTCAAGATCAGGTATAGGGACAATGACACGGGACTGAGGTCAGGATGGGGCACAAGGACAAGGACACAAAGCGGGGTCAGGATGGGGACACAGCAGAGGAACAGGGACAAGGACACAGAGCAGGACAGAACATGGGGAGCAGGACAGGAATAGGGAGGAACACTGGAACAGGGCTGTGGACAAGGACACCATAAAAAAAGGTGGGGACAGGGACATTGGGAGCAGGATAGGGACAGGAGCAGAGTGGAATGGGGACACTGAGAGCAAGGTGGGGATGGGGGAAGCAAGAATAGGATGAGGACAGGGACAGGGGCAGGGTGGGGACATGGAGACCAAAACAGGGTGGGATGGGGACATCGGGAGCAGGACAGTGATGGGGACAGGAGCAGGATGGAGGCAGTGGAAGCAAGAAGGGGACAAAGATGCTGGGATGGGGACATAGCGAGTGGGACCAGTATGGAGGCACTGGCAGCAAAATGGGTGATGGGGACACTGGGAGCAAGATGGGGATGGGGAGAGCAGCAGGATGAGGACAGGGATGGGACATCAGGAGCAGAAGGGGAATGGGGACACAGGAAGCAGGAATGGGACAGAGACATGGAGAGCAGGACAAGAATGGGGACACTGGGAGCAGGGCTGGGGACAGGGACAGCAGGAGCAGGATGGGGACACTGGGACAGGTGTGGGGATGGGGGCATCTGGAGCAGAATGGGAATGAGGGCATCAGGAACAGCATGAGGACAGGGACATGGGGCACAGGAAAGGGACAGGATGGGGACAAGGGACACCAAGAGCAGGGTGGAGGTTTGGGACAGGAACCAGGGCACTGGGAACAGGATGGGAACAGGGACATGGGCAGCAGGATGGGGACATCAGGAGCAGGATGGGGATGGGGACATGGAACACAGGAAAGGGACGGGATGGGGACAAGGGACACCAAGAGCAGGGTGGAGGTTTGGGACAGGAACCAAGGCACTGGGAGCAGGATGGGAACAGGGCAGGCACACCAGGAGCAGGATGGGGATGGGGACATCAGGAGCAGGGACGAAACCAAGGACGTTGGGAGCAGTAAAGGGACAGGAGAAGGGAGGGATTGGGAAATCAGAAGCAGGACAGGGACACAGGCACTGCAAGCAGGATGAGGTCAAAGACACAGGGAGCAGGACAATGATGGGGACAGTGTAAACAGGATGAACAACAGGGGCAGGATGGGGGCAATGGGATCAAGAAAGGGACAAGGACACTGGGACGTGGGGAGTAGGAAAATTATGGAGGCACTGGGAGCAAAATGGGTGATGGGAGCAAGATAGAAATGGAGAGAGCAGGAGCAGGGTGGGGACAGGGACATTGAGAAGCAGGATGGAGACAGGAACACCAAAGCAGAGTGGGAATCAGGAGCAGGACAAGGACACAGGGAGGAGGGGACAGTGGGAATGGGGCTGTGGACAGGGACACCAGGAGCAGGGTGGAGGCACTGGGGCCAGTGGGAGCAGGACTGCAGCCAGGGTCCCCAGGAGCAGAATGGGGACAGGGACACAGCACAGGGTGGGGGGTCATCCCAGGAGGCTGCTCAGGGTTCCAGATCCTGTAGGACCTCCCAAATCCCTGGGGCTGGGGACAAATGGAACAATTGGGGGGTCAGCACAGGGTCACTCAGTGCTGATGGCCCTGATGAGAGTGGGGGGCACATCCCCGGGGCATGTCCCAAAGCTGAGCCCAACTCGTGTCACAGATGGAGTCCCAGGGCGTGATTCCACGTGCCTCAGTTTACCTGCACCACGCCACGGCAGGCACATCCCAAGCACATCCCTTGGGTCATCACAGATCCTTTGTGTGGGGAAATTGCAGCCACAGGGCAGGAGCTGGGCTCAGGGCAGAGCATTTTCCGTGGAAAATCCCCAGCTCCCATGCTCAGGGCCAGGCTGGGGCTGGCGGCACTCCCGAGGCAGAGCCACCCCCGAGCCTCAGTGCTGGGGAAGATGAAACAGGAAAGCCTTATCAATATGATTGTCTGGCAAAAGATTTTGAGAATATGGAAACTATAAGCGAGATTGAAATGAAAGCAAGCTTTGAGATCCCTCAGTTACTGAACAACTGGAAAACAATGGTGTGGCCAGCTGAAGGTGATCCCCTTTGGATGGAACAACACCCTCTGCTTGCAGACAGGCCCAAGGGTCAGAGCAGACCCTACAGCTTGGCAGAAGGGGCCCAAAAAGGAGATTTTAGGGTTTAAAATGTAGCACAGTATGGTAATGTAGTGATTCTTATAGGCTGTATGGAAATGCTATAGGATTTATATCTTGTACTAGATTGGTTAGTGAGAATTAGAATATTCAACACAGAAGATGATTTATTGTATTGGAATAGGAACTTTGCTTGCTTACCCCTTTTACTCTCTCACCCTCTCATCCTCTCTCCCCCTCTCTTCTCTCAGCCTGCTCTGAGCTGTGTTTGGCAGCTCCCAGCAGGGCCCTGCACCCAGGCCCTTTGCAATAAACCCCAAATTCCAAACTTGGCTGCAGAGATCTCTCATCTCCATCCTACCCCTGACACTCCAACACCCCGGGACCAGAGCTCCAGAGGCAGGGCCACCCCCAAGCCCTGGGATGGGCAGGGCAGCACCACCAAGCCCCAGAGGCTGATCCTGCTGCAGCAGCCCAGGGTTTGCTCTTGAGATGCCTGGCCTGGTCTCTGCGGGCCCAGTTTGGTGCTGGGCTGTACTGGGAGGTGACAAGCACCCCCAGCGTGGCCATGTGTCACACACATCTTTTAATGAAAATCCTCTCCTTAGGATTTTTCCTCCTGAGAAGCTGAGAGGCCTCGGGAACAAAATGTAAACAATGGTTATCTGCTCCTGTGGAATGCAACAGGTGCATCTGTGATTGGTCTCATGTGGTTGTTTCTAATTAATGGCCAATCACAGTCAGCTGGCTTGGACTCTGTCTGAGACATAAACCCTTTGTTATCATTCTTTCTTTCTTTTTCTATTCTTAGCCAGCCTTCTGATGAAATCCTTTCTTCTATTCTTTTAGTATAGTTTTAATAGAATATATATCATAAAATAATAAATCAGCCTTCTGAAACACAGAGTCAGATCCTCATCTCTTCCCTGAACCTCAGACCCCTGTGAACAGTCACAGCCATGGGGGTGCCAGGGTTGAATTCTGCTTGCAGCAAGTCAAGATTGAGCCCCACTTTCCCCCAGGACAGAGGTGGGACATGCCATTGGTGAGACCACGGTGCCAGGGCAGATGTGGGAGGTGAGGGGCACTGAGAGGAGGAAAGGCTGAGCCTGGTGACAGGGCTGGAGAAGCAGGATTGCATCCCTGGAAAAGCAGGATTGCATCCCTGGAACAGCTGAGCCTGCTGATAAGGCCAGAGCCCTCCTGCTGGCCATGGGGTGGGGCAGCAGCACGGCCTGGGGGGTGATGCTGATGTGGCTGACAGGAAATCCTTCCCCTCCCTGCTTTTGATGCTCCTCTGGCCTGAGTTATCCCCCAAAACATGCATTTTCCAGAAAGCCAGCACCTGCTGGGAGGGCTGGATGTGCTGGCCCATGGATGTTTCCTATCCCGTGCTTGTGTCAGCCCAGTGCCTCCCAGTCTCCACCAGCAGCTGGCAGATTTTGGGAGGAGGGAGGAGCTTGTCCTCAGGTTGTCCTGCTGTCCCAGGGCCATCTCAAGCCCCTCTGAGCACAGGGATGCTCTGGGACACGTTCCCAGGGGTGCTGCTGTGATGAACGAGGCTGCCAGGGCCAAATTAAGCACAGCAGCACCAGGGCAGGGCCAGGCCAGCCCAAGCTGGGGGCAGCAGGGGACAGGGAGGGCAGGAATGTCCCCAGCAGACATTCATCCCCATAAATCAGCCCTGCTTTCACAGCACACACTTGGGACAGAACTGGGGCAGAGTTCAGAGAGAGAGAGACAGAGCAGGGAAGTGGAGAGGGAGCAGCAAAAACCTCTCAGAGGATGAGCAGCTGAAAAATCCCTGAAAACTCAGCAAGATTGAGGGAGAAAGGGAAAAAATAGGGGTGGCTGGTCCATTCACTGGCACAGGCAGGAGTGGGAGAGCTGGGAGTCCTTGGGAGTGGCACAGTGCTGAGGGTGGAAGAAATCCTGGAAGCACTGGGAAAGCAGAGCCTCCCCCAGCACTGCCATGTCAGGGCACAATCAGACCAAGTCCAGCCTGGAAATTTGTACTAAACATTTTAAAGGGTTCAAAAAAAAAAAAAGGGTACAGAAAGGTCAAAGCCACATTTCTCCCCCAGCATCCCCCCCTTTTTCTCAGCTGCCTGAAATGCTTGACACAGCTGAGGCCCAGTCCTCAGGAATCCACACTGACACTACTCAGCTCTGTGAGCTGCAGGAGCACATCCAAAAGGAAAAAAACCTCCCTGGAGGCAACTGGAGACCAAGAATACAAAATGCTCTGGGCTGCTCCCTGTATGGAAATGCCCACAATTGGTCCATGGAGACTCCTCCAGCCATGAGGAGCAGCTCCCTGCCTGCCCTGAGCCTCCAGGAGCCAGGCTGGGCAAGCAGGGATGGAGAGGGACCAGCAGGTGCCAGCCAGGCCTCGGGTCAGCCCCCATGCCAGGGCAGCAGGGTTACATGGGGTAGTTGAGAACGACGTCCTGCTTGGCCAGCTCCAGCAACATGGGGTCATCAAAGAACTTGCTGATGCTCACATCCTCACTGAGGCCCTGCAGGTAACACAAATCCAGGGTTATTCCCCACACAGCCACTGCCCAGACCTCATAAAATAAAATTTTCAGGCTCCAAAAAAGGCATGAGGTGCAGCTTGAAGGCATCTAACACTCCTCAGGAACCTACAAACATGGTTTCTGCTGCTGAGCACATCTAGCAGCTCACTGCTTCCCACAGGAGAGCTTGATTCCCTCTGCAGCCCCTCAGTCCAGCTAAACCAGTACAGAAACCAGCTCATTAAACCAGTACAGAAACCAGCTCACTAAACCAGTACAGAAACCAGCTCATTAAACCAGTACAGAAACCAGTTCTGCTGGACAAGGGGGCTGCACCAGACCACTGAGGGCTCCTCAGTCAGGCCCTGCAGATGACACAAACCAGGGTTATTCCCCACACACCCCACTGAAGAGACCTTGTAAGAGAAATTTTCAGGCTCCAAAAAAAGGCATGAGGTGTTTGTCTGCAGCTTGAAAGCATCTAACACTCCTCAGGAACCTACAAATGTGGTTTCTGCTGCTGAGCCAGCTCACTGCTCCCCACAGGAGAGCCTGATTCCCTCTGCAGCCCCTCAGTCCAGCTAAAGCAGCAGAGAAAGCAGTTCTGCTGTTTCTGCTGGACAAGGGGGCTACACTGAGGGCTCAGAGGGGCTGGGGAGGGAGCAGGGCTCAGCAGAGACCACAGGATCCTGTTTTGGACTGGAGTCACTGGTTTTGGACTGGCAGGTTCTGATGGGCAGCACAGGGAAGGTCCTGGGGCCATTCTGGGAACACAGAGGGGATGTGGCACAGCCAAGGGACAGCACAGCAACAGCTCAGCTGCTGGGACAGAGGCAGAGCACAGGGATTTGTTCCCTGCTAGGACAGAGGCAGAGCACAGGGATTTGTTCTCTGCTGGGACAGAGGCAGACACAGGGATTTGTTCTCTGCTAGGACAGAGGCAGAGCACAGGGATTTGTTCCCTACCAGGACAGAGGCAGAGCACAGGGATTTGTTCCCTGCTAGGACAGAGGCAGAGCACAGGGATTTGTTCTCTGCTGGGACAGAGGCAGAGCACAGGGATTTGTTCCCTGCTGGGACAGAGGCAGAGCACAGGGATTTGTTCTCTGCTGGGACAGAGGCAGAGCACAGGGATTTGGCCCAGACACACCTTCCTACGCCTGGTCTTGATCATGAACTCCCTGGCCAGGTGTGGGGCTGGCTGTGGCTCCAGTGGTCTGATAACGATGCTCTTGTCCAAGGGGTCCCCAGGCACGATCTGAAACACAGGGCCAGGGTGTGAGAGTGATGCTGGGGCTGCTTCAGCCTCCTGGAGAAACATCCCTGGGTCCCACAGACACCCCAGCACCCCACCTGGCACACAAACCCACGTCACTGCTGAGAAGTGAGAAGTCATAACACAGTGCTGAGAACTCAAGCCAAGGACATGCCTCTCCCCTTGCAGGACCTCACAACACCTCCTAACAGAGCAATTCATGCAAGTCCTGCTCAGCATAACCTCCTCAAGAAACCAGGCATGTTTGTTGTTTCAGAGCTGAGCCTTGGGCTTTGACACACCAACCTTTAGGCCAGGGCTCAGCCTGCAGCTGCTGCTCTCATGGGGCTGCACCCCAAAGCACTGTGCACCTCCCAGGACCTGATCTGCCCCAGACACAGAAGTGGCCAGAGAACAGCATTTTGTCCCAAACTTTGTTTCCTACAGGTTTAAAACACCATCTCTGTGAGACACAAAGTGTGGCACAAATCAAACTTTCTATGGCAGGTCAGTGAGTCTGAGCCTCACTGCAAGATTTCTGCTGCATGAAGTGGACCCAAACATGTTCCCTCCTCCCAAGGGGTTTTTCCTCTCCCCAGGCACTGCAGAATCCCAACACTCAGCCAGCAGCAGCTTCCAGGGCTCCCTCACTGTCACTGGGAGTGATGGGACTTGGAACAAAGCCTGGCAGACATGGAACAGCTGGTGCACAAACCTCCCCAAGATCCTCTGAGGATGCTCTCCAGAGCTCTCCTGCTCTGTTGGAGCCTGATCCTGTCTGTCCCTCTCCCCCACCTCCCCAGGGCATGGACTCACCTGCCAGTGGTGGAAGACAGAGAGGGAGAAGGCTTGGCCCTGTGTGTGGGTCCTCAAGTCTGTCTCAAAGCCAAAGGAATCAATGGCTGGGATGAAGGCTTTGATGGTGTACAGGGGAGAGCCTGGGATTGGAGCATCCTGGGTGACATGGCCTCTGCAAAAGTGTCAAAGGATCAGCATTCCTGTGTCACAGAGTCATGGAAGGGACCTCAAACCCCACACAGTTCCACCCCCTCTATCATAGGCAGGGACACCTTCCACTGTCCCAGGTGGCTCCAAGCCCTGTCCAGCCTTGGATACTTCCAGGGATGGGGCAGCCACAGCTGCTCTGAGCAACCTCTCCATCCTCACAGCCAAGAATTTCTTCCCAATATCCCACCTAACCCTGTTGTTTGGCACTGGGAAGCCATTCCCCCTTGTCCTGGTGTGGCAGCAGAGAAAAACAGAGAAGTTCCCCGTTCCCCAGGCATCATTCTGGGAAAGGTTTGAGAAGATCAGAGAAAAGAATCAGAAACAATTCTTAACTTGCTGCACCTGCTACTGTGAATGTGTGGAATGTGTTATGGAGATGTGTTTACCAAAGGGTGGTTTCTTAATTAGCCAATGGAGATGGTGTTTTAAGTACAGGACCAATTTATATTTTTTAAACCTGGCTATAAGAAACTCATTGCTTTTTTACATCCAGGTTCACCTGTAGTGAATTAAGGTATAAAAAAGCAATGGGTTTCTTAATAAAGAAAATGATCAGGCTTTATGGAGTCTGTGTCAATCATTACCCAGCTGGGGACTCACTGTGCTGACACCCTGGCACTCCAGGCCTTTTCCAGCTCTCTTGGAGCTCCTTTAGGCATTAAAAGGGGCTCTAAGGTTTCCCTGCAGCTTTTTCTTCTCCAGGTTGAACCACCCTAAAATTCCCAACCCGTTTTTAGTTGCTCCAGCCCCCTGAGCATCTTGTTTGGAGCCACTGAAGGAGGTCCAAGTCCTTCCTGTGCCCCAGGGCTGAGCACAGAGCTGTGCACATTCTCCTGACACTCAGCAAGAACCAGGCACAACCCAAAGGCTGTGTGTGATCCTCAACATCCCTCCCCACACTGCTCAGGGCCAGGATCAGTCAGGAAGCTTCCAAATGTCACATCACAGAGATTTCACCCTCTGCAGCAGTGGCAGGAATTCTCCAAGAGCCCAAATCCCAACAGCTTCACCCTCTGCACCAGAATTAAGGCTGCCAAACATGGTGAGATTTGTCTCAGAATAAAGGAATTCTCCAGCAGCCCAGGAATTCTCCAGCAGCTGCAGGAATTCTCCAAGAGCCCAGATCCCAACAGCTTCACCCTCTGCACCAATGGCAGGAATTCTCCAGCAGCCCAGATCCCAACAGCTTCACCCTCTGCAGAAGTGGCAGGAATTCTCCAGCAGCTCAGATCCCAACAGCTTCACCCTCTGCAGCAGTGGCAGGAATTTTCCAAGAGCCCAGAACCCAACAGCTTCACCCTCTGCACCAGTGCAGGAATTCTCCAACAGCCCAGATCCCAATAGCTTCACCCTCTGCAGATTTCACCCTCTGCAGCAGTGGCAGGAATTTTCCAAGAGCCCAGATCCCAACAGCTTCACCCTCTGCACCAGTGGCAGGAACTCTGCAACAGCCCAGATCCCAACAGCTTCACCCCGTGCACCAGTGCAGGAATTCTCCAACAGCCCAGACCCCAACAGCTTCACCCCCTGCACACTTCACCCTCTGAAGCAGAGGCAGGAATTCTCCAGCAGCCCAGATCCCAGCTCTGCTGCTCTCAAGCCCCCAGTGCCGGCAGCAGGAGCAGCTCACCTGCGCCGGGCCAGCACGGTGTACACAGCAGACACACAGTCAGCAGGGGCCTGCACCTCCACAAAGTAGTAGGGCTCCATCAGACGAGGGGTGGCCTGTGAGAGGACAAGGACATGAGCCACTGAGTCTCTCACAGCTCAACAGCACAGTCAAACTCGGTGCTTGGTGAGGTTACAGGGGTCCTGCTGCCCCATGGCTGCCCAAAGCAACAGCACAAACACTGCAAGGACCTTTTCTCCCTCTGGCCACGAGTCACACGCCTCCCTCTCCCCCTGCCCACCCTTCCCAGCAAGCCCAGCAGGAGCAGCAAGGGGAGAGTGAGCAGATGCACACCAGGCTGCAATGCAGGCCTGCAGGACTCTGCTGTAAACATTGATGGTGAGTGACTCAGAGTGCACCCAGAGCCCCAGGCAGGGCTCTGGGGATCAGCCCAGCCCAGGCAGGCCCTCACCATGAGGAAGGCAGAGTACACCACCCTGCGGGCCGTGGGGATGATCTGCCCTCCACCCCTGTGCAGGGGCTCCTGAGCAATCACTGCATCCAGGATCTTGAACTTCACGTTGCGGATCACTGCAGAGGGAGAAATGACAGCCAGTGACCTCAGGGGACATCCTCTGCCAGCACCAACCACATCCCCACATGCCCAAACACCCAGCAATTCTCCTAAATTTAATTCCAGCACCACCACATCATAACCCTGCATATCACAGAATCATGGAGTGGAGCCTTAAAGCTGACCCAGCCCAACTCCTTGCCATGGGCAGGGACACCTTCCACCAAAGCCTGCTCAGCCTAGAGCACCTGAATGCTTAAAAATGGAAGAATTTAACCAATTTCTCATTGTTTCAGTTTCCACACAGGTCTCACTTACATTCATCACAGAGAGGCCCTTCCCTGGTCCCCCACTGGAAGCCCTGCACGATGCTGTCCTTCACTGAACCCAGCAGAGACTTGTCCACCTAGAGACACACAGACAGACAGACAGATGGACAGACAGCTTCAGAGACCACACCTCATCACAGCCACTAACACAGCCAGTTCCCAAACCAGCAGCAATGTTCCCCTGTGTTCCCATGTCCACCTACTCCCTCTCACAGCCCAAGAGCATCAGCACAATGTAATTTCTAGAGCACTAGAAATTAAGAGCCCACATTTTAGGGGATTCTGAAAGGCAAGGTAAAAAAATAAAAAGGGTTTTTTTTGCCTTTTGGCTCAAACAGCAACACCTGAAAAAAAAACAAGTGACCTGGTAGGATCATTGTGGGGAAAGTGCAGCAGGTCTGAGGCAAACAATGATAACCCCAAAAGCACCAGGGCCTTGCTGAAAGTTCTGAGAGCACTGAGCACCTCCTGGCACCATGGACAAAGGTTTCACTCCTCACCTCTGAGGGCAGTGTGTCATCCACCAGGATGTTTGGGCCAGTGGCATCAGGCCCAAAGGCCCAGATGGAACGGGCAGCCAGCAAATCCCAGTCGTATTTGGTCTGGAAGAATTCACCCAGCTTCTTTCTGATAAAGAGAAAGGGAAGAAGCTTTAGGAAACAAGAATCTGACCTGCACTCATGATGTATTTACAACCCTGTTCCCTTCAGGCACAAAAGTCTCAGGCAGAGATGCTCACAGAGTGGCTGGCAGGAAAACCAAGCCAGGATCTCTGCCTGATCCTGTGCACCTGCAGGTTCCAGCATTCCCTTTTCCCAGTTATTTACTTCCAGCTGCATTCCTGCCCTCCCAGATTGCTCATACCTGTTCCATGTTATCTGCACCACTTCATTCTCAATGTCCTCTGCCAGTCCCTTCTCCAGGGGCTCAGCAATCATTGTGATCTTGTTCCTGAGGAGAGACCACAGTGATGGAAATGGGGCTAACTGGAAAGACTGGCAGCCCTGGAGGGGCTGGGATGTGTCCAGAGAAGGGAACAGAGCTGGGAGAATCAGCCTGGATGGAGAAGAGGAGGCTCAGGGGGCACCTTCTGGCTCCCCACAATTCCCTGATAGGAGAGGCAGCCAGGGGTGGGGGTCAGACTCTGCTCCCAGGGAACAAAGGATAGAGTGAGAGGAAGAAGCCTCAAGCTGAGCCAGAGGAGGTTTAGGTGAGATATCAGGGAAAATTTTACACAGAAAAGGTTGTAAAGGCCTGGCACAGCTGCCCAGGGCAGCGATGGAGTCATCATCCCTGGAACTGTGCAAAAAACACATGGATGTGGCACTTGTAGATATGGCTTAGTGGTGAACATGATGGAGGTGCTGTGTTGACAGCTGGACTTCATTTAGGGTCTTTTCCAACCTTAGTAACTGCACAATTCTGTGATTCTCTCACTGCACCCAGCTTGGATGCAGCTGGGCTGATGAAGCCACCTGCATCTTCTGTGTCCCTGTGAACACAGCCCAGGGACAGCTGAGGGACAGAGTGGCTCCAGCCTTCCTGTCCCACACCCAGGGCTGCAGGAGGGAGCCCTTGGGCTGGGGAAGGTGTCTCTGGGAGCTGCATCTGACACACCAAATGCTGCCTCAATGCCTGAAACCTGCCTCCAGCAAAGAAGGTCAAAGCCTGACCTAAGACTGGAACAACCTGGTCTGGTGGAAGCTGTCCCTGTCCACAGGAGGGTTTGGAACTGGATGGTTTTTAAGGCTGTTTCCAAGTCAAACCATCCTGTGATTCTGTGAGGACTGGACCATCTCTGTTCCCAGAATTAAGGCTGCCAAACATGGTGAGATTTGTGTCAGAATAAAGGAAGGCAAGAAGAACCAGAAACCACAGGGGAACACAGGAGAGTCCACTTCAGCAGATCATGATTCCTCTGAAAATTCAGGTATGGGAACATCCTGTGCACACAGATCTCCCTTTTCCAGTCTCATGCACTGTGAGGGGCTGGAGGAGGGAGATGAGAGCAGCTGCAAGGCTCCAGGGCATCACCAGGAGAACGAATCCAAGATTACATATGGATAAGAGAACACACAGCTCTTCCTCATGAAACTCTTGGGGGAATTACTGAAGGCAGCACTTTGGCACCTGCTCCAGGATCCCAGAACTGCTGAGAAGGTGTGACACTTAGGGAAAAAGGAGGATGTGGATTTGGCTTTGTTCCCTTCATTCTCAGAGCTCCTACACAGCACAGGAACATCCCTGGGACTCTGGTGTGTCCCTGAGGAGCTCATTGCTCACTCAGGAATGCCATTTGCTGGACAACAGCCTTACTTCTTGTTGGGTGTCTCAGCAAAGCACTTCAGGGAGGATGTTTCCACCACTGTCTCACAGAATGTCACCACTGGATCAGCCACCTAAAAGAAGAAAAAGTTTGTCAAGTTTTCAGCACTCTTTTGTTTGTAAAAAAGACTGTCTGAAACCTCTGAACACCTACAAGACAATGTTTTAATCAGGGTCATATATGAAGCACTGAGGCTTTCAAATGAGACAGGAAAATTTAAATACAATTCCAGGTATGAAAAAAATCCTGCTCAATATATTTATTTGATGCTAGCCAGGCAATAAATAAATTGAGCAGGCAATGCTCTAAGCACAGGAAAGGTTGGAATATGGAAAATTCTTCTCCAAGCCAATGTGCCACTCTCAGTCCCACTGGTGACAGTCAGAGGCCCTTTCACACCCTAACAGTTTTATTTATTTTTTTTTTAATTTTACAGGAATGTAACAAAATCCATGTTGTATGTTCAGGCAGGTTCTGAGAGAGGGGATCAAAACCCTGTCCAGTGTTTCCAGTGGGAAAATCCCTCTCTGATTGCCTCACCTTGATGTCAATCTCAGAGTACATCTTCCTCAGGTCGTGCATCACACAGTCCAGGTACAGCTCTCCTGTTCCCAGGATCACATGCTCCCCAGATTCTTCCACCTGGAAGAGAAAAGAGGGATTCAGCTGGCAGCTCACAGCTCCTTCCTGCTCAAGCCTGAGGAAGGATCAGCCTTCTTTAAGACTTTGTTAGAGTCAGAACACCCCAAGGAAAGCTCCCAGAGCCTTTTCCAGCAGGAAGTGCTGCTGGGCTCTTCCCTGGCACAGCAGGATGCTTTTACATTTTTCTGCTGGATTTACATTTTTCTTTTATTTCTACATAATTGATGAGATCAACTGAAACAGCATGAAAAGACCCAAAACAAATATAACAACCTGTGGTAAAAAACCTGATTATTTTGAAGATCAGCCCAGAGGCTGCCCCCAGCACTGGCTGGAAACAGCCACACAAACACACAGAGAAATCACAGAATAGAATGGCTGGAAGAAACCTCTGGAAATGATCTGATCCAGGTGCCCCTAGCAGTACCTTGGTTGTAAGTGAGGGGTAGCTCTTGTTGACTTTACGAAGACCATCCAACATTTTGGGCAGCTCTGAGGGGTTCACTGGCTCCACAGCTATTTTGATCACAGATGTGGTGTTGAACTTCAAGGGACGAAAGATCTGAGCCTGAAACCAGAGAGGACAAAGAGCTGAAACTGCATCCCTGCATGTCCTCAGGGTCATACACAGCATGTGAAGCTCTTCTCTTTCCCTCAGTGTGTCACAGACATCTTTTATGAAAAATCTTTTCATAAAATTCTCAGGATTTTTTCTCCTGAGAAGCTGACCAGTGTCATAGACATCTTTTATGAATAATCCTTTCTTTAGGATTTTTCCTCCTGAGAAGCTGAGAGGCTTCAAGAACAAAATGTACACAATGGTTATCTGCTGCTGTGGAATGCAACAAGTAGATCTTTGATTAGTCTATGTTAGTTGTTTCTAATTAATAGCCAGTCACAGCCCAGCTGGCTCAGAGAGTCCAAGATGAAGTTTTTGTTATTCTTTCTTTCCTTTTCTATTCTTAGCCAGCCTTCTGATGAAATCCTTTCTTCTATTATTTTAGTATAGTTTTAATAGAATCTATATCATAAAATAATAAATCAGCCTTCTGAAACATGGAGTCAGATCCTCATCTCTTCCCTCATCCAAAAACCCCTGTGAACACAGTCACAGACCAGAGTTTGTAACTTTATCAGATGATTAAGTAAATTTCTCTATTTTATTTAGCAAATTTCTGTAAAATGATGTTGATTTGCATCAGTTTTGTTCATATGATTTCCCAGTGAATTTATCCTTTGGATAAATTATTTTTTATTATTTTGCCTAAGATTAGCAAGAGCGTGGAGCTCTATAATTACTGAGATCATACTGCTCACCATCCTCAACCATTAGCAGAAACTGCCAGCAGTCTTACTGAATTTCTCTGGTGCTCCAAAATGTATTGAAAATCAGCATCACTGAAATGATCCTCTCACAAACATTTTTAAGAAGGCCTCAGAAACAAAATGTAAACAATGGTTATCTGCTGCTGTGGAATGCAACAGGTGCATCTGGGATTGGTCTCATGTGGTTGTTTCTAATTAATGGCCAATCACAGTCAGCTGTCTCAGAATCTCTGGTCAGTCATAAGATTTTATTTTTCACTCCTTTCAAGCCTTCTGATGAAATCCTTTCTTCTATTCTTTTAGTATAGTTTTAATGTAATATATATCATAAAATAATAAATCAGCCTTCTGAAACGTGGAGTCAGATCCTCATCTCTTCCCTCACCCTGGGAGCCCAGTGAACACCACCACACTCAGTGGCTCTTGTGCCCTGGCACCACATCACACAGGGATTCTTTAACCCCTGTAGAGGAGTTTTTGGGCTGTACCCCATCACCCTGCAAAGCTGAGCAGTGCCAGCCATGCCTGGTACCTCCTCATTGCCCCGAGGCTCTGTCACAGTTGCTGTCTTCACTATGGGCTGGTCCACGCCCTCAATCAGCACCCAGTTGCCAGCAGGAACTCTGTTCACCTCAATGTGATACCTGAAAGGCAGGAGAGCATCACTGCAGCCTCACACCTTCCAGAACCTTCCTCCTCCCTCCCAGTCCCTCACCAGGTGACTCCTCTCCCAATAAACACATTGCCAGAGCTTTGTGTACCTTGCAACTGAGATCCAGAGGCGTCCAACGGTGCAAATCTGGGAATCCTCCTCATCCTCCAGGGTGTAGTTCTCCCCAAGGACCTTCACAGGCTGCCCAGCATGGATGGTGCCACTGAGCACCCTGCCAAAGGCGTGGAACTGCACACCATCATCAGTGCTGTACATCTTGGTGGTGTGACACATCAAGGGACCCTTCCCGTGACACAGAGAGACAGAAATCAGCTTCTTCCAAAACAGAGTAAAGAAACAGACACAGATCTGGCAGGACTGGACTTTGATGATCCTTGTGAACCTCTTTTAACTCAGAATAGTCTGATTTGTGGATAAAAAATTGGAATTCAGCCAAGTCCTTCAGCTCCTGCCACTGGAAGCCCTGCATTTCCTTGCCCTGCATGGAAAGCTCTGGAATGACCATGGTGGACTTTTCTGGAGCTCCTGTAGAGCAGCAAATGGTGGCTGGGACAAAGCCATCAGTAAAAATGTCACCTGCTCAGGGCAGAGCACCTGAGCTCCCCAAGATCACAGCTCCCAGCGCCACAAGGTCACTCCACACCGGTGATGTGGTGACAGTCACCACTGTGGAGTTTTATGTGGATAATCACAACTCATTAAAATAAATTTCTCTGCAGACATCAGAGCAAAAGTCACAGGCAAATTTCTCACTCAGCTGCCAGCGTTGGTGGCTCCAGACAACTCCAAATGACAGCTCAGTGCAAGCTGTTGGAGGAGGAAGGGTTTGCAGGGCTGGGAGAGGAAAGGTGCTGACTAACTAACACAGGGTTATTTTTATCAGCACCATGCAGTTTTTTAAGAGTTTAGAGAGAGAATTAAACTTCAAGGAAAAGAGACAAAAAGACTGCAAAAGGACACAAAACTACCCTGCAGCTCCCACATGCTCTGGAGTCCTGACCTAGTCCTGTTCTTCTCTGAACACAGTGAAACAATTCCCTCTCTCCAGGGCTGCCCTGGCAGGCAGCTGAAACTCCTTGGAGTGAAGAGATTTGTTCCAGTGTCGGGTGAGAGGTTTCAGAGTGCTGCAAGTCAAATCTGTGCAGGGAGGCAGCAGCCCTGGCAGGGCAGGGGGAGCAGAGCCTGCTGGAATTGGTTCTGCACACTCAGAGCAAACACAGGAGTTTCCTTACATCAGGGTCACACTCGCTCATGGCCTCGCCCAGGTCGGAGTCGACGCCGCCGGTGTAGGTGTGCTCAATTTTGGTCTTGGCCCCCACTTTTGGGGAGGGAATGTGCTGCACGCACATGTCCACAAAACCTACAACAGGAACACTTGGTGAGGACAGGGTTAAGCAGTGTGGAGGAAGAAACTGGACTCCATAAACACAAGGCAAAGCCACGGTGACCGCAGCACCCACAGCAGCAGGGAGAGGTGAGCAGTGCCTCAAGCTGTCCTGTGGTGTCACAACTTAGATTTGGGAAACTGAGCAGGATCTGTGCAAGTCAGCACTCCTTGGCCAAAATATAACCCTCAACTCTTGGTGTGAGGTGAAAATTGTGGAGGGGAAGACAAAGAGCTTGTTTGTACCTGTGAACTCCCCAAAGAACTTCTTGCAGACGAGCCGCAGGAGGGGCCGGATGTTCAGTTTCAGCTCCTCCTTGGTCAGGTGGATGCCAAGCTCATCCAGAGTCCTGGGCAGGGTTGTGTCCACATCCCCCACCACCTGCAAGACCACAAGTCCCACTCTCAGGTTCACTGTGGGGGTCCCAGTCAGTAACTCCCCAATGCAGCATCACAAACCAGCCACAACCTGCAGGGCTCTGGAGCTGCACTGGGTTATGGCTCACAAAAGAGCCAGATGGGTCAAATCCATGAATCACGGAATTAAGGCTGGAAAAGCTCTCTAAGATAATTTCCCTAGCACTGTCAAGGCCACCACTAAATCATCTTAGTCCCCAAGTGCATTTACATGGCTTTTAAATCCATCCAGGCATGGTGACTCCATCACTGTCCTGGGCAGCTGTGCCAGGACTAGAGAACCCTTTGGAGGAAGAAATTTTTCCTGATCTCCAATCTAAACCTCCCCCTGCACAACCTGAGGCCATTTCCTCTCCTCCTGTCCCTGTTCCCTGGGAGCAGAGCCCGACCTCCCCCATCTGCCCCATCCTGTCAGGAGTTGTAGAAAGCAAAAATTTCCCCCCTGAGCCTCCTTTTCTCCCCACAACTCCTCCTCATCCAAGTTGTGCTCCAAGTCTTTTCTCCAAGTCCAAGCACTGTCACTTGGCTGCTATCAGAGCACACAAGGAAGAGCAAGGACGGTTCTATACACTGCAAATACAGCACTGCACTTGCAAGAAATAATGATTACTGTGCACACCCCTGTGCAGATCCCACTGCAGAACAAGACAGGACCAGACCCAGTGCCCAGCCCCAGCTGCTCCTGCCTGGAGCTGTGGGAAGATGAATGATCCAGGACAGACCTGAGCCAAGATCTTGTACAGGGGCTCCAGAATGAACTCCACAAAGCTGCGCTGGGAGCTGCTCGTCGGGGCCTTCTTGGTGAATTTGCGCCTGTTGGAGACCAGAGAGGTGAGCAGCAAGAACTGCAGCCTGCCAGAACCCCTGCACAGCCTCTGCTCCTCCCTCCCATCCCCTGGAAAGCTGTCAGGGACACATGGGCCAGGTTTACTCCAAATGAAGGCCAGAAGAGCCTCTCTGCTGCTGCTTGTGGTGTGAATCCAAATGGATTCACATTAGGCAGGAGGGCTGACTCAACCCTTCCCAGATACTACTCTACTGTCACAGACACCTTTTATGAAAAATCCTTTCCTTAGGATTTTTTCCTCCTGAGAAGCTGAGAGGCCTCAGGAACAAAATGTAAACAATGGTTATCTGCTGCTGTGGAATGCAACAGGTGCATCTGGGATTGGTCTCATGTGGTTGTTTCTAATTAATGGACAATCACAGAGAGTCTGAGCCACAAACCTTTGTTATCATTCCTTCTTTTTCTATTCTTAGCCAGCCTTCTGATTAAATCCTTTCTTCTATTCTTTTAGTATAGTTTTAATAGAATCTATATCATAAAATAATAAATCAGCCTTCTGAAACATGGAGTCAGATCCTCATCTCTTCCCTCATCCTCAGACCCCTGTGAACAGTCACACTCCACCACAGGATCACAGGATCAGGAGTGACCTTGGGTCCTCATTTAACAGGGAAAGAAGGGAAAAACCCAGGAATAAAGTAAAATTAAAACATTTAAACAGGGTTCTTACGTTTTTGGGTTGAAGTAGATGTCGCCCCAAAGCCTCTTGGCAAACTCTTGGTAATTGATGTCTCCTGAAGGAAAAAGCAAATGAAAAAGCCTCTCAGATATCACTGCTTTTTTCTTAGTTTAGAAATCTTTATATTTTGGTTTTTAAAACAAGCCTGAGGATTCAATTTAATGAACTGATGCTGATGAGTGAAAGCCTCGTCCCAGTTCTGAGTGAAAGATTAAGAACTGTCCTGGGGAGGGCAGGCAGAGATGAGCAGAGAGAGTCCAGTGGGGATGTGCCCAGCAGCCCAGGGACACTGCAGCTCACAGAGTGACTGCCCAGGAACATTCCAGCTCTCTACCCACAGGGTCAGAGCTGAGAGCACTGCAGGAGCCCAACGTCATGTGCTGCACTTCCAAACAGGAATGCTGTGACTGCTGCTGCAGTGCCAAGGTGCTGGCATGGCCTCCACCAGCACCAGCATCTTCTGCCCTGCTGAACATCTCCAGGCTCCTTCCTCTTCCTCAGGGAGCACACAGCCAAACACCCAGCACTGAAGGTGCTGTCATGGTGAATTTACAAATCCCAGGATGGAATGAGAACCTACAGCAGGTTCCAAACAAGCTTTTGCTGTGGGCAGGTGTGTGAACACAAGGAATTGCCTGGTGGCTGCAGTCTGGACACTGGTGCTGCTCTAACCCCTGTCAGTGACATGTGGTGGCTGCACACACAATTCCTGGGGACCAGAATTCACTACTCCCAACTCTAAGCTCCTGCCTTCCCCACCTGGTTGGCATCTCCTGCCAACTGTGCTGTCCTCAGCCCCCCAAGGCTCTGAGTTAATGCTGTGACACTTCAGGGAGCTCATTTATTGCTCCAAACTCTCAGGACACGTGACAGTCCTGGCACCATCACTCCCTGACCTCAACAACTTCATCCTCCCTCAGGCCAAGTTCTCTGCAAGAGCTGCCCCAGCTGCTTTACAACCTCCTTCTTTCCCCTGCTCTCAGCTCCTCCAGATCCCCAAATTCCCCAGTGGGGCACTTCAAAAACCTGGGCTGTGCAGCTGCTCATGCCAGCACAGAGCCCACTGCTACATGCAGCAGATTGCCTTGAGTGGGCACCTGGGGAGCAGAAAATTAAATCCAGGCCAGAAAAAGACAGTTTCTTAAAAAAGAAAGAGGGCAAGAGTGCAAAACCTTGTGGGCAAAGCTTGTGCCCAGCTGCAGCTGAGTCTTGGACTTTTGGGAAAAGGCAGGAAGAGCTTAACTGCTTCACTCCTGAGCTGCTGACAGGGAGGCAAAGCACAACACACACACACCTGCCTTCAACTGCTTGTTATTTCTGCTCAGGGTATGAAAAAAATCTTGGCTTCTGACTCAAGAAACATTTATCAGGAGAAAATATCTTTGCTCAAACTGTGTTTGTGCTTTTTAACCCCCGAGGCTCAGCTCTGCAGCACCACTCAGCTCTCAGCAATTCCAGAACACCAACACTGGCCATGTGCAGGGGAAGCTGAATGGCTCAGCAAACCCCCACAAGAAAGGTTAGGGAATGAGATGTTGAAGTGCACCAGGTTTCTGGCTAATCCTCACCATATGTGTCTGCATAAATCTTTGCAAAAGACCCCAGTGTGAAGCAGATGCTGTACTGAGAGCTGGAGAAGCACACATTCCCCAGAAGGGGAGACAGCACGAGGTTCTCATCGGTGGAATACATGCTGGGAGGAGAAAAATAAAATCAAATCAATGTTATGAACCAAAGAAGACACTTCAGCCCACTTCCCACACCCTACAGCAGTGACAGGCAAGGAGCCTGCATTGCCAAAAAAATTTAAACAGGCTGCAGCTTGCTTGCCATCAGAATCTCAGGGTCAGGAACATTTTCTGCCTATAAATTTCAAGCATTAATGCAAAGATTTAAAGATCCTAGAACTGAAAAGTCACCAGCACGAATGTTTCAGATTTTTTTATCTGGGATAACTTTTCTTCTTCTAAAAAAGCAGCCAAGTTGGTCAACCAAGTAAGGGAAAAGAAAATACAGGGATATAATTTAATCCAAACAGGTTTAATGAGCTCACAGCCATGCTAGGAAGGATGAATTATTCTGCTCTCAGCACACACTGAACAAAAACATGCCAGAGAGCTTGTGTGAAAACACACACACACACATTTGAAGGGCAGAATGCTGCTAAAAAATCCCTGGGTGCAGAAGAACCCACAGAAATGTCTACGATGTCCCTGGCAAGGAGATTGGACTGTGTCACTATCAAAATCCTTGTCCAGGAGTTGAGACAGCAAATCCTCTTTTAGTTTTGTGGCAAGTATTTAGGAGCTTTGAGATATCTCAACCTCCAATTTGGGATACAACCCAATAATTTCAGTGTATTTGAGACATCTGGGAGCACAAATTCCCTGCTCTGGTCATATGTCCACTTTCTTTACTTTTTAATAGAGGAAAAATGAAATGGGGTAGGGGAAATGAAATCTCTGGAGTTTGCCAAGAAGAGCCAATCTTCCTCAATTCAATGCATCAGCAGAGATGAACTCCCAGGGGTTCTTCCTGGCCCATTTTCTATGACTCAACACACCAAGAGACAAACTGAGGAGTTTTCTGTGAGCCATGGGACAGGGACAGCAGCACAACAATGCAGCCTCACCTGATCAGACCATTAACTTCATCCACAATGTGTCTGAGTTTGTAGTAGGCATCTGTGGGGGGCAGTTTGAGCTCCAGGATGAGTCTGTCAATCTTGTTGATGCACACAGTCACTGCCAGCCTCTCCTGCACTGCATGCTTGATCAGCCTCTCTGTGTTCAGCATCACCTGCAGGGAGCAGAGAGCTCAGAGCCCCAAGAAAGCCCCCACAAAATGTTATTTAGGGCATGAGGGACAAGCAGTGACCCTTATTCTGCTGCCAGGCTGCAAAAAAGCCCAAGCTCAGCAAGCAGCTAATCCTGAAATTCACAAATAGGTGCTAACCCAACCAAATTCCTTGAATCCAAGCCTGTGGACATCTCTGATATAAATAAGCTGCTCAGTTTTAGGTACCATGGGCATGGAGATGCACACAAGTCACACAACCAGCCTGCAGGCCACAGCATCACATCAGTGTGGACACAGCAGCCACAGGCTTGGCTGCCTGTTCAGCTGGAAAACACCCTCAAACTGCCCTCCAAAAACCCTTCACCCCAGAAAGCTGAACCCAGCCCAGGCCTTCATGCTGAGGCAGGAGCACAGAGTGCAGGGTGAGAGGTGGAACCCCAGGAGGAGGAGGAGGAGGCACTCACCCCCTCGGCCGCATCGATGAAGAGCACGACGCCATCCGAGATGCGAAGGCCGGCTGTCACCTCATCTGAGAAGTTCACATGACCTTCAAAACCACAACAAAGGGGACAATGAGAGGCACAGAGAGCCCTGGTGCAGCAGCAGCAGCACACAGGGTGGGAAGCTATGGGATTCTGCAGATTGCTCTGGTTGCTGGTACCCAGAGAGGCAGAACAGAGATGGTTCCTCCTCAGACAGGGACATGGGAGCAGCTGCCAGAGCTCCCCATGAGGGTTTAGCCTCAGCTCTAATGCTATTTTTTTAAAATACACACAAGTTGTTTAACAGACACTCTTCCTCACATTTGTGACTGTTTTTCTCACAGCTCTGTGCAAGGACTTTGAGAAGAAATCTTCCTTCTTTTCCCAAAGACAACAGATGTCTCTCCCCCCAGCCTCCTCCTGCGCTCTAACCTCCCTCATCCTGAGCTGTAGCTCAGCAGATGTGTCCCAAGACCCTCTTCCCTAAAGTTTCTTACAAATTCATCTGTGATTATTTTCCCTCTACAGAAGCCTGAGGAACTTGCTGAGTCTCACTGTGGGGCAACAGCATTTGAGCAAAGCAGGGTCAATACTGCACATGGCAATAGCTGGGAAAATAAATTCTCCCTGTGTTGCTTGAGAAACACCTCTGCAGCCTCATCAGCTCTTAATTAGGCCAGCTAATCACAGACATGAGCCTGACTTGTCCCTGCCCATGGCAGGGGGTTGGAATTAGATGGACTTTAAGGTCCCTTCACCCTAAAGCACCCTGGGTGATTATGGGTCAGTGCTGCTGGAAGTGACTCCAGAGGAATGAACTCAGCTGAAGGCTCAGGACTAGGCTGGAGTCAGCCATAAAAAGTACAAAACAAAGCTAAGTGCTTCCCACAGCAGGATTTTCAGGAGGGCACAATCACCTGGAGTGTCAATGATGTTGAAGAGGAAAGATTTTCCTTTGGTGTCTGGCAGAACAATTGTCACTGGGGTGCTCTTGATCCCCACCCCTCTCTGAAACACAAGAAATCAGGATTACAGGTTAAAAAAAAATAAATAAAAGGATCACCCTGTACAGAAACACAAGGATCATCTCTAAAAGAACATCAAGGAAAAATCAGAAAGATGGAAAGAAGTAAATATTCATCCTGAAAGAGAGTAATAACCTCAGATCACCCAGCCCAGCTCTCCCATCTGTACTGGTCAGACTGGTGAGCCACCACTGCCCCCTCCACAGCTGATTTCAGCTGAGGAGGTACCACAGGCAACACCTGAGACAGAATGTGGGTGTTTGTTTGTGCTTTCACCCTCTGCTGCCACCAAGTTATGCCTCAAAGCACAAGATTTGATCACACAGAGTATAAAATATAAACATTGAGAGGAGAAAAAAAAATGCTTCAAAGGATTGTTCTGGTCATGACACAAAATAACATGCCCAACACAGAGTCAGAGAAGGAGAAATGTATTTATTTTGAAATAATTTTTTTCCTCTTCTACCATTGGTGCAAATCCCTTCCTCCTTTTTCTCTCAAAGAAAGTAAGAATTAGCCCCAGACTGGGGTGACTCTGCTGCAGATTTAACATTACACAAGTTATAAAATCATACATGGAGATGAGGGAAGGAAGTTGGATCAGGAATCTTCCTGAGGCAAACAAGAGAAGCAGATTTTCTTTGTCAATAAAAAGTACAGAAAGGCATTAAAATGGACAAGGAAACTGCCTACAACTGTGAGTAAAGCATGAGACAACTGGATAAAATCACTACAAGACCACTCACCTCCTGCTCTGTGAACAATATATCAGTGTAGCAGAGCTGCAAAGGCAAAACAAAAATCAGAGTGTCAGATTTTGGTACCAGATATTCAGTTTGAAGCTGGACACAACAACTCTGGCACATCACTAAGGGGACAAGGGACAGAAGCAGGAACATTTTTGTATCATTCATATATTAATTCACATAATGCATAATGTGTATATTGTGTACATTTCACATATTTATACACATTTTCATATAATTAAGATTCATTTTAATATAATTCATTTATTCATTTAAATATAATTCATATACTCATTTTCATATAATTCATCTATTCATGTTCATATCATTCATATAATGCATTATGTGTGTATTATATGCATTTCACATATTTATATGCATTTTCATATAATCAATAGATTAATTTTAATTTAATCAATAGATTCATTTTAATATAATTCATATATTCATTAATATAATGCATTATGTGTATATTATACACATTTCACATATTTATATACATTTTCATATAATTAATATATTCATTTTCATATAATTAATATATTCATTCATATAAAGCATTATGTGTATATCATATACATTTCACATATTTACATACATTTTCAGATAATTCATCTATTCATTTTCATATAATTAATATATTCATTTTCATATAATTAATACATTCATACATATAATGCATTACGTGTATATTATATGCATTTCACACATTTATATACATTTTCATATAATTCATCTATTCATTTTCATATAATTAATATATTCATTCATATAATGCAGAATGTGTATATATATACATTTCACATATTTATATATATTTCCATATAATTCATCTATTCATTTTCATATAATTAATATATTCATTTTCATATAATTAATATATTAATTCATATAATGCATTATGTGTATATTACATGCATTTCACACATTTATATACGTTTTCATATAATTCATCTATTCATTTTCATATAATTAATATATTCATTCATATAATGCAGAATGTGTATATATATACATTTCACATATTTATATATATTTCCATATAATTCTTATATTCATTTTCATCTAATTCATATATTCCTACATATAAGGCATTATGTGTATATTATATACATTTCACATATTGTTATACCTTTTCATATAATTTAAATATTAATTTTCATATAATTCATATCATGCATAATGTGTATATTATATACTTCCTTAGGGTGTACATAATATAAAATCCAGAGCTAAAACTGAGCTCTGCCTTCCCAATCCTACATTCCAGCCACTGAACCACCCTGTCCCCATGCAGCGTCCCCTCCCTTAGGGTGTACATAACACACAATGCAGAGCTAGGACTGAGCTCTGGCTACCCAATTTTACATTCCAGCCACTGAAGCACCCTGTCCCCATGCAGTGTCCCCTCCCTGAGGGTGTAAAAGCCACCCCAGGGTGTCCCCAGGGTGGGAATTGCCCAGCAGCTCACTCACATCCTGATCGTCGCGTTTCCGGATTTCGGGGTGCGTCTGCTCTATCAGGCAGTCAACAAAACACGTCTGGAAAAGAGCACAGAGAGGAGCTGCCTCTCTCCAGACAGACACAAACACAGCCCCATCCCTCCAGCAGCAGCACAGAAAACCTACTAATTCAACCTACAAAAATATTTGTACTTATCACAGGGAAACCCAGTTCCAGGACAAGGGGGAATGGACTTAAGCTGGAGGAGGGCAGGGTTGGGGGGTATTGGGAAGGAATTGTTCTCTGGGAGGGTGGGCAGGCCCTGGCACAGGGTGCCCAGAGCAGCTGTGGGTGTCCCTGAACCCCTGGAAGTGTCCAAGGCCAGGTTGGATGGGGCTTGGAGCACCCTGGGACAGTGGAAGGTGTCCCTGTGCCACTGGATGAGCTGTAAGGCCCCTTCCAACCCAATCCATGTTTGAGTTCTGTAAATAAATGCATGAGCAAGAGAAGCAGAAAGTGCTGCTGCAGAGAACCAGGGGCCAGGAGGGCTGGCAAAGCAGCAGGTCACCCTCACTACCCCTGATTTTGGATTCTTCTGGCCATTGACAGCACCTTGCCGTGGTGCAGGTGCCCACACAGAGTCACATTCCGGATCAGCTCCGAGTTGTCCATCAGATCTGCCAGGAAACTGCAGGAACAAAAACACAAAAGGCTGTTGGAGGGTTTCTGCTGTGCCTAAGAAAAGTAGGTGCTGCTTTTCAGCTCCACTTTCTATGCAAGGTGCCCCCTGAATCTTTGCCAAACTTTTATCCTGGCAGTGCCCTGCGGAGGAAGAATCCCACTTTCCAGATGGGGAGGACAAGAGAGTTGGAGTCCCAGACAGATGGCAGTGGGTGGGAGGATACAGAGCTGGTAAAGCTGCCAGCAATTGAATATTATTGAATATTTTTCTTCTCTTCTAGTCAGTACTGGAGGAAAAATCACATCCATGTACTCAGATGATGAAGCACTTGCACTCAAAGCAAGGCAGGCAGGCAGGTAAATGGTGGTGGTGGATAACAAGCACCCCATGGAGCTCTGAAAGCAACCACAGACCATTAATTCTGATTTTCAAGCCTTAAAACAGTGACATTCCAGGCACTTAAGGAATTAAGTCTTTTTCAAATTAGCAGCTGAGCTGGGTAATGATGAGCTGGTCACTTCTGGATGGATGCTGGCCAAAAGATAATTGAGATCCTAAATTACCACCCCTAAATAATAATGGGAAGCTATAAAACATGCAGCCACTGCCAGAGGCCTGCAGAGAATAAGTGCTGTCAAATAATTTCCTTTTTAAACAGATTAAATTTTCACTGATACAACAGACTTCTTAATGTAAAACATTTTGATTAAGAGCTAAAAAATACAGCAATCAATATTAACCCTGATTAGAACCTTCCTAATTGGTCTGAAAATAAGGCTAAATGGGAAATCAATAGCAAGCTTGCAGGTTCCTGGCTACATCCCACAAGGAATTTCTTGTGGCCCATCCTAACCAATTCTATCAACAAACAGGAGAAAAATGAATTAATTACAAATGGAATGAGCAGAGCACACAGGGATCAGGGAAGTGGTGGATAATGCAGAGCCCAGGTCAGGACTGAGGAAAATCAGCCCCAGCAGCTCCTGGGCTCTGCTCCAGCTCTGCTGAATTCCCCCTGGGCAGCTGAGGGACCCCTGAGGAAACACCAGCTCCAGGAACATCTCCAAATGTTAAAAAAAAAAATAAAAATTTTTAATGCATTTGGATTTTTTCCAGGTTTTCTCCCAGCTCTGGTGCCCAAGAAGCTGCTTTGGGACACAAGGAATGGACCCAGTGTCCTGCTGACTGCACAGCACTCTGCACTCACCCAGCAGCAGACAAATTCCCAGTGGAAAATGGAATGGATGGGATCTAATCTGGGATCAACCCAAAATGTGCCAATATGATGTGTGCTACACTCTGAGCATGGGGATATTTAACAGGGTGCTCAGAGAAGCTGTGGCTGCTCCATCCCTTGGACAGGGTTTGGAGCAGCCTGGGACAGTGGGAGGTGTCCCTGCCATGGCAGGGGTGGGACTGGATGGGCTTTAAAGTCCCCACACCATTCCAAGAAGGTTTCCTGAGCCACAAGCTGTTGCTATGGGCTTGATCTCAGCCCCTGAGGTGAGATTCCTTTTGTGTCCATCCCTACCCTGTGCTCATTTTCCATGGGGAGGGAAAGTGAAATAGTTTGTCCTGCACTTGTCTTGTTTTGGGTTCAGAACCTGGGAATTGGCTGCTCTCAGGTCAATGAGACCCCCAGATCTGCTCCCCCTCAGCCCCACACTCACTCCATCTCGTAGACAGTGACTGGCAGTGTCTGCTCCATCAGGGAGAACTTCTTGGTTTTCACAGGTTTGATGATGGGCTCTGAAACAAGAGACAGAACAACAAACTGTTCCCAGAGCCCCTGAGCCAGCAGGGTCAGCAATGGCCCCCAGGAATGGGGAATTTAGCTGAAAACCCCTCAGTTTTCTGGCTGACAGATTCTCTCAGCTGTTTGTCACAGCTGCAGGAGAAGGTCACTGCAGGGCCCTTCCAGCATGCAGGAATCAAAGGAGATCATTTAAATGTATTTATTCTCCCTTAAATCACTTCCCAATCTCTGCTGATTCCTGTTCTTCCAAAGACACCTTTGCTTGTGGTTTTTGCAAACCCAAGTGCCCAAATCTGCACACAGCAGGCAGAGATCTGAGGCTATGAGTGGGCTCCAAAGGGGCAGGACAGAAGGATTATATTATATTATATTATATTATATTATATTATATTATATTATATTATATTATATTATATTATATTATATTATATTATATTATATTATATTATATTATATTATATTATATTATATTATATTATATTATCTATAAAGATAATATATAATATAAGCTATAAAGATAATATATAATATATTATATTGTATTGTATTACATTACATTACATTATATTATATTATATTATATTATATTATATTATATTATATTATATTATATTATATTATATTATATTATATTATATTATATTATATTATATTGTATTACATTACATTACATTATATTATATTATATTATATTATATTGTATTGTATTACATTACATTACATTATATTATATTATATTATATTATATTGTATTGTATTACATTACATTACATTATATTATATTACATTACATTACATTATATTATATTATATTATATTATATTGTATTACATTACATTACATTATATTATATTATATTATATTGTATTGTATTACATTACATTACATTACATTACATTATATTATATTATATTATATTATATTATATTATATTATCTATTAAGATAATATATAATATAAGCTATAAAGATAATATATAATACAATATATTATATTGTAATATAGGATATTATATTATTATATTATATTATATTATATATTATATAATATATATTATATATTATATTATATATATAAATAAATATATTATATTATATATGATATGATTATATTATTATATTATTATAATATATTATATTAATTATACCATATATAAAATATAATTAATATCAAAATACATTTATTTAAATATATTATGTAAATATAATATATTTATTATAATACATACTATAATAATATATTATATTATTATCTATAAAGATAACATATAATATAATGTGGTAAATATAAATATAATATAGTTAACATAACATAATATAATATAATATAATATAATATAATATAATATAATATAATATAATATAATATAATATAATATAATATAATTTGTTTATATTATACTATATAATATCAAGTAATATATTACATCATATCAAATCATATCATATTACAAATATACAATAATTATATATTGCTGTTAAACAATATTCTTTTTATTTTCCCCTTTCCAAGGATCCCTTGAGAGCCCTCTCCCCTCTCACCAGTGAGTGGCTGTGTGTCCTCCTCCTGCACGATGGTCTCCACCTCAGGCCCATAGACCTCCTCTGCTGTGGGGTAGTACTTCTTGTCCTCATGCAGCACCACCTCCATGCCAGGGTGCTCCTCATCATGTTCTCCCATGTCATCATCATCATCATCATCCTCCAGCTGCAACCAGAGCTCGCCCTGAGCTGCTGTGGAGCCCCCCAGGGGGACAGGCCTGGGGTGCCCCCCGAGCCAGGGACCCCCAGAGCAGCCCCAGCACCCACAGGGGTGCCCTGGGAGCAGCTCCTGGGTCAGGAACAGCCCTGGGCTGGCAGGGACACCACAGAGGCCAAGAACCACACCTGGTAACACAACCCCCACACACAGAGCAGCAGGACACCAATCCCCAAAACCAATCCAGGGCACAAACCCCAAAAATCAGCCCAAAATCCAAGGCACAAATTCCAAAAATCAGCGCCAAATCCAAGGCACCAATTCCAAAAATCAGCCCAAAATCCAAGGCACCAATCCCAAAAATCAGACACAAATCCAAGGCACCAATCCCAAAAAAATCAGCCCGAAATCCAGGGCACAAACCCCAAAAATCAGCCCAAAATCCAAGGCACAAACCCCAAAAATCAGCGCCAAATCCAATGCATAAATCCCAAAAATCAGCCCCCAATCCAAGGCACCGATTCCAAAAATCAGCCCCAAATCCACAGCAAAAATCCCAAAAATCAGCCTCAAATCCAAGGCACCAATCCCAAAAATCAGACACAAATCCAGGGCACCAATCCCAAAAATCAGTCCCAAATGGGAAGGGGTTCCCTCAATTCCCCCATGGGGCAGCCCCTCTGCTCCCCCCGTGTCTGTGGGCTCTTGCTCTGCCTCCCCCTATGAAAATCAGGCTCCCTGCAGAAACCTCAGCTCCCTCCCCAGGGGCTCCAATGGGACCTGACACCAAATGCAGCCACACCCGACCCAGCCAACCCCAACCCAGCCCAAGCACAGGAGCTCCCATTCACCATTCCAGCAAGATCTGGGTGTTCCTCTTCACCACAGGCACAGATTTTGTAAATTCTTCAAACACCGGCCCCACTCGGACCCTCAGCATTCGGACCCCACCTCCGAGCAGCCCCCTCAGACCCGCACAGAGCGGGAGCAGCCGCGGGCCCGGCCCCGCTCCGGTCCCGGGGCTCGCTGTCCCCGCCCCGGGTGTCGCTGTCCCCGCTCCGGTCCCGGTGTCGCTGTCCCCGCTCCGGCCCCGGGGCTCGCTGTGTCTCTCACCTCGTCCAGGTCTTTGGCCTCCCGGCCCAGCTCATCGTCGTCATCGTCCGAGTCCAACTCGGGCCCGATGTAATTCCCAAACTCGTCGTACAGGTCGGTGTCCATGCTGGGGGGTGGGAAAAGGGTCGGTGGGGGCACAGAGACCGGGGCCGTCACAGAACCCCCCGGGGGCCGTGGTACCGGGGGCCCAGCCCTGCCTGAAGCCCCGGCCCCGGCTCCGCTCTCCTTCACCAGCTCTAGCCCCAAGCCCTGGTCCCGCTCCCGCTCTCCCTCCCCGGTCCCGGTCCCGGTCCCGGCCCCGATCCCGCTCTCTCTCTCCCTCCCCGGTCCCGTCCCCGCTCCCCCTCCTCGGCCCCAAGCCCCGCTCTCCCTATCACCCTCCCCGGTCCCGCTCTCTCACCCTGCCCGGTCCCGGCCCCGCTTTCTCTCCCCGGTCCTGCTCCCCCTTTCCGGTGCCGGTCCCGGCCCCGCTCCCCATCCCCTGCTCTGGTCCCGTCCCCGCTCTCCCTCCCCGGCCCCAAGCCCCGCTCTCTCTCCCCGCTCCCGGTCCCGCTTCACCTCCCCTGCTCTGATCCCGTCCCCGCTCTGCCTCCCCAGTCCCGCTCCCGCTCTCCCCCACCAGCCCCAGCCCTGCTCTCTCTCTCTCCGTCCCCGGTTCCGGTCCCGCTCCCCCTCACCGGTCCCGGTCTCTCTCTCTCTCTCCCTCACCTGCCCCGGCTCCGCTCCCGCCGCTGCTCTCGCCTGCGCCGCCGCTGCCGAAGGCCCCCGGGCTGCCTCTCCGCCTGCCGCGATAGAGAGTCCCGCACCCGCCGCCAGCGCCGCGCCCGCTGCAGAACTGCCGGGTGCGTCCGGGACCGGGTCGAGACCGGCTCCGGAGCGTCCCGGGGCCCGCAGGGCGAGCGGGGCAGCGCGGGGCGGCGGGGCCGGTTCCGCCGGGCGCGGCCGGGGCAGCCGCGGGGGCCTTGCGCGGTGCCGGCGCCCCGGCTGCGGGGCGGGGCTATCGCGATAGAGCGCGCGGCCCCGGGGCCCGGCCGCTCATCACCGGGCGGGACTATCGCGATAGAGAGCGCGGCGGTGTGTCAGGGGGGTTCGGACAGGGGAGAGGTTCCCAATTGCCACCCACGTGCGCGGCCTTGCGCTGTCACCGTGCGGGGCACAAGGCGGGACCGTCACGATAATATCGGGCCCGCCTGGCAGCGCTGCTGTGACAGAAATCTGTCCTGGAAGCCACCTCAGACAGAGCTGTCCCTGTGCCCCCGCGGCCCGGGCACGGAACCGGGCACGGAGCCGGGCATGGATCCGGCCGGGGCGTTCCCGGTGCTGGAGCGGGAGCTGCGGGCGGCGCTGGCCGAGGACGAGCGGCGGCAGCGGGAGGGCGAGGCCAAGCTGCGGGCGCTGCGCCAGGGCGTGCCCGACTACGGCCAGTTCAGGTCCGGGGCCCGGGGAGCGGCCCGAGGGGGCTCCGGGGCCCGGAACAGCCCCGAGGGCAGAGCCCGCTGAGATTTGTCCCAAAACTCCTCAGGTGGCTCCGTGTGCGCTGAGATCTGTCCCTGCTCCTGGGGTGGCCTGGCTGTGGCCAGCAATGGAGTGGCACTGTCAGGGCTCTGTCCCCTCCCCGGGACACTGTCACCTCCTCCCATTCCCACCCCAGCCCCCGTTCCGCCCCCAGGCCATGCTGGGAGTGCAGAGCAGAGGGTGGCTGTCCCCTCCTCTGTCCCCTCTGTCCCTGTGTCCTTCCCAGCCTGTCCCTGCTGTGCCCAGGGGGTGTGGGCAGGCTGGGATGGCAGAGCTGCGCCACAGGGGCATTCCCAGTGCCCTCCAAACTCCGGGATTCTCCAGGGATCCATCTGAGGGCTCCCTGTGCTTTGACATCCAGGTAGATCCAGGGCTTTGCCACATTCTGGGACCTGCTCAAATTCCATCCATGGAGTCACCTCTGTCTCATTCCCCCTTGCCACTGATCCCTGAGGGGCAGGAAAACACCTTCAAGTGGCTTCTCCCCAAATATCTTGATGGGATTCCAGAGGGATTTCAGGTCAGGGCCTTCTCCTCCAGCCTGTCCAGCCCTTCTGGGTGCTCACACAGCCCAAAATCAGAAATTAGCTCAGAGCAGCAGCCTGGAGCCTCAAAGTGTCCCTCCTGTCCCCATTCCCTTCAGGGAGATTGTGCTGGCTTCTCACCTGAAGCCTCTGGAGAAGAAGGACAGGCTGGGTCAGAGGAGGAATGTGCTGTGGAATCCCTGTGCAGCCCCAGCTCAGACAGCACCTGCCCACGCTGTGGACATCCCACAGGTGAGGGAGAGGCCCCAGCAGCTGGGAATTCCTCAGGAATCACCTGGGTGTTAATTGGGATGAGGGATTTACTCAGGATTCACTCTGGGTGTGAGCCAGCCCTCCTGGCCCTTGGAATATCAGGGTTTGGATCAGGCTGCAGAGATTCCCTGAGCACAGGGAATTTATTGAACATTTTAATAGGCTGAGTTAATTAATCCTGCCCAATCCTGATGAGCTCACTGGGTCCCTCAGTGTTGGGGACAGGGACAGGACATTTTCTGTCCCTCCATTCATGGCTGGAGTCACCTCAGTCCTGTCCCTGCCGGGGTGTCCTGGTCATTGGGTGCTTCCCATGATAAGGAAATTTCATGGATTGCCTCACAAACATTCTCAGGGGTTGTTTATGATGCTGGGGTTTCACTGAGCTCTGTTTATTGGATCTTTTGCAACTCTCCTGCTTGGGGCTGGGGTCACTCCTCAGCCATCTGTGTGTCACACTGGGTGTCACAGCTCATCCACACTTCCCTTTCCCCCTGGATTTCCCTGGTTTCTCAGGATTAAATGCACTTGGCTTTTCCTTGTCTTCCCTTTTCCTCCTGATTTCTCAGAGTTAAAGGCACCTGGCATTCCCTTTCCCCCCCTGGTTTCTCAGGGTTAAAAGCACCTGGCATTTCCTTGTATTCCCCTTTCCCCCTGGATTTTCCTGGTTTCTCAAGGTTAGAGGCACCAGGCATTTCCTTTTCCCCCTGAATTTTCCTGGTTTCTCAGAGTTAAAAGCACCTGACATTTCCTTGTCTTCCCCTTTTTCCCCCTGGTTTCTCAGGGTTAAAGGCACCTGGCATTCCCCTTTCCCTCTGGATTTTCCTGGTTTCTCAGGATTAAAGGCTCCTGGCATTTCCTTGTCTTCCCCCTGGTTTCTCAGGGTTAAAGGCACCTTGCATTCCCCTTTCCCGCTGGATTTTCCTGTTTTTTCAGGGCTAAAGGCACTTTTCATTTCCTTGTGAAATGCCAAAAAGGCAGCTCCTTTTCCCTCTGAATTTTCCCCCTGGTTTCTCAGGGTTAAAGGCACCTGGCATTCCCTTGTATTCCCCTTTGCCCCCTGAATTTTCCCCTGGTTTCTCAGGGTTAAATGCCCCTGGCTTTTCCTTTCCCCCCTGGATTTTCCTGATTTCTCAGAGTTAAAGACACCTGACATTTCCTTGTCTTTCCTTTTCCTCCTGTTTCTCAGGGTTAAAGGCACCTGACATTCCCTTTTCCCCCTGGAATTCCCAGGTTTTTCAGGGCTAAAGGCACCTGGCATTTCCTTGTGTTCCCGTTTTCCCTCTGAATTTCCCCCCTGATTTCTCAGGGTTAAAGGCACCTGGCATTTCCTTTTCCCCCTGAATTTTCCTGGTTTCTCAGAGTTAAAAGCGCCTGACATTTCCTTGTCTTCCCCCTTTCCCTCTGGTTTCTCAGGGTTAAAGGCACCTGGCATTCCCTTGTATTCCCCTTTACCCCCTGAATTTTCCCCTGGTTCCTCAGGGTTACAGTAACCTGGCATTTCCTTTCCCCCCTGGATTTTCCTGGTTTCTCAGGGTTAAAGACACCTGACATTTCCTTGTCTTTCCTTTTCCTCCTGTTTCTCAGGGTTAAAGGCACCTGACATTCCCTTTTCCCCCTGGAATTCCCAGGTTTTTCAGGGCTAAAGGCACCTGGCATTTCCTTGTGTTCCCGTTTTCCCTCTGAATTTCCCCCCTGATTTCTCAGGGTTAAAGGCACCTGGCATTTCCTTTTCCCCCTGAATTTTCCTGGTTTCTCAGAGTTAAAAGCGCCTGACATTTCCTTGTCTTCCCCCTTTCCCTCTGGTTTCTCAGGGTTAAAGGCACCTGGCATTCCCTTGTATTCCCCTTTACCCCCTGAATTTTCCCCTGGTTCCTCAGGGTTACAGTAACCTGGCATTTCCTTTCCCCCCTGGATTTTCCTGGTTTCTCAGGGTTAAAGACACCTGACATTTCCTTGTCTTTCCTTTTCCTCCTGTTTCTCAGGGTTAAAGGCACCTGACATTCCCTTTTCCCCCTGAAATTCCTTGGTTTCTCAGGTAAAGGCACCTGACATTCCTTTTCCCCCCCCTGGATTTTCCTGGTTTCTCAGGATTAAATGCACCTGGCTTTTCCTTGTGTTCCCCTTTTCCCCCTGAATTTCCCCCAGGTTTCTCAGGGTTAAAGGCACCTGGCATTTCATTGTCTTCCCCTTTTCTCCCTGGATTTTGCCAAATCCCTCAGTAAAATCATCCCAGCTATCCATGGGCTGATTGGGGTGAGGGAATCAAAGTCTTCAAACCAAACAGAAGGAGCTGAGTGTCCCTTTCTCCTCCAGGAGCTGATCCAGCTGCCCAGCACTGCTGCGGAATTTCACCGCGATTGGCGCCGATGCCTGAAAAGTGGGACAGACAAATACCAGTTTTTGCTGGAGCTTGGAGGGGAGGCCTTGGGCAGGATTTTCCAGGCTGATGTGGGCTTTGGCCTCCTGGGGGAGTTCCTGACAGTGCTGGCAGAGAACATCCATCCTGGGGACAGAGCTGCCATCCTTCAGATCCTGCAGAGCCTGGCGGGCACCGGGCGCTTCGGGCTCAACGTGGCTCTGCTGAGCCAGGCAGAGAAGGAGAGCAGCCAGGATTTGTTCAGGAAGCTGCAGAGCAGGGATGGGCAGGCTGCTGGCCAGGGGGAAGCCCATCCCATGGAGAACCACCTGGAAAAGGAAACTGAGGAGGAGAGGACAGTGGTGGAGCTGATGAAGCGGTACCAGGTCAGCTGAGGAGCACCAGGATTGAGCAGAAACCTCAAAGCTTGACTTTGGCATCACTTGTTGTTGTTCACAATAAAGTTTAGCTCCCAGGCTGTGGTGCTGTGATCTCTTGTAGATTTTCAATGTGTTTCTCTTTTCGCTGATTTAGGTTGATTTATTCTTGATTTATGCTTGTTGGTTTTCTGTTTCTCCTGCTGGCTGATTTATGTCCGGAGATAGCTCAGGGATGCCAGTTGCTCGGTTTCTCGGCTGTTTCAAAGACCTGGAAAGGCCCAGAGTGGCCTTGGGCAGCCCGCGCTTCAAAGGATGAGGAGAGACTTCTGATCTTGTTTCGGTCTCAGTGTTTATTAATTGTTTATCTAAGAGATTTTCTTTCAGCCCGACAGAGGTCTGCACAGCAAGTCAGCCATGGGCACACTCCGCAACCCTGGGGCGGTCACTTATCTTTATACCCAAAGTTACGTGTACAATATTTATGATTTTTCTCCAATACCTTCTACTCTTATTAACCGGTGCACTTCTAGTAAAGACCAATCCCAAAGTGCCAACATCACCACAGAAGATGGAGGCCAAGAAGAAGAAGAAGAAGGACAGGACACGCCCCAATTCCTCCATCTTACTTCTCTAGACCCCCCTGTACAGAAATCCTAAACCCTGTGTTCTACACCTTAATTAACTTATCCCTTCACCATTCACCCCAGTAAAATCCTCCCATCCTCATACAGGTGTCATCTCCTGTGTAGGATCAAAGTCCAGCCACCAGACACTTCTGGCAACATTCCAGGACTCCCGAGCCCCCCAAGGGTGGTCTCGGTCACTCTGCACATCAGTCCTGAGGTGCTGAGATCCCACAATCTCTGAGCAGGGTGTCCTCACAGATGGGTATGGGTAAGGAGAAAACCAAGGGAAAGAAAACAGGGTGGTAGTTTTGAAGGAGAAACCCAAACCCGGATTGTAACGGTGTTCACAGGGGTTTTTGGTTGAGGGAAGAGATGAGGATCTGACTCCATGTTTCAGAAGGCTTGATTTATTATTTTATTATATATATTACATTAAAACTAAACTAAAAGAATAGAAGAAAGGATTTCATCAGAAGGCTGGCTAACAATAGAATAGCAAAGAATGATAACAAAGGTTTGTGGTTCCGCTCTCTGTCTGAGCCAGCTGGGCTTTGATTTGCCATTAATTACAAACATCCAACATGGGCCAATGCCAGATGCACCTGTTGCATTCCACAGCAGCAGATAACCATTGTTTACATTTTGTTCTTGAGGCCTCTCAGCTTCTCAGGAGGAAAAATCCCAAGGAAAGGATTTTTTATAAAAACGTCTGTGACATCAGATAGTCCCTTTCCTCCTCCACCCTTGCTCACAGTTACTGAGGGGTTTTGGGAGATGTAATCAATGACAGTGACAACCAGCAAATGGCAGAGTTACCCCAGCAGACTGGAAGCATGGCAGGTCCAGGTTCATCCCCGAGGCCTGGAATGGGAATATTGGCCTTTGTGGCAGCACCTGGGGGGACATGTGTGTCCCTGCAGTCTGCTGTGGTGTCATTCCTCCTCCCTTTGCACATCTGATGGCAGCTGAGCACTGGAGACTTCAGCAAAAAAAGATCCTGGAGTTACCCAAGATTGGGAGATTGTCTTGGTTTGGAAAGCCAGGAGTCTGCTAAGGAAGGCAGGAGCCTCCCCTGAAAGGGAAAATAAACCCTCCCCAGCCCTCTGAATTGCTATAAATTTTAAATTAAGGGGCTCTCAGGCAAAAAATATGGGAGCAGGAAATAACAGTTCTTTAATAGGGAAACAGAAAAAAAAAATAAAGGATAAAATAAACAATGCAGTGCACCAGAACAACATTGACAGAGTCAGAACCCAACCTGACACTCTGTGGGTCAGGGTGTTGGTGGCAGTGCCATTGGAATTGTGGCTCAGCCCTCCTGCAGTGTCAGGGGTGGTTCTGTTGGAGCAGGGGGATCTGCAGAGAAGGATGTATTCTGCCTCTGAAGATCCAGTGGAAGGAGAGGCAGCTGCTGTTCCTCTGGGGAATCCAGTGCAGAAAGCCGTGCTGGTGTCTCAGAACCTCTGGATTATATCTGGGTAGGAATGCTTGGCTCCTCCCTCTGGGCTCACATCTCCCAGTGGGATGCTGTAGTTCTTATCAGCCATGCAGGGACATTCAATAGCTGTTATCAGCAATGTCCCCTCCCAGGGAGGTGTGATTGTGGTCACTCAAAGAGAGAGATAAGGCAAACTGCCCACTTGACAAAGGTAATCTGCCATACAGAAACGGGGCTGGAAACAAAACCTGCACACTTGGGCCAGGACCGACACCCCGGGGCTGTTCCCCTCAGCCCTGAGCTGGGGATGTGTGGATGCCATGGGACAGAGAGAAGGAAACAGCAAGCGCTTCTCACAGCAGCTTGTGAGGAGTTCTAGGGAGCTGGAAAGATGTGATAACTTGTTGAGTATAAACAATTTGCAGGTGGTGTTTTTCTACTTTATTTTTCTGTTCCTCTGAAGGGCAGTGCGTGAGAAAGATGCTTCTGTTACTTAGACAATAGAATAGTGTTGGGGAAGATGAAACAGGATGATTATAAATATGGCAAAAGATTTTGAGAATATGGAAACTATAAGCGAGACTGAAATGAAAGCAAGCTTTGAGATCCCTCAGTTGCTGAACAACTGGAAAACAATGGTGTGGCCAGCTGAAGGTGATCCCCTTTTGATGGAACAACACCCTCTGCTTGCAGACAGGCCCAAGGGTCAGAGCAGACCCTACAGCTTGGCAGAAGGGGCCCAAAGAGGAGTTTTTAGGGTTTAAAATGTAACACAGTATGGCAATGTAATGATTCTTATAGGCTGTATGGAAATGCTATAGGATTTATATCTTGTACTGGATTGTTTAGTGAGAATCAGAATATTCAACACAGAAGATTTATGGTATTGGAACGGGAACTTCACTCCCTTATGATTTTGCTCTCTCACTCTTTTGCTCTCTCACCCTCTCATCCTCTCTCCCCCTCTCTTCTCTCAGCCTGCTCTGAGCTGTGTTTGGCAGCTCCCAGCAGGGCCCTGCACCCAGGCCCTTTGCAATAAACCCCAAGTTCCACAACCTGGCTGCAGAGATCTCTCATCTCCATCTGTCCCCACCATCCTACCCCCCTGACACTTCCACAGACAGAATCTATTGTGCCACTCTATAAAAACCGCGCGGTTCTTTTGAATAAAACCTTCTTTGCCTTTTCTACCATCCTGCCTCTCGCCTGTTCCTGCCTCAATCTTGGCACAAGAACGACAGGGATGTTGCCCCCCCAGGGGCTCTGTTCATGTGCTCTCTGCTGCCTGGCTGCAAAGCTGCCCCTGGATTTTCCAGCCAGGTCCTTTCCCAATTCCTGTCACAGACAGAGCTTCTGGCTGTCACTTCAGCCCGTGCTGCTGCCAGGGGAGCAGCCCAGGTGGCTGCATGCTTTTCCAGCCAGCTCCCAGCTGGGCTCCGTGGTGGCTCCTGGATTCCTGCCTGCACAAATCCCTGAGCTGTGCTGGAATTCTGCCCTTCCTGCTGCCAGCTCTGCCTCCCAACAAGCAAAACCCCGGCTGCAGAGGACACAGGAACAGCCCTCAGCTCCCAGCACTGCAGGGGTTAATCCCTGCAGGATTACAGAGCAGTGGAGGAAGCACTTTGGGTTCTACTGGGAGATTTTTAGGGATTCGGAGGGCGAGGCTGCCAGGTGAGTCTTGGTGGCTGTGTTCCCCCTGGCCTGCACACGCAACCCTGGCTGGTGCCACCCTGGGGACACTGTCAGGCTCTGTCTGGGGCTGAGTTTGGTGGCAAAGTCTCCAGGCCTGGAGCTGCCTCTGTGTGTGTGAGCCCTCCCAGCTCATGCTGGGGCTTTGTTGCCCTTCAAGGACCCAACCAGCTGCATCCTGCTCCATCCCTGAGGGTGGGAGGTGCAGATTGTTTTCCATAGCTCTGTCCCTCCCTGATTTTGCTTCTCCTGTCATCACCAGGTGTTTGGTTCACCATCATCAACACGGTTCAAGCGCCAGAGCATCGCTGGGACCCACAGTGCCCTCCCAGACAGCAGGATTTCCCTTGGGAATGCTGAAATCCTCAAGTCCCATCCTCAAACAAAGGAGATGAGCCTGGAGGGGGGCACATCCTGCTCCCTGCCGAAACCCTGCAGAGATGCCACCACCTTTGGGGGACGTGTAAGATAACTCTGTAGGGCACAAACATTGACTCCCAATTCTGTGCTGAGTCAAAAACACCTCAAAAGCAGAGACAGTTCTGAAGAAAATTGCCAGATTATTTGAAAAAAAAACCCAACAACTTTCCATTCAAAAAGTCAAAACCAAACATTGAAAAAATGTTGAAACTAAAATAGGCTAAAATGGCCCTCACATTGGAAATTCCCTGCGTGAGGGTGATCCAAGCTGTCCAAGTGGTGGAGCTGCTACAACTTGGCCAGTTTCCTGAACACCTCAGCCCTGCAGTGGGACAGGTGGATGAGGAAGAAGATGCCGACGACGACGGCGAAGCTGATGCCCACAGCCCTCATGACGAAGATGGACTCGGGGTCGCTGGGGCTGCGCTGGCGCCGGGGCTCGAAGGTGACAGTGAGCTGGAAGCCGGCCACCAGCTCGCCCTCCCGCCAGCAGAAGTAGGTGGCTTTGTCCCTCCTGCGCAGCCGCTGCAGGTGCAGGTGGTTCCCGTGGTCGATGAAGAGCCTCATGTGCTTCCTGACCCCCACCAGGTAGTGGGCACGGTAGAGCCGCACGGATCCCTTGTCCCAGGCCACGGCGTGCTCCGGCCGCGCCCCCGGGCACGAAATCACCAGGTCAGTTTTGGGGGGCTGGTTGTGGTACTGGATGGGGACACGGGGCAGCTCTGGTTTCTCACCCAGCTTGTAAACCACGTTGGAGATGGACTGCACGCCCTCCTCGGGGGCTTCCTTCTGCTGGCAAGGGGCCAGGCAGCTCCTGACGGCCACCTCGGGGCTGCGGAGGCGGATGAGGCGCCCGAAGGGTTTGGGGACGGCCCTGGAGCCGCAGGAGCTGACGTTGGGCAGCGCCGTGCGGTAGCGGGGTTTCAGCTGGGCGCTCTGCACGTAGCACAGCCCGATGCGCCGCTGCTCGCCCCGCACCCCGCAGCGGTCACAGCGCGTCCAGTCCCAGAAGGTGGTGAACAGCGTGAACTCCTTCTCCTTGTGGTCCTCTTGGACGTGCTGGTCTTTGTCCAGGAAAGCCACGGTGATCTTCTTGGTGGGCTGCACGTCCACGTCGTAGCCGTAGAAGAAAAGCCCTTCCTTGGTGCCGCACAGGTAATGGCCAGAGTCCCTCACCTGGGCTCGGAACACGATCAGGCTGAACAGGCGGATGCTGAAGCGCTTCAGGAGGTCGCTGCCCGCGCGCACCTGCTTGGAATCCACGATCACGGTGCCGTTGAAGTCCGTCAGCACCGTGGTTTCGTGGCTGTGCAGGTTCTTCTGGAAGTACCAGACCACAGAGGAGGCCTCCTCGGGTTTGCACTTGCAGGGCAGCTCGAAGGTCATGTCCGCCAGGTAGGCGACGTTCTCGAACACCAGGAAGGCGGGACACGCCGTCTTCTTGAACACATCCCCTTTCTTCTCAATGGCAAAGGCCTGGAGAACATCCAGCAGGGACAGGAGAATGGTGGCTCCCAGCAGCCTCGTCCCCATCACTGCAGGTGCTCCCTGGCCCAGCAGAACTCACAGAGCCCAGGCAGGGATCTGCTGGGAGCATCCTGCCCTGGAACAGCCCAGCCTCTGTCACCCTCTCTGAAAGCAGCTCTGGAGCGTTGTCGCCCACGTGCCTGGCAACAATGGAGCTGTGCTGGGACCAGCGGAACCCCCAACGCCTCATCATGGTTTGAGCTGGGTGGGAACTTAGAGAGGATCTCTAGTGCAGATCAACATCTCCATGGCTGTGCCATTGGGAAGGTAGTGGCTTTTGAGACAGAGAATTTTTAGGTTGTGCTTTAATTATTAGGTCAAAGAGAACCTTTGACCATGGGCTGGCCAGTCTGATGAGAGGGAAGGCTTGGGGGGTGAGTTCCAAATGTTTGTGCCATTGTTTCCTCCTGGGGAGGAGACCAGGCCAGCCTGATGTTCCTTGGCTCAAGATGAGAATCATGGGGCAAACCCCATCAGTGCTGTGTTTGGCTGTGGTGGAACCTCTCACACCCCACACGGTTTTCTGATCCCCTCTCTGAAGTGCCTGGACACAAAGAGTCACAGCATGGGGAACAAATAAGAACTGGAAATGTGAGTGTGCAGTGGCAGAGCTGTGATCCCATTGCAATGACAGTGGGACAGCTCACCTGACTGGGATACTGTCATGGATGGCCATGGCCAGGTGTCCCCACATCCCTCACCTGCACTCTGGGACACTCAGCAGAGGCACCCACAGCCCTGGGGTGATGGAGAAGGAGGACAGAACCCAACCCCAGAGCCAGAACCATTTCCAGGCTCCCCACACGAGGGTGAGGCAGGAGAGAACAGCCACGTGTTGACCCTTGGATTTGGGACAGAACAATTTATTAAAAACACAACAACCTATTTCCTAAACCCACTCATAACCTGCAAACACACATACAGCACTGTGCCAACAGAGGGGGCACAGAGGTGGGCACTGGGCTGGAGCCACGGCCAGAAGGGTGGTATGGGGCAGGAGGAGTTGCTCGAGGAGCTGCCAGAGGAGCTGGAGGCCTTTGGGGTTTGGGTGCTGGGAGGGGTGCTGGGGAGGGGGCTCGGGGGGGCTTCCTGGAGCTCTGGCTGCTGCTGCTGCTGCTCAGGGCTCGGGGGAAGCAGCTCTGGAGCCGGCCCGGGCAGGGGGCTGGGGGTCCGTGCTGGTGCCGCGGTGCCAGGGCTCTGGGTGCCCGGCCGAGGGGAGGGCTGGCAGCTGGCACTGCTGGCACTGCGGGGCTTCAGGGCCACGGGGGAGCTCTGCCCTGCCCCAGGAGTGCTTGCTGCCTTCCAGCCCCGCCGGCGCTTCCTCCGTGTTCGGGAGCCACGGGAGTTTTCTGATTGGGAATCGCTGCTCGACTCGAGCATCCTCATCACAGGCCACACAGAGATGGGGCTGGAGCATGGAGAGAGCTCCTGGCAGCACAGCGGGGCCGTGATGGGCACAGGGGAGTCTGGCACGGTCACAGGAGCCTCGGCTGAAAGAGCAGAGAAGCAACAGAATCACCTCCGTGTCTGCAGCTCGGGAGCATCCCCAACCCCCGGGGCACCCCCACTGTCCCCATCCCAAATCCTCACCTGCAGAGCTCAGCTGCATTCCTGGGGCTGGGGCAGCCTCGCTGAGCTCTTCAAGGCAACAGGGAAGTGCAGCTTCCTCCAGCCCTGGGGACTCCTCCAGATATTTGGGCTCCTCCAGCCCTGAGGACTCTTCCAGATCTTCGGGCTCCTCCAGCCCTGAGGACTCCTCCAGCCCTGAGGACTCCTCCAGATCTTCGGGCTCCTCCAGCCCTGAGGACTCCTCCAGATCTTCGGGCTCCTCCAGCCCTGAGGACTCCTCCAGATCTTTGGGCTCCTCTAGCCCTGAGGACTCCTCCAGATCTTTGGGCTCCTCCATCCCTGAGGACTCCTCCAGCCCTGGGGACTCCTCCAGATCTTTGGGCTCCTCCAGCCTTGTGTTCTCCTCCAGCCTTATGGACTCTTCCAGCCCTGTGGGCTCCTCCATCCCAGTAAGTTCCTTCAGCCCTGTGAGCTCCTCCATCCCTGCAAGCTCCTCCAGCCCTGTGGGTTCCTCCATCCCTGGGAGCTCCTCCATCCCTGTGAGCTCCTCCAGCCCTGTGGGTTCCTCCATCCCTGGGAGCTCCTCCAGCCCTGTGGGTTCCTCCATCCCTGTGAGCTCCTCCAGCCCTGTGGGTTCCTCCATCCCTGGGAGCTCCTCCAGCCCTGTGGGTTCCTCCATCCCTGTGAGCTCCTCCAGCCCTGTGGGTTCCTCCATCCCTGGGAGCTCCTCCAGCCCTGTGGGTTCCTCCATCTCTGGGAGCTCCTCCATCCCTGGGAGCTCCTCCAGCCCTGTGGGTTCCTCCATCCCTGTGGGCTCCTCACGCCCTGTGGGCTCCTCCACTTCCTTTGTCTTCTCAGTAATTTCATCAGGGCAGGGTCTGTGAGTAGAGATTTGGGGAAAGAGTGTCAAACTTGGAATGTGGGATATTCCCTAGCTGTAAATGCCCCCCTGGAGGGCCTGAGCGGTGAGGTGTGTGTGCACCTGTGGGTGACAAGGCACCCAGGGACAGACCAGCATCTCCAAGCTCCGCCCTGGTCCCCACATCCATCCAACCATGGGCAGCCCAGTCTGCCCAGGCTGAGAGGAGACAGCAGGACATGGGAAGGACACACGGACACTCACTTCTGCTCCTGGTCCTGCTGAAGGGGACTTGGTGTCTTGGTCTGGAACTGCAGATCGGACGGGGAGGCTGTTCTGGAGCTGCAGGGAGACGCCCCAGTGTCCTGCAGGGACTGGGGTCAGGCAGTGGTTAAAACACAACAGTGCAGCATGAACCCATCTCCAGGGCTGCTCCTCAGACTCCTCCAGGCTCCAAGGGGTTGGTGGCACACCTACCCCTTCCCCTCCCCCTTTCCCCGCGCTTAAAAAGACACGGGACCATGTGGTTGCTGTTCTGTTGGAGCTGTTACCAGATCAGAGATCTGTGACCCTGGAATAAAACTCTGGATCAAACCCTCCGGCAGAATCTGTCTCCTTTTCCTCTTCACCATCACCTAAAGCCTTTCCTCCAGAGGTAAAACCTGAGCTCCTGCTTGCCTGGACTTGTCCCCAGTGCCAGCTGCAGCATCCAGCCAGCCAAAGGTGTCTCTGAGGTGAAACCACCACAGCTGCCGCCTTTGGTCAAGCAGCAAGGGCCAGATGAGCCCAGGCATGTCCCATCCAACTATATTGGTATTTAATTCCAATATATTGGTATTTAATTCCAATATGTTGGCGCCCAACGTGGGGCAGCTCCATCCTGGGGATGGATCAGTCAGGGAAGAGACCCCTGAGGTGGCGCCCTCACTTTTGCTGCAATATCCAGCCAGCCAAAGGTGTCTCTGAGGTGAAACCACCACAGCTGCCACCCTTGGTCAAGCAGCAAGGGCCAGACGAGCCCAGGCACGTTCCACCCGGCAATATTGGGATCACATTCCAATGCACCCCACCACAGACCCCCCAGCAGCTCCCGAGCCCGCGGGGCCGTCCCGGTGCTCACCGGCAGCATGATGTGCCGGGCGCGGCTGGCGAAGCGCAGCGTGCTGTAGGTGTCGGGGCCGGCGGGCGCCGCGGGGCTCACGGCGGCGATCACGGTGCTGCGGAAGCTGCCCACCAGCGAGTCCTTCAGCAGCAGCGTCAGTTTGCTGTCCCGGAACGGCACGTGGCTCTGCCCGCCCTGTCCCGAGATATCGCTCAGCTCTGGGCCTTGGGGACACCATCCCGGAGCAGCCCCGGGGAGCCACACTCACCTTGGCTCCGGCCAGAGCACGGACCACGCTTTTGAAGGCCAGCAGGGAGCGGTTGATGCTGGTGCCCTCCCACATCCCCTCTCCCCGGCCCGGCGTGTCCCAGGCTCGCTCCGAGCCCGCCAGGTCGATGAAGCTCAGCTTGGCCACACGCGGGTCCCTGGCGGGGCCCCCAGTGATGTCCCAGTGCTTCACCTGGATCTGGGGACAGAGAGGGCTGAGATGGCTCCACACAGGTGCTCTGGGCTCTGTGCTTTCAGGGAACCTTTTCAAGAGCCAGGGAATCCAGAGGGAGGAGAGGAACGTGGCATGTTGAAAGGATGAGCCAAACACCCCGTGATGACACAAGGAGCAGAGCCAGGGAAAGGATGTGGCAGGGAGGGACAGCTATGGGATCAATCAGCATCTCCCAGACTCGGTGATAGGGAGGGGTATGGCTGGGCAGGTCCTCAGAGGGACTGGAAAAGCATGAAGCCACCTGCCAGCAGCAAGGGGCAAGGCAGCAGGCTCAGGCTGAAGTCACAGCCCTGGAATTGGGCAAGGACCTGGCTGGAACCGAAATCCAGGGGCAGCTTTGCAGCCAGGCAGCAGAGAACACATGAACAGAGCCCCTGGGGAGCAACATCCCAGGGGTGCCCAGGTGTGCAGGTTTTGTTTCCAGCCCCGTTTGCAGCAGCCCTCACCTGGAAGATGGCGTGGGAGCGGGAGGAGGCGGCGTTGGCCTTGGTGGAGCGCTGGGCCCGGTTTTTGTTGCCTTTGGCCAACAAGGCCAGAAGATGCTCTGGAGTTGTTGGCTGGGGGAGAAGGGGCAGGGGGCGGATCAGCACCTGGGCACCCTGAGGCCGAGCAGCCCTGGGCAGTGCCAGCTCTGCAGGGCCCTGGCAGCTCGGGGCCACCTCTGCTGCCAGCCAGGAGCCAGGAGCACCTGGGACCTCCCCAGCCCGTGTCCCCAGGGCTCCCAGCACCGTGCAGATGAGTCTGTCCCAGCCCTTGTGCTCAGACCTGGTGCAAGGAGAGGCCCTGTGCCACGACTCCTTTCCCAGGCTGCTCCCAGACGTTCAGAGGGCCCTGGGGCTTCAGCAGGTCATAGACACGTTCCTTGTACACCTGGAGCAGGACATCGAGGTCAGGCTGAGGTTGAATTCTCTGGGAGGGAGCTGGGTACCCCTGCAGGATCTGGCACAGCCAGGGCTTCCCCCTGACCCCACCTCTGGCACCTCATTCCACCAGGAGCAGCTGATGGGGCTCAAAAGGCAGGGCCAGCTCCCAGAGCTTTGCTGGGCAGTTCCCTCAACCCTGCTCCTCTCCAGCCCTTCCAGGAGGCCCTCACTGCTCTGTGGAGCACAGCAAGGGAGAGGAAAGCCCTGCTCTAGCAGAGAGGGAGGAACAGCAGCAGGTGGATGATCCTGCCAACCCCAGGGGACACTGCAGGTACCCCGAGTGTGGCTCTGGATCAACCCCAAATCTCCTCCCTGGGGACCCTGAGGCAGGAGGGGACACGCTGAGCCACAGCAAACCTGCTGGTAGGAGACCAGGACCTCCCAGCTCCTGTCCTTCATGGCCTCGAGCCTCTTGTAGAGCTCCACCGTGGCCAGGTGCACAATGCCAGGAGTCCTCTTGGTGCCCATCATGGTGTGGGTCTTCCCAACCCCTGAGGCTCCGTAGGCAAACACTGCAGGGAAAAGAGGTGGGAGGTGAAATGATCTAAGAGCAGGAGAGGAGGAGGAGGAGGAGGAGGAGGAGGAGGAGGAGGAGGAGGAGGAGGAGGAGGAGGAGAAGGAGAAGGAGAAGGAGAAGGAGAAGGAGAAGGAGAAGGAGAAGGAGAAGGAGAAGGAGAAGGAGAAGGAGAAGGAGAAGGAGAAGGAGAAGGAGAAGGAGAAGGAGAAGGAGAAGGAGAAGGAGAAGGAGAAGGAGAAGGAGAAGGAGAAGGAGAAGGAGAAGGAGAAGGAGAAGGAGGAGAAGGAAGGAGAAAGGAGCTTATCTGCTTCCCACACAGATAAGACACAAGGTAACTCTCATAACCTTCCCCACTGCTCCTCAGGGCAGTTTTTCTCCCTGGTTTCAGCCTCTCTAGTGCAGCAGGGACAGAAGGAGCCTCCAGGTGAGTGCTGCTCCCATGCTCAGCTCACCTCTGACCCTCTCCCCACGAGGCATTTCTGCTTCCTCTCTTTCACCCCCCTGTTCCAGCACCTCCTCTGAGGCCTCCCCATCGGGGTGGGATGCCCTGATCTGGAGCCTCAGCCCTCTCCTGACTCAGTGCTGGGGCCTGGGGACAGGGACAGCCCTTCAGTGGCTCTCAGGAACCACCAGGAGCTGGATCAGCATCCCCTGGTGTGAGCTCCTGGCGCAGGGAGAGCCTGGGCTGCTCCTGGGAATGCTCCTGTGCCACGCAATGCTGGGAACAGCTCTGGGGCTGTGGGAGCTGTCCAGGACCTGTCAGACCTGGATTTCCAGAGCCCATTCCAGCCTGGAAAGGGATGGCAAAGCCAAGGGGCTTTTTCTCCATGCATCCACCACATTCTACCCATCCTTCCTGACCCAGAATAGACAAGAACAAGTAATCCTTGTTCCTCTAAATGCCTGGCCAGAGACCCTTGGGGAAGCTGTGGGAGGGGGCTGTGTCTCAAAGGGATTTAGGGTCTTTGGGGAGTCTCTGGGGGTCCAGGGGAGCTGTAGGAGCATGAAGAGGTTTGTGGGCTCGTTTGGAACCCAAAGAGACCCAAAGAGAGGCCAGGGGGTTTGGAGAGGCTGTGGGAGCCTGAAGAGGGTTCAGGCTCATGGGGAGCTCCAAAGGGGCACAGGATTGGCACAGGGAAGGGTGGGCACAGACCCTGGCGAGGGATCTCTCTGTCCCAACACCCACATCCACCCTCTGCACCCCATTCCCACGGTGCTGAGCACTGCTGGAACCAACACGCTGTGTGGCTTTGGGCTGCTGTTGGGTCACCCCATTCCCAAAGATGCACGGGGGCTTCCAAATGAAATCCTGAGCCCTGGGAGGGGACGGGGCAGGAGTTCCTACAAGGATCAGGGCTGTGTGAAGGACTCACCAGAGCAGTTGTAGCCAGCGAGGAGCGTGTCCAGCAGAGGCAGCGTGGTGTGCTCGAACACCTCCTCCTGCGTGGCCCTCTCGCCAAAAACGCGGTCGAACTCGAACTCGAGGCTCCTGCGGCGGCGGCCGGGGCCGGGGCTGGTGCCGGGGCCGGTGCCGGTGCCGCCGGGCTCCTCGGAGGTGAAGAGCACGGCGCGCTGGCTCAGGACGTGCAGGATGGGGGGCGCAGCTCGCTCCCGGGGGTTGGGGGGTCTCACACGCAGCACCACGGCCACGGAGCCCTCCTGGGGAGGGGCCTCTGCCCCCCAACAGGCACCTGGGGCTGGGGCATCGGGCTGCTCCGGGCTCCCCACCCACTGATCCTGGTCCTCCTGTGGTCTGGGGGGGGGATAGGGTCAGCTGGAGGGTGCGTGGGGGAGAGAGATCCCCAAGCTGGGCGAGCTCTCAGAGCTTTCCCCCTTCACCAGGGTCTGTGCCCACCCCTGCCTGTGCCAACCCTGGTGCCCCTTTGGAGCTCCCCATGAGCCTGAACCCCTTCAGGCTCTCACAGTCTCTCCCAAAACCTTCACCCCTCTTCGGGTCTCTTAGGATTCCAAACAACCCTACAACCCTTTCATGCTCCTACTGCTCCTCTGGAGTCCACAGAGACTCTTCAAAGACCCTAAATCCCTTTGAGACACAACCCCCTCCCACAGCCCAACATCCCCCTTTCAGCCCACTCAGCCTACCCCTCTTTTGGCCCCCACAGCCCCTCTCACAACAGAATCCCAGAATCACAGAACCCCAGAATTCCAGAACCACAGAAACACAGAATCCCAGAATCTCAGAATTATGAGGTTGGAAGAGACCTCTAAGATCATCGAATCCAACCTATGCCCCAATGTCGCAGACAACTTTTATAAAAAATCTTTTCTTTAGGATTTTTTCTCCTGAGAAGCTGGGAGGCCTCAGGAACAAAATGTGAACAATGGTTATCTGCTGCTGTGGAATTCAGCAGGTGCATCTGGGATTGGTCTCATGTGGTTGTTTCTGATTAATGGCCAATCACAGCCCAGCTGGCTCTGACTCTGTCTGAGACACAAACCTTTGTTATTCATTTTTTTCTATTCTTAGCTTAGCCAGCCTTCTGATGAAACCTTTTCTTCTATTCTTTTAGTACAGTTTTAATGTAATATATATAATAAAATAATAAATCAAGCCTTCTGAAACATGGAGTCAGATCCTCGTCTCTTCCCTCATTCTGGGACCCCTGTGAACACCGTCACACCATAACACCTCAACTCCCCACATTTTGGCCCCCACAGCCCCTCTCACCACAGAATCCCAGAATAATGAGGTCGGAAGAGACCTCTAAGATCATCAAGTCCAACCCATGCCCTAACGCCTCACCTAGAGCACAGCACCATGTCCAGTCTTTTTACAAACACACCCAGAGACGGTGACCGCGCCACCTCCCTGGGAAGAGCATTTATTCCTCTTTCCACCCCGCTATCGCTCCTCAGAGCCCCCTCCCACAGCCCTGCAGCCGCCCAGGACTGACCCAGCCACCGCATTCCCCGCGGGGACAGCAGCACCCACGCCTGAGGTCGGCATGGCCGGGCAAGGGACGAGGCAGAGCCCCGGTCACCGGGAACGCCGAGAGCGGAGCGGCCACCGGAGCGCGGCTGAGCGGGGACAGCGCGGCCGTTGTCACCGGGGACCCGCCGGTGCCTGGCAGCCCTGGAACGTTGGCACCCGTGGCCATGGAGCCGGGCCGGGAACAACGGAGCCCCCGAGGATGCATTGCCGTGGAATGACGGCGTCACTGAGGGGTTTGGGCCGGACCCGGAGCGGGGATCTCGCCCTCCTCTGGCCGGGATGCGTTCGGTGTTCGGTGTTTGTGTTTGGCTCGGGTGCAGCTTTTCCTCCACCAGAACCCCCCAGTCCTTATCTGCAGACTCTCAGCTCTTCTCCCACTTTGTGCTGTCCCTGTGCAGGTGCAGCCCCTTCCCTTGGCATTATTGAATTTCACTGTGTCAGGACTCTCAGCTCCTCTCCCACACTGTGCTGGTGCTGCGACTGTCCCTGTGCTGGTGCAGCGCCTTCCCTCGGCTTTATTGTCCTTCCCTGCAGGACTCTCAGCTCCTCTCCCACTCTGTGCTGGTGCAGCGCCTTCCCTCGGCTTTATTGTCCTTCCCTGCAGGACTCTCAGCTCTTCTCCCACTCTGTGCTGGTGCTGCGACTGTCCCTGTGCTGGTGCAGCCCCTTCCCTTGGCACTATTGAACTTCACTGTGTCCTTCCCTGCAGGACTCTCAGCTCCTCTCCCACTCTGTGCTGGTGCAGCCCCTTCCCTCGGCTTTACTGAACTTCCCTGTGTCCTCTTGGTGCCGCTTCTCCAGCTTGTCCTGGGTGTCACCAGCACTGCAGCTTTGTGTCACCTTTGTGAACCTTGGGACACTGTCAGTGAGGAAGGGACTGCAAAGCCCCGGTAGCACCCAGAGCCCTCAGGGACACCTTTGTCACCCTGTCACCATCCAGCCAGTCCCTGACCCCCCTCTCACAGCCGTGTCCCCCCAGCTCGGGGGTGAGGATGGATTTTGGAAGGGGATGAAGGCAGCTCCAGGCAGAGGGTGCAGCTGTGGATTGGGGTGTCTGGGGATGGGCATTATAAGGATGTCTGTGGTTTGGGGATGGGGACTAGGGGTCTCTGGGGATGGGGATTGGGGTGTCTGTGGGTTGGGGTGCCTGGGGATGTAGATTAGGGTGTCTGGGTATTGGAGTGTCTGGGGATGGGGATTGGGGTGTCTGTGGATTGGGGTGTCTTTGGATGGGGATTGGAGTTTCTAGGGATGGGGATTGGGGTGTTGGGGATGCGGGTGTCTGGAGATGGGGATTGGGGTGTCTGTGGATTGGGGTGTCTGGAGATGGGGATTGGGGTGTCTGTGGATTGGGGTCTCTGGGAATGGGGATTGGGGTCTCTGGGAATGGGGATTGGGGTGTCTGGGGATGCTGCTCTGTCACAGTTTGGGGTGTGCAATGAGGTCCCTCGTGCTGAGGAGCACATTTAGGGCACAAAGCTGCTGGGGCAGCTGTCTTGGGAGCGCAGGGGAAATGGGCAGAGCCCCCAGCGGGTGGGCAGGAGCTGGCACTGACCCCAAAGGGCCCTGCAGTGGCAGGGAGGTGACAGGGACACAGCAGGAGAGGATGGCTCAGCTGGAACACCCCACTGCCAGGAGGGGATGGAGCCTGGCAGGTTCTTTGTTGGCTCCATCTCGAGCTGTTACTGAGCTGCTGCAGCAGGATTAAATTCCTTAAAGGAACCAGAGTCTGGCACTGCTCTCTGGGAGCCCTGGGGCTGAGCTGGGGGGGAAACCAGGAGCAAATGTGGGATGGGCTGTGGGGGAGCCAGCAGGGCCCCAGTGCCAGTCTAGGTGGGAATGCAGCTGCCAGAGCAGCTCCAGGATGGGTCACAGGGAAGTTTCCTGAACAGTTTCTGACCCAGATGGGACCCCAGGTCACCTTCCTTCTCCAAACCTCCAGCACCAGGTGACGGACCCAGTATGTCAATATGTAGGGAACGATCAACCTTTTTTTTTTTGTGCTTTTATATTGATAATCCCCTCTGGCCTATGGCAACCCTTAATTTTGTTGTTCGGTACCTGCAATAATAATGTGTGTAGGGCAGTGTTAAATCCCTTGAAACTTTTGCTTTTTAGTATATTAGCAGGAATGCCACGTTAAGATCAAGGGAGGAATTCCTGGTGAGGAATTTCTGGAGCTGCTGCTGTGAAGGGGCTTCAGTGCCAGTCTGGAGGGGCAGGAATGGGATGGATGGATGGATGGATGGATGGATGGATGGATGGATGGATGGATGGATGGATGGATGGATGGATGGATGGATGGATGGATGGATGGCCAGAAAGGTTCCTGAATTGCTGACCCATGTGGGACCCCAGCCCACCTTCCTTCCCCAAACACCCAACTGCTGCTGCTGGATGAGTTCACCTGGCATCCTTGCAGCAGGGAGGGAACAAAGGGAGAGTGTTAAAATTTCCTGAGCATATTCCACATCAATTCTAAGAGCGGGTCTGACTCTCTCCATTGTGCAGCACTTTGGTGCAGTTCCTGCAGTGGATGGAGCACAGGGCTGGGCTGCGAGTCCAAAGGCGCCGGGCTGGAGCGAGCCCAGAGTCCTTTAACCATTTTAAAGGATGCAGTATGAAATGTTTACAATCCTGGGCTGTACCGTGTGCTGGACACTGTGTTTGGTGCACGGTGATTCCTTCCTGAGGCACTTCCATGTCAGAGCTCCCGGGCTGCCCGTGCTGTGTGGCCGGGCCGGGCACAGAACCCGGGGAAGGAGCCGCTCCCGTGGGATGTGCCCAGGGAGCCTCCTGGGGAAGGGGATCCAGGCCAGGGAGAGGCGCCTCGGCTCCAAGCCGCTCCTTGTAGCTCTTCAGGCCATAGCGGTGACATCGTCCCCTCAGGGCCCGCTCAGCCCCTCACAACCCGCCGCCCTCTTCAGCCACGGCCTCCTCACTTTGCCTGCGCCTCCTTTGGGGCCTCAAAACCCCTCGCACAGAGCACTGCATTTCGCACCCTCGCGGCCCCGGCCCCGGCCCCGGCCCCGGCCCCGGCCCCGGCCCCGGCCCCGGCCCCGGCCCCGGCCCCGGCCCCGGCCCCGGCCCCGGCCCCGGCCCCGGCCCCGGCCCCGGCCCCGCTACTCTAAGCAGGTTCCCAGCCTCAGGCCGCTTTTAAATTGGCCGCGAGGCCCCGCCCTGCTCTCTGATTGGCCCTGCTCCGCCTTTCCAACTCCTATTGGCTGCGCCCCGCGTGATGCATCATGGGGGTTGTAGTTCCGAGCCCGGCGCGAGGCGCTGTGGGGGCTGCGGTCTCGGTGCCGCCTGCGCCCCCTGCCGCCGGCAGCGGCTGCTGCAGCTCCGAGCCCCGGCGGGCGAGAGAGGGGAAGGTCCCGGGGGTACCGGGGGTCCTGGAAGGTCCCGGGGGTCCCTGGGAGGTTCCGGAGGGTCCCCAGGTTACAATTCGTTCTCGGGGACCTTCTGGTCGAAGCTGCGATCCAGGCCGGCCCCGCCGTCACCTCCAGCCGGGATCGGTGCCGGGGGACAGCGCCGGGAGCCGCAGGGGCTCGGGAACAAACACACATCTGGAACACACACACACATCTGGAACACACACACACATCTGGGACACACACACTCACCTGGGGGCACGCACACCCCCGTGACACAGACAAACAGACAGACACACACCTGAGGGACACACACACACACCTGGGGCACAGACAGACTCACCTGAGGGACACACACACACACACTGGGGACATCAAAACTCATTCTTGAGGACACACGGACACACACACATACATCCAGGAGGACACCCAGCCCCGTCCTGTCCCCAAGGCCACTCCGTGTCCCCAGGGCTCCCATCCTCTGTCCCCAGCACAGCCGCTGTCACCTCGAATCGCGCCAGGTCCCGCCCGTGCCGAGGCAGCGGTGACGGGCGCAGTGCCCGAGGGTCCCGGTGGCTCCGTGTGTCCCTCCCCGAGCGGTGACAACGCTGTGTTTCTCAGGGGACACTCCCTCATGGGGACAGGGCTGGGGTAAGGGCGGCACCCAAGTGTCCCCATGACAGCGGTGCAGGGACAGGGACTGGTTTGATAAAGGAAGCGGCGCCGGGGCGGGACGTGGTGGTGGTGGTGGCACAAAGAGCCCGTCCCCGGCGTTGGGGACACTGGGGACACACACAGCAGACCGGGACAGATCACAGCTCTGCTTTACCATGTTGTCACCCCCCGCCCCAGCACAGCCCCCCCAGGCCCGGGGACCCCCCGAGAGCCCCGGCAGCGCCCCGGGGGCGGGCAGAGAGCGGCGGCGGGGCAGGGGGGGCACAGCCGGGCATGGGGGTGCCGCGGGTGCCACCCCCAAGCCCTGCAGCCCCCGGCACTGACGGGAACAGGGGGCTCGGAGCAGCCGGGAGAGCGGGGAGGGCGATCCATGGGTGGGTAGGGGGTGCCGGGGGGGAGCTGGGGGGCAGCAGGGACACCGTGGGGCTGGGGGGTCACTGCGGGGAGATGCGGGGGGCGCCGGGCTCAGTCCGAGTAGATGATGAAGCCGGAGAAGGTGCTGTACTTGTTGTTGTTGCCGCCGTGGGCTTTGCCCCCGTCCAGCTTGATGAACACCTCGTCGCCCGCGTCCAGGTGCAGGATGACGCTGTTGCTGGCGTAGTCGTAGTTCTGGTCGGCGTCCTGAGCGATGGCGCTGGCCCGGACCTGCCCAAGGGACACCGGCTCAGGGCACGCCTCACACACATCAATGGGATCCACCCGCCCCGGGGCAGCGAGGGGTGTCCCGGGTCCCCCCCGTGGGATCCCAGCACCGCCCGGAGCCCCCCCGGACCCCGCGGGCACCGAAACGGGAGCGCGGGGCTGGGTGTGACAGGGACGGTGGCACAGGGGGGACTGCAGGTGTGGGGTCAGTGCGGGATTGCAGCCCAGACACGGGACCCCAGTGTGGCACAGGATCACAGCTCTGACAGGGAACCCCAAATCCTGGTTTGGATACAGGACCGTGGGTCAGATGTGGGACCACAGCTCTGACACAGAACCCCAAATCCAGGTTTGGATCCAGGACCGTGGGTCAGACGTGGCACTACAGCTCAAACACAGAACCCCAAATCCAGGTTTGGATCCAGGACCGTGGGTCAGACGTGGCACTACAGCTCAAACACAGAACCCCAAATCCTGGTTTGGATACAGGACCACGAGTCAGATGTGGGATCACAGCTCTGACAGGGAACCCCAAATCCAGGTTTGGATACAGGACTGTGGGTCAGATGTGGGACCACAGCTCTGACAGGGAACCCCAAATCCAGGTTTGGATACAGGACCGTGGGTTAGATGTAGGACCATGGTCTGACACAGAACCCCAAATCCAGGTTTGGATCCAGGACCACGAGTCAGATGTGGGATCACAGTTCAGACACAGAACCCCAAATCCAGGTTTGGATCCAGGACTGTGGGTCACATGTAGGACCATGGTCTGACACAGAACCCCAAATGCAGATTTGGATCCAGGTTTGGACACAGGACCGTGGGTCAGACACGGCACCACAGCCCTGACCCCAAATTCAGGTTTGGATACAGGAATGTTGCTCAGACATGGGACCACAGCTCAGACACAGAACCTCAAATCCAGGTTTGGATCCAGGACCGTGGGTCATTTGTGTCACCACAGCTCTGACTCAGAACCCCAAATGCAGGTTTGGACACAGGACCATGGGCCAGGTGCGGCACCACAGCTCCACACGGGACCACGGCTCTCCCACAGGACCCTGGCTCTGGATTTGGATGCACAGCTCAGACACAGGACCCCAAATGCAGGTTTGGATCCAGAACTGTGAGTCATTTGTGTCCCCACAGCTCTGACCCCAAATTCAGGTGTGGATCCAGGAACGTGGGTCAGATGTGGGACCACAGCTCTGACACAGAACCCCAAATCCAGGTTTGGATCAAGGTTTGGATCCGGGACCGTGGGTCAGACGTGGCACCACAGCTCCACACGGAAGCCCAAATCCAGATTTGGATCCAGGTTTGGACACAGGAACGTGGGTCAGACATGGGACCATGGTCTGACACAGAAGCCTAAATGCAGATTTGGATCCAGGTTTGGATCCAGGTTGGGACACAGGACCGTGGCACCACAGCTCCACACGGGACCACGGCTCTCCCACAGGCCCTGGCTCTGGATTTGGATGCACAGCTCAGACACATCCCCCCTTCTCTGGGTTTGGATCCAGGGCCATTTTTGGGACACAGCCCCCATCTCTGGGTTTGGATTCAGGGCCATTTTTGGGACACAGTCCCCATCTCTGGGTTTGGATCCAGGGCCATTTTTGGGACACAGCCCCCCATCTCTCTCTGGGTTTGGATCCAGGGCCATTTTTGGGACACAGTCCCCATCTCTGGGTTTGGATCCAGGGCCATGCCTGGAACACAACACCCCATCTCCCATCCCAATCCCAACCCAAACCCTGCATCCCGGGAGCTGCACGGGGACAGTGAGGGTGTGGCGAGGGCTGAACCCCCATCCCCATTACACAGACCCCCATCCACCCCCAGAAAGGTTCCCGGAGGAGCCGTCCCCGCCCGCAGCAGCGGTTCCGTGGCTGGAGCCGCCGCAGAATTCTGTGGGTAATCAAATCTCCGGCGGAGCCTCGCGGGGAGATCGCGGCGCTGGGTGACAGTGACAAGGCGGCTGCTGAAATCCCAAGTGAAATGCAGAAAGCGCTGCGCCGGGAGAAGGTGCCGCTAATTACGAGCGACGAGAATCGCCTCTTAATTGGGCTCGCACCGGCGAGCGGCTGCGGCGGCCCGGAGCGGTGGGACAAGGACGGTGTCCCCTGCAGTCCTGTCCTTTGTCCCCGGGTCACTCCTCACCCAGCCGCACCTGGGACGATGTTAACTCTGGAACCCACCGACGGCCAGGCTGCGATCCCGCAGCACCCACTTTTAACATTCACCCTGTGCCCACCCTGTCACCTCGAGGTCCCCATTGCAGGTGGGGGAGCCCAAATCCCGGTCAGTCACAGCGCCCCAATCTCCTGGGTCCTGCTGCGGATCGGGAGTGGAGGAAGAAGCCAGGAAAGAAGGAAGGAGAGCCAGGAAAGGAGGAAGGAGAGCCAGGAAAAGCCATTTGGCTCCGTCCCCCCCGCCACAGCTGGAGCTGCCCGGTGCCATCCGTCTTCCCTCGTTAAGGAGCCGCCTCATCACGGCGAGCCCGCCAGCCCTCGCTAACCAGGCAAGATAAATGGCAGCGCTGGGCCCGGGCTGAGGCGCTGCCGGCACCGCAGAGCCACGGCAGGGGGGCTGCCACCACGGCCACCAGCGATGGCTTCACCCCTTGGTGCTGTTCCGTGCCTCAGTTTCCCCATGGGGTGGCACGGCCCCAGCCTGGGCTCTGCTGCAGCCACTCTCCCTGACCCCAGTGACAATTCTGAGGGGTGTCCCTGGCACTGGGGACACTCTGGAGGGGTCCCCAAGGTGGCTGCACCCAGCAGCTTTCAGGGGACAGTGGGGTGCTGCCACGTGCGGTGACACTTGGGGACATCAGGGACGCCTCGTGCCCCATGTGCCACCATGGCCCAGCACCCTGAGGTGGCTTTTGAGCCCCCAAACTCAGTGGCAGAGGCTCCTCAGGATGCTCGGGCACAGCTCTGGGTGCCCCCCATACCCTTGGGTGCAGCAGGAGATGCCCCCAGGACCCTCCAGCACATCCGTGTGTACCCTTGGGGACTGTCCCCAAGAGTCCCCTGGGGCTGTGACCCTCCCTGAGCTGGGCCTTCTACAGCATGGGGACCCCAAACCCACCCAGTACCAGCCCTATCCATCAATTAATCAATCAATCAATCAATCAATCTGTCCCTCCGTCCGTCCGCCTCTCGCTGCCCTTGCCTCAGCTACGGGGCTAATACAAATAATAATTAATGCTAATTAAGCACCAGCAGCAGCTCCCCTGGCTCTCATTAACTCCAGCCCCGACCCAACGCTGATGGGCAGCCCCCAAACCAGCAGCACTGAGGGGATTTTGGGGTGCCAGACGGGACCCCCCCAAATTCTGACTGGCTCTGAATATTCCAGGATCAACCTTTATCTGCTGGGAACCCCACGCCATGCCAGGAACGGGGCATTTTTAGCAGAAATCCCCTAAATAACCCAATTTTTTAATTATTTGGGCCATTAAGGGGGGAATCTTCTTTCTAGCTATCGATGCGGCGATGCCTTGTTAGTAATTAACAAGCCGTTAATTAAGTTGCATCGCCCGCCCGAGCGCTGCTCCTCTTGACAAGGAGCTCCAAAGCTGCTGGAAATTCATCCAGAAATGTTGATCTAGGGGGTAGAAGGTTTGGGGCGGTCCCCCAAAAGATTTGAGGGTTGAGGTGATTTTTTGGGGTGCTCAGTCCGGAGTGTTTGGGGAAAGAGCAAGAAGTGCCAAACAGCGCTGGAAACCCCCAAAATTTAAGGCTTGAGGGAGGGGGAGGACAAAAATAATCTCAATAAAAGGAAATTGGAAGTGTTTGGATGGAGAAAAGCTGCGGAGCGAGCGGCTCCTGCCGTGCTCCCGCTCGGAAGGGCTCGGGGAGGGTGACAGTGATCCCACTCCTCCTCACAGCCCGGCTCTTTTTGGGGTGAAAACTCAGTTTTGGGGGTCCTGGGTGCTCAGGGCAAGGAGGCATCGCGGGTTTTGATGCCGGGGGAAACGCAGCGTGGATGGAGGCGCGGGAATGCAGCGGCGGTGCCATCCAGGGGAGCTGAGCTCGGTGACATCCCCGAGGGGACACGGCCACGTCTTGTCCCCCGAGTCCTGGTGCGGGAAAGGGGCGCCCCAAAAGCGTGGGGATGGCGAGGCTGAGTCCTGGCATTGGGGGTTCCAGCGGGAGGAGGGGAGGGGAAGGATGCAGCCACCCTCGGGGTGTCCCCCGCGATGTCCCCACTCAGAGCCAGCCGGTTCCAGGCTGGGGGTGCAGCCCCCCAAAAGCGGGACCTCCGCGGGGACAATGGCATGGCCAGGGGGACACCCCCCAAGGAACATCTCCATGGCCAAGGAAAGAGCTGAGGGAACCCCTGGGGACACGCCAGGGTGGACGGTGACTGTCCCCAGCACTGGGAGAGGGACAGGGGACACGGGGCAGCGTCTGGGAATGGGAGGAGGAGGAGGATGGGACACCCCAGGGGTGCACCCAGAGCCTGTCATTGTCACTGGGATAAGGACAGGACACCCCAGGGGTGCACCCAGAGCCCGTCATTATCACGGGGAGGGGGATAGGAGACCCCAGGGGTGCACCCAGAGCCTGTCATTGTCACTGGGAGAGGGACAGGGGACCCCAGGGGTGCACCCAGAGCCTGTCATTGTCACTGGGAGAGGGACAGGGGACCCAAGGGTGCACCCAGAGCCTGTCATTGTCACTGGGATAAGGACAGGACACCCCAAGGGTGCACCCAGAGCCTGTCATTGTCACGGGGAGGGGGACAGGACACCCCAGGGGTGCACCCAGAGCCCTGCACTGTCCCTGGGAGAAGGAGAGGACACCCCAGGGCTGCTCCTTCAGGGTGGGGAGCAGGATGGAGCACCCTGGGGACACAACCAGAGCCTTGCACTGTCACTGGGAGAGGGACAGGAGACCCCAGGGGTGCACCCAGAGCCCTGCTCTCTCACTGGGAGAGGGACAGAGCACCCCAGGGCTGCTCTTTCAGCATGGGGAGCACCCTGGGGACACAATCAGAGCCTGTCATTGTCACTGGGAGAAGGAAGGAGCATCCTGGGGGAGCATCTCCAGCACTGGGAGAAGGATGGGGCATCCTGGGGATGCAGCTCCAGAGAGGGGAGCAGGACAGAGCCCCTCGGGGGTGCACCCCGAGCCCATCACATCGCTGTGAGGAGAACAGGGCACCCTGGGGTTACAGCTCCGTGCCCAGGAGAAGGATGTGGCACCCTGGAAACGCACCCAAATCCCATCATTGTCACCCAGAGAGGGACAGAACATCCCGGGGGTGCATCCCTGGGGGTAGGAGAAGGACAGGGCATTCTGGGGGCGCACACAGAGCCCATCCTCAGCACCGGGAGATGGATCAAACACCCCAGGGGCGCATGGCAGTGTCTGGGAGAAGGAGGTGGATGGACCCAGAGCCCATCCCTGCCGCTGGGAGAAGGAGGTGACACCCAGGGGATGGGAATAGGATGGGGGCCCTGGGGAAGCACCCAGAGCCCGCAATCAGCGCTGGGAGGAGGATGTGGCACCCTGGGGGTGCATCCAGGGGCCGGGAAAAGGACGGAGCCCCTGGGGAAGCACCCGCGGTCCATCGCCAGCACAAAGAGGATGTGACACCCCGGGGCAGGAGAAGGATGGAGCGCCCATTCTGAAGGCAGGAAAAGCACGGGGGAGCACCCACAGCCCTTCTCCCGTGCTGGGGGATATCAGAGCTCCCGGTCCCGCGGATGGAGCCGGGATGGGGCAGCCCTTACCTGCCCGTTCTTGCAGAGGTCGGCCCACATGCTGGTGCCGTCCCCGCCGCGCATGAGGACGTGGTAGGTGAAGAAGTAGGTGCCGGGGATGGCGCAGGTGAACTTGCCCGAGGCGGCGTCGTAGCTGTTGCCCAGGTTGGTGACCACGTCGTCGAACTTGAGCACCTCGTAGCCCTCGTGGGGGTTCTTGAGGCCGGCGTAGAAGGCGACCCGCGGCACCGTGCTGTAGGTGGCCGCGCTCACCGCGCCCGTGGCGCCCGGTCCCGGTAATCCCGGGGGTCCCGGTCTTCCCGCTTCGCCCCGCGCCCCCACCGGCCCCGGCGGCCCCGGTTCTCCGGGCGGCCCCGGCGGTCCCGGTTTGCCCGGTCTGCCCGGTTTGCCTTGGGGACCCTGCACCAGCGTGGAGGGCGGCGGGAGGGGGCCGCGCTCGGCCGGTTGCTGGGGGGGAGCGGCGGGGCCGTAGGGCTCGCAGACCATCCGGCAGGTGCCCAGCATCTCGTAGCGACCGTCGGTACCGGCGGAGCTCACCAGCACCGGGATGAGCACCACCAGCACCAGAACCATCACCACCCCCGCCGCGGCCGCCAGCAAAGTTTTGCGGCCCAGGCTGAGCCGCCGCCCGGCCGGGGCGCGCTGGCGCCCGGGGGAGGGAATGGTGCCGGCGGGGGGGAGCAGGGCGGCGGCGGCGGCGGCGGCGGCGGCGGCGGGGGGGGCTCGGGCTGGCGGCGGCTCCGCTGCGCTCCGCTGCCTCCGGTGCGCCCCGCGCCGCACGGGCCACGCCCACCCCGCCGGGCCACGCCCACCCCGCCGCCGGACACGCCCCCTCCATCCCGCCCATCCAATCAGGACACGCCCATGAAAGGGAAACTGAGGCACGGAGGTGGGATCGGCCCCGCTGACCCCCTCATCCAATGGGGGGTCCCTCGGTGTCCCCACGCCAGACCCCGAGCACTGCGAGTGTCCCCGTGGAGCTGGGGACACCTTTGGACTCTGTCACTTGCGTCCCCACAGAAGAGCACCCACGGGGCTGATCCTCAGGGCCCGCCCCGACTCCCTGCCTCAGTTTCCCTCACAGCCCAAGCGGCACCCATCCATCGCGGTCGGCCTCCGTGGCATGGGATGTCACCGCTGGTGGCACAGTGACAGCGGGACAGCCGCAGGTGCCACCGCCGGGCTGTGCCAAAGAGCCGTGCCCGGGGCCGGGCCCCCGAGGGCTCATGGCACGGGGGACACGCGGCTGCGCCCGCTCCGTCGCCTGCCATCTCCATCAGCCTCGGCGGGGACAGCGGGACGCGATGGCAAGTGACAGGCGCCGCCAGCGCCGGGGGTGAGCGAAGGACGCGGGGATGGGGGAGGGCGACACGGACACACGGGCACAGAGCGGCCCGGGGCCACCGCCAGTGCCATCCGCCACAGCGCTTGGGTGACAAAACTGAGGTGGCATCAACCTCAGTGGCACCTGTGAGCTCCATAGGGTCATCAACACCCTGCCCCCCAAAAAACACCCTGAGGGGGCTTCCCCTCATCCCCCTCACTGCCAAAGCCCAGGGGACACACGGGGGACAAGCCCCAGCCCCGCCCCACAAGAGGGGGAACCAAGGGGACTTTTGACAGGCATCGATCGCCCCCGCATGTCCCCCGGCTCCCGCAGAGGCTTTAATCAGCCAGCAGAAATCAATTAGCTTCTTTTAAGGAGGCAATTATTGCTGGGGTCTTTACAAGGCTGGGGAGGGGGAGAGCATTTTGGGGTGGGGGCGCTGCCAGCACCGTGCGCCCCCCTCAAAGTTTGTCACCAGCTGTTTCCCTGATGCTTTTCTCCATCATTTTTGTCACCCCCCCCTGCGCACCCCCCCCATTCCTCGTTATCTTTCTGCTTTAACAAGTGCCTAAAAATACGCCTGGCGAGGTCACGGGCTGCGTGAGTCACCAGCAGCACGGGGACACGGTGGCCCGGGTGGGCAGGGGGCTCTGCGTGGGGACAGGGTGGCCGTGGTGGGGACACAGAGGGAGGACAGGCCCACGCTGGCTGCACCAGGGCCCTCGTCTCGCCTGGAGGCTCAGGGGACATCCCTGGTGGTGGCTGCTGCATCCTCGTGGTGGGGACACTGCCCCAGGTCACCTTGTTGCCACAGGGCATCGTGTCCCCTTGGCACAGTCACCACCCCAGGCCACAGCATCACTCTGGGCCACCCTGTCCTCATGGCAAGGCCACCACTCTTGGCCACCATGTCCCCAAGCTGTGGCATTACAGAGCCAGGATGGCCCGTGGGACAGCAGCATTCTATGGGGGACACAACACCCCAGGTGACACTGCTGGAGCCCCTGAGGCGCTCCCTGTCCCCAAGGCCCTTGAACCAGCTCCATGCACCTGGGCACAGGGAATGGATGGCAAAGCTCCAAATGCCACATTTGGGAGTGCAGGAGCTGGGCAAGGGACAAAGGCGGGAGGTGGCAGCAGCAGTGGCTGCCGTGGTTGTGGTGGCAGCGATGGCAGCAGTGACAGCATGACTCCTGTGGGAGTGGTGGTGGCCACAGTGGCTGTGGTGGCAGTGGTGGCAGCAGTGGTGACAACAGTGGCCGTCACAGCTGCAGTGGTTGTGGTGTGGCTGCAGCGATGGTGTTGGCAGTGGTGGCTGTGGTGACAGAGGTGGCTGTGGTGACAGCCGTGGCTGCAGGGGTTGCAGTGGTGGCAGCGATGGCCGTGGTGACAGCAGTGGCAGTGGTGGCTGCAGGGGTTACAGCAGTAGCTGTAGGGGCTGTGGTGACAGCGGTGGCAGCGGTGGCTGCAGGGGTTGTGACAGTGGGTGGAGAGGATGCGGTGACAGCAGTGGCAGCAGTGGCAGTGGTGGGTGCAGAGGATATGGTGACAGCAGTGGCAGCAGTGGCAGCAGTGGCAGCAGCTGTTGCGGTGGTGACTGTGGTGGTGGCTGCAGGGGATGTGGTGACAGCAGTGGCAGTGGTGGCAGCAGTGGCTGCAGGGGATGTGGTGACAGCAGTGGCAGTGGTGGCAGCAGTGGCTGCAGGGGTTGTGGTGGCTGCAGTGGCAGCAGTGGCTGCAGCCGTTGTGGCAGTGGGTGCACAGCTGGATGCGGTGACAGCAGTGGCAGTGGTGGCTGCAGAGGATATGGTGACAGCAGAAGCTGCAGCTGCGGTGGCTGTGGTGGCTGCAGAGTTGTGACAGTGGGTGCAGAGGATGCAGTGGCAGCAGTGGCTGCAGCTGTTGCGGCAGTGGCTGCGGTGGTGGCTGCAGGGGTTGTGGTGGCTGCAGTGGCAGTGGTGGCTGCGTTGGTGGCTGCGGTGGTGGCTGCAGTGGCAGTGGTGGCTGCAGCTGCTGTCACGGCGGTGGCTGCGGTGGCTGCGGCTCCGTCGACGCCCGCCGCTCCTCTGCAAAGGTTAAGCAAACAGCAGCTCCCGCAGAATCGATGCCGGCCCAGCCCTCGGCTGTTTGCTTTGGCAGCGCGGGCGGGGGCGGCTGGGCCGTGCTGGGGACGCCGGCAGCGGGGATGGGGACGGGGACGATCGATGCTCCAGGGGCGCAGCTTGGGCCGGGGGTGGCTGTGCCCAACACCCAGCACCTCCTGGAACTCATGGAGGAGGATTTGGGGAAGGGAAGTGTGACCGGGCCAGGGCAGGGGGCTAGTGGGGCTGGCACTGTGCCCTGCCTCAGTTTCCCCTCCTGGCATTGTGGCAGATGGTGCCCATAGGACCACGCTTGGCATGGGGGTCAGGGACATTGTGCCACCGTGGCTCAGCATGGGCAGGCTCAGCCGGAATTAGGACAGAGCTGGACAAAACCAATGAGCCCAATGTCATCTCACGGTGACAAGCAGCCATTTGCAGGCCCCAAGGAGCTGGGATGCTGTCCCCCAAATTCCAACTGTGTCCTCAGGATGGGCTCTGGAAGGACATGGGACGTGGGATGGGGACATTCAGCTGTGGGCAGGGAGGCCCAGCTGTCTGCTGGCCTTGAAGGACAAGTGGATGGCTGGGTGGTGAGCAGGTGGTTGGTGGCCAAGTGGCTCACTGGCAGTGACCAGGCTGGTGGCACACCCAGGCGGGGTGGGCTGGCTGGTGGCTTGGTTGCCTGGCTGGCCAGTTGGCTAGATGGCTGATTGGCTGGCTGGCCAGTGGACCATCAGCCTGTCCAGCTGTCCATCTGCTTGTCTGGCTAGCTGAGCAGTTGGCTGGTGGCCAGCCAACACCATCCCAGCATGTCCCAGCCCCACATCAGGCACTGTCCCCATCACAACACCAGCACTGTCCCCATCCCAATACCAGGCACTGTCCCCATCCCCACTGTCCCCATCCCAATACCAGGCACTGTCCCCATCCCCACTGTCCCCATCCCAATACCAGGCACTGTCCCCATCCCAATACCAGACACTGTCCCCAGCCCCACATCAGGCACTGTCCCCATCCCCACTGTCCCCATCCCAATACCAGGCACTGTCCCCATCCCCACTGTCCCATCCCCACACCAGGCACTGTCCCCATCCCCACTGTCCCCAGCCCAGCACCAGCACTGTCCCCATCCCCACTGTCCCCATCCCTACACCAGCACTGTCCCCATCCCCACTGTCCCCATCCCAGCACCAGCACTGTCCCCATCCCCACTGTCCCCAGCCCAGCACCAGCACTGTCCCCATCCCCACTGTCCCCATCCCCACACCAGGCACTGCCCCCATCCCCACTGTCCCCAGCCCAGCACCAGGCACTGTCCCCATCCCCACTGTCCCCAGCCCAGCACCAGCACTGTCCCCATCCCCACTGTCCCATCCCCACACCAGGCACTGTCCCCATCCCCACTGTCCCCAGCCCAGCACCAGCACTGTCCCCATCCCCACTGTCCCCATCCCTACACCAGCACTGTCCCCATCCCCACTGTCCCCATCCCAGCACCAGCACTGTCCCCATCCCCACTGTCCCCATCCCAGCACCAGCACTGTCCCCATCCCCACTGTCCCCATCCCCACACCAGGCACTGTCCCCATCCCCACTGTCCCCAGCCCAGCACCAGGCACTGTCCCCAGCCCAGCGGGGACAGCCCGGCCGCAGGCAGGGGGAGGGCACAAGGTGTGGGTGGCACATCCCCGTCGCTGTCCCCGTCACGCCGCCTCTCATTACGGACACGGCGGGGCTGTCACCCTCCCACCGCGCGGCAATTAAGGGCTGCCAACACCGCCGTTAATTAGCGCCGGCGGTGAGCGCTGCGAGGCGACGGCCACACGGCTGGCGGAGGGGACAGGCTCGGGGACGTGTCCCCAGGGGGAGCAGCCGGGATTTGGGGTGCTGGGACAGCTGTGCTGTCGCGGGGTGTGACACGGAGGGGGTGCCGGCGATGGGGTGTGCAGGGGTGGCACCGGGAGTGTCCTGCACCCCGGGCCGTGCAGTGATGGTGACAGTGGGTGACACGCCGTGGGCCGTGCAGTGACAGTGACACTGGGTGATCCACTGTGGGCCGGCAGTGACGGTGACAGTGGGTGACACGCCGTGGGCCACGCGGTGACATAGCGTTGTGTGACAGCCCCAGCACCAGGCGCTGACGGTGACTCTGTGTGACAATCCACGGGAGCTGCAGTGACACTGCGTGGCACCCGGCGGCCCCACAGTGACAGTGACACCCTGTGCACCGCGCGGTGACAGTGACACCATGTGACACTCCGGGGAGCAACAGTGAAGCTGTGCAGCACCGCAGGGCTGTGCAGCAGCTCCGTGTGACACGAGTGGGGCTGTGCAGCCACGGTGACACTATGTGCCACCCCGGGGAGGTGTGCAGTGACACTGACACTGTGCCACACCCCGGGGCCGTGCAGTGACAGTGACACCTGTGACAACAGATGCCATGCAGTGACACCACACTCACAGCCCCGGCTTGTTCCCCCCTGTGGCTATTGAGGTGCCCACCCAGTTCACACCTGGGGACATGTCCCATGGGGGGACATCACCCCGTACCTGCAGCTTCGTGAGGGGACATCTGACCCCACATCCTGGCCACGTGGGTGTCCCATGGAGGGTGTGCCAAGGAAAGGGGGCTCCAGGAATGGGGTACACCAAAGAAGGGGGGCTCCAGGAATGGGGTACTCGAGGGAAGGGGGGGATCCAGGAATGGGGTACAGCAGGGAAGGGGGGGATCCAGGAATGGGGTACACCAGGGAAGGGGGGATCCAGGAATGGGGTACAGCAGGGAAGGGGGGCTCTAAAGAAGGGGTTATCCCAGGGAGGGGGTGCTCTGTGAAGGGGGTGCTCCAAGGATGGAGCTCCAAGAAAGGGGGGCTCCAGGAATGGGGTACACCAAGGAAAGGGGGCTCCAGGAATGGGGTACAGCAGGGAAGGGGGGCTCCAGGAATGGGGTACACGAGGGAAGGGGGGGATCCAGGAATGGGGTACAGCAAGGAAAGGGGGCTCCAGGAATGGGGTACACCAAGGAAAGGGGGCTCCAGGAATGGGGTACACCAGGGAAGGGGGCACCAAGAATGGGATAGAGCAGGAAACGGGGTGCTCGGTGAAGGCGGTGCTCCAGGGATGGAGCTCCAGGAAAAGGAGGTTTCAGGAATGGGGAATGGATGCTCCGAGGAAGGGGTGCAGAGGAGAGGGGGCACCCCAGGAATGGGGTACACTGAGGAAGGAAATGCTCGGGGGGGGCTGCTCCGGTTCGGAAGGGGCTGCAGGAGCAGGGGTGCGGCAGGAGGAGGGTCCGTCTGTCACAGCCCCCGCCAGCCGCAGCAGCATCGATCCGGCCGCCAATTTGCACAGTCAAATATTTGGCTTCGCGGCGCGGGGCCGGCTCTGCTCCAGCCGCCCTGGTGGGCGCGGGGCCCGCGGTGACGGTGGCGGCGGCTCCGCGATCGATGGCGGGACGTGCGGGGAGCTGGGGCGGCCTGAACACGCGGGGCCGGGGCCGGGGCCGAGGTGCAGCACCCGCGACCCTCCATCAGCACCCGCGACCCTCCATCAGCACCCCCAATGCTCCATCAGCACTCACAACCCTCCATCAGCACCCACGATCCTCCATCAGCACCCACAACCCTCCATGAGCACCCACGACCCTCCATCAGCACCCATAGCCCTCCATCAGCATCCATAACTCTCCATCAGCATCCACGACCCTCCATCAGCACCCACAACCCTCCATCAGCACCCACAACCCTCCATCAGCACCCACAACCCTCCATCAGCACCCACAACCCTCCATCAGCATCCATAACCCTCCATCAGCACCCACGACCCTCCATCAGCATCCATAACTCTCCATGAGCACCCACGTTCCTCCATCAGCACCCACGACCCTCCATCAGCACCCACAACCCTCCATCAGCACCCACGACCCTCCATCAGCACCCACAACCCTCCATCAGCATCCATAACCCTCCATGAGCACCCACGACCCTCCATCAGCACCCACGACCCTCCATCAGCACCCACAATTCTCCATCAGCACCCACAATTCTCCATCAGCACCCACGACCCTCCATCAGCACCCACAATCCTCCATCAGCACCCTCGATCCTCCATCAGCACCCGCGACCTTCCATCAGTACCCACGACCCTCCATCAGCACCCACAACCCTCCATCAGCACCCAGGGGCTTTGGGAGCCCACGTGGAGCCCGCTCAGGGGGCAGAACCTGTTCCAGGAGCTCAGGGGCTCAGCCAGGGTGTCCTCCAGGGCCACCTCCATGGTCACTGATGGCCGGTCCAGGGAGCTGAGCATCTGTCACCGACAGGGGATGGCTGAGGCTTGGCCACACGGCCACTGGTGGCCATGGAGCTCCATCCCTGGAGCACCCCATTCACAGAGCACCCCCTCCCTGGGGTAACCCCTTCCTCAGAGCACCCTTCCCTGCTGTACCCCATTCCTGGAGCCCCCCTTCCCTGCTGTACCCCATTCCTGGAGCCCTTCTTCCCTGGTGTACCCCATTCTTGGAGCCCCCTTTTCCTGCTGTACCCCATTCCTGGAGCACTCCCTTCACAGAGCACTCCTTCCCTGGAGCACCCCTTCCTCAGAGCACCCCCTTTCCTGGTGTACCCCATTCCTGGAGCCCTCTTCCTTGGTGTACCCCATTCCTGGAGCTCCCTTCCCTGCTGTACCCCATTCCTGGAGCCCCCCCTTCCCTGGTGTACCCCATTCCTGGATCCCCCCTTCCTTGGGCTTGACCCCGAGGGGGTTTGGCTGGGGTGTGGGATGTTCAGGAGTGGGACTGGTGCAATCCTGGGGCAGCTCCCACCGACACAACTCCACAGCCACGCTCCAGAGCCCTTTCCCCGTGGGTGCAGCCCACGCAGGGGGCTCAGCCCAGGCTCCCCCGGCCTCAGCATCCCCCTGGATCCTCTCGCTTTCCCGGCCCCGCTAAACTCGTTAGCGGCGGGTGAACGAACGTCAGCCGGGCGGGAGCGCGGCGCCAAATGCGATTATTCCCCGTCTCGCTCCATCCTCCCACCCCGGGCTCCATTTATCCGAGGGAGGCGGAACTGGCTCTTATCTCGGCCGAGAAATCTCGCTCCGGCCCTGATTGATGGCTGCCTGCGAGGGATTCCAGCGGCATTGCACAATTAGGGAGCGTTTGGAGCAGGAGGGGTCAGCGCTGGGGTACAGCTAAGGGAGGCTCCCTGGGACTGCACAGGGACCACCGGGGCTCTCCTCTCTCAGGGGAGGATGGAGGTGGAAGAGTGTCTGGCCCCAAAAAGGGGCAGGTGCTGGCTGGGGACACCCTGGGAAGGTCCCTGTGCCTAAAAGATGGCACAGGGGACAGGCAGGACAGGCTCAAGGGCAGGCAGGAGGGTGGGAACACCGTGGAGGATCCCAGGGATCATCATGGTCATGGTGTGGGGACAAGCAGTGGCATTGGGGACAGAGGTACCCCAGAGGGAACAGAGAACCACAGCAGAGCCAGGATCACATCCCAGCAAGCCAGACCCACCCCAGAGCCAACACTGAGCCACAGTCCCCCCAAAGGAAGGTCATGATGATCCAAGCAGCTCCTGGAGCAGCTCAGGGATGTTTACTGGGAAAAGCAGGAGCAGGCAGCAGCTCTTCCTGCGTGTGCTGAACTTTACAGAGTGCAGCCGTGCCCAGGCATAGGAACAGCCTGGGAAGAGCCACGGGATGTGCAGCAGCTGCTTGCAGTGTTTTATTAAAACAAAAGTGAAGACCCAGCACCCGCCTCGCCCGGGCTCGGCTCTCCCACCAGGGAACTGCTGCCAAAGGAAGCTCAAACAGCAGGAAATGAGTTGGAATGAGGCAGAGCCCTGGTCTCAGCCTGCTCCAGGCTGGATCACAGCCCTGGATCCAAAGCCAAGGGTGACCCTTGAGTGATGGCCACAGAGGCAGAGGGGAGGAGCAGCAAGCTGAGCACCCCATCCCTGTGAATGAGGTGCTGTCCTCCCCCTCACTGATTTAACAGCTTTCCTTTAAATCACCATGAAAGAAGGAAAATCCCAAATCTAAATTTGCATTAAGAGGGCTGAGCTATGGGGAATCACCCCAGGGGACACTGCAGGCCTGAGAAGGCCCCAGCCCTAGGGAGGAGATGGTCCTGGAAGACATTAAAGTGAGATTGTACCTGATTAAAGTGGGATTGTCCCAGATTAAAGTGAGATTGTCCCAGATTAAAGTGCCTCAACTCACTGAAGTCCCACAATGGACCCACAGGGGAACAAGGGCATCATCCCACAGGCACAGCTGGTGGGTGAGAACCTGAGCAGGGAGAATGTGCCTGAAAAAACCTCTGGCTGTGTTCACCTTGGGAAGAGTGCAAGGAGACGCCTCTGTCTGCATTCAGCTGGCAAAGCTCATTAACAGAGGTGGCCTTTCAGTGCCCTTTTCAAACGGGGAAATTCAGGCCCCCTTCCCTGCCTAAGAGAAAAGGTGAATTAAGAGATGAAATGCCGGATGAGGAGGAACACCAGCCCGCCCAGCCCGGCCACAGCCGTGCCCACGGCCAGCCGCGCCCAGAGGAAATCCAGGGAATCCTCGAGGCGGGTGTGCAGCTGCAGGACCTGCCGGCGAGTGCTCTCCCAGTCCCCGGAGTTGTCGATGACGTGCGTGGCCCACCTGCGCTTCTCCTCCAGGGGCAGCTGCGAGCTGATCCGAGCTTCGGCCTCGGCCACGCCCAGCCCGCTCCTCTTCATCAGCCGCGCCAGCTGAGTCGGGGGGTCACTGCAGGGCGGAGCACGGGGATGAGCTGGGGGTGGGAGGGAGGGAAAGGGGGATCTGCCCTCCTCGGGATAAAGTGGAAATGAGAGAGGTGCCCCCTTGTCATTTCTGGGGGAGCAGCCGCACTTGGAGCAGCAGAGGCACGGCTGCCTGGGCTGTTCTGAGCATTGACACAATGCCCCAGATGCTGCCCTGATAGAACATGGGCTGTGGAAAGCCCAAGGGCAGTGAATTCAGTGAATTCCCCTCTATGATGGTGCCAGGGAAGCTCAGGAAGGCCCTCATGCACTACAAAGGGAGATATCACTTCTCTCAATTGCACCAGGGCTGAGGCTGAACCTCCAGAGTGGATGATGGTCCCCTCTGAGAGAGGTGACATTGTCCCTGTCCTCATGGTTCCCAGAGCACTTACCAATAAACCAGCACTGTGTATTTCATCAGCCTGGTCAGCCCACGGGTCTCAAAGAGCAGAGGGATGTCGAGGATCACGTAGCGGTAACCTGTGGAAATGGAAACATTCCCCAAAGAAAGGAACAGAGTTAACCCCCATTCCCAAATCCCTTCATGCTGCACACACACCATGGCCAGGAAAAGCAAAGCAAGCAGGAGATCTTCAGCTCCATGATCACAGCAGAGCAGAGCCTGCTGGCCCTCCTCCCTCTCACAGGGAGGAAATGGTTTCATTCCAAGTTTCCAGAGGGGAAAAAAAAAATAAAAAAATCAACCCTAACCTGGCTGCTCCAGAGCAAAGGTGAAACTGCAGAAATATAATGAGGAGCTGAAATGAGGAGCTGAAACGAGAGCAGCAGTGCCTGGCTGGCAGCAGCAGCAGCTGTGTGCTGTGCTGGCCTCTCCTGGGAAGCAGTGCCCCCAGCAGGATCTGCTCTCCTCTCCTTCTTGTCCAAGACTTCACCAGGCTGCAGCCATCTGAGCCAGCATTTCCCTGCTCAGCTTTCCTCCCTTTATGAGAAGCTTTGGTTAAACAGCTCCATTTTTCCAAGGGGAGCAAGGAAATCTCCACAGACCTCCAGCAGCTGTGACACTTCATGAAATGTGAGGGGAGCCTCCAGGCACAGCCCAGGGGCTGAACTTTCACCAAAACTGGCTGAGTTTGGTTTAAAACCTCTGACAGCACAGGGAGCAGAGCTTCTCACAGCCAATCACTGTTCCCCTGGCTCTCTCCATGCCTCTGCCCTTGGGGAGGTGGGAGATGTTCTGGTGAGTCTGGGGGAGAGGGGAAAGCTCTAAGTCAGGATTTCACTTCCCTGTGTGTCTCCCTGTAATGGGGACATTTCAGGTTTTGTTGGTGTCCCCTCTTTATAATCCCTCTAAAGCTGAGCTGCCCACAGCAAATCTTGACAAAGACATCATCATCCAAGGGGCTTTTCACAGTCAATCACTGCCCCCCTGGTCCTCTCCATGCCCCTGCCCTTGGCCAGTGTTTGGGGAGGTGGGAGATGCCCTGCTCAGTCTGGGGGAAAGCTCTAAGTCAGGATTTCACTTCCCTGTGTGTCCCCCAGTAATGGGGACATCTCAGGTTTTGTTGGTGTCCTCTCTTTATAATCCCTCTAAAACAGAGTTGCCCACAGCAAATCTTGACAAAGACATCATCATCCAAGGAGCTTCTCACAGTCCATCACTGCCCCCCTGGCTCTCTCCATGCCTCTGCCCTTGGGGAGGTGGGAGATGCCCTGCTGAGTCTGGGGGAGAGGACAAAGCTCTTCACTCCCCTGTGTGTCCCCCAGTCATGGGGACATCTCAGGCTGGTGTCCCTTCTTTATAACCCCCCTAAAACTGAGCTGCCCACAGCAAGTGAAGTCTTGACAAAAGACATCATCATCCAAGGAGCCACCACTCCACCGGCACCTCCGCCCTGAGAGGCTGCTCACGCCCTCTGATTCCATCGATCAGAGCTTTCCTTACACAGCCATCCTCAGAGACATCATCCAGCTATCCCAAATCATTAAATCCTGACTAATGAGGACAAAGCAGCCTGCTGAGGCCACACAGAGCTCTAGCCAAGGGCCAGGACAGCATCCGCCTCCTCAGCCCGCAGCCCCGAGTTCAAGACTCCATCTCTGGCTCCTGGCACTCCTGCCTGTTGCTTCCTTTGTGCTTCCTCCTCCTCCTCCTCCTCACCCCGCAGCAGAGCTCGGCCCCGTGGTGCCCCAGCCTGTTCAGCTCTCTCAGGGCTCTGATAAGCAGCACCAATCCAGACTGACTCTATTAAGGCATCCTTCTGTCTACACGGGGACCTCTGGAACAGCTGCTGATCTTATCTGGCATTTCCCCAGCCCAGCCTGACAGCTGCATTTGTTCCTTTTATCAGGGGGAACGCGGCGCTTTGGAAGGCACAGCTGTCAGCCCATCCCTCACCTTATCAACACTCAGAGGGCTCCAGAGCTTGCAGTGAAGCTGGAGCAGGCAGGGGGCAGGGAGGGATGTGTGGCCATTTCAGGATTGTGGCATTATCCAGCGGGGAATCTCAGCAAAGCTGCTCCCAGGCCCTACAGATACACTTGAAACCACAGGGGAAAGCGGTGAAGGGCAGCAGTGAAAGGCAGGAGTGAATCAGGAATGAATGCTCCAAACACTGACACCAAAGATCACTGCAGGCAGAGCACAAAGGCTGTCACTCAACGTCCCTTCCCTCCCTCTGTCACCCCTGTCCCTCTCCCCACATTCAAGGGAGCAGGAGCCTGGACAAAGCCTCTTACCAAGCACAAAATACTTCAGGATCTGCTTCAGCATCTCCTTCAGGATCTCAGGGTGGGTGATGGAGTTCAGCAGCCGCCGTTTCTCTGGCTGGGAGAAGATGATGCTTCCCAGAGCCTCGCGGTTTATCTCGCCGTTCTCCAGGAGGATCTCGGTGCCAAAGTGCTGCAGGATCTGCTGATGGGCCTTGGAGTGGGGCTGCACCACTGAGAACATCAAAGAGCTGGGGGTGAGAGGCAGTTTTACAGCTTTACACTCGGTGTTTGCATCAGCAATCACCCTCAGATGGGCTTTGCTCATTCACCACAGAGCTGATGCTCGCCCTGGCAGCACATCTGGCCTGGCACCACATCTGCAGCTGCTGCCAGCCCAAGGTCCCTCATCCCTTTGCAGACATGAATTCAGCACCACAACCCTCGTGGCACTCTGTGCTGCTGCTCAGGGTGACCATTCAGCAGGGAGGACAAGGGGATGGCCACAAGCCAAGGCTGGGGGAGCAGCTGGGCTGAGCCAATTCCCACCAGGATGGAGCAGGGAGATCCTAAAGGAACCAGGACCAGCTGGAAGCTTCTGTGGAGATATTCACATGGCTCTGGATGCTGCTGAGGTCTTTTGTTTTTATTATCTTTCACATCAGTCACTAAATTCTTCAGAAAAATGAACAGAAAAAGCTCAATCCCCAACCAGCCCTTGCAGGGGCTCTGATGTTACACGAGTATACAACTTTAAAGCCACCACCACAAAAAAAAAAAAAAAAAAAAAATCCCCAACAAAAGGGATGAAGCAATAAAACCATAATTAAGCTCCAGCTGAGGGTAACCACAGCGAGGACAGAGCACAGATAATCATCTCTCCCAAATCCAGGAACATTGCCACAGGTTGGAACCTCAGGCCAAGCTCATAAAAGTCTTTAAGAGCAATTTTTTTTTTCTCCTGTGGAAGGCAGTTTCAGGATGGGTGAATTCCATACAGTAAACAAACACATATAAAAAAGGAATTGGTGCAAAATAAAGTGATTGGCAGAAAACTTTCACAGGGTATCTGTAGTGTTTTCCTACTGTCTCTGAGGGCTTTTAGCACCTCCAGCAAATTTCTCCTGCACCTCCAGGGGAATTACAGTGCAATAAAATGTTAAAGCATCACAGCTTTGAGTGGCTACACAGCAAGTTCTTCACCAAACAGAAAAGCCCAGGCATTTCCAAATGACACATTGTTCAACAGCAGACCCCAAACCTGCTGCATGCAGAAACTCAGAAACCGGTTTGGGGGAAAACCTCACCCAGGCCATGGCAGGGACACTTCCCACTATGCCCGGCTGCTCCAAGCCCCATCCAGCCTGACCTGAGACACTTCCAGGGATCCAGGGGCAGCCACAGCTGCTCTGGGCACCCTCTGCTCTCCTCATTACCCTGGTGGGGTGAAGGGATTAACATCTCCCAGGTAATCAGGAAAAACAAGTTCTGCTGCGGTCCTACTGAGTCAACAGAGCTGGGATTTTGGGGTTTTTCTCCAGCCCAAGCCCTTTGTTTTTGTTGTTGTTTGGGTTTGTTTTGTTTTGCTGTTGTTTTGGAGTGGTTTTTTTGTTGTTTGGGTTTTTGGTTTGTTTTGTTTTGGGTTTTTGGTTTGGTTTTTGTTGTTGTTTTGGGATTTTTTGTTGTTTGGGTTTTTTTTCTGAGCACATTAATTCTGTGCTCTGATCTCTCAGTATCATCAGAATAACAACGTGAAGCACAAAGGGACATTCTCTTTCAGCCACCAACATACCCGAGTGACAGGATGGGTGTCCTGGGGCTCAGGGGGTGTGTTGGGCTCACCAAGGGATCCCACTTGACAGGAAACCACATTTCCTTTTGCTTTCAAACCATCACACTCCAGAGGATGGAAACTCAGAGTACAACATCCCCACGGTGTTTATTAGGTCACGATCTTATTTTTTTTCCTTTATTAAAAATATATCCCCGTTCCAATCCCCTCCCGGGCCAGCTGGGACTGGGAAGCAGGAGGGAAAAAAACCTTTTTGCGATGTAGCCAGAGCACCCTCTGCCGTCAGCGATGCCGGTTGTCAGGGGAACCTCATGGAGAGGGAGGAGCGCTGGAAACTCACCCTGCCTGGCGATAACATCGGCATCGATCACGGCACAGCCCAGCTCCCGCAGCACGGCCACCACCGCGCTCTTCCCCGACGCGATGCCACCCGAGAGTCCCACCAGGAACATGGTGAAGAGCTGCAAAACACGCCGGGATATTGTCTGAATTCTGCTCATGCTGAGCACATCAAATATTTAGTGCCAAACGGGCAACGTTGTTCGAAGCTCGTGGTTTTTATTTTCTCAGGGTGTCACTGAGATAGCAGCAGGATTTTGGCAGGCTCTGAGCTGGGTGTTCCACAGGCTGGAATTAATTTTGGATTAAACAATGCTTTTCTGGATGTGGCATTTGAGCCAGCCCTAAGTCCCTCCTGGTTTAGCAATTCCTTCCCCTTTAGCATCTCCACTTATCAAAGCACAGCCCCATCTACAGCACTGTCACTGACACATTTTATGAAAAATCCTTTTTTTTTTTAGGATTTTTCCTCCTGAGAAGCTGGGAGGCCTCAGGAAGAAAATGTAAACAATGGTTATCTGCTGCTGTGGGATGCAACAGGTGCATCTGGGATTGGTCTCATGTGGTTGTTTCTAATTAATGGCCAATCACAGTCAGCTGTATTGGACTCTCTGTCCAAGCCACAACCCTTTGTTATCATTCTTTCTTTTTCTACTCTTAGCCAGCCTTCTGATGAAATCCTTTTCTTCTATTCTTTTAGTATAGTTTTAATAGAATATATATCATAAAATAATAAATCAGCCTTGTGAAACATGGAGTCAGATCCTCATCTCTTCCCTCACCCTCAGACCCCTGTGAGCACCATCACAAGCACCCTGGCCATGGAATTATGGAATTTTTTGGATTGGAAGAGATTTTAAAGCCCATCCAACTCCATCTCTTGCTATGGACAGGGATTTCCACTATCCCAGGCTGCTCCAAGCCCTGTCCAACCTGGCCTGGAACATTTTTAGGGATGGGGCAGCCCCAGCTGCTCTGGGCACCCTGTGCCAGGGCCTGCCCACCCTCCCAGGGAAAAATTCCTTCCCAATATCCCATTTCCCCTTTTCCTGTCCCTCCATCTCTTGTCCAAAATCAGGGAGGAATTCCTTCCCAATATCCCATCTCCTCTTGTCCAAAATCTCTCCTGGAGCCCCTTTGGCTCTGAGCTCTCTCTGTATCCCTCTTTTCTCCAGGGGATCATCCCCAGCTGGATCCAGAGCAGAGGAGCTCCAGCCCTTGATGGATCTCCACGGCCCCCTCTGGATCTGCTCAGAGAAATCAGGAAATTTCAAAAGGGCAGAATTCAGAAAATATCTGAGCCAGGACAGAAAAAAAAAGGCAGAATTCAGAAAATATCTGAGCCAGGACTGAAAAAAAAAGGCAGAATTCATAAAATATCTGAGCCAGGACAGAAAAAAAGGGCAGAATTCAGAAAATACCTGAGCCAGGGACACAGGGGAAAAATTCAGATCTGAGCCAGGAGTGGGACACAAAAGCAATAAAAAAGGGCAGAATTCAGACAATTTTGCCCTGCTCCTGTGTCCCAATCCTGGCTCAGATATTGTCTGAGTTCTGCCCTATCTAAGCCAGGAGTGGGACACAAAAGCAATAAAAAAGGGCAGAATTTAGACAAAATCTGAGCCAGGAGTGGGATCCAGGAGCAGGAAAAAATTGTCTGAATTCTGCCTTTTTCCCCTGCTCCTGGGTCCCAATCCTGGCTCAGATATTGTCTGAGTTCTGCCCCATCTGAGCCAGGACTGGGACACAGGAGCAGTGAAAAAAGGGCAGAATTCAGAAAATATCTGAGCCAGGGACACAGGAGCAGGGAAAAAGGGGCAAAAATCAGATCTGAGCCAGGAGTGGGACACAAAAGCAATAAAAAAGGGCAGAATTTAGACAAAATCTGAGCCAGGAGTGGGATCCAGGAGCAGGAAAAAATTGTCTGAATTCTGCCTTTTTCCCCTATTCCTGGGTCCCAATCCTGGCTCAGATATTGTCTGAGTTCTGACCAATCTGAGCCAGGAGTGGGACACAGGAGGGGGTGAAAAAGGGCAGAATTCAGAAAATATCTGAGCCAGAGACACAGGAGCAGGGAAAAAGGGCAGAATTCAGATCTGAGCCAGGAGTGGGACACAAAAGCAATAAAAAAGGGCAGAATTCAGACAATTTTTTCCCTGCTCCTGTGTCCCAGTCCTGGCTCAGATATTGTCTGAGTTCTGCCCCATCTGAGCCAGGAGTGGGACACAAAAGCAATAAAAAAGGGCAGAATTCAGACAGTTTTACCCTGCCAGGTACAAACTGCCCAGGGTGCCCCTCAGGACAGCAGGTGGGCACAGAGGATGGCTGGGAACACAACAAAACAGAAAACAACAACAACAACAACAACAAAAAGATATTTCAGTCATAATTCAGTCCTCAAACAGGAGCCAAATTCACATTTTATGGGGGAGGAAGGGGTGGGCAGGTCCTGTGGCAGAGCTGGAGCAGACACCAGGACAGCAGGTGGGAACATCTTCCCTTTCTCTTCTCTTTTCCTTCTCTTTTCCACACACCAGGCCAGCAGATGGGAACATCTGTTCCCCTGCAGCAACAAGGAAAAACAGAGGGCCAAAATATGAACAGCAAAAGCAGAGACTGTGGAGGTTTATCTACATCCCAAACAGGACCTGGACCCCACAGGGGTGTCCCAGGTGGTTTGGAGTGACAGAGGAGCTGCTTATTTATTATTTATTTGCCATCCCACCAGGATTTTATCCTCCCACTGCTGCAGCTCGTAGGAGGAGGAGCTGGATCAGTGCAGGGCTCCTGCTTTGTAAAAATACATTTTGTAAAAGTACCCTGAAAACTCTCCTGCCCTTGTAAACAGGGTTTTAGCTGCAGTAATTCCAGAGTTCTGGGACTTGCTCCCAAAACCCTGCTATTTCTGTCCCTCCTCCACAGGAATCACTGCAGGGTAGAGCAGCCCTTGGAAGGGTTATCCTGGAAAGCAGGGCCAGGCAGGGATGTTCAGATCTGTCCAAGGGCCTGCACAGATCTCACCCATCAATATTTAACGAGCTCTGCTTTGAACTGCACACGAGGGGAGAGGGCAGCTTGCTCCTGCAGATGTTACTGGCAGGAGCCAGAAGTCGTTTCCCCCAAAACACAGCATTTTTTATATATTTGGCCTGTTCCAACTAAACCAGACATGGGGAAAAACCAGAACACGACCCAAAGAAGAAAATTCGGTGAGCTTTTTGGGGAAGATGCACCCAGAGCACTGAGGAAATGTTTTTCAAAGAACTAAGTCCCTAAAAATTCCCGTGTCTCAGTTCCTGGGGGATTTGAGCACAGCACAAGCTTCCAGCCTCAACCCATCCACTAGGCAGGCACAGGGAGTGGGGATGAAGCTCCAGCACCATCCTCACCCCTCTCTCCTCATCTCTGCTGCGGCTAAGAGGTGTTTGGCTGGAGGAGGCTGCAGCCAAAGGGAAGAATCATCGTTAATTGGCGGGGAAAGAGCCGCCACAAACACCGTGACCGACCCCGCGGGCACCGCCATGGCCGCGGCCCTCACACTCACCCTCCGCCCGGCTTCACCCACGCCGCAGTGTCCCGCGCTCCCATTGGCTAGCGGGCAGCGGAGGCGTCTATCCCAGCCAATCAGCGCTGCCCTCGTTAGACTCGACCCATCCCTCACGGGTGGAGACGCGGCGTCAGCGGGGAACGGGTCGCGGCTCTCCGTCCGCCGGGACATCCACGCGGCTGCCCGGTGTGAGGGAGCTCTCCCGCCACCGGCGGCCCGCCCCTAGACCCCACCAGAGGCCTCACGGGAATTGTAGTTCCGGTCCCGGCGCAGCCCGGCCCCCGCAAACCCACGCGGACTACCACTCCCGGCATGCCCCACGGCCCGCCGGCCAATCGCGGCGCGCTTTGTTGCGGGGGCGCGGCACGCGCGGAGGCCCCGTTCAAGATGGCGGACGACAGTGAGACAGCAGTGAGGCGGCCACCGGCGAGGCCTTCGCGGCCGGCGGCGGAGGAGAACGACCACGAGCATTGCAGCGACTGCGAGAACGAGGCGGAGCATGGCTCCAACCGGGGGTGAGCGGCGGCCGGGACCGCGTGCCACGGCGGCGGCCGGGCCCATTGAGGCGAGGAACGGCCGGGAAGTGAGAGGCGCCCCGCCCCTTGCGTGCGCTGATTGGTCGCTGGGCAGCGTCCTGGGCAGCGATTGGTCGAGGCGCCGGTCAGTCTGGCGGGGGGGCGGTGCCGCTGGCGCCCATTCACGCCCGCTGCGGGAGCGTGTCCGAAGCTCAGCAGGGTCGGGCGCGGCCGCGGCGTGGATGGGTGACGGCCGCGGTGCTGCAGGGCGGCCGGGATGGGTCCGGAGCGCCTTTTTGGGGCAGAAACGAGCGTATTTAGCAGCTCTTCCTGGCTGTGCATTAGGGTGTGTCTCCCCGCATTCCCTCTGCCCTCCCACAGGAGCCTCAGCCCACTCGTGGCATCTCCATCCCCGCGGTGCCACCCAGGGTGGTGGCACGGTGACACGCTGCCGTGCGGAGCGTGTGGCATCCCCCAAATAATCGCGGCGTTCTGCACACTCATGCCGTCGTTATCCTAAACACAGCGCAGGGTTTTGCAAAGCTCTGCCTACATTGTCTCGTGGTCGGAGCCTGCAGGGCAATGGAGCGGTGGAATAACAACAACGCAGGCGGCCAGGCAGGTCCTTATCTCAGCAGAAATGCTTAACGTAGCGCCCTCATTACTCACTGCCTTAATTAATACAGTGCAGAGCTGCCTCACCATGCCTGGGGTTTGGGGGAGAGGCTCTGTCCTCGTTCCTGCTGGGAATCCAGCACCAACGTGTGGCTTTCCAGAGGTTCCCTGCAGTTTTCACTTTGTTTTTCCTGGGCTCCCCTTTCTCTCTTGATGCAGCTTCCCCACCGTGGGCTTGGAGAGCCATTCCCCCTCCAATCCTGCCCGCCCAGGACCCAAAAGTGAACAAAAGGTCACCCAAGAAATATCGCAGAGGTTTTTTATTCTGACAGCACAGCTGCCCATTTATATTTCATTTGCCTCCCGGGTGTGGCACCGTGTCTCACTTTAATCTCTTTAGCCGTGCTTGGGGGAGATTTTTATTTTCTTTGCCTCTGACATGATTGGGTTTGTGCAAGCCAGAGCTGAGCACAGGAGACAGGGTGCTCAATCACTGCTGCAGCAGTTCCTCATGCCGTTTGCCAGGAAAAGGTGTTTTCTGGAGCCCTCCTTGGCATCCTGGGCACCAAGAGGAGCTGGGAATATCCACTAGGAAATAATTTGGATAAAAAAACACCAAAATTGTGGCTGGTGGGCACATAAGGAGCATGAAACAGAGAGGTTTTTCTCTGGGAAACCCCCAAAAACCATCAGGGAGAGACCAAGTGCTGGGAAGGAGGATGGAATTCTTACAGGGTGCATTAATTCTGTTGATTCCATAGCATCCATACCATTAGAGCAGGGTGTGGGAGTGTTTCCTGTCACCCCAGTGCCACTGTCCCCAAAACCAGGGCAAGGGAAGGGCTTTGAGCTGCTGAGCCACACTCAGAGCCCTTCCTATGCCTGGGACTCACTGGATTTTGGCCCCGAGGTTTAAAACATAAAAGTATTCCTCAGTGAAAGCAACACTTCCTTTCCTTTTAAGGACAGGAAAGAGGAATTGAGTTTCAAACAGGGAAGTGGCTGCCCTGCTCTCTGCTGTGCCTATCCAAGCTGGTTTTCAAAAAAAAAAAAAAAATCCCACTTGGTTATTTTTCATATTTCCTTTTGTGTGGAGGGAGCTTCTGCTGTGGAGGATTTATTCCCTGGTTCTGGAACTGGTGGCAGCAAGATCAGGAGTGTCCCAATCCCCTGAAACAGCTCAGAGCCACCTGGGGAAGCTGCTCCAGGCTGGGAGAGTTTGGGAGTGCCCCTGTGTGAGGGGACAGAGGGGTTTTAGCCCCAAGAAAAGGGACAGGCACTGGTGGCAATCTGAGCTCTGCCATCTGGAGATCCTCCCTAACGAGATTACAGAGATTACAGCCTAAGCACCCTGCCTGATTAGCCCCTGGCATGGCAGGAGGATTTTCCATCCCCTAAATACAGAGCAGGGATCTCATCTGACACTTCCAGCCTCCCATGTGGCTCAGGGAGCTGCCCAAAACTGGATTTGTTCCCTCCCTGAGCTTTGGGAGCAGCCAGGGGTGGATGAGTGGGTGCTGAGCGCCAGTTTATTGTTACTGGGTGAGCCTGGTGTTTCCCAGTTTGGTACTGGGTGAGCCTGCTGTTTTCCAGCCTCTGAAGAGGTTGAGCCAATCTAAGCAGGTCTCACCCAGAACAAGCCTGGTTGCCATCTTTAAAAGCTTCCAAACATCCATTTTCAAGATCACTCAGGTCACAGGAGTTGTTTCTGGGCAGTGGAGCCTTTGCAGACACCTGGAAACAGGAAAGGAAGGATTTGAGTAGTGACAATGGTGGTGGGGATGCCTTTCCCAGCAGGAAGGATTTTCCATCCCCTAAATACAGAGCAGGGATCTCATCTGACACTTCCAGCCTCCCATGTGGCTCAGGGAGCTGCCCAAAACTGGATTTGTTCCCTCCCTGAGCTTTGGGAGCAGCCAGGGGTGGATGAGTGGGTTCTGAGCACCAGTTTGGTATTACTGGGTGAGCCTGCTGTTTTCCAGTTTGGCACTGGGTGAGCCTGGTGTTTCCCAGTTTGGTACTGGGTGAGCCTGCTGTTTTCCAGCCTCTGAAGAGGTTGAGCCAATCTAAGCATGTCTCACCCTGAACAAGCCTGGTTGCCATCTTTAAAAGCTTCCAAAAATCCATTTTCAAGATCACTCAGGTCACAGGAGTTGTTTCTGGGCAGTGGAGCCTTTGCAGACACCTGGAAACAGGAAAGGAAGGATTTGAGTAGTGACAATGGTGGTGGGGATGCCTTTCCCAGCAGGAAGGATTTTCCATCCCCTAAATACAGAGCAGGGATCTCATCTGACACTTCCAGCCTCCCACCAGGCTCAGGGAGCTGCCCACAGCTGGATTTGTTCCCTCCCTGAGCTTTGGGAGCAGCCAGGGGTGGATGAGTGGGTGCTGAGCACCAGTTTGTTGTTACTGGGTGAGCCTGGTGTTTCCCAGTTTGTTACTGGGTGAGCCTGGTGTTTCCCAGTTTGGTACTGGGTGAGCCTGCTGTTTTCCAGCCTCTGAAGAGGTTGAGCCAATCTAAGCAGGTCTCACCCTGACCAAGCCTGGTTGCTGTCTTTAAATGCTCCCAAAAATCAATTTTCAAGATCACTCAGGTCACAGAGGTTGAGTTCTGGGCAGTGGAGCCTTTGCAGACACCTGGAAACAGGAAAGGAAGGATTTGAGTAGTGACAATGGTGGTGGGGATGCCTTTCCCAGGAGAAGGGAAAAGTTTCCCTTAACCAGAAAAAGAGCCCATGGTGATCCCACAGGGAGCTGGGAGATGTTTGCAGCTTTGCCTTTGTCCTGCTGCAAAGGGATTTGGGAGGGGAAAAGGCCTGAAATGCATCTGGGAAGGCTGTGGGATGTGGGATTTGGGATGTGGGATGTGGGATTTGGGATTTGGGGTGTGGGATTTGGGATGTGGGATTTAGGATGCACCTCACCCCTCCTGGGGATGAAACTCCTCCAGCCCTCTCAGCTTTGTCAGGCCAGCTGCAGATTTTGGGTGGTGGTGGTTTGTCCCACACATTGTCATTAATTTGGGGAGTGTCTGGGAGGTGTAGCTACCTTGGGGAAAGAAGATATTTGCTTTCCTAAATAGATTTAAAATAAAAAAATACCTGTAATTGTTGCTTCTCTGGGTGTAGTGAGTGGGAACTTTGGGTTTTCCAGCATTTTCCAGCTGGTGCTTCCTCTGCCAGGTTTGTTTCCATCTCCTGGCCATGCCACCTGCAATGCCAAACCTCATGGCACCTTCTGGCACCCTGATTTCTTCCAGCTCATAAATCAGGGAGGAATTTTCTCTGAGCTTTCACTGCCTTCTTGGGCTGAGCTCATTAGCACCAAGCTGGGAGTTGGCAGCTCTGATTTCTGAAGCAAAGCAATGCTGACAGAGGATGAGGAGAGCATTTTGTCTGTCCCAGCATCCCAAGGTGCAGCTGAGCTGGGAACTTGTGTCCTTCCCCTTTGGAAGGGACAGCTTCAGTGTCAGCCCTTGGGGTGTGCTCAGGAATTCTCCTGGTGCTGTCAGAATTGCTGGGAAATGGTTTGGATGTGTTTGTGGCAGCTCCAAGGTGGCTTTGCTCATGCCAGCCCTTCAGAGTGGCCAGGATTTGCCTGTGCTCCTCCTCAGAGAGTTCAAAAAGCCAGCACACATTTGTCACTGGAACCAGTCGTGGTGTCATTGCTGCTCTGCCGTGCCCAAGCTGCATCTCCCAGGTGGGGGCAAAGCCCTTTCCTGGCAGAGGGAGGGAAGGTGACATTCCCCCCAGGGATGCTGGACCTTGGAGCTTTGCTCCTGCTCCTCTCCTTCATGTTCTTCTGGAGAAAAAGGGCGTTTATCTTCACCCTCTTTTGTGGAGCAGCTTGCCCTGAACCTCTGCTCGTTCCACACCAGGAGTGCTCCATCTCTTGGTGTCTGTTCCATCTGCAGGTGTCCCCTCAATCTGCTGGTGTCCAATCTCCAGGTGTCCCTTCCCTTTCCAGGTGTCCCTTCCATTTCCTAATGTCCTTTCCATCTCCTGGTGTCCAATCTGCAGGTGTCCCTTCCATCCATCTGCAGGTGTCCCTTCCACCTCCTGGTGTCCCTTTTGTCTCCAGATGTCCCTTCCATCCCCAGGTGTCCCTTCCCTCCATCTCCAGGTGTCCCTTCCATCCATCCCCAGGTGTCCCTTCCATCCATCTCCAGATGTCCGTTCCATCTCCAGGTGTCCCTTCCATCCATCTCTTGGTGTCCCTTCCATCCATCCCCAGGTGTCCCTTCCATCCATCTCTTGGTGTCCCTTCCATCCATCTCTTGGTGTCCCTTCCATCCATCTCCAGGTGTCCCTTCCACTTCCTGGTGTCCAATCTGCAGGTGTCCCTTCCCTCCATCTCCAGGTGTCCCTTCCCTCCATCTCCAGGTGTCCCTTCCATCCATCTCCAGGTGTCCCTTCCATCCATCCCCACGTGTCCCACACAGGCTCTGCTGATGGATGGGGATCCTTTCTGCAGAGTCTCTGCTGCTGCTGCTCAGGTTTTATCCAGAGGAAAACCCTCCCCAGTGTCCTGCAAACCCTTCTCTGCTCCCCATCATGGTGGATTTCCATTCCACATCCCATTTTCCATCCTCCAAAACCATTTCTCCATCCACTTTTCCCCAGTTTCGTAACCTGGCTGCTCAGCCCAGGGATTACACAGAGTGCTTGGGTTGGAAGGGACCTTGAAGATCATCCAGGCAGGGACACCTTCCACCTTCCAAGCTCTGTTTTCCTCCCTGAAATAAATATTTGGATGCTGCTCCAACATATTTTCCAACATATTTCTTCTTTCTTTTTCCCTTCTCCGCCATTTTCACCACTATTTTGTGTTTGTAAAGACATTAAATTGGGGTTTTTTGGGGGGATTCCAGGCTGTACCTCTGGGCAGGTCAGATCTGTGGGGTTTCCCTGTTTTGGGGTGCAAGGAGGGGAACACCTGTGCTGTGTCTCAGAGGCTCCCAGCTCCCCCATAATGTTGAATATCCTGTGTCAGGTCATTCCATGCAGGATCACAAGATCATCATCATCATCATCATCATCATCATCATGAGTTGCCCTCTGCCATGCTGGGAGCAGGAACCTGTCCTGCGTTTTGGCATCAGGATGGCAAACAAAGGCCAGGCTTAGTGAGGGGAAAAAATGGAACAAAATCCAGGATCAGTGAGGGGACAAATCTGGAATAAAAGCCAGGATCAGTGAGGGGAAAAACTGGAACGAAATCCAGGATCAGTGAGGGGAAAAACTGGAACAAAATCCAGGATCAGTGAGGGGAAAAACTGGAACAAAACCCAGGATCAGTGAGGGGACAAAAGTGGAACAAAATCCAGGATCAGTGAGGGGATAAATCTGGAATAAAAGCCAGGCTCAGTGAGGGGAAAAACTGGAACAAAATCCCAGGACCAGTGAGGGGAAAAATGGGAACAAAATCCAGGATCAGTGAGGGGAAAAAATGGAGCAAAATCCAAGATCAGTGAGGGGAAGAACTGGAAAAAAATCCAAGATCAGTGAGGGTAAAAACTGGAACAAAATCCAGGATCAGTGAGGGGACAAAACTGGAACAAAATCCAGGATCAGTGAGGGGAAAAAATGGAACAAAATCCCAGGACCAGTGAGGGGAAAAACTGGAACAAAATCCCAGGACCAGTGAGGGGAAAATCTGGAACAAAATCCAGGATCAGTGAGGGGAAGAACTGGAACAAAATCCAAGATCAGTGAGGGGAAAAACTGGAACAAAATCCAGGATCAGTGAGGGGAAAAACTGGAACAAAATCCAGGATCAGTGAGGGGACAAACTGGAACAAAATCCAGGATCAGTGAGGGGAAGAACTGGAAAAAAATCCAGGATTCAGTGAGGGGAAAAACTGGAACAAAATCCAAGATCAGTGAGGGGAAAAACTGAAACAAAATCCAGGATCAGTGAGGGGAAAAACTGGAACAAAATCCAAGATCAGTGAGGGGACAAAACTGGACCAAAATCCAGGATCAGTGAGGGGAAAAACTGGAACAAAATCCAGGATTCAGTGAGGGGTTTCACACCAGCAGCTGTTTGGAGATGATGATGATGATGGTGATGATGATCTGGATGGCCAGGGCTGCCCTGCAGCTGTGGAAGGAGCAGCTGTGCCCTCCTGTGGGCATTTCCCACCTTTTCTCCCAGGAATTTGCTCCTCACTCTCAATTTTCCAGCTCCAGCATGACAATATGGTGATTTCCCAATAAACAGCTTCACCTCTGCAGGTGAGGTGACACTTGGCACAGTGTCACCACCTCTCTGTGGTGCCTGAATCTGCTCTGGGACCTCATCTCTGGGGCTGGATCAGTTATTTCTGCTTCCACATTCATCCTTGGGCTTGGAAAAGAGGAAAAAGCCAAAGCTGAGCACCCCAGCACTCCCCAGGGTGGGTTTGGGCACAGGTGGCAGAGCAGGGATGGGGTCACCTGCAGCACAGGGCACAGTCCCCACTGCCCAGCACACCTGTGTTGGTGCTGTCCCTTTTTGGGGGCTCCCAGGGATTTCTGTGCACAGAATATTCCTCTTCCTGGACACTTGGACTCAGCAGGAGCTTGCATTTTCTTTAGAGTGCCTCAGAAACCAAAAAATGTTGTCCCAAAAGAAAAAAACCCAAAGCTCCAATGATGTTTGTTTTATTCCCCAGGGGCCTGAGTCCAGCAAATGACAGTGGAGCCAAAAAGAAGAAAAAGAAACCCAAAAGGAAGAAAGAGAAGGGAGGAGGTGACCAGGCTGACCAGGCTCAGGACCAGCCAGTGAAGGTGAGCACCCCTTTCCCAAAATCCCAGCCCCATCCCAAACCCCTCCATGTTACTTAGGCCAAGGAAAGAATTCCCAGCTCTGGTTTTTGGCACTTGGTTCCTCAAAAAACTTCAGATTTTGAATGATTTTTCCATGTTGTGGGGATTCCTGTTGGTGCAGAAGGTGTTTGCAGAGCCCTCCAGGGGTAATGAAGTCTTTGGCTGGATATCTCAGCCAGTTCCAGGGTCAGACTGGCACCTCCAAGTTATTCTTCCCAGATTCACCCTGCCAGGTGAGTGCTGCCCTCAGCAGCACAGAGGGGACATGTGCTGGTGTTGATTTTTTGCTTGATGATCCCAAGAACAGCAGCTGGGGAGAGCAGGGTCTGTTTTATCCCTCTGGGCTTTGCCTGATCCTGTCCAGCAGTCAGGGACTCAGGAATGGGGCACACAGGGTTTGTCCCTCTTGTCCCCTCTGCTCCTGTGGCAGAGGACACACATCAGCACAGGCTGTTTTCTGTCCAAATATTTTGAATATTTTGTCCATCTGACACTGCAGAGCTTTAAATTTGGGCTTTGTGTTTTTCATATTGAATTCCTCAGGGATCAGAGAGGAGCTGGGGTTGGGAATTCAGTGCAGAGCCATCCACCCTGAGGAAGAGGAGGATGAAAGTGTTTTTTATCTTGACTCAGCTTCTCTGCCTTGTCCCAGTCCCTGGTGTCCAGGCTGCAGTTTGTGGATACAGATCCAGCTTAGAGGGAGGAGGCTGAACAGTGAGAGAAAAGCCACTGAAAGCGTCTCAAGTGCTGGGTGTGGGCTGATCCATCTGTCTGTGCAGGATTGCAGGTGGGGAGCTTTGCTCCTGGGGCTCACAGCACCCACTTCAAGCATTTTTCAGAAATTTTTTCCATCCCCTTTGTCCTGGGAGTGCCTGGAACCAGATCTAGGTGAGGGGCAGGTGACTGGTAAAAAATCAAGGCTTGAGGATGGGAAAGGAGGTTCCTGCCTGCTCTCCATGACAGAATCAGTTCCATATTCCCCTGATGAGGAGCCCTGCTGGCTCACCTTACACATTTTGTCTTTCTGTGCCCTCAGGTGAACTCTTTACCTGCTGAGAGGATCCAGGAGATTCAAAAAGCCATCGAGCTCTTCTCTGTAGGTCAGGGACCTGCCAAAACCATGGAGGAAGCCAGCAAGAGGAGCTACCAGTTCTGGGACACACAGCCAGTGCCCAAGTTAGGTATGTGCAGCCCCTCAATGTCCTGTGGGCCCTGGGGGAGGCCCTGTGGTCTCCAGGAAGCCCTCAGAGAATCCTGGAGATGCTGATCTATGGCCACCAGGTGATCCCTGCCTGGCCTGGGCTTCAAAGGCACCAAAATCACTTCCCCACCAAATGCTGGGTGAGTGGGGAGGGTCTGAAGAGCTGTGCAAGCATTTCAGGGGGTACAGAGTGACAAGGAATCCCTTCAGACACCTCAGCTGATGCTTCCTGCATTTGTGTATCCCTTAATCCCAGTCCTGGTCTGGGTCTCAAATCACCCAGAGCAATGTCCTGGGTCCCAACAGGTCTCCTCTAGCCAGGTCTCAGAAACTCTTAGAGATCTATTTCACACAAGTTTCTTTTTCCCAGCCCTGTGACCAAAAAAGAAGTTAGGATTCATCAGTTCTGCTTTTCAATTTCTATTATCGATTCCATTCTTTCTCTGAGATCTTTCCAGCAGGTTGGATTGTGGCACACTGACCACCCTTGGGGTGGTGTTAACTTTTTATATTAAAAGCCACATGTACTTTATTTACAATAATTTTCCAATATCTATCACCTATGTCAGACAGTCTGTCTCTATCCTAAACCAATCCAAAAGTGCCACCAGACAGCAGAAGATGGAGGACAAGAAGGAGAAGAAGGACAGGACATGCCCAGATTCCTCCATCTTGCTTCCTGAACCCCCATTCTAAAACCCCAAAATTCTACTTTTTCACCCTGTGATAAATTCACTATCATTCTACTCAAACTCTTGTGGCTTGTCACTCCTCACACAAGGTTGGTAATTGTTTCCATGGGTTAAAATCAAAGGTACAGGTGTCTGGGACTCCATGCCAAGGTCTCTGAGCCCCCTGCCAGAGTCTAAAATCACCCAGGGCAGCCAGATCAATGTCCTGGGTCCCAACAGGTCTCCTCCAGCCAGGTCTCAGAAGCTCTTGGAGATCTCTTTCACAGCCAGGATAGCTCAGCTACCTCAGAAAGCATCAAATCAGCAGGATGGCTTCTGTGGCAGTGTTGGAAACAAAAAAGTTTTAATAAAAGACAAAATAACAAAACTCTTTACAGAGAAAAACTGAGCCAGGTGCAAGAGGTTTTTGTTGCTGGTAAAACACCTCACCAAAGCAATTTAGTTCCTTTGTTCTCTTCTTTTTCTAGTGAATTGCTCAGGCAGGACTTTTTGGCTCCTGTCCAATTGGTTATCCTTAGGTTTGAGGTGAAGTCCCCCAGGTCCTATGAGGTGTCTTTTTCCCTAATTGAGGAAAGAAACTTCTGAGCTTTTTTCCTTTTTAAGGAGACAAAAGACACTTTTGTCACTCTGTCAACAAGGGCCACACTCCTACAGAAGTTCTCTGCTGTGTGAGGCCTCCACAACACCTCAGTCTCACATCTCCCACCCCTGCAGTGGCACACAGGGATTGTCACCTCACCCACCCAGTCTGGGATGTGACAATGGGCAGGGAATCAAAACTTCCAGGGCCAGGCTGGAGCCCCCTGGGTGACCAAACACAGCCACAGCTGCATCCTCCAGCTCCAGCTTTCCCTTCATGGGTTTGTGTCCCTTTTACTGCAGTGTTTGATTCCCATTCCATGTTGTCCACACCACTATGAGGTTTTTTTGGGTCTCAGAAACTTTCCTGGGAGCACCAGTCTCAGAGCTTCAGCCTTGCTGCTCTTCAGGATTTCCCTTCAGGATTTTCCTTCCCTCTCCTCATCTGCATCCCCCAGAGCTCTGGGGAATTAGAGAGGGAGTCCAAACCCACAGTTTTCTAGATTTATCTAAAACTTCTCATGGCTTCAGACTAGCTGCTCTTCAGGATTTCCCTTCATGGGTTTGTGTCCCTTTTGCTGCAGTGTTTCATTCCCATTCCATGTTGTCCACACCACTTTTTTGAGGCTTTTTTGGGTCTCAAAAACTTTCCTGGGAGCACCAATCTCAGAGCTTCAGACTTGCTGCTTTTCAGCATTTCCCTTCAGCATTTTCCTTCCCTCTCCTCATCTGCATCCCCCAGAGCTCAGGGGAATTAGAGACTGAGTCCAAGTCCACAGTTTATAGATTTATCCAAAACTTGTCATGGCTTCAGACTTGCTGCTCTTCAGGATTTCCCTTCATGAGTTGTGACAGTGTTCACAGGGGTCTGAGGGTGAGGGAAGAGATGAGGATCTGACTCCATGTTTCAGAAGGCTGATTTATTATTTTATGTTATATTTTATATTAAAACTATACTAAAAGAGTAGAAGGAAGGATTTCCTCAGAAGCCTAGCTAAGAATAGAATAATAAGGAATGATACCAAAGGCTTGTGGCTCAGACTCTCTGTCTGAGCCAGCTGGCTGTGATTGGCCATTAATTAGCAGCAACCACATGAGACCAATCCCAGATGCACCTGTTGCATTCCACAGCAGCAGATAACCATTGTTCACATTTTGTTCCTGAGGCCTCTCAGCTTCTCAGGAGGAAAAAATCCTAAGGAAAGGATTTTCCATAAAAGATGTCTGTGACAATGAGTTTGTATCCCTTTTGCTGCAGGTGCAGTGTTTCATTCCCATTCCATGTTGTCCACACCACTTTTCTGAGGCCTTTTTGGGTCTCAAAAACTTTCCTGGGAGCACCAATCTTGGCAGCACCACACACAAAACTTGGATACAGAGGGCTGGGAAGATCCCTGTCCCCTGAAGGGGCTGCCAGGGAAGTGCTGGGATTGTGGGGATGGGGAAGGATCAGGCTCCACGTGAGGAGCTGGAGGATGCAGCTGTGGCTGTGTTTGGTCACCCAGGGGGCTCCAGCCTGGCCCTGGAAGTTTTGATTCCCTGCCCATTGTCACATCCCAGACTGGGTGGGTGAGGTGACAATCCCTGTGTGCCACTGCAGGGGTGGGAGATGTGAGACTGAGGTGTTGTGGAGGCCTCACACAGCAGAGAACTTCTGTAGGAGTGTGGCCCTTGTTGACAGAGTGACAAAAGTGTCTTTTGTCTCCTTAAAAAGGAAAAAAGCTCAGAAGTTTCTTTCCTCAATTAGGGAAAAAGACACCTCATAGGACCTGGGGGACTTCACCTCAAACCTAAGGATAGCCAATTGGACAGGAGCCAAAAAGTCCTGCCTGAGCAATTCACAGAAAAAGAAGAGAACAAAGGAACTAAATTGCTTTTGTGAGGTGTTTTACCAGCAACAAGAACCTCTTGCACCTGGCTCAGTTTTTCTCTGTAAAGAGCTTTGTTATTTTGCCTTGTATTATAAAACCTTTTTGTTTCCAACACTGCCACAGAAGCCATCCTGCTGATTTGATGCTTTCTGAGGTAGCTGAGCTATCCTGGCTGTGAAAGAGATCTCCAAGAGCTTCTGAGACCTGGCTGGAGGAGACCTGTTGGGACCCAGGACATTGATCTGGCTGCCCTGGGTGATTTTAGACTCTGGCAGGGGGCTCAGAGACCTTGGCATGGAGTCACAGACACCTGTGCCTTTGACTTTAACCCATGGAAACAATGACCAACCTTGTGTGAGGAGTTACAAGCCACAAGAGTTTGAGTAGAATGATAGTGAATTTATCACAGGGTGAAAAAGTAGAATTTTGGGGTTTTAGAAGCAAGATGGAGGAATCTGGGCGTGTCCTGTCCTTCTCCTTCTTGTCCTCCATCTCCTGCTGTGCTGGTGGCACTTTTGGATTGGTTTAGAGTAGAGACAGACTGTCTGACATAGGTGATAGGTATTGGAAAATTATTGTAAATAAAGTACATGTAGTTTTTAATATAAAAAGTTAACACCACCCCAAGGGCAGTCACTGTGTCACAACCTGACCTCAGCAGCTCAGAGAAAGAATGAAATAGATAAAATAAACCTTGAAAAGCAGAACTGATGAATTTAGATTTCTTTTTTCGTCACAGGGCTGGGAAAAAGAAACTTTCTGATCCCTCAGGGGTCATCTCAACCACAGAAACTCGAGGGAGACCCCTGTTTCAAACTCCTTCATGTCTCCCTGCTCTGTTTTACAGGAGAAGTGGTGAATACCCACGGCCCAGTGGAGCCAGACAAGGACAACATCCGCCAGGAGCCCTACACCCTGCCCCAGGGCTTCACCTGGGACGCCCTGGACCTGGGGGATAGAGGTGTGGTGAGTACAGGCAGCTCAGCACATTCATTTTGGAGTGTTTTGGGTGGCAGCTCAATGTTTGGACTGTTGGAGATGGTTTTGGGGATGGAAACATGTCCTTCAGCACAGCAGGTGACTCCATGGCTTGGATGGGTCAGGCAGCTCAGCACAGCTCCTAATTCTTCCCCACAATCCCAGGCAGTTCAGCACATTCATTTTGGAGTGTTTTTTCATGGCAGTTCAATGCTTAGGCTGTAGAAGATGGTTTTTGGGATGGAAATGTGTCCTTCAGCACAGCAGGTGACTCTGGCTCTGTCACACCTTGGGCTTGGATGGGTCAGTCAGCTCAGCACATCTCCACACATGGATCATACCCCACAATGCCACAATCCCAGGCAGTTCAGCACATTCATTTTGGAGTGTTTTGGGTGGCAGCTCAATGCTTGGGCTGTTGGAGATGGTTTTGGGGACGGAGACGTGTCCTTCAGCACGGTAGGTGACTCCATGGCTTGGATGGGTCAGGCAGCTCAGCACAGCTCCTGATTCTTCCCCACAATCCCAGGCAGTTCAGCACATTAATTTTGGAGTGTTTTGGGTGGCAGCTCAATGCTTGGGCTGTTGGAGATGGTTTTGGGGACGGAAATGTGTCCTTCAGCACAGCAGGTGACTCTGGCTCTGTCACACCTTGGGCTTGGATGGGTGAGGCAGCTCAGCACAGCTCCACACATGGATCATTCCCCACAATGCCACAATCCCAGACAGTTCAGCACATTCATTTTGGAGAGTTTTGGGTGGCAGCTCAATGCTTGGGCTGTTGGAGATGGTTTTGGGGATGGAAATGTGTCCTTCACCACAGTAGGTGACTCCATGGCTTGGGTGGGTCAGGCAGCTCAGCACAGCTCCACATGTGGTGCCTGATCTTTTCCTACAGTCCCAGGCAGCTCAGCACATTCATTTTGGAGTGTTTTGGATGGCAGCTCAATGTTTGGACTGTTGGAGATGGTTTTGGGGATGGAAATGTGTCCTTCAGCACAGTAGGTGACTCCATGGCTTGGATGGGTCAGGCAGCTCAGCACAGCTCCACATGTGGTGCCTGATCTTTTCCCACAGTCCCAGGCAGCTCAGCACATTCATTTTGGAGTGTTTTGGGTGGCATTTCAATGCCTGGGCTGTTGGAGATGGTTTTGGGGATGGAAATGTGTCCTGCAGCACAGCAGATGACTCTGGTTCTGTCACAGCTTGGGCTTGCATGGGTCTGACTCCCCCCACTGCAGCTCCATCCCACACTGGGCAGCTTGGCCTGGTTTTCCAAGGGGATGTAAGGATGCCTGAAGCCTGGAGTTCTGTGAGAACCCCTTTTAGAGCATGTCCCACCTCCCTGGGAGGTGACACAGGGTTTATTTACCTCACCACCAGCCTCCTCCTATCCACTGTCACAAAACTCCCTCCTGTCACAATACTCTACATAACCTAACCCTCATTAAACCCTGCACTCCTAACTATCCTGGCTATCCTCTCAGCAGCCCTGGGAGGATGAATAGGACTTAACCAAACACAAATCTGAAAAATCCTGGCCTTTCCTTCCATCTCCCACCCATGCTGAGTAGCAATCATTATCATCTACAACCCTAAACTCACCCTCCTCAACTTCTACCTATACATTATAATAACTGCAACTGTTTTTCCTCACCCTAAACACAACCAAAGCCCTAAAGCCATCTACCCTAATAACTGCATGGACCAAAATTCAGTGTCCTGCTGCTGCCCTGCTCTGTGTGACACTGCTCCACTGCAGCAGGGACATGGCTGCACATGGTGCCCCAGTGCTGTGGCCACACATTAAATGTTCAGAATCCTGTCTGGGGGTGAATAAACTCCTTAACCTGAGTGTTCTGTGCTGCAGCTGAAGGAGCTGTACACTCTGCTCAACGAGAACTACGTGGAGGATGATGACAACATGTTCCGCTTCGATTACTCGCCCGAGTTCCTGCTGTGGTGAGTGGCAGCAGCACTGCAGAGCAGGGGTGTGGGGTGCTGACAGGCCTGATCCCCCTGACAGAGCTGCAGCTGCCTTTGCTTCTGCCATCTCCCTTCTTGCTGAAATGTCCCTTCCCCATCTGTCACTGTGGATGGTGTCCCAGGGACACGGTGAGAGGGGCTGTCACCCAGCCCTGCCTGCCTCTGGCTCCTTGGGGATGTGGGAGCTTAAAAGTGGATTTTTCTCCTCTTTGGTTTGATCCCTCAAGTGTTTGTGAAAATCCCAGTAGCTCCTCAGTGCCCTGGAGCTGTGGGATGAAGACAGCTGCCAAGTTACCCTTGGAGTCCTGTTGCAGCAGATCTGCTGTATCCTCAGGGTGTTCCTAAATCCAGGAACAGATTTCCTCCTGTGTCCCTAGTGAGGACTGGCTGTGGGGTGCAGGAATTGTCCTGGATGATCCCTACAGTCCTTGTCACATCCCTGTCACTCTGTCATCCTCTTGCTGGCCAGCAGGACTCGGGGTGTCCCAGGGCAGGGTGGGAGGCAGGAGCAGGTACACCAGGGTGGTCCTGAGGTGTGTCCCCTCCCCAGGGCACTGCGTCCTCCAGGCTGGCTGCCCCAGTGGCACTGTGGGGTCCGAGTGGTGTCCAGCAAGAAGCTGGTGGGATTTATCAGCGCCATTCCAGCCACCATCCACATCTATGACACGTGAGTGCTGCTGCATTGCTCATCCTGCCCCTTGCTGGGCCTCCAGGAGTGCTCAGGGGTCTGGCTCCATTGTCTTCCCCAGCAAACACCTGCACTCTTCAGCTTTGGAGGTGTTTTACTGCTTGGAGGCGAGGGTGGGGGATATTTAAGGGATATTTAAGGGTTGGCAGGGAGGTTCTGGGCAGGGACATTGGTAGTTAACCATTGTGAAGGCTGTTTTCCTCAAGGAGGTGGGTTAACTTAGGGCTTACAGAAATTATCCAGGGTTAGATGGGGATGTAAAATCATAGAATATCCTGAGCTGGAAGGAATCTCTTAAGGATCATCCAGCTCCTAGCCCTGCACAGGGCAACCCAGCAATCCACGCTGTCTCTGAGAGCATTGTCCAAACTCTCCTGCAGCTCTGGCAGCCTTGGGGCTGTGACCATTCCCTGAGCAGTGCCCAGCCACCCTCTGGGGCAAGAACCTTTCCCTAATATGCAACCTGACCCTCCCCTGACCCAGATTCAGACCATTTTCCCTGAGAATCCCTGGGTGACACCTTAAGGAAGGTTTCTCCAAAACCCCTGCCCCTTCCTTGAGGTGTTGATTCCTCATTCCCTTGAAGGGGTTTGGAGGTTGCCCAGGGTGTTGGCCTGATCCTCCCAGGTCAGGACAGTCAGTCCTCATGCTCTGCATTGTTTCTTCCCCAAGAGAGAAGAAGATGGTGGAGATAAACTTCCTGTGTGTGCACAAAAAGCTGCGCTCCAAACGGGTGGCTCCGGTTCTGATCCGTGAGATCACCAGGAGGGTGCATCTAGAGGGAATCTTCCAGGCTGTTTACACTGCAGGAGTGGTGCTGCCAAAGCCTGTGGGGACTTGCAGGTGAGTGTCTGTGGCTTTCCCAAGATTTCTGTCTGCAGATCTTCCCTCTGTGGCCAGTGTGGGATTCCCCAGCACAGGGGAGTGTGATCCCAGCCCAGGTTTCTCCTCTCAGGATTAAATGCAGTGGCTTTGCTAAAGCTGCTCATGTAACACAGGAGAGGAGGCTTTGGCAGCAGAATCACTTCAGAACTGTTGGGGAAGATGAAACAGGAAAGCTTTATCAATATGATTGTCTGGCAAAAGATTTTGAGAATATGGAAACTGTAAGTGAGATTGAAATGAAAGCAAGCTTTGAGATCCCTCAGTCACTGAACAACTGGAAAACAATGGTGTGGCCAGCTGAAGGTGATCCCCTTTTGATGGAACAACACCCTCTGCTTGCAGACAGGCCCAAGGGTCAGAGCAGACCCTACAGCTTGGCAGAAGGGCCCAAAGAGGAGTTTTTAGGGTTTAAAATGTAACACAGTATGGTAATATAATGATTCTTATAGGCTGTATGGAAATGCTGTAGGATTTGTATGTTGTACTAGATTGGTTAGTGAGAATCAGAATATTCAACACAGAAGATTGTAATGGGAGCCTTGCTCTCTTACCCCTTTGCTCTCTCACCCTCTCACCCTCTCACCCTCTCTCCCCCTCTCTCCTCTCAGCCTGCTCTGAGCTGTGTTTGGCAGCTCCCAGCAGGGCCCTGCACCCAGGCCCTTTGCAATAAACCCCAAATTCCAAACCTGGCTGCAGAGATCTCTCATCTCCATCCATCCCCACCATCTTACCCCCATCTCACCTACAATAATCATGTTGCTGTCAGTGAGGAGCTGCTTCCCTGATGTTCTCCCTTGCCCCTGCAGCCACCCCACTGCCCCAGCACGAGTTTCCCACTGCCAGTTTGTTTCTGCAGGTACTGGCACCGCTCCCTGAACCCTCGGAAACTCATCGAGGTCAAGTTCTCCCACCTGAGCAGGAACATGACTATGCAAAGAACCACGAAGCTGTACCGCCTGCCCGAGGTGGGTGACAGCCAGACAGGGCTCAGGGCTTGCTCCTCCCTGGGCAGAACACACAAAGGAGGTCGAGGTCAGGTCCTCTGCCTGGAGACTCAGGGTTTGCTCCATGTAGTAAATGGCTCTGTCAAGCTGTTGTGCTTTATTTAATTTTGATGTATTTTTGCTTGGGTACCTGCATTTTAAGGGCAAGTTCTTGCAGTTAGAGGAGCCTGGGAGGTTTTGTTTGCTGGTGAGTCACAGCCTGTCGTTCTGGTGAAACAAGCAGGCAGATGTGACAGCCTTCATCTGTCCAAACACAGCCTCAGTGTGACCTTGGATCGAGTTAGTCCCTCATTCCTCAGTCACACTGATCAGTTCTGGCACTGCAGTTGTTCTGCTGGGGAAGTTCCCCAGCTGGAGATGGAAGAGAAAGAAGCAAACTGCATTCAAATTGCCACCACCTTCCCTGACCTTGCTGGCTCCTTTCTGTCCCCCCTTTGGGGTGGAAGGTGCTGCTTTCACGCTGGGCAGCTCCCAGCTCCTGCCTCCCACAGCCCACAGACAGCAGTTGCTGGGCTGGAGCTACTGGTTTTTGCACAGAAACTCAGCCCCAGAGCAGATCTGGGCTTGCTGAGCCATCCCAACCCTAAATTAGTAATTGAGGCCAACTGGGAATTACATCTTGTGGAGCCTGGGACACATCTCCCAACCTGTGCTTGCTGTGAGTGGGAACAGGACCCTGAGGGAAGCACAGTTTGTGTTGTTAGTGGGTAGGAGCACTTCCAGTGGGACCTGACCTGGCACTTGGGGCTTTGGGGCGTGCTGTGCTCTCTGTGATCTTTGCCATCAGTGTCACAGCAGATCACATCCATCCTTTGCTGGGCACACAGGGCTGGGGGGCTGGAAATGGGCTGATCTCAGCACAGAGTGTCTCTGTGCTGCTCGTTGGAGAGCCCTTGGGTGATGAAAACCACTGTGCAAGCAACAAAACAACTTGTCCCACTTGCTGCAGACTCCCAAGACTCCTGGCCTGCGGCCCATGGAGCACAAGGACATCCCTGCTGTGCACAAGCTCTTGACTGAGTACCTGAAGCAGTTCCACCTGACCCCTGTGATGAGCAGAGAGGAGGTGGAGCACTGGTTTGTGCCTCAGGAGAACATCATCGACACCTTTGTGGTGGAGGTGAGGGCAGCAGCACCGTGGGAGGGGTGTTCTCCTGGGATTTGGCCTCTGCTGGAGCTGTGGGAGCCATCAGGGAGCAGCTCCATGGCTCTCCAGGATGGCAGTTTGCTGGAGATGGTGCCTCCATGCTGGGCCTGGGTGTCCTTGCAGCCACCACTCCAACTGGGACAGCTTCTAAGGCCCTGGCCAGGGTTTATCCGAGCCTGACATGTCATAGGTGGTGTTTTCAGGGTCCTCTGTGGCAGGGAGGAAATGATGAATGTGACTCCATGTTCTTAGAAGGCTAATATAATATAATATAATATAATATAATATAATATAATATAATATAATATAATATATATTACATCACATTACATTACATTACATCATATCTTATCATATAATCTCATACTATATAATCTCATACTATAATATATAATAAAATATATCACATATAAATTATATCATATATCATATCATATCATATATCATATTGTTATCTTATATTACATTACATTGCATTTCATTATATTGCAATACATTATATTACATGGTATTATATTACATTATATTGTATCTTATATAATCTCATACTGTTCTATATCATACTATACTATATAATATATATAATATATAAATTATATTATTTCATATTATATCATATCTTATATTATATTATATTATATTATATTATATTATATTATATTATATTATATTATATTATATTATATTATATTATATTATATTATATTATATTATATTATATCATATTATATTATATTATATTTTGCTATACTGAAACTTACTAAAGAATAGAGAAAAGGATATTTACAGAAGGTTTAATAAGATAATAATGAAAAACCTGTGACTCCCCCCAGAGTCCTGACACAGCTGATAGTGATTGGTCATTAAGTCAAAACAATTCACACGAAACCAATCAAACAAGCACCTGTTGGATAAACAATCTCCAAACCACATTCCAAGGCAGCAAAACATAAGAGAAGCAATCAGATAATTATTGTTTTCCTTTTTCTCTGAGGCTTCTCAGCTTCCCAGGGGAAGAGTCCTGGGCAAAGAGGATTTTTCAGAAAATATCCCAGTGACAGTCATGATGTCACTTCTGCCTTCCAGAGTGCCCCAGGAGAGGTGACAGACTTCCTGAGCTTTTACACCCTGCCCTCCACCATCATGAACCACCCAACTCACAAGAGCCTGAAAGCTGCTTACTCCTTCTACAACGTCCACACCAAGACGCCTCTCATCGACCTCATGAGCGACGCGCTCATCCTCGCCAAGTCGGTGAGTGCTGCCCTGAGCCCTTCCCTGAGCCACACCTGGGGCAGCTGAGGGGTGTTTTAAAAAGCTTTCACTCCATTTTCAGCCTCATGTGAAGGGTGAGACAATACAGATGTTAGAATTCACGCCATCACGATTAGAAGCCAAATATTTCCTAATTATGTTATAAGTGTATTTTGGCCTAGCAGCTTTTGTCACACCATGCTGTAAATGCCTTAAAGCAAATCATCTAAAATTGCCCTCAAAGCCTTCTGTCAGGCTTTGAGAATCCTTACAAATCCATTTTTCCCTCAGGTGAGGGAGCAGGGCTGGGCTGGCACTGTGGGACACTGGGCAGCTCACAGGAACTCACTGCAGGCTGGCCACCCTTGGGTTGTGGGAAGGGCCTGATCCCAGCTCTATAAAAATCCAAATCCAAAAGGATCTGCCACCCAGGAGAGGGATACTGGGGTACCTTGAACCTTCCAGCTTGTGTTACTCATGTCCTACAGCAGTCTGTAGTAGTTGGATTGAGGGTGAGAACACCAAGGTGTTACAATTCACACCATCACAATCAGAAGCCAATTATTTCCTAATTACAATACACTATAAGTGTTTCTTGGCCTGTCAGCTTTTTAGCATGCTGTAAATGCCTTGAAGCCAATCACCTCAAATTGCCCTCAAAGCCTTCTGTCAAGCTTTGAGAATCCTTACAAATCCATTTTTCCCACAGGTGAGGGATGCAGGGCTGGGCTGGCACTGTGGGACACTGGGCAGCTCACAGGAACTCACTGCAGGCTGGCCACCCTGGGTTTGTGGGAAGGGCCTGATCCCAGCACTATGAAAATTAAAATCCAAAAGGATCTGCCACCCAGGAGAGGGATGCTGGGGTACCTTGAACCTTCCAGCTTGTGGTGGTTGCTCATGTCCTACAGCAAAGAGTTGGATTGAGGATGAGAACACCAAAAGCTCTTCCCTTTTTCTGGGATTCAAAGCCAGTCAGGAAAGGGGGCCAGGCTGCTCACACAGGTGAGAGGAACTGCCCAGCACTAAAGCAGGAGCTGATGGCTTCATGTCTCTCTGTGCAGAAAGGATTTGATGTCTTCAATGCACTGGATCTCATGGAGAACAAAACCTTCCTGGAGAAGCTGAAGTTTGGGATCGGGGATGGGAACCTGCAGTATTACCTGTACAATTGGAAATGTCCCAGCATGGCACCAGAGAAGGTCAGTGCTGTGAGGAGGGGGCTTGTCCCCTCAGCCCTGGGGACAGGGGTTGGCTGTCACCTCAGCATTCCAGCCCAGCTGGTGTCCCTGCAGTGTCACACACAGGGAGGGTGGATCCCTCTGTCACCTCCTGTGCATGCAGACTGTGTCCCTGGAAAAAGCCCCTCCACACTCATCTCCCAAAGTTAATTTTATTCCTGGACTAGTGCAGGTTCAGTCCTTCACACCAGTTCTTTCCCTCTAAGGAAGGAGGCCAAGCACAGAGGGCTGCAGGGTGACAGATGTGACATCGGGGGTTGTGACAGCCACCTGTGATCCCTCATGGGTGTCACTGTGTCCTGGTGGACTGGGAGGAGCAGCCACCTGTGACAGTGTTCACAGGGGTTCTTGGATGAGGGAAGAGACAAAGATCTGACTCCATGTTTCAGAAGGTTTGATTTATTATTTTATGGTATATATTCTATTAAAACTATACTAAAAGAATAGAAGAAAGGATTTCATCAGAAGGCTGGCTAAGAATAGAAAAAGAAAGAATGATAACAAAGGTTTGTGGCTGGGACAGAGAGTCTGAGCCAGCTGACTGTGATTGGCCATTAATTAGAAACAACCACATGAGACCAATCCCAGATGCACCTGTTGCATTCCACAGCAGCAGATAACCATTGTTTACATTTTGTTCCTGAGGCCTCCCAGCTTCTCAGGAGGAAAAATCCTAAGGAAAGGATTTTTCATAAAAGATGTCTGTGACAGCCACCCCTCTGGAGAGAGCAGGTGGGCTGGAGCAGCCCCTGTGACAAAGGAGCTGAGCCACAGGATCCCAGGATGTCATTTGTCCCCAAGGCCAGCAGCCTGTTCTCCCCAGAGCTGTGCTGGGTCCCCACCTGCCTGTCCTGGGCCATTCTGAGGCAGCCCCTGCTTGCTGCTGTCCCTCCACACCAGGGATGTGATTCAGCACCTTGCAGACCAGAATCTGCCCAGCTACATCACAGCTAATTAATGCCTTAACAGCTAATTAATGCCTTGATGGCAGTCACAGGGTTTTGGTTCCCTGGTGTGAAGCCAGGTCTGTCCTTGGGCACAAGCCCTGTGGCCCTGTGCCCTAAACCAGCCTCACCTGCTTGCTCTTAGGAAGCCCCAGGAGGTTCCCTGGAGGTGTCCAGCCTGGCCTTGGGCACTGCCAGGGATCCAGGGGCAGCCACAGCTGCTCTGGGCACCCTGTGCCAGGGCCTGCCCACAGGGAGGAATTCATCCCAATATCCCATCCATCCCTGCCCTCTGGCAGTGGGAAGCCATTCCTCTTGTCCTGTCACTCCAGATACTTGTCCAAAGTCCCTCCTGGTGGCCCTTTTGGCACTGGCAGAGGCTCTGAGGCCTCCCTGCAGCCTTCTCCAGGCTGAACAGCCCCACCTCTACTCACCATGAGCTGAGAAACACCCCTGGCTCATGAATCAAGGCTGTCTCATAACCTGGTGGGGCTTGTCACACCCCAAACATTGGTCACCTCCCCAGATCAGAGCTGGGCAGGGCCTGTGTGCCCACTCAGCCACAAACCCAGGGCTCTGCTGCTCTCACACACCCCAAAACCAGTGGGGAAACCTGTGATGGTGTTCACAGGGGTCTGAGGATGAGGGAAGAGATGAGGATCTGGCTCCATGTTTCAGAAGGTTTGATTTATTATTTTATGATATATATTATATTAAAACTCTACTAAAAGAATAGAAGAAAGGATTTCATCAGAAGGCTGGCTAAGAATAGAAAAGGAAAGAATGATAACAAAGGCTTGTGGCTTGGAGAGAGTCTGAGCCAGCTGGGCTGTGATTGACCATTAATTGCAAACAACCACATGAGACCAATCCCAGATGCACCTGTTGCATTCCACAGCAGCAGATAACCATTGTTTGCATTTTGTTGCTGAGGCCTCTCAGCTTCTCAGGAGGAAAAATCCTAAGGAAAGGATTTTTCATAAAAGATGTGTGTGACAGTGCTGTAGATGGGGCTGTAGTTTGATGATTTGAGATCCTAAAGGGGAAGGAATTGCTGGAGCTGCAGATAAACCAGCTGGAGGAACTTAGGGCTGTCTCAAGTGCCACATCCAGAGCAGCATTTTTTAATCCAGCACTGTGGAATTTCCATGTGGATTTTCCATAAAAGATGGGTGTGACAGAAACCAACACAGGCAGCACCGAGCTGGGTATGGAGCAGAGGGCACCTCCTGAGCCCAATTTCTGTCCTGATGAGCCCAATTTCTGTCCTGATCCCCATTTCCAGGTTGGATTGGTGCTGCAGTAAGGGAGCCCTTGCCAGGAGAGCGTGGAGGAGCCGGGCCTGAGGAGGTGCTGCCCTCATCCTTTCTGCCAAAGCCGGAGCCACGCCAGGAGAGAGGGGCACCAGAGCCCCCCTGCTGCTGCCAGCCACCTCCTTGTTTGATTTAACTGCATCCTCCTAAAGACATGATCAAGGGAATGTAACTGCTGAAACTAGATCATGATTGGCATATAATGGATTTAACGGGTGAATAATAAAAGTATATATTATATATATTTTAAAATCTTTCCTGTTCCCAACTGCCATGAGTTACATTCGGCTGCTGGAGGTCACCACTGGGCTGCTGGACTGGGACTTTTTTTTCTCCTTTGGGACAGCTGAGGTTGATGCTGATGGTGGCTGCTGGTCAAAACCCTCCTGCCTGCCCCGAGGGTGCTTCAGGCTCTTTGCCCCAGGTTTGCTCCTGACTCTGTTTGACAGGGGGAGATTCCTTTCCAAGGGCTATTTGTGCAAGAGATGCCTTGTCCCACCTCCTGCCCAGCCACAGAGACTCCAACCCTTCCTGCTGGATGGATCCAGGGGGGTTCAGCTCCAGGCACGCCCTGCTCTGCTTCCCCTCAGCCTCCCCATGGGGATGCTCCACTGCCACTGCCACAGCCTCTCTGCTCAGCTGCTTTTCTCTGGAAGCATGGAAATCTGGATTCTCCGTTGGCATCATCCTCCCCGGTGTCACCCCGTGCTGTGGGATCCTCTGAGAGAAAGGAAACGTTGTCATGGCCACCCTCCATCCCATCCAGGAGTGCCAGGGCATCCTCCTGCCACGTCCTGAGCCCAGAGCTCCGAGCTGCTCCTGCCTGCCCAGCCAAAGGTTTCCAAAGCTGCACACCAAGGCCAAGACCCTGTCTATGCACTGTCGCACCTCCCCGTGCTGCCGTGTCCCTGTCACACCCCGTGGCACCTGAGAGCCTGTGCCCACCTCAGCCTGGACCTGTGGGGCCTCAGAGGGGACCAGGAGCCCATCACACCCCCCTGGCAGTGCCATCACACCCCCTGCTCGGGGTCCTGTGTCACCTATGCAAGTACCTCTGTGTCCCCCCCTGTGTGTCCCTGCTGTCCTGGCCGTGGGTGGGGGACCCTCCCCTTGTCCCCATGGCTGCTCCAGTGAATCCCCCCAGCTCCCTGCTGCTCTGGGGGTGGGCTCAGCCCTGATCCAGCCACCATGGGCCCCGGAGGGTGACAGGGACACAGGGACAGGCTCTGTTAAAATAAAACCTTTATTCCAGTGGCTTGATCCCAGGGCTGTAAATCTGTGCCAGAGCTTGGCAATGTGTCCCCACCTGGGCACAATGGAGTGTGTGGTGGCAGGGTCCCCTCAGGGACTCCAGGGTGGTGATGGCACCATCCTTGCACTCCAAGAGAGGCGTGGGGACCAAACGTGGCCAAAGCCGGTGAGATTTGCTGGTTGTTGTCACCCATGTCACCCCCGTGGGGCTGTGCTGGTTGTTGGCCCAATCCTGGTTGTCACAGCATCTCTGTCCCCTCAAGGACAGGAGTGGGACACCAGTGGGTGGCACTGGGTAGGGGAGCCACAGACTGGGTGAGCAGTGTCCTCAGGCTGTCCCCACTCATGGAGGAGCCTATTGTCCCCCCCACGCCACAATGTCCCCCATGGGCACCTCCATGGGGACACCAGGCTGTCCCTGCTGTGCACCCACACAGCCACAATGTCCCTCCATGGGGACACCAGGCTGTCCCTCCTGTGCACCCACATAGCCACAATGTCCCTCCATGGGGACACCAGGCTGTCCCTCCTGTGCACCCACATAGCCACAATGTCCCTCCATGGGGACACCAGGCTGTCCCTCCTGTGCACCCACATAGCCACAATGTCCCTCCATGGGGACACCAGGCTGTCCCACCTGTGCTCCCTCACAGCCACAATGTCCCCGTGGGCACCTCCTTGGGGACACCAGGCTGTCCCTGCTGTGCACCCCCACAGCCACAATGTCCCTCCTTGGGGACACCAGGCTGTCCCTCCTGTGCTCCCTCACAGCCACAATGTCCCCATGGGCACCTCCTTGGGGACACCAGGCTGTCCCTCCTGTGCTCCCTCACAGCCACAATGTCCCCATGGGCACCTCCTTGGGGACACCAGGCTGTCCCTCCTGTGCTGCCCCACAGCCACAATGTCCCTCTGGCACCTCCTTGGGGACACCAGGCTGTCCCTGCTGTGCTCCCTCACAGCCACAATGTCCCCATGGACACCTCGGGGACACCAGGCTGTCCCTCCTGTGCTGCCCCACAGCCGCAATGTCCCTCTGGCACCTCCTTGGGGACACCAGGCTGTCCCTGCTGTGCTCCCTCACAGCCACAATGTCCCCATGGGCACCTCCTTGGGGACACCAGGCTGTCCCTGCTGTGCTCCCTCACAGGCTCTTGGCTCGAACGTGCACGAACAGCGTGGCCGGGGCCAGGGAGGTGCCATCCTTGGAGAGCAGGTGGATGTGGCGGTACCCTGCGGACACACAGGGGGCTCAGCCCGTGCCAGGGGCCGTCCCCGTGTCCCCCCAGGGTGGCACCTGCCCCCACCTTGGCGCATGCTGGGCAGGGGCAGCGTGAACTGCCCCACGAAGTCGTTGCAGGAGGTGCTGTCGTAATCCTCCACCACGAAGCGCACCAGGGCCAGCTCGGGCACCCGCACCTGGAACCGCAGCGTCTCCTCCCAGCGCGGGTTGAAACCTGAGGCACCGGCAGGGGCTGCGTGGGGCCACCGGGCACCGGCGGGCACCGGCGGGACCCCGGGCACCGCCCCTGCCCCGCTGAGCTGCCGTGCTGCACGGGGGGTGTGGGGATGGGGGTGATGCTGGGACTACAGTGGGGTGTACTGGGGAAAAGGAGGTCGTACTGGGGCTGGGGTGGAGTGTACTGGGGGAATGGGGGTCATACTGGGATACTGGGGGAATGGGGGTCATACTGGGGCTGTACTGGGGGAATGGGGGTCATACTGGGGGAATGGAGGTCATACTGGGGCTGAACTGGGGGAATAGGGGTCATACTGGGGGAATGGGGGTCATACTGGGGCTGTACTGGGGGAATGGGGGTCTTACTGGGATACTGGGGCTGTACTGGGGGAATGGGGGTCATACTGGGGCTGTACTGGGGGAATGGGGGTCTTACTGGGATACTGGGGCTGAACTGGGGGAATGGGGGTCATACTGGGGCTGTACTGGGGGAATGGGGGTTATACTGGGGCTGTACTGGAGGAATGGGGGTCATAGTGGGGCTGTACTGGGGGAATAGGGGTCATACTGGGGCTGAACTGGGGGAATGGGGGTCATACTGGGGCTGGGGTGCAGTGTACTGGGGGAATGGGGGTCATACTGGGATACTGGGGCTGTACTGGGGGAATGGGGGTCATACTGGGGGAATGGGGGTCATACTGGGGCTGTACTGGGGGAATGGGGGTCATACTGGGGCTGGGGTGGAGTGTACTGGGAAAAAGGGGGTCATACTGGAGGTATTGGGGTCATACTGGGGCCGTGATGGAGAGTACTGGGGCAATGGTGGTTATACTGGGGCTGGGCTGGACCATACTGGGAGAATGGGGGTTATACTGGGGCTGTACTGGGAGAATGGGGGTCATACTGGGGCTGTACTGGGGTATGCTGGGGGGATGGGGGTCACACTGGGGGGAATGGGCATCAGGGCATCACACTGGGCTTGGGCTGGGTGTACTGGGGACCGTGAGGGAGCAGCACTGGGAGAACTGGGACATGATGGATCCTGCCGCTGGTGGAAATCTGGCTGTGCTGGGGAGGGCACTGGGATGTGCTGGGCACTGGGATGTGCTGGGCACTGGGATGTGCTGGGCACTGGGATGTGCTGGGCACTGGGATGTGCTGGGCACTGCTTCAACTGGCAGTGAGTGCTGGGCTGTGGGTGCCCATGTCCTTCACGGGGATTAGGGTGCCCCTGGCATCAAGGTGTCCCTGGATCAGGGTGCCCTGAGGTGTCCCTGAGGAACCCTGGGTGTCCTGGAGCACCCCTGGAGATCAAGTTCCATGGATCAGGGTGCCCTGAGGTGTCCCTGAGGAACCCTGGGTGTCCTGGAGCACCCCTGGAGATCAGGTTCCATGGGGCGTCTGCAGGGATCAGGGTGCCCTGAGGAACCCTGGCTTGTCCTTGGGCATTGCTGGGATTTGGGCAGTAATGGGGTTGTGACTGGATGTCCCCACGGTGCCCAGGGTGTCCCCAGGGTGCCCAGGTGCCCCCACTCACCGTTGTTGAGCTTGTGGTGGGTTTGCTGCTTGGCGCAGTCGGCCGGGACCCCGTGGATCTCCACGCGCACGAAGGGATCCACGATGGAGCTGCCCTTGTCCCTGTGGAGCTTGGGCAGCTGCTGGGCTGTGATCACCTGGGCACAGGGGACATGTGGGTGTCCCCAGAAGGGACCTGGGTGGCATTTGGCTGGGGCTGGGGACACGGTGAAAGGAGGGAGGTGGCTGATGCCACCCAGTGGCTGACGGCAGCTGGGTTTGGGGACAGGGTTGGTGTCACCCAGAAGTGTCATGGTGGGTGGCACGGTCAGGATGGGATGAGGAGGAGGGAGGTGGCTGGTGCCATCCAGGAGAAGGGACAAGGTGGTGTCCCCCAGAAAGGGATGGCACTCAGCCAGGAGTGGGGATCAGGTGAAGGGGAGGGATATGGTTGGTACCACACAGGAGAAGGGACATGAGTGACATGTTGGGTCATGGGTGGCACAGTCAGGATGGGATGAGGAGGAGGGAGGCGGCTGATGCCATCCAGGAGAAGGGACATAGGTGGCACATGGCTGGGGACAAGGTGGTGTCCCCAGAAGGGGATGTCCCCCAGCCAGGAGTGGGGATCGGGTGAAGAGGAAGGACATTGTTGGTACCACACAGGGGAAGGGACATGAGTGACATGTGGCTGGGTCCTCAGGAGAAGGAATGTGGGTGGCACTTGGCTGGGATTGGGGACATGGTGGCTGATGCCATCTCAGAGAAGGGACATGGCTGATACCAGCTGGATTTGGGGACAGGGTTGGTGTCCCCCTGAAGTGTCATGGGGGGCACAGTCAGGAGTGGGGATGGGGTGAGGAGGAGGGAGGTGGCCGGTGCCATCCAGGAGAAGGTGACACATGGCTGGGGACAAGGTGGTGTCCCCAGAAGGGGATGTCACCCAGCCAGGAGTGGGGATGGGATGAAGAGGAAGGACATTTTTGGTACACACAGAAGAAGGAACATGAGTGACATGTGGCTGGGTCATCAGGAGAAGAGATGTGGGTGGCACTTGGCTGGGACTGGGGACATGGTGGGGAGGAAGGAGGTGGCTGATGCCATCTCAGAGAAGGGACGTGGCTGATACCAGCTGGATTTGGGGACAGGGTGGTGTCACCCAGAAGTGTCATGGGTGGCACAGTCAGGATGGGATGAGGAGGAGGCAGGTGGCTGATGCCATCTCAGAGAAGGGACATGGCTGATACCAGCTGAATATGGGGACAGGGTTTGTGTCACCTGCGAAAAGACGCAGGTGGCACCCACGTTGCCATTGGAATGTCACGGATGTGACCCCGCAGGGATGTGGGTGGCACTCGGCTGGCCCTGGGGACAGGCTGGTGGCGTGTCCTCACCCTGATGTGCAGGGCCAGGCGCCGGGAGCCCTCTCTGGGCGGGCAGTGCAGGCAGGGCGGTTTCAGGACGTAGCCACAGCGCCCGTTGGGCAGGAAGCGCCCGGCGTTCAGGTCCATCTCATAGCCCGGCGTCTGGAAGTTCAGGGCCACTGCGGGGACAGCAGGATGGGCTGTCAGGGGTGGGTGACACCTCCAGGGATGGGTGCCAGGTCAGGGGGACTGGGCTCTCACCCAGCTGGCAGCCAGCGTTCCACATCTCCTGGGGGTTGTAGTTGGCAGAGTTCATCTTGAGCCCCAGCGGGTACACGCGGCTGAGCTGGCGGGCGTTGTACCGGACCAGGGCTGGGCCTGGGGAGGGGGACACGGCTCAGGGGGGCTGCTGGGGGTCCCTACAGAGGCTGAGGGGCCCAAGGACACAGAGCCTGCCCAGATGGGTGGGACAGCCTGACATATGACCCTGAAACCAGACCCCAAACCTGGACCTTGACCTTGGACCGCTGACCCCAAACCTCTGACCCTTGATCGTGATCTTGACCCCACACTTGGACTTTAGACCCCTGACCCTGGACCTTGACCATGGAACCCAGACCCTGACCCTGATCCTTGGACCTCAGGCTCCAAACCAAGACCCTCAAGCCTATGCCCTGACACTGATCCTAACCCTTAACTCCAGATCCTGGACTGACCCTAGACCCCAGACCCTGAACACTGACTCAGATCTTGATCTCAGGCCCTGCCTAACCTCAGATTCTGACCCTGACCCTGACCCCAAGCCCTTGACCCCACACTTCAGTCCCTGGGCTCTGACCCAGACCTTATTCCCAGCCCCAAGCCCTGACCCAGATCCTAATCCTTGACTCCAGACACTGACCCTGGCCCCCAGACCCTGAACACCCAAAACCTGACTCAGATCTTAATCTCAGGCCCTGACCTCAGATTCTGACCCTGACTCCAGACTTCAGTCCTGGACTCTGACCCAGACCTTATTCCCATCCCCAGATCCTGGACCCAGATGCCACATCCCAAATCCTGATCCCAGACCTTTATCCTGTTTGTGTGACCCCATCCCTGGCCTCAGGCCCTGCCAGCAGACCCCAGTGCCACCCATCCAGGGCAGCCTGGGTGAGACCAGCGTGGCCCTGTCCCCTCATGGAGCCACCCTAGAGACCGAGCCCACCATTCCCAGCCCATCCTGCATCCCAGTGACTCAGGAATGGGGACCCACCCTGTCCCCATCCCTGTCCCCATCTGGTGGCCCTCACCTGCCTCCTTGATGAGCTTCCGAGCCTTCCTCTCGCTGAAGGAGGACACGTGGCAGGGCTGGGGGTGGCGCAGGGCCTGGGCCAGCCCGGGGAAGGGCACAGCCTGGCAGTACACGACCAGCGCCGACAGCTCCGGGGACACCTGCGACGCGTCCTTGGCCTGCGGGAGCCACAGGGACAAGCTGGCCTTGGTGCCATCTGAGGGTCTACAGACCCCCTGCCCTGCTAGTGCTGAGTGCTGAGACCCCCAGGGCTGTGGAGAACCCAGAGTGGTGCAGAACCCCAGGAGTGATGGACCTGGGGCTGATGGGGACCCCAAGCAGGTTGAGAACCTGGAGAACCCAAGGGGATGGACAGCCCGAGATGTTACAGACCCCAAGATGAGGGAGATCCCAAAGTGCTGGAGACCCCGAGAGGATGGAACACTTGAGGTGACAGAGACCCCAAGGTGGTGCAGAACCATAGGCAATGGAGTGATGAACCAGGGGCTTGGGGGAACCCAAGGAGGTTGAGAACCTGAAGTCATGGAGAACCCGAAGTCATGGAGAACCCAGGGGGATGGACAGCCCAAGATGTTACAGACCCCAAGATGAGGGAGACCCCAAAGTGCTGGAGACCCTGAGGTGATGAGCACCCCAAAAGGATAAATTCTTGAGGTGGCAGAGACCCCAAAGGGGTGCAGAACCACAGGCAATGGAGTGATGGACCCAGGGCTGATGGGGAACCCAAGGAGGTTGAGAACCTGGAGAACCCAAGGGAATGGACAGCCCAAGATGTTCCAGACCCCAAGATGAAGAAGACCCCAGAGTGCTGGAGACCCTGAGGTGATGGGCACCCCAAGAGGATGGGATACTTGAGGTGACAGAGACCCCAAAGTGATGCCAACCCCAAGAGGTCACCCTGGATGTGATGAAGGCCCAACATGATGGAGAACTTGAGGTGACAGAGAAATCAAAGTGTTGGAAACCCCAGAAACAGGAAGAGGGAGGCACAGCTGAGAGGTCCCCAAGCTCTGTCCCCTCTGACAGTCACTCATCACCCCCACAGCACCCACCCTGTCAGCCCCCCCAGCTCCAGCATCACCCACCTGCAGAGGTTTGATCTCCTGCAGTGACTGCAGCGACTGAAAGAGGAGAGAGCCAGGCTGCAGAGGGCATGGCAGAGCTGGCAGTGCCCACCTGGGACAGCCCCAGGATGCCCTGGCACCACCAGGGTGCTCTGATCCATCAGGACCACCAGGATTCCATGGTCCCCCAAAACCACCAGCATGCTCTGATCCATCAGGACCACCAAGATCCTGTGATCCCCCAAAACCACCAGGATGCTCTGATCCAGGACCCCCAGGATTCCATGGTCCTCTGGCACCACCAGGATGCTCTGATCCATCAGGACCACCAGGATTCCATGGTCCCCCAAAACCACATCCCTGGGGAAGTCTCTCACCCGCCGGGGGCTTCTCTCTTGCACTTTCTCCTCCTCTTCTTCCTCCTCTTCCTCTTCCTCCTCCTCGGGGTCCAGAAGGGAGGTGACACCCCGTGGCTCCTGCCACAGCTCTGGCAGCTTCTTGCCCTTCACCAGGATCTTCTCCTTCAGCTGCTGCAGAGGGCAGGTGCGAGCTCAGGGCTCGGAGGGGACGCGGGGACGCCGTGGTGGTGGCACACGGGTGGCCTTACCTCTGGTGAGGGGAGCTCGTGGGGGTCCTGTCCCTGCAGGGGCTGTGTCAGCAGCCTGTCCCCAAGGATGGCCTTCATGTGCCGGGCCATGGTGGCCTGCTGCTCCAGCCCGCAGTGGTTCTCCAGGGACAGGATGACGGGGTAGGGCGATTTCTGGGCGTGGGCAGGGCAGCCCTCAGCAGCGGGCACCAGGCACTGGGCACCCCTACACCCCACACTCAGCACCAGGCACTGGACTCCTCACACCCCACACTCCACACTCAGCAACGGGCACTGGGCACACCACGCTCAGCACTGGGCACCGGCACTGGGCACCCCACACTCCACACTCAGCACTGGGCACCGAGCACTGGGCACCCCACACTCCACACTCAGCACCGGGCACTGAGCACCGGGCACCCCACACTCCACACTCAACACCGGGCACCCCACAGTCAGCACTGGGCACTGGGCACTTCACACTCCACACTCAGCACTAAGCACCGGGCACTGTACACTCCATACTCAGCACTGGGCACCAGGCACTGGGCACCGGGCACCCACACTCAGCGCTGGGCACCGGGCACCCCACACTCCACACTCCACATCAAGCACTGGGCACCAGGCACCCCACACTCCACACTCAGCACCGGCACCGGGCACCCCACACTCCGTACTCAGCACTGGGCACCAGGCACTGTACACTCCACACTCCACACTCTGCACCGGGCACTGGGCACCAGGCACCCCCAGGGCTCCCGCCCAGTCTCACCTCGAAGGCAGAGTCACGGATGCTCTCGATGACGTCTCGGAAGAGGATTTTGGAGGTGAGGGTGTGCCCGTGGTACACCACAGGTTCCCCGTCCGGGCCCTCCCAGCAGTCCAGCTCCACACAGCGGCACCCGGCCCGCAGCGCCCTGCACACACGGGCACCGGTCAGCCCTGTGCCCTGGGGCCACGGGAGCTGCTGTGTGTCCTGTGTCCCTGTGTCCGTGTGTCCCTGTGGCTGTGTGTCCCTGTGTCCGTGTGTCCCTGTGGCTGTGTGTCCTCCCACCCATCTGTCCCTGTACTTCTATACCCACACATCCACATGTCCGTCTGTCCCTGTACTTCTATACCCACACAGCCACGTGTCCGTCTGTCCCTGCACCTCTATATCCATGTGTCCCTCTGTCCATCTGTCCTTTACCTTGATATCCACACATCCACATGTCCGTCTGTCCCTGTACCCCTATACCTACACATCCACGTGTCCATCTGTCCCTGCACCTCTATATCCACATACCCACGTGTCCGTCTATCCCTCTGTCCTTGTTCCTCTATACCCACATACCCACGTGTCCATCTGTCCTTATACCTCTATATCCACACATCCATATGTCCATCTGTCCATCAGTCCTTGTTCCTCTATATCCACACACCCATGTGTCCATCTGTCCTTGTTCCTCTCTATCCACACACCCACGTGTCCATCTGTCCCTGTACCTCTATATCCACACATTCATGTGTCCATCTGTCCCTGTACCTCTATATCCACACACCCACGTGTCCATCTGTCCTTGTTCCTCTATATCCACACACCCACGTGTCCATCTGTCCCTGTACCTCTATATCCACACATTCATGTGTCCATCTGTCCGTCTGGCCCCAGGACACACACACCTGACATAGGCCTCGGTGCTGCTGCTGCCGCCGACCTGGTTGCGGGTCAGGTAGGTGTTGTGGGACGAGGAGATGAAGTAGTGGCTCAGGGGCTGGCTCATGTCCTGGTGCACCTTGGTGTGCTCCTGGTTGAGGATGTCCCCAGCAGCTGACAGCAGGTACATCATGAAACCATCCAGCATCATCAGGTCCTGCTGCTTGGCTGTGGGACACAGTGGCAGATGTCACTTGGAGGTGCCATGTTCGTCCCTGACCTGGCACTGTGGCACCCAGGGGACGTGTAAGTGTGTCCCATCTCCATCCTGATGTCACCCAAACTGCTGGTGCCACATTCACTCTGGATGTGGCATGGTGACACCCATGAGCTGTGGAGGTTCCCTGTCCTCACCCTGATGCCCTCTGTCCTCCCAGTGCTGTGTCACCCAGACCTGGCACTGTAGCACTCAGGGGAGGTCCCCTTTGTGTCCCATCTCCCATCTGATGTCCTCCATCAGTGCCACATCTGCCTTAAGGGTACTACTGTGACATGGAGCTCCTTCATCCCCACCATGATGTCCCCTAGAGCTGTGCTCACCCTGCATCTGCCATGGTGGCACCTGAGGAGGACAAAAGTCCCTCAGCAGTGTCACATTCATGCCAGAGCTGGCATCACACCACCCATAAGACACAGAAGTCCACCACCTGCCCATCCTCACCATCCCCAAGGGACGTGCCCTGTCCCCATGGTGTCACATCCACCAGGTGCCAGCCAGGCCATGTGTTGGATGGTTGACACTGGAAATGGGTACCAGGACAGTGTAGGAACCTTGCAGGACCCCATACCCATTTGGGGTGGTGATACCCCAAATCAGAGCCCCATCCCTACATCCATGAGCGCCCACCCCACGATCCCCCGCCTCACCCTTGTCGTTGAGCTCGTGGGTGCGGATGATGGCGCGGGCCTGGCGCAGGCTGCTCTCCTCGCCCTGGTCCCTCAGGAAATCCTGCAGCTCCTCGGCCGACAGCACCCGGTCCTCGCCCGAGTAGCGCCCGAAGAGCTCCTCGAGCTCGGGGCGCCGCAGCAGCCGCCGGCAGAACTCCTCCAGCTCCCGGCCCTCCAGCCGCTCGTTGCCCGAGTGGTCGCACTCCTGGTGGCACAGCCCAGCCTCAGGGACTGTCCCCTGCCTGTGGGGACGGGGTACAGCCACCCCTTGCCTTGTTCTGCCTGTCCCTGGAGCGGGCAGGGTGAGTGGGGTGAGTCCTGTGCCCTCTGATCCCCCTGCCAGAGCCCCCTGAGCCCCCACTCTGGGATGGAGCAGAGCAGAGCCCCGTGCCTCAGTTTCTGTCCTTGTGCCTCTATATCTACACATTCATAGCACAACTGGCATCATACCACCCATGAGATGTGGAAGTCCACCACCTGCCCGTCCTCACCATCCCCAAGGGACGTGCCCTGTCCCCATGTCCACACATCCACATGTCCATCTGTCCCTGCACCTCTATATCCACACATCCATGTGTCCATCTGTCCTCGTTTCTCTATATCCACACATCCATGTGTCCATCTGTCCTCGTTTCTCTATATCCACACATCCATGTGTCCATCTGTCCTCGTTTCTCTATATCCATACATCCATGTGTCCATCTGTCCTCGTTTCTCTATATCCACACATCCATGTGTCCATCTGTCCCTGCACCTCTATATCCACACATCCATGTGTCCATCTGTCCTCGTTTCTCTATATCCACACATCCATGTGTCCATCTGTCCTTGTTCCTCTATACCCACACAAACACATGTCCATGTGTGGGAGATGCCCTGAGGAGCAGCTCTCCATGGAGGAGAAATGTCCCACCTTGGGGACACAGAGAGCAGTGGCTGGGACAGCTCAGCCAACCTCACCCCTCTCCACCACGTGCTCCTGGTGGGACCCAGCCCTTGGTGGCTTTGGTGTGAGGAGTTTGTCAGCTCTCTGTGCTGGGAAATGCAGAGAAGGAGGCACTGGGTGGTGCAGCTCAGGTACCTTGAAGAGCTTGGAGGCGTAGACATCATCCATGTCGATGTTGAGCATCCTCAGCATGCTCTTCACCTCCCGGAAGGACATCTTGTTGTCCTTGTTCCTGTCTGCTCGCTGCAGGACCCCGTGGATCCAACTGCACCGGGCTAAGGAAACCTCTCAGAGTCACCCACAGCCATCCCCACCTGTTGCAGTGGATGGAATAGCCTGTTTCAGCTATCCCAGTTCCTCCCCCAGGTGTGCCAACACCCTCTCCGTTCCTTTCCCTTGCTACCTGCTGAGAGCTGTCAGCCAATCTCGGTATGCCAGCAAGGGCATCGTGTGATTGGCAGAGTTCAAAAGATGCCTTTCAGCCCTGGGGGACATTGAGCCATCCAGGTGTCATTTGTCCCCTGAGACTTCCCCCTCCTTACCTGGTTGGTGGCTCCCTACCCTTCCCTGCCCCTCTCCCTGGGGTTAAAACTCACAGCAACCACACAGTTCTTGTTCTGTTGGAGCTGTTGCAGCATTCAGAGGCCTGAGGGCAGGGAAAAAAACTCTGGATCGAAACCCTCCGGCAGGACCCGTGTCCTTTTCCTTCACCTCGCCTAAAGCCTTTCCTCCAGAGTTAAAACCTGAGCTCCTGCATGACTGGACTTGTTCCAAGTGCCAGCTGCAGCATCCGGCCAGCCAAAGGTGTCTCTGAGGTGAAACCACCACAGCTGCCACCCTTGGTCAAGGAGCAAGGGCCAGACGAGCCCAGGCATGTTCCATCCAGCTATATTGTCATTTAATTCCAATATGTTGGTATTTAATTCCAATATACTGGCGCCCAACGTGGGGCAGCTCCATCCTGGGGATGGATCAGTCAGGGAAGAGACCCCTGAGGTGGCGCCCTCACTTTTGCTGCAGCATCCAGCCAGCCAAAGGTGTCTCTGAGGTGAAACCACCACAGCTGCCGCCCTTGGTCAAGCAGCAAGGGCCAGATGAGCCCAGGCACTTTCCATCTGGCAAATATTGGCATTATATCCCATATACCCACCCTGTCCCCAACCCGTCCTCCAAGGATACTGGTCGAGCTTCTCCATCTGGCTCATGGCCTGCAGCCTCCCCATCAGCTTGCCCAGCCCCTGCACCCAGTGCCGGGCGTCCTCCTCCCCTCGGGCTGCCAGGTCCAGGTTCTTGCGGCGGCCCTTGAAGGCCAGGCTGAAGCAGTGGCGCTCGGGGAAGGCGGCGCCGTGCTTGCGCAGCCCCTCGGAGCGGCGACCCTCGCGCACGGCCTCGATCAGCGCCACCGAGACTGCGGGGACAGGGGGGACAGCGGGCGGGTCAGACACCTGCCAGCATCCTGCGGGACACCCCGTTCTGCTGACGGACAGACACCCCCTGGGACGGACAGACACCCCCTGGGATGGACAGACACCCCCAGGACACACAGACAGACACCCCCTGGGACGGACAGACACCCCCCGGGACGGACAGACACCCCCTGGGACGGACAGACACCCCCAGGACACACAGACAGACACCCCCTGGGACGGACAGACACCCCCCGGCACGGACAGACAGACACCCCCAGGACACACAGACACACCCTGGGACGGACAGACACCCCACGGGGTGGACAGGCACCCCGGCTGCTGACGGACAGACATCCCTGGGACAGACAGATGCCCCCCGGGAAGGACAGACACCCCACGGGACACACAGCCAGCCCCTGGGACGGACAGACACCCCCCAGGACAGACAGACACCCCCTGGGAAAGACAGACACACAGCTGCTGACAGACAGACACCCCCCAGGACGGACAGACACCCCCTGGGATGGACAGGCACCCCGGCTGCTGACGGACAGACATCCCCTGGGACAGACAGATGCCCCCCGGGAAGGACAGACACCCCCCAGGACACACAGACACCCCCTAGGACGGATAGACACCCCGGCTGCTGACGGACAGACACCCCTCGGGACAGGCAGACACCCCGTGGGATGGACAGACACCCTGCGGGACAGACAGACATCCCCCGGGACGGACAGACACCCTGGCTGCTGATGGACAGACACCCCCCGGGACAGACACACACCCTCCGGGACAGACAGACACCCCCGGGACAGACAGACACCCCCCGGGACAGACAGACACCCCCGGGACAGACAGACACCCCCCGGGACAGACAGACACCCCCCGGGACAGACAGACACCCCCGGGACAGACACACAGCCCCCGGGACAGACACACCCCCGGGACAGACAGACACCCCCGGGACAGACACACACCCCCCGGGACAGACAGACACCCCCGGGACAGACAGACACCCTGGCTGCTGATGGACAGACACCCCCCGGGACAGACACACACCCTCCGGGACAGACAGACACCCCCGGGACAGACACACACCCTCCGGGACAGACACACATCCCCTGGGACAGACAGACACCCCCGGGACAGACAGACATTCCCCGGGACAAACAGACACCCCCGGGACAGACACACACCCTCCGGGACAGACACACATCCCCTGGGACAGACAGACACCCCCGGGACAGACACACACCCCCGGGACAGACAGACACCCCCAGGACAGACAGACACCCCCCGGGACAGACAGACACCCCCGGGACAGACACACACCCCCGGGACAGACACACACCCCCGGGACAGATAGACACCCCCGGGACAGACAGACACCCCCAGGACAGACAGACACCCCCGGGACAGACAGACACCCCCCGGGACAGACAGACACCCCCGGGACAGACACACACCCTCCGGGACAGACAGACACCCCCGGGACAGACAGACACCCCCGGGACAGACACACACCCTCCGGGACAGACAGACACCCCCCGGGACAGACACCCCCGGGACAGATAGACACCCCCGGGACAGACAGACACCCCCGGGACAGACAGACACCCCCGGGACAGACAGACACCCCCCGGGACAGACACCCCCGGGACAGATAGACACCCCCGGGACAGATAGACACCCCCGGGACGGACACACACCCCCCGGGACAGACAGACACCCCCGGGACAGACAGACACCCCCAGGACAGACAGACACCCCCGGGACAGACAGACACCCCCCGGGACAGACACACACCCCCGGGACAGACAGACACCCCCGGGACAGACAGACACCCCCGGGACAGACACCCGCGGGGCAGACAGACACCCTGGCTGCTGACGGACAGACACCCCTGGCACAGACAGACACCCCCCGGGACAGACACACACCCTCCGGGACAGACAGACACCCCCGGGACAGACAGACACCCCCCGGGACAGACAGACACCCCTGGCACGAGGCCGGGCCCCGCTCGGCGCCGCTGCCGGGCTTATTCCGCTAATCCCAGGCGCGCCAGGAGCCGCTGTCCCCGCGGGGATGGGGACGGGGACACTGCCAGGGAGGGGGCGGAGCCGCCGTGCCCCGGGCACCCGTCCCGGGTGGGTGACACTGGGGAGGGGGACAGAGTCTGGCCGGGATGGGGACGGGACCTCGGGGGGATGGGGAAGGGCGGGGGCTCTCCCAGCTCCAGGTACTGGGAGGCGCTGGGAAGGGTTGGAAGGCTCTGGGAGCCGCTGGGTGAAGGGTGCTGGAGGGCCGGTATTGGGTGGGGGTCCCCATTCTGGGTTGGATTCAGCTCAGGTGAGGGTCTGGAGGCCAGGATTGGGGTGCAGGGTTGGGGTCTGGGTCCCCAGCTGGGGTCTGAGTGAGGGGGGATGTCTGGGTCCAGGTCACAGGTGGGGACCCAGGCAGGAATCTGGGGCACAGGTGGGGTCTGGATTGTGGAGTTGCCTGTCCCAGGAGTGGCAATCCCCTGGTTCTCACTGCGGGATTTGGGTCCTGGGCTGGGATCTGGGTCCCAGGGGGTACCTGGGGCACAATTGGGGTCTGGATTGTGGAGTTCCATGTCCCAGGAGTGGCGATCCCCTGGTTCTCACTGCGGGATTTGGGTCCTGGGCTGGGATCTGGGTCCTGGAACTCAGGGAGGGGTCTGGGGTCTGAGTGGGGGTCCAGGTGTTGGGTGGGGGTCTGGGAACTGGGCTGTGCTCAGGATCCAGGGGGGTTCTGGGTGCTGGGAATGGTTCTGGGTCCTGGGGTAGGGTCTGGATTCCTGGGTTGGGGTCTGGGTCTCACATGGACATGTCCATATCTGGATTCTGTGTGGGAATCCAGACCCAAGGCTGTGGGCGAGGTCCTGGATTGGGATCGGGGTCCCAGGTGGGGTCTGGGTAAGGGTCAGGTCCTAGGTGGGGTGTAGGGATGGGTCTGGGGTGGGACAGGGACAGCCCAGGCGGTGTCTGGCGTCCCCAAGCCCCAAGGTGGGACAGTGGCAGCACTCACAGCTCCGGGGATGGGACAGTGACAGTGGCAGTGACAGTGACAGTGACAGTGGCAGTGACAGTGACAGTGGCAGTGACAGTGACAGCACTCACAGCTCTGGGATGGGACAGTGACAGTGACAGTGACAGTGGCAGCACTCACAGCTCTGGGACAAGGACAGTGACAGTGACAGTGACAGTGACAGTGACAGTGACAGTGGCAGCACTCACAGCTCTGGGACAGTGACAGTGACTGTGACAGTGACAGTGACAGTGGCAGTGGCAGCACTCACAGCTCTGGGACAGTGTCAGTGTCAGTGACAGTGACAGTGACAGTGGCAGTGACAGTGGCAGTGACAGTGACAGTGGCAGTGGCAGCACTCACAGCTCTGGGATGGGACAGTGACAGTGACAGTGGCAGTGACAGCAGCAGCACTCACAGCTCTGGGATGGGACAGTGACAGTGACAGTGACAGTGACAGTGACAGTGACAGTGACAGTGGCAGTGACAGTGACAGTGGCAGCACTCACAGCTCTGGGGACGGGACAGTGACAGTGGCAGTGACAGTGACAGTGACAGTGGCAGCACTCACAGCTCTGGGATGGGACAGTGACAGTGACAGTGACAGTGACAGTGACAGTGGCAGCACTCACAGCTCCGGGGATGGGACAGTGACAGTGACAGTGACAGTGACAGTGACAGTGGCAGTGACAGTGGCAGCACTCACAGCTCTGGGACAGTGACAGTGACTGTGACAGTGACAGTGGCAGCACTCACAGCTGCGGGGGGCGCGGGCGCGCCGGAACCGTCCCTCGAAGCACACGGTGACCCCGTCCTCCTGCAGGCGGAACAGCCGCGCCCTGGAGCCCCCCCGGGCCTTCACCTTCCACAGCAGCGACCCCTGGAGCATCCGCTGCACATCCTCATCCTCCGTCAGCCCTGCGGGGACAGCCCTGGGATAGCGCGGGCACGGGGGGCACGGGGGGCACAGGCTGGGGGGGATTGGTGCACATCTGGGTGCACATCTGTATCCTGCGGGATGGCATGGGACAAATGGGAGAGGAGGGATGGGATGGGATGGGATGGGATGGGATGGGATGGGATGGGATGGGATGGGATCCATGGGATGGGATGGGATGGGATGGGATGGGATGGGATGGGATGGGATCCATGGGATGGGATGGGATGGAATGGGGTGGGATGGGATGGGATGGGATGGGATGGGATCCATGGGATGGGATGGGATGGGATGGGGTGGGATCCATGGGATGGGATGGGATGGGATGGGATCCATGGGATGGGATCCATGGGATGGGATCCATGGGATGGGATGAAATCCATGGGATGTGATCTATGGAATGGGGTGGCATGGGGTGAGATCCATGGGATGGGATGGGATCCATGGGATGGGATGGGATGGGATGGGATGGGATGGGATGGGATGGGATGGGATGGGATGGGATGGGATGGGATGGGATGGGATGGGATGGGATGAGATGGGATGGGATGGGATGGGATGGGATCCATGGGATGGGATGGGATGGGATGGGATCCATGGGATGGGATCCATGGGATGGCACAGGACCAGATGGAGGGATGGCACAGGACAGGGGAGGCTGATGGGGTGGGACGTGAATGACACAATGTGACAATGCAGATGGGACAAGATGGGACAAGATGGGACAAGTAGGACTGCACAGGAGGGGTGGGGCAGACTGGATTAGATGGGACAGAGTGGGCAGGACAGGATGGGACAGGGTGGGCAGGGACAAGATGAGGCAGATGGGATGGGACAGAGCAGATGGGATGGGGTGGAACAAACAGGTTGGAATGGGAATGGGAATGAGATAATGGGATGGGACAGGACAGGCAGGAGAGGACAGACAGGACATGTCACTGCCCTGGGCCCCCGAGGAGCCCAGTGTGGCTGTTCAGGGCACAGCAGGGACACAGCCCAGCTGCCAAATCCCAGCAAAGCTGCCCAGATCCTGCATGGAGAGCGCCAGGACGGTGCCAGCAGCAGAGCTCAGGCTGGGAACAATGACAGGGTGGCCTCGGGGGACTGGCAGGCCCACGCCTCACTCAGCCAGGATTTTTCCATCTGTTCTCAGCATGGTTATTTCCTCCCTTTATTGTCTTGGCAGCCATTCCCAAGATCTCCAGTGGCCACGTCCTGCTCTGGATGGAGATTCCACTCGTGGGCTGGCAAAGGGTGGTCTGGGGGCTCTGGGGACACCGTGAGCCACCGTGGCCTCGGGGATGCGGGCACAGCTGCCAGCACCCCCTGCACGGTCACATCCTGCCCGAGGTGCAGGACAGAGGGTATGGGGACATGGGGACACAAACAGGGGGCTGCAGGGATCTGGGGGCACATGGGCATAGGGATGGGCACGTGGATACAGGGATGCACATGGGCATAGGGATGGACACGTGGATATAGGGATGCACATGGGCATAGGGATGGACATGGGCATAGGGATGGGCACGTGGATACAGGGATGGACATGGATATAGGGATGGACATGGATATAGGGATGGGCACGTGGATATAGGGAGGGACATGGGGATACAGCTCCATGGGCATAGGGATGGGCACATGGAATGTCAGGTCCATGGGCACAGGGATGAGCACAGGCAATGTCAGATCTGTGGGCACGGGGAATGTCAGGTCCATTGGCACAGGCAATGTCGGATCTGTGGGCACAGGGATGGGCACAGGAATGTCAGATCTGTGGGCACAGGGATTGTTACATGGATACAGGTCCATGGGCACAGCAATGGGCACAGGAATGTCAGATCTGTGGGCACAGGGAATGTCATAGCCATGGGCACAGGGATGTAGGGACACATAGATACAGGTCCATGGGCACGAGGAATGTCAGATCCATGGGCACAGGGATGGACACATGGATACAGGTCCATGGGCACAGGGGTGGGCACAGGAATATCAGATCCATGGGCACATGGAATGTCAGATCCATGGGCACAGGGATGGGCACAGGAAATATCAGATCCATGGGCACAGGTTTGTGGGTGCACAGACACCAGGACACGTGGGTGATGGATACAGAGACACAGGGATGTGTGGATCCATGGGGATCTGCTGATGGAAGGACAGACAGACACACGGACATTCAGGAGGGTGGGTGCATGCACAGGTGCATGGACACAGGTGTTCAGTCGCAGTGGACAAAGGGATGCACTGACAGGATGCAGGAATGCATGGATCCACACGGACACACTGCTGCAGGACACACGGACATGTGGGAACGTGGGTGCACAAGCACTGAGGCACAGACAGACACATGGACATGCACGGACATAGGGGTGGGTGCTCCCAGACACTGCCCAGGAGAGGCATGGACACACGGGCACCGGGAGGCAGGGACAGACAGACATGCATGGATACAGAGGCGCAGGGACAGACGGACACATGGATATGTGGATATAGAGGTACAGGGACAGATGGGTGCAAGGACACACAGACACACACACAGACACACGGACACACGGACACACAGACACACAGACACACGGACACACGGACACACGGACACACGGACACGCAGACACACAGACACACGGACACACGGACACACGGACACGCAGACACACAGACACACAGACACACGGACACACAGACACACGGACACACGGACACACGGACACACAGACACACGGACACACGGAGCTGCAGCAGCTCCAGACACACAGCCCCATGTCCAAGGCTGGGGGCACAGGGCCAGCCCTGCCCCTTCCTGCTGCTCCCACCCTGCCGGGCCCCCTGTGCCCCCTGTGCCAGGGGAAACTGAGGCACGGTGTTGGGGAGTGGCACCCGAGCCTTGGGGACAGCAAATGCCCTGAGCAGGGGGGCTCCTGTCGCCTGTGATGTGGCCAAACCCCGACCCTGCTGTCCCCCAAAGGCTGGGGCCATGCACAGATATTTTGGGGACCCCTCCCTGCTTGGGGGACCCTTCCGTCCCTGGGGACCCATCCCAGCCACGGGGACCCGTTCCTGTCACAGGGGTCCCCAACAACCTCGGGGACCCTCCCGGACCCCCCTGCCCCATCCCCGCCGCGGTTCGTGCCCGGTTCCCCCCGGACTCACCCATTTTCTTCAGGGCTCTCCCGGGCCGGCGGGAGCCACCGGCACCGTCGGACGGGGCTCGGAGCTGCTCGGCGGCGGGACGCGCCCTCCTGCCGCAGATCATGGCCCGGGACCCCCGCTATCCCCGGTACCGCCGGTGTCTCGGGAGTGTTTCGGGACTCCGGTGCTCCCGGTGTCCCGGCCGGTTGTGTCGCTCCCGGTGTCCCGGCCGGTGTAACCGGGCTGGGCGGTGGCGGAGGTCGGGGCTGGGGCTGGGGCTGGGCGGTCGGGCCGTGACCGGGGCCGGCCCGCGGGGAGGGACCGGGAGGAGCCACGGGGCAGCCGGGCTCTGTTAACCGTTTGTGCCGGGGCTGACCGGGACTAACCGGGGCTGACCGGGACTGAACGGGGCTGACCGGGACTGACCGGGGCTGAACGGGACTGAACGGGGCTGACCGGGACTGACCGGGGCTGAACGGGGCTGAACGGGGCTAACCGGGGAGAACAGGACTGACCGGGACTGACCGGGGCTGACCGGGGCTGACCGGGGCTGACCGGGGCTGAACGGGGAGAACGGGACTGACCGGGGCTGAACGGGACTGACCGGGGCTGACCGGGGCTAACCGGGGCTGACCAGCAGAGGGACACCCGGGGACACCCAGGGGACTGTCCCCAGTGAGGGGACACCGGGGAGGGGCAGCAGAAGGAGCCGGGAGGTGCCAGTCCCAGAGCCCTGAGTGTGAGTGTGTGTGTGAGTGTGAGTGCGAGAGTGTGAGTGTGAGTGTGAGTGTGAGTGTGTGTGTGAGTGTGAGTGCGAGTGTGTGAGTGTGAGTGTGAGTGTGAGTGTGTGAGTGTGAGTGTGAGTGTGTGTGTGTGAGTGTGAGTGTGTGAGTGTGAGTGTGAGTGTGAGTGTGTGAGTGTGTGAGTGTGAGTGTGTGAGTGTGAGTGTGAGTGTGAGTGTGAGTGTGAGTGTGTGAGTGTGAGTGTGTGAGTGTCAGTGTGTGAGTGTCAGTGTGAGTGTGTGAGTGTGAGTGTCAGTGTGAGTGTGAGTGTGAGTGTGTGAGTGTCAGTGTGAGTGTGTGAGTGTGTGAGTGTCAGTGTGAGTGTGTGAGTGTGAGTGTCAGTGTGAGTGTGAGTGTGAGTGTGTGAGTGTGTGAGTGTGAGTGTGAGTATGTGAGCGTGAGCGTGAGTGTGAGTGTGAGTGTGAGTGTGAGTGTGAGTGTGAGTGTGAGTGTGAGTGTGCAGCCTCACTCACACAGACCCCAGAAGGGTTTAGGGTGGGAAGGACCCCTGGGATCATCGAGGCTCTGCTTGTCCCCACCCTTTTCCCCAGCCCAGAGCCCTGAGTGCCACATCCAGGAATTCCTTGGACACTCCAGGGATGGGCACTCCAAACCTGCCTGGGCAGCTTCTCCCAAGGCCTGGGCACCCTTTCCGTGGGGAAATTCCTGCTGTGCCCACCCTGAGCCTGCCCTGAGGCCCCCGAGAGCAGGGCAGGCTGGAGCAACATCTGGGCAACATCTGGAGTGACACCTGAGTCTCCTGGGGGGACATCTGGGCTCTTAGAGCAGCATCTGGGCACCCTGGGTGATGTCTGTGTGTCCTGAGCAACATCTGGGCACCCAGAGCAACCACTGGGGGCTCCTGGGACAATCTCTGCTTGTGCCAGAGCAACATCTGCGCATGCAGGGAGACATCTGGACAGCACCTGAGCAGCCTGGGACAGAGTTTTATGCTGTGGTTCCAGACCTGGGCAGCTGCTGCCACAGCTGGGGACACATCTGGGCTGTGTTTGGGGGGGATAAAGCTCTTCCTGAGGACTTTGGGGACAGGGTGTTGAAGATTGCAATGCAAGATGTTTTCCATCACCATCTGTGTGGCAGATTACCTTTGTCAAGTGGGCAGTTTGCCTTATCTCTCTCTTTGAGTGACCACAATCACACCTCCCTGGGAGGGGACATTGCTGATAACAGCTATTGAATGTCCCTGCATGGCTGATAAGAACTGTAACATCCCATCGGGAGATGTGAGCCCAGAGGGAGGAGCCAAGCATTGCTACCCAGATATAATCCAGAGGTTCTGAGACACCAGCACGGCTTTCTGCACTGGATTCCCCAGAGGAACAGCAGCTGCCTCTCCTTCCACTGGATCTTCAGAGGCAGAATACATCCTTCTCTGCAGATCCCCCTGCTCCAACAGAACCACCCCTGGCACTGCAGGAGGGCTGAGCCACAATTCCAATGGCACTGCCACCAACACCCTGACCCACAGGGTGTCAGGCTGGGTTCTGACTCTGTCACTGTTGTTCTGGTGCACTGCATTGTTTATTTTATCCTTTTATTTATTTTCCTTTTCCCTATTAAAGAACTGTTATTTCCTGCCCCCATATTTTTGCCTGAGAGCCCCTTAATTTAAAATTTATAGCAATTTGGAGGGGTGAGGAGGGTTTACATTCTCCATTTCAGGGGAGGCTCCTGCCTTCCTTAGTGTGAAAAATGCATGTATTTTATGGTTGGCTTTTTGCAAATATTCAAATGAATATTATATGTGTTGTGTTAGAAAGTAATGGTGTATTAATTCTTTTAAGTACTGTGTTAAATATAGTTTTAGGTTATAAAAAATATTAAAATAGAAACTATGCTGTGTAGGATACTTTGTTTAAAGAAAGGACTCACAGGGAGATAGCAGCCACAGGACACCTGAATCTTTCAGAGAATAAGAATTTATTTCTCCATTATCAGAATAAATGAACTTTTTCCTGCCTCGAAGGCGCTGTTAGGATTCGGAGGAAGAAGTTGATGATGACCAGACAGAATCCTGTATTTGAATGGAATTTATGCATCATGTATGAAGTGTGTGAATATGCAACAGGCTGTTGCTTTTAAGGGTTAATCCTTTGTTAATGTGGATCCTTTTTCGGGCTTTGCTGCCCAGAAAAGGTACCCGGATGTCCACAACTCTTTGTATTTGTTGTCTCATATTTTCCTAATTCAATTTGTCCAAATTATTATTACTCTAATTGTATTCCTATTTTTAAAACCATTTTATTACTATTCAAGTTTTAACATTTTAAAAACACGTGACTGGTGCTTTTCACACTTTACAGATTCCTGTCTTTCCAAACCGAGACACAGGGGGACACCGGCGTCACCCCAAAAATGCAATTTCAAACCACATCAGTGGGCTTTGCTCCAAGCTCTGTTCCTGCCAGGAATTCATCAGGGTGGGATGAGCAGGATAAACACCTCTGGCTGCAAAAACCCCGCGGTGCAGGATTGATGAGGATGGTCAGGATGGATGGAGATGAGAGATCTCTGCAGCCAGGTTTGGAATTTGGGGTTTATTGCAAAGGGCCTGGGTGCAGGGCCCTGCTGGGAGCTGCCAAACACAGCTCAGAGCAGGCTGAGAGAAGAGAGGGGGAGAGAGGATGAGAGGGGGAGAGAGTAAAAGGGTAAGAGAGTGAGGTTCCCATTCCAATACAATAAATCTCCTTCTGTATTGAATATTCTGATTCTCACTAACCAATCCAGTACAACATACAAATCCTACAGCATTTCCATACAGCCTATAAGAATCATTACATTACCACACTGTGTTACATTTTAAACCCTAAAAACTCCTCTTTGGCCCCTTCTGCCAAGCTGTAGGGTCTGCTCTGACCCTTGGGCCTGTCTGCAAGCAGAGGGTGTTGTTCCATCCAAAGGGGATCACCTTCAGCTGGCCACACCATTGTTTTCCTGTTGTTCAGTAACTGAGGGATCTCAAAGCTTGCTTTCATTTCAATCTCGCTTACAGTTTCCATATTCTCAAAATCTTTTGCCAGACAATCATATTGATAAGGCTTTCCTGTTTCATTTTCCCCAACCCCAGGGCACAACAAATCCCAAATCCCGGCTGGGTCCCTGCCCTCCCTGGCGCTGCTGTTTCTGTTTTCTGCCGGCCTGGACGGGATCCCGCGGGACCCGGGCTCGCATTCCCGGCCGATTATAGCACAGCACGAGTGCCGTGAATCAGCGCCGCACTCCTGAGTCACAGCTGGCAAATGGCCGGGGCCTCAAAAGATTTCACTGCTTTTGTTTCGTTCTTTATTATTGTGGTTTATTTCTTTTTATTTATTTGTCTTTAACTGGGAAAGGGAATGTATCCCCAGGCGATGTGGGTGGGGTTTAGAAGGGTTTGGGAGGTGTTGACCCGCTTGGTTTTGGGGTTTGGAGGTGGGGTTAAGGTTGGGAAACCAGAGTGGAAGCAAGGATGAAACAGGGATGCTGAAAGCTGCTCTGCGTCCCAACCCCAGCACCCTGGGCCAGGCTGGATCCAGGGGGTCCCCATGGCACCCCAGAACCTCCCATGGCATCCCAGAACCTCCTAATGCACTTCAGAACTTCCCACGGCCCTCCAGAACATCTCACAGCACCCCAGAACCTCCCACAACACCCCAGAACCTTCCATGGTACCTCAGGACCTCCCATGGCCCTCCAGAACCTTCCATGGCACCTCAGAACATCCCATGGCCCTCCAGAACCTTCCATGGTACCTCAGAACCTTCCATGCCCCTCCAGAACCTTCCATGGTACCTCAGAACCTCCCATGGCACCCCAGAACATCCCATGGCACCCCAGAACCTTCCATGGCCCTCCAGAACCTTCCATGGCACCTCAGAACATCCCATGCCCTCCAGAACCTTCCATGGCACCTCAGAACATCCCATGGCATCCCAAAACCTCCCATGACATCCCAGAACCTTCCTTGGTACCTCAGAACCTTCCACGCCCCTCCAGAACCTCCCACGGCCCTCCAGAACCTTCCAATGGCACCCCAGAACCTCCCATGGCCCTCCAGAACCTTCCATGGTACCCCAGAACATCCCATAGCACCCCAGAACCTTCCATGGCCCTCCAGAACCTTCCAATGGCACCCCAGAACCTCCCATGGCCTTCCAGAACCTTCCACAGCACCCCAGAGCCTCCCATGGCACCTCAGAACCTCCATTGGCCTCCCAGAACTTCCCATGGCCCCCCACAACCTTCCATGGCCCTCCAGAACCTCCCAATGGCACCCCAGAACTTCCCACCCCCCCAGGGCACCTTGTTCTGCCAGGTCACACCTGTCCCCATGTCCCCACAGCCCTTGGAGCAGGGGGGTTCACCCCTCACGGACCCCAAATCCCGCCCCTTCCTCGCTACCGTCGTTAATGAAGTTGGATAATAATTAACAGCGGTTAAAAGTATCCAGTGAATAAAAGAACAGTGGATCCAATTGGGTAATAATTAACAATTCTCTGCCTGACCCAGCTGTCCCCTCTGCCGCCCGGGGGCCTGGTGGCACTGTCCCAGTGCCATGTTCCAGATCCCAGTGCCATGTTCCACATCCCAGTGCGGTGTCCAACCCTCCCAGTGCCACATTCCACATCCCAGTGCCATGTTCCAGTTCCCAGTGAGGTGTCCCAGTCCCTGGTCCCTTCCCCTGGCACCTTTGCATTGTCCCTGTCCCCACTGCAGTGTCCTGGTGTCACAGTGCATGGCCCCAGCGTCCCCATATGTGCCCCCAGGATCCTGGATGACTGTCACAGAATTCCAGGATGGTTTGGGTTGGAAAGGACCTCAAAGCCACCCAGTGCCACCCCTGCCATGGCAGGGACACCTCCCACTGTCTCAGGGTGCCCCAAGCCCCAGTGTCCAACCTGGCCTTGGGGCTCCACACCTGGGCACAGCCTGGGTGCTCCGGGGGGCTGGGAACTGTCCATAGGCAGTGTCCCCTGTCCCTGGGCACTGTCCCTGGGCACTGTCCTTGTCCTGTCTGTCACTGTCCCTGTGCACTCTCATTGCCCTGGCTCACTATCCCTGTGCACTGTCCCCCTGTCCCTGTCCTGCTATGCCACTGTCCCTGTTTGGGTGTCCCTGTCCCACTGTCTGGCTGTTCCTGTTTCTGTCCCAGTCCCTCTGTCCCTCTATCCCCCTGTCCCTGTCCCCTTGTCCCTGTGTCCCTCTGTCCCTATCCCAGTCCCTGTGTCCCTCTGTCTCTGTCCCACTGTCCCTGTGTCCCTGTCCCCATCCCTGTCCCTCCGTCCCCTGTCCCTCTGTCCCCCTATCCCAATCCCCCTGTCTCCCTGCCCCTCTCTCCCTGTCCCTGTCCCCCTGTCCCTCTGTCCCGGTTGCTGTCCCTGTCCCTCTGTCCATCTGTCCCCATCCCTGTCCCTCTGTCCCTCTGTCCTGTCCATCTGTCCATCTGTCCCTGCAGTCCCTCCCATCCCCGCCAGGCGGCGCCTGCCACCCCCGCTCTCCGTGCACTGCCCGCTCCGGCCGCCAGGGGGCGCCGACAGCGCAGCGCCGGGAGGGGCCCGTTCCTGGAGCCGCGCGCTGATTGGTCGCGGTGCGGAGGGAGCCTATGTAAAGCGAGCGCTGATTGGGCGCAGTGCTGGGAAGCCGATGCAAGGCGGGCTCTGATTGGCCGCGCGCTGTCCCAGCACGGAGAGGGAGCGGGACCGGGAGCGGAGCCGGGGCCGGTGCGGGGCCGGTCCCGCCATGGAGGAGCCGGGCTGCGGGGCCGGTCCCGCCATGGACGAGCCGGGCTGCGGGGCGCAGTTCCGCGCCGCCGTGCAGGTGATCCAAGGGCTGCCGCGGAGCGGTGAGTAGCGGCCGGGAGCGGGGCCGGGCGGGCGCGGCGTGGGCGGCCCCGCTGACCGTGCCCCGCAGGTGCGTACCGGCCCTCGTACGAGGAGATGCTGCGCTTCTACAGCTACTACAAACAGGCAACGGCGGGGCGCTGCCAGGGCCCGCGGCCCGGCTTCTGGGACCCCATCGGCCGATACAAGTGGTAAGGGGGGGTCCCGGTCCTGCTCCCGGTCCCGCTCCGGTTCTAGTCCGGGTCCGGGTCCAGGGCCGGTCTGGTTCCGGTCCCGCTCTGGTCCCTCTCCGGTCCCAGTCCCGCTCCGGGGCCGCTCCCGGTCCCGGTCTTGGTCCTACTCCCGCTCGGGTTCCGGTCCGGTCCCGCTCCCCATCCGGTTCGGATCCGGGTCCGTTCCCGGTCCCGGTCCCTCTCCTGCTCCGGGTCCGGTCTCGCTCCAGATCCCAGTGCCTGTTCCGGTCTGGGTCCGGTCCTGCTCCTGTCCCGCTCCGGTTCTGGTCCAGTCCCGCTCCCGGTTCTGCTCCCCCTCCGGTTCCGGTCCCGGTTAACTCTGGTCCCGTTCCGGTTCCGGTCCCGCTCCGGTTCTGGTCTGGTCCCGCTCCCGCTCCCATCCCAGTCCCGCTCCGGTTCTGGTCCAGTCACGATTCCGGTCCCGCTCCGGTTCCGCTCCAGGTCCGGTCCCGGTCCCTGTCCCGGTCCCCCTCCCGCTCCCCCTCCGGTTCCGGTCCCGCTCTGGGTCCAGTCCTGCTCCCGGTCCCTGTCCCTGTCCAGTCCCGCTCCCGCTCCGGTTCCGGTTCCTGTCGGGTTCCGGTCCCGCTGACGGCCCGGGCCCCGCAGGGACGCCTGGCACAGCCTGGGCGCGATGTCCAAGGAGGAGGCGATGGCCGCGTACGTGGCGGAGATGAAGAAGGTGGCGCAGAAGGTACCGGGGCGGGCGGCGGGGCCGGGCCGGGCAGTGCCCGGTGCCGCCCGGTGCCCGTGCCCAGCCGCGGCCTCCGCAGGTCATTGACACCGTGCCCATGGACGAGAGCACGCGGGAGATGTTCCGCTACTTCGAGCCGCTCTACGAGGTCATCCACGACATGCCCCGGCCCCCCGAGGCCTTCTTCAGGAGCACAGCGGGTGAGCGCGGCCGGGACCGGTGCTGCCCTGTCCCGGTGCCCCCTGTGCTACCCTGCCCTGTGCCGGTGCTGCCCTGTCCCGGTGCTGCCCTGTCCCGGTGCCCCCTGTGCTACCCTGCCCTGTCCCGGTGCTGCCCTGTCCCGGTGCCCCCTGTGCTACCCTGCCCTGTGCCGGTGCTGCCCATTCCCGGTGCCCCCTGTGCTACCCTGCCCCTGGTGATGCCCATTCCCGGTGCCCCCTGTGCTACCCTGCCCCCGGTGCTGCCCATTCCCGGTGCTGCCCTCCTGCTGCCACCGGTACCGGCACCGGGTCTGGTTTGGCCCCGAGGGGACACGGGGGGGACACAGAACATCCCAGAGACCCTGCAGGGGCACTGCTGCTGCTGCCAGAGGCTCTCTGGGCACACCGGTGTCCCTTTGTGTGACACTGGTGTCCCTGTGTGTGACAGAGGTGTCCCCTTGTGTGGCACTGATGTGTGGCACTGGTGTCCCCATGTGTGATACTGGTGTCCCTGTGTGTGACACTGGTGTCCCTGTGTGTGACAGAGGTGTCCCTGTGTGACACTAGCGTCCTGGTGTGTGACACAGGTGTCCTGGTGTGTGGCACTGGTGTCCCCATGTGTGATACTGGTTCCCTGTGTGTGACAGAGGTGTCCCTGTGTGTGAGAGAGGTGTCCCTGTGTGACACTAGCGTCCTGGTGTGTGATTCAGGTGTCCCCGTGTGTGACACAGGTGTCCCTGTGTGTGACATTGGTGTCCCTGTGTGACACTAGTGTCCCCTTGTGTGACACAGGTGTCCCTGTGTGTGTCCTGGTGTGTGACACAGGTGTCCCTGTGTGTGACACTGGTGTGCCCTTGTGTGGCACTGATGTGACACTGCTGTCCCTGTATGTGGCACTGGTTTGCCTGTGTGTGACAGAGGTGTCCCCTTGGGTGGCACTGGTCCCCTTGTGTGACAGAGGTGTCCCTGTGTGTGACAGAGGTGTCCCTGTCTGTGATATTTGTGTCCCCTTGTGTGAGACTGCTGTCCCCTTGTGTGGCACCAGTGTCCCCATGTGTGACAGAGGTGTCCCCATGTGTGATACTGGTTCCCTGTGTGTGACACTGGTGTGACACAGGTGTCCCTCTGTGTGTGACACTGCTGTCCCTGTGTGTGACAAAGGTGTCTCTCTGTGTGACACCAGTGTCCCTCTGTGTCCCAGGTGCTTTGTTCTCCATTTTGCTGCTGAATCCTTTTAAAAGGCAGCCTTGGTTTTCCTCTGAAATTCAAAAGCTGTGCCTAAACTGGTCATTATCCACTTGGAGTGTCCCTTACAGGTGACATTGTCACTTGGGAGTGTCCCTTACAAGTGACATTGTCACTTAAATCCAAACCTGGTGGCACAAGCAGCCCGAGGTGGCTGAACTGAGGTGCAGAGCCCTGAGCTCCTCAAGGTGTGGAGTCCTTTGTGTTAAAGGCTCCTAAATCACCTTCAGCCCCTGCAGTCACAGCTGTGGTGGAGCAGAAAGGGAATTCCAGAGTGTGCAGCGTGGCAGGTGCCTCCAGCAGCTTCTGGTGTCCCTGTGTGTGACACTGGTGTCCCTGTGTGTGACTCTGGTGTCCCTGTGTGTGACTGGTGTCCCTCTGTGTGACTCTGTCCCTGTGTGTGACTGGTGTCCCCGTGTGTGACTCTGGTGTCCCTCTGTGTGACTCTGTCCCTGTGTGTGACTCTGGTCTCTCTGTGTGTCACTCTGGTGTCCCTGTGTGTCACTCTGGTGTCCCCGTGTGTGGCTCTGGTGTCCCCGTGTGTGACTCTGGTGTCCCTGTGTGTGTCACTGGTGTCCCTGTGTGTGTCACTGGTCTCTCTGTGTGAGACTCTGGTGTCCCTATGTGTGACTGGTGTCCCTGTGTGTGACTCTGTCCCTGTGTGTGGCTCTGGTGTCCCTGTGTGTGGCTCTGGTGTCCCTGTGTGTGTGACTCTGGTGTCCCTGTGTGTCACTCTGGTGTCCCTCTGTGTGACTCTGGTGTCCCTGTGTGTGTGACTCTGGTGTCCCTGTGTGTGGCTCTGGTGTCCCTGTGTGTGACTGGTGTCCCTGTGTGTCACTCTGGTGTCCCTCTGTGTGACTCTGGTGTCCCTGTGTGTGTGACTCTGGTGTCCCTGTGTGTGTCACTGGTGTCCCTGTGTGTGACACTGGTCTCTCTGTGTGAGACTCTGGTGTCCCTATGTGTGACTGGTGTCCCTGTGTGTGTGACTCTGTCCCTGTGTGTGACTCTGATGTCCCTCTGTGTGGCTCTGGTGTCCCTGTGTGTCACTCTGGTGTCCCTCTATGTGACTCTGGTGTCCCTGTGTGTGACACTGGTGTCCCTCTGTGTGTGGCTCTCGTGTCCCTGTGTGTGTGGCACTGGTGTCCCTGAGTGTGACTCTGGTGTCCCCGTGTGCAGCTCTGGTGTCCCTGTGTGTGACACTCGTGTCCCTCTGTGTGACATGTGACTCTGGTGTCCCTGTGTGTGACTCTGTCCCTCTATGTGACTCTGGTGTCCCTGTGTGTGACTCTGGTGTCCCTGTGTGTGTCACTCTGGTGTCCCTCTGTGTGACTCTGGTGTCCCTGTGTGGCTCTGGTGTCCCTGTGTGTGGCTCTGGTCTCTTTGTGTGTGGCTCTGGTGTCCCTCTGTGTGACTCTGGTGTCCCTCTATGTGACTCTGTCCCTGTGTGTGCAGCTCTGGTGTCCCGGTGTGTGGCTCTGGTGTCCCTGTGTGTGACAGAGCTCACAGAGCTGGGGCTCTGGGCAGCTTTGGGTTTATTTATTTATATATAAAGTTTATAAAGTTATAAAGTTTTAAAGCAGCATTTGGAACCCAAACCATGGGTGGGTCCCGGTCCCACCAGGTCTCCAGAGCCTGGTGAATGTGGTGGCTGGGGCCAGGTCTGTCCTGGTGCTCTGGGAGGTGACAGGAGCCACACTCTGTGGGTCACAGCACACCCTGAGCAGGATCTGGGGATGGGGAGGAGGATTTGGGGAATTTGAGGAGGATTTGGGAGGAGTGGCACTGCCCCTGTGTGGGGTGCAGCTGCCTTGTCCCCTCAGTGTCCCTGTGGTGGTGAGGACAGGCTGGGGACAGCGGGGACAGCAGAGTGAGGGAAGGAGCAGCAGGGCAGCATTGCCACACACCTGCCCAGGAGCAGGGAGCAAAGTCCTGGGGGCTGCTGGAAACCTGCTGGGATTAACCCCTTGGGCACCAGGGCCTGCTGGGGAGGGCTGGGGGCTGGCAGGACCTCTCAGGGGCTGCTGGGCCAGGTCCTGGGGTGCTGCTCTCCCAGGTTCTTGGGGTGCTGCTGGTCCAGATCTTTGAGGTGCTGCTGGCCCAGGTCCTTGGGGTGCTTCTCTCCCAGGTCCTGGGGTGCTGCTGGCCCAGGTCTGTGAGCTGCTGCTGGCTCAAATATTTGGGTGCTTCTCTCCCAGATCCCTGAGGTGCTGCGGGCCCAGGTTCTGAGGTGCTGCTGGTCCAGATCTTGGGGTGCTGCTGGCCCAGATCTTTAGGGTGCTTCTCTCCCAGGTCCTCTCAGGGTGCTGCTGGCCCAGGTCTTTGTGGTTCTTCTCTCCCAGGTCCCTGGGGTGCTGCTGGCCCAGATTTGTGGGGTGTTTCTCTCCCAGGTGCTGGGGTGCTGCTGGCCACACAAGGCTCCTCCATCCAGCACCTCTTGCCCTGGGCTCTGTTACTGTGGCTGTGCCCTGGGCTGTGGGCACTGCCAGGGGACAGCACTGTCACTGTCACTGTCCCTCAGCAGTGCTGGTCCCCCTGCCTGCTGCCCCAGGGGTTTGGGGACAGGGACACCCCACCACCCCTGGGTGAGCAGGGTGCTGTGCACAGGGTGAGCCCAGGTGGGTTCCTGGCTCCTCTCCTTCCCTTGCCAGCTGCTGGCACCTCCCTGGCATTTCCACGGCCAGCCCAGCCAGGACAGCAGCTCTGAGGGCACCAAGTGACCCAGCTGTGCCTTTCCCTCTGTGCAGAGAGCCAGGGGCAGCAGGATGGCACCAGCCAGGATGGCACAGAGAGCAGCCCAGCTCCAGAGATCCCCAGGGACAGCCTGCCAGGGCAGCAGCACGTGCCAGGTTGGTGTTCCTGCCTTGGCAGAGCCCTGTGCAGCACAAGCAGGGCTGGGGCATGGAGCTGTTGGCACCTCTGCTCCAGCCCTGGATGCTCTGGGCACTGCCCAGTCACAGGTCCAGCTCTCACTGCACTTGTGGGGTTGGCTCTGCCTCATTCCTGCTGTGCAAAGGGGCCAAGATCTGCTAAACTGCAGGGACAAGGGGAGGCTGGGCTGGAAAATATCACCCTGGAAGGTCCCTGATCCATGGGGGGATGTTCTCCCGTGGCTCAAGCCCTGTTTGCAGCTCCCTTGGCACTGGGATTCACAGCACCAAGCCCTGGTGGCACCTCAGGCCTGGCTTTTGTCTCAGCCCAGCCTCGCTGTGCCCCCTCGAGGGCCCCTGGCTGTGCCCTGGGTTGGGCAGGGTGCTGCAGGGAGGTTCCTCCTCCTCCTCCTCCTCCTCCTGCTGCTGCTCCAGCCTTCCCCAGGAGCAAATATGGTCACAGAGCGAGTGCCAGTGTGCCAGCCTTGGGCTGTGTCCCTGCCTGTGCCACGCTGCCCTGGGGGGCTGTGCCAGTGTGACACCGTGGGCAGCAGAAGGGGGAATTCAGTCCTTGGCTTCATGGCCACGTGAGCAGAGCTGCAGTGCCTCAGTTTCCCTCTCCAGCCTCGTCCAGCTGTGCCCTCCACACAGCTGGGCACCCCTGCCCTGCCCTGGGCTCAGCCCTGTGCTTCCCTTCCAGGACCTGGGCTGGCTCCAGGCCCCGAGGTGACCCAGGTGACGAGTGACTCTGAGGGGGACACGTTCAGTGACACCCCGGAGCAGATGGAGCCTGAGAAGGTAATGGAGGAAGCGCTGGAGGCTTTGCCACCCCTGCCACCGCCAGCCTGGGAGCTTCATAAAACCAGCAGGGACACCCTCGTGCAGCTCTCTGTGCTTTGTGTCACTCCTGTCCCTGTCCCTGTCACTGGGGGATGCTGAGGAGCCTCAGGGACACCCTCGTGCAGCTCTCTGTGCTTTGTGGCACTCCTGGAGCCTGTCCCTGTCACTGGGGAATGCTGAGGAGACTCAGGGACACCCTCGTGCTCCTCTCTGTGCTTTGTGTCACTCCTGTCCCTGTCCCTGTCACTGGGGGATGCTGAGGAGCCCCAGGGACACCCTCCTGCTCCTCTCTGTGCTTTGTGGCACTCCTGTCCCTGTCCCTGTCACTGGGGGATGCTGAGGAGCCTCCCCATTGCTGTGGTGAGGCTCCACCACATGGGTGCCACCACCTGCATTGTTCCCCTGCCACGTTTGGTGCCATGCTGAGGCCTGTGGGTCTGGTGGAAGGAAGGAAGAAGGAAACCCCCCCACTCTTTTTCCACCTCAAATCTGGGCGCTCACTCCCCTCAGATGTCACCACCCAAACCAGAAATGCCACCAAAAATGCCACCCCAAGGGAAGCCTTGCACTGCTGCCTGGCATTGCCCCCCTGCCCTGGCATGGGAATTGGGGTCTCAGGGCCCTTCTCTCCCCTCTCACAGGCCGGGCAGGTGTGGGGGCTCCCCCCAAAGAGCCCCCAGGGCGGGGCTGAGCCCCCAGAGCCCCTCAGTGCTGGGCAGGGCGAGCGGGGCCAAGGCAGGAGAGCCGAGGGGAGCAGCAGCAGCAGCAGCACAGACCTGCCAGCCCTGGGCTCTGACACAGGTGGGTGCAGAGCTTGTCCCCAAGTCCCCTCCTGCTGCTGCCACCTCCATGGGCTGGCCTGGGGGTGGGATGGGGCTGAGTTTGGCTCCAGCACGCACAGCTGGGTGGTCAGAAGCTGAAGGAAGCCACAAGTGTCCTGTGTGTGCATCCCCAAGCAGCTCAGCCCCTCCTTTGCCCAATTCCTGCTGTGGTACTGAATTGTCTGAGTTTGGGGGATGCAGGGCCCTGGTTCCCCGTGCCCAGCTCCTGCCCCTTGTCCTTTGGGTGTGGGTGGTGCCAAGGGTGAGCTGTGCCCAGCAGGGCAGGGAGGAAGCTGTTCCCTGTGCTCTGGAGGCCTTGGGGACAGCAGTGCCACTCACCTGGGCACCACCAGGCCTTGAGCTGTGCCACTGCACCCTCTGTGCTGTCCCCAGACACTCTGGGGTGGCATTGCCACCCTGACCCGTGGGACTGGTGCCATTGCCTCACCTGGCACAGCCCACGTGTCTCACCCTTTCCCCCGTTGCTGTTCCCTTCCGGGCTGCCTGACCTTGGCACTGAACTTGTCCCCAGGGCTGGCAGCGAGTCCCTGCCTGTGTCCTGCTCCCTGCCTGGATTATCCAGGGTTTGCCAGCCTGATTTGGGCCTGGGGACAGCCAGGGAGGAGCTGCCCTGGCCCTGGCTGTCCTGCCCCATGGTGGCACCTTCACCAGGTGTGACCCACAGCACCCACTGCCACCACCAGGCAGTGTCACAGCGGTGCGCGGCCCTGGGGACATCCTGTGGGTGGGCAGGCGCCCCATGGGTGTCACTGCCCAGCAGCGGGTGCCAGCGCGGGGCGGGCAGCGCCAGCGTGCCCTGGCAGCCGTGTGCCCCTGGCTGTGCCCGCAGATGCCCGGCTGCCCGGGGAGCTGGAGGCGCAGGTGGCCGGCGCGGTGCGGGCGCTGCAGGAGGAGCTGCGGCGGGTGCGGGAGCGGCTCAGCCGCCTGGAGACGCTCGGGGCTGCCCAGGTACGGCCGGGGACAGCGCTGGGACTGAGCTGGGCTCGGCTCCGGCCGTGCCACACAGCCGGGGACAGAGCTGGGACTGAGCTGGGCCCGGCTCCGGGCCCTGTCACACAGCCGGGGACAGAGCTGGGACAGAGCTGGGACTGAGCTGGGCTCGGCTCCGGCCGTGCCACACAGCGGGGACAGAGCTGGGCCTGAGCTGGGACAGAGCTGGGCCCGGCTCCGGCCGTGCCACACGGCTGGCCCTGTTGTGGGGACACCCTGGTGGTTGCTGGTGACAAATCCTGGTGGGGTGAGGCTGGCGGTGACCTGATCCTGCCAACAGAGGCAGGGCTGCTGCCCCTCGCTGCCAGCGTCCCCCTCAGTCCCACTGCACTCCTTATTCCCACTGCTCCCTCATTCCAAGTGCCTCCTCATTCCCATTTTCCCCTCATTCCTGCCCCACTCATTCCCACTGCCCCCTTCATTCCCATTGCCCCCTTCATTCCTGTTTCCCCCTCATTCCCACTGCCCACTTTGTTCCCAATGCCCCCCTCATTCCCACTGCCCCTTCATTCCTGTTTCCCCCTCATTCCCATTGCCCTGCTTATTCTCTCTGCTCCTTCATTCCCGTTTCCTGCCTCATTCCCAGCACATCCCTCATTCCCATTGTCCCCTCATTCCTGTTTTCTCTTTATTCCTGCCCCCCTCATTCCCATTTCCCCCCTCATTCCTGCTGCCCTTTCACTCCTGTTTCCCCCTCATTCCCACTGCCCCCCTTATTCCTGCCCCCCCTATTCCCACTGCTCGCCTCATTCCCATTTCCCCCCTCATTTCTGTTTCCCCTCTCATTCCCATTGTCCCCTCACTCCTGGTGTCCCCCTCATTCCCATTTTCCCCTAATTCCCATTTCCCCCCTCATTCCTGCCTCACTCCTTCCTGTTTCCTCCCTCATTCCCATTTCTCCCCTCGTTCTCTCTGTCCCCCAATTCCCATTTCCCCCCTCATTCCCTCTGCCCCTTCATTCCTGTTTCCCCCTCATTCCCATTTACCCGCTCATTCCCACTGCTCCCCTCATTCCCACTGCTCCCTTCATTGCTGTTTCTCCCCTCATTGCTGTTTCTCCCCTCATTCCCATTTCCACTGTCATTCCCATTTCCCCCTCATTCCTGTTTCCCCCTCATTCCCACTGTCCCTTCATTCCTGTTTTCCCCCAACTCCCATTGCCCCCCTCATTCCCTCTGCCCCCCTCATTCCCTCTGCCCCCATGCTCCCGGCCCAGCTGCCCCCTCTGATCCCTGCACAGCCTGTCCAGCCATTCCCTCCCTCTCCCAGGGCACAGGGGGTGCCCACCCCAGCTGCACCCCAAACCCTCTCCTGTCTTGCAGGGGCAGACAGACCCGGGCCCGGCACTCGCTCCACAGGTGAGTTAGGGCTGAAGGACTTGCTGGGGGTGGCCCTGCTGTCCCCCTGCCCACCTGAGCCCACAGGGCTGTGGGGACACATCTGGGGAGCAGGTGACACCCATGGGGACACTGCCAGGGATGCACAGAGGAGGGGGGATGTCACCGGGACACCGAGCAGTGCCGAGGGCGTGTTCGCTGCCATCGGTGCCACCTCTGTCCCCGTTCCCCCGGCCAGGCCGTGTCCCGATGGCGCCTGCCCGTGTCCCCACGCACGCTGCTCTTCCTGGCCACCTGGCCCTTCGTCACCCAGTGGCTGCTGCGCCACTGGCAGGGCAGGAAGAGGTGACCCCCGAGCACCGCCACCGCCACCGTTCCTCGCCATTCCGCTTCGCACGGAGCCACGCGGGAACCGCCTCAGCAGCCACCGGGACACCGGCACCGACACTGAGGGCCAGCACCGGGCCCCGCGCCGCCGCCGCCACGCACAGCCGGAGCAGGAGCAGCCCCGGGCCCGGCCCGGCCTCACCGGGGACAGCACCGAGCCTGCCTCGATTAAAGTCGCATTTTCGGTTCAGCCCCGCTGCCTGTGCCCTGCTACCGGGAGAGGAGAGCGCGGCCAAACGCTCCGGCCTGGCCACTGTCCCTGCCTGGTCACCCCCTGTCCCTGCCTGGTCACCCCCTGTCCCCCTGTCCCTGCCTGGTCACCCTCTGTCCCCGGTTGGTCACCCCTGTCCCCGGAGGTGGCCGTGGCCGCCCTGTCCCCCCGGCCGGCTCTGTCGCAGGCCCCAGGCTGTCCCCTGACCGGGTGCCATGCCCACCCTGAGGGTGCCACCGGCCCTGATCGGGAAGCCCCAGGGAGCCCCGGGACCTCCGTGAGGGGGTGCCCGGTGCGGGGCTGGGCAGGGCGGGTTCCACCCGCGGGTTCCTCCCCCCGTGAGGCCGCGGCTGCCCCGGGGCCCTCCTGTGCTGCTCCCCCTCAGGCACGGAGCCCCCACATGGCTCCCCCCGCCCTGTGTCCCTCAGAGGGGCCCCCAAACCCCGCCAGCCCCCCCCGAACGTGGGGCCCGAGGGGGACATGGCCGCCGTGGCTAAGGGTGGCAGGACCGGGAACGGGATCGGTACCGGGACCTGCACAAGGCCCGAGGGCTCCCCATCCCCCTCCTTGGCCGTGCCCCTCCCCCCGCACCCCCCGGGCCTCGGGAGCGCGGCTCCGCACCGCCCCTGCCAAAAGGGACGCGGCGCCTTTAAGAGGGGACTTCTTTCCGCTTCGGTTTGTTTACATCTCCCTCCGCCAACTGCAGTACAGTCGCACACCATACAGCGCCGGGATCCTTCCGCTCGGCCCCTTCTCCCCCGGGCCCGCGCACCCCCGGAGGCCCTCCCGGCCCCCGCTACAGCCCAGCCTGGCTCGGCCCGGCCCGGCCCAGCCCTGTACAACCCCCCGGTACCGGGGCCGCAGCACGGCCGGCGGAACCTCCGCCGCGCGGGGACTCTTTTCGGACCGTGCCACAGCCCCGCCGTGGGGGTGGCGCGCGCGCCGCCCTCGGCGCGGGCCTGAAGGTCGCGGGGCGCGCGCGGCCCCGCGCATGGGGACTCCCCCGCCTCGTGGTACGGTCCGATCCCGCCTTCTCCCCCTCGCGATTGGTGGCGCCGCGGAAGAGTGACGGCCATCTCGGCCAATGGTGGCCAGTCCCTGCAACGGCCGGGGGCGTGTCCTGGATGGCCGGCCCGCCCCCCGCGCCCGCTGATTGGCCGAGAGGCGGCACCGCCCGCGCGCTCGGGGCCGTGGCGGCGGCGCGGGGCGCGCGGCGGGGGCGGGTCCCGACGCGCGGCGGGGCGGGGCGCGCAGGGCGCCTGCGCCGGGCGGGGCGGGGCTCGCGCGGCTATAAAGGGAGCGGCCGCGGCCGAGGAGAGGCAGTCGGGAGCGGGCGGCGGCGGGCGCGGGTTGGGCTGTGGGGTGGGATTGCGGCGGGAGCGGCGGCGGCGGCGCGTGCAGTGCGCGCGGGGAGGCGGGCCCGGCGGCGTTAAACCTCCCCCGGGCCATGTCCCGGGCGGCCTGAGCGGGGCAGCCCCCATGCGGCGCCGGTAGCGCCCGTCAGCGACCGTAGCCGAGCGCAGCGCTATGGCCGACGCGGCGCCCGCTGAACCGGGGCCGGAGCCCCAGTGCGAAGCGGAGCCTCGCTCCGAGCCCGAGGCGCGGCCGGAGCCGCAGTCCGAGCCCGAGCCGCAGCCCGAGCGCGGAGAGGCGCCGACGGAGGACGGCGATGCCGGGCGGCTGCCGCCCCCCGGGGCGGAGGCGGCGGCGGCGGGCGGCGCCGAGGGGCGGCCGCCGGCGGGCGGAGCGGGGCGTCCCGGCCTGGGCCCGCGGTACCGGGCCGTGGGACGCACCGAGGAGTGGCCGGTGAAGAAGAAGCACCGTCGGCGGCCGTCGAAGAAGAAGCGGCGCTGGAAGCCGTACTCGAAGCTAAGCTGGGAGGAGAAACAGCAGTTCGACGAGCGGCAAAGCCTCCGCGCCTCCCGGCTGCGAGCGGAGATGTTCGCCAAGGGGCAGCCGGTGGCTCCCTACAACACCACGCAGTTCCTCATGGAGGACCATGACCAGGAGGAGCCCGACCTGAAAACCGGGCTGTACCCGCGGCGAGCGGCCGCCAAGTCGGACGACACGAGCGAGGAGGATTTCCTGGACGACGCGGCCGACGAGGACGGGGGCAGCGACGGGATGGGGGGGGACGGCAGCGAGTTTCTGCAGAGGGACTTCTCGGAGACCTACGAGCGGTACCATGTGGAGAGCCTGCAGAACATGAGCAAGCAGGAGCTGGTGAAGGAGTACCTGGAGCTGGAGAAGTGCCTGTCGCGCATGGAGGAGGAGAACAACCGGCTGAGGATGGAGAGCAAAAAAGCCGGCGGGGAAGCGGCGGACCCGGCGCGGGTGCAGGCGCTGGAGCGGGAGGTGGACAGGCTGCGAGCCGAGAACCTGCGGCTGCTGCGGGAGCAGGAGCTGCTGCCCCGGCAGGAAAAGGGCCCCTGCAAGCCGGGGGAGTGACACTGGGCCAGGGGGGCGCGGGGGGGTTTTTACAGTGCTGGGTGGAACATTCGGTCCTTGTACAGAGTCGCCGCGGACCCTTTTTACGGGCTAAACTGCAGCTGGGTGGGCCGAGGGCTCCCCCTTTTTTAGGTGGCTGTGATGGGGTGAGGGGGGGTTGATGTATTGGTGATATCTGGTTTATGGTTTTTTTTTTTTTGTTTTTGTTTTTTTTTTTTTTTTTTTGTGTCGAAACCAAAAAAGAGAAAAAAAAATTCCCCAGGAAAGCTGTAAATTGGCCAAAACTGACTATAAAAAAAAAATACAGAGGTCTAATAAATTTAATTACTTGTAACTGTAATAGTTTTGGTGTGATTTCTCGAAAATAATCAGGATGGCATTCCACCAGGGAATACATCCTGGATTATTTTCATCCTGTTATAACTGTTTGATTAAACTTAGTTGTAATTCCCCGCTTAACCCTTTTTGTTATTATTTTCCCCTATTTATTTTCAATTTTAATTCTGCTTAATGAGCTGAAATAGTTAAAAGTACCTGGAAGGGGGGGGTGAAATGGTGTATGATGGACACAGAGGAGTAGGAGTAGCCTCAAGTCTCTCTGTTTGCCTAAGGCTCACTTAAACTTGACTCTGTTTCCCAGCAGCTGTGCAGGAATCCAGGTCATTAACTGAAATCTGGGCAAAAAACTGCCCCATAATAATAATAATAATAATAAAAATACTTAAAGCTACAAGTGAGAAGAAAAACCTTAAAGTTTTGGAGCAGCCCAAGGAAAACTTTTGGTAGTCAGCACTTGGCCTCTGAAATGGCTGACGAGGGAAAGGCGATGGCTCAACCTCCCTCCTGCTGCACCTGAGAGAGAGGAGGAGGAGGAGGAGGGAGAAGCTCCGAGCCTGGAGCTTTTTTTGGGGGGTGAACAGGTCCATGAAAGGGTGAAGCAGGGGAGGAGGGGCTGGGATGGGGCTGGGAGGTGATGAAAGCTGGGCCTGGACATGGGGGAACGGGGCATTTACACAGAGCCTGAGGGGAGAGGAGGGGACAGCGGGAACCGGCATGGGCCCAGGAATGGGGGAATTTGGCATTTCCATAAAACCTGAGGGGCTCGGGAAGGGCAGGGGAGGGGGACGGAGCTGTCCCAGAGCTCCGGGGACAGCAGGAACGGGCTGGGCCCAGGAACGGGGGAATTGGCATTCACACAAAACCTGAGGGGTGAAGAGGGGACGGGGGTGTCCCAGGGCTCGGGGGACAGCAGGAGCGGGATGGGCCCGGGCAGCTTCCCAGCAATGGGGGAATTGGACATTTCCACAGAAGCGGAGGGGGATGGGGCTGTCCCAGCGCTCCAGGGACAGCAAGAGCCTGGATGTGCCCGGGCAGCTGCCCTGCAATGGGGGAATTGGACATTTCCATATAACCTGAGGGGATTGGGGCCGCCCCAGAGCTCCGGGGGCAGCAGGAACCGGGATGGGCCTGGGAATGGGGGAACTGGACATTTCCATAAAACCTGAGGGGGACGGGGCTGTCCCAGCGCTCCGGGGACAGCACGAACCGGGATGGGCCTGGGAATGGGGGAATTGGGCATTTCCACAAAACCCAAGGGGAGGGGAAGGACGGGGGACGGGGCTATCCCAGTTCTCTGGGGACAGCAGGAGCCGGGATAGGCCTGGGCAGCTGCCCAGCAATGGGGGAAACTGGACATTTCCATAAAACCCGAGGGGAGAGGAGGGCATGGGGCCGCCCCAGAGCTCCGGGGGCAGCAGGAACCGGGATGGGCCGGGGAATGGGGGAATTGGGCATTTCCACAGACCCCGATGGGGACGGGGCTGTCCCAGCACTGCCAGGCAGCCCGCTGTCACCGCCTCGGGGCTGGAACGGTCCCACCAGGTTTAACCCACCAGGTTTAACCCCAGCCTGGCCAAACCCCCGCGGCTCCATGGGGGAAAACCAGCCGTGCTCAGGGGGAGAGCACAGCGATGTCCCCAGAGCAGATAGGGCGGTGTAAAATCGGGGGGGAGGGGGAATTACAGCGATTTCTGTCCCCCCCAGCCCCCATGCAGCTCCGGGGCACGGCGGGGGGAAGGAAACGAGCCAGGGCCACTTGCTCAAGGGCCCGGGAGCTCCTTCCCTGTGCCGTGACATCAGCGCAGCGCCGGGGAGGGGACAGCGATGGTGCGCGGGATCCTGCGGGCTGCGATGGGGCCGAGCCCCGCTGCTCCTCCGGCCCGATGCTTTCCCGCTGTTTATTCCCCTGCAGAGCGATTTTCTGTCCGCGATTCCCACAAGCGGCGTTTCCTCACGGGGTCCCTGATGGTCCCAGCTTTGTGAAATGCAGCTCCTCGCACCTGTGTTGTGGGAAAAGCTCCATCCAAGGGGATATTCTCAGGTTTTGCCCTCATCCACTCACCCCACACCCTGTCAGCCAGGTTCAAGTCTCTGGAAGAAATATTTTCTCTGCAAATGCTTTTTTAAAAATACAACCTAGAAAAACCCAAAGCAAACAAACCAACTAAAGGGACCATAACGATCAACTCTCCAACCTCCTCTGCCCACACCAAGTTCTCCTGCTTTATTCCACGGTGTTTTATCCTGATCCCAAGGGATCAGTGCAGCTCCTGCAGACACAGAGCAGGGACATTTGGGGACCTTTGGAACCTCTGAGTGGCTCAGTAATAGACAGGGAGTTCCTCATCCCAAGGCTTCCCACAAACTCCTGACTGGAGCTCATCTGTGTGAGCACAGAGCCACAGCAGCAGGGATCAGCCTGGCACAGCCCAGCTTGCAACCAGAATCATGGAATGGTTTGGGTTGGATGTGACCTTCAAGACCATCCAGTGCCAACCTTGCCATGGTGGGGAGGCGCTGGCAGAGGTGCCCAGAGCAGCTGTGGCTGGTCCAGGATTCCTGGAAGTGTCCAAGGCCAGGCTGGAGCAGGCTTGGAGCAGCTGCCATGGCAAGGGGTGGGATGAGATGGGCTTTAGGGTCTCTTCCCACCCAAAGCATTCCATGATTCTCTGGACAAGCAGGAATCACTTCCACAGGGCTCCACGGCAACACCAACACTGCATTTGGGGCACTTGGAAACACAGAGCATTGGGAGACCCTCTTTTGTTTTCAGAAGAAAGGGGTGAAATTCTGCCAGCACCAACACAAAAATGGAGACTGCTCCATCCCACGTGCAGGAATGGCCTTTCCCCTTGACAGAAGCAGTGCAGATCCCTGGAAACACCACAAATCCAAGAAGGAAGTGTCTGTTGGGGTGAGGTGAGCCCCAAATCCTGCCCTGGGATTGAGCAGCCCCTTGGAGTCGCTCCTGGTGCTCCTTCTGTGCCAGGGTTACACCCAGGGCACAGCTTGGGCACCTCACCTGCCCCAACTCCCCTCACTGTCCCCACCTTCCCAGGACATGTTGGTGACTCTGGGTGGCACAAGTGGCATTTTGGTGAAACAACATTACAATCTGCAGCTGGTCACAAAAAACCTGGCAGCTCCAGCCCCTCAGGATTGCTCCCCTTCTGCTCCCCACAAACCCTGTGACACCTGGGCAGGTGCAAAGCTCACAGCTCAAACCAAGTGTGACCCTCATGGGTTTGACAAAATCAGCTTGAAATGGCATTTTCAGCTGTCACAAGCATTTGAAGACACACACAATAAACATCCCAGCCCTGGAAATGCAGTTGGGATGTAAAATATTATGGAATTATAGAATGGATGGGGTTGGAGGAACTTTAAAGATCAGTTCCACCCCACTGCCAGGGGCAGGGACACCTTGCAGTGTCCCAGGTTGCTCCAAGCCCTGCCCAACGTGGCCTTGGACACTTCCAGGGCTGGGGCAGCCATCACCTTTCCATATAATGCTTTGGAATTCAGGACCTGCTAAAGCAACATCTGCAGAGTCACAACAACAAATACAATTAAAAAAAAAAAAAAAAAAGAAAAAAAAAAAAAGAGAAAAATACAACACCCCACCCACCAAGTGCCCAAATGTAAAATAATCTGGTTTTAACTGGCTGACCCACGTCTGACAGCACAATCCACACTTAGAGCAGAAGGCTCCCAAATCTCCCTGTTTTAAACCTAAACCCAGGCCCACAAATACCCAGGGGATGAGCTGGTGTTATCGAGGCAACAACAGGGCTGGCAACTGGAGCTCCACCGAGGAACCGCGGGGAGGCTGCGCCAGCTCAATCCCTCCCCCCCAAAAAAGCCATTTTTAGTTTTTAAAGAGCTGGGGTTTGACTTTGCACGGGGTAAACAACGCAGCAGGTGCTTGGCCAGCCCCGGAGGGGCATCGCTCCCTGCGAGCCCGGGTCGGTCGGGTTTGTTACCGCCCGAGAAGTTCCCCCGGGCCCTGGCAACAACCGAACGCTTTTGTTTTTGAGTCTCGGAGCTCCCCGCCGGGGAGGCCATGTTAGCTGAGATCCACTGGATCCGGCCGGGATCGCTCCGGGAACCCCGCGGGCTTTGGCTGAAATGTGTGAAACAAAGGATTAAATAAATATCAGGGATGATCTTCCCCCCACATACACAAGAAACCGCGGGGTGTGAGGGACGGGACCCCGGCCCCGATTTCCCTCAGAGCTGCGTTGTTCCTCCCCTCGCTGCTCCTCACGGGGCTCAGGCAGGGCCAGCCCCGCACCAGATCGGGCTGCGGCCGTGAGAAACCTTCAGATACCGTTTAACGCTAATTTTGATCGAAAAACAGCCCCAGCCCCCGCCCAGTAACGCAGGTACAGCCGGAGAGCTCCGGGCCGGGCTCCTCCACCCCACCGGCTCAGCTCCGTGAGCTCCGGTCCCGGTGGCCCCGCGGTACCGCCCCCCATTAGGGGCCCCACGCTCCGCTCGCGGGACAGAGCCCCGGCTGGGCCGCCCGTGCTGCCGCCTCAGGGCCGCGGACGGGAGGGGGCCCGGCCTGGCCTCTCACACACAAAATGGCGGCGGCGGCACCGCTCCCGCTCCCGCTCCGCCCGCCCGGCCGCCATAGTCGCCGTCCCGGCTCCGCCGCTCTCCAGCCAATCAGAATCCGCCGTGCCGCTGCGTGACGGCCCGGCGGAGCCAATAGAAACGCGACTAGTACAGGAAAAGGCGGTGCCTCTTCCACCGCAAGGCATTATGGGGGTTGTAGTCCTCAGCGCGTTGCGGTAGTGGGACCGGGGCGGTTGCGGACTCGCCGCCCCAGGATGCCCCGCGGCCGCACGTGGCGGGCGCTGTGTCACGGCGGGAGGCGGAGGAACCGGCCCCGGTTCGCCGCGGGACAGCGAACACCGAACATCGAGGCCTCCCTCAGGCCTTGATATCGTCAGGGGGGCCTTGCAGGCCCCGTGGGGCTCCGGGAGGAGGGTTTTGGCCGGGATGGCCACACCGAAAGCCCGGAGGGCTGCTCGGCCGGGGCGGCCCAGGGACCGAGGCCTTGCTCAGGGCCGGGCCTGGATCGAGGGGGTGACCCCAGAGCCTCAGGGCCCCAAATGAGGGTGCCTTTCTCTTCAGCCGTCTGAATTTAACTCCTTCATGCTCTGTCCTTCTCCAGAACCGTTCCAGCAGCAGCAGCCACAGATCAGGATTAAAATTGGCACCCAGAGATCGCAATTAGGTGGATCCCAATTAGCAGACACAGACCACAATGTCCCCTCAGCACGGTGGGAGCTCGGTGTGCTCAGGGGGTGACAGGTCTCCCCCAAAATCACCCGGTTTGTCACAATTCTCCCCTAAAATCACCAGTCTGCCCAATTCCATCTCTCCCAAGGGCTCCTCCCAGGCTTATCTGGCCTCCATCTCACGTCTCAAGGAGAGAAGTGACCCACAAGGCAAAGTCCATGAGCTTTCTCAAGGGTTTCAAGGGATTTTTTTCCCCATTGGTTGTGCTCTTTGCTGGCTGAGCCCTGTGGGGTGTGGACAGGGGGGTTCAGTGAGCAGGAATTTTAAGAGAATGTGTCCTGGGTGATCAGGCCTTGTAAAAGGCAAAAATAAGCAATACAGTTTGTAAATAAAAGGAAAAAAAACCCTCACTGCCAACCTAAAATGTCTCTCCCTTCAAAGTCGGTTGTCTTGGGGTCCCATTTTCTGGGGCAGGCTGGGCCCAGGCCCTGTCCTGTGTGATTTTTGGGAAGGAACAGTTCAGGGAATGAGCCTGAGCAGCCACTTGAAGCCTTTGGAATTAAGTTCTGATGTTACTAAACAACAAAGGGGGGTAGTTTTGGGGTTTTTTTTTGGTGGTGGGGGGGTGTTTTTTGTTTTGTCCCTTCCCTTCCCTTCCCTTCCCTTCCCTTCCCTTCCCTTCCCTTCCCTTCCCTTCCCTTCCCTTCCCTTCCCTTCCCTTCCCTTCCCTTCCCTTCCCTTCCCTTCCCTTCCCTTCCCTTCCCTTCCCTTCCCTTCCCTTCCCTTCCCTTCCCTTCCCCTCCCCTCAGGTTTGCCCGCAGGGCTTTGGATGAGGCAGGAACACGCTGGGCTGCTGATAAAGCTGATAATGCCTCGGGGCGTTGTGCTTATCTCTGAGCCCAGCTCCTTGCCTTTAGCCACCGTGGGCTCTCTGAAGTGCCATTATTTGTCACCTTGTGGGGTTTTGGTGAGGCTGCAGAGTCAATCCCCCTCCCCAGGGCGCTCCCCAGCCCATCCCTGACTCCCTGCACCCTCTTGGGGCTGCAGGAGCAGCTCCAGGGTCCCGGGGCTGCCTGGAGGAGCTGGACCAGCCAAGCCCACACAGGCACAGGCTGATTCCTGAGCTGCTGCCAGAGATACTGTGCTTTATAGATCCAGATTGATTTATTTTTATTTGCCATGGGTTTGGGTCTTTTCCAGCCACATTTTAGCTCATCCACACCCTGGCTGAGCACTGCCACCCCTCGTGGCATCCCAAATCCAGAATGCCACAACCCTTTCCACGCTGTCAGGAATAAATTTGGGGCGATGGATGTTTGCACAACCCTGATCCTGCAGAACAGGGCTTGACCCCAGCTCCCGGCAGCCACCACAACTCCTGTCAGTTTCTGGGCTGTTTAGGTGACCTGGAAAGGCCCGGGGTGGCCTTGGGCAGCCCGTGCTCCAAAGGACGAGAAGAGGCTTCAGATCTTTTCTCGGTCTCGGTGTTTATTAATTGTTTATCTAAAAGATTTTCTCTTGGCCCGACAGAGGTCTGCACAGCAGCCAGCCATGAGCACACTGAGAGCCCCCGGGGCGGTCACCTATCTTTATACTCAAAATTACGTATACAATATTTATCAGTTTTCCCCAATACCTTTCACCCTTATTAACCGGTGCACTTTTAGTAATAACCAATCCCAAAGTGCCAACATCACCACAGAAGATGGAGGCCAAGAAGAAGAAGAAGAAGGACAGGACACGCCCCAATTCCTCCATCTTACTTCTCTAGACCCCCCTGTACAGAAATCCTAAACCCTGTGTTTCACACTCTAATTAACTTATCCCTTCACCATTCACCCCAGTGAAATCCTCCCATCCTCATACAGGTGTCGTCTCCCGTGCAGGATCAAAGTCCAGCCACCAGACACTTCTGGCAACATTCCAGGACTCCCGAGCCCCCCAAGGGTGGTCTCGGTCACTCTGCACATCAGTCCTGAGGTGCTGAGATCCCACAAACTCCCAGTGCCTACAGCCAGCACTGAGCTGCCAGCACTCAAATCTGCAGCTCCAGGCATCCATCCCCCAGAATTCCACATCCCAGCAGCCCAGAATTCCATATCCCAGCATCCCACATCCATCCCCCAGCATTCCCTGTCCTCTCATCCCGCATCCATCCCCCAGAATTCCATATCCCAGCATCCCACATCCATCCCCCAGCATTCCCTGTGCTCTCATCCCACATCCATCCCCCAGAATTCCATATCCCAACATCCCGCATCCATCCCTCGGCATTCCAGCACCCCCAGCTCCCGGATCCCAGTGCTCCCAGCATTCCCACCATGCATCAGCCATGACTTCCAGCACCCAACACTCGTCTCCCAGTGCTCCCATTTCCACCCGCAGCCTGCACCCAGCTCCGGTGCTCCCAGTGCTCCCAGCACCTGCACCCAGTTCCCAGTAATCCCAGTATTCCCAGCACTGATCTCCCAGTGCTCCCAGTACCCAGTTCCCACTGCTCCCAGTGCTCCTATCTCCCAGTATCCACCTCCCAGTGCTCCCAGCATCCAGCTCCCAGAGCTTCCAGTGCTCCCAGCGCTCCCAGCATTCATCTCCCAATGCTCCCAGCGCTCCCAACACTCCCAGTGCTCTCAGTGCTCCCAGCACCCAGCTCCCAGTCCTCCCAGTAATTCCAGTATTCCCAGCACTGATCTCCCAGTGCTTCCAGAACCCAGTTCCCACTGCTCCCAGTGCTCCTATCTCCCAGTATCCAGCTCCCAATGCTCCCAGCATCCAGCTCCCAACACTCCCAGTGCTCCCAGCGCTCCCAGCATCCAGTTCCCAGTGCTCCCAGCACTCCCAGTGCTCCCAGAATACAGCTCCCAGTGCTCCCAACACTCCCAGTGCTCTCAGCGCTCCCAGCATCCAGCTCCCAGTGCTCCCATTTCCCAGTGCTCCCAGTGCTCTCAGCGCTCCCAGCATCCAGCTCCCAGTGCTCCCATTTCCCAGTGCTCCCAGAATCCAGCTCCCAGAGCTCCCATCACTCCCAGTGTTCCCATCACTCCCAGTGTTCCCAGTGCTCCCAGTGTTCCCATCACTCCCAGTGTTCCCATCACTCCCAGTGTTCCCAGTGCTCCCAGCACTCCCAGTGCTCTCAGCGTTCCCAGTGTTCCCAGCGCTCCCAGTGTTCCCATCACTCCCACTGCTCCCATCACTCCCAGTGTTCCCATCGTTCCCAGTGTTCCCAGTGCTCCCAGTGTTCCCAGTGCTCCCAGTGTTCCCATCACTCCCAGTGTTCCCAGTGCTCCCAGCACTCCCAGTGCTCTCAGCGTTCCCAGTGTTCCCAGCGCTCCCAGTGTTCCCATCACTCCCACTGCTCCCATCACTCCCAGTGTTCCCATCGTTCCCAGTGTTCCCAGTGCTCCCAGTGTTCCCAGTGCTCCCAGTGTTCCCATCACTCCCAGTGCTCCCAGTGCTCCCAGCACTCCCAGTGCTCTCAGCGTTCCCAGTGTTCCCATCACTCCCAGTGTTCCCATCACTCCCAGTGTTCCCAGTGCTCCCAGCACTCCCAGTGCTCTCAGCGCTCCCAGTGTTTCCATCACTCCCAGGGCTCCCATCACTCCCAGCGCTCCCAGTGCTCCCAGTTCCCGGCCGCTCCCCCTCCCGCGAGCGCTGTGGGGCGCCAGAGCCGCACACCTGCGCCCCGCCCGGCCCCGCCCACATTTCCTAATAAGGGCATGGCCACGCCCACATCGCTGCGCAACGCGCAGGCCCCGCCCAACCCGGAAGCCGCGCTCCGAACATCCCGCCCACCACCGTAGCCCCGCCCCCAGCGCGTGCGCGGCCGGCCCCGCCCACCAGCGGCACCCCCCATGCTGTTGGCCCCGCCCCCCGTGTCCCCCCCCTGTCCCCCAGGTGTCCCCAAACCTTGCCATGTCCCCTGTGCTTCCTTGTCCCTCCATCCGGGGTGTCCCTGCTGTCCCCACCTCTGGTGTCCCCCTGAAGTCCCCCATGTGCCCCCATGTCCCCTCCCGTGTCCCTCCGATGTCCCCTGTGTCCCTCCGATGTCCCCTGTGTCCCTCCGATGTCCCCTGTCCCTCGCATGTCTCCTGCACCCCTCCATCTGCTCCATGGCCTCTGCGGGCCCTTGTGGCTCCCATGTCCCCCCCTGTCCCCAGTGTCCGCTGCCCTCCCTGTGTCCCCTCCATGCTCCCCTGGTCCCCCTAAGTCCCTTGACTACCCCCCTGTGTCCCCATGCCCGTGGTGTCCCCTGTGCTCATGTCCTTCCTGTGTCCCCCAAGTCCACAGTGCCCTTCATGTCCCCATGTCACCCATGTCCCCACGCACGTCTGGCACATGTGCTGAGTCTTTCATCCTGGGGAAAGGGGGAACAGGGGCTGTGTCCCCTCTGGGTGATGGGAACAGGGATTGTGTCCCCTCTGGGATAACAGGGAGCAGGGCCTGTGTCCCCCTGAGGCCATCAGGCCCTTCCCTCAGGCACAAGAGGCTCAAGGACAGCCAGCCAGCACCCACTGATGTGACCCTGTCCCCCCGATGTCCCTCAGCACCAAGGTGACCCCATTTATTGAGGTGTCACCTCAAGCAGAGGAGCTGAACCTGCCCAGAGGGTCCTGACTGAGCCCAAAGGGGAAGGAGGGGACGCAGGGGGCGTCGGGGTGAACTGGGGGGGTCTGGTGGGCACCCCATGGGCAGCACGAGTGGGTTTGGGGTTGGGGGAATCCCTGGGCAGATGGGGACACCTTGACCCCCACAGCACCACACATGGCTGCCTGCTGTGACTACTAATGATTAATTAATTCGATTAATTCATTCATTTTATAAAGCACAAGGAGAAGGGGTTAAGGCACAAGGGAGGGGACAAATCCGGAGGCAGAGGGGTGGGACAGGGCCGGTAAATGGAGCTGTCGGTAACGAGACACGATTGATCTGCTGTCGATCCCTGCGGCCGCTCTCCCTGCCGCTGCTGCTGGCTCATGGCTGCGATGCTCCATCCCCTGAGGGATCCCCTCCACCCCGGCACATCCCGCAGGACCTGGGTGCTCCCAGCCCTCCCCAGATCCCCCAGACCCCAAATCTTTCTTTTTCTGCTCCTTTCTCCAGCATCAGGCCGACACTGACATCCAGCGGCTGCCGGCATCGCTCTCGCTCCGGGGCTGTCTCCGGTGCACCGGGAGCTGCCCAGCCCGGCCTCGCCGTGCCCCGGGGCTCCGGGATGCACCCAGCCGTGCTCCAGCCGCCTGTCCCCATCGCGGCCACCCCCGTGTCCCCGCAGTCGATAACATCGCAGCGGGGTCCGGCCGAGCGCCGAGCCCGGAGCATCCGCGCATCCCCGGGGGTGACACTGGGACACCCCCGGGCTCCAAGGTCGCGGTGACAAAGGCACGGCGAGGTCGTGGTGACCCCGCCATTGCCCTGGGGACATTTGTCACCTACTCCCTGCCGGAGCCCGTGGACTTTGAGCCGAGCCTGGGAGCGGCGCTGGGACGAGTCTGGCGGCGTCCCAAAGGTCCCCGAGAGGGGCTGCGGACACAGGTAACCCCAGGTGACACCCCCTGTTGTGCCACCGCTGTCCCCAGGGGTTTCGTGTCCCTTTGAGGTGCCACTGCCTGATCCGGGAGGAAATCACGGCGTTCTTCCCATTTCAAATCTGGGCAAACCAGGAAAACCACAGTACTGGGCACAGAGCGGCTGCACGCTGCTGCTTTTGGGGGATAAAAGCTGGGAAACACATTTTTCCTTTAAATCACCCACTTTGGAGGCCAGGAGGAGTTTTTTAACTCCCCATTCACCTGGAGCATTCCCGGGAAGCCAAAACTCGGGGTTGGGATATTGGCTGCAGGTGGAGCAGGGCCAGGGGGGCAGCTGTGGGTGCTCAGCCCCTCTGCAGGAACCCACCCATGGGTGGGACGGGGGCGGGGGCTGTGCATTTAACCTGGGAGGGGGTCAGATCTGTGGTGGGCTGTAGATTTAACCTGGGAGAGGGCCCAATTTGTGGATTTAACCTGTGGGAGGCCCCAAATCCTGTGCAGGAATTAGGAGGGTAAAGCTGGGGGGCTCTGCTGTGCTGTGTGCTGAGGTGTGTCAGCCTCTGCAGCCCCTGGGGTTCCACAGCTCTGTGTTGCAGACCTGGGAGCCAAAAGGGGAATTGGGGGCAGCTCATGGGTGGTGGGTGTTGTTTATCCCCCAGGGTGGGCTGTGGATTTAATCTGGGAGAGGGTTAAATCTGTGGTGGGCTGTGGATTTAACCTGTGAGAGCCCCAAATCCTGCACAGGGGCAGGGAGGGCAGAGCTGGGGGTCTCTGCTGTGTGGTCAGCTCTCTGCATTCCCCCTGCCCTGGGGTTCCACAGCTCTGTGTTGCAGACCTGGGACTCAAAGGGGACATTGGGGACAGCTCCTGGCTGGTGGGGGTTGTTTTTCCCCCAGGCTGTGGATTTAACCTGGGAGAGCCCCCAAATCCTGCACAGGGCAGAGCTGGGGGGCTCTGCTGTGTGCTGAGGTGTGTTAGCCTCTGCAGCCCCTGGGGTTTCACAGCTCTGCATTACAGACCGGGGACTCAAATGGGATTTTGGGGACAGCTCGTGGGTGGTGGGGGTTGTTTACCCCCAGGGTGGGCTGTGGATTTAACCTGGGAGAGCCCCAAATCCTGCACAGAGGTTGGGAGGGCAGAGCTGGGGGTCTCTGCTGTGTGGTCAGGTCTCTGCATTCCCCCTGCCCTGGGGTTCCACAGCTCTGTGTTGCAGACCTGGGACTCAGAGGGGACATTGGGGACAGCTCCTGGCTGCTGGGGGTTGTTTATCCCCCAGGCTGTGGATTTAACCTGGGAGAGCCCCCAAATCCTGCACAGGGCAGAGCTGGGGGGCTCTGCTGTGTGGTCAGGTCTCTGCATTCCCCCTGCCCTGGGGTTCCACAGCTCTGTGTTGCAGACCTGGGACCCAAAAGGGACATTGGGGACAGCTTGTAGGTGATGGGGGTTGTTTATCCTCTAGGGTGGGCTGTGGATTTAACCTGGGAGAGCCCCCAAATCTTGCACAGGGCAGAGCTGGGGGGCTCTGCTGTGTGGTCAGCTCTCTGCATTCCCCCTGCTCTGGGGTTCCACAGCTCTGTGTTGCAGACCTGGGACTCAAAGGGGACATTGGGGACAGGGTTTGGGGACAGCTCAGGCTGCTGGGGGTTGTTTATCCCCCACGTCCGGAAGCGCTGTGCTGGGAAGGAAAGGGAGGGGACAGCCAGGGCTGCTCCCAGTGCTGGAGTGGGAGGGATGCTCCCAGCTGGACCCTGAGATATCCCCGTTTTTGTGGTTCCAGTTGTGGTTCCTCAGCCTCCAGCATCGCCCCTTCCCTCTCAACCCAGCTTTTGTGGCTCTGCAGTGACTGAAAGGGCAGCGAGCTGCAGGAGGGGCTGGACAGTGCCAGGTCAGTGCTGGGGGTCCCGGGTTGGGGTGTGGGTGTCACTGCCTGACACCCTTGGGTGTCACTGTCTGTCCCCCCAACCCTTCTGGGTTCTGGCGTGTAAGGAAGCAGCTCCTTTGCCCTACAAGTGAGGCTTTCCTGGGGATTTCCTGCCTGATGTAAGGCAGTGCATGGGAAAAACATCGCCTTGGAGCCTGGGGAGGGCTGTCCCCATCTAAAAAGGGGACTTGCTTTAAAATCTGGCTTGGTTCTTTTGGGTCCATCAGTGGAATGGGGAGTGTGGGTGATGTTGGGGTGATGCTGGTGGTCTCCTGTGGCAGGGAGAAGGTGCAGAGCCCCAGGGAGCAGCTGAAGCAGAGACCATCACCTGTCCCAGCCTGGGGGACACATCCTGACTGTTCCAGCACCCTGTGAGGAGCCAGTGGCACCACCATGTCCCTGGAAGAAGGTACAGCAGAGGCACAGGGGACCCCAGCAATGGTGTGACCCCTGTCCAACCCCCCTATCAGCACCAGTCTCTATCCCATCCTGGCCTCATTTCTCTTGGGTTTTTGATCCTAAAAGCACCTTTCACCCCAAACCTGACTTGCAGAGTGCTGGGCTGCACCAGCTTCTGTCCCCATGCACACTGGCTGCAGAGGGTGGTTGGTCCCAGATGGACCAGGGGGGACACAGAAATCATCACTGGAGGGGAAGACAGGCCTGTGGTCCCCAAATCAGGGTGGAATCCCTGCATGGCCCACCTTAATCCATCCCCCAGGAGCTGAGGAGCCCTTTGAACACCGTGACGTGGTCATCAACAGCCAGGACAAGGTTTCAGATGTGTACACGCAGCTGGAGAAGCTCGGGGAGTGAGTGAAGCTCCTGTGTCCCACCCTGGGCATTGCCCTGGCTGCCCATGCACGGCCCTGGTGCTGCTGGTGGCTCCTCCATCCTTCCTCTTCCTCTGTGCCAGGGGGAAGTTTGGGACGGTGTACAGGCTGCAGGAGAAGGCCACGGGCAGGATCCGGGCCGGGAAATATTTCCGAGCGCGCACGGCCAAGGAGAGGCAGGCGGCGCGCGCCGAGGTGGAGCTGATGAACCTCCTGCACCACCCACGCCTCGTGCAGTGCCTGGAGGCCTTCCAGGAGCCCACCCAGCTGGTGATGGTCATGGAGTAGTGAGTGAGGGGCTGGGGGCTGCCAGGGGGGGCTCTGAAGGTGGGGAGGGGTCCCTGTGCGGATGGATGGATGGATGGATGGATGGATGGATGGATGGATGGAGAACCTGGAAACTCTGAAATGGTGAGGTCCTCCCAGAGCACTGGGTTCTCTGCCGGGCTTCCCCTCTTTGGGGCTGGTGAGACCCTAAAAGGGTCCCCAGCAGCTCATTGTCCCCACAATGGCAGGTGGGGATGGATGGATGGAGGGAGAACCTGGCAACTCTGGAGATAGGAGTGGTGAGGTCCTCCCAGAGCACTGGGTTGTCTGCTGGGCTTCCTCTCCTTGAAGCTGGTAGATCCCAAAGGGTCCCCAGCAGCTCATTGTCCCCACAATGGCATGTGAGGAGGGGTCCCTGTGTGGATGGATGGATGGGTGGATGGATGGAGAACCTGGCAACTCTGGAGTTATGAGTGGTGAGGTCCTCCCAGAGCACTGGGTTCTCTGCTGGGCTTCTTCTCCTTGGAGGTGGTAGATCCCAAAGGGGTCCCCAGAATTTTGTTGTCCCTCAGTGTGGAGAGTCCCCAGTATGGAGGGTCCCAAAGGGGTCCCCACCACCTCATTGTCCCCACAGTGGCAGGTGGGAAGGGGTCTCTGTGCCATGGGGTGCTGGTGGGATGCATGGGGAACCTACAGCTCCTGGAGATAAAGGTGGAGAGATGCTCCCAGAGTGCTGAGTCTGGGTTCTCTGCTGGGGCCTCCCCTCCTTGGTGCTGGTAGATCCCAAAGGGGTCCCCAGCACCTGGGTGTCCCCACAGTGGCAGGTGGTGAGGGGTCCCTGTGCCATGAGGTGGTGGTAGGATGGATGGGAACCCAAAACTCCTGGAGATAAGGGTGGAGAGATGCTCCCAGAGTGCTGAGTCTGGGTTCTCCGCTGGGGCCTCCCCTCCTTGGTGCTGGTAGATCCCAAAAGTGTCCCCATCACATGTCTGTCCCCAGCGTGGCAGGCGGGGAGCTCTTTGAGCGCATTGTGGACGACGACTTCGAGCACACGGAGCCCAGCAGTGCCCAGTACATGCAGCAGATCCTGGAGGGGCTGCAGTTCATGCACGGCCAGGCCATCGTGCACCTGGACCTGAAACCCGAGAACATCGTCTGTGTCAGCCCCGGCAGCCACCGCGTCAAGATCATCGACTTCGGGCTGGCACGGAGGCTGGGTGAGTGTGGGAATCCCTAAAATCAGAGAGTTTTGGGGGTAGGATGGTCGGGATGGATGGAGATGAGAGATCTCTGCAGCCAGGCTGTGGAACTTGGGGTTTATTGCAAAGGGCCTGGGTGCAGGGCCCTGCTGGGAGCTGCCAAACACAGCTCAGAGCAGGCTGAGAGGATGAGAGGGTGAGAGAGTAAAAAAAATAAGAGAGCAAAAGCATAAGAGAGTAAAAGGCAAGAGGATGAAGTTCCCCAGGAGATCCCAACTCCCCAGGAGATCCCGCCTGGGCCTCGTGGCCTGTGGAGATCCCAACTGGCCCCACAGAGATCCCATACCCCAGGGAGATCCCATGGAGAGCCCAGCAGGGCCTTGTGGCCCATGGAGAGCCCAACTCCCCCTGGAGATCCCGGCCAGGCCTCCTTGGCCCCTGGAGATGCCGGCCTGGGCCTCCTGCCCCAGGGAGATCCCAGCTCCCCATGGGGATCCCAGCCTGGGCCTCCTGCCCCAGGGAGATCCCATGGAGAACCCAACGGGGCCTCCTGCCCATTGAGAGCCTAGCTGGCCTCCTGCCCCAGGGAGATCCCAACTCCTCAGGACCATCCCAGCTGGGCCTTCTGCCCCATGGAGATCCCAGCTGGGCCTCGTGTGCCCTATGGAGATCCCAGCTGGGCCTCCTTGGGCCGTGGAGATCCCAACTGACCTCCTGCTCCTCTCTGCAGCTCCAGACACCCCTGTGAAGGTTCTCCACGGCACCCCCGAGTTCATGGCTCCCGAAGTGGTCGCCTTCGAGCCCGTGAGCTTCTCCACGGACATGTGGAGCGTTGGTGTCATCTGCTACATCCTGTGAGTGCCCTCCTGGGCAGGGCAGGCTGGGTGCAGGGGGCTGAGCTCTCACTGATGCCCTGGGCTCCCCTCTCCAGGCTGAGTGGGGAGTCACCCTTCCAGGGGGACACGGACATGGAGACCCTGAGCAATGTCACAGCTGCCCGGTGGGACTTTGAGGAGGAGAGCTTCTCTGAGATCTCCCAGCAAGCCAAGGACTTAATCAGCCAACTGCTGCAGAAGGAGCCCAGGTAGGGCAACCCTGGGGGCTGCTCAGCTGGGGCTGGGCTGGGTTTTGGGGTGCTGAGGGGGTGGGTGAGGGGAAGCTCTGTGTGTTTGGGGATGGGGGGGATGCTCCAGGGTGGAGGAGCCCCCCGTGACCCCCTGTGTGTGCTGCAGCCGGCGGCTCCCCAGTGCAGGGGCTCTGCTGCACCCCTGGCTGCAGCAGCCCCAGCCCAGCAGCCCCAAGGTGCTGTCCAAGGAGAGGATCAGGCAGTTCCTGGCACGGAGGAAGTGGCAGGTACCTGCTGGGGACGTGGGGACAGGGGGGTGGCTCTGCTGAAGGGCTCAGTGCCTCTGGTGGGGACATGGCGGTGGCTCTGCAGAAGGGCTCAGTGACCTGGTGAGGTGATGGGGACATGGGGAGTGGTCAGTGCCCTTGGTGGGGACATGGGGGTGGCTCAGTGCCCTTGATGGGGTGATGGGGACATTGGGGTGGCTCTGCTGAAGGGCTCAGTGTCCCTGGTGGGACATGGGGACAGAGGGGTGGCTCTGAAGAGCTCAGAGCCCTTGGCGGGGACATGGGGGTGGCTCAGTGCCCATGGTGGGGACATGGGGTGGCTCTGAAGAGCTCAGAGCCCTGGTGGGGTGATGGGGACATGGGGGTGGCTCAGTGCCCTTGGTGGGGTGATGGGGACATGGGGATGGCTCTGCCCAAGGGTTCAGTGCTCCTGGTAGGTGGATGGGGACAGGACATGGCTCTGCTGAAGGGCTCAGTGCCCTTGGGGTGATGGGGACATGGGGGTGACTCTAATGAAGGCTCAGTGCCAATTCTCCTCCCTCCAGAAAACAGGGAAAGCCCTGCTGGCCCTCAAGAGGCTGACCCTGCTGTCCCAGAGCCTGGAGGGGAAGGCAACAGAGGCTCAGGATGAGGAAGGTGATGGCCCTGAGGCACCCCCAGCCCATTCTCTCTGCTTTGCCATCTCCACCTTGTGCTCCTGGGCAGCCTCCTCCTCTTTTTGCTCCACTCTGGGTGTCCCTAAACACCCAGGCATGTCCCCACTGTGCCATTTCTGCTCCAGGCCCCGAGGTTCTCTCCATCCCCATCCCTGGGGGGGATTGAAATGCAGCCCTTGATGGGCTCATCCTGCTCTGTGTGATCCCCATGAGTGTCTCCTGCTCCTCACCATTCCCTCTGCCCATCTCCTGCAGGCCTAGAGGAGGACCAGCCCTCCAGAGCTCTGCCCCAACCAGGTGCCAACCCCTCAGAGCTGCTGCCAGACCAGGAGGAGGAGGATGGTGAGAGCACTGCAGCCTCGGGGCAGTGACAGCATGGCCCTGTCACCCCATCCTGGAGCACCTGGAGATGGGGATGGAGCCCCCCAGCAGCTCCCAGGGTGTCCTGGCCAGCCTGGGGCACACCCAGACCCTCCTGGGGTGAGCTCTGGTGTCCCTTGGTGCTGTCCCTGTCACCAATAAAGCACTGACAACCTCTGCACTCCCTGTGCTGCTCCAGTTTCCCCCAAACTCACTGCCACAGGTAGGAAGGAGCTGCTCAAGCTGTGCCACCCTTTGGGAGCTGGCATCAGGCTCTGGGCCACCAGCCTGGTCATCTACAGCAGCCATGGGTATTCCTTGTTCAGGAGAAAATTCCTTCCTTATCAGAGGGGTTGTTATTGTTCCTGAGCTCACATGAGCCAGGATCAGCCTTGAGGCCTCTGCTCTGCCCATTTCTGGGGCTGGAAATGGCTGTGGGAGCTCCAGCCTTGGCCTGAGGAGGCAGAACTTGGTGTTTGGGAGTCCTGGGGAGGAGCCCAGGCACACCCTGAGGGACACCCAGCTGGGACAGGGACTGGGCTGGGCTCCTGCTGGGCACTGGGGTGGCCACTGAGCCTCAGGGTGCCCTTGGGAAGGGTGGGGATGGAGCCTGGGCTGCAGGAGGAGGGAAATTCCCAAATTCAGGGTGGGGATGGAGCCTGGGCTGCAGGAGGAGGGAGGGATCACTCCTAAAGCCAGTGAGGGATCATTCCCACATTCAGTGGAGGATGACTCCCAAATTCAGGGAGGGATCATTCCCACATTCAGTGAGGGATTCCTAAAATCAGTGGGGGAATAATTCCCATGTTCAATGAGGGGTCACTCCCAAAATCAGTGAGGGATCATTCCCAAGTTCAGTGGGGGGATCATGCCCAAATTCAGGGAGGGATCATCCCCAAAGTCAAGGAGGGATTCCCAAACTCAGGGAAGGATCATTCCCAAACTCAGAGAGGCATCACTCTCAAATTCTGTGGGGAATCACTCCCAAATTCAGTCAGGGATAATTCCCAAATTCAGGGAGGGAATCACTCCCAAATTCAGCGAGGGACCATCCCAGGTTCAGTGAGGGATCATCCCCAAATTCAATGAGGGATCACTCCCAAATTTAGAGAGAGATAATTCCCAAATTCTATGAGGGGTCAGTCCCACATTCAGCAAGTGATCACTCCCAAAATTAGTGAGGAGTCACTCCCAAGTTCAGTGAGGGATAATTCCCACATTCAGGGAGGGGTCACTCCCAAAGCGAGTGAGGGATCATGCCCAAATTCAGTGTGGAATCATGCTCAAATTCAATGAGGAATCACTCCCAAATTCAGTGACAGGTCACTCCCAAATTCAGTGAGGCCACCCTGCAGGGCTGTGCTGTGTTCTGGGCCCCACTGCAGCAATGACATGAACACACGGGACAGTTTGATAAAAAATTGGAGGAAAACTGGAGTTCCTCACCCACGAGGAACGTCTGGGAGAGCTGGGGTTGTGCGGGGAAGAGAAGGCTCAGAGGCACCTCCTCACCTCACCTGGAGGGAGGGTGAAACCAGGTGAAACTCAGCAGGGCCCAAAGCCCATGGGCACCACCTGGAACACCATCTGATCCTCAGGAAAACACTTTTATTTACTGCTGATGGGAATTAGGGAAGATTTCTTCCCCCAAAGGGTTCTCCAGGCCTGACAGGGGTGGGGTTTCAAAGCCCTGTGCATGTGGCACTTGGGGACAGGGGTCAGTGGTGGCCTTGGCAGTGCTGGGTGATCTCAGGGGGCTTTTCCAACCTCAGTGTTTTTGACTGGCACAGGTTGCCCAGGGGGATGTGTGCTCTCCATCCTTGCTGATACTAAAACTCTGTCTGGGCACAGTCCTGGGGCAGAGATGGGCACCAGGTGCCCTCCAGAGGCTCCTTCCAGCATGAACCTCGCTGTGATTCCATGAAAACCTGCTGGACCAGGGCTGGGTGCTGCTCTCCTCCCTGCTCACACCAGAGAGGCCTCCTGGAGGTGCCCTGGGTGGGGCAGAGCAGTGCCCAGTGCCAGGCTCCAGCTGTGCCAAACAATGCCAGCCTTCCACCCTTCCTCCTCCTCTGCCTGGAGCAGGGACCAGGAGGAAACTGCTCTTTTTATTAAACAGCACCAAATCCAAACCAAATTAATCAATTAAATTAAACAGAATTAAGTTAATTATTAAAAGAGAACCAAATACAAAACAATTAAATTAATAAATAAATTAATTAAATTAAACAGAATTAAATTATTAAACAGAACAAAATCCAAACCAGAATTAAATTAATTAATTAAATGAAATTAATTAAACATAATTAAATTAATTATTAAACAGAACAAAATCTAAAATTAAATAAATTAATTTAAATAAATTATAAATAAATTAAAATAAATTAACCAGAATTAAATTAATTATTAAACAGAACAAAATCCAAACCAGAATTAAGTTAATTAATTAAAATAAACAGAATGAAATTAATTATTAAACATAACCAAATCCAAACCAAATAAAATTAATTAAATTAATTAAATGATTAAATTTAAAATAATTAATTTAATTATTAAACAAATCCAAACCAATTAAATTAATTAATTAAAGCAATCTGATTATTAAAGAGAACCAAATCCAAACCAGAATTAATTAATTAAAATAAACAGAATTAAATTAATTATTGAAGAGAACCAAATCCAAACCAAATAAACTAAATTAATTATTAAAGAGAACCAAATCCAAACCAGAATTCAATTAATTAAATTAATTAAAAATAATGAAATTAATTATTAAACAGAACCAAATCAAAACCAGAATTCAATTAATTAATTTAATTAATTAAACAGAATTATTAAACAGAACCAAATCCAAACCAGAATTCAATTAATTAAATTAATTTAGAAGAATTAATTATTAAACAGAATCAAATCCATCCTCTCCATGGGGGGACACGTCTGAGAGCTCTGCCTGGGACCCAGCTGGAAGGGACACCAAGCCTGGGAGCTGCTCCTGGAGCAGAGGTGACAAATCCCCTCTGGCCACCTTGCTGAACGCTCTGGGAGCTGGTGGCCCCCACAGCAGGAGGATCCAGGCAGGATTTGGCATCCAGATGCCACCTTGGCATCTGCAGGCTGCAGAGATGGCAGAGCAGCCCCTGCCTGCACCCTAGGGCTGGTGGGGAGGGATTTGTCACTTCCCTGTCCCCTCCTGTGGCACAGACTCTCCAGCTGCCAGGGCCTTATCAGTGCCCAGGCCTTGGGTGCTGATAATTTTGGAATTTTGGTGGCCAAACCTGTTCCTGTTCCTGATTGTCCTTGGCTGCTGGCTCCATGTGACCACTGGGGGGTGGCACCGGATTGTCACCTGGCCAGGGCTTGGTGCTCTGATCTCCTGTTGGAAATGGAGGGTGGAATTTGAGGAGGAAATTTATTTGGAAATGTGTGTATGGACCTGCTGCTGGTGAAAGGGGAACACTTTTGGTAATCCCCAATGTTCCCTGGAGAAAAGGGGGATCGGGGGGTCCCTTGTGACAGGAGGGGACAGGCAGGGGGTGTTGGGCTCTGCTCTCAGGGAACAGGGACAGGAGGAGAGGGAACAGCCTCAGGCTGGCCAAGGGGAGGTTTAGGGTGGATATTGGGGAAATTTCTTCCCCCAAAGGGTTCTCCAGCCCTGACCTGGCTGCCCAGGGTTTAAAATCCCCGTGGATGTGGCACTTGGGGACAGGGGTCAGTGGTGGCAGTGCTGGGGAACGGCTGGGCTTGGTCTCAGAGGGATTTTCCAACCTGAATGACTCCTCACAGGGAGAGGCATCCTGACAGAACTCACCTGCTTCCTCTTCCTCCCCTGTTCCCAGCAGGAGCCGTGGATTCCCTGCTCCTAGCTGGGGAAAATAAACTCCTTAGAAACAAATAAACAAACAGAAATATTCCATGTTCTGCCCTCAGCATTTCCCATGCCAGAGCAGCAGAAGGAGGCTCAGGAGCCCCTTTCCCACACATCACATCCCAGATTTTTACTCTCCATCTATTCCATGTTTTCCTCATTATCCACATTCCAAGCCCATCCCTGGGGAACAGGCTGAGTGTGCTCAAGCTGCAGATGATAAGCAAACACCAAGTTGGGTATAATCAATCCCTTGATGAGCTATTTACCATGTGACATGACCAAAATATTTCTGGTTGGGAAAGATGTTTATCTTCCTCTGCTTTCCAAACTCCTTGTAGCCCTGAAAATCCAAGTCCCAGGACTCCAGGCATGAACTTTTCCTCTCCTAACCTATATTTATACTGTAAAAAATCTGATTTATCTACATAAGCAGCTTATTCACTGACAGAAGACACGTGTTCCTTCTCCTTCTGCTGCTTGCTATGGTTTAACACATTAAAATCTGTAATTCAGGAAGGAATGGAGAGTGAATTATACCTGGAACTCATTACAGCCACTGAGAAATTCAGCAGTGCTGAAAATAGAATTCTAATCTCAGCATCTCAGAGGCAAAGGAATTAAGATCTTGTCCTTCCACCAAGGCAGACTCTTGGGCTGACCTTCACTTCAACCACAGAACCCCAGAAAATGTCTTTAAATCCTCAGGGATGCTCCATGGGGGTGGAAAGGATGAGTGGTGTCACCTGGGGAATGTTGAGAAGGGGTTCCCACCTTATCTCAGGAATTTCAGGTGCCCTCAGGTCCAGCTCTTTGAGGAACATGAGGTGGGCTCAGCTCTCCAAACACCTTCAATTTTCTGGAGCTTCATCCCTTAGGGGATCAGACAACCTCAGGCTGCACAATCTAAACTGGGAATTCTTGTTTGGATGAGGGGATATTGCCTGGGTAGCTCTAACATCAAGAAATAGTTTTTGTTTTTTCTTTGTGGACCTGCTAATGTAGGGGAAGAAAAACCCATTCCTGCTTGTGCTTTCCAGGGAATTGAAATAAATTAGGGAAACAAAAGTGTCTGAAATCACCTTTAATGTAAGAAATGTAGCCCTGCGCACTGAGTGAAGATGATTATTTGAATGTGTAGTTTTTAGAATAATTTTAAGGACTTTTATCACAGGAATTGAGCAGCCCTGGGCTAATTGGAGTTGTCAGGTAAACACCCCAAACACCAGGAAAGAAATGAAAGGAGAGAAAACACAGGAGAATGAGGACAGGGTGGTGACAAGGACCAGATCTTTGTCCCCATGGACAGGCTGAGGTGAGGGTGGCTCGATGGAGAGAGAAGCTCTGTGCTGGAGGAACATCAGGAACACCTGAGCTGGGGTTCACTCTCCTCCAAGCAAAGCTCCTCAGGTGCAGAGGACACCCAGGGAGGTTTCCTCACTTCCCAAAGGTCCCAGCCGGGTTCTGAGGGGTCAGGAGGCTCTTGGAGGTCACAAGAGCTCCAGAACCATCACTCTGGAGAAGAGCAGCGAATCCCCTCATCCCCCACGGGCAGTCTGGGTGGTTTCCCACCTCCAGGGACATCCCAGTGCCTGGAGCTGGGTTAAGGGGTGGGCAGGATGGCAGGATGTTCCTCCAGAGAGATCCCAGTGCCCGAGGATGGGATAAGGGTGGGCAGGATGCCCCTACAGAGAGATCCCAGTGCCCAGGGATGGGATGAGGGTGGGCAGGATGCTGCTCCAGAAGCATCCCAGTGCCCAGGGATGGGCAGGATGCCCCTACAGAGAGATCCCAGTGCCCAGGAATGGGATGAGGATGGGCAGGATAACCCTCCAGAGACATCCCAGTGTCTGGGGCTGGGATAAGGGGTGGTAGGATGGCAGGATGCTCCTCCAGAGACATCCCAATGCCCAAGAATGGGTTAAGGAATGGTAGGATGTTCCTCCAGAGACATCCCAGTGCCCAGGGATGGGATGAGAGGTGGACAAGATTCTCTTCCAGAGAAATCCCAGTGCCCAAAGCGAGGATAAGGAGTGGCAGGATGTCCCTCCAGAGACATCCCAGTGCCCAGGGATGTGCAGGAAGCTCCTCCAGAGCCATCCCAGTGCCCAGGAATGGGAAGAGGGTGGGCAGGATGGTAGGATTCTCCTCCAGAGCCATCCCAGTGCCCAGGACAGGGATAAGGGGTGGCAGGATGCTCCCCCAGCTCATCCTCCTGCTGCCAGTGATGCACCAAACACCTCCAGCAGCCCAAATTCCCTCCTGGCTCCCTGTTCCCATCTCGGTGGGGATCAGCAGGACCCAAACCCCTCACAGAACACCCAGCCCTGCCCCTCGCAGCCCTCCCTGCGGCCAGGAGATGGAACTGTTGGTCTGGTTTGGTCCTGTTGGGGCTCCAGAGCTCCAGATCCTCGGGGCTTTTTCCAGCTGAGGGCAGGGAGGTGCTGCCTGGATCTAAAATTCTAAAATTAAATCTAAAATCTACAATGAAATAAAAATAAATGGTATAAAACAGTAATAAACCCCACAGCTCTGGGGTTTCATGGCCAGAACATCCTGGAAGTGTCCAAGGACAGGGCTTGGAGCAGCCTGGCCAGGTGGAAAATGTCCCTGCCCATGGCAGGGGTGGCACTGGGTGCTGTTTCAGGCCCAAACCAAACCAAACCATTCCATAATTCCACAATTCTGGAGCTCCCAGAGCTTGGAGTCCCCACAGCAGAGCCTGTCCCCGGTGTGGGATGGAAGCCCTGGTGCCACCCATGGTCCAGGGGACAATATTCACCCTGGACACACCTCTGGGACCACACCAGGATGTCCCTGTGCCCACAGAGCGCTGCAATGCCTTCCCTTAAAAACCTGGATCGGGAAATTAATGTAAAATATTTAACGAGAAGCTGAAATATTTTAACTGACTGCAAAATTCAGCTTTGGGATGTCAGAACAACCCCCAAACATGGGTGACCCCAATTCTGGTGCTGCTGAGTCCTCTCCAAGCTCCCAAATCCCCAGGGATGATGGGATGGATGGGTGCCTACTGTCCTGGTGTGTCCCCTGCCTGGAATTTGGGGTTGGCAGAACAGGCTGGGCACGTTCACCTGGTCCTGGTGGCGCTGTGGGGACACCTGGGGACACCTGGGGACACCTGGCAGGGCCTGTGGTGAGGATGTGGCAGCACCAGGGCTGGGCAGGGGTTGGGATCCCCCAGGGCTGTTGGGATCCCCTCTGGATCCGTCCCAGTCCCTTGGCGTGGCTCTCCTTAAATCTTGGGGTTCAACAAATTTCACCAAAACTCAGGGAATCCCACCCAGTCTCAGCCAGTCCTGGTGGATCTCACCAAATCTCAACAAAATTTTAATGAATGTCATCAAATCTCACCAAATTTTGTTGAGTGCCACTGAATCTCATCACATCTCACCGAATCTCTCCAAATTTTGGTGAATCGCATCAAGTCTCACCAAATCTCTTCAAATTATGGTGAATCTCAACAAACCTCAACAAATTTTGGCCAATGTCATCAAATCTCACCAAATTGTAACAAATCTAACAAAATATTGCCAAGTCTCACCAAATATCACCAAATCTTGCTGAATCTCACCAAATTTCGGTGAATCTCACCAAATCTCACCAGATTGTGGTGAATCTCACCAAATGACACCAAATTTTGGTGAATCTCCTCAAAAGTCTTACCAAGTCTTTCAAATTTTTGGTGAATCTCATCAAATCTCACCAAATCTTATGAAATATTGGTGAATTTCACCAAGCCTTGCCAAATTAAAAAAAATTTTTTGGTGAATCTCACCGAATCTTGCCAAATCTCACCGAATTTTGGTGAATCTCACCAAATATCACCAATTTTTGGTAAATATAATGAAATTTAGGTGAATCTTTTGAAATTTTGGTGAATCTCATCAAGTCTCACCAAATCTCTCCAAATTTTGGTAAATCGCACCAAGTCTCTCCAAATTTTGGTGAATCTCACCAAATCTCATGAAATCTCACCAAATAGCACCACATTTTGATGAATCTCACCAAATTTTGGTGAATCTCCTCAAGTTTTGGTGAATGTCCTCAAAAGCCTTGCCAAATATTTCCAAATTTTGGTGAATCTCATGAAATCTCACCAAATCTCACCAAATTGTACCAAATCTAACAAAGTCTTGCCAAATCTCACTGAATCTCACCAAATTTTTGTGAATCTCCTAAAAAAATCTCACCAAATCTTTCGAAATTTTGGTGAATCTCATCAAGTCTCACCAAATCTCTCCAAATTTTGGTAAATCGCACCAAGTCTCTCCAAATTTTGGTTAATCTCACCAAATATCTCCAAATCTTGGTGAATCTCACCAAGTCTTGCTAAATCTCACCAGATTTTGGTGTATCTCATCAAGTCTCTCCAAGCCTCTCCAAATTTTGGTCAACCTCACTAAATCTCAACAAATTTTGGTGAATGTCATCAAATCTCACCAAATCTCACCAAATCTCAGTGTCTGTCCCTGAACCTCACCAGGTCTCAGCAGATCTGGTCTCTGCCATGCCCTGCTGCCCTGGCAGTACCCCCAGAAGGATTCCAGGATGTGCCACATCCCCATCCCAGGGCACACTAAATTTATTGTTATTTAATTACAAATTAAAATGTATTATTATAGACAAGAAAAATCTAAAATTAAATAAAAATAAATGGTATAAAACAGTAATAAGTTACTGTAAGATGGAAGGAAAGTCAAACAAAAAGCCTAAATAAAAAAAGGAATAAATGGAAATTTTAAAATAAAATAACTAATAGAATGAAA